>NW_027640647.1:0-1260000 GCF_949752795.1 Hyperoodon ampullatus | reverse complement strand
GATGCATAAAACCAGAGTTTGATATAAGCACAGGTACCGTTTCAAAAACCAACTATGGAATAGACAAGACCTACACCTTCCTCAGTGAAAGGGACTCAAAACCCTATATTTCCCGCAGAGGAACATATCTGACTAGTAGGAATCTTAAAACCTATGTATTGATATGTCTCCGTAAGGGAATCAAGTGTGTCTAGACTGGCATAAACATGGCAGCGAGAATCAGCTCAAACCCACTATAAAAAGGAATTTCAAAAACAAAACAAAAAAACTGGGAAATTCTTTACAATTCCTTCAGGGTCTCTGATGAAACCTGGAATGACCCTATCTAAAACGACAGCTGGATGTGGCATAAGGAGCGACACTTGGGACTGAGACGATTGGTGAGATTGGGTGAGCAAATGCAGACCAGTTAAAGCACGAACGCCTGGCACCCATTCCATGGGTCCCAACTCTCCAGGTTGAAGGGAATATTACTACAGTTATAACATGTACGGGATACCTAGGGAACGGACACACTGTGAATACGAAAGGTTTCTAAAACTCAACGAATAGTCCCTCTCATGGTTCTCCGGTTTGACTTCCCATCCGCTTTACTATCAACCTCCTAACTTGGAGAGACAGCCCCTTTTACCTCCTGGTTCACACAGGTTGCAATTTGGCAGAGGATGAAAGCGAAGAGGGAGAACCAATGAGAGAATAGCTGTTAGGCATTTGGACGGGCACATATCACTGTAAGTTCCCGGCAGGAAGAAGAATTAACCAAAGTCTCAGTCACACACAGGGAACCAGTATAGGTCCTGAACCAAAATTTTGGACTTGCGGTCAGCTCACGAAAAACGAGTTGAAAAATGGAGCTCAGGGGCACAGCAATTCACAAACTGGCCGAGTAATAAAGGACAACTATCGTCCAAAAATCTGTTGAGGGAAGGCAACGAGGCGGACTTGAAAGCGAGGCAGAATAGCAGGAAACAGATTTCAAGAGGTACGTTGGAATCGCCTTTAAAGCACAGGAAGAGGGGCACAACTTCGACAATGATGCACTTGGCCAAAAAGGGCGTATGCGTTTTCTCCTGAATATATTCAGGAGAAAACGCATACGCCCTTTTTGGCCAAGCAAGCAAGCGGGCAATGCAAATCTGCACTACAAAGAAGTATCACTTCCCACTGGTCAAAAGGGACTTCCACAAAATGTGTAAAAACCAGAAAGGCAAGACAGGCCCTGGAGTACAGTGAGCCTTGTTGTGCTGATGGGCGGCATGTAAATTGCCAACTGCCTCTCTGGAGGAGTACATTGTGTTCCCTAAAGCAAGTAAAGAACAGAGCTACAGAGCCAAGGGCACTTCCAGTCTAGGGAATATACCTTGGGAAAACTGAAAATCAATAAGACAGAACCACCCCAAAATTTAGGGCTGCACTGCTTACAAGGACCTCAACTTGGGTACACCTTAAACATCCCAGGAAATATAAAAATGTTTCAAAAAATTGTGGTACTTACGTACGATGGAATATCCCTCAGCCATGAAATCAATGTCATAAGACCAGTAGCAGCAAAATGGGTGGATTCAGGTACGATGATTCTAAGTGAAATAAGTCACACAGAAAAAGAAACTTATCATAAGATATCACTTATGAAGATCGTGTAAACATTGCTACACTTGAACTGAGTTAGGAAAGAGAACAGTGTCTCACATTTAGAAAACACTCTTATGCCTGCTTAAGGGGGAAGGAGAGGTGGGGTGATGCATAAAACCAGAGTTTGATATAAGCACAGGTACCGTTCCAAAAACCAACTATGGAATAGACAAGACCTACACCTTCCTCAGTGAAAGGGACTCAATACCCCATATTTCCCGCAGAGGAATATATCTGACTAGTAAGAATCTTAAAACCTATGTATTGATATTTCTCCGTAAGGGAATCAAGTGTGTCTAGACTGGCATAAACATGGCAGCGAGAATCAGCTCTAACCCACTATAAAAAGGAATTTCAAAAACAAAACAAAAAAACTGGGAAATTCTTTACAATTCCTTCAGGGTCTCTGATGAAACCTGGAATGACCCTATCGACAACGACAGCTGGATGTGGCATAAGGCTGGACACTTGGGACTGAGAGTATTGGTGAGATTGGGTGAGCAAATGCAGACCCTTTAAAGCAATAATGCATGGCACCCATTCCATGGGTCCCAACTCTCCAGGTTGAAGGTAATATTACTACAGTTATAACATGTACGGGAAACCTAGAGAACAGACACACTGTGAATACGAAAGGTTTCTAAAACTCAACGAATAGTCCCTCTCCTGGTGCTCCGGTTTGACTTTCCATCCGCTTTACTATCAACCTCCCAACTTGGAGAGACAGCCCCTTTAACCTCCTGGTTCGCACAGGTTTCCAATTTGGCAGAGGATGAAAGGGAATAGGGAGAACCAATGAGAGAGTAGATGTTAGGCATTTGGAAGGGCACATTTCACTCTAACTTACCGGCAGGAAGAAGAATTAACCAAAGTCTCAGCCACCCACCGGGAACCAGCATAGGTCCTGAACCAAAATTTTGGACTTGCGGTCAGCTCACAAAAAAACGAGTTGAAAAATGGAGCTCAGGGGCACAGCAATTCACAAACTGGCCAAGAAATAAAGGACAAGTATCGTCCAAAAATCTGTTGAGGGAAGGCAACGAGGCGGACTTGAACGCGAGGCTGAATAGCAGGAAACAGATTTCAAGAGGTACGTTGGAATCGCCTTTAAAGCACAGGAAGAGGGGCACAACTTCGTCAATGATGCACTTGGCTAAAAGGGGCGTATGCGTATTCTCCTTAATATATTCAGGAGAAAACGCATACGCCCTTTTTGGCCAAGCAAGCAAGCGGGCAATGCAAATCTGCATTACAAAGAAGTATCACTTCCCACCTGTCAAAAGGGACATCCACAAAATTTGTAAAAACCAGAGAGGCAAGACAGGCCCTGGAGAACAGGGAGCCTTGTTGTGCTGATGGGCGGCATGTAAATTGCCAACTGCCTCTCTGGAGGAGTACATTGTGTTCCCTAAAACAAGTAAAGAACAGAGCTACAGAGCCAAGGGCACTTCCAGTCTAGGGAATATACCTTGGGAAAACTGAAAATCAATAAGACAGAGCCACCCCAAAATTTAGGGCTGCACTGCTTACAAGGACCTCAACTTGGGTACACCTTAAATATCCCAGGAAATATAAAAATGGTTCAAAAAATTGTGGTACTTACGTACGATGGAATATCCCTCAGCCATGAAATCAATGCCATAAGACCAGTAGCAGCAAAATGGGTGGATTCAGGTACGATGATTCTAAGTGAAATAAGTCACACAGTAAAAGAAACTTATCATAAGATATCACTTATGAAGATGTTGTAAACATTGCTACACTTGAACTGAGTTAGGAAAGAGAACAGTGTCTCACATTTAGAAAACACTCTTATGCCTGCTTAAGGGGGAAGGAGAGGTGGGGTGATGCATAAAACCAGAGTTTGATATAAGCACAGGTACCGTTACAAAAACCAACTATGGAATAGACAAGACCTACACCTTCCTCAGTGAAAGGGACTCAAAACCCTATATTTCCCGCAGAGGAACATATCTGACTAGTAGGAATCTTAAGACCTATGTATTGATATGTCTCCGTAAGAGAATCAAGTGTGTCTAGACTGGCATAAACATGGCAGCGAGAATCAGCTCAAACCCACTCTAAAAAGGAATTTCAAAAACAAAACAAAAAAACTGGGAAATTCTTTACAATTCCTTCAGGGTCTCTGATGAAACCTGGAATCACCCTATCTAAAACGACAGCTGGATTTGGCATAAGGAGCGACACTTGGGACTGAGACGATTGGTGAGATTGGGTGAGCAAATGCAGACCAGTTAAAGCACAAATGCCTGGCACCCATTCCATGGGTCCCAACTCTCCAGGTTGAAGGGAATATTACTAGAGCTATAACATGTACGGGAAACCTAGAGAACGGACACACTGTGAATACGAAAGGTTTCTAAAATTTCAACGAATAGTCCCTCTCCTGGTGCTCCGGTTTGACTTTCCATCCGCTTTACTATCAACCTCCTAACTTGGAACGACAGCCCCTTTAACATCCTGGTTCACACAGGTTGCCAATTTGGCAGAGGATGAAAGCGAAGAGGGAGAACCAATGAGAGAGTAGCTGTTGGGCATTTGGACGGGACATATCACTGTAAATTCCCGGCAGGAAGAAGAATTAACCAAAGTCTCAGCCACCCACTGGGAACCAGTATAGGTCCTGAACCAAAATTTTGGACTTGCGGTCAGCTCACCAAAAACGAGTTGAAAAATGGAGCTCAGGGGCACAGCAATTCACAAACTGGCCAATTAATAAAGGACAACTATCGTCCAAAATTCTGTTGAGGGAAGGCAACGAGGCGGACTTGAAAGCGAGGCAGAATAGCAGGAAACAGATTTCAAGAGGTACGTTGGAATCGCCTTTAAAGCACAGGAAGAGGGGCACAACTTCGACAATGATGCACTTGGCCAAAAAGGGCGTATGCGTTTTCTCCTGAATATATTCAGGAGAAAACGCATACGCCCTTTTTGGCCAAGCAAGCAAGCGGGCAATGCAAATCTGCACTACAAAGAAGTATCACTTCCCACCGGTCAAAAGGGACATCCACAAAATGTGTAAAAACCAGAAAGGCAAGACAGGCCGTGGAGAACAGGGAGCCTTGTTATGCTGATGGGTGGGATGTAAATTGCCAACTGCCTCTCTGGAGGAGTACATTGTGTTCCCTAAAACAAGTAAAGAACAGAGCTACAGAGCCAAGGGCACTTCCAGTCTAGGGAATATACCTTGGGTAAACTGAAAATCAATAAGACAGAGCCACCCCAAAATTTAGGGCTGAACTGCTTACAAGGACCTCAACTTGGGTACACCTTAAATATCCCAGGAAATATAAAAATGGTTCAAAAAATTGTGGTACTTACGTAGGATGGAATATCCCTCAGCCATGAAATCAATGTCATAAGACCAGTAGCAGCAAAATGGGTGGATTCAGGTACGATGATTCTAAATGAAATAAGTCACACAGAAAAAGAAACTTATCATAAGATATCACTTATGAAGATCCTGTAAACATGGCTACACTTGAAATGAGTTAGGAAATAGAACAGTGTCTCACATTTAGAAAACACTCTTATGCCTGCTTAAGGGAAAGGAGAGGTGGGGTGATGCATAAAATCAGAGTTTGATATAAGCACAGGTACCGTTCCAAAAACCAACTATGGAATAGACAAGACCTACACCTTCCTCAGTGAAAGGGACTCAAAACCCCATATTTCCCGCAGAGGAATATATCTGACTAGTAAGAATCTTAAAACCTATGTATTGATATGTTTCCGTAAGGGAATCAAGTGTGTCTAGACTGGCATAAACATGGCAGCGAGAATCAGCTCAAACCCACTATAAAAAGGAATTTCAAAAACAAAACAAAAAAACTGGGAAATTCTTTACAATTCCTTCAGGGTCTCTGATGAAACCTGGAATGACCCTATCTACAACGACAGCGGGATATGGCATAAGGCTGGACACTTGGGACTGAGAGGATTGTTGAGATTGTGTGAGCAAATGCAGACCCTTTAAAGCAATAATGCATGGCACCCATTCCATGGGTCCCAACTCTCCAGGTTGAAGGGAATATTACTACAGTTATAACATGTACGGGAAACCTAGAGAACGGACACACTGTGAATACGAAAGGTTTCTAAAACTCAACGAATAGTCCCTCTCCTGGTGCTCCGGTTTGACTTTCCATCTGCTTTACTATCAACCTCCCAACTTGGAGAGACAGCCCCTTTAACCTCCTGGTTCGCACAGGTTGCCAATTTGGCAGAGGATGAAAGGGAAGAGGGAGACCCAATGAGAGAGTAGCTGTTAGGCATTTGGACGGGCACATATCACTGTAATTTCCCGGCAGGAAGAAGAATTAACCAAAGACTCAGACACCCTCTGGGAACGAGTATAGGTCCTGAACCAAAATTTCGGACTTGCGGTCAGCTCACCAAAAACGAGTTGAAAAATGGAGCTCAGGGGCACAGCAATTCACAAACTGGCCGAGTAATAAAGAACAACTATCGTCCAAAAATCTGTTGAGGGAAGGCAGCGAGGCGGACTTGAAATCGAGGCAGAATATCAGGAAACAGATTTCAAGAGGTACGTTGGAATCGCCTTTAAAGCACAGGAAGAGGGGCACAACTTCGACAATGATGCACTTGGCCAAAAAGGGCGTATGCGTTTCTCCTGAATATATTCAGGAGAAAATGCATACGCCCTTTTTGGCCAAGCAAGCAAGCGGGCAATGCAAATCTGCACTACAAAAAGTATCACTTCCCACCGGTCAAAAGGGACATCCACAAAATGTGTAAAAACCAGAAAGGCAAGACAGGCCCTGGAGAACTGGGAGCCTTGTTATGCTGATGGGCGGGATGTAAATTGCCAACTGCCTCTCTGGAGGAGTACATTGTGTTCCCTAAAACAAGTAAAGAACAGAGCTACAGAGCCAAGGGCACTTCCAGTCTAGGGAATATACCTTGGGAAAACTGAAAATCAATAAGACAGAGCCACCCCAAAATTTAGGGCTGCACTGCTTACGAGGACCTCAACTTGGGTACACCTTAAATATCCCAGGAAACATAAAAATGGTTCAGAAAATTGTGGTACTTACGTACGATGGAATATCCCTCAGCCATGAAATCAATGTCATAAGACCAGTAGCAGCAAAATGGGTGGATTCAGGTACGATGATTCTAAATGAAATAAGTCACACAGAAAAAGAAACTTATTATAAGACATCACTTATGAAGATCCTGTAAACATAGTTACACTTGAACTGAGTTAGGAAATAGAAGAGTGTCTCACATTTAGAAAACACTCTTATGCCTGTTAAGGGAAAGGAGAGGTGGGGTGATGCATAAAACCAGAGTTTGATATAAGCACAGGTACCGTTCCAAAAACCAACTATGGAATAGACAAGACCTACACCTTCCTCAGTGAAAGGGACTCAAAACCCCATAGTTCCCGCAGAGGAATATATCTGACTAATAAGAATCTTAAACACTATGTATTGATATGTCTCCCCAAGGGAATCAAGTGTGTCTAGACTGGCATAAGCATGGCAGCGAGAATCAGCTCAAACCAACTATAAAAAGGAATTTCAAAAACAAAACAAAAAAACTGGGAAATTCTTTACAATTCCTATAGGGTCTCTGTTGAAACCTGGAATGTCCCTATCTACAACGACAGCTGGATATGGCATAAGGAGGGACACTTGGGACTGAGACGATTGGTGAGATTGGGTGAGCAAATGCAGACCCTTTAAAGCACAAATGCCTGGCACCCATTCCATGGGTACCAACTCTCCAGGTTAAAGGGAATATTACTACTGCTATAACATATACGGGAAACCTAGAGAACGGACACACTGTGAATACGAAAGGTTTCTAAAACTCAACGAATAGTCCCTCTCCTGGTGCTCTGGTTTGACTTTCCATCTGTTATACTATCAACCTCCCAACTTGGAGAGACAGCCCCTTTAACCTCCTGGTTCGCACAGGTTGCCAATATGGCAGAGGATGAAAGGGAAGAGGGAGACCCAATGAGAGAGTAGCTGTTAGGCATTTGGACGGGCACATATCTCTGTAATTTCCCGGCAGGAAGAAGAATTAACCAAAGACTCAGACACCCTCTGGGAACGAGTATAGGTCCTGAACCAAAATTTCGGACTTGCGGTCAGCTCACCAAAAACGAGTTGAAAAATGGAGCTCAGGGGCACAGCAATTCACAAACTGGCCGAGTAATAAAGAGCAACTATCGTCCAAAAATCTGTTGAGGGAAGGCAACGAGGCGGACTTCAAATCGAGGCAGAATAGCAGGAAACAGATTTCAAGAGGTACGTTGGAATCGCCTTTAAAGCACAGGAAGAGGGGCACAACTTCGACAATGATGCACTTGGCCAAAAAGGGCGTATGCGTTTTCTCCTGAATATATTCAGGAGAAAATGCATACGCCCTTTTTGGCCAAGCAAGCAAGCGGGCAATGCAAATCTGCACTACAAAGAAGTATCACTTCCCACAGGTCAAAAGGGACATCCACAAAATGTGTAAAAACCAGAAAGGCAAGACAGGCCCTGGAGAACAGGGAGCCTTGTTATGCTGATGGGCGGGATGTAAATTGTCAACTGCCTCTCTGGAGGAGTGCATTGTGTTCCCTAAAACAAGTAAACAACAGAGCTACAGAGCCAAGGGCACTTCCAGTCTAGGGAATATACCTTGGGAAAACTGAAAATCAATAAGACAGAGCCACCCCAAAATTTAGGGCTGCACTGCTTACAAGGACCTCAACTTGGGTACACCTTAAATATCCCAGGAAATATAAAAATGGTTCAAAAAATTGTGGTACTTACGTACGATGGAATATCCCTCAGCCATGAAATCAATGTCATAAGACCAGTAGCAGCAAAATGGGTGGATTCAGGTACGATGATTCTAAGTGAAATAAGTCACACAGAAAAAGAAACTTATCATAAGATATCACTTATGAAGATCCTGTAAACATGGCTACACTTGAACTGAGTTAGGAAAGAGAACAGTGTCTCACATTTAGAAAACACTCTTATGCCTGCTTAAGGGGGAAGGAGAGGTGGGGTGATGCATAAAACCAGAGTTTGATATAAGCACAGGTACCGTTCCAAAAACCAACTATGGAATAGACAAGACCTACACCTTCCTCAGTGAAAGGGACTCAAAACCCCATATTTCCCGCAGAGGAATATATCTGACTAGTAAGAATCTTAAAACCTATGTATTGATATGTCTCCATAAGGGAATCAAGTGTGTCTAGACAGGCATAAACATGGCAGCGAGAATCAGCTCAAACCCACTATAAAAAGGAATTTCAAAAACAAAACAAAAAAACTGGGAAATTCTTTACAATTCCTTCAGGGTCTCTGATGAAACCTGGAATGACCCTATCTACAACGACAGCTGGATGTGGCATAAGGCTGGACAGTTGGGACTGAGAGTATTGGTGAGATTCGGTGAGCAAATGCAGACCCTTTAAAGCAATAATGCATGGCACCCATTCCATGGGTCCCAACTCTCCAGGTTGAAGGGAATATTACTACAGTTATAACATGTACGGGAAACCTAGAGAGCGGACACACTGTGAATACGAAAGGTTTCTAAAACTCAACGAATAGTCCCTCTCCTGGTGCTCCGGTTTGACTTTCCATCTGCTTTACTATCAACCTCCCAACTTGGAGAGACAGCCCCTTTAACCTCCTGGTTCGCACAGGTTGCCAATTTGCAGAGGATGAAAGGAAAGAGGGAGAACCAATGAGAGAGTAGCTGTTAGGCATTTGGACGGGCACATATCACTGTAAATTCCCGGCAGGAAGAAGAATTAACCAAAGTCTCAGCCACCCACCGGGAACCAGTATAGGTCCTGAACCAAAATTTTGGACTTGCGGTCAGCTCACCAAAAACAAGTTGAAAAATGGAGCTCAGGGGCACAGCAATTCACAAACTGGCCGAGTAATAAAGGACAACTATCGTCCAAAAATCTGTTAAGGGAAGGCAACGAGGCCGACTTGAAAGCGAGGCAGAATAGCAGGAAAGAGATTTCAAGAGGTACGTTGGAATCACCTTTAAAGCACAGGAAGAGGGGCACAACTTCGACAATGATGCACTTGGCTAAAAAGGGCGCATGCGTATCCTCCTTAATATATTCAGGAGAAAACGCATACGCCTTTTTTAGCCAATCAAGCAAGCGGGCAATGCAAATCTGCACTACAAAGAAGTATCACTTCCCACCGGTCAAAAGGGACATCCACAAAATGTGTAAAAACCAGAAAGGCAAGACAGGCCCTGGAGAACAGGGAGCCTTGTTATGCTGATGGGTGGGATGTAAATTGCCAACTGCCTCTCTGGAGGAGTACATTGTGTTCCCTAAAACAAGTAAAGAACAGAGCTACAGAGCCAAGGGCACTTCCAGTCTAGGGAATATACCTTGGGAAAACTGAAAATCAATAAGACAGAGCCACCCCAATATTTAGGGCTGCACTGCTTACAAGGACCTCAACTTGGGTACACCTTAAATATCCCAGGAAATATAAAAATGGTTCAAAAAATTGTGGTACTTACGTACGATGGAATATCCCTCAGCCATGAAATCAATGTCATAAGACCAGTAGCAGCAAAATGGGTGGATTCAGGTACGATGATTCTAAATGAAATAAGTCACAGAGAAAAAGAAACTTATCATAAGATATCACTTATGAAGATCCTGTAAACATAGTTACACTTGAACTGAGTTAGGAAATAGAACAGTGTCTGACATTTAGAAAACACTCTTATGCCTGTTAAGGGAAAGGAGAGGTGGGGTGATGCATAAAACCAGAGTTTGATATAAGCACAGGTACCGTTCCAAAAACCAACTATGGAATAGACAAGACCTACACCTTCCTCAGTGAAAGGGACTCAAAACCCCATAGTTCCCGCAGAGGAATATATCTGACTAGTAAGAATCTTAAAACCTATGTATTGATATGTCTCCGTAAGGGAATCAAGAGTGTCTAGACTGGCATAAACATGGCAGCGAGAATCAGCTCAAACCAACTATAAAAAGGAATTTCAAAAACAAAACAAAAAAACTGGGAAATTCGTTACAATTCCTATAGGGTCTCTGATGAAACCTGGAATGACCCTATCTACAACGACAGCTGGATATGGCATAAGGAGGGACACTTGGGACTGAGACGATTGGTGAGATTGGGTGAGCAAATGCAGACTCTTTAAAGCACAAATGCCTGGCACCCATTCCATGGGTACCAACTCTCCAGGTTAAAGGGAATATAACTACTGCTATAACATATACGGGAAACATAGAGAACGGACACACTGTGAATACGAAAGGTTTCTAAAACTCAACGAATAGTCCCTCTCCTGGTGCTCTGGTTTGACTTTCCATCTGTTATACTATCAACATCCCAACTTGGAGAGACAGCCCCTTTAACCTCCTGGTTCTCACAGGTTGCCAATTTGGCAGAGCATGAAAGGGAAGAGGGAGACCCAATGAGAGAGTAGCTGTTAGGCATTTGAACAGGCACATATCACTGTAATTTCCCGGCAGGAAGAAGAATTAACCAAAGTCTCAGCCCCCCACCGGGAACCAGCATAGGTCCTGAACCAAAATTTCGGACTTGCGGTCAGCTCACCAAAAACGAGTTGAAAAATGGAGCTCAGGGGCACAGCAATTCACAAACTGGCCGAGTAATAAAGGACAACTATCGTCCAAAAATCTGTTAAGGGAAGGCAACGAGGCGGACTTGAAAGCGAGGCAGAATAGCAGGAAAGAGATTTCAAGAGGTACGTTGGAATCGCATTTAAAGCACAGGAAGAGGGGCACAACTTCGACAATGATGCACTTGGCTAAAAAGGGCGTATGTGTATCCTCCTTAATATATTCAGGAGAAAACACATACTCCTTTTTTGGCCAAGCAAGCAAGCGGGCAATGCAAATCTGCACTACAAAGAAGTATCACTTCCCACCGGTCAAAAGGGACATCCACAAAATGTGTAAAAACCAGAAAGGCAAGACAGGCCCTGGAGAACAGGGAGCCTTGTTGTGCTGATGGGCGGCATGTAAACTGACAACTGCCTCTCTGGAGTAGTACATTGTGCTCCCTAAAACAAGTAAACAACAGAGCTACAGAGTCAAGGGCACTTCCAGTCTAGGGAATATACCTTGGGAAAACTGAAAATCAATAAGACAGAGCCACCCCAAAATTTAGGGCTGCACTGCTTACAAGGACCTCAACTTGGGTACACCTTAAATATCACAGGAAATATAAAAATGGTTCAAAAAATTGTGGTACTTACGTACGATGGAATATCCCTCAGCCATGAAATCAATGTCATAAGACCAGTAGCAGCAAAATGGGTGGATTCAGGTACGATGATTCTAAGTGAAATAAGTCACACAGAAAAAGAAACTTATCATAAGATATCACTTATGAAGATCCTGTAAACATTGCTACACTTGAACTGAGTTAGGAAAGAGAACAGTGTCTCACATTTAGAAAACACTCTTATGCCTGCTTAAGGGGGAAGGAGAGGTGGGGTGATGCATAAAACCAGAGTTTGATATAAGCACAGGTACCGTTCCAAAGACCAACTATGGAATAGACAAGACCTACACCTTCCTCAGTGAAAGGGACTCAAAACCCCATATTTCCCGCAGAGGAATATATCTGACAAGTAAGAATCTTAAAACCTATGTATTGATATTTCTCCGTAAGAGAATCAAGTGTGTCTAGACTGGCATAAACATGGCAGTGAGAATCAGCTCAAACCCACTATAAAAAGGAATTTCAAAAACAAAACAAAAAAACTGGGAAATTCTTTACAATTCCTTGAGGGTCTCTGATGAAACCTGGAATGAACATATCTACAACGACAGCTGGATGTGGCATAAGGCTGGACACTTGGGACTGAGAGGATTGGTGAGATTGGGTGAGCAAATGCAGACCCTTTAAAGCAATAATGCATGGCACCCATTCCATGGGTCCCAACTCTCCAGGTTGAAGGGAATATTACTACAGTTATAACATGTATGGGAAACCTAGAGAACAGACACACTGTGAATACGAAAGGTTTCTAAAACTCAACGAATAGTCCCACTGCTGGTGCTCCGGTTTGACTTTCCAATCGCTTTACTATCAACCTCCCAACTTGGAGAGACAGCCCCTTTAACCTCCTGGTTCGCACAGATTTCCAATTTGGCAGAGGATGAAAGGGAAGAGGGAGAACCAATGAGAGAGTAGCTGTTAGGCATTTGGACGGGCACATATCACTCTAATTTCCCGGCAGGAAGAAGAATTAACCAAAGTCTCAGCCACACACCGGGAACCTGCATAGGTCCTGAACCAAAATTTTGGACTTGAGGTCAGCTCACAAAAAAACGAGTTGAAAAATGGAGCTCAGGGGCACAGCAATTCAAAAACTGGCAAAGTAATTAAGGACAAGTATCGTCCAAAAATCTGTTGAGGGAAGGCAACGAGGCGGACTTGAAAGCGAGGCAGAATAGCAGGAAACAGATTTCAAGAGGTACGTTGGAATCGCCTTTAAAGCACAGGAAGAGGGGCACAACTTCGACAATGATGCACTTGGCCAAAAAGGGCGTATGCGTATTCTCCGTAATATATTCAGGAGAAAACGCATACACCCTTTTTGGCCAAGCAAGCAAGCGGGCAATGCAAATCTGCATTACAAAGATGTATCACTTCACACCAGTTAAAAGGGACATCCACAAAATGTGTAAAAACCAGAAAGGCAAGACAGGCCCTGGAGAACAGGGAGCCTTTTTGTGCTGATGGGCGGCATGTAAATGGCCAACTGCCTCTCTGGAGGAGTACATTGTTTTCCCTAAAAGAAGTAAACAACAGAGCTACAGAGCCAAGGGCACTTCCAGTCTAGGGAATATACCTTCGGAAAACTGAAAATCAATAAGACAGAGCCACCCCAAAATTTAGGGCTGCACTGCTTACAAGGACCTCAACTTGGGTACACCTTAAATATCCCAGGAAATATAAAAATGGTTCAAAAAATTGTGGTACTTACGTACGATGGAATATCCCTCAGCCATGAAATCAATGCCATAAGACCAGTAGCAGCAAAATGGGTGGATTCAGGTACGATGATTCTAAGTGAAATAAGTCACACAGCAAAAGAAACTTATCATAAGATATCACTTATGAAGATCCTGTAACCATTGCTACACTTGAACTGAGTTAGGAAAGAGAACAGTGTCTCACATTTAGAAAACACTCTTATGCCTGCTTAAGGGGGAAGGAGAGGTGGGGTGATGCATAAAACCAGAGTTTGATATAAGCACAGGTACCATTCCAAAAACCAACTATGGAATAGACAAGACCTACACCTTCCTCAGTGAAAGGGACTCAAAACCCTATATTTCCCGCACAGGAACATATCTGAGTAGTAGGAATCTTACAACCTATGTATTGATATGTCCCCGTAAGGGAATCAAGTGTGTCTAGACTGGCATAAACATGGCAGCGAGAATCAGCTCAAACCCACTCTAAAAATGAATTTCAAAAACAAAACAAAAAAACTGGGAAATTCTTTACAATTCCTTCAGGGTCTCTGATGAAACCTGGAATGACCCTATCTAAAACGACAGCTGGATGTGGCATAAGGCTGGACACTTGGGACTGAGACGATTGGTGAGATTGGGTGAGCAAATGCAGACCAGTTAAAGCACAAATGCCTGGCACCCATTCCATGGGTCCCAACTCTCCAGGTTGAAGGGAATATTACTACAGCTATAACATGTACGGGAAACCTAGAGAACGGACACACTGTGAATACGAAAGGTTTCTAAAACTCAACGAATAGTCCCTGTCCTGGTGCTCCGGTTTGACTTACCATCTGCTTTACTATCAACCTCCCAACTTGGAGAGACAGCCCCTTTAACCTCCTGGTTCGCACAGGTTGCCAATTTGGCAGAGGATGAAAGGGAAGAGGGAGAACCAATGAGAGAGTAGCTGTTAGGCATTTGGACGGGCACATTTCACTCTAATTTCCCGACAGGAAGAAGAATTAACCAAAATCTCAGCCACCCTCCGGGAACCAGTATAGGTCCTGAACCAAAATTTTGGACTTGCGGTCAGCTCACCAAAAACGAGTTGAAAAATGGAGCTCAGGGGCACAGCAATTCACAAACTGGCCGAGTAATAAAGGACAACTATCGTCCAAAAATCTGTTGAGGGAAGGCAACGAGGCGGACTTGAAAGCGAGGCAGAATAGCAGGAAACAGATTTCAAGAGGTACGTTGGAATCGCCTTTAATGCACAGGAAGAGGGGCACAACTTCGACAATGATGCACTTGGCCAAAAAGGGCGTATGCGTTTTCTCCTGAATATATTCAGGAGAAAACGCATACGCCCTTTTTGGCCAAGCAAGCGAGCGGGCAATGCAAATCTGCACTACAAAGAAGTATCACTTCCCACCGGTCAAAAGGGACATCCACAAAATGTGTAAAAACCAGAAAGGGAAGAAAGGCCCCGGAGAACAGGGAGCCTTTTTATGCTGATGGGCGGGATGTAAATTGCCAACTGCCTCTCTGGAGGAGTTCATTGTGTTCCCTAAAACAAGTATAGAAAAGAGCTACAGAGCCAAGGGCACTTCCAGTCTAGGGAATATACCTTGGGAAAACTGAAAATCAATAAGACAGAGCCACCCCAAAATTTAGGGCTGCACTGCTTACAAGGACCTCAACTTGGGTACACCTTAAATATCCCAGGAAATATAAAAATGGTTCAAAAAATTGTGGTACTTACGTATGATGGAATATCCCTCAGCCATGAAATCAATGTCATAAGACCAGTAGCAGCAAAATGGGTGGATTCAGGTACGATGATTCTAAGTGAAATAAGTCACACAGAAAAAGAAACTTATCATAAGATATCACTTATGAAGATCCTGTAAACATGGCTACACTTGAACTGAGTTAGGAAAGAGAACAGTGTCTCACATTTAGGAAACACTCTGATGCCTGCTTAAAGGGGAAGGAGAGGTGGGGTGATGCATACAACCAGAGTTTGATATGAGCACAGGTACTGTTCCAAAAACCAACTATGGAATAGACAAGACCTACACCTTCCTCAGTGAAAGGGACTCAAAACCCCATATTTCCCGCAGAGGAATATATCTGACTAGTAAGAATCTTAAAACCTATATATTGATATGTCTCCGTAAGGGAATCAAGTGTGTCTAGACTGGCATAAACATGGCAGCGAGAATCAGCTCGAACACACTATAAAAAGGAATTTCAAAAACAAAACAAAAAAACTGGGAAATTCTTTACAATACGTTCAGGGTCTCTGATGAAACCTGGAATGACCCTATCTACAACGACAGCTGGATGTGGCATAAGGCTGGACACTTGGGACTGAGAGGATTGGTGAGATTGGGTGAGCAAATGCAGACCCTTTAAAGCAATAATGCATGGCACCCATTCCATGGGTCCCAACTCTCCAGGTTGAAGGGAATATTACTACAGCTATAACATGTACGGGAAACCTAGAGAACGGACACACTGTGAATACGAAACGTTTCTAAAACTCAAGGAATAGTCCCTCTCCTGGTGCTCCGGTTTGACTTTACACCTGCTTTACTATCAACCTCCCAACTTGGAGAGACAGCCCCTTTAACCTCCTGGTTCGCACAGGTTGCCAATTTGGCAGAGGATGAAAGGGAAGAGGGAGAACCAATGAGAGAGTAGCTGTTAGGCATTTGACGGGCATATATCACTGTAATTTCCCGGCAGGAAGAAGAGTTAACCAAAGTCTCATCCACCCACCGGGAACCAGTATAGGTCCTGAACCAAAATTTTGGACTTGCGGTCAGCTCACCAAAAACGAGTTGAAAAATGGAGCTCAGGGGCACAGCAATTCACAAACTGACCGAGTAATAAAGGACAACTATCGTCCAAAAATCTGTTGAGGGAAGGCAACGAGGCGGACTTGAAAGCGAGGCAGAATAGCAGGAAACAGATTTCAAGAGGTACGTTGGAATCGCCTTTAAAGCACAGGAAGAGGGGCCAAACTTCAACAATGATGCACTTCGCCAAAAAGGGCGTATGCGTTTTCTCCTGAATATATTCAGGAGAAAACGCATACGCCCTTTTTGGTCAAGCAAGCAAGCGGGCAATGCAAATCTGCACTACAAAGAAATATCACTTTCCACCGGTCAAAAGGGACATCCACAAAATGTGTAAAAACCAGAAAGGCAAGACAGGCCCTGGAGAACAGGGAGCCTTGCTATGCTGATGGGCGGGATGTAAATTGCCAACTGCCTCTCTGGAGGAGTGCATTGTGTTCCCTAAAACAAGTAAACAACAGAGCTACAGAGCCAAGGGCACTTCCAGTCTAGGGAATATACCTTGGGAAAACTGAAAATCAATAAGACAGAGCCACCCCAAAATTTAGGGCTGCACTGCTTACAAGGACCTCAACTTGGGTACACCTTAAATATCCCAGGAAATATAACAATGGTTCAAAAATTTGTGGTACTTTCGTACGATGGAATATCCCTCAGCCATGAAATCAATGTCATAAGACCAGTAGCAGCAAAATGGGTGGATTCAGGTACGATGATTCTAAGTGAAATAAGTCACAGAGAAAAAGAAACTTATCATAAGATATCACTTATGAAGATCCTGTAAACATGGCTACACTTGAACTGCGTTAGGAAAGAGAACAGTGTCTCACATTTAGAAAACACTCTTATGCCTGCTTAAGGGGGAAGGAGAGGTGGGGTGATGCATAAAACCAGAGTTTGATATAAGCACAGGTACCGTTCCAAAGACCAACTATGGAATAGACAAGACCTACACCTTCCTCAGTGAAAGGGACTCAAAACCCCATATTTCCCGCAGAGGAATATATCTGACAAGTAAGAATCTTAAAACCTATGTATTGATATTTCTCCGTAAGAGAATCAAGTGTGTCTAGACTGGCATAAACATGGCAGTGAGAATCAGCTCAAACCCACTATAAAAAGGAATTTCAAAAACAAAACAAAAAAACTGGGAAATTCTTTACAATTCCTTGAGGGTCTCTGATGAAACCTGGAATGAACATATCTACAACGACAGCTGGATGTGGCATAAGGCTGGACACTTGGGACTGAGAGGATTGGTGAGATTGGGTGAGCAAATGCAGACCCTTTAAAGCAATAATGCATGGCACCCATTCCATGGGTCCCAACTCTCCAGGTTGAAGGGAATATTACTAAAGTTATAACATGTACGGGAAACCTAGAGAACAGACACACTGTGAATACGAAAGGTTTCTAAAACTCAACGAATAGTCCCACTGCTGGTGCTCCGGTTTGACTTTCCAATCGCTTTACTATCAACCTCCCAACTTGGAGAGACAGCCCCTTTAACCTCCTGGTTCGCACAGATTTCCAATTTGGCAGAGGATGAAAGGGAAGAGGGAGAACCAATGAGAGAGTAGCTGTTAGGCATTTGGACGGGCACATATCACTCTAATTTCCCGGCAGGAAGAAGAATTAACCAAAGTCTCAGCCACACACTGGGAACCTGCATAGGTCCTGAACCAAAATTTTGGACTTGAGGTCAGCTCACAAAAAAACGAGTTGAAAAATGGAGCTCAGGGGCACAGCAATTCAAAAACTGGCAAAGTAATTAAGGACAAGTATCGTCCAAAAATCTGTTGAGGGAAGGCAACGAGGCGGACTTGAAAGCGAGGCAGAATAGCAGGAAACAGATTTCAAGAGGTACGTTGGAATCGCCTTTAAAGCACAGGAAGAGGGGCACAACTTCGACAATGATGCACTTGGCCAAAAAGGGCGTATGCGTATTCTCCTTAATATATTCAGGAGAAAACGCATACACCCTTTTTGGCCAAGCAAGCAAGCGGGCAATGCAAATCTGCATTACAAAGATGTATCACTTCACACCGGTTAAAAGGGACATCCACAAAATGTGTAAAAACCAGAAAGGCAAGACAGGCCCTGGAGAACAGGGAGCCTTTTTGTGCTGATGGGCGGCATGTAAATGGCCAACTGCCTCTCTGGAGGAGTACATTGTTTTCCCTAAAAGAAGTAAACAACAGAGCTACAGAGCCAAGGGCACTTCCAGTCTAGGGAATATACCTTCGGAAAACTGAAAATCAATAAGACAGAGCCACCCCAAAATTTAGGGCTGCACTGCTTACAAGGACCTCAACTTGGGTACACCTTAAATATCCCAGGAAATATAAAAATGGTTCAAAAAATTGTGGTACTTACGTACGATGGAATATCCCTCAGCCATGAAATCAATGCCATAAGACCAGTAGCAGCAAAATGGGTGGATTCAGGTACGATGATTCTAAGTGAAATAAGTCACACAGCAAAAGAAACTTATCATAAGATATCACTTATGAAGATCCTGTAACCATTGCTACACTTGAACTGAGTTAGGAAAGAGAACAGTGTCTCACATTTAGAAAACACTCTTATGCCTGCTTAAGGGGGAAGCAGAGGTGGGGTGATGCATAAAACCAGAGTTTGATATAAGCACAGGTACCATTCCAAAAACCAACTATGGAATAGACAAGACCTACACCTTCCTCAGTGAAAGGGACTCAAAACCCTATATTTCCCGCAGAGGAACATATCTGACTAGTAGGAATCTTAAAACCTATGTATTGATATGTCCCCGTAAGGGAATCAAGTGTGTCTAGACTGGCATAAACATGGCAGCGAGAATCAGCTCAAACCCACTATAAAAAGGAATTTCAAAAACAAAACAAAAAAACTGGGAAATTCTTTACAATTCCTTCAGGGTCTCTGACGAAACCTGGAATGACCCTATCTAAAACGACAGCTGGATGTGGCATAAGGCTGGACACTTGGGACTGAGACGATTGGTGAGATTGGGTGAGCAAATGCAGACCAGTTAAAGCACAAATGCCTGGCACCCATTCCATGGGTCCCAAATCTCCAGGTTGAAGGGAATATTACTACAGCTATAACATGTACGGGAAACCTAGAGAACGGACACACTGTGAATACGAAAGGTTTCTAAAACTCAACGAATAGTCCCTGTCCTGGTGCTCCGGTTTGACTTACCATCTGCTTTACTATCAACCTCCCAACTTGGAGAGACAGCCCCTTTAACCTCCTGGTTCGCACAGGTTGCCAATTTGGCAGAGGATGAAAGGGAAGAGGGAGAACCAATGAGAGAGTAGCTGTTAGGCATTTGGACGGGCACATTTCACTCTAATTTCCCGACAGGAAGAAGAATTAACCAAAGTCTCAGCCACCCTCCGGGAACCAGTATAGGTCCTGAACCAAAATTTTGGACTTGCGGTCAGCTCACCAAAAACGAGTTGAAAAATGGAGCTCAGGGGCACAGCAATTCACAAACTGGCCGAGTAATAAAGGACAACTATCGTCCAAAAATCTGTTGAGGGAAGGCAACGAGGCGGACTTGAAAGCGAGGCAGAATAGCAGGAAACAGATTTCAAGAGGTACGTTGGAATCGCCTTTAAAGCACAGGAAGAGGGGCACAACTTCGACAATGATGCACTTGGCCAAAAAGGGCGTATGCGTTTTCTCCTGAATATATTCAGGAGAAAACGCATACGCCCTTTTTGGCCAAGCAAGCAAGCGGGCAATGCAAATCTGCACTACAAAGAAGTATCACTTCCCACCGGTCAAAAGGGACATCCACAAAATGTGTAAAAACCAGAAAGGGAAGACAGGCCCCGGAGAACAGGGAGCCTTTTTATGCTGATGGGCGGGATGTAAATTGCCAACTGCCTCTCTGGAGGAGTTCATTGTGTTCCCTAAAACAAGTATAGAAAAGAGCTACAGAGCCAAGGGCACTTCCAGTCTAGGGAATATACCTTGGGAAAACTGAAAATCAATAAGACAGAGCCACCCCAAAATTTAGGGCTGCACTGCTTACAAGGACCTCAACTTGGGTACACCTTAAATATCCCAGGAAATATAAAAATGGTTCAAAAAATTGTGGTACTTACGTATGATGGAATATCCCTCAGCCATGAAATCAATGTCATAAGACCAGTAGCAGCAAAATGGGTGGATTCAGGTACGATGATTCTAAGTGAAATAAGTCACACAGAAAAAGAAACTTATCATAAGATATCACTTATGAAGATCCTGTAAACATGGCTACACTTGAACTGAGTTAGGAAAGAGAACAGTGTCTCACATTTAGGAAACACTCTGATGCCTGCTTAAAGGGGAAGGAGAGGTGGGGTGATGCATACAACCAGAGTTTGATATGAGCACAGGTACTGTTCCAAAAACCAACTATGGAATAGACAAGACCTACACCTTCCTCAGTGAAAGGGACTCAAAACCCCATATTTCCCGCAGAGGAATATATCTGACTAGTAAGAATCTTAAAACCTATATATTGATATGTCTCCGTAAGGGAATCAAGTGTGTCTAGACTGGCATAAACATGGCAGCGAGAATCAGCTCGAACACACTATAAAAAGGAATTTCAAAAACAAAACAAAAAAACTGGGAAATTCTTTACAATACGTTCAGGGTCTCTGATGAAACCTGGAATGACCCTATCTACAACGACAGCTGGATGTGGCATAAGGCTGGACACTTGGGACTGAGAGGATTGGTGAGATTGGGTGAGCAAATGCAGACCCTTTAAAGCAATAATGCATGGCACCCATTCCATGGGTCCCAACTCTCCAGGTTGAAGGGAATATTACTACAGCTATAACATGTACGGGAATCCTAGAGAACGGACACACTGTGAATACGAAACGTTTCTAAAACTCAAGGAATAGTCCCTCTCCTGGTGCTCCGGTTTGACTTTACACCTGCTTTACTATCAACCTCCCAACTTGGAGAGACAGACCCTTTAACCTCCTGGTTCGCACAGGTTGCCAATTTGGCAGAGGATGAAAGGGAAGAGGGAGAACCAATGAGAGAGTAGCTGTTAGGCATTTGACGGGCATATATCACTGTAATTTCCCGGCAGGAAGAAGAGTTAACCAAAGTCTCATCCACCCACCGGGAACCAGTATAAGTCCTGAACCAAAATTTTGGACTTGCGGTCAGCTCACCAAAAACGAGTTGAAAAATGGAGCTCAGGGGCACAGCAATTCACAAACTGACCGAGTAATAAAGGACAACTATCGTCCAAAAATCTGTTGAGGGAAGGCAACGAGGCGGACTTGAAAGCGAGGCAGAATAGCAGGAAACAGATTTCAAGAGGTACGTTGGAATCGCCTTTAAAGCACAGGAAGAGGGGCCAAACTTCGACAATGATGCACTTCGCCAAAAAGGGCGTATGCGTTTTCTCCTGAATATATTCAGGAGAAAACGCATACGCCCTTTTTGGTCAAGCAAGCAAGCGGGCAATGCAAATCTGCACTACAAAGAAATATCACTTTCCACCGGTCAAAAGGGACATCCACAAAATGTGTAAAAACCAGAAAGGCAAGACAGGCCCTGGAGAACAGGGAGCCTTGCTATGCTGATGGGCGGGATGTAAATTGCCAACTGCCTCTCTGGAGGAGTGCATTGTGTTCCCTAAAACAAGTAAACAACAGAGCTACAGAGCCAAGGGCACTTCCAGTCTAAGGAATATACCTTGGGAAAACTGAAAATCAATAAGACAGAGCCACCCCAAAATTTAGGGCTGCACTGCTTACAAGGACCTCAACTTGGGTACACCTTAAATATCCCAGGAAATATAACAATGGTTCAAAAATTTGTGGTACTTACGTACGATGGAATATCCCTCAGCCATGAAATCAATGTCATAAGACCAGTAGCAGCAAAATGGGTGGATTCAGGTACGATGATTCTAAGTGAAATAAGTCACATAGAAAAAGAAACTTATCATAAGATATCACTTATGAAGATCCTGTAAACATGGCTACACTTGAACTGCGTTAGGAAAGAGAACAGTGTCTCACATTTAGAAAACACTCTTATGCCTGCTTAAGGGGGAAGGAGAGGTGGGGTGATGCATAAAACCAGAGTTTGATATAAGCACATGTACCGTTCCAAAAACCAACCATGGAATAGACAAGACATACACCTTCCTCAGTGAAAGGGATTCAAAACCCCATATTTCCCGCAGAGGAATATATTTGACTAGTAAGAATCTTAAAACCTATGGATTGATATGTCTCCGTAAGGGAATCAAGTGTGTCTAGACTGGCATAAACATGGCAGCGAGAATCAGCTCAAACCCACTATAAAAAGGAATTTCAAAAACAAAACAAAAAAACTGGGAAATTCTTTACAATTCCTTCAGGGTCTCTGATGAAACCTGGAATGACCCTATCTACAACGACAGCTGGATGTGGCATAAGGCTGGACACTTGGGACTGAGAGGATTGGTGAGATTGGGTGAGCAAATGCAGATCCTTTAAAGCAATAATGCATGGCACCCATTCCATGGGTCCCAACTCTCCAGGTTGAAGGGAATAGTACTACAGTTATAACTTGTACGGGAAACCTAGAGAACGGACACACTGTGAATACGAAAGTTTTCTAAAACTCAACGAATAGTCCCTCTCCCGGTGCTCCGGTTTGACTTTCCATCCGCTTTACTATCAACCTCCCATCCTGGAGAGACAGCCCCTTTAACCTCCTGGTTCGCAAAGGTTGCCAATTTGGCAGAGGATGAAAGGGAAGAGGGAGAACCAATGAGAGAGTAGCTGTTAGGCATTTGGACGGGCACACATCACTCTTACTTCCCGGCAGGAAGAAGAATTAACCAAAGTCTCAGCCACCCATTGGGAACCAGCATAGGTCCTGAACCAAAATTTTGGACTTGCGGTCAGCTCACCAAAAACGAGTTGAAATATGGAGCTCAGGGACACAGCAATTCACAAACTGGCCGAGTAATAAAGGACAACTATCGTCCAAAAATCTGTTGAGGAAAGGCAACGAGGCGGACTTGAAAGCGATGCAGAATAGCAGGAAACAGATTTCAAGAGGTACGTTGGAATCGCCTTTAAAGCACAGGAAGAGGGGCACAACTTCGACAATGATGCACTTGGCCAAAAACGGTGTACGCGTTTTCTCCTGAATATATTCAGGAGAAGACGCATACGCCCTTTTTGGCCAAGCAAGCAAGCTGGCAATGCAAATCTGCACTACAAAGAAGTATCACTTCCCACCGGTCAAAAGGGACATCCACAAAATGTGTAAAAACCAGAAAGGCAAAACAGGCCCTGGAGAACAGGGAGCCTTGTTATGCTGATGGGCGGGATGTAAATTGCCAACTGCCTCTCTGGAGGAGTGCATTGTGTTCCCTAAAACAAGTAAACAACAGAGCTACAGAGCCAAGGGCACTTCCAGTCTAGGGAATATTCCTTGGGAAAACTGAAAATCAATAAGACACAGCCACCCCAAAATTTAGGGCTGCACTTCTTACAAGGACCTCAACTTGGGGACACCTTAAATATCCCAGGAAATATAAAAATGGTTCAAAAAATTGTGGTGCTTATGTACGATGGAATATCCCTCAGCCATGAAATCAATGTCATAAGACCAGTAGCAGCAAAATGTGTGGATTCAGGTACGATGATTCTAAGTGAAATAAGTCACACAGAAAAAGAAACTTATCATAAGATATCACTTATGAAGATCCTGTAAACATGGCTACACTTTAACTGAGTTAGGAAAGAGGAGTGTGTCTCACATTTAGAAAACACTCTTATGCCTGCTTAAGGGGGAAGGAGAGGTGGGGTGATGCATAAAACCAGAGTTTGATATAAGCACAGGTACCGTTCAAAAAACCAACTATGGAATAGACAAGACCTACACCTTCCTCAGTGATAGGGACTCAAAACCCCATATTTCCCGCAGAGGAATATTTCTGACTAGTAAGAATCTTAAAACCTATGTATTGATATGTCTCTGTAAGGGAATCAAGAGTGTCTAGACTGGCATAAACACGGCATCGAGAATCAGCTCAAACCCACTATAAAAAGGAATTTCAAAAACAAAACAAAAAAATTGGGATATTCTTTACAATTCCTTCAGGGTCTCTGATGAAACCTGGAATGACGCTATCTACAACGACAGCTGGATGTGGCATAAGGAGGGACACTTGGGACTGAGAGGATTGGTGAGATTGGGTGAGCAAATGCAGACCCTTTAAATCACAAATGCCTGGCACCCATTCCATGGGTCCCAACTCTCCAGGTTGAAGGGAATATTACTACAGCTATAACATGTACGGGAAACCTAGAGAACGGACACACTGTGAATACGAAAGGTTTCTAAAACTCAATGAATAGTCCCTCTCCTGGTGCTCCGGTTTGACTTTCCATCTGCTTTACTATCAACCTCCCAACTTGGAGAGACAGCCCCTTTAACCTCCTGGTTCGCACAGGTTGCCAATTTGGCAGAGGATGAAAGTGAAGAGGGAGAACCAATGAGCGAGTAGCTGTTAGGCATTTGGACCGGCACATATCACTCTAACTTCCCGGCAGGAAGAAGAATTAACCAAAGTCTCAGCCCCCCACCGGGAACCAGTATAGGTCCTGAACCAAAATTTTGGACTTGCGGTCAGCTCACCAAAAACGAGTTGAAAAATGGAGCTCAGGGGCACAGCAATTCACAAACTGGCCGAGTAATAAAGGACAAGTATCGTCCAAAAATCTGTTGAGGGAAGGCAAAGAGGCGGACTTGAAAGCGAGGCAGAATACCAGGAAACAAATTTCAAGAGGTACGCTGGAATCGCCTTTCAAGCACAGGAAGTGGGGCCCAACTTCGACAATGATGCATTTGGCCAAAAAGGGCGTATGCGTTTTCTCCTGAATATATTCAGGAGAAAACGCATACGCCCTTTTTGGTCAAGCAAGAAAGCGGGCAATGCAAATCTGCACTACAAAGAAATATCACTTCCCACCTGTCAAAAGGGATATCCACAAAATGTGTAAAAACCAGAAAGGCAAGACAGGCCCTGGAGAACAGGGAGCCTTGCTATGCTGATGGGCGGGATGTAAATTGCCAACTGCCTCTCTGGAGGAGTGCATTGTGTTCCCTAAAACAAGTAAAGAAAAGAGCTACAGAGCCAAGGGCACTTCCAGTCTAGGGAATATACCTTGGGAAAACTGAAAATCAATAAGACAGAGCCACCCCAAAATTTAGGGCTGCACTGCTTACAAGGACCTCAACTTGGGTACACGTTAAATATCCCAGGAAATATAAAAATGGTTCAAAAAATTGTGGTACTTACGTACGATGGAATATCCCTCAGCCATGAAATCAATGTCATAAGACCAGTAGCAGCAAAATGGGTGGATTCAGGTACGATGATTCTAAGTGAAATAAGTCACACAGAAAAAGAAACTTATCATAAGATATCACTTATGAAGGTCCTGTAAACATGGCTACACTTGAACTGAGTTAGGAAAGAGAACAGTGTCTCACATTTAGAAAACTCTCTTATGCCTGCTTAAGGGGGAAGGAGAGGTGGGGTGATGCATTAAACCAGAGTTTGATATAAGCACAGGTTCCATTCCAACAACCAACTATGGAATAGACAAGACCTACACCTTCCTCAGTGAAAGGGACTCGAAACCCCATATTTCCCGCAGAGGAATATATCTGACTAGTAAGAATCTTAAAACCTATGTATTGATATGTCTCCGTAAGGGAATCAAGTGTGTCTAGACTGGCATAAACATAGCAGCGAGAATCAGCTCAAACCCACTATAAAAAGGAAATTCAAAAACAAAACAAAAAAACTGGGAAATTCTTTACAATTCCTTCAGGGTCTCTGATGAAACCTGGAATGACCCTATCTACAATGACAGCTGGATGCGGCATAAGGAGGGACACTTGGGACTGAGACGATTGGTGAGATTGGGTGAGCAAATGCAGACCCTTTAAAGCACAAATGCCTGGCACCCATTTCATGGGTCCCAACTCTCCAGGTTGAAGGGAATATTACTACAGCTATAACATGTACGGGAAACCTAGAGAACGGACACACTGTGAATACGAAAGGTTTCTAAAACTCAACGAATAGTCCCTCTCCTGGTGCTCCGGTTTGACTTTCCATCTGTTTTACTATCAACCTCCCAACTTGGAGAGACAGCCCCTTTATCCTCCTGGTTCGCACAGGTTGCCAATTTGGCAGAGGATGAAAGGGAAGAGGGAGAACCAATGAGAGAGTAGCTGTTAGACATTAGGACCGGCACATACCACTGTAATTCCCCGGAAGGAAGAAGAATTAACCAAAGTCTCAGCCACCCACTGGGAACCAGTATAGGTCCTGAACCAAAATTTTGGACTTGCGGTCACCTCACCAAAAACGAGTTGAAAAATGGAGCTCAGGGGCACAGCAATTCACAAACTGGCAGAGTAATAAAGGACAACTATCGTCCAAAAATCTGTTGAGGGAAGGCAACGAGGCGGACTTGAATGCGAGGCAGAATAGCAGGAAACAGATTTCAAGAGGTACGTTGGAATCGCCTTTAAAGCACAGGAAGAGGGGCACAACTTCGACAATGATGCACTTGGCCAAAAAGGGCGTATGCGTTTTCTCCTGAATATATTCAGGAGAAAACGCATACGCCCTTTTTGGCCAAGCAAGCAAGCGGCAATGCAAATCTGCACTACAAAGAAGTATCACTTCCCACCGGTCAAAAGGGACATCCACAAAATGTGTAAAAACCAGAAAGGCAAGACAGGCCCTGGAGAACAGGGAGCCTTTTTATGCTGATGGGCGGGATGTAAATTGCCAACTGCCTCTCTGGAGGAGTGCATTGTGTTCCCTAAAACAAGTAAAGAACAGAGCTACAGAGCCAAGGGCACTTCCAGTCTAGGGAATATACCTTGGGAAAACTGAAAATCAATAAGACAGAGCCACCCCAAAATTTAGGGCTGCACTGCTTACAAGGACCTCAACTTGGGTACACCTTAAATATCCCAGGAAATATAAAAATGGTTCAAAAAAGTGTGGTACTTACATACGATGGAATATCCCTCAGCCATGAAATCAATGTCATAAGACCAGTAGCAGCAAAATGAGTGGATTCAGGTACGATGATTCTAAGTGAAATAAGGCACAGAGAAAAAGAAACTTATCATAAGATATCACTTATGAAGATCCTGTAAACATGGCTACACTTGAACTGAGTTAGGAAAGAGAACAGTGTCTCACATTTAGAAAACACTCTTATGCCTGCTTAAGGGGGAAGGAGAGAAGGGGTGATGCATAAAACCAGAGTTTGATATAAACACAGGTACCGTTCCAAAAACCAACTATGGAATAGACAAGACCTACACCTTCCTCAGTGAAAGGGACTCAAAACCCCATATTTCCCGCAGAAGAATATATCTGACTAGTAAGAATCTTAAAACCTATGGATTGATATATCTCCGTAAGGGAATCAAGTGTGTCTAGATTGGCATAAACATGGCAGCGAGAATCAGCTCAAACCCACTATAAAGAGGAATTTCAAAAACAAAACAAAACAACTGGGAAATTCTTTACAAATCCTTCAGGGTCTCTGATGAAACCTGGAATGACCCTATCTACAACGACAGCTGGATGTGGCATAAGGCTGGACACTTGGGACTGAGAGGATTGGTGAGATTGGGTGAGCAACTGCAGATCCTTTAAAGCAATAATGCATGGCACCCATTCCATGGGTCCCAACTCTCCAGGTTGAAGGGAATATTACTACAGTTATAACATGTACGGGAAACCTAGAGAACGGACACACTGTGAATACGAAAGGTTTCTAAAACTCAACGAATAGTGCCTCACCTGGTGCTCCGGTTTGACTTTCCATCGGCTTTACTGTCAATCTCCCAACTTGGATAGACAGCCCCTTTAACCTCCTGGTTCGCACACGTTGCCAATTTGGCAGAGGATGAAAGGGAAGAGGGAGAACCAATGAGAGAGAAGCTGTTAGGCATTTGGACGGGCACATATCACTCTAACTTCCCGGCAGGAAGAAGAATTAACCAAAGTCTCAGCGCCCCACCGGGAAGCAGCATAGGTCCTGAACCAAAATTTTGGACTTGCGGTCAGCTCACCAAAAACGAGTTGAAAAATGGAGCTCAGGGGCACAGCAATTCACAAACTGTCCGAGTAATAAAGGACAACTATCGTCCAAAAATCTGTTGAGGGAAGGCAACGAGGCGAACTTGAAAGCGAGGCAGAATAGCAGGAAACAGATTTCAAGAGGTACGTTGGAATCGCCATTAAAGCACAGGAAGAGGGGCACAACTTGTACAATGATGCATTTGGCCAAAAGGGGCGTATGCGTTTTTTCCTGAATATATTCAGAAGAAAACGCATACACCCTTTTTGGCCAAGCAAGCAAGCGGGCAATGCAAATCTGCACTAAAAAGTAGTATCACTTCCCTCCGGTCAAAAGGGACATCCACAAAATGTGTAAAAACCAGAAAGGCAAGACAGGCCCTGGAGAACAGGGAGCCTTGTTATGCTGATGGGCGGGATGTAAATTGACAACTGCCTCTCTGGAGGAGTGCATTGTGTTCCCTAAAACAAGTAAAGAACAGAGCTACAGAGCCAAGGGCACTTCCAGTCTAGGGAATATACCTTGGGAAAACTGAAAATCAATAAGACAGAGCCACCCCAAAATTTAGGGCTGCACTGCTTACAAGGACCTCAACTTGGGTACACGTTAAATATCCCAGGAAATATAAAAATGGTTCAAAAAATTGTGGTACTTACGTACGATGGAATATCCCTCAGCCATGAAATCAATGTCATAAGACCAGTAGCAGCAAAATGGGTGGATTCAGGTACGATGATTCTAAGTGAAATAAGTCACACAGAAAAAGAAACTTATCATAAGATATCACTTATGAAGATCCTGTAAACATGGCTACACTTGAACTGAGTTAGGAAAGAGAACAGTGTCTCACATTTAGAAAACTCTCTTATGCCTGCTTAAGGGGGAAGGAGAGGTGGGGTGATGCATTAAACCAGAGTTTGATATAAGCACAGGTTCCGTTCCAACAACCAACTATGGAATAGACAAGACCTACACCTTCCTCAGTGAAAGGGACTCGAAACCCCATATTTCCCGCAGAGGAATATATCTGACTAGTAAGAATCTTAAAACCTATGTATTGATATGTCTCCGTAAGGGAATCAAGTGTGTCTAGACTGGCATAAACATAGCAGCGAGAATCAGCTCAAACCCACTATAAAAAGGAAATTCAAAAACAAAACAAAAAAACTGGGAAATTCTTTACAATTCCTTCAGGGTCTCTGATGAAACCTGGAATGACCCTATCTACAATGACAGCTGGATGCGGCATAAGTAGGGACACTTGGGACTGAGAGGATTGGTGAGATTGGGTGAGCAAATGCAGACCCTTTAAAGCACAAATGCCTGGCACCCATTTCATGGGTCCCAACTCTCCAGGTTGAAGGGAATATTACTACAGCTATAACATGTACGGGAAACCTAGAGAACGGACACACTGTGAATACGAAAGGTTTCTAAAACTCAACGAATAGTCCCTCTCCTGGTGCTCCGGTTTGACTTTCCATCTGTTTTACTATCAACCTCCCAACTTGGAGAGACAGCCCCTTTATCCTCCTGGTTCGCACAGGTTGCCAATTTGGCAGAGGATGAAAGGGAAGAGGGAGAACCAATGAGAGAGTAGCTGTTAGACATTTGGACCGGCACATACCACTGTAATTCCCCGGAAGGAAGAAGAATTAACCAAAGTCTCAGCCACCCACCGGGAACCAGTATAGGTCCTGAACCAAAATTTTGGACTTGCGGTCAGCTCACCAAAAACGAGTTGAAAAATGGAGCTCAGGGGCACAGCAATTCACAAACTGGACGAGTAATAAAGGACAACTATCGTCCAAAAATCTGTTGAGGGAAGGCAACGAGGTGGACTTGAAAGCGAGGCAGAATAGCAGGAAAGAGATTTCAAGAGGTACGTTGGAATCGCCTTTAAAGCACAGGAAGAGGGGCACCACTTCGACAATGATGCACTTGGCCAAAAAGGGCGTATGCGTTTTCTCCTGAATATATTCAGGAGAAAACGCATACGCCCTTTTTGGCCAAGAAAGCAAGCGGGCAATGCAAATCTGCACTACAAAGAAGTATCACTTCCCACCGGTCAAAAGGGACAATCACAAAATGTGTAAAAGCCAGAAAGGCAGGACAGGCCCTGGAGAACAGGGAGCCTTGTTATGCTGATGGGCGGGATGTAAATTGCCAACTTCCTCTCTGGAGGAGTATATTGTGTTCCCTAAAACAAGGAAAGAACAGAGCTACAGAGCCAAGGGCACTTCCAGTCTAGGGAGTATACCTTGGGAAAACTGAAAATCAATAAGACAGAGCCACCCCAAAATTTAGGGCTGCACTGCTTACAAGGACCTCAACTTGGGTACACCTTAAATATCACAGGAAATATAAAAATGGTTCAAAAAATTGTGGTAGTTACGTACGATGGAATATCCCTCAGCCATGAAATCAATGTCATAAGACCAGTAGCAGCAAAATGGGTGGATTCAGGTACGATGATTCTAAGTGAAATAAGTCACACAGAAAAAGAAACTTATCATAAGATATCACTTATGAAGATGCTGTAAACATGGCTACACTTGAACTGAGTTAGGAAAGAGAACAGTGTCTCACATTTAGAAAACACTCTTATGCCTGCTTAAGGGGGAAGGCAGGTGGGGTGATGCATGAAACCAGAGTTTGATATAAGCACAGGTACCGTTCCAAAAACCAACTATGGAATAGACAAGACCTACACCTTCCTCAGTGAAAGGGACTCAAAACCCCATATTTCCCGCAGAGGAATATATCTGACTAGTAAGAATCTTAAAACCTATGTATTGATATGTCTCCGTAAGGGAATCAAGTGTGTCTATACTGGCATAAACATGTCAGCGAGAAACAGCTCAAACCCACTATAAAAAGGAATTTCAAAAACAAAACAAAAAACTGGGATATTCTTTACAATTCCTTCAGGGTCTCTGATGAAACCTGGAATGACCCTATCTACAATGACAGCTGGATATGGCATAAGGATGGACACTTGGGACTGAGAGGATTGGTGAGATTGGGTGAGCAAATGCAGACCCTTTAAAGCAATAATGCATGGCACCCATTCCATGGGTCCCAACACTCCACGTTGAAGGGAATATTACTACAGTTATAACATGTACGGGAAACCTAGAGAACAGACACACTGTGAATATGAAAGGTTTCTAAAACTCAACGAATAGTCTCTCTCCTGGTGGTCCGGTTTGACTGTCCATCTGCTTTACTATAAATCTCCCAACTTGGAGAGACAGCCCCTTTAACCTCCTGGTTCGCACAGGTTTCCGATTTGGCAGAGGATGAAAGGGAAGAGGGAGAACCAATGAGACAGTAGCTGTTAGGCATTTGGACGGGCACATATAACTCTAACTTCCCGGCAGGAAAAAGAATTAACCAAAGTCTCAGCCCTCTACCGGCAACCAGCATAGGTCCTGAAGCAAAATTTTGGACTTGCGGTCAGCTCACAAAAAAACGAGTTGAAAAATGGAGCTCAGGGGCACAGCAATTCACAAACCGGCCGAGTAATAAAGGACAACTATCGTCCAAAAATCTGTTGAGGGAAGGTAACGAGGCGGACTTGAAAGCGAGGCAGAATAGCAGGAAACAGATTTCAAGAGGTACGTTGGAATCACCTTTAAAGCACAGGAAGAGGGGCACAACTTCGACAATGATGTACTTGGCCAAAAAGGGCGTATGCTTTTTCTCCTGAATATATTCAGGAGAAAACGCATACGCCCTTTTTGGCCAAGCAAGCAAGCGGGCAATGCAAATATGCACTACAAAGAAGTATCACTTCCCACCGGTCAAAAGGGACATCCACAAAATGTGTAAAAACCAGAAAGGCAAGACAGGCCCTGGAGAACAGGGAGTCTTGTTATGCTGATGGGCGGGATGTAAATTGCCAACTGCCTCTCTGGAGCAGTGCATTGTGTTCCCTAAAACAAGTAAAGAACAGAGCTACAGAGCCAAGGGCACTTCCAGTCTAGGGAATATACCTTGGGAAAACTGAAAATCAATAAGACAGAGCCACCCCAATATTTAGGGCTGCACTGCTTACAATGACCTCAACTTGGGTACACCTTAAATATCCCAGGAAATATAAAAATGGTTCAAAAAATTGTGGTACTTACGTACGATGGAATATCCCTCAGCCATGAAATCAATGTCATAAGACCAGTAGCAGCAAAATGGGTGGATTCAGGTACGATGATTCTAAGTGAAATAAGTCACACAGAAAAAGAAACTTATCATAAGATATCACTTATGAAGATCCTGTAAACATGGCTACACTTGAACTGAGTTAGGAAAGAGAACAGTGTCTCACATTTAGAAAACACTCTTATGCCTGCTTAAGGGGGAAGGAGAGGTGGGGTGATGCATAAAACCAGAGTTTGATATAAGCACAGGTACCGTTCCAAAAACCAACTATGGAATAGACAAGACCTACACCTTCCTCAGTGAAAGGGACTCAAAACCCCATACTTTCCGCGGAGGAATATATCTGACTAGTAAGAATCTTAAAACCTATGTATTGATATGTCTCCGTAAGGGAATCATGTGTGTCTAGACTGGCATAAACATGGCAGCAAGAATCAGCTCAAACCCACTATAAAAAGGAATTTCAAAAACAAAACAAAAAAACTGGGAAATCTTTACAATTCCTTCAGGGTCTCTGATGAAACCTGGAATGACCCTATCTACATTGGCAGCTGTATGTGGCATAAGGAGGGACACTTGGGACTGAGACGATTGGTGAGATTGTGTGAGCAAATGAAGACCCTTTAAAGCACAAATGCCTGACACCCATTCCAGGGGTCCCATCTCTCCAGGTTGAAGGGAATATTACTACAGCTATAACATGTACCGGAAACCTAGAGAACGGACACACTGTGAATACAAAAGGTTTCTAAAACTCAACGAATAGTCCCTCTCCTGGTGCTCCGGTTTGACTTTCCATCTGCTTTACTATCAACCTCCCAACTTGGAGAGACAGCCCCTTTAACCTCCTGGTTCGCACAGGTTGCCAATTTGGCAGAGGGTGAAAGGGAAGAGGGAGAACCAATGAGAGAGTAGCTGTTAGGCATTTGGACGGGCACATATCACTGTAATTTCCCGGCAGGAAGAAGAATTAACCAAAGTCTCAGCCCCCCACCGGGAACAAGCATAGGTCCTGAACCATAATTTTTGACTTGTGGTCAGCTCACCAAAAACGAGTTGAAAAATGGAGCTCAGGGGCACAGCAATTCACAAACTGGCCGAGTAATAAAGGACAACTATCGTCCAAAAATCTGTTGAGGGAAGTCAACGAGGCGGACTTGAAAGCGAGGCCGAATAGCAGGAAACAGATTTCAAGAGGTACGTTGGAATCGCATTTAAATCACAGGAAGAGGGGCACAACTTCGACAATGATGCACTTGGCCAAAAAGGGCGTATGCATTTTCTCCTGAATATATTCAGGAGAAAACGCATACGCCCTTTTTGGCCAAGCAAGCAAGCGGGCAATGCAAATCTGCACTACAAAGAAGTATCACTTCCCACCGGTCAAAAGGGACATCCACAAAATGTGTAAAAACCAGAAAGGCAAGACATGCCTTGGAGAACAGGGAGCCTTGTTATGCTGATGGGCGGGATATAAATTGCCAACTGCCTCTCTGGAGGAGTGCATTGTGTTCCCTAAAACAAGTAAACAACAGAGCTACAGAGCCAAGGGCAGTTCCAGTCTAGGGAATATACCTTGGGAAAACTGAAAATCAATAAGACAGTGCCACCCCAAAATTTAAGGCTGCACGGCTTACAAGGACCTCAACTTGGGTACACCTTAAATATCCCAGGAAATATAAAAATGGTTCAAAAAATTGTGGTACTTACGTACGATGGAATATCCCTCAGCCATGAAATCAATGTCATAAGACCAGTAGCAGCAAAATGGGTGGATTCAGGTACGAAGATTCTAAGTGAAACAAGTCACACAGAAAAAGAATCTTATCATAAGATATCACTTATGAAGATCCTGTAAACATGGCTACACTTGAACTGATTTAGGGAAGAGAGCAGTGTCTCACATATAGAAAACACTCTTATGCCTGCTTAAGGGGGAAGGAGAGGTGGGGTGATGAATAAAACCAGAGTTTGATATAAGCACAGGTACCGTTCCAAAACCAACTATGGAATAGACAAGACCTACACCTTCCTCAGAGAAAAGGACTCAAAACCCCATAGTTCCTGCAGAGGAATATATCTGACTAGTAAGAATCTTAAAACCTATGTATTGATATGTCTCCATACGGGAATCAAGTGTGTCTAAACTAGCATAAACATGGCAGCGAGAATCACCTCAAACCCACTATAAAAAGGAATTTCAAAAACAAAAAAAAAAACTGTGAAATTCTTTACAATTCCTTCAGGGTCTCTGATGAAACCTGGAATGACCCTATCTACAACGACAGCTGGATGTGGCATAAGGCTGGACATTTGGGTCTCAGAGGATTGGTGAGACTGTGTGAGAAAATGCAGACCCTTTAAATCACAAATGCCTGGCACACATTCCATGGGACCCAACTCTCCAGGTTGAAGGGAATATTACTACAGTTATAACATGTACAGGAAACCTAGAGAACAGACACACTGTGGATAGGAAAGGTTTCTAAAACTCAACGAATAGTCCCTCTCCTGGTGCTCCGGTTTGAGTTTCCATCTGCTTTACTATCAACCTCCCAACTTGGAGAGACAGCCGCTTTAACCTCCTGGTTCGCACATGTTGCCAATTTGGCAGAGGATGAAAGGGAAGAGGGAGAACCAATGAGAGAGTAGCTGTTAGGCATTTGGACGGGCACCTATCACTCTAATTTCCCAGCACTAAGAAGAATTAACCAAAGCCTCATCCACCCCCCGGGAACCAGTATAGGTCCTGAACCAAAATTTTGGACTTGCGGTCAGCTCACCAAAAACGAGTTGAAAAATGGAGCTCAGGGGCACAGCAATTCACAAACTGGCCGAGTTATAAAGGACAACTATCGTCCAAAAATCTGTTGAGGGAAGGCAACGAGGCGGACTTGAAAGCGAGGCAGAATAGCAGGAAACAGATTTCAAGAGGTACGTTGGAATCGCCTTTAAAGCACAGGAAGAGGGGCACAACTTCGACAATGATGCACTTGGCCAAAAAGGGCGTATGCGTTTTCTCCTGAATATATTCAGGAGAAAACGCATACGCCCTTTTTGGCCAAGCAAGGAAGTGGGCAATGCAAATCTGCACTACAAAGAAGTATCACTTCCCACCGGTCAAAAGGGACATCCACAAAATGTGTAAAAACCAGAAAGGCAAGACAGGCCCTGGAGAACAGGGAGCCTTGTTATGCTGATGGGCGGGATGTAAATTGCCAACTGCGTCTCTGGAGGAGTGCATTGTGTTCCCTAAAACAAGTAAACAACAGAGCTACAGAGCCAAGGACACTTCCAGTCTAGAGAATATACCTTGGAAAAACTGAAAGTCAATAAGACACAGCCACCCCAAAATTTAGGGCTGCACTGCTTACAAGGACCTCAACTTGGGTACACCTTAAATATCCCAGGAAATATAAAAATGGTTCAAAAAATTGTGGTACTTACGTACGATGGAATATCCCTCAGCCATGAAATCAATGTCATAAGACCAGTAGCAGCAAAATGGGTGGATTCAGGTACGATGATTCTAAGTGAAATAAGTCACACAGAAAAAGAAACTTATCATAAGATATCACTTATGAAGATCCTGTAAACATGGCTACACTTGAACTGAGTTAGGAAAGAGAACAGAGTCTCACATTTAGGAAACACTCTTATGCCTGCTTAAGGGGGAAGGAGAGGTGGGGTGATGCATAAAACCAGAGTTTGATATAAGCACAGGTACCATTCCAAAAACCAACTATGGAATAGACAAGACCTACACCTTCCTCAGTGAAAGGGACTCAAAATCCCATATTTCCCGCAGAGGAATATATCTGACTAGTAAGAATCTTAAAACCTATGTATTGATATGTCTCCATAAGGGAATCAAGTGTGTCTAGACTGGCATAAACATGGCATCGAGAATCAGCTCAAACCCACTATAAAAAGGAATTTCAAAAACAAAACAAATAACAGTGAAAGTCTTTACAATTCCTTCAGGGTCTCTGATAAAACCTGGAATGACCCTATCTACAATGACAGCTGGATGTGGCATAAGGCTGGACACTTGTGTCTGAGAGGATTGGTGAGATTGGGAGAGAAAATGCAGACCCTTTAAATCACAAATGCCTGGCACACATTCCATGGGTCCCAACTCTCCAGGTTAAAGGGAATATTACTACAGCTATAACATGTACAGGAAGCCTAGAGAACAGACACACTGTGAATATGAAAGGTTTCTAAAACTCAACGAATAGTCCATCTCCTGGTGCTCTGGTTTGGCTTGCCATCTTCTTTTCTATCAACCTCCCAACTTGGAGAGACAGCCCCTTGAACCTCCTGGTTCGCACAGGTGGCCTATTTGGCAGAGGATGAAAGGGAAGAGGGAGAACCAATGAGAGAGTAGCTGTTAGGCATTTGGACGGGCACATATCACTCTAATTTCCCGGCAGGAAGAAGAATTAACCAAAGTCTCAGCCACCCACCGGGAACCATCATAGGTCCTGAACCAAAATTTTGGACATGCGGTCAGCTCACAAAAAAACGAGCTGAAAAATGGATCTCAGGGGCACAGCAATTCACAAACAGGCCGAGTAATAAAGGACAACTATCGTCCAAAAATCTGTTGAGGGAAGGCAACGAGGCGGACTTGAAAGCGAGGCAGAATAGCAGGAAACAGATTTCAAGAGGTACGTTGGAATCGCCTTTAAAGCACAGGAAGAGGGGCACAACTTCGACAATGATGCACTTGGCCAAAAAGGGTGTATGTGTTTTCTCCTGAATATATTCAGGAGAAAACGCATACACCCTTTTTGGCTAAGCAAGCAAGCAGGCAATGCAAATCTGCACTACAAAGAAGTATCACTTCCCCCCGGTCAAAAGGGACATCCACAAAATGTGTAAAAACCAGAAAGGCAAGACAGGCCCTGGAGAACAGGCAGCTTTGTTATGCTGATGGGCGGAATGTAAATTGCCAACTGCCTCTCTGGAGGAGTGCATTGTGTTCCCTAAAACAAGTAAACAGCAGAGCTACAGAGACAAGGGCACTTCCAGTCTAGGGAATATACCTTGGGAATACTGAAACTCAATAAGACAGGACCAGCCCGAAATTTAGGGCTGCACTTCTTACAAGAACCACAACTTGGGTACACTTTAATATCCAAGGAATTATAAAAATTGTTCAAAAATTTGTGGTACTTACGTAACATGGAATATCCCTCAGCCATTAAATCAATGTCATAAGACCAGCAGCAGCAAAATGGGTGGATTCAGGTACGATGATTCTAAGTGAAATAAGTCACACAGAAAAAGGAAATTATCATAAGATATCACTCATGAAGATCCTGTAAACATGGCTACACTTGAACTGAGTTAGGAAAGAGAACAGAGTCTCACATTTAGAAAGCACTCTTATGCCTGCTAAGGGGGAAGGAGAGTTTGGGTGATGCATAAAACCGGATTTTGATATAAGCACAGGTACCGTTCCAAAAACCAGCTAAGGAATAGACAAGACATACACCTTCCTCAGTGAAAGGGACTCAAAACCCCATATTTCCCACAGAGCAATATATCTGACTAGTAAGAATCTTAAAACCTATGTATTGATATGTCTCCGTAAGGGAATCAAGTGTGTCTAGACGGGCATAAACAGGGGAGCGAGAATCAGCTCAATCCCACTATAAAAAGGAATTTCAAAAACAAAACAAAAAAACTGGGAAATTCTTTACAATTCCTTCAGGGTCTCTGATGAAACCTGGAATGACCCTATCTACTACGACAGCTGGATGTGGCCTAAGTCTGGACACTTGGGACTGAGAGGATTGGTGAGATTGGGTGAGCAAATGCAGACCCTTTAAAGCAATAATGCATGGCACCCATTTCATGGGTCCCAACTCTCCAGGTTGAAGGGAATATTACTACAGCTATAACATGTACGGGAAACCTAGAGAACGGACACACTGTGAATACGAAAGGTTTCTAAAACTCAACGAATAGTCCCTCTCCTGGTGCTCCGGTTTGACTTTCCATCTGTTTTACTATCAACCTCCCAACTTGGAGAGACAGCCCCTTTATCCTCCTGGTTCGCACAGGTTGCCAATTTGGCAGAGGATGAAAGGGAAGAGGGAGAACCAATGAGAGAGTAGCTGTTAGACATTTGGACCGGCACATACCACTGTAATTCCCCGGAAGGAAGAAGAATTAACCAAAGTCTCAGCCACCCACCGGGAACCAGTATAGGTCCTGAACCAAAATTTTGGACTTGCGGTCAGCTCACCAAAAACGAGTTGAAAAATGGAGCTCAGGGGCACAGCAATTCACAAACTGGACGAGTAATAAAGGACAACTATCGTCCAAAAATCTGTTGAGGGAAGGCAACGAGGTGGACTTGAAAGCGAGGCAGAATAGCAGGAAAGAGATTTCAAGAGGTACGTTGGAATCGCCTTTAAAGCACAGGAAGAGGGGCACCACTTCGACAATGATGCACTTGGCCAAAAAGGGCGTATGCGTTTTATCCTGAATATATTCAGGAGAAAACGCATACGCCCTTTTTGGCCAAGAAAGCAAGCGGGCAATGCAAATCTGCACTACAAAGAAGTATCACTTCCCACCGGTCAAAAGGGACAATCACAAAATGTGTAAAAGCCAGAAAGGCAGGACAGGCCCTGGAGAACAGGGAGCCTTGTTATGCTGATGGGCGGGATGTAAATTGCCAACTTCCTCTCTGGAGGAGTACATTGTGTTCCCTAAAACAAGGAAAGAACAGAGCTACAGAGCCAAGGGCACTTCCAGTCTAGGGAGTATACCTTGGGAAAACTGAAAATCAATAAGACAGAGCCACCCCAAAATTTAGGGCTGCACTGCTTACAAGGACCTCAACTTGGGTACACCTTAAATATCACAGGAAATATAAAAATGGTTCAAAAAATTGTGGTACTTACGTACGATGGAATATCCCTCAGCCATGAAATCAATGTCATAAGACCAGTAGCAGCAAAATGGGTGGATTCAGGTACGATGATTCTAAGTGAAATAAGTCACACAGAAAAAGAAACTTATCATAAGATATCACTTATGAAGATGCTGTAAACATGGCTACACTTGAACTGAGTTAGGAAAGAGAACAGTGTCTCACATTTAGAAAACACTCTTATGCCTGCTTAAGGGGGAAGGCAGGTGGGGTGATGCATGAAACCAGAGTTTGATATAAGCACAGGTACCGTTCCAAAAACCAACTATGGAATAGACAAGACCTACACCTTCCTCAGTGAAAGGGACTCAAAACCCCATATTTCCCGCAGAGGAATATATCTGACTAGTAAGAATCTTAAAACCTATGTATTGATATGTCTCCGTAAGGGAATCAAGTGTGTCTATACTGGCATAAACATGTCAGCGAGAAACAGCTCAAACCCACTATAAAAAGGAATTTCAAAAACAAAACAAAAAACTGGGATATTCTTTACAATTCCTTCAGGGTCTCTGATGAAACCTGGAATGACCCTATCTACAATGACAGCTGGATATGGCATAAGGATGGACACTTGGGACTGAGAGGATTGGTGAGATTGGGTGAGCAAATGCAGACCCTTTAAAGCAATAATGCATGGCACCCATTCCATGGGTCCCAACACTCCACGTTGAAGGGAATATTACTACAGTTATAACATGTACGGGAAACCTAGAGAACAGACACACTGTGAATACAAAAGGTTTCTAAAACTCAACGAATAGTCCCTCTCCTGGTGCTCCGGTTTGACTTTCCATCTGCTTTACTATCAACCTCCCAACTTGGAGAGACAGCCCCTTTAACCTCCTGGTTCGCACAGGTTGCCAATTTGGCAGAGGGTGAAAGGGAAGAGGGAGAACCAATGAGAGAGTAGCTGTTAGGCATTTGGACGGGCACATATCACTGTAATTTCCCAGCAGGAAGAAGAATTAACCAAAGTCTCAGCCCCCCACCGGGAACAAGCATAGGTCCTGAACCATAATTTTTGACTTGTGGTCAGCTCACCAAAAACGAGTTGAAAAATGGAGCTCAGGGGCACAGCAATTCACAAACTGGCCGAGTAATAAAGGACAACTATCGTCCAAAAATCTGTTGAGGGAAGTCAACGAGGCGGACTTGAAAGCGAGGCCGAATAGCAGGAAACAGATTTCAAGAGGTACGTTGGAATCGCATTTAAATCACAGGAAGAGGGGCACAACTTCGACAATGATGCACTTGGCCAAAAAGGGCGTATGCATTTTCTCCTGAATATATTCAGGAGAAAACGCATACGCCCTTTTTGGCCAAGCAAGCAAGCGGGCAATGCAAATCTGCACTACAAAGAAGTATCACTTCCCACCGGTCAAAAGGGACATCCACAAAATGTGTAAAAACCAGAAAGGCAAGACATGCCTTGGAGAACAGGGAGCCTTGTTATGCTGATGGGCGGGATATAAATTGCCAACTGCCTCTCTGGAGGAGTGCATTGTGTTCCCTAAAACAAGTAAACAACAGAGCTACAGAGCCAAGGGCAGTTCCAGTCTAGGGAATATACCTTGGGAAAACTGAAAATCAATAAGACAGTGCCACCCCAAAATTTAAGGCTGCACGGCTTACAAGGACCTCAACTTGGGTACACCTTAAATATCCCAGGAAATATAAAAATGGTTCAAAAAATTGTGGTACTTACGTACGATGGAATATCCCTCAGCCATGAAATCAATGTCATAAGACCAGTAGCAGCAAAATGGGTGGATTCAGGTACGAAGATTCTAAGTGAAATAAGTCACACAGAAAAAGAATCTTATCATAAGATATCACTTATGAAGATCCTGTAAACATGGCTACACTTGAACTGATTTAGGGAAGAGAGCAGTGTCTCACATATAGAAAACACTCTTATGCCTGCTTAAGGGGGAAGGAGAGGTGGGGTGATGAATAAAACCAGAGTTTGATATAAGCACAGGTACCGTTCCAAAACCAACTATGGAATAGACAAGACCTACACCTTCCTCAGAGAAAAGGACTCAAAACCCCATAGTTCCTGCAGAGGAATATATCTGACTAGTAAGAATCTTAAAACCTATGTATTGATATGTCTCCATACGGGAATCAAGTGTGTCTAAACTAGCATAAACATGGCAGCGAGAATCACCTCAAACCCACTATAAAAAGGAATTTCAAAAACAAAAAAAAAAACTGTGAAATTCTTTACAATTCCTTCAGGGTCTCTGATGAAACCTGGAATGACCCTATCTACAACGACAGCTGGATGTGGCATAAGGCTGGACATTTGGGTCTCAGAGGATTGGTGAGACTGTGTGAGAAAATGCAGACCCTTTAAATCACAAATGCCTGGCACACATTCCATGGGACCCAACTCTCCAGGTTGAAGGGAATATTACTACAGTTATAACATGTACAGGAAACCTAGAGAACAGACACACTGTGGATAGGAAAGGTTTCTAAAACTCAACGAATAGTCCCTCTCCTGGTGCTCCGGTTTGAGTTTCCATCTGCTTTACTATCAACCTCCCAACTTGGAGAGACAGCCGCTTTAACCTCCTGGTTCGCACATGTTGCCAATTTGGCAGAGGATGAAAGGGAAGAGGGAGAACCAATGAGAGAGTAGCTGTTAGGCATTTGGACGGGCACCTATCACTCTAATTTCCCAGCACTAAGAAGAATTAACCAAAGCCTCATCCACCCCCCGGGAACCAGTATAGGTCCTGAACCAAAATTTTGGACTTGCGGTCAGCTCACCAAAAACGAGTTGAAAAATGGAGCTCAGGGGCACAGCAATTCACAAACTGGCCGAGTTATAAAGGACAACTATCGTCCAAAAATCTGTTGAGGGAAGGCAACGAGGCGGACTTGAAAGCGAGGCAGAATAGCAGGAAACAGATTTCAAGAGGTACGTTGGAATCGCCTTTAAAGCACAGGAAGAGGGGCACAACTTCGACAATGATGCACTTGGCCAAAAAGGGCGTATGCGTTTTCTCCTGAATATATTCAGGAGAAAACGCATACGCCCTTTTTGGCCAAGCAAGGAAGTGGGCAATGCAAATCTGCACTACAAAGAAGTATCACTTCCCACCGGTCAAAAGGGACATCCACAAAATGTGTAAAAACCAGAAAGGCAAGACAGGCCCTGGAGAACAGGGAGCCTTGTTATGCTGATGGGCGGGATGTAAATTGCCAACTGCGTCTCTGGAGGAGTGCATTGTGTTCCCTAAAACAAGTAAACAACAGAGCTACAGAGCCAAGGACACTTCCAGTCTAGAGAATATACCTTGGAAAAACTGAAAGTCAATAAGACACAGCCACCCCAAAATTTAGGGCTGCACTGCTTACAAGGACCTCAACTTGGGTACACCTTAAATATCCCAGGAAATATAAAAATGGTTCAAAAAATTGTGGTACTTACGTACGATGGAATATCCCTCAGCCATGAAATCAATGTCATAAGACCAGTAGCAGCAAAATGGGTGGATTCAGGTACGATGATTCTAAGTGAAATAAGTCACACAGAAAAAGAAACTTATCATAAGATATCACTTATGAAGATCCTGTAAACATGGCTACACTTGAACTGAGTTAGGAAAGAGAACAGAGTCTCACATTTAGGAAACACTCTTATGCCTGCTTAAGGGGGAAGGAGAGGTGGGGTGATGCATAAAACCAGAGTTTGATATAAGCACAGGTACCATTCCAAAAACCAACTATGGAATAGACAAGACCTACACCTTCCTCAGTGAAAGGGACTCAAAATCCCATATTTCCCGCAGAGGAATATATCTGACTAGTAAGAATCTTAAAACCTATGTATTGATATGTCTCCATAAGGGAATCAAGTGTGTCTAGACTGGCATAAACATGGCATCGAGAATCAGCTCAAACCCACTATAAAAAGGAATTTCAAAAACAAAACAAATAACAGTGAAAGTCTTTACAATTCCTTCAGGGTCTCTGATAAAACCTGGAATGACCCTATCTACAATGACAGCTGGATGTGGCATAAGGCTGGACACTTGTGTCTGAGAGGATTGGTGAGATTGGGAGAGAAAATGCAGACCCTTTAAATCACAAATGCCTGGCACACATTCCATGGGTCCCAACTCTCCAGGTTAAAGGGAATATTACTACAGCTATAACATGTACAGGAAGCCTAGAGAACAGACACACTGTGAATATGAAAGGTTTCTAAAACTCAACGAATAGTCCATCTCCTGGTGCTCTGGTTTGGCTTGCCATCTTCTTTTCTATCAACCTCCCAACTTGGAGAGACAGCCCCTTGAACCTCCTGGTTCGCACAGGTGGCCTATTTGGCAGAGGATGAAAGGGAAGAGGGAGAACCAATGAGAGAGTAGCTGTTAGGCATTTGGACGGGCACATATCACTCTAATTTCCCGGCAGGAAGAAGAATTAACCAAAGTCTCAGCCACCCACCGGGAACCATCATAGGTCCTGAACCAAAATTTTGGACATGCGGTCAGCTCACAAAAAAACGAGCTGAAAAATGGATCTCAGGGGCACAGCAATTCACAAACAGGCCGAGTAATAAAGGACAACTATCGTCCAAAAATCTGTTGAGGGAAGGCAACGAGGCGGACTTGAAAGCGAGGCAGAATAGCAGGAAACAGATTTCAAGAGGTACGTTGGAATCGCCTTTAAAGCACAGGAAGAGGGGCACAACTTCGACAATGATGCACTTGGCCAAAAAGGGTGTATGTGTTTTCTCCTGAATATATTCAGGAGAAAACGCATACACCCTTTTTGGCTAAGCAAGCAAGCAGGCAATGCAAATCTGCACTACAAAGAAGTATCACTTCCCCCCGGTCAAAAGGGACATCCACAAAATGTGTAAAAACCAGAAAGGCAAGACAGGCCCTGGAGAACAGGCAGCTTTGTTATGCTGATGGGCGGAATGTAAATTGCCAACTGCCTCTCTGGAGGAGTGCATTGTGTTCCCTAAAACAAGTAAACAGCAGAGCTACAGAGACAAGGGCACTTCCAGTCTAGGGAATATACCTTGGGAATACTGAAACTCAATAAGACAGGACCAGCCCGAAATTTAGGGCTGCACTTCTTACAAGAACCACAACTTGGGTACACTTTAATATCCAAGGAATTATAAAAATTGTTCAAAAATTTGTGGTACTTACGTAACATGGAATATCCCTCAGCCATTAAATCAATGTCATAAGACCAGCAGCAGCAAAATGGGTGGATTCAGGTACGATGATTCTAAGTGAAATAAGTCACACAGAAAAAGGAAATTATCATAAGATATCACTCATGAAGATCCTGTAAACATGGCTACACTTGAACTGAGTTAGGAAAGAGAACAGAGTCTCACATTTAGAAAGCACTCTTATGCCTGCTAAGGGGGAAGGAGAGTTTGGGTGATGCATAAAACCGGATTTTGATATAAGCACAGGTACCGTTCCAAAAACCAGCTAAGGAATAGACAAGACATACACCTTCCTCAGTGAAAGGGACTCAAAACCCCATATTTCCCACAGAGCAATATATCTGACTAGTAAGAATCTTAAAACCTATGTATTGATATGTCTCCGTAAGGGAATCAAGTGTGTCTAGACGGGCATAAACAGGGGAGCGAGAATCAGCTCAATCCCACTATAAAAAGGAATTTCAAAAACAAAACAAAAAAACTGGGAAATTCTTTACAATTCCTTCAGGGTCTCTGATGAAACCTGGAATGACCCTATCTACTACGACAGCTGGATGTGGCCTAAGTCTGGACACTTGGGACTGAGAGGATTGGTGAGATTGGGTGAGCAAATGCAGACACTTTAAAGCAATAATGCATGGCACCCATTCCATGGGTCACAACTCTCCAGGTTGAAGGGAATATTACTACATCTATAACATAAACAGGAAACCTAGAGAACGGACACACTGTGAATACTAAAGGTTTCTAAAACTCCACAAATAGTCCCTCTCCTGGTGCTCCGGTTTGACTTTCCATCTGCTTTACTATCAATCTCCCAACTTGGAGAGACAGTCCCTTTAACCTCCTGGTTCGCACAGGTTTCCAATTTGGCAGTGGATGAAAGGGAAGAGGGAGAACCAATGAGAGAGTAGCTGTAAGGCATTTGGACGGGCACATATCTCTCTAACTTCCCGGCGGGAAGAAGATGTAACCAAAGTCTCAGCCCCCCACCGGGAACCAGCATAGGTCCTGAACCAAAATTTTGGACTTGCGGTCAGCTCACAGAAAACGAGTTGAAAAATGGAGCTCAGGGGCACAGCAATTCACAACCTGGCCGAGTAATAAAGGATAACTATCGTCCAAAAATCTGTGAAGGGTAGGCAACGAGGCGGACTTGAAAGCCAGGCAGAATAGCAGGAAAAAGATTTCAAGAGGTACGTTGGAATCGCCTTTAAAGCACAGGAAGAGAGGCACAACTTCGAAAATGATGCACTTGGCCAAAAAATGCGTAAGCGTTTTCCTCTGAATATATTCAGGAGAAAACGCATACGCCTTTTTTGGCCAAGCAAGCAAGCGGGCAATGCAAATCTGCACTACAAAGAAGTATCACTTCCCACCAGTCAAAAGGGACTTTCAGAAAATGTGTAAAAACCAGAAAGTCAAGACAGGCCCTGGAGAACAGGGAGCCTTGATATGCTGATGGGTGTGATGTAAATTGCCAACTTCCTCTCTGGAGCAGTGCATTTTGTTCCCTAAAATAAGTAAACAACAGAGATACAGAGCCAAGGGCACTTCCAGTCTAGGGAATATACCTTGGGAAAACTGAAAATCAATAAGACAGAGCCACCCCAAAATTTAGGGCTGCACTGCTTACAAGGACCTCAACTTGGGTACACCTTAAATATCCCAGGAAATATAAAAATGGTTCAAAAAATTGTGGTACTTACGTATGATGGTATATCCCTCAGCCATGAAATCAATGTCATAAGACCAGTAGCAGCAAAATGGGTGGATACAGGTACGATGATTCTAAGTGAAATAAGTCACACAGAAAAAGAAACTTATCATAAGATATCACTTATGAAGATCCTGTAAACATGGCTACACTTGAACTGAGTTAGGAAAGAGAACAGTGTCTCACACTTAGAAAACACTCTTATGCCTGCTTAAGGGGGAAGGAGAGGTGGGGTGATGCATAAAACCAGAGTTTGATATAAGCACAGGTACCGTTCCAAAAACCAACTATGGAATAGACAAGACCTACACCTTCCTCAGTGAAAGGGACTCAAAACCCCATATTTCACGCAGAGGAATATATCTGACTAGTAAGAACCTTAAAACCTATTTATTGATATGTCTGCGTAAGGGAATCAAGTGTGTCTAGACTGGCATAAACATGGCAGCGAGAACCAGCTCAAACCCACTATAAAAAGGAATTTCAAATACAAAACAAAACAATAATGGAAATTCTTCACAATTCCTTCAGGGTCTCTGATGAAACCTGGACTGACCCAATCTACAAGGACAGCTGGATGTGGCATAAGGCTGGACACTTTGGACTGAGAGGATTGGTGAGATTCAGTGAGCAAATGCAGACACTTTAAAGCAATAATGAATGGCACGCATTCCATAGTTCCCAACTCTCCAGCTTGAAGGGACTATTACTACAAATATAACATGTAAGGGAAAAATAGAGAATGGACACACTGTGAATATGAAAGGTTTCTAAAACTCAACGAATAGTCCCTCTCCTGGTGCTCCGGTTTGATTTTCCAACTGCTTTTCCATCAATCTCCCAACTTGGAGAAACAGCCCCTTTAACCTCCTGGTTTGAACAGTTGCCAAATTGGCAGAGGATGAAAGGGAAGAGGGAGAACCAGTGAGAGAGTAGCTCTAAGGCATTTGGACGAGAACATGTCACTCTAATTTCCCAGCAGGAAGAAGAATTAACCAAACTCTCAGCACCCCACCGGGAACCAGTATAGGTCCTGAACCACAATTTTGGACTTTTGGTCAGCTCACAAAAAACAAGTTGAAAAATGGAGCTCAGGGGCACAGCAATTCACAAACCGGCAGAGTAATAAAGACAACTATAGTCCAAAAATCTGTTGAGGGAAGGCAACGAGGTGGACTTGAAAGCTAGGCAGAATAGCAGGAAACAGATTTCAAGTGGTACGTTGGAATTGACTTTAAAGCCCAGGATGAGGGGCACAACTTCAACAATGATGCATTTGAGCAAAAAGGGCATATCCGTTTTCTCCTGAATATATTCAGGAGAAAACGCATATGCCCTTTTTGGCCAAGCAAGCAAGTGGGCAATGCATATCTGCACTACAACGAAGTATCACTTCCCACTTTTCAAAAGGGACATCCACAAAATGTGTAAAATCCAGAAAGGCAAGACCGGCCCCGGAGAACAGGGAGGCTTGTTTTGCTGATGGGCGGGATGTAAACTGCCAACTGCATCTCTGGAGGAGTGCATTGTGTTCCCTAAAACAAGTAAACAACAGAGCTACAGAGCCAATGGCACTTCCAGTATAGGGAATATACCTTGGGAAAACTGAAAATCAATAAGACAGAGCCACCCCAAAATTTAGGGCTGCATTGCTTACAAGGACCTCAACTTGGGTACACCTTAAATATCCCAGGAAATATAAAAATGGTTCAAAAAATTGTGGTACTTACGTACGATGGAATATCCCTCAGCTATGCAATGAATGGCATAAGACCAGTAGCAGCAAAATGAGTGGATTGAGGTATGATGCTTCTAAGTGAAATAAGTCACACAGAAAAAGAAACTTATATTAAGATATCACTTATGAAGATCCTGTAAACATGGCTACACTTGAACTCAGTTAAGAAAGAGAACAGAGTCTCACCTTTGGAAAACACTCTGATGCCTGCTTTAGGGGGAATGAGAGGTGGGGTGATGCATAAAACCAGAGTTTGATATAAGCACAGGTACCGTTCCAAACACAAGCTATGGAATAGACAAGACCAACACCTTCGTCAGTGAAAGGAACTCGAGGCATCTGTGAGTAACCATGAGCTGAGCCCCAGGCCAGCTGCTGTTGAACTTTTCCCACCCTTCCCAGGTAAAACACCTGAATATGTACAAGGGCTTGAAATCCTAGAGGAAGGGCCGTGGAGCCACACCAGTGACAGCACGCAGGCCAACTTGGTGCCTGCAGGACCGTCAGGATGGTCCTGGCCCTGGGCGCTCTTCTGGAAGATTTCCATTGCCCTGCCTGAGATACCCCTCCTGTCCCGGCCCCCACTGCTTTTTTGCTTCCTCACCTCTGTCCGGAGAGAAATTCCAGCGGAAGGTATGGGTGACACATCCTCTTCTTTACAGGTGGCAGCCTGGCAACTCCTGCAGAAAGTCCAGCAGAGACCCACTCACACCGGGCCACCCACAAAGCCGTGGCCCCTCACTCCCTCCCACCAGCGCAGCCCCGAGACTGCTGACGGGGCAGAGAATATGGAGTCAGGCACAGCTTCAGGGGCATTGCTGCCTGCAGGGCTGTTTATATTGACCTCAACCCAGGCACACCTGGGGAGGGCCGGCCGGCAGGGTCAGGCTACCCAGGTCAGCTAATCCTCAGCCCTCAGGGAATCACATTGTTGAAAATGGACCTCGCTAAGGCAGAATAGAAGCCAAGGTATAAAAGGACACAATGCCATTTTTAGCACCGTAGGTGTGTCTAGAGGTAATCACGTGAGTTGTTGTAAGTCAGAAAGTGAAAGACACATATCATATCATATCTCTTATAGTGTGACCGAAAAATGGATACCAGGGCAGATATTTCCACGGAGAAGGGCAATCACAGATTCATTCAACAAACTTATGGTTCACCAATGGAAAGGTGTGAGGATTGGTTTCATTATGATATTGGGGTTAACAGACATATACAAACACAGGTGACATATATAATCACCAAAGACCTACAGAATACCAAGAGAAGACTACTCAACATTCTGTCATAAGGTACATGGGAAAAGGATCCCAGGAAGAACAGACATATGTGTATGTGTAAAAGAACCACATCTTCCACACCTACAGCAAGCCAAACATTGTAATCAAATTTGCTGTAATAAAAAAATAAAAATTAAATTAAAAACACGAACAAGAAGTAGTGAGACAAACTTGAGGGGCTTTCTCCTGGCACATTCCATTCTAAATTCCAATCTAGAACACGACTTCCATTGAGGCTCTGTTGCCCCAGTAACCAGATTTGGTAAGGGAGACCTGCTGCCACCTTGTGGCCGTTTCACACAACAGCAGCTTTAATCCCAGCACTAACGGTCAGTTGATATTCAAAATCATTGCAGGCCTGTAAATGACACCTGGCCTGAAAACAAATCCTGGGTTCATATATCGACCAAAAAATTCAAAGGACGTCAATATTTCAAAACGACAGTTTCAAAAGGCATATTTTACACACATTAGTGTTCTGCTTCTTTTTCTTTCTTTCTTTTTTTGTTAAAAAAACGGGAATGGCAAAAAGCATCCCTCAGAATGGGCGAAAATATTTGCAAACGAATCAATGGACAACAGACTAATCTCCAATATATATAAAGAGCTCATGCAGCTTAATATTAAAAAAACAAACAACCCAATACAAAAATGGGCAGAAGATCTAAAGAGACGTTTCTCCAAAGAAGACACAGAGATGGCCAAGACGCACATGAAAATCTGCTCAAAATCACTAATTATTAGAGAAATGCAAATCAAAACTACAATGAGGTATCACCTCACACCTGTTACAATTGGCATCTTCAGAAAATCTACAAACAACGAATTCTGGGGCGGGTGTGGACAAAAGGATCCCTCTTCCTACTAGTGGTGGAAATGTAAATTGATACAGTCACGATGGAGAACAGTATGGAGTTTCCTTAAAAAAACTAGAAATAGAATTACCATATGATCCAGCAATCCCACTTCTGGGCATATACCCAGAGAAAACCATAAATCAAAAAGGCACATTCACCACAATGCTCATTTCAGCACTATTTACGATAGCCAGGTAATGGAAGCAACCTAAATACCCACAGACAGATGAATGGATAAAGATGTGGTACATATATAAAATGGAATATTACTCAGCCATAAGAAGGAATGAAACTGGGTCATTTGTAGAGACGTCGATGGATCTAGAGACTGTCATACAGGATGAAGTAAGTCAGAAAGAGACAAACAAATATTGTATATTAATGCATATATGTGGAACCTAGAAAAATGGTACAGATGAACTGGTTTGCAGGGAAGAAATAGAGACACAGAGGTAGAGAACACACATATGGACACCAAGTGTGGGAAGCCATGGGGAGGTGGTGTTAGGATGAGTTGGGAGATTGGGATTGACCTGTATACATGTATATGCATAAAATACAGAACTAATAATAAACTGCTGTATAAAAAAATAAATAAAATTAAATTTCAAAATTTTAAAAAATAAAATTTAAAAATAAAACAGAAAAAAGTTCTTCCCTTCACTCAGATGTATTTATATGAATGAATTATTTCCATGCTTATATCTATAAATACATAAAAGAGGAATAAAATCTAACTTGAACAAAAAAAGAAAAAAAAAACCTGAACCCACGAGTTAGACAGAGGAAAACACAATCAGGGCACTTGCTCCATTGGTAAACAATTCTGAAATTGGTCAGAGGTGGGGAATCATCTCCCATAGAGCCAGCAGCCCACTCCTACGCAAGGAGCGTCCTCATTGCAAAGCTGGGGGCCATGCCGAGGCATCTGTGAGTAACCGTGAGCTGAGCCCCAGGCCAGCTGCTGTTGAACTTTTCCCACCCTTCCCAGGTAAAACACTTGAATATGTACAAGGGCTTGAAAGCCTAGAGGAAGGGGCGTGGAGCCACACCAGCGACAGCACGCAGGCCAACTTGGTGCCTGCAGGCCAGCCAGGATGGTCCTGGCCCTGGGCGCTCTTCTGGAAACTTTCCATTGCCCTGCCTGAAATACCCCTCCTGTCCCGGCCCCCACTGCTTTTTTCCTTCCTCACCTCTGTCCGGACAGAAATTCCAGTGGATGGTATGGGTGACACATCCTCTTCTTTACAGGTGGCAGCCTGGCAACTCCTGCAGAAAGTCCAGCAGAGACCCACTCACACCGGGCCACCCACAAAGCCGTGGCCCCTCACTCCCTCCCATCAGCACAGCCCCGAGACTGCTGATGGGGCAGAGAATATGGAGTCAGGCACAGCTTCAGGGGCTATTGCTGGCTGCAGCGCTGTTTATATTGACCTCAACCCAGGCACACCTGGGGAGGGCCGGCCGGCAGGGTCAGGCTACCCAGGTCAGCTAATCCTCAGCCCTCAGGGAATCACATTGTTGAAAATGGAACTCGCTAAGGCAGAATAGAAGCCAAGGAATAAAAGGACACAATGCCATTTGCAGCACCGTAGGTGTGTCTAGAGGTAATCACGTGACTTGTAGTAAGTCAGAAAGTGAAAGACACATATCATATCATATCTCTTATAGGTGTGACCAAAAAATGGATACCAGGGCAGATATTTCCACGGAGAAGGGCAATCACAGATTCATTCAACAAACTTATGGTTCACCAATGGAAAGGTGTGAGGATTGGTTTCATTATTATATTGGGGTTAACAGACATATACAAACACAGGTGACATATATAATGACCAAAGACCTACAGAATACCAAGAGAAGGCTACTCAACATTCTGTCATAAGGTACATGGGAAAAGGATTTCAGGAATAACAGACATATGTATATGTGTAAAAGAGCCAAATCTTCCACACGTACAACAAGCCAAACACTGTAATCAAATTACCTGTAATAAAAAATAAAAAATTAAATTAAAAACACGAACAAGAAGTAGTGAGACAAACTTGAGGGGCTTTCTCCTGGCACATTCCATTCTAAATTCCAATCTAGAACACGACTTCCACTGAGGCTCTGTTGCCCCAGTAACCAGATTTGGTAAGGGAGAACTGCTGCCAGCTTGTGGCCGTTTCATAAAACAGCAGCTTGAATCCCAGCGCTAATGGTCAGTTGATATTCAAAATCATTGCAGGCCTGTAAATGACACCTGGCCTGAAAACAAATCCTGGGTTCATATATCGACCAAAAATTTCAAAGGACGTCCATATTTCAAAACGACAGTTCCAAACGGCATATTTTACGCACATTAGTGTTCTGCTTCTTTTTCTTTCTTTCTTTTGTTGTTAAAAAAACGGGAATGGCAAAAAGCATCCCTCAGAATGGGCGAAAATATTTGCAAACGAATCAATGGACAAAGGTTTAATCTCCAATATATATAAAGAGCTCATGCAGCTTAATATTAAAAAAACAAACAACCCAATACAAAAATGGGCAGAAGATCTAAAGAGACGTTTCTTCAAAGAAGACACAGAGATGGCCAAGACACATATGAAAATCTGCTCAACATCACTAATTATTAGAGAAATGCAAATCAAAACTACAATGAGGTGTCACCTCACACCTGTTAGAATCGGCATCATCAGAAAATCTACAAACAACAAATTTTGGGGAGGGTGTGGACAAAAGGATCCCTCTTCCACTAGTGGTGGAAATGTAAATTGATACAGTCACGATGGAGAACAGTATGGAGTTTCCTTAAAAAACTAGAAAGAGAATTACCATATGATCCAGCAATCCCAATTCTGGGCATATACCCAGTGAAAACCATACATCAAAAAGGCACATTCACCACAATTCTCATTTCAGCACTATTTACGATAGCCAGGTAATGGAAACAACCTAAATACCCACAGACAGACGAATGGATAAAGATGTGGTACATATATAAAATGGAATATTACTCAGCCATAAGAAGGAATGAAACTGGGTCATTTGTAGAGACGTCGATGGATCTAGAGACTGTCATACAGAATGAAGTAAGTCAGAAAGAGAAAAACAGATATTGTATGTTAATGCATATATGTGGAGCCTAGAAAAATGGTACAGATGAACTGCTTTGCAGGGAAGAAATAGAGACACAGAGGTAGAGAACACACATATGGACCCCAAGTGTGGGAAGCCATGGGGAGGTTGTGTTGGGATGAGTTGGGAGACTGGGATTGACCTGTATACATGTATATGCATAAAATACATAACTAATAATAACCTGCTGTATAAAAAATAAATAAATTTAAATTTCAAAATTTTAAAAAATAAAATTTAAAAATAAAACAGAAAAAAGTTCTTCCCTTCACACAGATGTATTTATATGAATGAATTATTTCCATATTTATATCTATAAATACATAAAAGAGGAATAAAATGTAACTTGAACCAAAAAAGAAAATAAAAAAAACCTGAACCCACGATTTAGACAGAGGAAAACCTTATCAGGGCACTTGCTCCAGCGGTATACAATTCTGAAATTGGTCAGAGGTGGGGAATCATCTCCCATACAGCCAGCAGCCCACCCCCCAAGCAAGGAGGGTCCTCATTGCAAAGCTGGGGGACCAAGCCAAGGCATCTGTGAGTAAACGTGAGCTGAGCCCCAGTCCTGCTGCAGCTGAACTCTTCCCACCCTTTCCAGTTAAAACACCTGAATATGTACAAGAACTTGCAAGCCTAGAGGAAGGGCTGTGGAGCCACACCAGCGACAGCACACAGGCCGACTTGGTGCCTGCAGCCCAGTCAGGATTGTCCTGTCCCCAGATGCTCTTCTGGAAGCTTTCCATTTCCCTGCCTGAGATACCCCTCCTGCCACGGCCCCCACTGCTTTTTTACTTCCTCACCTCTGCCTGGGGAGAAATTCCAGCGGCAGGTATGGGTGACACATCCTCTTCTTTAGCAGGTGGCAGCCTGGCAACTCCTGCAGAAAGTTCCAGCAGAGCCCCACTCACACTGGGCCACGCACAAAGCCACGGCCCCTCACTCCCTCCCACCAGCACAGCCCCGGCACTGCCTACGGGGCAGAGAATATGGCGTCAGTCACAGCTACAAGGGCTGTCGCTCACTGGAGAGCTGTTTATATTGCCCTCAAACCAGGCACACCTGTGGAGGGCTGGCAGGCAGTTTCTGGCTGCCAAAATCAGCCAATCCTCACCCCTCAGGGGCTCACAGTTGCAGAAAATGAAACTTGCTAAACGGGCCAGGCCCTAGGAACAGGTGTGGGCTCTTGAGAGTCAGGATAGACAAGGGGCTGCAGCTGCGGCTTGTTTTCTTATCATTTTATCTGGTCCATGAGTGGAAAACAACTTCAAGAAGACCCTATCCTAATGAGAGGAACCAAGGAGTCAGGGAGAGGAGTGATGGTGGGTGGAGACAGAGGCCTGGTGCCCTGGCTGCAGTGGAAGTGTCTGGAAGACCATGCAGAAAGAGCCTGCAGAGAGTGATAGCCATGGTCACAGGCCTGTCAGAGCTGCTGTTTGTTAGTTCAAGTCCTGCTCTGAGGTATTCTGTGTCAGCTGTGAGCGACAGGTGAGCTGGGGGTTCTCTGCAAGGTGGGCTATGTGCACAGTTCCTGTGTGTCCAGCCCTGCTGGGGTACCTGCCCAGGGGAGCTCCGTATCCTGGGAAGGGCCTGAGTAGGAGAGCCCCATGGGCTGCTGGGTAGCTGCAGAGGTGAGCTCCATACCCTGGGAGGGACTTGACCACGAGAGCCCCGTGGGCTGTGGGGTAGCGGTGCAGCCCAGGTGAGCTCCATATCCTGGGATTGGCCTGACCAAGAGAGCCCCATGGGCTGCTGGAGACCTCGTAAAGTATATCAGGACAGTCAGTGAAGCCACCGAGGATATACATCCAGTAGCTCCTATTTCCTACTCCCTGCTGGTCATTCTACCTTCCACCAGGCCATGGCATTCTGTATTAGACTTCAATGATGCCTTCTTCTGTATTCCATTCATCTCAGAGTCACAAGAATTTTTGGCTTGTGAGTGGCAGGACACAACATGCAACAAAAGCAATAATGCTGGGCCGTCCTGCACCAATGGTTCAAAAATCCCCACACCATCATTGGGGAAATGTCCTCTAAAGACCTAAAAGTTCAACCTCTGTAAAAGGGAACCCTCCTTCAATATGCAGATGACATTCTGATCGCCAGGCCTACTAAAGACGCCTCTGAACTACCTAGCCAAGAAAGGATAGAAGGTGTCCAAGAAAAACGCTCAAATATCCCAGGCTAAGGTGACATGCCTGGGTTTCATTCTCACAGATATTCGGAGAAACGCATCCCAGGATAGGGAAGAAGCCATTTGCAGCCTTACCTCTTCTAAAACTAGAAGACAGCTTAGGGGTTCCTGGGGAGGCCAAGGTTTTCTGCATCTGGATCCCTAACTACAGTGTAATAGCTGGGCCTCTACATGAAACACTGACACGAAAAGATGATGATCCTTTAGAATAGAATCCAGAAGCAGCCTTTCAAGAATGGAAAGAGCAGTCAATACAGACCCTTGCCCAGGAACTCCCTAATTTAGCTAAACCCTTTGACCTTTACATACCCGGTCAAAGGTTAATCGCCCTTGGAGCCTTAGTGCAAAAACTGGGACCACTTGAAATGGAGCAACACAAGAATGCCCTTCAGGTATGATAAACTATGGTCACCAAGGGCTTTGCCCACCGACTCATCAGGCCAGGATACTGGGGTATCTAAAAAGCTGGAAATCAGCAGCCCGCAAGGCCAGCTCCCTCCTAAGGGAAAAGGACCCCACGTGGTGATCCTAACCACCCATCATGCCCTGAAGTTGCAGGGGTCGCTCTGTGGACACACTGACCTCGAGTGAGGAGGCCCTCCAACTCCAACCTCCAGAGAGATAAACGGGGACAACGGGCCCCCAAGATGACTTGTGTGACCATCACTTGACGTGGAGTTTCTCTCAGAAAACGACAACACTGTGCCACGAAAGAGCAGACTACTGCTTGCAGTACTTACTGCACCCAGAGGGGAGCTAATAAGCTTGGCGGGGGAAACGTATATCACGCTTTCACCATAGAAAACCCTACAGACACCGCGGTGATGGTGGCCAATATGACCAGCTGGACTGCTGGCTACTTCTAAAGGCCGTTGACTCAGTGGACGTCATGGTCCTGGATCACCACTGACCCTGGACTGTCTGGGAGTTGCGCGGGCAGGGCTCTGACACATGGTGCTGTTTGTACATTAATTCAGGGACCTAATTAAAGAAAGCACAGACTACTGGTCAGAGCATCTAGTCTGACAAAAACTGTCAGCCTAAGGTCGCCGAACATATGTGGGGTGGGGTGAAACCTGCCACCGCAGCATCTCTGCGCCTCTCTTTCCTGGAACCTTAAAGGTCATTAGAATCTGTAACACTTCCAATGCTGGTGCTCAGGCGGACGAGAAGTGAGGCAGGAGGCCTTGGGACAATCAACCTCACCAGGAGGCTGGTGGGGAGACGTTTTGCCCCTCCCCCCATGTATCAGGGCTCCCACCACAGCATGAAGCAGTTACAAAAGAGGGGTCTGCACCCTCAACACCCCAAGAATAAGGAACGGAACAAAAAGCAGAGGAGGTGTTCGTCTCCGGCAACGTTCATTAAAAATTCCTGGGAGATAAAAAGAGAATCTGGGCAATTAAATAAAGTCTAACCTGTTTTTCCTTTGTGCTTTGTCTAATTTCACGTGCTCCTAGGGTTCCGCATGCAGAGGTCCCACACCCGGCACTTCAGACCCGATTTCCTAGTGCAGAATGGCTGGGTCGACACCTCAGCTAGCGGGGTCCCATGCAGACTCCGCGGCATAGAGCCTGAGCTGCAGCCAACGCAGCCCTCGAGAGCTCCATCCCCTCCCTCCCACTGATGCTGCCGGGGACCCTACACAGCAGCCCAACCCACAGCCCATGGGGGAGTGCACACTCTCACCTCTCCATTCTGTTTTCAAAATAATGTTTCCTTTGCTTCTGAACCAACCTCAGTCTTCATGTGTTGGCTCCAATGACACTGGGCACGGGGACTCCTGTTGGGGTCCACTCTGGAGGATCAGTAACAGAAATTGAGAACATTGTAACTTCAATGAACAGATGTGTGAGCCAAACTGTAGTTAACATAGAGCAGTGTATAATGCTCGGGTAAAATAAGATGTTTCTAAGACTTACATTTGATATTTCCATCACTTTCCTATAAGCAAGTTCAGTGAAGACGTCTGTCTTATTTGTCAGGTCAACATTAGAGAAATGAAGTGATTTATTTCCATGGATGTACATCGAATACTCTTGGCTGAAGCTTCAATCTTGTTTTGAATGCTTTTCCATTGAAAATGATACCTCTCTTTCAGCTCCCCCATTTCTGAGAAGTATAAAATCTTATAATTTATTATTACCAAAGGGGAAAGGTAGGAGAAGGGATAAATTAACAGTTTGGGATTAACACATACACACTGCTATGTATAAAATAGATCATCAACAAGGAACTACTGTATAGCACAGGGAACTACACTGAATATTTTGCAATAACCTATAAGGGGAAATAATCTGAAAAAGAATAGATATTTTTATTGACATCATCTATCAATGACAGATAAAATGTAACCTAAGCAAGGCCGATGGTGAGCGCTTCTGACCCTGAAGATTTCAGTCATCTAAAGTTTGGGCTCTGCCTATTTCCCAAGGCCCTTAAAGGACATACGTGTAGCCGTAGCTTAAAAATTCCTCAGTTTGGGGTTCGGGGAGGCACTGATTTGGAAAAATCCTTGGTGTTCTCCTTACATGCACGGGACCCTTCCTACAGCTAAAACATGCCTGTCACACCTAGAGGATGGTACACCGTTTGATCGGAAAGAGTTTGGAAAAGGCACCTCATCTCCTCATCGCCTGGTGCTCGGGTTCAACCCTCCAGCATCTTTCCTAACAATCTCCTCACTTGGGGATATCAGCACCGTCAACATCCTGTTGCACACAGTTTGGAATTTGTCCAGAGGATGAAGCGGAAGGATGAGAAAAATTTAGAGACAAGTCTTAGGTGTTCGGACAGGCACATGCCACTCTAATTTCCAATCCAGAAGGCAAATTCATCAAAGGCTAGAATTGCCCACGGAAACAGAATAGGGCTAGAGGAAATCCCGCTGTATTGTGTCCAGTTTCCAAAAACACAAGTTGAAAAATGGAACTCAGGGGCACTAAAATTCATGAAACTGCAGAGTTGAAAATATCTATCGTCGAAAAATGTCTTGAGGTAAGTCACAGAATAGGACTTGTAAGCAAGGGAGAGTGGCAGGAAACAGATTTGAAGAGGTAGAAAGGACTCCCCATTAAAGCACAAGAAAAGGGGCTGAACATCGCCAATGATGCAGTTGGCCAAAAAGGGTGTATGCATTTTTTCTGAATATATTCAAGTAAAGGCCATACACACTTTTTATCCAACCAAACAGGTGGGCACTGGAAATCAATATCACAAAATGTATCACTTCACATCAGTCAGAAGGGCCATCCACATAAAGTGTAAACACCAGAAATGCAGGACGGGGCGAGGAGAAAAGGGAGCCCTGTGAGGCTGATGGTGGAAATGTAATTTGCCAACGGCCACTCTGGAGAAGTGTATTGTGTTTGCTAAAACATCTAAAAAATGAGCTACAGAGCATAGGGCACTTGCACTCATGGGCGTGTACCTTGGGAAAAACAAAAATCGACAGAAAACAGGCACCCGAACGTTTACCACCTCTCTGTTAAAAAGGGCCTCAACTTGGATATGACCTAAATGTCCCTGGAAGGATAAAATGGATAAAAGAGATGGGGTACTTATGTAGAGTGGAATATTACTCATCCAGAAATCAATGAAATAAGGCAAGTTGTAACAACTCTGGAGGAGTTACATACGATCATTCTAAGTGACATATGTCAGAAAGAAAAAGACACATATCATAAGATGTCACTTAAAGGTGGAATCAAAAATGGCTACACATGAAATAAATTACAAAACAGAAACATAGTCAAATATGTAGAAAATAGACATAAGGCTGCTAAATGGGAAAGGTGGGGAATGGTGAGGTATTATCCAGGATGTTGAAATTAGCAAAGATACCATTCCAAGTACCAAATTGAATAACTGACAAGGCCTACACGGTACCTCAAAGCACTAAACTCAGCCCACTCAAGTCACTGGAAAATAATACATATGACTGGTAAGCATCTGAAAAAGAAGTTATTGTTGTCTCACAGTACATGAATCAAGTGGATGTACAGCAGCAAAAAACAGAGCTTTGAAAATCAGCTGTAACCAATATAAAAATAAATTTAAAACTATTTATAAAAACAGTGAGACAGACAAAAATTCTTACAACTTTTGTTGAAGGGCTACGATGTAACATGGATTGAACACATGTAGACCCACAGCAGGATGATTATATAAGGCTGGAAGCTATGCACGCTAAGAGATGTTAGAGAGGCTGGGTGAGGAAATGCAGACCTTTTAAAGTAATACTGCCTGGTACCCATTCCATGGGTCCCAAATCTGCAGGTTCAAGGGAATCTTCTGACAGCGAAAACATGCCTGGGAAACCGAGATGAATGTACACCGTGTGCTCAGGAAAGGTGTCTAAAATGCACCTCATTTTTGATCTCCTGGTGCTGGGGTTCGCCATTCCAGCCACATTACTAACAACCTCCCCACTTGGAGAATCAGCACCTTTAACCTCCTGCTTCACACAGTTTGCAATTTGTGCAGAGGATAAATGGGAAGAGGGGGAACCAATGAGAGATTAGCTGTAGGACTTTTGACAGGCACATGTCACTCTAATTTCCCATTAGGAAGAAGAATTAACCAAAGGCTCAGCCTGCCTCCCCAGAACCAGAATAGGGCCGGAAGTAATCCAATGGTTTGGCGGCCAGCTCACAAAAAAAGCGAGTTGCAAAATGGAGCTCAGGAGCAGACAATTCAAAGACCTGCAAAGATATAAATGATAACCAACATCCAAAAATATATTCAGGTAAGGTAACGAAGAGGATCTGAATGAGAGGCAGAATTGCAGAAAACAGATTTCAAAAGGTAGATTGTACTCACATTTAAAGCATATGAAAAGCAGCAGAATTTCTAAAATGATGCAGTTGGGCAAAAGGGTGTATGCGTTTTTTTCGTGAATATCTTCAGGAAAAAAACACATGCAGAGTTTTTGGCCAACCAAGCAAGAGGGAAATGCAAATCCGCACAACAAAGGAGTCTCAATTTCCACTGCTCAGAAAGGCCATCCAAAAAATGTGTACAAACCAGAAATGCAGGAGAGGCCATGGAAAACAGGGAGCCTAGTCACGCTGATGGGTGGGGTATAAATATCCAAGAGCCACTCTGAAGAAGTGTATGCTGTTTTTAAAACATCTAAAATACAAAGCCCCGGAGCAAGGGGATTTCAACTCATGGACATATAACTTGGGAAGACTAAATGTCAATAAGACACAGGCACCCCAAAGTTTAGGGCTGCTCTGCATACAAGAACCTCAACTTTGGTACACCTAAAATATCCCAGGAAAAAGAGAAATGCATAAAGAACTTGTGGTAATTTTGTACAACGGAATATCACTCAGACGTGAAATCAATGTATATAAGGCCAGTAGCAGCATAAAGAGTGGATTTAGGTATGATGATTTTAAGGGAAATTAGTCACACAGAAAAAGAATCTTATCATAAGATATCACTTATAGAGGGAATGTCAATATCACAACACATGAACTGAATTAGGAAAGAGAACAGAGTCTCACATTTAGCAAAAATCTCTTATGCCTGCTTCAGGGGAAAGGAGAGGTGGTGTGATGCATAAAACCACAGTTTGATATTAGCACAGGTACCATTCCATAAACCAAATACAGAATAGACAAGACCTACACCTTCCTCAGTGAACGGGACTCAACACCCCTATGACCCACAGAGGAATATATCTGACTACTAAGAATCTTAAAACCTATGTATTGATATGTCTCCGTAAGGGAATCAATTGTGTCTAGACTGGCATAAACACGTCAGTGAAAATCAGCTCAACCCCATTATAAAAATGAATTTCAAAAAAACCCCCAAAAAACAGCGAAATTCTTACACAATTCCTTCAGGGTTTCTGATGAAACCTGGAATGACCCTATCTGCAAAGACAGCTGGATGAGACATAAGGCTGGACACGTGGGACTGAGAGGACTGTTGAGATTGGGAGAGAAAATTCAGACCTTTTAAAGTAGTAATGCATGCCACCATTCCATGTGTCCCAAATCTCCAGGTAGAAGGGAATATCACTACAATTATAACATGTATGGGAAACCTAGAAAATGGACACCCTGTGATGGCGAAAGGTTTCTAAAACTCTCCTAATTTTTCCTCTCCTTGTGCTCCACTTTGGCATTCCAACTGCTTTACTATCAATCTCCCAACTTAGGAGAGTCAGCCCCTATAACCTCCTGGTTCGCACAGTTTGCTAATTGTGCAGAGGATGAAAGGGAAGAGGGAGAACCAATCAGAGAGTAGATGTAGGCATTTGGACGGGCACATGTCACTCTAATTTCCCGGCAGGAAGAAGAATTAACCAAAGCCTCAGCCACCCACAGGGAACCAATATAGCCACCCCTGGAACCAGTATAGGTCCTGAAGCAAAATTGTGGATTTGCGGCCAGCTCACAAAGATGGGATTTGAAAATTGGAGCTCAGGGGCACAGCAATTCACAAACCTGCAGACTTATAAAGGACTACTCTCTTCCAAAAATCTGTTGAGGGAAGGCAATGAAGTGGCCTTGAAAATGAGCCAGAATTGCACAAAACATATTTCAAGAGGTAAATTGGAATCGCCTTTAAAGCACAGGAAAAGCATCCCAACTTGGACAGAGATGCACTTGGCCAAAAAGGGCGTATGACTTTTCTCCTGAATATATTCAGAAGAAAACGCATACACCCTTTTTGGCCAATCAAGCAAGCGCGCAATACAAATCCACACTACAAAGAATTGTCACTTACCACCGGTCAAAAGGGATATCCGAATATCTGTAAAAACCAGAAAGGCAAGAGAGAGATGGCAAGGGCATGAAGCAATGTGATCCCAATGGTCATGGAGGATTGTGATGACAAGCGCATGGAGAATTGTGATGAGAAGATTATGTACCATTTTGTTGACAAAGGCAAGGAGCATTATGATGACAAGGTTCATGGAGCACTGTGATGACAAGCATCACGGAGCATAGTGATTACAGGGGTCATGGAGCATTGGGATGACAAGCGCATGGATCATTGTGATGACAATGGTCATGGAGCATTTTAATGACAAGAGTCCCGGATCATTGTGTTGTCAGGGTTCATGGAGCATTGTGATGACAGTGGTCATGGAGCATTGTGATGACAGGGGTCATGGCGCATTGTGATGACAAGGTACTGGAGCACTGTGATGAGAAGACCATGGAGCCTTGTGATGACAAGTCTCATGGAGCATTCTGATGAAAAGTGCCATGGAGCATTGTGATTACAGGGGTCTTGGAGCATTGTGATGACAAGGGCATGGAGCATTGGGATGAGAAGGCTATGGAGCGTTCTGAAGACATGCATCATGGAGCTTTGTGATGACAAGGGCATGGAGCATTGTGATTACAGCGGTCTTGGAGCACTGTGATGAAAAGGGCATGGATCATTGTGATGAAAAAGGCATGGAGCCTTGTCATGACAGGGTTAAAGGAGCAAACTGACAACAAGTGTCAGGGAGCATTGTGATGACAAGGGTATTGAGTATTGTGATGACAAAGGTCATGGAGCATTGTGATGAGAAGACCATGGATAATTGTGATGACGAGTGTCATGGGGCGTTGTGATTATAAGTGTTATGGAACATATTGATCTCAAGGATTTGGAGCATTTTGATGACAGAAGTCATGGAGCATTTTGGTTTCATTGTGATGACAATAGCCTGAAGCATTATGGTGATGGGCATGGTGCATTGTGATGACAGCGTTCATGGAGCATTGAGATGAAAAGGGACATGGAGCCTTGCGATTACAGGAGTCTTGGAGCATTGTGATGACAAAGGCATGGAACATCGTGAATGAGAAGGCCATGGATCATTCTGTTGACATGCATCATGGAGCTTTGTGATGACAAGGGCATGGAGCATTGTGATTACAGGGGTCTTGGAGCATTGTGATGACAAGGGTCATGGAGCCTTGTGATGACAAGGCTGTGGAACATTGTGATGGCAGGGGTCATGGAGCATTGTTATGACAGGGGTAATGGAGCATTGTGATGACAAGGGCATGGAGCATTGGTCTGAAAAGTTTCATGGATTATTGTGATGAGAGGGAGCAAGGAGCATTGTGATGACAAGGGCGTGGAACACTGTGATCCATGGGTCATGGAGGATTGTAATGACAAGCGCATGGAGCATTGTGATAAGAATGGCATCGGGCATTGTGATGAAAAGCATCATGGAGCCTGTGATGACAAGGGCATGGAACAATGTGATGAGAGGGTTCATGGAGCATTGTGATGACAATGGCATGCAGCATTGTGATGACAAGGGTCATTGAGCTTTGTGATGACAAAGGTCATGGAGCATTTTGATGACAAGGGTGTGGTGCATTCTGTTGTGAAGGGCAGGGAGCATTGTGATGACAGGGGTTATGGAACATTGTGATGTCAGGGGAATGGAGCATTGTGATGATAAAGGCATGTAGCATTGTTGTGACAAGGGTCATGGAATATTGTCATGACAGGGGTGAGGGAGTATTGTGTTGACTAGTGAGGGAACATTGTGATATCAGTGGTGAGAGAGCATTTTGATGAGAAGTGCATGGAGCAGTGTGATGACAAGGTTTATGGAGCATTGTGATGACAAAGATGTGGAGCATTGTGATGACAAGTGCATGGCACATTGTGATGCCATGGGTCATGGAGTATTGTGCTAACAAAGGCATTGAGCATTGGGAGGACAAGGGTCACCGAGCATTGTGATGAAATGTTCATGGAGCGCTGTGGTGACAAAGGTCACAGAGCCTTGTGATGACGAGGGCATGGACCATTGTGATGACAAAGGTCATGAAGCATTGTGATGACTGGAGTCACGGAGCATTGTGATGACAGGGGTCATAGAGCATTGTGATGAAAGGACATGGAGCATTGTGATGACAGGGGCATGTTGCATTGGTTTGACAAGTTTCAGGGATTATTGTGATGACAGTGGGTTTGGCGCATTGTGATGACAAGGGCATGGAGCATTGTGATGAGAAGGTCATGGAGTATTGTGAAGAAGGGTGTCAGGGAGCATTGTGATGACATATGTCGTGGTTCATTGCGATGACAATGGAATGGAGCATTGTGATGCCAAGTGTCATGGAGGATTGTGATGACAAAGGTAATGGAGCATTTTGATGACAAGCGCTTGGGGCATTGTGATGACAAGGGTCATGGAGCATTGTGATAACAAGGGCCATTGAGAATTTTGATGACATGTTCATGAAGCATTGTGATGACAATCACATGGAGATTGCTGTGACAGGGATCATGGAGCATTGCGATAAAAAGTGCATAGAGAATTGTGATGACAAAGCATGTAACACTGTGCTGAAAAGCATCAGGGAGCACAGTGATGCCAAGAACGTGGAGAATTGTGATGACAGGGGACATGGAGCATTGTGATGACCGGGGACATGGAGCATTGTGATGCCCAAGGCATGGAGCACTGTGATGGCAAGACCGTGGAGCATTGTGATGAGAAGACCATGGATAATTGTGATGAGGAGCGTCATGGAGCACTGTAATGACAAGTGGTATGGAGCCTTGTGATGACAGGGGTCATGGAGCATTGTTATGACAGTGGTCATGGAGCATTGTGATGACAAGTGTCATGGAGCATTTTGATGACAAGGGCGTGGAGCATTGTGATGAGAAGACCATGGACAATTGTGATTACGAGTGTCATGGAGCACTGTAATGATAAGCAGTATGGAGCATTGTGATGACAGGGGTCAAGGAGCATTGTGATGACTGGGGACATGGAGCATTGTGATGACCAGGGCATGGAGCATTGTGATGGCAAGACCGTGGAGCACTGTGATGAGAAGACCATGGATAATTGTGATGACGAACATCATGGAGCACTGTAATGACAAGGGGCATGGAGCATTGTGATGACAGGTGTCATGGAGCATTGTGATGAAAGGGGTCATGGATAATTGAGATGACAAAGGTCACGGAGCATTCTGATGACAAGCTTGTGGAGTATTGTGATGACAATGGCATGAAGCATTGTGATGAAAAGGGCATGGATCATTGTGATGTAAAAGGCATGGAGACTTGTCATGACAGGGTTCAATGAGCATACTGATGACAAGTGTCAGGGAGCATTGTGATGACAAGTGTATTGAGAATTGTGATGACAAAGGTCATGGAGCATTGTGATGAGAAGTCCATGGATAATTGTGATGACGAGCGTCATGGGGCGTTGTGATGACAAGTCTTATGGAACATTGTGATCACAAGGGTTTGGAGCATTGTGATGAGAGAGGTCATGGAGAATTTTGATTTCATTGTGATGACAATAGCATGAAGCATTATGATGATGGGCATGGTGCATTGTGATGACAGGGTTCATGGAGCATTGAGATGAAAAGAGGCATGGATCATTGTAATAACAAGGGTCTTGGAGCATTGTGATGACAAGGGCATGGAGTATTGTGATGAGAAGGCCATGGAGCATTCTGATGACATGCGTCAGGGAGCTTTGTGATGACCTGGGCATGGAGCATTGCGATTACAGGGGTCTTGGAGCATTGTGATGACAAGGGTCATGGAGTCTTGTGATGACAAGGCCGTAGAACATTGTGATGGCAGGGGTCATGGAGCATTGTTATGACAGGTGTAATGGAGCATTGTGATGACAAGGGCATGGAGCATTGGTCTGAAAAGTTTCATGGATTATTGTGATGAGAGTGAGCATGGAGCATTGTGATGACAAGGGCACGGAACACAGTGATACATGTGTCATGGAGGATTGCAATGACAAGGGCATGGAGCATTGTGATGACAAGCGTCATGGAGCTTTGTGATGACAACGGCATGGAGCAATGTGATGAGAGGTTTCATGGAGCTTTGTGATGACAATGGCACGGAGCATTGTGATTCCAAGGGTCATGGAGCTTTTTGATGACATAGGCCATGGAGCATTTTGATGACAAGGGCGTGGTGCATTGTGATGAGAAGGGCAGGGAGCATTGTGATGACAGGGTCATGGAGCAATTGGATGAAAAGGGTCATGGAACATTTTGATGACAGTGTTTATGGAACATTGTGATGTTAGGGGTCATGGAGCATTGTGATGAAAAGGGTCATGGAGCATTGTGATGACAGGGGTTATGGAACATTGTGATGTCAGGGGTCATGGAGCATTGTGATGATAAGAGCATGTAGCATTGTTGTGACAAGGGTCATGGAACATTGGGATGACAGGGTGGAGGGAGTATTGTGTTGACTAGTGATGGAACATTGTGATATCAGTGGTGAGAGAGCATTGTGATGAGAAACTCAGGGCACATTGTGATGACATGGGTCATGGAACATTGTGCTGACAAACGCATGGAGCATTGTGATGACAAGGTTTATGGAGCATTGTGATGACAACGATGTGGAGCATTGTGATGACAAGCGCATGGCACATTTGATGCCATGTGTCATGGAGTAATGTGCTGACAAAGGCATGGAGCATTGTGATGACAAGGGTCACCGAGCATTGTGATGAAATGTTCATGGAGTGTTGTGGTCACAAAGGTTACAGAGCCTTGTGATGACGAGGGCATGGACCATTGTGATGACAATGGTCATGAAGCATTGTGATGACTGGAGTCACGGAGCATTGTGATGACAGGGGTCATAGAGCATTGTGATGGAAGGGCATGGAGCATTGTGATGACAGGGGCATGTTGCATTGGTTTGACAAGTTTCAGGGATTATTGTGATGACAGTGGGCATGGCGCATTGTGATGACAAGGGCATGGAGCATTGCGATGAGAAGGTCATGGAGTATTGTGAAGAAGGGTGTCAGGGAGCATTGTGATGACATATGTCATGGTCTATTGCAATGACAATGGAATGTAGCATTGTGATGCCAAGTGTCATGGAGGATTGTGATGACAAAGGTAATGGAGCATTTTGATGACAAGGGCTTGGAGCATTGTAATGAAAAGGGTCATGGAACATTGTGATAACAAGGGCCATTGAGAATTTTGATGACATGTTCATGAAGCATTGTGATGACAATCACATGGAGCTTGCTATGACAGGGGTCATGGAGCATTGCGATGACAAGTGCATAGAGAATTGTGATGACAAAACATGTAACACTGTGATGAGAAGTATCATGGAGCATAGTGATGCCAAGAACGTGGAGAATTGTGATGACAGGGGACATGGAGCATTGTGATGACCAGGGCATGGAGCAATGTGATGGCAAGAACGTGGAGCACTGTGATGAGAAGACCATGGATAATTGTGATGACGAGCGTCATGGAGCACTGTAATGACAAGGGGTATGGAGCATTGTGATGACAGGGGTCATAGAGCATTGTGATGACTGGGGACATGGAGCATTGTGATGACCAGTGCATGGAGCCTTGTGATGGCAAGATCATGGAGCACTGTGATTAGAAGATCATGGATAATTGTGATGACGAGTGTCATGGAGCACTGTAATGACAAGGGGTATAGAGCATTGTGATGACAGTGGTCATGGAGCATTGTGATGACCGGGGACATGGAGCATTGTGATGCCCAAGGCATGGAGCACTGTGATGGCAAGACCGTGGAGCATTGTAATGAGAAGACCATGGATAATTGTGATGAGGAGCGTCATGGAGCACTGTAATGACAAGTGGTATGGAGCCTTGTGATGACAGGGGTCATGGAGCATTGTTATGACAGTGGTCATGGAGCATTGTGATGACAAGGGTCATGGAGCATTTTCATGACAAGGGCGTGGAGCATTGTGATGAGAAGACCATGGACAATTGTGATTACGAGTGTCATGGAGCACTGTAATGACAAGCGGTATGGAGCATTGTGATGACAGGGTCATGGAGCATTGTGATGACTGGGGACATGGAGCATTGTGATGACCAGGGCATGGAGCATTGTGATGGCAAGACCGTGGAGCACTGTGATGAGAAGACCATGGATAATTGTGATGACGAACATCATGGAGCACTGTAATGACAAGGGGCATGGAGCATTGTGATGACAGATGTCATGGATCATTGTGATGACAGGGGTCATGGATCATTGAGATGAAAAATGTCACGGAGCATTCTGATGACAAGCTTGTGGAGTATTGTGATGACAATGGCATGGAGCATTGTGATGAAAAGGGCATGGATCATTGTGATGAAAAAGGCATGGAGACTTGTCATGACAGGGTTCAATGAGCAAACTGATGACAAGTATCAGGGAGCATTGTGATGACAAGTGTATTGAGAATTGTGATGACAAAGGTCATGGAGCATTGTGATGAGAAGTCCATGGATAATTGTGATGACCAGCGTCATGGGGCGTTGTGATGACAAGTCTTATGGAACATTGTGATCACAAGGGTTTGGAGCATTGTGATGAGAGAGGTCATGGAGAATTTTGATTTCATTGTGATGACAATAGCATGAAGCATTATGATGATGAGCATGGTGCATTGAGATGACAGGATTCATGAAGCATTGAGATGAAAAGAGGCATGGATCATTGTAATAACGAGGGTCTTGGAACATTGTGATGACAAGGGCATGGAGTATTGTGATGAGAAGGCCATGGAGCATTCTGATGACATGCGTCAGGGAGCTTTGTGATGACATGGGCATGGAGCATTGTGATTACAGGGGTCTTGGAGCATTGTGATGACAAGGGTCATGGAGTCTTGTGATGACAAGGCCGTAGAACATTGTGATGGCAGGGGTCATGGAGCATTGTTATGACAGGTGTAATGGAGCATTGTGATGACAAGGGCATGGAGCATTGGTCTGAAAAGTTTCATGGATTATTGTGATGAGAGTGAGCATGGAGCATTGTGATGACAAGGGCACGGAACACAGTGATACATGTGTCATGGAGGATTGCAATGACAAGGGCATGGAGCATTGTGATGTCAAGCGTCATGGAGCTTTGTGATGACAACGGCATGGTGCAATGTGATGAGAGGTTTCATGGAGTTTGTGATGACAATGGCATGGAGCATTGTGATTCCAAGGGTCATGGAGCTTTGTGATGACATAGGCCATGGAGCATTTTGATGACAATGGCGTGGTGCATTGTGATGAGAAGGGCAGGGAGCATTGTGATGACAGGGTCATGGAGCAATTGGATGAAAAGGGTCATGGAACATTTTGATAACAGTGTTTATGGAACATTGTGATGTTAGGGGTCATGGAGCATTGTGATGAAAAGGGTCATGGAGCATTGTGATGACAGGGGTTATGGAACATTTTGATGTCAGGGGTCATGGAGCATTGTGATGATAAGAGCATGTAGCATTGTTGTGACAAGGGTCATGGAACATTGGGATGACAGGGTGGAGGGAGTATTGTGTTGACTAGTGATGGAACATTGTGATATCAGTGGTGAGAGAGCATTTTGATGAGAGGTGCATGGAGCATTGTGATGACAAGGCTGTGGAGCATTGTGATGAGAAACGCAGGGCACATTGTGATGACATGGGTCATGGAACATTGTGCTGACAAACGCATGGAGCATTGTGATGACAAGGTTTATGGAGCATTGTGATGACAACGATGTGGAGCATTGTGATGACAAGCGCATGGCACATTTGATGCCATGTGTCATGGAGTAATGTGCTGACAAAGGCATGGAGCATTGTGATGACAAGGGTCACCGAGCATTGTGATGAAATGTTCATGGAGTGTTGTGGTCACAAAGGTTACAGAGCCTTGTGATGACGAGGGCATGGACCATTGTGATGACAAAGGTCATGAAGCATTGTGATGACTGGAGTCACGGAGCATTGTGATGACAGGGGTCATAGAGCATTGTGATGAAAAGGCATGGAGCATTGTGATGACAGGGGCATGTTGCATTGGTTTGACAAGTTTCAGGGATTATTGTGATGACAGTGGGCATGGCGCATTGTGATGACAAGGGCATGGAGCATTGTGATGAGAAGGTCATGGAGTATTGTGAAGAAGGGTGTCAGGGAGCATTGTGATGACATATGTCATGGTCTATTGCAATGACAATGGAATGTAGCATTGTGATGCCAAGTGTCATGGATGATTGTGATGACAAAGGTAATGGAGCATTTTGATGACAAGGGCTTGGAGCATTGTGATGACAAGGGTCATGGAGCATTGTGATAACAAGGGACATTGAGAATTTTGATGACATGTTCATGAAGCATTGTGATGACAATCACATGGAGCTTGCTATGACAGGGGTCATGGAGCATTGCGATGACAAGTGCATAGAGAATTGTGATGACAAAACATGTAACACTGTGATGAGAAGTATCATGGAGCATAGTGATGCCAAGAACGTGGAGAATTGTGATGACAGGGGACATGGTGCATTGTGATGACCAAGGCATAGAGCATTGTGATTGCAAGACCGTGGAGCATTGTGATGAGAAAACCATGGATAATTGTGATGACGAGCGTCATGGAGCACTGTAATGACAAGGGGTATGGAGCATTGTGATGACAGGGGTCATGGAGCATTGTGATGACTGAGGACATGGAGCATCGTGATGACCAAGGCATGGAGCATTGTGATGGCAAGACCGTGGAGCATTGTGATGAGAAGACCATGGATAATTGTGATGACGAGCGTCATGGAACAATGTAATGACAAGGGGTATGGAGCATTGTGATGACAGGGGTCATGGAGCATTCTGAAGACAATGATCAGGGAGCAATCTGATGACAAGCTTGTGGAGTATTGTGATGACAATGACATGGAGCGTTGTGATGAAAAGGGCATGGAGCATTCTGATGAAAAAGGCATGGAGCCTTTTCATGACAGTGTTCAAGGAGTATTCTGACGACAAGTGTCAGGGAGCATTGTGATGACAAGTGTATTGAGAATTGTGATGACAAAGGTCATGGAGCATTGTGACGACAAGTGCATGGAGTATTGTCATGACAGTCATCATGGAGTGTTGTGATGACAAGTGTTATGGAACATTGTGATCACAAGGGGTTGGAGCATTGTGATGACAGAGGTCATGGACCATTTTGATTTCAAGGAGCATGGAGCATTTTGATGACAAGGGCATGGAGCAATGTGATCCCAAGGTTCATGGAGGATTGTGATGAAAATGGTAATGGAGTATTGTGATGACAAGCTCATGGAGCATTGTGATGACAAGGTCATGTAGGATTTTGCTGACACAGGCATGGAGAATTGTGATGATAAGGGTCATGGAGCACTGTGATGATAAGCGTCACGGAGCATTGTGATTACAGGGGTCATGGAGCATTGTGATGACAAGGGAATGGAGAATTGTGATGACAAGTGTCCCGGATCATTGTGTTGTCAGGGGTCATGGAGTGTTGTGATGACAGTGGTCATGGAGGATTGTGATGATATGGGTCATGGAGCATTGTGATGAGAAGGTCATGAAGCATTGGGCTGAAAATGTTCATGGAGTATTGTGATGACAGGGGTCATGGAGCATTGTAATGAGAAGGGAATTGAGCACTGTGATGACAAGGTCCTGGAGCATTGTGATGGGAAGTCCATGGAGCCTTGTGATGACAATTCTCATGGAACATTCTGATGAAAAGGGGCATGGAGCATTGTGATTACAGGGGTCTTGGAGCATTGTGATGACAAGGGCATGGAGTATTGTGATGAGAAGGCCATGGAGCATTCTGATGACATGCGTCATGGAGCTTTGTGCTGACAAGGGCATGGAGTATTGTGATGAAAATGGCATGGATCATTGTTATGAAAAAGGCATGGAGCCTTGTCATGACAGGGTTCTAGGAGAATACTGACGACAAGTGTCACGGAGCATTGTGATGACAAGTGTATTGAGCATTGTGATGACAAATTTCATGGAGCATTGTGATGAGAAGACCATGGATAATTTTGATGATGAGCGTCATGGGGTGTTGTGATGATAAGTTTTATGGAACATTGTGATCACAAGGGTTTGGAGCATTGTGATGACAGAGGTCATGGAGCATTTTGATTTCATTGTGATGACAATAGCCTGAAGCATTATGGTGATGGGCATGGTGCATTGTGATGACAGCGTTCATGGAGCATTGAGATGAAAAGGGGCATGGAGCATTGTGATTACAGGGGTCTTGGAGCATTGTGATGACAAGGGCAAGGAGCATTGTGATGAGAAGGCCATGGAGCATTCTGATGACATGCGTCATTGAGCTTTGTGATGACAAAGGCATGGAGCATTGTGATTACAGGGGTCTTGGAGCATTGTGATGACAAGGGTCATGGAGCCTTGTGATGACAATGGTGTGGAACATTGTGATGGCAGGGGTCATGGAGCATTGTTATGACAGGGGTAATGGAGCATTGTGATGAGAAGGGCATGGAGCATTGGTCTGAAAAGTTTCATGGATTATTGTGATGAGAGTGGGCATGGAGCATTGTGATGACAAGGTCACGGAACACTGTGATCCATGGGTCATGGAGGATTGTAATGACAAGGGCATGGAGCATTGTGATGAGAAGGGCATCGAACATTGTTTTGACAAGCGTCATGGAGCTTTGTGATGACAAGGGCATGGAACAATGTGATGAGAGGGTTCATGGAACATTGTGATTCCAAGGGTTATGGAGCTTTGTGATGACAAAAGTCATGGAGCATTTTGATGTCAAGGGCGTGGTGCATTGTGATGAGAAGGGCAGGGAGCATTTTAATGACAGGTTCATGCAGCAATTTGATGAAAAGTGTAATGGAACATTTTGATGACAGGGGTTATAGAACATTGTGATGTCAGGGGTCATGGAGCTTTGGGATGAAAAGGGTCATGGAGCATTTTGATGACAGGGTTTATGGAACATTGTGATGTCAGGGGTCATGGAGCATTGTGATGATAAGAGCATGTAGCATTGTTGTGACAAGGGTCATGGAACATTGGGATGACAGGGTGGAGGGAGTATTGTGTTGACTAGTGATGGAACATTGTGATATCAGTGGTGAGAGAGCATTTTGATGAGAGGTGCATGGAGCATTGTGATGACAAGGCTGTGGAGCATTGTGATGAGAAACGCAGGGCACATTGTGATGACATGGGTCATGGAACATTGTGCTGACAAACGCATGGAGCATTGTGATGACAAGGTTTATGGGGCATTGTGATGACAACATTGTGGAGCATTGTGATGACAAGCGCATGGCACATTTGATGCCATGTGTCATGGAGTAATGTGCTGACAAAGGCATGGAGCATTGTGATGAAAAGGGTCACCGAGCATTGTGATTAAATGTTCATGGAGTGTTGTGGTCACAAAGGTTACAGAGCCTTGTGATGACGAGGGCATGGACCATTGTGATGACAAAGGTCATGAAGCATTGTGATGACTGGAGTCACGGAGCATTGTGATGACAGGGGTCATAGAACATTGTGATGAAAGGACATGGAGCATTGTGATGACAGGGGCATGTTGCATTGGTTTGACAAGTTTCAGGGATTATTGTGATGACAGTGGGCATGGCGCATTGTGATGACAAGGGCATGGAGCATTGTGATGAGAAGGTCATGGAGTATTGTGAAGAAGGGTGTCAGGGAGCATTGTGATGACATATGTCATGGTCTATTGCAATGACAATGGAATGTAGCATTGTGATGCCAAGTGTCATGGAGGATTGTGATGACAAAGGTAATGGAGCATTTTGATGACAAGGGCTTGGAGCATTGTGATGACAAGGGTCATGGAGCATTGTGATAACAAGGGACATTGAGAATTTTGATGACATGTTCATGAAGCATTGTGATGACAATCACATGGAGCTTGCTATGACAGGGGTCATGGAGCATTGCGATGACAAGTGCATAGAGAATTGTGACGACAAAACATGTAACACTGTGATGAGAAGTATCATGGAGCATAGTGATGCCAAGAACGTGGAGAATTGTGATGACAGGGGACATGGAGCATTGTGATGACCAGGGCATGGAGCAATGTGATGGCAAGAACGTGGAGCACTGTGATGAGAAGACCATGGATAATTGTGGTGATGAGCGTCATGGGGCGTTGTGATTATAAGTGTTATGGAACATATTGATCTCAAGGATTTGGAGCATTTTGATGACAGAGGTCATGGAGCATTTTGGTTTCATTGTGATGACAATAGCCTGAAGCATTATGATGATGGGCATGGTGCATTGTGATGACAGGGTTCATGGAGCATTGAGATGAAAAGGGGCATGGAGCATTGCGATTACAGGAGTCTTGGAGCATTGTGATGACAAAGGCATGGAACATCGTGAATGAGAAGGACATGGAGCATTCTGTTGACATGCATCATGGAGCTTTGCGATGACAAGGGCATGGAGCATTGTGATTACAGGGGTCTTGGAGCATTGTGATGACAAGGGTCATGGAGCCTTGTGATGACAAGGCTGTGGAACATTGTGATGGCAGGGGTCATGGAGCATTGTTATGACAGGGGTAATGGAGCATTGTGATGACAAGGGCATGGAGCATTGGTCTGAAAAGTTTCATGGATTATTGTGATGAGAGGGGGCAAGGAGCATTGTGATGACAAGGGCGTGGAACACTGTGATCCATGGGTCATGGAGGATTGTAATGACAAGCACATGGAGCATTGTGATAAGAATGGCATTGAGCATTTTGATGAAAAGCATCATGGAGCCTGTGATGACAAGGGCATGGAACAATGTGATGAGAGGGTTCATGGAGCATTGTGATGACAATGGCATGCAGCATTGTGATGACAAGGGTCATTGAGCTTTGTGATGACAAAGGTCATGGAGCATTTTGATGACAAGGGTGTGGTGCATTCTGTTGTGAAGGGCAGGGAGCATTGTGATGACAGGGGTTATGGAACATTGTGATGTCAGGGGAATGGAGCATTGTGATGATAAAGGCATGTAGCATTGTTGTGACAAGGGTCATGGAATATTGTCATGACAGGGGTGAGGGAGTATTGTGTTGACTAGTGAGGGAACATTGTGATATCAGTGGTGAGAGAGCATTTTGATGAGAAGTGCATGGAGCAGTGTGATGACAAGGTTTATGGAGCATTGTGATGACAAAGATGTGGAGCATTGTGATGACAAGTGCATGGCACATTGTGATGCCATGGGTCATGGAGTATTGTGCTAACAAAGGCATTGAGCATTGGGAGGACAAGGGTCACCGAGCATTGTGATGAAATGTTCATGGAGCGCTGTGGTGACAAAGGTCACAGAGCCTTGTGATGACGAGGGCATGGACCATTGTGATGACAAAGGTCATGAAGCATTGTGATGACTGGAGTCACGGAGCATTGTGATGACAGAGGTCATAGAGCATTGTGATGAAAGGACATGGAACATTGTGATGACAGGGGCATGTTGCATTGGTTTGACAAGTTTCAGGGATTATTGTGATGACAGTGGGCATGGCACATTGTGATGACAAGGGCATGGAGCATTGTGATGAGAAGGTCATGGAGTATTGTGAAGAAGGGTGTCAGGGAGCATTGTGATGACATATGTCGTGGTCCATTGCGATGACAATGTAATGGAGCATTGTGATGCCAAGTGTCATGGAGGAATGTGATGACAAAGGTAATGGAGCATTTTGATGACAAGCGCTTGGGGCATTGTGATGACAAGGGTCATGGAGCATTGTGATAACAAGGGCCATTGAGAATTTTGATGACATGTTCATGAAGCATTGTGATGACAATCACATGGAGCTTGCTGTGACAGGGATCATGGAGCATTGCGATGAAAAGTGCATAGAGAATTGTGATGACAAAACATGTAACACTGTGATGAAAAGCATCATGGAGCACAGTGATGCCAAGAACGTGGAGAATTGTGATGACAGGGGACATGGAGCATTGTGATGACCGGGGACATGGAGCATTGTGATGCCCAAGGCATGGAGCACTGTGATGGCAAGACCGTGGAGCATTGTGATGAGAAGACCATGGATAATTGTGATGAGGAGCGTCATGGAGCACTGTAATGACAAGTGGTATGGAGCCTTGTGATGACAGGGGTCATGGAGCATTGTTATGACAGTGGTCATGGAGCATTGTGATGACAAGTGTCATGGAGCATTTTGATGACAAGGGCGTGGAGCATTGTGATGAGAAGACCATGGACAATTGTGATTACGAGTGTCATGGAGCACTGTAATGATAAGCAGTATGGAGCATTGTGATGACTGGGGACATGGAGCATTGTGATGACCAGGGCATGGAGCATTGTGATGGCAAGACCGTGGAGCACTGTGATGAGAAGACCATGGATAATTGTGATGACGAACATCATGGAGCACTGTAATGACAAGGGGCATGGAGCATTGTGATGACAGGTGTCATGGAGCATTGTGATGAAAGGGGTCATGGATCATTGAGATGACAAAGGTCACGGAGCATTCTGATGACAAGCTTGTGGAGTATTGTGATGACAATGGCATGAAGCATTGTGATGAAAAGGGCATGGATCATTGTGATGTAAAAGGCATGGAGACTTGTCATGACAGGGTTCAATGAGCATACTGATGACAAGTGTCAGGGAGCATTGTGATGACAAGTGTATTGAGAATTGTGATGACAAAGGTCATGGAGCATTGTGATGAGAAGTCCATGGATAATTGTGATGACCAGCGTCATGGGGCGTTGTGATGACAACTCTTATGGAACATTGTGATCACAAGGGTTTGGAGCATTGTGATGAGAGAGGTCATGGAGAATTTTGATTTCATTGTGATGACAATAGCATGAAGCATTATGATGATGGGCATGGTGCATTGTGATGACAGGGTTCATGGAGCATTGAGATGAAAAGAGGCATGGATCATTGTAATAACAAGGGTCTTGGAGCATTGTGATGACAAGGGCATGGAGTATTGTGATGAGAAGGCCATGGAGCATTCTGATGACATGCGTCAGGGAGCTTTGTGATGAACTGGGCATGGAGCATTGCGATTACAGGGGTCTTGGAGCATTGTGATGACAAGGGTCATGGAGTCTTGTGATGACAAGGCCGTAGAACATTGTGATGGCAGGGGTCATGGAGCATTGTTATGACAGGTGTAATGGAGCATTGTGATGACAAGGGCATGGAGCATTGGTCTGAAAAGTTTCATGGATTATTGTGATGAGAGTGAGCATGGAGCATTGTGATGACAAGGGCACGGAACACAGTGATACATGTGTCATGGAGGATTGCAATGACAAGGGCATGGAGCATTGTGATGACAAGCATCATGGAGCTTTGTGATGACAACGGCATGGAGCAATGTGATGAGAGGTTTCATGGAGCTTTGTGATGACAATGGCACGGAGCATTGTGATTCCAAGGGTCATGGAGCTTTGTGATGACATAGGCCATGGAGCATTTTGATGACAAGGGCATGGTGCATTGTGATGAGAAGGGCAGGGAGAATTGTGATGACAGGGTCATGGAGCAATTGGATGAAAAGGGTCATGGAACATTTTGATGAAAGTGCTTATGGAACATTGTGATGTTAGGGGTCATGGAGCATTGTGATGAAAAGGGTCATGGAGCATTGTGATGACAGGGGTTATGGAACATTGTGATGTCAGGGGTCATGGAGCATTGTGATGATAAGAGCATGTAGCATTGTTGTGACAAGGGTCATGGAACATTGGGATGACAGGGTGGAGGGAGTATTGTGTTGACTAGTGATGGAACATTGTGATATCAGTGGTGAGAGAGCATTTTGATGAGAGGTGCATGGAGCATTGTGATGACAAGGATGTGGAGCATTGTGATGAGAAACACAGGGCACATTGTGATGACATGGGTCATGGAACATTGTGCTGACAAACGCATGGAGCATTGTGATGACAAGGTTTATGGAGCATTGTGATGACAACGATGTGGAGCATTGTGATGACAAGCGCATGGCACATTTGATGCCATGTGTCATGGAGTAATGTGCTGACAAAGGCATGGAGCATTGTGATGACAAGGGTCACCGAGCATTGTGATGAAATGTTCATGGAGTGTTGTGGTCACAAAGGTTACAGAGCCTTGTGATGACGAGGGCATGGACCATTGTGATGACAAAGGTCATGAAGCATTGTGATGACTGGAGTCACGGAGCATTGTGATGACAGGGGTCATAGAACATTGTGATGAAAGGACATGGAGCATTGTGATGACAGGGGCATGTTGCATTGGTTTGACAAGTTTTAGGGATTATTGTGATGACAGTGGGCATGGCGCATTGTGATGACAAGGGCATGGAGCATTGTGATGAGAAGGTCATGGAGTATTGTGAAGAAGGGTGTCAGGGAGCATTGTGATGACATATGTCATGGTCTATTGCAATGACAATGGAATGTAGCATTGTGATGCCAAGTGTCATGGAGGATTGTGATGACAAAGGTAATGGAGCATTTTGATGACAAGGGCTTGGAGCATTGTGATGAAAAGGGTCATGGAACATTGTGATAACAAGGGCCATTGAGAATTTTGATGACATGTTCATGAAGCATTGTGATGACAATCACATGGAGCTTGCTATGACAGGGGTCATGGAGCATTGCGATGACAAGTGCATAGAGAATTGTGATGACAAAACATGTAACACTGTGATGAGAAGTATCATGGAGCATAGTGATGCCAAGAACGTGGAGAATTGTGATGACAGGGGACATGGAGCATTGTGATGACCAGGGCATGGAGCAATGTGATGGCAAGAACGTGGAGCACTGTGATGAGAAGACCATGGATAATTGTGATGACGAGCGTCATGGAGCACTGTAATGACAAGGGGTATGGAGCATTGTGATGACAGGGGTCATAGAGCATTGTGATGACTGGGGACATGGAGCATTGTGATGACCAGTGCATGGAGCCTTGTGATGGCAAGATCATGGAGCACTGTGATTAGAAGATCATGGATAATTGTGATGACGAGTGTCATGGAGCACTGTAATGACAAGGGGTATAGAGCATTGTGATGACAGTGGTCATGGAGCATTGTGATGACCGGGGACATGGAGCATTGTGATGCCCAAGGCATGGAGCACTGTGATGGCAAGACCGTGGAGCATTGTAATGAGAAGACCATGGATAATTGTGATGAGGAGCGTCATGGAGCACTGTAATGACAAGTGGTATGGAGCCTTGTGATGACAGGGGTCATGGAGCATTGTTATGACAGTGGTCATGGAGCATTGTGATGACAAGGGTCATGGAGCATTTTGAGGACAAGGGCGTGGAGCATTGTGATGAGAAGACCATGGACAATTGTGATTACGAGTGTCATGGAGCACTGTAATGACAAGCGGTATGGAGCATTGTGATGACAGGGTCATGGAGCATTGTGATGACTGGGGACATGGAGCATTGTGATGACCAGGGCATGGAGCATTGTGATGGCAAGACCGTGGAGCACTGTGATGAGAAGACCATGGATAATTGTGATGACGAACATCATGGAGCACTGTAATGACAAGGGGCATGGAGCATTGTGATGACAGGTGTCATGGAGCATTGTGATGACAGGGGTCATGGATCATTGAGATGAAAAGTGTCACGGAGCATTCTGATGACAAGCTTGTGGAGTATTGTGATGACAATGGCATGGAGCATTGTGATGAAAAGGGCATGGATCATTGTGATGAAAAAGGCATGGAGACTTGTCATGACAGGGTTCAATGAGCAAACTGATGACAAGTATCAGGGAGCATTGTGATGACAAGTGTATTGAGAATTGTGATGACAAAGGTCATGGAGCATTGTGATGAGAAGTCCATGGATAATTGTGATGACCAGCGTCATGGGGCGTTGTGATGACAAGTCTTATGGAACATTGTGATCACAAGGGTTTGGAGCATTGTGATGAGAGAGGTCATGGAGAATTTTGATTTCATTGTGATGACAATAGCATGAAGCATTATGATGATGGGCATGGTGCATTGAGATGACAGGGTTCATGGAGCATTGAGATGAAAAGAGGCATGGATCATTGTAATAACAAGGGTCTTGGAGCATTGTGATGACAAGGGCATGGAGTATTGTGATGAGAAGGCCATGGAGCATTCTGATGACATGCGTCAGGGAGCTTTGTGATGACATGGGCATGGAGCATTGTGATTACAGGGGTCTTGGAGCATTGTGATGACAAGGGTCATGCAGTCTTGTGATGACAAGGCCGTAGAACAGTGTGATGTCAGGGGTCATGGAGCATTGTTATGACAGGTGTAATGGAGCATTGTGATGACAAGGGCATGGAGCATTGGTCTGAAAAGTTTCATGGATTATTGTGATGAGAGTGAGCATGGAGCATTGTGATGACAAGGGCACGGAACACAGTGATACATGTGTCATGGAGGATTGCAATGACAAGGGCATGGAGCATTGTGATGTCAAGTGTCATGGAGCTTTGTGATGACAACGGCATGGAGCAATGTGATGAGAGGTTTCATGGAGGTTTGTGATGACAATGGCATGGAGCATTGTGATTCCAAGGGTCATGGAGCTTTGTGATGACATAGGCCATGGAGCATTTTGATGACAAGGGCATGGTGCATTGTGATGAGAAGGGCAGGGAGCATTGTGATGACAGGGTCATGGAGCAATTGGATGAAAAGGGTCATGGAACATTTTGATAACAGTGTTTATGGAACATTGTGATGTTAGGGGTCATGGAGCATTGTGATGAAAAGGGTCATGGAGCATTGTGATGACAGGGGTTATGGAACATTGTGATGTCAGGGGTCATGGAGCATTGTGATGATAAGAGCATGTAGCATTGTTGTGACAAGGGTCATGGAACATTGGGATGACAGGGTGGAGGGAGTATTGTGTTGACTAGTGATGGAACATTGTGATATCAGTGGTGAGAGAGCATTTTGATGAGAGGTGCATGGAGCATTATGATGACAAGGCTGTGGAGCATTGTGATGAGAAACGCAGGGCACATTGTGATGACATGGGTCATGGAACATTGTGCTGACAAACGCATGGAGCATTGTGATGACAAGGTTTATGGAGCATTGTGATGACAACGATGTGGAGCATTGTGATGACAAGCACATGGCACATTTGATGTCATGTGTCATGGAGTAATGTGCTGACAAAGGCATGGAGCATTGTGATGACAAGGGTCACCGAGCATTGTGATGAAATGTTCATGGAGTGTTGTGGTCACAAAGGTTACAGAGCCTTGTGATGACGAGGGCATGGACCATTGTGATGACAATGGTCATGAAGCATTGTGATGACTGGAGTCACGGAGCATTGTGATGACAGGGGTCATAGAGCATTGTGATGAAAGGGCATGGAGCATTGTGATGACAGGGGCATGTTGCATTGGTTTGACAAGTTTCAGGGATTATTGTGATGACAGTGGGCATGGCACATTGTGATGACAAGAGCATGGAGCATTGTGATGAGAAGGTCATGGAGTATTGTGAAGAAGGGTGTCAGGGAGCATTGTGATGACATATGTCATGGTCTATTGCAATGAAAATGGAATGTAGCATTGTGATGCCAAGTGTCATGGAGGATTGTGATGACAAAGGTAATGGAGCATTTTGATGACAAGGGCTTGGAGCATTGTGATGACAAGGGTCATGGAGCATTGTGATAACAAGGGACATTGAGAATTTTGATGACATGTTCATGAAGCATTGTGATGACAATCACATGGAGCTTGCTATGACAGGGGTCATGGAGCATTGCGATGACAAGTGCATAGAGAATTGTGATGACAAAACATGTAACACTGTGATGAGAAGTATCATGGAGCATAGTGATGCCAAGAACGTGGAGAATTGTGATGACAGGGGACATGGAGCATTGTGATGACCAGGGCATAGAGCATTGTGATTGCAAGACCGTGGAGCATTGTGATGAGAAGACCATGGATAATTGTGATGACGAGCGTCATGGAGCACTGTAATGACAAGGGGTATGGAGCATTGTGATGACAGGGGTCATGGAGCATTGTGATGACTGAGGACATGGAGCATCGTGATGACCAAGGCATGGAGCATTGTGATGGCAAGACCGTGGAGCATTGTGATGAGAAGACCATGGATAATTGTGATGACGAGCGTCATGGAACACTGTAATGACAAGGGGTATGGAGCATTTTGATGACAGGGGTCATGGAGCATTCTGAAGACAATGATCAGGGAGCAATCTGATGACAAGCTTGTGGAGTATTGTGATGACAATGACATGGAGCGTTGTGATGAAAAGGGCATGGAGCATTCTTATGAAAAAGGCATGGAGCCTTTTCATGACAGTGTTCAAGGAGTATTCTGACGACAAGTGTCAGGGAGCATTGTGATGACAAGTGTATTGAGAATTGTGATGACAAAGGTCATGGAGCATTGTGACGACAAGTGCATGGAGTATTGTCATGACAGTCATCATGGAGTGTTGTGATGACAAGTGTTATGGAACATTGTGATCACAAGGGGTTGGAGCATTGTGATGACAGAGGTCATGGACCATTTTGATTTCAAGGAGCATGGAGCATTGTGATGACAAGGGCATGGAGCAATGTGATCCCAAGGTTCATGGAGGATTGTGGTGAAAATGGTAATGGAGTATTGTGATGACAAGCTCATGGAGCATTGTGATGACAAGGTCATGTAGGATTTTGCTGACACAGGCATGGAGAATTGTGATGATAAGGGTCATGGAGCACTGTGATGATAAGCGTCACGGAGCATTGTGATTACAGGGGTCATGGAGCATTGTGATGACAAGGGAATGGAGAATTGTGATGACAAGTGTCCCGGATCATTGTGTTGTCAGGGGTCATGGAGTGTTGTGATGACAGTGGTCATGGAGGATTGTGATGATATGGGTCATGGAGCATTGTGATGAGAAGGTCATGAAGCATTGGGCTGAAAATGTTCATGGAGTATTGTGATGACAGGGGTCATGGAGCATTGTAATGAGAAGGGAATTGATCACTGTGATGACAAGGTCCTGGAGCATTGTGATGGGAAGTCCATGGAGCCTTGTGATGACAATTCTCATGGAACATTCTGATGAAAAGGGGCATGGAGCATTGTGATTACAGGGGTCTTGGAGCATTGTGATGACAAGGGCATGGAGTATTGTGATGAGAAGGCCATGGAGCATTCTGATGACATGCGTCATGGAGCTTTGTGCTGACAAGGGCATGGAGTATTGTGATGAAAATGGCATGGATCATTGTTATGAAAAAGGCATGGAGCCTTGTCATGACAGGGTTCTAGGAGAATACTGATGACAAGTGTCACGGAGCATTGTGATGACAAGTGTATTGAGCATTGTGATGACAAATTTCATGGAGCATTGTGATGAGAAGATCATGGATAATTTTGATGATGAGCGTCATGGGGTGTTGTGATGATAAGTTTTATGGAACATTGTGATCACAAGGGTTTGGAGCATTGTGATGACAGAGGTCATGGAGCATTTTGATTTCATTGTGATGACAATAGCCTGAAGCATTATGGTGATGGGCATGGTGCATTGTGATGACAGCGTTCATGGAGCATTTAGATGAAAAGGGGCATGGAGCATTGTGATTACAGGGGTCTTGGAGCATTGTGATGACAAGGGCAAGGAGCATTGTGATGAGAAGGCCATGGAGCATTCTGATGACATGCGTCATTGAGCTTTGTGATGACAAAGGCATGGAGCATTGTGATTACAGGGGTCTTGGAGCATTGTGATGACAAGGGTCATGGAGCCTTGTGATGACAATGGTGTGGAACATTGTGATGGCAGGGGTCATGGAGCATTGTTATGACAGGGGTAATGGAGCATTGTGATGAGAAGGGCATGGAGCATTGGTCTGAAAAGTTTCATGGATTATTGTGATGAGAGTGGGCATGGAACATTGTGATGACAAGGTCACGGAACACTGTGATCCATGGGTCATGGAGGATTGTAATGACAAGGGCATGGAGCATTGTGATGAGAAGGGCATCGAACATTGTTTTGACAAGCGTCATGGAGCTTTGTGATGACAAGGGCATGGAACAATGTGATGAGAGGGTTCATGGAACATTGTGATTCCAAGGGTTATGGAGCTTTGTGATGACAAAAGTCATGGAGCATTTTGATGTCAAGGGCGTGGTGCATTGTGATGAGAAGGGCAGGGAGCATTTTGATGACAGGGTCATGCAGCAATTTGATGAAAAGTGTAATGGAACATTTTGATGACAGGGGTTATAGAACATTGTGATGTCAGGGGTCATGGAGCTTTGGGATGAAAAGGGTCATGGAGCATTTTGATGACAGGGGTTATGGAACATTGTGATGTCAGGGGTCATGGAACATTGTGATGATAAGGGGATGTAGCATTGTGATGACAGGGGTCATGGAACATTGTGATTACAGGGGTGAGGGAGTATTGTGATGACTAGTGATGGAACATTGTGATATCCCTGTTGAGAGAGCATTTTGATGAGAAGTGCATGGAGCATTGTGATTACAAGGTTTATGGAGCATTACGATGACAAGGTTGTGGACCGTTGTGATGAAAATCACGTGGCACATTGTGATGACAAAGGTCATGTAGCATTGTTCTGACAAAGGCATGGAGCATTGTGATTACAAGGGTCATGGAGCATTGTGATGAAAAGTTCATGGAGTATTGTGGTTACAAAGGTCACAGAGCCTTGTGATGATGTGGGCATGGACCACTGTGATGACAAATGTTATGAAGCATTGTGATGACTGGAGTCACAGAGCAGTGTGATGACAAGGGTCATGGAGCATTGTGATGACAAGGGCATGGAGCATTGTGATGACAGGGGCTTGGAGCATTGGTCTGACAAGTTTAATAGATTATTGTGATGACAGTGGGCATGGGGCATTGTGATGACAAGGGCATGGGGCATTGTGATGACAAGGGCATGGAGTATTGTGAAGACAGGTGTCAGGGAGCATTGTGATGACATATGTCATGGTCCATTGCGATGACAATGGCATGGAGCATTGTGATGCCAAATGTAATGGAGGATTGTGATGACAAATATAATGGAGCATTGTGATGACTAGGGCTTGGAGCATTATGATGACAAGGGCCATTGAAAATTTTCATGACAAGGTCGTGAAGCATTGTGATGACAAGGTGCTGGAGCATTGTGATGAGAAAACCATGGAGCCTTGTGAGACAAGTCTCATGGAGCATACTGATGAAAAGGGGCATGGAGCATTGTGATTAGAGTGTCTTGGAAAATTGTGATGACAAGGGCATGGAGCATTGTGATGAGAAGGCCAAGGAGCAGTCTGATGACATGCGTCATTGAGCTTTGTGATGACAAGGGCATGGAGCATTGTAATTACAGGCGTCTTGGAGCATTGTGATGAAAAAGGCATGGATCATTGTGATGAAAAAGGCATGGAGCCTTGTCATGACAGGTTTCAAGGAGCATACAGAGAACAAGTGTCAGGGAGCATTTTGATGACAAGTGTATTGAGCATTGTGATGACAAAGGTCATGGAGCATTGTGAAGAGAAGACCATAGATAATTGTGATGACGAGCGTCATGGGGCATTGTGATGACAAGTGTTATGGAATATTGTGATCACAAGGGTTTGGAGCAGTGTTATGACAGAGGTCATGGAGCATTTTGATTTCATTGTGATGACAATAGCCTGAAGCATTATGATGATGGGCATGGTGAATTGTGATGACAGGGTTCATGGATCATTGAGATAAAAAGGGACATGGAGCATTGTGATTACAGGTGTCTTGGAGCATTGTGATGAGAAGGGTCATGGAGCCTTGTGATGACAAGGCCATGGAACATCGTGATGGCAGGGGTCATGGAGCATTGTTATCACAGGGGTAATGGAGCATTGTGATGGCAAGGGCATGGAGCATTCTGATGACATGCATCATGGAGCTTTGTGATGACAAGGGCATGTAGCACTGTGATTACAGGGGTCTTGGAGCATTGTGATGACAATGGTCATGGAGCCTTGTGATGACAAGGCCGTGGAACGTTGTGATGGCAGGGGTCATGGAGCATTGTTATGACAGGGGTAATGGAGCATGTCATGACAAGGGCATGGAAGATTTGTCTGAAAAGTTTCATGGATTATTGTGATGAGAGTGGGCATGGAACATTGTGATGACAAGGGCACGGAACACAGTGATACATGTGTCATGGAGGATTGTAATGACAAGGGCATGGAGCATTGTGATGAGAAGGGCATCGAGCAGTGTGATGACAAGCACCATGGAGCTTTTTGATGACAATTGCATGGAACAATGTGATGAGAGGTTTCATGGAGTATTGTGATGACAATGGCATGGAGCATTGTGATGCCAAGGGTCATGGAGCATTTTGATGACAAGGGCGTGGTGCATTGTGATGAGAAGGGCAGGGAGCATTGTGATGACATTGCCATGGACCAATTTGATGAAAAGGGTCATGGAACATTTTGATGAGAGGCGTTATGTAACATTGTGATGTTAGGGGTCATGGAGCATTTTGATGAAAAGGGTCATGGAGCATTTTGATGACAGGGGTTATGGAACATTGTGATGTCAGGGATCATCAAACATTGTGATGATAAGTGCATGTAGCATTGTGATGACAGGAGTCATGGAACATTGTGATGACAGGGTTGAGGGAGTATTGTGATGAATAGTGATGTAACATTGTGATATCAGTGGTGAGAGAGCATTTTGATTTGAAGTGCATGGAGCATTGTGATGACAAGGTTTATGGAGCATTGTGATGACAAGATTGTGGAGCACTGTGACAACAAGCGCATGGTGCATTGTGATGACATGGGTCATGGAGCATTGTGCTGACAAGCGCATGGAGCATTGTGATGAAAAGGGTCATGGAGCATTGTGCTGAGAAAGGCATAGAACATTGTGATGACAAGGGTCAAAGAGCACTGTGATGAAAAGTTCATGAAGCATTGTGGTTAAAAAGGTCACAGAGACTGTTGATGACAAGGGCATGGACCACTGTGATGACAAAGGTCATGAAGCCTTGTGATGACTGGAGTCACGGAGCATTGTGATGACAGGGGTCATGGAGCATTGTGATAACAAGGGCATGGGGCATTGTGATGACAAGGGCATGGAGCATTGGTCTAATAAGTTTCATGGCTTATTGCGATGACAGTTGGAATGGCGCATTGTGATGACAAGGGCATGGAGCATTGTGATGACCAGGTCATTCATTATTGTGAAGACAGGTGTCAGGGAACATTGTGATGACATATGTAATGGCCCATTGTGATGACAATGCCATGGAGCATTGTGATGCCAATTGTCATGGAGCATTCTGATGACAAAGGTAATGGAGCATTGTGATGACAATGGCTTGGAGCATTGTGATGACAAGGGTCAGGGAGCATTGTGCTGACAAGTGCATGGAAAATTGTGATGACAAGGGACATGGAGCATTCTGATGACAAGCTTGTGGAGTATTTTGATGACAATGGCATGGAGCATTGGGATGAAAACGGCATGGTGCATTTTGATGAAAAAGGCATGGAGCCTTTTTGTGACAGGGTTCAAGGAGCATTCTGACGACAAGTGTCAGGGAGCATTGTGATGACAAGTGTATTGAGAATTGTGATGAAAAAGGTCATGGAGCATTGTGATGAAAAGGGCATGGAGTATTGTGATGACAGGCATCATGGAGCATTGTGATGACAAGTGTTATGGAACATTGTGATCACAAGGGTTTGGAGCATTGTGATGACAGAGGTCATGGATCATTTTGATTTGAAGGAGCATGGAGCATTGTGATGACAAGGGCATGGAGCAATGTGATCCCAAGGTTCATGGAGGATTGTGATGGCAATGGTAATGGAGTATTGTGATGACAAGTGCATAGAACATTGTAATGACAAGGTCATGTAGCATTTTGCTGACAAAGGCATGGAGCATTGTGATGACAGGTGTCATGGAGCACTGTGATGACAAGCGTCACGGAGCATTGTGATTACAGGGGTCATGGAGCATTGAGATGACAAGGGCATGCATCATTGTGATGACAAGTGTCATGGAGCATTGGGCTGAAAATGTTCATGGAGTATTGTGATGACAGGGGTCATGGAGCATTGTGATGACTAGGGAATGGAGCATTGTGATGACAAGAGAGCCGGATCATTGTGTTGTCAGGTGATATTGAGCGTTGTGATGACTGTGGTCATGGAGCATTGTGATGATATTGGTCATGGAGCATTGTGATGAGAAGGTCATGGAGCATAGGGCTGAAAATGTTCATGGAGTATTGTGATGACAGGGGTCATGGAGCATTGTGATGATAAGGGAATGGGGCATTTTGATGACAATGTCCTGGAGCATTGTGATGAGAAGACCATGGAGCCTTGTGATGACAAGTCTCATGGAGCATTCTGATGAAAAGGGGCATGGACCATTGTGATTACAGGGGTCTTGGAGCATTGTGATGACAAGGGCATGGAGCATTGTGATGAGAAGGCCATGGAGCATTCTGATGACATGCATCATGGAGCTTTGTGATGACAAGGGCATGGAGCATTGTGATTACAGGGGTCTTGGAGCATTGTGATGAAAATGGCATGGATCATTGTGATGAAAAAGGCATGGAGCCTTGTCATGAAAGGGTTCAGGGAGCATACTGATGGCAAGAGTCAGGGAGCATTGTGATGACATGTGTATTGTGCATTGTGATGACAAATGTCATGGGGCATTGTGATGAGAAGTCCATGGATAATTGTGATGAGTAGCGTCATGGGGTATTGTGATGACAAGTGTTATGGAACATTGTGATCACAAGGGTTTGGAGCATTGTGATGACAGAGGTCATGGAGCATTTTGATTTCATTGTGATGACAAGAGCATGAAGCATTATGATGATGGGCATGGTGCATTGTGATGACAGGGTTCATGGAGCATTGTGATGAAAGGTGGCATGGAGCTTTGGTCTGACAAGTTTCATGGATTATTTTGATGACAGTGGGCATGGCACATTGTGATGACAAGGGCATGGAGCATTGTGATGACAAGGTCATGGAGTATTGTGAAGACAGGTGTCAGGGAGCATTGTGATGACATATGCCATGTTCCATTGTGATGACAATAGCGTGGAGCATTGTGATGCCAAGTGTCATGGAGGATTGTTGTGACAAAGGTAAAGGAGCATTGTGATGATAAGCGCATGGAGCATTGAGATGACAAGGGCCATTGATAATTTTAATGTCCATGTCGTGAAACATTGTGATGACAGGCGCATGGAGCTTCCTATGACAGGGGTCATGGAGCATTGTGATGACAAGTGCATGGAGTATTGTTATGACAAGAGCATATAACATTGTGATGAGAAGTGCCATGGAGCATTGTGATGACAAGGACGTGGAGAATTGTGAGGACAAGGGACATTGAGCTTTGAGATGACCAGGGCATGGAGCATTGTGATGGCAAAACCGTGGAGCATTGTGATGAGAAGACCATGGGTAATTGTGATGACGAGCATCATGGAGCACTGTAATGACAAGGGGCATGAAGCATTGTGATGACAGGTGTCAGGGAGCATTGTGATGACAGGGGTCATGGAGCATTGTGATGACAAGGACATGGAGCATTGTGATGACAAGGGTACGGAACATTGTGATGAAAAGTGCCATTGAGAATTTTGATGATAAAGTCATGAAGCATTGTGATGACAAACACTTGGAGCTTGCTATGACAGGGGTCATGGAACATTGCAATGACAAGTGCATGGAGAATTGTGATGAAACGAGCATGTAACTTTGTGATGAGAAGTGTCATGTAGCATTGTGATGACAAGTACGTGGAGAATTGTTATGACAAGGGACATGGAGCATTGTGATAACCAGGGAATGGAGCATTGTGATGACAGGGGTCATGGAGCATTATTATGACAAGGGCCATGGTGCATTCTGATATAAGATATCATTTATGAAGGGAATGTAAACTTGGCTACATATGAACTGAATTAGGAAAGAGAACAGAGTCTCAGATTTAGAAAACACTCTTATGCTTGCTTAAGGGGGAAGGAGAGGTGGGGAGACTCACAAAACCAGAGTTTGATATTAACACAGGTACCGTTCCATAATCCAAATACAGAAGAGACAAGCCCGACTCCTTCCTTGGTGAATGGGACTCAACACCCCTATTCCCCACAGAGAAATATATCTGACTAGTAAGGATCTTAAAACCTATGTATTGATATGTCTCCATAAGGGAACCAAGTGTGTCTAGAATGACATAAACACGGCAGTGAGAATCAGCTCAAACCCACTATAAAAAGGAATTTCAAAACAAAACAAAGAAACAGTGAATTTCTTACACAATACCTTCAGGGGTTCTGATGAAACTTGGAATGACCCTATCTACAACAACAGCTGGATGTGGCATAAGGCTGTTCACTTGGGACTGAGAAGATTGGTGAGATTGGGTGTGAAAATGCAGACGCTTTAAAGCAATAATGCCTGCCACTGATTCCATGGTTCCCAACTCTCCAGGTAGAAGGGAATATCACTACAGTTATAACATGTATGGGAAACCTAGAGAATGGACACCCTCTGATGGTGAAAGGTTTCTAAAACTCTACTAATTTTTTTTCTCTCCATGTGCTGCAGCTTGACATTCCAACTGCTTTAATATCAATCTCCTAACTTGGAGAGTCAGCCCCTATAACCTCCTGGTTCGCACAGTTGGCACATTGTGCAGAGGATATAAGGGAAGAGGGAGAACCAATGAGAGAGTAGCTGTAAGCATTTGGACGGCCACATGTCACTCTAATTTCCCGTCACGAAGAAGAATTAACCAAACTCTCAGCCTGCCCCACCCCAATAACTAGTATAGGTCCTGAAGCAAAATTGTGGGTTTGCGGTCAGCTCACAAAAACACAAGTTGAAAAATGGAGCTCACGGGCACAGCAATTCACTAACTTGCAGAGTTATACAGGACTACTCTTTTCCAAAAATCTGTTGAGGAAAAGCCATGAGGCAGACTTGAAAATGAGGGAGATTTACACGAAACAGATTTCCAGAAGTACATTGGAATCGCCTTTAAACACAGGAAAAGCATCACAACTTCGACAATTATGGAATTGTCGATAAAGGGCGCATGTGTTTTCTCCTGAATATATTCAGGAGAAAACGCATACACCCATTTTGGCCAACCAAGCAACCGCACAATGCAAATCTGCACTACGAAGAAGTATCACTTACCACCAGTCAAAAGGGATATCCGTAAAATGTGTAAAAACCAGAAAGGCAAGAGGGCCTCTGGAGAACAGGGAGCCTTGTTATGCTGATGGGTGGGATGTAGATTGCCAACAGCCACTCTGGAGGAGTGCACTGTGTTCCCTAAAAGAATTAAACAACAGAGCTTCACAACCTAAGGCACTTCCAGTCATGGGAATATACCTTGGGAAAATTGAAAATCAATAAGACACAGCCAACCCAAAATATAGGGCAGCACTGCTTACAAGAACCTCGACTTCGGGACACGTTAAATATCCCAGGAAAGACAAAAATAGTAAAGAAATTGTGGTACATACGTACGATGGAATATCCCTCAGTCATGAAATCAATGTCATAAGGCCAGTAGAAGCATAATGAGTGGATTCATGTACGCTGATTCTAACTGAAATAAGTCACACAGAAAAAGAAACTTATCATAAGATATCACTTATGAAGGTCTTGTAAACATGGCTACACATGAACTGAATTAGGAAAGAGAAGAGTCTCACATTTAGAAAACACTCTTATGCCTGCTCAAGAGGAGAGGAGAGGTGGGGTGATGCATAAAACCAGAGTTTGATATTAGCACAGGTACGGTTGCATAATCCAAATACAGAATAGACAAGAACAACTCTTTCCTCACTGAATGGGGCTCACCACCCCTATTCCCCGCAGAGTAGTATATCTGACTAGTAAGAATCTTAAAACCTATGTATTGATATGTCTCCATAAGGTAACGAAGTGTGTCTAGAGCGACATAAACACGGCAGTGAGAATCAGCTCAAACCCACTATAAAAATGAATTTCAAAACAAAACAAATAAACAGTGAAATTCTTACACAATACCTTCAGGGGTTCTGATGAAACTTAGAATGACCCTATCTACAACGACAGCTGGATGTGGCATAAGGCTGGTCACTTGCGACTGAGAGGATTGGTGAGATTGGGTGAGAAAATGCAGACCGTTTAAAGCAATAATACCTGGTAGCCATTCCATGGTTCCCAACTCTCCAGGTAGAAGGGAATATCACTACAGTTATAACATGTATGGGAAACCTAGAGAATGGACACCATCTGATGGTGAAAGGTTTCTAAAACTCTACTAATTTTTTTTCTCTCCTTGTGCACCAGTTTGACATTCCAACTGCTTTAGTATCAATCTCCCAAATTGGAGAGTCAGCACCTTTAACCTCCTGGTTCGCACAGTTGGCACGTTTTGCAGAGGATATAAGGGAAGAGGGAGAAACAATTAGAGAGTAGCTGTAGGCATTTGGATGGCCACATGTCACTCTAAATTCCCGTCACGAAGAAGAATTAACAAACTCTGAGCCAGCCTCCCCAATGGAACCAGTATAGGTCCTGAAGCAAAATTGTGGATTGGCAGTCAGCCCACAAAAACGCGAGTTGAAAAATGGAGCTCAGGGGCACAGCAATTCACTAACTTGCAGAGTTATAAAGGACTACTCTCTTCCAAAAATCTGTTGAGAGAAAGCCATGAGGCGGACTTGAAAATGAGGCAGAAGTGCACGAAACAGATTTCCAGAAGTACATTGGAATCACCTTTAAACACAGGAAAAGCATCAAAACTTCGACAATTATGGAATTGTCCATAAAGGGTGCATGCGTTTTCTCCTGAATATATTCAGGAGAAAACGCATGCGCCCATTTTGGCCAACCAAGCAACCGCACAATGCAAATCTGCACTACAAGGAAGTATCACTTCCAACCGGTCAAAAGGGACAACCGTAAAATGTGTAAAAACAAGAAAGGCAAGACAGGATCTGGAGAAGAGGGAGCCTTGTTATGCGGATGGGTGGGATGTAAATTGCCAACAGCCACTCTGGAGGAGTGCACTGTGTTCCCAAAAAGAAGTAAACAGCAGTGCTTCACAACCTAAGGCACTACCAGTCACGGGAATATACCTTGGGAAAACTGAAAATCAATAAGACACAGCCACCCCAAAATTTATGGCAGCACTGCTTACAAGAACCTCGACTTCGGGACACCTTATATATCCCAGGAAAGACAAAAATGGTAAAGAAATTGTGGTACATACGTATGATGGAATATCCCTCAGCCATGAAGTCAATGCCATAAGGCCAGTAGCAGCATAATGACGGGATTCATGTACGATGATTCTAACTGAAAAAATCACACAGAAAAAGAAACTTATCATAAGATATCATTATGAAGGGTATATAAACATGGCTACACATGGAATGAATTAGGAAAGGGAACAGAGAATCATATATAGAACACACTCTTATGCATGCTTAAGGGGAAAGCAGAGGTGGGGTGATGAATAAAACCAGAGTTTGATATAAGCACAGGTACCGATCCAAAAACCAACTATAGAATAGACAAGACCTACACCTTCCTCAGTGGAAGGGACTCAAATCCCCATATTTCCCGCAGAGGAATGTATCTGACTAGTAAGAATCTTAAAACCTATGTATTGATATGTCTCCATAAGGGAATCAAGTGTGTCTAGACTGGCATAAACATGGCAGCGAGAATCAGCTCAAACCCACTATAAAAAGGAATTTCAAAAACAAAACAAAAAAACAGGGAAATTCTTTACAATTCCTTCAGGGTCTCTGATGAAACCTGGAATGACCCTATCTACAACGACAGCTGGATGTGGCATAAGGCTGGACACTTGGGACTGAGAGGATTGGTGACATTGCGTGAGCAAATGCAGACCATTTAAAGCAATAATGCATGGCACCCATTCCATGGGTCCCAACTCTCCAGGTTGAAGGGAATATTACTACAGTTATAACATGTACGGGAAACCTAGAGAACGGACACACTGTGAATACGAAAGGTTTCTAAAACTCAAAGAATAGTCCCTCTCCTGGTGCTCCGGTTTGACTTTCCAACTGCTTTATTATCAGTCTCCCAACTTGAAGAGACAGCCCCTTTAACCTGCTGGTTCGCACAGGTTGCCAATTTGGCAGAGGATGAAAGGGAAGAGGGAGAACCAATGAGAGAGTAGCTGTTAGGTATTTGGACGGGCACATGTCACTCTAATTTCCCGGTAGGAAGAAGAATTAACAAAAGTCTCAGCCACCCACCGGGAACCAGTATATGTCCTGAACCAAAATTTAGGACTTGCGTTCAGCTCACAAAAAACGAGTTGAAAAATGGAGCTCAGGGGCACAGCAATTCACAAACTGGCCGAGTAATAAAGGACAACTATCGTCCAAAAATCTGTTGAGGGAAGGCAACGAGGCGGACTTGAAAGCGAGGCAGAATAGCAGGAAACAGATTTCAAGAGGTACGTTGGAATCGCCTTTAAAGCACAGGAAGAGGGGCACAACTTCGACAATGATGCACTTGGCCAAAAAGGGCATATGCGTTTTCTCCTGAATATATTCAGGAGAAAACGCATACGGACATTTTGGCCAAGCAAGCAAGCGGGCAATGCAAATCTGCACTACAGAGAAGTAGCACTTCCCACCGGTCAAAAGGGACATCCACAAAATGTGTAAAAACCAGAAAGGCAAGACAGGCCCTGGAGAACAGGGAGCCTTGTTATGCTAATGGGCGGGATGTAAATTGCCAACTGCCTCTCTGGAGGAGTGCATTGTGTTCCCTAAAACAAGTAAACAACAGAGCTACAGAGCCAAGGGCACTTCCTGTCTAGGGAATATACCTTGGGAAAACTGAAAATCAATAAGACAGAGCCACCCCAAAATTTAGGGCTGCACTGCTTACAAGGACCTTAACTTGGGTACACCTTAAATATCCCAGGAAATATAAAAATGGTTCAAGAAATTGTGGTACTTACGTACGATGGAATATCCCTCAGCCATGAAATCAATGTCATAAGACCAGTAGCAGCAAAATGGGTGGATTCAGGTACGATGATTCTAAGTGAAATAAGTCACACAGAAAAAGAAACTTATCATAAGATATCACTTATGAAGATCCTGTAAACATGGCTACACTTGAACTGAGTTAGGAAAGAGAACAGTGTCTCACATTTAGAAAACACTCTTATGCCTGCTTAAGGGGGAAGGAGAGGTGGGGTGATGCATAAAACCAGAGTTTGCTATAAGCACAGGTACCGTTCCAAAAACCAACTATGGAATACACAAGACCTACAGCTTCCTCAGTGAAAGGGACTCAAAACCCCATATTTCCTGCAGAGGAATATATCTGGCTAGTAAGAATCTTAAAACCTATGTATTGATATGTCTCCGTAAGGGAATCAAGTGTGTCTACACTGGCATAAACATGGCAGCGAGAATCAGCTCTAACCCACTATAAAAAGGAATTTCAAAAACAAAAAAAAAAAACTGGGAAATTCTTTACAATTCCTTCAGGGTCTCTGATGAAACGTGGAATGACCCTATCTACAATGACAGCTGGATGTGGCATAAGGAGGGACACTTGGGACTGAGACGACTGGTGAGATTGGGTGAGCAAATGCAGACCCTTTAAAGCACAAATGCCTGACACCCATTCCATGGGTCCCAACTCTCCAGGTTGAAGGGAATATTACTACAGCTATAACATGTACGGGAAACCTAGAGAACGGACACACTGTGAATACGAAAGGTTTCTAAAACTCAACGAATAGTCCCTCTCCTGGTGCTCCGGTTTGACTTTCCATCTGCTTTACTATCAACCTCCCAACTTGGAGAGACAGCCCCTTTAACCTCCTCGTTCGCACAGGTTGCCAATTTGGCAGAGGATGAAAGGGAAGAGGGAGAACCAATGAGAGAGTAGCTGTTAGGCATTTGGACGGGCACATATCACTGTAATTTCCTGGCAGGAAGAAGAATTAACCAAAGTCTCAGCCCCCCACCGGGAACCAGCATAGGTCCTTAACCAAAATGTTGGACTTTCGGACAGCTCACCAAAAACGAGTTGAAAAATGGAGCTCAGGGGCACAGCAATTCACAAACTGGCCGAGTAATAAACGACAACTATCGTCCAAAAATCTGTTGAGGGAAGGCAAGGAGGCGGACTTGAGAGTGAGGCAGAATAGCAGAAAACAGATTTCAAGAGGTACGTTGGAATCGCCTTTAAAGCACAGGAAGAGGGGCACAACTTCGACAATGATGCACTTGGCCAAAAAGGGCGTATGCGTTTTCTCCTGAATATATTCAGGAGAAAACGCATACGCCCTTTTTGGCCAAGCAAGCAAGCGGGCAATGCAAATCTGCACTACAAAGAAGTATCACTTCCCACCGGTCAAAAGGGACATCCACAAAATGTGTAAAAACCAGAAAAGCAAGACAGGCCCTGGAGAACAGGGAGCCTTGTTATGCTGATGGGCGGGATGTAAATTGCCAACTGCCTCTCTGGAGGAGTGTATTGTGTTCCCTAAAACAAGTAAAGAACAGAGCTACAGAGCCAAGGGCACTTGCAGTCTAGGGAATATACCTTGGGAAAACTGAAAATCAATAAGACAGAGCCACCCCAAAATTTAGGGCTGCACTGCTTACAAGGACCTCAACCTTGGTACACCTTAAATATCCCAGGAAATATAAAAATGGTTCAAAAAATTGTGGTACTTACATACGATGGAATATCCCTCAGCCATGAAATCAATGTCATAAGACCAGTAGCAGCAAAATGGGTGGATTCAAGTACGATGATTCTAAGTGAAATAAGTCACACAGAAAAAGAAACTTATCATAAGATATCACTTATGAAGATCCTGTAAACATGGCTACACTTGAACTGCGTTAGGAAAGAGAACAGTGTCTCACATTTAGAAAACACTCTTATGCCAGCTTAAGGGGGAAGGAGAGGTGGGGTGATGCATAAAACCAGAGTTTGATATAAGCAGAGGTACCGTTCCAAAAACCAACTATGGAATAGACAAGACCTACACCTTCCTCAGTGAAAGGGACTCAAAACCCCATATTTCCCGCAGAGGAATATATCTGACTAGTAAGAATCTTAAAACCTATGTATTGATATGTCTCCGTGAGGGAATCAAGTGTGTCTAGACTGGCATAAACATGGCAGCGAGAATCAGCTCAAACCCACTATAAAAAGGAATTTCAAAAACAAAACAAAAAAACTGGGAAATTCTTTACAATTCCTTCAGGGTCTCTGATGAAACCTGGAATGACCCTATCTACAATGACAGCTGGATGTGGCATAAGGAGGGACACTTGGGACTGAGACGATTGGTGAGATTGGGTGAGCAAATGCAGACCCTTTAAAGCACAAATACCTGGCACCCATTCCATGGGTCCCAACTCTCCAGGTTGAAGGGAATATTACTACAGCTATAACATGTACGGGAAACCTAGAGAACGGACACACTGTGAATACGAAAGGTTTCTAAAACTCAACGAATAGTCCCTCTCCTGGTGTTCCGGTTTGACTTTCCATCTGCTTTACTATCAACCTCCCAACTTGGAGAGACAGCCCCTTTAACCTCCTCGTTCGCACAGGTTGCCAATTTGGCAGAGGATGAAAGGGAAGAGGGAGAACCAATGAGAGAGTAGCTGTTAGGCACTTGGACGGGCACATATCACTGTAATTTCCCGGCAGGAAGAAGAATTATCCAAAGTCTCAGCCCCCCACCGGGAACCAGCATAGGTCCTGAACCAAAATTTTGGACTTGCGGTCAGCTCACCAAAAACGTGTTGAAAAATGGAGCTCAGGGGCACAGCAATTCACCAACTGGCCGAGTAATAAAGGACAACTATCATCCAAAAATCTGTTGAGGGAAGGCAACGAGGCGGACTTGAAAGCGAGGCAGAATAGCAGGAAACAGATTTCAAGAGGTACGTTGGAATCGCCTTTAAAGCACAGGAAGAGGGGCACAACTTCGACAATGATGCACTTGGCCAAAAAGGGCGTATGCGTTTTCTCCTGAATATATTCAGGAGAAAACGCATACGCCCTTTTAGGCCAAGCAAGCAAGCGGGCAATGCAAATCTGCACTACAAAGAAGTATCACTTCCCACCGGTCAAAAGGGACATCCACAAAATGTGTAAAAACCAGAAAGGCAAGAGAGGCCCTGGAGAACAGGGAGCCTTGTTATGCTGATGGGCGGGATGTAAATTGCCAACTGCCGCTCTCACGGAGTACATTGTGTTCCCTGAAACAAGTAAAGAACAGAGCTACAGAGTCAAGGGCACTTCCAGTCTAGGGAATATACCTTGGGAAAACTGAAAATCAATAAGACAGAGCCACCCCAAAATTTAGGGCTGCACTTCTTACAAGGACCTCAACTTGGGTACACCTTAAATATCCCAGGAAATATAAAAATGGTTCAAAAAATTGTGGTACTTACGTACGATGGAATATCCCTCAGCCATGAAATCAATGTCATAAGACCAGTAGCAGCAAATTGGGTGGATTCAGGTACGATGATTCTAAGTGAAATAAGTCACACAGAAAAAGAAACTTATCATAAGATATCACTTATGAAGATCCTTTAAACATGGCTACACTTGAACTGAGTTAGGAAAGAGAACAGTGTCACAGATTTAGAAAACACTCTTATGCCTGCTTAAGGGGGAAGGAGATGTGGGTTGATGCATATAACCAGAGTTTGATATAAGCACAGGTACCGTTCCAAAAACCAACTATGGAATAAACAAGACCTACACCTTCCTCAGTGAAAGGGACTCAAAACCACATATTTCCCGCAGAGGAATATATCTGACGAGTAAGAATCTTAAAACCTATATATTGATATGTCTCTGTAAGGGAATCAAGTGTGTCTAGACTGGCATAAACATGGCAGTGAGAATCAGCTCAAACCCACTATAAAAAGGAATTTCAAAAACAAAACAAAAAAACTGGGAAATTCTTTACAATTCCTTCAGGGTCTCTGATGAAACCTGGAATGACCCTATCTACAATGACAGCTGGATGTGGCATAAGGAGGGACACTTGGGACTGAGACGATTGGTGAGATTGGGTGAGCAAATGCAGACCCTTTAAAGCACAAATACCTGGCACCCATTCCATGGGTCCCAACTCTCCAGGTTGAAGGGAATATTACTACAGCTATAACATGTACGGGAAACCTAGAGAACGGACACAATGTGAATACGAAAGGTTTCTAAAACTCAACGAATAGTCCCTCTGCTGGTGCTCCGGTTTGACTTTCCACCTGCTTTACTATCAACCTCCCAACTTGGAGAGACAGCCCCTTTAACCTCCTGGTTCGCACAGGATGCCATTTTGGCAGAGGATGAAAGGGAAAAGGGAGAACCAATGAGAGAGTAGCTGTTAGGCATTTGAACTGCACATATCACTCTAATTTCCTGGCAGGAAGAAGAATTATCCAAAGTCTCAGCCACCCACCGGAACCAGCATAGGTCCTGAACCAACATTTTGGACTTGCGGTCAGCTCACCAAAAACGAGTTGAGAATTGGAGCTCAGGGGCACAGCAATTCACAAACTGGCTGAGTAATAAAGGACAACTATCGTCCAAAAATCTGTTGAGGGAAGGCAACGAGGCGGACTTGAAAGCGAGGCAGAATAGCAGGAAACAGATTTCAAGAGGTACGTTGGAATCGCCTTTAAAGCACAGGAAGAGGGGCACAACTTCGACAATGATGCACTTGGCCAAAAAGGGCGTATGCGTTTTCTCCTGAACATATTCAGGAGAAAACGCATACGCCCTTTTTGGCCAAGCAAGCAAGCGGGCAATGCAAATCTGCACTACAAAGAAGTATCACTTCCCACCGGTCAAAAGGGACATCCACAAAATGTGTAAAAACCAGAAAGGCAAGACAGGCCCTGGAGAACAGGGAGCCTTGTTATGCTGATGTGCGGGATGTAAATTGCCAATTGCCTCTCTGGAGGAGTACATTGTGTTTCCTGAAACAAGTAAAGAACAGAGCTACAGAGCCAAGGGCACTTCCAGTCTAGGGAATATACCTTGGGAAAACTGAAAATCAATAAGACAGAGCCACCCCAAAATTTAGGGCTGCACTGCTTACAAGGACCTCAAATTGGGTACACCTTAAATATCCCAGGAAATATAAAAATGGTTCAAAAAATTGTGGTAATTACGTACGATGGAATATCCCTCAGCCATGAAATCAATGTCATAAGACCAGTAGCAGCAAAATGGGTGGATTCAGGTACGATGATTCTAAGTGAAATAAGTCACACAGAAAAAGAAACTTATCATAAGATATCACTTATTTAGACCCTGTAAACATGGCTAAACTTGAACTGAGTTAGGAAAGAGAACAGTGTCTCACATTTAGAAAACACTCTTATGCCTGCTTAAGGGGGAAGGAGAGGTGGGGTGATGCATAAAACCAGAGTTTGCTATAAGCACAGGTACCGTTCCAAAAACCAACTATGGAATACACAAGACCTACAGCTTCCTCAGTGAAAGGGACTCAAAACACCATATTTCCCGCAGAGGAATATATCTGACTAGGAAGATTCTTAAAACCTATGGATTGATATGTCTCCGTAAGGGAATCAAGTGTGTCTACACTGGCATAAACATGGCAGCGAGAATCAGCTCAAACCCATATAAAAAGGAAATTCAAAAACAAAACAAAAAAACTGGGAAATTCTTTACAATTCCTTCAGGGTCTCTGATGAAACCTGGAATGACCCTATCTACAATGACAGCAGGATATGGCATATGTAGGGACACTTGGGAAAGAGACGATTGGTGAGATTGTGTGAGCAAATGCAGACCCTTTAAAGCAATAATGCATGGCACCCATTCCATGGGTCCCAACTCTCCAGGTTGAAGGGAATATTACTACAGTTATAACATGTACGGGAAACCTAGAGAATGGACACACTGTGAATACGAAAGGTTTCTAAAACTCAACGGATAGTCCCTCTCCTGGTGCTCCGGTTTGACTTTCCATCTGCGTTACTATCAACCTCCCAACTTGGAGAGACAGCCCCTTTAACCTCCTGGTTCGCACAGGTTTCCAATTTGGCAGAGGATGAAAGGGAAGAGGGAGAACCAATGAAAGAGTAGCTGTTAGGCATTTGGACGGGCACATATCACTGTAATTTCCCGGCAGGAAGAAGAATTAACCAAAGTCTCAGCCCCCCACCGGGAACCAGCTTAGGCCCTGAACCAAAATTTTCGACTTGCGGTCAGCTCACCAAGAACGAGTTAAAAATGGAGCTCAGGGGCACAGCAATTCACAAACTGCCCGAGTAATAAAGGACAACTATCGTCCAAAAATCGGTTGAGGGAAGGCATCGAGGCGGACTTGAAAGCGAGGCAGAATAGCAGGAAAGAGATTTCAAGAGGTACGTTGGAATCGCCTTTAAAGCACAGGAAGAGGGGCACAACTTCGACAATGATGCACTTGGCCAAAAAGGGCGTATGCGTTTTCTCCTGAATATATTCAGGAGAAAACGCATACGCCCTTTTTCGCCAAGCAAGCAAGCGGGCAATGCAAATCTGCACTACAAAGAAGTATCACTTCCCACCGGTCAAAAGGGACATCCACAAAATGTGTAAAAACCAGAAAGGCAAGACAGGCCCTGGAGAACAGGGAGCCTTGTTATGCTGATGGGCGGGATGTAAATTGCCAACTGCCTCTCTGGAGGAGTATATTGTGTTCCCTAAAACAAGTAAAGAACAGAGCTACAGAGCCAAGGGCACTTCCAGTCTAGGGAATATACCTTGGGAAAACTGAAAATCAATAAGACAGTGCCACCGCAAAATTTAGGGCTGCACTGCTTACAAGGACCTCAACTTGGGTACACCTTAAATATCCCAGGAAATATAAAAATGGTTCAAAAAATTGTGGTACTTACGTACGATGGAATATCCCTCAGCCATGAAATCAATGTCATAAGACCAGTAGCAGCAAAATGGGTGGATTCAGGTACGATGATTCTAAGTGAAATAAGTCACAGAGAAAAAGAAACTTATCATAAGATATCACTTATGAAGATCCTGTAAACATGGCTACACTTGAACTGAGTTAGGAAAGAGAACAGTGTCTCACATTTAGAAAACACTCTTATGCCTGCTTAAGGGGGAAGGAGAGGTGGGGTGATGCATAAAACCAGAGTTTGATATAAGCACAGGTACCGTTCCAAAAACCAACTATGGAATAGACAAGACCTACACCTTCCTCAGTGAAAGGGACTCAAAACCCCATATTTCCCGCAGAGGAATATATCTGACTAGTAAGAAACTTAAAACCTATGTATTGATATGTCTCCGTAAGGGAATCAAGTGTGTCTAGACTGGCATAAACATGGCAGCGAGAATCAGCTCAAACACACTATAAAAAGGAATTTCAAAAACAAAACAAAAAAACTGGGAAATTCTTTACAATTCCTTCAGAGTCTCTGATGAAACCTGGAATGACCCTATCTACAATGACAGCTGGATGTGGCATAAGGCTGGACACTTGGGACTGAGAGGATTGGTGAGATTGGGTGAACAAATGCAGACCCTTTAAAGCAATAAAGCATGGCACCCATTCCATAGGTCCCAACTCTCCTGGTTGAAGGGAATATTACTGCAGTTATAACATGTACGGGAAACCTAGAGAACGGACCCAATGTGAATATGAAAGGATTGTAAAACTCAACGAATAGTCCCTCTCCTGGTGCTCCGGTTTGACTTTCCATCTGCTTTCCTATAAACCTCCCAACTTGGAGAGACAGCCCCTATAACATCCTAGTTCGCACAGGTTGCCAAATTGGGAGAGGATGAAAGGGAAGAGGGAGAACCAATGAGAGAGTAGCAGTTAGGCATTTGGACAGGCACATATCACTGTAATTTTCCGGTAGGAAAAAGAATTAACCAAAGTCTCAGCCCCCCACCGGGAACCAGCATAGGTCCTGAAGCAAAATTTTGGACTTGCAGTCAGCTCTCCAAAAACGAGTTGAAAAATGGAGCTCAGGGGCACAGCAATTCACAAACTGGCCGAGTAATAAAGGACAACTATCGTTCAGAAAGCTGTTGAGGGAAGGCAACGAGGCGGACTTGAAAGCGAGGCAGAATAGCAGGAAACAGATTTCAAGTGGTACGTTGGAATCACCTTTAAAGCACAGAAAGAGGGGCACAACTTCGACAATGATGCTCTTGGCCAAAAAGGGCATATGCGTTTTCTCCTGAATATATTCAGGAGAAAACGCATACGCCCTTTTTGGCCAAGCAAGCAAGCGGGCAATGCAAATCTGCACTACAAAGAAGTATCACTTCCCACCGGTCAAAAGGGACATCCACAAAATGTGTAAAAACCAGAAAGGCAAGACCGGCCGTGGAGAACTGGGAGCCATGTTATGCTGATGGGCGGGATGTAAATTGCCAACTGCCTCTCTGGAGGAGTACATTGTGTTCCCTAAAACAAGTAAAGAACAGAGCTACAGAGTCAAGGGCACTTCCAGTCTAGGGAATATACCTTGGGAAAACTGAAAATCAATAAACAGAGCCACCCCAAAATTTAGGGCTGCACTGCTTACCAGGACCCCAACTTGGGTACACCTTAAATATCCCAGGAAATATTAAAATGGTTCAAAAAATTATGGTACTTACGTACGATGGAATATCCCTCAGCCATGAAATCAATGTCATAAGACCAGTAGCAGCAAAATGGGTGGATTCAGGTACGATGATTCTAAGTGAAATAAGTCACAGAGAAAAAGAAACTTATCATAAGATATCACTTATGAAGATCCTGTAAACATGGCTACACTTGAACTGAGTTAGGAAAGAGAACAGTGTCTCACATTTAGAAAACACTCTTATGCCTGCTTAAGGGGGAAGGAGAGGTGGGGTGATGCATAAAACCAGAGTTTGATATAAGCACAGGTACCGTTCCAAAAACCAACTATGGATTAGACAAGACCTACACCTTCCTCAGTGAAAGGGACTCAAAACCCCATATTGCCCGCAGAGGAATATATCTGACTAGTAAGAATCTTAAAACCTATGTATTGATATGTCTCCGTAAGGGAATCAAGTGTGTCTAGACTGGCATAAACATGGCAGCGAGAATCAGCTCAAACCCACTATAAAAAGGAATTTCAAAAACAAAACAAAAAAACTGGGAAATTCTTTACAATTCCTTCAGGGTCTCTGATGAAACCTGGAATGACCCTATCTACAACGACAGCTGGATGTGGCATAAGGCTGGACACTTGGGACTGAGAGGATTGGTGAGATTTGGAGAGCAAATGCAGACCCTTTAAAGCAATAATGCATGGCACCCATTCCATAGGTCACAACTCTCCAGGTTGAAGGGAATATTACTACAGATATAACATGTACGGGAAACCTAGAGAACGGACCTAATGTGAATACGAAAGGATTGTAAAACTCAACGAATAGTCCCTCTCCTGGTGCTCCGGTTTGACTTTTCATCTGCTTTCCTATCAACCTCCCAACTGAGAGAGACAGCCCCTTTAACATCCTGGTTCGCACAGCTTGCCAAATTGGCAGAGGATGAAAGGGAAGCAGGAGAACCAATGAGAGATTAGCTGTTAGGCATTTGGACGGGCACATATCACTGTAATTTCCCGGCAGGAAGAAGAATTAACCAAAGTCTCAGCCCCCCACCGGGAACCAGCTTAGGCCCTGAACCAAAATTTTCGACTTGCGGTCAGCTCACCAAGAACGAGTTAAAAATGGAGCTCAGGGGCACAGCAATTCACAAACTGGCCGAGTAATAAAGGACAACTATCGTCCAAAAATCTGTTGAGGGAAGGCAACGAGGCGGACTTGAAAGCGAGGCAGAATAGCAGGAAACATATTTCAAGAGGTACGTTGGAATCGCCTTTAACACACAGGAAGAGAGGCACAACTTCGACAATGATGCACTTGGCCAAAAAGGGCGTATGCGTTTTCTCCTGAATATATTCAGGAGAAAACACATACGCCCTTTTTGGCCAAGCAAGCAAGCGGGCAATGCAAATCTGCACTACAAAGAAGTATCACTTCCCACCGGTCAAAAGGGACATCCACAATATGTGTAAAAACCAGAAAGGCAAGACAGGCCGTGGAGAACAGGGAGCCATGTTATGCTGATGGGCGGGATGTAAATTGCCAACTGCCTCTCTGGAGGAGTACATTGTGTTCCCTAAAACAAGAAAAGAACAGAGCTACAGAGCCAAGGGCACTTCCAGTCTAGGGAATATACGTTGGGAAAACTGAAAATCAATAAGACAGAGCCACCCCAAAATTTAGGGCTGCACTGCTTACAAGGACCTCAATTTGGGTACACCTTAAATATCCCAAGAAATATAAAAATGGTTCAAAAAATTGTGGTACTTACGTACGATGGAATATCCCTCAGCCATGAAATCAATGTCATAAGATCAGTAGCAGCAAAATGGGTGGATTCAGGTACGATGATTCTAAGTGAAATAAGTCACAGAGAAAAAGAAACTTATCATAAGATATCACTTATGAAGATCCTGTAAACATGGCTACACTTGAACTGAGTTAGGAAAGAGAACAGTGTCTCACATTTAGAAAACACTCTTATGCCTGCTTAACGGGGAAGGAGAGGTGGGTTGATGCATAAAACCAGAGTTTGATATAAGCACAGGTACCATTCCAAAAACCAACTATTGAATAGACAATACCTACACCTTTCTCAGTGAAAGGGACTCAAAACACCATATTTCCCACAGAGGAATATATCTGACTAGTAAGAATCTTAAAACCTATGTATTGATATGTCTCCGTAAGGGAATCAAGGGTGTCTAGACTGGCATAAACATGGCAGCGAGAATCAGCTCAAACCCACTATAAAAAGGAATTTCAAAAACAAAACAAAAAAACTGGGAAATTCTTTACAATTCCTTCAGGGTCTCTGATGAAACCTGGAATGACCCTATCTACAACGACAGCTGGATGTGGCATAAGGCTGGACACTTGGGACTGAGAGGATTGGTGAGATTGGGTGAGCAAATGCAGACCCTTTAAAGCAATAATGCATGGCACCCATTCCATAGGTCCCAACTCTCCAGGTGGAAGGGAATATTACTACAGTTATAACTTGTACGGGAAACCTATAGAACGGACACACTGTGAATACGAAAGGTTTCTAAAACTCAACGAATAGTCCCTATCCTGGTGCTCCGGTTTGACTTTCCACCTGCTTTACTATCAACCTCCCAACTTGGAGAGACAGCCCCTTTAACCTCATGGTTCGCACAGGTTGCCAATTTGGCAGAGGATTAAAGGGAAGAGGGAGAACCAATGAGAGAGTAGCTGTTAGGCATTTGGACGGGCACATATCACTGTAAATTCCCGGCAGGAAGAAGAATTAACCAAAGTCTCAACCACCCACCGGGAACCAGTATAGGTCCTGAACCAAAATTTTGGACTTGCGGTCAGCTCACCAAAAACGAGTTGAAAAATGGAGCTCAGGGGCACAGCAATTCACAAACTGGCCGAGTAATAAAGGACAACTATCGTCCAAAAATCTGTTGAGGGAAGGCAACGAGGGTGACTTGAAAGCGAGGCAGAATAGCAGGAAAGAGATTTCAAGAGGTACGTTGGAATCGCCTTTAAAGCACAGGAAGAGGGGCACAACTTCGACAATGATGCACTTGGCCAAAAAGGGCGTATGCGTTTTCTCCTGAATATATTCAGGAGAAAACGCATACACCCTTTTTGGCCAAGCAAGCAAGCGGGCAATTCAAATCTGCACTACAAAGAAGTATCACTTCCCACTGGTCAAAAGGGATATCCACAAAATGTGTAAAAACGAGAAAGGCAAGACAGGCCCTGGAGAACAGGGAGCCTTGTTATGCTGATGGGCGGGATGTAAATTGCCAACTGCCTCTCTGGAGGAGTGCATTGTGTTCCCTAAAACAAGTAAACAACAGAGCTACAGAGCCAAGGGCACTTGCAGTCTAGGGAATATACCTTTGGAAAACTGAAAATCAATAAGACAGTGCCACCCCAAAATTTAGGGCTGCACTGCTTACAAGGACCTCAACTTGGGTACACCTTAAATATCCCAGGAAATATAAAAATGGTTCAAAAAATTGTGGTACTTACGTACGATGGAATATCCCTCAGCCATGAAATCAATGTCATAAGACCAGTAGCAGCAAAATGGGTGGATTCAGGTACGATGATTCTAAGTGAAATAAGTCACACAGAAAAAGAAACATCATAAGATATCACTTATGAAGATCCTGTAAACATGGCTACACTTGAACTGAGTTAGGAAAGAGAACAGTGTCTCACATTTAGAAAACATTCTTATGCCTGCTTAAGGGGGAAAGAGAGGTGGGGTGAGGCATAAAACCAGAGTTTGATATAAGCACCGGTACCGCTCCAAAAACCACCTATGGAATAGACAAGACCTACACCTTCCTCAGTGAAAGGGACTCAAAACCCCATATTTCCCGCAGAGGAATATATCTGACTAGTAAAAATCCTAAAACATATGTATTGATATGACTCCGTAAGGGAATCAAGTGTGTCTAGACTGGCATAAACATGGCAGCGAGAATCAGCTCAAACCCATGATAAAAAGGAATTTCAAAAACAAAACAAAAAAAATGGGATATTCTTTACAATTCCTTCAGAGTCTCTGATGAAACCTGGAATGACCCTATCTACAACGACAGCTGGATGTGGCATAAGGCTGCACACTTGGGACTGAGAGGATTGGTGAGATTGGGTGAGCAAATGCAGACCCTTTAAAACAATAATGCATGGCACACATTCCATGGGTCCCAACTCTCCAGGTTGAAGGGAATATTACTACAGTTATAACTTGTACGGGAAACCTAGAGAACGGACACACTGTGAATACGAAAGGTTTCTAAAACTCAACGAATAGTCCCTATCCTGGTGCTCCGGTTTGACTTTCCACCTGCTTTACTATCAACCTCCCAACTTGGAGAGACAGCCCCTTTAACCTCATGGTTCGCACAGGTTGCCAATTTGGCAGAGGATTAAAGGGAAGAGGGAGAACCAATGAGAGATTAGCTGTTAGGCATTTGGACGGGCACATATCACTGTAATTTCCCGGCAGGAAGAAGAATTAACCAAAGTCTCAGCCCCCCACCGGGAACCAGCATAGGCCCTGAACCAAAATTTTGGACTTGCGGTCAGCTCACCAAAAACGAGTTGAAAAATGGAGCTCAGGGGCAGAGCAATTCACAACCTGGCCGAGTAATAAAGGACAACTATCATCCAAAAATCTGTTGAGGGAAGGCAACGAGGCGGACTTGAAAGCGAGGCAGAATAGCAGGAAACAGATTTCAAGAGGTACGTTGGAATCGCCTTTAAAGCACAGGAAGAGGGGCACAACTTCGACAATGATGCACTTGGCCAAAAAGGGCATATGCGTTTTCTCCTGAATATATTCAGGAGAAAACGCATATGCCCTTTTTGGCCAAGCAAGCAAGCCGGCAATCCAAATCTGCACTACAAAGAAGTATCACTTCCCACCGGTTAAAAGGGACATCCACAAAATGTGTAAAATCCAGAAAGGCAAGACAGGCCCTGGAGAACAGGGAGCCTTGTTATGCTGATGTGCGGGATGTAAATTGCCAACTGCCTCTCTGGAGGAGTGCATTGTGTTCCTTAAAACAAGTAAAGAACAGAGCTACAGAGCCAAGGGCACTTCCAGTTTAGGGAATATACCTTGGGAAAACTGAAAATCAATAAGACAGAGCCACCCCAAAATTTAGGGCTGCACTGCTTACAAGGACCTCAACTTGGGTACACCTTAAATATCCCAGGAAATATAAAAATGGTTCAAAAAATTGTGGTACTTACGTACGATGGAATATCCCTCAGCCATGAAATCAATGTCATAAGACCAGTAGCAGCAAAATGGGTGGATTCAGGTACGATGATTCTAAGTGAAATAAGTCACACAGAAAAAGAAACTTATCATAAGATATCACTTATGAAGATCCTGTAAACATGGCTACACTTGAACTGAGTTAGGAAAGAGAACAGTGTCTCACATTTAGAAAACACTCTTATGCCTGCTTAAGGGGGAAGGAGAGGTTGGGTGATGCATAAAACCAGAGTTTGATATAAGCACAGGTACCGTTCCAAAAACCAACTATGGAATAGACAAGACCTACACCTTCCTCAGTGAAAGGGACTCAAAACCCCACATTTCCCGCAGAGGAATATACCTGACTAGTAAGAAATTTAAAACCTATGTATTGATATGTCTCCGTAAGGGAATCAAGTGTGTCTAGACTGGCATAAACATGGCAGCGAGAATCAGCTCAAACCCACTATAAAAAGGAATTTCAAAAACAAAACAATAAAACTGGGAATTCTTTACAATTCATTCAGGGTCTCTGATAAAACCTGGAATGACCCTATCTACAATGACAGCTGGATGTGGCATAAGGGTGGACACTTGGGAATGAGAGGATTGGTGAGATTGGGTGAGCAAATGCAGACCCTTTAAAGCAATAATGCATGGCACCCATTCCATGGGTCCCAACTCTCCAGGTTGAAGGGAATATTACTACAGCTATAACATGTACGGAAAACCTAGAGAACGGACACACTGTGAATACGAAAGGTTTCTAAAACTCAACGAATAGTCCCTCTCCTGGTGCTCCGGTTTGACTTTCCATCTGCTTTACTATCAACCTCCCAACTTGGAGAGAAAGACCCTTTAACCTCCTGGTTCGCACAGGTTGCCAATTTGTCAGAGGATGAAAGGGAAGAGAGAGAACCAATGAGAGAGTAGCTGTTAGGCATTTGGACGGGCACATATCACTCTAACTTCCCGGCAGGAAGAAGAATTAACCAAAGTCTCAGCCCCCCACTGGGAACGAGCATAGGTCCTGAACCAAAATGTTGGACTTGCGGTCAGCTCAAAAAAAACGAGTTGATAAATGGAGCTCAGGTGCACAGCAATTCACAAACTGGCGGAGTAATAAATGACAACTATCATCCAAAAATCTGTTGAGGGAAGGCAACGAGGCGGACTTGAAAGTGAGGCAGAATAGCAGGAAACAGATGTCAAGAGGTACGTTGGAATCGCCTTTAAAGCACAGGAAGAGGGGCACAACTTCGACAATGATGCACTTGGCCAAAAAGGGCATATGCGTTTTCTCCTGAATATATTCAGGAGAAAACGCATATGCCCTTTTTGGCCAAGCAAGCTAGCGGGCAATGCAAATCTGCACTACAAAGAAGTATCACGTCCCACCGGTCAAAAGGGACATCCACAAAATGTGTAAAAACCAGAAAGGCAAGACAGGTCCTGGAGAACAGGGAGCCTTGTTATGCTGATGGGCGGGATGTAAATTTCCAACTTCCTCTCCGGAGGAGTGCATTGTGTTCCCTAAAACAAGTAAACAACCGAGCTGCAGAGCCAAGGGCACTTCCAGTCTAGGGAATATACCTTGGGAAAACTGAAAATCAATAACACAAAGCCACCCCAAAATTTAGGGCTGCACTGCTTACAAGGACCTCAACTTGGGTACACCTTAAATATCCCAGGAAATATAAAAATGGTTCAAAAATAGTGGTACTTACATACGATCGAATATCCCTCAGCCATGAAATCAATGTCATAAGACCAGTAGCAGCAAAATGGGTGGATTCAGGTACGATGATTCTAAGTGAAATAAGTCACACAGAAAAAGAAACTTATCATAAGATATCACTTATGAAGATCCTGTAAACACGGCTACACTTGAACTGAGTAGGAAAGAGAAGAGTGTCTCACATTTAGAAAACACTCTTATGCCTGCTTAAGGGGAAGGAGAGGTGGGGTGATGCATAAAACCAGAGTTTGATATAAGCACAGGTACCGTTCCAAAAACCAACTATGTAATAGACAAGACCTACACCTTCCTCAGTGAAAGGGACTCAAAGCCCATATTTCCCACAGAGGAATATATCTGACTAGTAAGAATCTTAAAACCTATGTATTGATATGTCTCCGTAAGGGAATCAAGTGTGTCTAGACTGGCATAAACATGGCAGCGAGAATCAGCTCAAACCCACTATAAAAAGGAATTTCAAAAACAAAACAAAAAAACTGGGAAATTCTTTACAATTCCTTCAGGGTCTCTGATGAAACCTGGAATGACCCTATCTACAACGACAGCTGGATGTGGCATAAGGCTGGACACTTGGGACTGAGACGATTGGTGAGATTGGGTGAGCAAATGCAGACCCTTTAAAGCACAAATGCCTGGAACCCATTCCATGGGTCCCAACTCTCCAGGTTGATGGGAATATTACTACAGTTATAACATGTACGGGAAACCTAGAGAACGGACACACTGTGAATACGAAAGGTTTCTAAAACTCAATGAATAGTCCCTCTCCTGGTGCTCCGGTTTAACTTTCCATCTGCTTTACTATCAACCTCCCAACTTGGAGAGACAGCCCCTTTAAACTCCTGGTTCGCACAGGTTGCCAGTTTGGCAGAGGATGAAAGGGAAGAGGGAGAACCAATGAGAGAGTAGCTGTTAGGCATTTGGACGGGCACATATCACTGTAATTTCCCGGCAGGAAGAAGATTTAACCAAAGTCTCAGCCACCCACAGGGAACCAGTATAGGTCCTGAACCAAAATTTTGGACTTGCGGTCAGCTCACCGAAAACGAGTTGAAAAATGGAGCTCAGGGGCACAGCAAACCACAAAGTGGCCGAGTAGTAAAGGAAAACTATCGTCCAAAAATCTGTTGAGGGAAGGCAACGAGGCGGACTTGAAAGCGAGGCAGAATAGCAGGAAACAGATTTCAAGAGGTACGTTGGAATCGCCTTTAAAGCACAGGAAGAGGGGCACAACTTCGACAATGATGCACTTGGCCAAAAAGGGCGTATGCGTTTTCTCCTGAATATATTCAGGAGAAAACGCATACGCCCTTTTAGGCCAAGCAAGCAAGCGGGCAATGCAAATCTGCACTACAAAAAAGTGTCACTTCCCACCGGTCAAAAGGGACATCCACAAAATGTGTGAAAACCATAAAGGCAAGACAGGCCCTGGAGAACAAGGAGCCTTGTTATGCTGATGGGCGGGATGTAAATTGCCAACTGCCTCTCTGGAGGAGTGCATTGTGTTCCCTAAAAGAAATAAACAACAGAGCTACAGAGCCAAGGGCACTTCCAGTCTAGGGAATATACCTTGGGAAAACTGAAAATCAATAAGACAGAGCCACCCCAAAATTTAGGGCTGCACTGCTTACAAGGACCTCAACTTGGGTACACCTTAAATATCCCTGGAAATATAAAAATGGTTCAAAAAATTGTGGTACTTTCGTATGATGGAATATCCCTCAGCCATGAAATCAATGTCATAAGACCAGTAGCAGCAAAATGGGTGGATTCAGGTACGATGATTCTAAGTGAAATAAGTCACAGAGAAAAAGAAACTTATCATAAGATATCACTTATGAAGATACTGTAAACATGGCTACACTTGAACTGAGTTAGGAAAGAGAACAGTGTCTCACATTTAGAAAACACTCTTATGCCTGCTTAAGGGGGAAGGAGAAGTGGGATGATGCATAAAACCAGAGTTTGATATAAGCACAGGTACCGTTCCAAAAACCAACTATGGTATAGACAAGACCTACACCTTCCTCAGTGAAAAGGACTCAAAACCCCATATTTCCCGCAGAGGAATATAGCTGACTAGTAAGAATCTTAAAACCTATGTATTGATATGTCTCCGTAAATGAATCAAGTGTGTCTAGACTGGCATAAACATGGCAGCGAGAGTCAGCTCAAACCCACTATAAAAAGGAATTTCAAAAACAAAACAAAAAAAACTGGGAAATTTTTTACAATTCCTTCAGGGTCTCTGATGAAACCTGGAATGACCCTATCTACCACGGCAGCTGGATGTGGCATAAGGCTGGACACTTGGGACTGAGAGGATTGGTGAGATTGGGTGAGCAAATGCAGACCCTTTAAAGCACAAATTCCTGGGACCCATTCCATGGGTCCCAACTCTCCAGGTTGATGGGAATATTACTACAGTTATAACATGTACGGGGAACCTAGAGAAGGGACACACTGTGAATACGAAAGGTTTCTAAAACTCAACGAATAGTCCCTCTCCTGGTGCTCCGGTTTGACTTTCCATCTGCTTTACTATCAACCTCCCAACTTGGAGAGACAGCCACTTTAAACTCCTGGTTCGCTCAGGTTGCCAATTTGGCAGAGGATGAAAGGGAAGAGGGAGAACTAATGAGAGAGTAGCTGTTAGGCATTTTGACGGGCACATATCACTGTAATTTCCCGGCAGGAAGAAGAATTAAGCAAAGTCTCAACCACCCACCGGGAACCAGTATAGGTCCTGAACCAAAATTTTGGACTTGCGGTCAGCTCAACAAAAACGAGTTGAAAAATGGAGCTCCGGGGCACAGCAAACCACAAAGTGGCCGAGTAGTAAAGGAAAACCATCGTCCAAAAATCTGTTGAGGGAAGGCAACGAGGTGGACTTGAAATCGAGGCAGAATAGCAGGAAACAGATTTCAAGAGGTACGTTCGAATCGCCTTTAAAGCACAGGAAGAGGGGCACAACTTCGACAATGATGCACTTGGCCAAAGAGGGCGTATGCGTTTTCCCCTGAATATATTCAGGAGAAAACGCATATGCCCTTTTTGGCCAAGCAAGCAAGCGGGCAATGCAAATCTGCACTACAAAGAAGTATCACTTCCCACCGGTCAAAAGGGACATCCACAAAATGTGTAAAAACCAGAAAGGCAAGACAGGCCCTGGAGAACAGGGAGCCTTGTTATGCTGATGGGCGGGATGTAAATTGCCAACTGCCTCTCTGGAGGAGTGCATTGTGTTCCCTAAAACAAGTAAACAACAGAGCTACAGAGCCAAGGGCACTTCCAGTCTAGGGAATATACCTTGGGAAAACTGAAAATCAATAAGACAGAGCCACCCCAAAATTTAGGGCTGCACTGCTTACAAGGACCTCAACTTGGGTACACCTTAAATATCCCAGGAAATATAAAAATGCTTCAAAAAATTGTGGTACTTACGTACGATGGAATATCTCTCAGCCATGAAATCAATGTCATAAGACCAGTAGCAGCAAAATGGGTGGATTCAGGTACGATGATTCTAAGTGAAATAAGTCACACAGAAAAAGAAACTTATCATAAGATATCACTTATGAAGATCCTGTAAACATGGCTACACTTGAACTGAGTTAGGAAAGAGAACAGTGTCTCACATTTAGAAAACACTCTTATGCCTGCTTAAGGGGGAAGGAGAGGTGGGGTGATGCATAAAACCAGAGTTTGATATAAGCACAGGTACCGTTCCAAAAACCAACTATGGAATAGACAAGACCTACACCTTCCTCAGTGAAATGGACTCAAAACCCCATATTTCCCGCAGAGGAATATATCTGACTAGTAAGAATCTTAAAACCTATGTATTGATATGTCTCCGTAAGGGAATCAAGTGTGTCTAGACTGGCATAAACATGGCAGCGAGAATCAGCTCAAACCCACTATAAAAAGGAATTTCAAAAACAAAACAAAAAAACTGGGAAATTCTAAACAATTTCTTCAGGGTCTCTGATGAAACCTGGAATGACCCTATGTACAACGACAGCCGGATGTGGCATAAGGCTGGACACTTGGGACTGAGAGGATTGGTGAGATTGGGTGAGCAAATGCAGACCCTTTAAAGCACAAATGCCTGGCACCCATTCCATGGGTCCCAACTCTCCAGGTTGAATGGAATATTACTACAGCTATAACATGTACGGGAAACCTAGAGAACGGACACACTGTGAATACGAAAGGTTTCTAAAACTCAATGAATAGTCCCTCTCCTGGTGCTCCGGTTTGATTTTCCATCTGCTTTACTATCAACCTCCCAAATTGGAGAGACAGCCCCTTTAACCTCCTGGTTCGCACAGGTTGCCAATTTGGCAGAGGATGAAAGGGAAGAGGGAGAACCAATGAGAGAGTAGCTGTTAGGCATTTGGACGGGCACATATCACTCTAACTTCCCAGCAGGAAGAAGAATTAACCAAAGTCTCAGCCCCACACCGGGAACCAGCATAGGTCCTGAACCAAAATTTTGGACTTGCGGTCAGCTCACCAAAAACGAGTTGAAAAATGGAGCTCAAGTGCACAGCAATTTAAAAACTGGCAGAGTAATAAAGGACAACTATCTTCCAAAAATCTGTTGAGGGAAGGCAACGAGGCGGACTTGAAAGAGAGGCAGAATAGCAGGAAACAGATTTCAAGAGGTACCTTGGAATCACCTTTAAAGCACAGGAAGAGGGGCACAACTTCGACAATGATGCACTTGGCCAAAATGGGCGTATGCGTTTTCTCCTGAATATATTCAGGGGAAAACGCATACACCCTTTTTGGCCAAGCAAGCAAGCGGGCAATGCAAATCTGCATTACAATGAAGTATCACTTCCAACCGGTCAAAAGGGACATCCACAAAATGTGTAAAAACCAGAAAGGCAAGACAGGCCCCGGAGAACAGGGAGCCTTGTTATGCTGATGGGCGGGATGTACATTGCCAACTGCCTCTCTGGAGGAGTGCATTGCGTTCCCTAAAACATGTAAAGAACAGAGCTACAGAGCCAAGGGCACTTCCAGTCTAGGGAATATACCTTGGGAAAACTGAAAATCAATAAGACAGAGCCACCCCAAAATTTAGGGCTGCACTGCTTACAAGGACCTCAACTTGGGTTCACCTTAAATATCCCAGGAAATATAAAAATGGTTCAAAAAATTGTGGTACTTACGTACGATGGAATATCCCTCAGCCATGAAATCAATGACATAAGACCAGTAGCAGCAAAATGGGTGGATTCAGGTACGATGATTCTAAGTGAAATAAGTCACAGAGAAAAAGAAACTTATCATAAGATATCACTTATGAAGATCCTGTAAACATGGCTACACTTGAACAGAGTTAGGAAAGAGTACAGTGTCTCACATTTAGAAAACATTCTTATGCCTGCTTAAGGGGGAAAGAGAGGTGCGGTGATGCATAAAACCAGAGCTTGATATAAGCACAGGTACCGCTCCAAAAACCAACTATGGAATAGACAAGACCTACACCTTCCGCAGTGAAAGGGACTCAGAACACCATATTTCCCGCAGAGGAATATATCTGACTAGTAATAATCTTAAAACCTATGTATTGATATGTCTCCGTAAGGGAATCAATTGTGTCTAGACTGGCATAAACATGGCTGCGAGAATCAGCTCATACCAACGATAAAAAGAAATTTCAAAAACAAAACAAAAAAACTGGAAATTCTTTACAATTCCTTCAGAGTCTCTGATGAAACCTGGAATGACCCTATCTACAACGACAGCTGGATGTGGCATAAGGCTGGACACTTGGGACTGAGAGGATTGGTGAGATTGGGTGAGCAAATGCAGACCCTTTAAAGCAATAATGCATGGCACCCATTCCATGGGTCCCAACTCTCCAGATTGAAGGGAATATTACTACAGTTATAACATGTACGGGAAACCTAGAGAACGGAAACACTCTGAATACGAAAGGTTTCTAAAACTCAACGAATAGTCCCTCTCCTCGTGCTCCGCTTTGACTTTCCACCTGATTTACTATCAACCTCCCAAGTTGGAGAGGTAGCCCCTTTAACCTCCTGGTTCGCACAGGTTGCCAATTTGGCAGACGATGAAAGGGAAGAGGGAGAACCAATGAGAGAGTACCTGTTAGGCATTTGGACGGGCACATATCACTGTAATTTCCCGGCAGGAAGAAGAATTAACCAAAGTCTCAGCCCCCCCCGGGAAACAGCATAGGTCCTTAACCAAAATTTTGGACTTGCGGTCAGCTCACCAAAAACGAGTTGAAAAATGGAGCTCAGGGGCACAGCAATTCACAAACTGGCCGAGTAATAACGGACAACTATCGTACAAAAATCTGTTGAGGGAAGGCAGCGAGGCGGACTTGAAAGCGAGCCAGAATAGAAGGAAACAGATTTCAAGGGGTACGTTGGAATCGCCTTTAAAGCACAGGAAGAGGGGCACAACTTCGACAATGATGCACTTGGCCAAAAAGGGCATATGCGTTTTCTCAGGAGAAAACGCATACGTCCTTTTTGGCCAAGCAAGCAAGCGGGCAATGCAAATCTGCACTACAAAGATGTATCACATCCCACCTGTCAAAAGGGACATCCACAAAATGTGTAAAAAACAGAAAGGCAAGACAGGCCCTGGAGAACAGGGAGCCTTGTTATGCTGATGGGCGGGATGTAAATTGCCAACTGCCTCTCTGGAGGAGTGCATTGTGTTCCCTAAAACAAGTAAACAACAGAGCTACAGAGTCAACGGCACTTCCACTCTAGGGAATATACATTGGGAAAACTGAAAATCAATAAGACAGAGCCACCCCAAAATTTAGGGCTGCACTGCTTACAAGGACCTCAACTTGGGGACACCTTAAATATCCCAGGAAATATAATAATGGTTCAGAATATTGTGGTACTTACGTACGATGGAATATCCCTCAGCCATGAAATCAATGTCATAAGACCAGTAGCAGCAAAATGGGTGGATTCAGGTACGATGATTCTAAGTGAAATAAGTCACACAGAAAAATAAACTTATCATAAAATATCACTTATGAAGATCCTGTAAAAAACATGGCTACACTTGAACTGAGTTAGGAAAGAGAACAGTGTCTCACATTTAGAAAACACACTTATGCCTGCTTAAGGGGGAAGGAGTGGTGAGGTGATGCATAAAACCAGAGTTTGATATAAGCATAGGTACCGTTCCAAAAACCAACTATGGAATAGAAAAGACCTACACCTTCCTCAGTGAAAGGGACTCAAAACCCCATATTTCCCACAGAGGAATATATCGGACTAGTAAGAATCTTAAAACATATGTATTGATATGTCTCCGTAAGGGAATCAAGTGTGTCTAGACTGGTATAAACATGGCAGCGAGAATCAGCTCAAACCCACTATAAAAAGGAATTTCAAAAACAAATCAAAAAAACTGGGAAATTCTTTAAAATTCCTTCAGTGTCTCTGATGAAACCTGGAATGACGCTATCTACAACGACAGCTGGATGTGGCATAAGTCTGGACACTTGGGACTGAGGGATTGGTGAGATTCGGTGAGCAAATGCAGACCCTTTGAAGCAATAATGCATGGCACCCATTCCATGGGTCCCAACTCTCCAGATTTAAGGGAATATTACTACAGTTATAACATGTACGGGAAACCTAGAGAACGGACACATTGTGAATACGAAAGGTTTCTAAAACTCAATGAATAGTCCCACTCCTGGTGCTCCGGTTTGACTTTCCACCTGCTTTACTATCAACCTCCCAACTTGGAGAGACAGCCCCTTTAATGTCCTGGTTCGCACAGGTTGCCAATTTGGCAGAGGATGAAAGGGAAGAGGGAGAACCAATGAGAGAGTAGCTGTTAGGCATTTGGACGGGCACATATCACTGTAATTTCCCGGCAGGAAGAAGAGTTAACCAAAGTCTCAGCCCCCCACCGGGAACCAGCATAGGTCCTGAACCAAAATTTTGGACTTGCGGTCAGCTCACCAAAAACGAGTTGAAAAATGGAGCTCAGGGGCACAACAATTCACAATCTGGCCGAGTAATAAAGGACAACTATCGTCCAAAAATCTGTTGAGGGAAGGCAACGAGGCGGACTTGAAAGCGAGGCAGAATAGCAGGAAACAGATTTCAAGAGGTACGTTGGAATCGCCTTTAAAGCACAGGAAGAGGGGCACAACTTCGACAATGATGCACTTGGCCAAAAAGGGCGTATGCGTTTTCGCCTGAATATATTCAGGAGAAAACGCATACGCCGTTTTTGGCGAAGCACGCAAGCGGGCAATGCAAATCTGCACTACAAAGAAGTATCACTTCCCACCGGTCAAAAGGGACATCCACAAAATGTGTAAAAACCAATAATGCAAGACAGGCCCTCGAGAACAGGGAGCCTTGTTATGCTGATGGGCGGGATGTAAATTGCCAACTGCCTCTCTGGAGGAGTGCATTGTGTTCCCTAAAACAAGTAAACAACTGAGCTACAGAGCCAAGGGCACTTCCAGTCTAGGGAATATACTTTGGGAAAACTGAAAATCAATAAGACAGAGCCACAACAAAATTTAGGGCTGCACTGCTTACAAGGACCTCAACTTGGGTACACCTTAAATATCCCAGGAAGTATAAAAATGGTTCAAAAAATTGTGGTACTTACGTACGATGAAATATCCCTCAGCCATGAAATCAATGTCATAAGACCAGTAGCAGCAAAATGGGTGGATTCAGGTACGATGATTCTAAGTGAAATAAGTCACACAGAAAAAGAAACTTATCATAAGATATCACTTATGAAGATCCTGTAAACATGGCTACACTTGTACTGAGTTAGGAAAGAGAACAGTGTCTCACATTTAGAAAACACTCTTATGCCTGCTTAAGGGGGAAGGAGAGGTGGGGTGATGCATAAAACCAGAGTTTGATATAAGCACAGGTACCGTTCCAAAAACCAACTATGGAATAGACAAGACCTACACCTTCCTCAGTGAAAGGGACTCAAAACCCCATATTTCCCGCAGAGGAATATATCTGACTATTAAGAATCTTAAAACCTATGTATTGATATGTCTCCATAAGGGAATCAAGTGTGTCTAGACTGGCATAAACATGGCAGCGAGAATCAGCTCAAACCCACTATAAAAAGGAATTTCAAAAACGAAACAATAAAACTGGGAAATTCTTTACAATTCCTTCAGTGTCTCTGATGAAACCTGGAATGACCTTATCTACAACGACAGCTGGATGTGGCATAAGGCTGGACACTTGGGACTGAGAGGATTGGTGAGATAGGGTGAACAAATACAGACCCTTTAAAGCAATAATGCAGGGCAACCATTCCATGGGTCCCAAATCTCCAGGTTGAAGGGAATATTACTACAGTTATAACATGTACGGGAAACCTAGAGAACGGACACACTGTGAATACGAAAGGTTTCTAAAACTCAACGAATAGTCCCTCTCCTGGTGCTCCGGTTTGACTTTCCATCTGCTTTACTATCAACCTCCCAACTTGGAGAGACAGCCCCTTTAACCTCCTGGTTCGCACAGGTTGCCAATTTGGCAGAGGATGAAAGGGAAGAGGGAGAACCAATGGGAGAGTAGCTGTTAGGCATTTGGACGGGCACATATCACTGTAATTTCCCGGCAGGAAGAAGAATTAACCAAAGTCTCAGCCCCCCACCGGGAAACAGCATAGGTCCTGAACCAAAATTTTGGACTTGCGGTCAGCTCACCAAAAACGAGTTGAAAAATGGAGCTCAGGGTCACAGCAATTCACAAACTGGCCGAGTAATAAAGGACAACTATCGTCCAACAATCTGTTGAGGGAAGGCAACGAGGCGGACTTGAAAGCGAGGCAGAATAGCAGGAAACAGATTTCAAGAGGTACGTTGGAATCGCCTTTAAAGCACAGGAAGAGGGGCACAACTTCGACAATGATGCACTTGGCCAAAAAGGGCGTATGCGTTTTCTCCTGAATATATTCAGGTGAAGACGCATACGCCCTTTTTGGCCAAGCAAGCAAGCGGGCAATGCAAATCTGCACTACAAAGAAGTATCAATTCCCACCGGTCAAAAGGGACATCCACAAAATGTGTAAAATCTAGAAAGGCAAGACAGGCCCCGGAAAACAGGGTGGCTTGTTTTGCTGATGGGCGGGATGTAAACTGCCAACTGCATCTCTGGAGGAGTGCATTGTGTTCCCTAAAACAAGTAAACAACAGAGCTACAGAGCCAAGGGCACTTCCAGTCTAGGGAATATACCTTGGGAAACCTGAAAATCAATAAGACAGAGCCACCCCAAAATTTAGGGCTGCACTGCTTACAATAACCTCAACTTGGGTACACCTTAAATATCCCAGGAAATATAAAAATGGTTTAAAAAATTGTGGTACTTCCGAACGATGGAATATCCCTTAGCCATGCAATCAATGGCATAAGACCAGTAGCAGCAAAATGAGTGGATTGAGGTATGATGCTTCTAAATGAAATAAGTCACACAGAAAAAGAAACTTATATTAAGATATCACTTATGAAGATCCTGTAAACATGGCTACACTTTAACTCAGTTAAGAAAGAGAACAGAGTCTCACCTTTGGAAAACACACTGATGCCTGCTTTAGGGGGAATGAGAGGTGGGGTGATGCATAAAACCAGAGTTTGATATAAGCACAGGTACCGTTCCAAACACAAACTATGGAATAGACAAGACCTACGCCTTCGTCAGTGAAAGGGACCTGAGGCATCTGTGAGTAACCGTGAGCTGAGCCCCAGGCCAGCTGCTGCTGAACTTTTCCCACCCTTCCCAGGTAAAACACCTGAATATGTACAAGGGCTTGAAAGCCTAGAGGAAGGGGCGTGGAGCCACACCAGCGACAGCACGCAGGCCAACTTGGTGCCTGCAGGCCAGCCAGGATGGTCCTGGCCCTGGGCGCTCTTCTGGAAGCTTTCCATTGCCCTACCTGAGATACCCCTCCTGTCCCGGCACCCCCTGCTTTTTTCCTTCCTTACCTCTGTTCGGAGAGAAATTCCAGCAGAAGGTATGGGTGCCACATCCTCTTCTTTACAGGTGGAAGCCTGGCAACTACTGCAGAAAGTCCAGCAGAAACCCACTCACACCGGGCCACCCACAAAGCCGTTGCCCCTCACTTCCTCCCACCAGCACAGCCCCAAGACTGCTGACGGGGCAGAGAATATGGAGTCAGGCACAGCTTCAGGGGCTATTGCTGCCTGCAGCGCTGTTTATATTGACCTCAACCCAGGCACACCTGTGGAGGGCGGGCCGGCAGGGTCAGGCTACCCAGGTCAGCTAATCCTCAGCCCTCAGGGAATCACATTGTTGAAAATGGACCTCGCTAAGGCAGAATAGCAGCCAAGAATAAAAGGACACAATGCCATTTGCAGCACCGTAGGTGTGTCTAGAGGTAATCACGTGACTTGTAGTAAGTCAGAAAGTGAAAGCCACATATCATATCATATCTCTTATAGGTGTGACCGAAAAATGGATACCAGGGCGGATATTTCCACGGAGAAGGGCAATCACAGATTCATTCAACAAACTTATGGTTCACCAAAGGAAAGGTGTGAGGAATTGTTTCATTATGATATTGGGGTTAACAGACATATACAAACACAGGTGACATATATAATCACCAAAGACCTACAGAATACCAGAAGACTACTCAACAGTCTGTCATAAGGTACATGGGAAAAGGATCCCAGGAAGAACAGACATATGTATATGTGTAAAAGAACCACATCTTCCACACCTACAACAAGCCAAACATTGTAATCAAATTTGCTGTAATAAAAAATAAAAAATTAGATTAAAAACACGAAGAAGAAGTAGTGAGACCAACTTGAGGGGCTTTCTCCTGGCACATTCCATTCTAAATTCCAATCTAGAACACGACTTCCATTGAGGCTCTGTTGCCCCAGTAACCAGATTTGGTAAGTGAGAACTGCTGCCACCTTGTGGCCGTTTCACACAACACAGCTTTAATCCCAGCGCTAATGGTCAGTTGATATTCAAAATCATTGCAGGCCTGTAAATGACACCTGCCCTGAAAACAAATCCTGGGTTCATATAGCGACCAAAAAATTCAAAGGTTGTCCATATTTCAAAACGACAGTTTCAAAAGGCATATTTTACACACATTAGTGTTCTGCTTCTTTTTCTTTCTTTCTTTTTTTGTTAAAAAAACGGGAATGGCAAAAAGCATCCCTCAGAATGGGCGAAAATATTTCCAAACGAATCAGTGGACAAAGGTTTAATCTCCAATATATATAAAGAGCTCATGCAGCTTAATATTAAAAAAACAAACAACCCAATACAAAAATGGTCAGAAGATCTAAAAGACGCTTCTTCAAAGAAGACACAGAGACGGCCAAGACACACATGAAAAGCCTGCTCAACATCACTAATTATTAGAGAAATGCAAATCAAAACTACAATGAGGTATCACCTCACACCTGTTAGAATCGGCATCATCAGAAAATCTACAAACAACGAATTCTGGGGAAGGTGTGGACAAAAGGATCCCTCTTCCACTAGAGGTGGAAATGTAAATTGATACAGTCACGATGGAGAACAGTATGGAGTTTCCTTAAAAAAACTAGAAATAGAATTACCATATGATCCAGCAATCCCACTTCTGGGCATATACCCAGAGAAAACCATAAATCAAAAAGGCACATTCACCACAATGCTCATTTCAGCACTATTTACGATAGCCAGGTAATGGTAGCAACCTAAATACCCACAGACAGACGAATGGATACAGATGTGGTACATATATAAAATGGAATATTACTCAGCCATAAGAAGGAATGAAACTGGGTCATTTGTAGAGACGTCGATGGATCTAGAGACTGTCATATAGAATGAAGTCAGTCAGAAAGAGAAAAACAAATATTGTATATTAATGCATATATGTGGAACCTAGAAAAATGGTACAGATGAACTGGTTTGCAGGGAAGAAATAGAGACACAGAGGTAGAGAACACACGTATGGACACCAAGTGTGGGAAGCCATGGGTAGGTGGTGTTGGGATGAGTTTTGAGACTGGGATTGCCCTGTGTACATGTATATGCATAAAATACATAACTAATAATAACCTGCTGTATAAAAAAATAAATAAAATTAAACTTCAAAATTTTAAAAAATAAAATTTAAAAATAAAACAGAAAAAAGTTCTTCCCTTCACACAGATGTATTTATATGAATGAATTATTTCCATGCTTATATCTATAAATACATAAAAGAGGAATAAAATCTAACTTGAACCAAAAAAGAAAAAAAAAAACCTGAACCCACGAGTTAGACACAGGAAAACCCTATCAGGGCACTTGCTCCAGTGGTAAACAATTCTGAAATTGGTCAGAGGTGGGGAATCATCTCCCATAGAGCCAGCAGCCCACTCCTACGCAAGGAGCGTCCTCATTTCAAAGCTGGGGACCATGCCGAGGCATCTGTGAGTAACGGTGAGCTGAGCCCCAGGCCAGCTGCTGTTGAACTTTTCCCACCCTTCCCAGGTAAAACACCTGAATATGTACAAGGGCTTGAAAGCCTAGAGGAAAGGCCGTGGAGCCACACCAGCGACAGCACGCAGGCCAACTTGGTGCCTGCCGGCCAGCCAGGATGGTCCTGGCCCTGGGCGCTCTTCTGGAAGCTTTCCATTGCCCTGCCTGAGATACCCCTCCTGTCCCGGCCCGCACTGCTTTTTCCTTCCTCAACTATGTCCGGAGAGAAATTCCAGCGGAAGGTATGGGTGACACATCCTCTTCTTTACAGGTGGCAGCCTGGCAGCTCCTGCAGAAAGTCCAGCAGTGACCCACTCACACCGGGCCACCCACAAAGCCGTGGCCACTCACTCCCTCCCACCAGCACAGCCCCGAGACTGCTGACGGGGCAGAGAATATAGAGTCAGGCACAGCTTCAGGGGCTATTGCTGCCTGCAGCGCTGTTTATATTGACCTCAACCCAGGCACACCTGGGGAGGGCCGGCCGGCAGGGTCAGGCTACCCAGGTCAGCTAATCCTCAGCCCTCAGGGAATCACATTGTTGAAAATGGACCTCGCTAAGGCAGAATAGAAGCCAAGGAATAAAAGGACACAATGCCATTTGCAGCACCGTAGTTGTGTCTAGAGGTAATCATGTGACTTGTAGTAAGTCGAAAGTGAAAGACACATATCATATCATATCTCTTATAGGTGTGACCGAAAAATGGATACCAGGGCAGATATTTCCACGGAGAAGGGCAATCAGAGATTCATTAAACAAACTAATGGTTCACCAATGGAAAGGTGTGAGGATTGGTTTCATTTTGATATTGGGGTTAACAGACATATACAAACACAGGTGACATATATAATCACCAAAGACCTACAGAATACCAAGAGAAGACTACTCAACATTCTGTCATAAGGTACATGGGAAAAGGATCCCAGGAAGAACAGACATATGTATATGTGTAAAAGAACCACATCTTCCACACCTACAACAAGCCAAACATTGTAATCAAATTTGCTGTAATAAAAAATAAAAAATTAAACTAAAAACACGAACAAGAAGTAGTGAGACAAACTTGAGGGGCTTTCTCCTGGTACATTCCATTCTACATTCCAATCTAGAACACGACTTCCATTGAGGCTCTGTTGCCCCAGTAACCAGATTTGGTAAGGGAGAACTGCTGCCACATTGTGGCCGTTTCACAAAACAGCAGCTTTAATCCCAGCGCTAATGGTCAGTTGATATTCAAAATCATTGCAGGCCTGTAAATGACACCTGCCCTGAAAAGAAATCCTGGGGTCATATATCGACCAAAAAATTCAAAGGACGTCCATATTTCAAAACGACAGATTCAAAAGGCATATTTTACACACATTAGTGTTCTGCTTCTTTTTCTTTCTTTCTTTTTTTGTTAAAAAAACGGGAATGGCAAAAAGCATCCCTCAGAATGGGCGAAAATATTTGCAAACGAATCAATGGACAAAGGTTTAATCTCCAATATATATAAAGAGCTCATGCAGCTTAATATTAAAAAAACAAACAACCCAATACAAAATTGGGCAGAAGATCTAAAGAGACGTTTCTTCAAAGAAGACACAGAGATGGCCAAGACCAACATGAAAAGCTGCTCAACATCACTAATTATTAGAGAAATGAAAATCAAAACTACAATGAGGTATCACCTCACACCTGTTAGAATCGGCATCATCAGAAAATCTACAAACAACAAATTCTGGGGAGGGTGTGGACAAAAGGATCCCTCTTCCACTAGTGGTGGAAATGTAAATTGATACAGTCACGATGGAGAACAGTATGGAGTTTCCTTAAAAAAACTAGATATAGAATTACCATATGATCCAGCAATCCCACTTCTGGACATATACCCAGAGAAAACCATAAATCAAAAAGGCACATTCACCACAATGCTCATTTCAGCACTATTTACAATAGCCAGGTAATGGAAGCAACCTAAATACCCAAAGACAGACGAATGTATAAAGATGTGGTACATATATAAAATGGAATATTACTCAGCCATAAGAAGGAATGAAACTGGGTCATTTGTAGAGACGTCGATGGATCTAGAGACTGTCATACAGAATGAAGTAAGTCAGGAAGAGAAAAACAAATATTGTATATTAATGCATATATGTGGAACCTAGAAAAATGGTATAGATGAACTGGTTTGCAGGGAAGAAATAGAGACACAGAGGTAGAGAACACACGTATGGACACCAAGTGTGGGATGCCATGGGGTGGTGGTGTTGGCATATGTTGGGAGATTGGGATTGACCTGTATACATCTATATGCATAAAATACATAACTAATAATAACCTGCTGTATAAAAATATAAATAAAATTATATTTTAAAATTTAAAAAAATAAAATTTAAAAATAAAACAGAAAAAAGTTCTTCCCTTCACACAGATGTATTTATATGAATGAATTATTTCCATGCTTATATCAATAAATACATAAAACAGGAATAAAATCTAACTTGAACCAAAAAAGGAAAAAAAACCTGAACCCACCAGTTATACAGAGGAAAACCCTATCAGGGCACTTGCTCCAGCAGTAAACAATTCTGAAATTGGTCAGAGGTGGGGAATCATCTCCCATACAGCCAGCAGCCCACCCCCCAAGCAAGGAGGGTCCTCATTGCAAAGCTGGGGGACCGTTCCAAGGCATCTGTGAGTAAACGTGAGCTGAGCCCCAGTCCTGCGGCAGCTGAACTCTTCCCACTCTTTCCAGGTAAAACACCTGTATATGTACAAGAACTTGCAAGCTTAGAGGAAGGGCTGTGGAGCCACACCAGCGACAGCACACAGGCCCACTTGGAGCCTGCAGGCCAGTCAGGATGGTCCTGGCCCCAGATGCTCTTCTGGAAGCTTTCCATTTCCCTGCCTGAGATACCCCTCCAGCCACGGCCCCCACTGCTTTTTTACTTCCTCACCTCTGCCTGGGGAGAAATTCCAGCGGGAGGTATCGGTGACACATCCTCTTCTTTAGCAGGTGGCAGCCTGGCAACTCCTGCAGAAAGTCCAGCAGAGCCCCACTCACACTGGGCCACCCACAAAGCCACGGCCCCTCACTCCTTCCCACCAGCATAGCCCCGGCACTGCCTACGGGGCAGAGAATATGGCGTCAGTCACAGCTACAAGGGCTGTCGCTCACTGGAGAGCTGTTTATATTGCCCTCAACCCAGGCACACCTGTGGAGGGCTGGCAGGCAGTTTCAGGCTACCAAAATCAGCCAATCCTCACCCCTCAGGGGCTCACAGCTGCAGAAAATGAAACTTGCTAAACGGGCCAGGCCCTAGGAACAGGTGTGGGCTCTTGAGAGTCAGGATAGACAAGGGGCTGCAGCTGTGGCTTGTTTTCTTATCATTTTATCTGGTCCATGAGTGGAAAACAACTTCAAGAAGACACTATCCTAATGAGAGGAACCCTGGAGTCAGGGAGAGTAGTGATGGTGGGTGGAGACAGAGGCCTGGTGCCCTGGCTGCAGTGGAAGTGTCTGGAAGACCAGGCAGAAAGAGCCTGCAGAGAGTAATAGCCATGGTCACAGACCTGTCAGAGCTGCTGTTTGTTAGTTCAAGTCCTGCTCTGAGGTATTCTGTGTCAGCTGTGAGCGACAGGTGAGCTGTGGGTTCTCTGCAAGGTGGGCTATGTGCACAGTTCCTGTATGTCCAGCCCTGCTGGGTACCTGCCCAGGGGAGCTCCGTATCCTGGGAAGGGCCTGAGTAGGAGAGCCCCATGGGCTGCTGGGTAGCTGCAGAGGTGAGCTCCATACCCTGGGAGGGACTTGACCACGAGAGCCCCGTGGGCTGTGGGGTAGGGGTGCAGCCCAGGTGAGCTCCATATCCTGGGATTGGCCTGACCACGAGAGCCCCATGTGCTGCTGGAGACCTGGTAAAGGATATCAGGACAGTCAGTGAAGCCACCGAGGATATACATCCAGTAGCTCCTATTTCCTACTCCCTGCTGGTCATTCTACCTTCCACCAGGCCATGGCATTCTGTATTAGACTTCAGTGATGCCTTCTTCTGTATTCCATTCATCTCAGAGTCACAAGAATTTTTGGCTTGTGAGTGGCAGGACACAACATGCAACAAAAGCAATAATTCTGGGCCTCCTGCCCCAATGGTTCAAAAAACCCCACACCATCATTGGGGAAATGTCCTCTAAAGACCTAAAAGTTCAACCTCTGTAAAAGGGAACCCTCCTTCAATATGCAGATGACATTCTGATCACAAGGCCTACTAAACACGCCTCTGAACTACCTAGCCAAGAAAGGATAGAAGGTGTCCAAGAAAAACGCTCAAATATCCCAGGCTAAGGTGACATGCCTGGGCTTCATTCTCACAGATATTCGGAGAAACGCATCCCAGGATAGGGAAGAAGACATTTGCAGCCTTACCTCTTCTAAAACTAGAAGACAGCTTAGGGGTTCCTGGGGAGGCCAAGGTTTTCTGCATCTGGATCCCTAACTACAGTGTAATAGCTGGGCCTCTACATGAAACACTGACACGAAAAGATGATGATCCTTTTGAATAGAATTCAGAAGCAGCCTTTCAAGAATGGAAAGAGCAGTCAATACAGACCCTTTCCCAGGAACTGCCTAATTTAGCATAACCCTTTGACCTTTACATACCCGGTCAAAGGTTAATCGCCCTTGGAGCCTTAGTGCAAAAACTGGGACCACTTGAAATGGAGCAACACAAGAATGCCCTTCAGGTATGATAAACTATGGTCACCAAGGGCTTTGCCCACCGACTCATCAGGCCAGGATACTGGGGTATCTAAAAAGCTGGAAATCAGCAGCCCGCAAGGCCAGCTCCCTCCTAAGGGAAAAGGACCCCACGTGGTGATCCTAACCACCCATCATGCCCTGAAGTTGCAGGGGTCGCTCTGTGGACACACTGACCTCGAATGAGGAGGCCCTCCAACTCCAACCTCCAGAGAGATAAACGGGGGCAATGGGCCCCCAAGATGACTCGTGTGGCCATCACTTGACCTGGAGTTTCTCTCAGAAAACGACAAGACTGTGCCCCGAAAGAGCAGACTACTGCTTGCAGGACTTACTGCACCCAGAGGGGAGCTAATAAGCTTGGCGGGGGAAACGTATATCACGCTTTCACCATAGAAAACCCTACAGACACCGCGGTGATGGTGGCCAATATGACCGGCTGGACTGCTGGCTACTTCTAAAGGCCGTTGACTCAGTGGACGTCATGGTCCTGGATCACCACTGACCCTGGACTGTCTGGGAGTTGCGCGGGCAGGGCTCTGACACATGGTGCTGTTTGTACATTAATTCAGGGACCTAATTAAAGAAAGCACAGACTACTGGTCAGAGCATCTAGTCTGGCAAAAACTGTCAGCCTAAGGTCGCCGAACATATGTGGGGTGGGGTGAAACCTGCCACCGCAGCATCTCTGCGCCTCTCTTTCCTGGACCCTTAAAGGTCATTAGAATCTGTAACACTTCCAATGCTGGTGCTCAGGCGGACGAGAAGTGAGGCAGGAGGCCTTGGGACAATCAACCTCACCAGGAGGCTGGTGGGGAGACATTTTGCCCCTCCCCCTATGTATCAGGGCTCCCACCACAGCATGAAGCAGTTACAAAAGAGGGGTCTGCACCCTCAACACCCCAAGAATAAGGAACGGAACAAAAAGCAGAGGAGGTGTTCGTCTCCGGCAACGTTCATTAAAAATTCCTGGGAGATAAAAAGAGAATCTGGGCAATAAAATAAAGTCTAACTTGTTTTTCCTTTGTGCTTTGTCTAATTTCATGTGCTCCTAGGGTTCCGCATGCAGAGGTCCCACACCCGGCACATCAGACCCGATATCCTAGAGCAGAATGGCTGGGTCGACACCTCAGCTAGCGGGGTCCCATGCAGACTCCGCGGCATAGAGCCTGAGCTGCAGCCAACGCAGCCCTCGAGAGCTCCATCCCCTCCCTCCCACTGGCGCTGCCGGGGACCCTACACAGCAGCCCAGCCCACAGCCCATGGGGGAGTGCACGCTCTCACCTCTCCATTCTGTTTTCAAAATAATGTTTCCTTTGCTTCTGAACCAAACTCAGTCTTGATCTGTTGGCTCCAATGACACTGGGCACGGGGACTCCTGTTGGGGTCCACTCTGGAGGATCAGTAACAGAAATTGAGAACATTGTAACTTCAATGAACAGATGTGTGAGCCAAACTGTAGTTAACATAGAGCAGTGTATAATGCTCGGGTAAAATAAGATGTTTCTAAGACTTACATTTGATATTTCCATCACTTTCCTATAAGCAAGTTCAGTGAAGACGTCTGTCTTATTTGTCAGGTCAACATTAGAGAAATGAAGTGATTTATTTCCATGGATGTACATCGAATACTCTTGGCTGAAGCTTCAATCTTGTTTTGAATGCTTTTCCATTGAAAATGATACCTCTCTTTCAGCTCCCCCATTTCTGAGAAGTATAAAATCTTATAATTTATTATTACCAAAGGGGAAAGGTAGGAGAAGGGATAAATTAACAGTTTGGGATTAACACATACACACTGCTATGTATAAAATAGATCATCAACAAGGAACTACTGTATAGCACAGGGAACTACACTGAATATTTTGCAATAACCTATAAGGGGAAATAATCTGAAAAGAATAGATATTTTTATTGACATCATCTATCAATGACAGATAAAATGTAACCTAAGCAAGGCCGATGGTGAGCGCTTCTGACCCTGAAGATTTCAGTCATCTAAAGTTTGGGCTCTGCCTATTTCCCAAGGCCCTTAAAGGACATACGTGTAGCCGTAGCTTAAAAATTCCCCAGTTTGGGGTTCAGGGAGGCACTGATTTGGAAAAATCCCTGGTGTTCTCCTTACATGCACGGGACCCTACCTACAGCTAAAACATGCCTGTCACACCTAGAGGATGGTACACCGTTTGATCGGAAAGAGTTTGGAAAAGGCACCTCATCTCCTCATCGCCTGGTGCTCGGGTTCAACCCTCCAGCATCTTTCCTAACAATCTCCTCACTTGTGGATATCAGCACCGTCAACATCCTGTTGCACACAGTTTGGAATTTGTCCAGATGATGAAGCAGAAGGATGAGAAAAATTTAGAGACAAGTCTTAGGTGTTCGGACAGGCACATGCCACTCTAATTTCCAATCCAGAAGACAAATTCATCAAAGGCTAGAATTGCCCACGGAAACAGAATAGGGCTAGAGGAAATCCCGCTGTTTTGTGTCCAGTTTCCAAAAACACAAGTTGAAAAATGGAAGTCAGGGGCCCTAAAATTCATGAAACTGCAGAGTTGAAAATATCTATCGTCGAAAAATGTCTTGAGGTAAGTCACAGAAAAGGACTTGTAAGCAAGGGAGAGTGGCAGGAAACAGATTTGAAGAGGTAGAAAGGACTCCCCATTAAAGCACAAGAAAAGGGGCTGAACATCGCCAATGATGCAGTTTGTCAAAAAGGGTGTATGCATTTTTTCTGAATATATTCAAGTAAAGGCCATACACACTTTTTATCCAACCAAACAGGTGGGCACTGGAAATCAATATCACAAAATGTATCACTTCACATCAGTCAGAAGGGCCATCCACATAAAGTGTAAACACCAGAAATGCAGGACAGGGCGAGGAGAAAAGGGAGCCCTGTGAGGCTGATAGTGGAAATGTAATTTGCCAACGGCCACTCTGGAGAAGTGTATTGTGTTTGCTAAAACATCTAAAAAATGAGCTACAGAGCATAGGGCACTTGCACTCATGGGCGTGTACCTTGGGAAAAACAAAAATCGACAGAAAACAGGCACCCGAACGTTTACCACCTCTCTGTTAAAAAGGGCCTCAACTTGGATATAACCTAAATGTCCCTGGAAGGATAAAATGGATAAAAGAGATGGGGTACTTATGTAGAGTGGAATATTACTCATCCAGAAATCAATGAAATAAGGCCAGTTGTAACAACTCTGGAGGAGTTACATACGATCATTCTAAGTGACATATGTCAGAAAGAAAAAGACACATATCATAAGATGTCACTTAAAGGTGGAATCAAAAATGGCTACACATGAAATAAATTACAAAACAGAAACATAGTCAAATATGTAGAAAATAGACATAAGGCTGCTAAATGGGAAAGGTGGGGAATGGTGAGGTATTATCCAGGAGGTTGAAATTAGCAAAGATACCATTCCAAGTACCAAATTGAATAACTGACAAGGCCTACACGGTACCTCAAAGAACTGCACTCAGCCCACTCAAGTCACTGGAAAATAATACATATGACTGGTAAGCATCTGAAAAAGAAGTTATTGTTGTCTCACAGTACATGAATCAAGTGGATGTACAGCAGCAAAAAACAGAGCTTTGAAAATCAGCTGTAACCAATATAAAAATAAATTTAAAACTATTTATAAAAACAGTGAGACAGACAAAAATTCTTACAACTTTTGTTGAAGGGCTACGATGTAACATGGATTGAACACATGTAGACCCACAGCAGGATGATTATATAAGGCTGGAAGCTATGCACGCTAAGAGATGTTAGAGAGGCTGGGTGAGGAAATGCAGACCTTTTAAAGTAATACTGCCTGGTACCCATTCCATGGGTCCCAAATCTGCAGGTTCAAGGGAATCTTCTGACAACGAAAACATGCCTGGGAAACCGAGATGAATGTACACCGTGTGCTCAGGAAAGGTGTCTAAAATGCACCTCATTTTTGATCTCCTGGTGCTGGGCTTCGCCATTCCAGCCACATTACTAACAATCTCCCCACTTGGAGAATCAGCACCTTTAACCTCCTGTTTCACACAGTTTGCAATTTGTGCAGAGGATAAATGGGAAGAGGGGGAACCAATGAGAGATTAGCTGTAGGACTTTTGACAGGCACATGTCACTCTAATTTCCCATTAGGAAGAAGAATTAACCAAAGGCTCAGCCTGCCTCCCCAGAACCAGAATAGGGCCAGAAGTAATCCAATGGTTTGGCGGCCAGCTCACAAAAAAAGCGAGTTGCGAAATGGAGCTCAGGAGCAGACAATTCAAAGACCTGCAAAGATATAAATGATAACCAACGTCCAAAAATATATTCAGGTAAGGTAACGAAGAGCATCTGAATGAGAGGCAGAATTGCAGGAAACAGATTTCAAAAGGTAGATTGTACTCACATTTAAAGCATATGAAAAGCAGCAGAATTTCTAAAATGATGCGGTTGGGCAAAAGGGTGTATGCGTTTTTTTCGTGAATATCTTCAGGAAAAAAACACATGCAGAGTTTTTGGCCAACCAAGCAAGAGGGAAATGCAAATCCGCACAACAAAGAAGTCTCAATTTCCACTGCTCAGAAAGGCCATCCAAAAAATGTGTACAAACCAGAAATGCAGGAGAGGCCATGGAAAACAGGGAGCCTAGTCACGCTGATGGGTGGGGTATAAATATCCAAAAGCCACTCTGAAGAAGTGTATGCTGTTTTTAAAACATCTAAAATACAAAGCCCTGGAGCAAGGGGACTTCAACTCATGGACATATAACTTGGGAAGACTAAATGTCAATAAGACACAGGCACCCCAAAGTTTAGGGCTGCTCTGCATACAAGAACCTCAACTTTGGTACACCTAAAATATCCCAGGAAAAAGAGAAATGCATAAAGAACTTGTGGTAATTTTGTACAACGGAATATCACTCAGACGTGAAATCAATGTATATAAGGCCAGTAGCAGCATAAAGAGTGGATTTAGGTATGATGATTTTAAGGGAAATTAGTCACACAGAAAAAGAATCTTATCATAAGATATCACTTATAGAGGGAATGTCAATATCACAACACATGAACTGAATTAAGAAAGAGAACAGAGTCTCACATTTAGCAAAAATCTCTTATGCCTGTTTCAGGGGAAAGGAGAGGTGGTGTGATGCATAAAACCAGAGTTTGATATTAGCACAGGTACCATTCCATAAACCAAATACAGAATAGACAAGACCTACACCTTCCTCAGTGAACGGGACTCAACACCCCTATGCCCCACAGAGGAATATATCTGACTACTAAGAATCTTAAAACCTATGTATTGATATGTCTCCGTAAGGGAATCAATTGTGTCTAGACTGGCATAAACACGTCAGTGAAAATCAGCTCAACCCCATTATAAAAATGAATTTCAAAAAAACCCCCAAAAACAGCGAAATTCTTACACAATTCCTTCAGGGTTTCTGATGAAACCTGGAATGACCCTATCTGCAAAGACAGCTGGATGAGACATAAGGCTGGACACTTGGGACTGAGAGGACTGGTGAGATTGGGAGAGAAAACGCAGACCTTTTAAAGTAGTAATGTATGCCACCATTCCATGTGTCCCAAATCTCCAGGTAGAAGGGTATATCACTACAATTATAACATGTATTGGAAACCTAGAAAATGGACACCCTGTGATGGCGAAAGGTTTCTAAAACTCTCCTAATTTTTCCTCTCCTTGTGCTCCACTTTGGCATTCCAACTGCTTTACTATCAATCTCCCAACGTAGGAGAGTCAGCCCCTATAACCTCCTGGTTCGCACAGTTTGCTAATTGTGCAGAGGATGAAAGGGAAGAGGGAGAACAAATCAGAGAGTAGATGTAGGCATTTGGATTGGCACATGTCACTCTAAGTTCCCGGCAGGAAGAAGAATTAACCAAAGCCTCAACCACCCACAGGGAACCAATATAGCGACCCCTGGAACCCGTATAGGTCCTGAAGCAAAATTGTGGATTTGCGGCCAGCTCACAAAGATGGGATTTGAAAATTGGAGCTCAGGGGCACAGCAATTCACAAACCTGCAGACTTATAAAGGACTACTCTCTTCCAAAAATCTGTTGAGGGAAGGCAATGAAGCGGACTTGAAAATGAGGCAGAATTGCACAAAACATATTTCAAGAGGTAAATTGGAATCACCTTTAAAGCACAGGAAAAGCATCCCAACTTGGACAGAGATGCACTTGGCCAAAAAGGGCGTATGCCTTTTCTCCTGAATATATTCAGAAGAAAACGCATACGCCCTTTTTGGCCAATCAAGCAAGCGCGCAATACAAATCCACACTACAAAGAATTGTCACTTACCACCGGTCAAAAGGGATATCCGAATATCTGTAAAAACCATAAAGGCAAGAGAGAGATGGCAAGGGCATGAAGCAATGTGATCCCAATGGTCATGGAGGATTGTGATGACAAGCGCATGGAGAATTGTGATGACAAGATTATGTACCATTTTGTTGACAAAGGCAAGGAGCATTATGATGACAAGGTTCATGGAGCACAGTGATGACAAGCATCACGGAGCATTGTGATTAGAGGGGTCATGGATCATTGTGATGACAATGGTCATGGAGCATTTTAATGACAAGAGTCCCGGATCATTGTGTTGTCAGGGTTCATGGAGCATTGTGATGACAGTGGTCATGGAGCATTGTGATGACAGGGGTCATGGTGCATTGTGATGAGAAGGTCATGGAGCATTGGGCTGAAAATGTCCATGGAGTACTGTGATGACAGGGGTCATGGAGCATTGTGATGACAAGGTACTGGAGCACTGTGATGAGAAGACCATGGAGCCTTGTGATGACAAGTCTCATGGAGCATTCTGATGAAAAGGGGCATGGAGCATTGTGATTACAGGGGTCTTGGAGCATTGTGATGACAAGGGCATGGAGCATTGTGATGAGAAGGCCATGGAGCATTCTGATGACATGCATCATGGAGCTTTGTGATGACAAGGGCATGGAGCATTGTGATTACAGCGGTCTTGGAGCACTGTGATGAAAAGGACATGGATCATTGTGATGAAAAAGGCATGGAGCCTCGTCATGACAGGGTTCAAGGAGCAAACTGACAACAAGTGTCAGGGAGCATTGTGATGACAAGGGTATTGAGTATTGTGATGACAAAGGTCATGGAGCATTGTGATGAGAAGACCATGGATAATTGTGATGACGAGCGTCATGGGGCGTTGTGATGATAAGTGTTATGGAACATATTGATCTCAAGGATTTGGAGCATTGTGATGACAGAAGTCATGGAGCATTTTGGTTTCATTGTGATGACAATAGCCTGAAGCATTATGATGATGGGCATGGTGCATTGTGATGACAGGGTTCATGGAGCATTGAGATGAAAAGGGGCATGGAGCATTGCGATTACAGGAGTCTTGGAGCATTGTGATGACAAAGGCATGGAACACCGTGAATGAGAAGGCCATGGAGCATTCTGTTGACATGCGTCATGGAGGTTTGTGATGACAAGGGCATGGAGCATTGTGATTACAGCGGTCTTGGAGCATTGTGATGACAAGGGTCATGGAGCCTTGTGATGACAAGGCTGTGGAACATTGTGATGGCAGGGGTCATGGAGCATTGTTATGACAGGGGTAATGGAGCATTGTGATGACAAGGGCATGGAGCATTGGTCTGAAAAGTTTCATGGATTATTGTGATGAGAGGGGGCAAGGAGCATTGTGATGACAAGGGCATGGAACACTGTGATACATGGGTCATGGAGGATTGTAATGAGAAGCGCATGGAGCATTGTGATAAGAATGGCATCGAGCATTGTTATGAAAAGCATCATGGAGCCTGTGATGACAAGGGCATGGAACAATTTGATGAGAGGGTTCATGGAGCATTGTGATGACAATGGCATGCAGCATTGTGATGACAAGGGTCATTGAGCTTTGTGATGACAAAGGTCATGGAGCATTTTGATGACAAGGGTGTGGTGCATTCTGTTGTGAAGGGCAGGGAGCATTGTGATGATAGGGGTCATGGAACATTGTGATGTCAGGGGAATGGAGCATTGTGATGATAAAGGCATATAGCATTGTTGTGACAAGGGTCATGGAATATTGTGATGACAGGGGTGAGGGAGTATTGTGTTGACTAGTGATGGAACATTGTGATATCAGTGGTGAGAGAGCATTTTGATGAGAAGTGCATGGAGCAGTGTGATGACAAGGTTTATGGAGCATTGTGATGACAAAGATGTGGAGCATTGTGATGACAAGCGCATGGCACATTGTGATGCCATGGGTCATGGAGTATTGTGCTAACAAAGGCATTGAGCATTGGGAAGACAAGGGTCACTGAGCATTGTGATGAAATGTTCATGGAGCGCTGTGGTGACAAAGGTCACAGAGCCTTGTGATGATGAGGGCATGAACCATTGTGATGACAAAGGTCATGAAGCATTGTGATGACTGGAGTCAGGGAGCATTGTGATGACAGGGGTCATAGAGCATTGTGATGAAAGGGCATGGAGCATTGTGATGACAGGGGCATGTTGCACTGGTTTGACAAGTTTCAGGGATTATTGTGATGACAGTGGGCATGGCGCATTGTGATGACAAGGGCATGGAGCATTGTGATGAGAAGGTCATGGAGTATTGTGAAGAAGGGTGTCAGGGAGCATTGTGATGACATATGTCATGGTCCATTGCGATGACAATGGAATGGAGCATTGTGATGCCAAGTGTCATGGAGGATTGTGATGACAAAGGTAATGGAGCATTTTGATGACAAGCGCTTGGAGCATTGTGATGACAAGGGTCATGGAGCATTGTGATAACAAGGGCCATTGAGAATTTTGATGACATGTTCATGAAGCATCGTGATGACAATCACATGGAGCTTGCTGTGACAGGGATCATGGAGCATTGCGATGACAAGTGCATAGAGAATTGTGATGACAAAGCATGTAAAACTGTGATGAAAAGCATCATGGAGCACAGTGATGCCAAGAACGTGGAGAATTGTGATGACAGGGGACATGGAGCATTGTAATGACCAGGGCATGGAGTATTGTGATGGCAAGACCGTGGAGCATTGTGATGAGAAGACCATGGATAATTGTGATGATGAGCGTCATGGAGCACTGTAATGACAAGGGGTATGGAGCATTGTGATAACAGGGGTCATGGAGCATTGTGATGACAAGTTTCATGGAGCATTCTGATGACAAGCTTGTGGAGTATTTTGATGACAATGACATGGAGCATTTTGATGAAAATGGCATGCGGCATTGTGATGAAAAAGACATGGAGCCTTTTCATGACAGTTTTCAGGGAGCATTCTGACGACAAGTGTCAGGGAGCATTGTGATGACAAAGGTCATGGAGAATTGTGACGACAAGGGCATGGAGTATTGTGATGACAAGCACATGGAGCTTGCTATGACGGGGTCATGGAGCATTGCGATGACAAGTGCATAGAGAATTGTGATGACAAAGCATGTAACACTGTGATGAGAAGTATCATGGAGCATAGTGATGCCAAGATCGTGGACAATTGTGATGAGAGGGGACGTGCAGCATTGTGATGACCAGGGCATGGAGCATTGCGATGGCAAGATCGTGGAGCATTGTGATGAGAAGACCATGGATAATTGTGATGACGAGGGTCATGGAGCACTGTAATGACAAGGGGTATAGAGCATTGTGATGACAGTGGTCATGGAGCATTGTGATGACCGGGGACATGGAGCATTGTGATGCCCAAGGCATGGAGCACTGTGATGGCAAGACCGTGGAGCATTGTGATGAGAAGACCATGGATAATTGTGATGAGGAGCATCATGGAACACTGTAATGACAAGTGGTATGGAGCCTTGTGATGACAGGGGTCATGGAGCATTGTTATGACAGTGGTCATGGAGCATTGTGATGACAAGGGTCATGGAGCATTTTGATGACAAGGGCGTGGAGCATTGTGATGAGAAGACCATGGACAATTGTGATTACGAGTGTCATGGAGCACTGTAATGACAAGCAGTATGGAGCATTGTGATGACAGGGGTCATGGAGCATTGTGATGACTGGAGACATGGAGCATTGTGATGACCAGGGCATGGAGCATTGTGATGGCAAGACCGTGGAGCACTGTGATGAGAAGACCATGGATAATTGTGATGACGAACATCATGGAGCACTGTAATGACAAGGGGCATCGAGCATTGTGATGACAGGTGTCATGGAGCATTGTGATGACAGGGCTCATGGATCATTGAGATGACAAGGGTCACGGAGCATTCTGATGACAAGCTTGTGGAGTATTGTGATGACAATGGCATGAAGCATTGTGATGAAAAGGGCATGGATCATTGTGATGAAAAAGGCATGGAGACTTGTCATGACAGGGTTCAATGAGCATACTGATGACAAGTATCAGGGAGCATTGTGATGACAAGTGTATTGAGAATTGTGATGACAAAGGTCATGGAGCATTGTGATGAGAAGTCCATGGATAATTGTGATGACCAGCATCATGGGGCGTTGTGATGACAAGTGTTATGGAACATTGTGATCACAAGGGTTTGGAGCATTGTGATGAGAGAGGTCATGGAGAATTTTGATTTCATTGTGATGACAATAGCATGAAGCATTATGATGATGGGCATGGTGCATTGTGATGACAGGGTTCATGGAGCATTGAGATGCAAAGAGGCATGGATCATTGTAATAACAAGGGTCTTGGAGCATTGTGATGACAAGGGCATGGAGTATTGTGATGAGAAGGCCATGGAGCATTCTGATGACATGCGTCAGGGAGCTTTGTGATGACATGGGCATGGAGCATTGTGATTACAGGGGTCTTGGAGCATTGTGATGACAAGGGCCATGGAGTCTTGTGATGACAAGGCCGTAGAACATTGTGATGGCAGGGGTCATGGAGCATTGTTATGACAGGTGTAATGGAGCATTGTGATGACAAGGGCATGGAGCATTGGTCTGAAAAGTTTCATGGATTATTGTGATGAGAGTGAGCATGGAGCATTGTGATGACAAGGGCACGGAACACAGTGATACATGTGTCATGGAGGATTGCAATGACAAGGGCATGGAGCATTGTGATGACAAGCGTCATGGAGCTTTGTGATGACAATGGCATGGAGCAATGTGATGAGAGGTTTCATGGAGCTTTGTGATGACAATGGCATGGAGCATTGTGATTCCAAGGGTCATGGAGCTTTGTGATGACATAGGCCATGGAGCATTTTGATGACAAGGGCGTGGTGCATTGTGATGAGAAGGGCAGGGAGAATTGTGATGACAGGGTCATGGAGCAATTGGATGAAAAGGGTCATGGAACATTTTGATGACAGTGTTTATGGAACATTGTGATGTTAGGGGTCATGGAGCATTGTGATGAAAAGGGTCATGGAGCATTGTGATGACAGGGGTTATGGAACATTGTGATGTCAGGGGTCATGGAGCATTGTGATGATAAGAGCATGTAGCATTGTTGTGACAAGGGTCATGGAACATTGGGATGACAGGGTGGGGGGAGTATTGTGTTGACTAGTGATGGAACATTGTGATATCAGTGGTGAGAGAGCATTTTGATGAGAGGTGCATGGAGCATTGTGATGACAAAGCTGTGGAGCATTGTGATGAGAAACGCAGGGCACATTGTGATGACATGGGTCATGGAACATTGTGCTGACAAACGCATGGAGCATTGTGATGACAAGGTTTATGGAGCATTGTGATGACAACGATGTGGAGCATTGTGATGACAAGCGCATGGCACATTTGATGCCATGTGTCATGGAGTAATGTGCTGACAAAGGCATGGAGCATTGTGATGACAAGGGTCACCGAGCATTGTGATGAAATGTTCATGGAGTGTTGTGGTCAAAAAGGTCACAGAGCCTTGAGATGACGAGGTCATGGACCATTGTGATGACAAAGGTCATGAAGCATTGTGATGACTGGAGTCACGGAGCATTGTGATGACAGGGGTCATAGAGCATTGTGATGAAAGGGCATGGAGCCTTGTGATGACAGGGTCATGGAGCATTTTTCTGACAAGTTTCATGGATTATTGTGATGACAGTGGGCATGGCGCATTGTGATGACAAGGGCATGGAGCATTGTGATGAGAAGGTCATGGAGTATTGTGAAGAAGGGTGTCAGGGAGCATTGTGATGACATATGTCATGGTCTATTGCAATGACAATGGAATGTAGCATTGTGATGCCAAGTGTCATGGAGGATTGTGATGACAAATGTAATGGAGCATTTTGATGACAAGGGCTTGGAGCATTGTGATGACAAGGGTCATGGCGCATTGTGATAACAAGGGCCATTGAGAATTTTGATGACATGTTCATGAAGCATTGTGATGACAATCACATGGAGCTTGCTATGACAGGGGTCATGGAGCATTACGATGACAAGTGCATAGAGAATTGTGATGACAAAACATGTAACACTGTGATGAGAAGTATCATGGAGCATAGTGATGCCAAGAACGTGGAGAATTGTGATGACAGGGGACATGGAGCATTGTGATGACCAGGGCATGGAGCATTGTGATGGCAAGACCGTGGAGCATTGTGATGAGAAGACCATGGATAATTGTGATGACGAGCGTCATGGAGCACTGTAATGACAAGGGGTATGGAGCATTGTGATGACAGGGGTCATGGAGCATTGTGATGACTGGGGACATGGAGCATTGTGATGACCAAGGCATGGAGCATTGTGATGGCAAGACTGTGGAGAATTGTGATGAGAAGACCATGGATAATTGTGATGACGAGCGTCATGGAACACTGTAATGACAAGGGGTATGGAGCATTGTGATGACAGGGGTCATGGAGCATTCTGAAGACAATGATCATGGAGCATTCTGATGACAAGCTTGTGGAGTATTGTGATGACAATGACCTGGAGCGTTGTGATGAAAAGGGCATGGAGCATTCTGATGAAAAAGGCATGGAGCCTTTTCATGACAGTGTTCAAGGAGTATTCTGACGACAAGTGTCAGGGAGCATTGTGATGACAAGTGTATTGAGAATTGTGATGACAAAGGTCATGGAGCATTGTGACGACAAGTGCATGGAGTATTGTCATGACAGTCATCATGGAGTGTTGTGATGACAAGTGTTATGGAACATTGTGATCACAAGGGGTTGGAGCATTGTGATGACAAAGGTCATGGACCATTTTGATTTCAAGGAGCATGGAGCATTGTGATGACAAGGGCATGGAGCAATGTGATCCCAAGGTTCATGGAGGATTGTGATGAAAATGGTAATGGAGTATTGTGATGACAAGCTCATGGAGCATTGTGATGACAAGGTCATGTAGGATTTTGATGACACAGGCATGGAGATTTGTGATGATAAGGGTCATGGAGCACTGTGATGATAAGCGTCATGGAGCATTGTGATTACAGGGGTCATGGAGCATTGGGATGACAAGGGCATGGATCATTGTGATGACAGGTGTCATGGAGCATTGGGCTGAAAATGTTCATGGAGCATTGTGATGACAAGGAAATGGAGCATTGTGATGACAAGAGTCCCAGATCATTGTGTTGTCAGGGGTCATGGAGTGTTGTGATGACAGTGGTCATGGAGGATTGTGATGATATGGGTCATGGAGCATTGTGATGAGAAGGTCATGAAGCATTGGGCTGAAAATATTCATGGAGTATTGTGATGACAGGGGTCATGGAGCATTGTAATGAGAAGGGAATTGAGCACTGTGATGACAACGTCCTGGAGCATTGTGATGGGAAGTCCATGGAGCCTTGTGATGACAATTCTCATGGAACATTCTGATGAAAAGGGGCATGGAGCATTGTGATTACAGGGGTCTTGGAGCATTGTGATGACAAGGGCATGGAGCATTGTGATGAGAATGCCATAGAGCATTCTGATGACATGCGTCATGGAGCTTTGTGCTGACAAGGGCATGGAGCATTGTGATGAAAATGGCATGGATCATTGTTATGAAAAAGGCATGGAGCCTTGTCATGACAGGGTTCAAGGAGCATACTGACGACAAGTGTCACGGAGCATTGTGATGACAAGTGTATTGAGCATTGTGATGACAAAGTTCATGGAGCATTGTGATGAGAAGACCATGGATAATTGTGATGATGAGCGTCATGGGGTGTTGTGATGATAAGTTTTATGGAACATTGTGATCACAAGGGTTTGGAGCATTGTGATGACAGAGGTCATGGAGCATTTTGATTTCATTGTGATGACAATAGCCTGAAGCATTATGGTGATGGGCATGGTGCATTGTGATGACAGCGTTCATGGAGCATTGAGATGAAAAGGGACATGGAGCATTGTGATTACAGGGGTCTTGGAGCATTGTGATGACAAGGGCAAGGAGCATTGTGATGAGAAGGCCATGGAGCATTCTGATGACATGCGTCATTGAGCTTTGTGATGACAAGGGCATGGAGCATTGTGATTACAGGGGTCTTGGGGCATTGTGATGACAAGGGTCATGGAGCCTTGTGATGACAATGGTGTGGAACATTGTGATGGCAGGGGTCATGGAGCATTGTTATGACAGGGGTAATGGAGCATTGTGATGAGAAGGGCATGGAGCATTGGTCTGAAAAGTTTCATGGATTATTGTGATGAGAGTGGGCATGGAGCATTGTGATGACAAGGTCACGGAACACTGTGATCCATGGGCCATGGAGGATTGTAATGACAAGGGCATGGAGCATTGTGATGAGAAGGGCATCGAACATTGTTTTGACAATCGTCATGGAGCTTTGTGATGACAAGGGCATGGAACAATGTGATGAGAGGGTTCATGGAACATTGTGATTCCAAGGGTTATGGATCTTTGTGATGACAAAAGTCATGGAGCATTTTGATGTCAAGGGCGTGGTGCATTGTGATGAGAAGGGCAGGGAGCATTTTGATGACAGGGTCATGCAGCAATTTGATGAAAAGTGTAATGGAACATTTTGATGACAGGGGTTATAGAACATTGTGATGTCGGGGGTCATGGAGCTTTGGGATGAAAAGGGTCATGGAGCATTTTGATGACAGGGGTTATGGAACATTGTGATGTCAGGGGTCATGGAACATTGTGATGATAAGGGGATGTAGCATTGTGATGACAGGGGTCATGGAACATTGTGATTACAGGGGTGAGGGAGTATTGTGATGACTAGTGATGGAACATTGTGATATCTCTGTTGAGAGAGCATTTTGATGAGAAGTGCATGGAGCATTGTGATTACAAGGTTTATGGAGCATTACGATGACAAGGTTGTGGACCGTTGTGATGAAAATCACGTGGCACATTGTGATGACAAGGGTCATGGAGCATTGTTCTGACAAAGGCATGGAGCATTGTGATGACAAGGGTCACGGAGCATTGTGATGAAAATTCATGGAGTATTGTGGTTACAAAGGTCACAGAGCCTTGTGATGATGTGGGCATGGACCACTGTGATGACAAATGTTATGAAGCATTGTGATGACTGGAGTCACAGAGCATTGTGATGACAGGGGTCATGGAGCATTGTGATGACAAGGGCATGGAGCATTGGTCTAATAAGTTTCATGGCTTATTGCGATGACAGTTGGAATGGCGCATTGTGATGACAAGGGCATGGAGCATTGTGATGACCAGGTCATTCATTATTGTGAAGACAGGTGTCAGGGAGCATTGTGATGACATATGTAATGGCCCATTGTGATGACAATGCCATGGAGCATTGTGATGCCAAGTGTCACGGAGGATTCTGATGACAAAGGTAATGGAGCATTGTGATGACAATGGCTTGGAGCATTGTGATGACAAGGGTCAGGGAGCATTGTGCTGACAAGTGCATGGAAAATTGTGATGACAAGGGACATGGAGCATTCTGATGACAAGCTTGTGGAGTATTTTGATGACAATGGCATGGAGCATTGTGATGAAAACGGCATGGTGCATTTTGATGAAAAAGGCATGGAGCCTTATTGTGACAGGGTTCAAGGAGCATTCTGACGACAAGTGTCAGGGAGCATTGTGATGACAATTGTATCGAGAATTGTGATGACAAAGGTCATGGAGCATTGTGATGAAAAGGGCATGGAGTATTGTGATGACAGGCATCATGGAGCATTGTGATGACAAGTGTTATGGAACATTGTGATCACAAGGGTTTGGAGCATTGTGATGACAGAGGTCATGGATCATTTTGATTTGAAGGAGCATGGAGCATTGTGATGACAAGGGCATGGAGCAATGTGATCCCAAGGTTCATGGAGGATTGTGATGGCAATGGTAATGGAGTATTGTGATGACAAGTGCATAGAACATTGTAATGACAAGGTCATGTAGCATTTTGCTGACAAAGGCATGGAGCATTGTGATGACAGGTGTCATGGAGCACTGTGATGACAAGCGTCACGGAGCATTGTGATTACAGGGGTCATGGAGCATTGGGATGACAAGGGCATGCATCATTGTGATGACAAGTGTCATGGAGCATTGGGCTGAAAATGTTCATGGAGTATTGTGATGACAGGGGTCATGGAGCATTGTGATGACTAGGGAATGGAGCATTGTGATGACAAGAGTCCCGGATCATTGAGTTGTCAGGTGATATTGAGTGTTGTGATGACTGTGGTCATGGAGCATTGTGATGATATTGGTCATGGAGCATTGTGATGAGAAGGTCATGGAGCATTGGGCTGAAAATGTTCATGGAGTATTGTGATGACAGGGGTCATGGAGCATTGTGATGATAAGGGAATGGAGCATTTTGATGACAATGTCCTGGAGCATTGTGATGAGAAGACCATGGAGCCTTGTGATGACAAGTCTCATGGAGCATTCTGATGAAAAGGGGCATGGACCATTGTGATTACAGGGGTCTTGGAGCATTGTGATGACAAGGGCATGGAGCATTGTGATGAGAAGGCCATGGAGCATTCTGATGACATGCATCATGGAGCTTTGTGATGACAAGGGCATGGAGCATTGTGATTACAGGGGTCTTGGAGCATTGTGATGAAAATGGCATGGAACATTGTGATGAAAAAGGCATGGAGCCTTGTCATGAAAGGGTTCAGGGAGCATACTGATGGCAAGAGTCAGGGAGCATTGTGATGACATGTGTATTGCGCATTGTGATGACAAATGTCATGGGGCATTGTGATGAGAAGTCCATGGATAATTGTGATGACTAGCGTCATGGGGTATTGTGATGACAAGTGTTATGGAACATTGTGATCACAAGGGTTTGGAGCATTGTGATGACAGAGGTCATGGAGCATTTTGATTTCATTGTGATGACAAGAGCATGAAGCATTATGATGATGGGCATGGTGCATTGTGATGACAGGGTTCATGGAGCATTGTGATGAAAGGTGGCATGGAGCTTTGCTCTGACAAGTTTCATGGATTATTTTGATGACAGTGGGCATGGCACATTGTGATGACAAGGGCATGGAGCATTGTGATGACAAGGTCATGGAGTATTGTGAAGACAGGTGTCAAGGAGCATTGTGATGACATATGTTATGTTCCATTGTGATGACAATAGCACGGAGCATTGTGATGCCAAGTGTCATGGAGGATTGTTGTGACAAAGGTAAAGGAGAATTGTGATGATAAGCGCATGGAGCATTGAGATGACAAGGGCCATTGATAATTTTAATGTCCATGTCCTGAACACTGTGATGACAAGCGCATGGAGCTTCCTATGACAGGGTTCATGGAGCATTGCGATGACAAGTGCATGGAGTATTGTTATGACAAGAGCATATAACATTGTGATGAGAAGTGCCATGGAGCATTGTGATGACAAGGACGTGGAGAATTGTGAGGACAAGGGACATTGAGCTTTGAGATGACCAGGGCATGGAGCATTGTGATGGCAAAACCGTGGAGCATTGTGATGAGAAGACCATGGGTAATTGTGATGACGAGCATCATGGAGCACTGTAATGACAAGGGGCATGAAGCATTGTGATGACAGGTGTCAGGGAGCATTGTGATGACAAGGGCATGGAGCATTGTGATGACAAGGGTATGGAACATTGTGATGAAAAGTGCCATTGAGAATTTTGATGATAAAGTCGTGAAGCATTGTGATGACAAACACTTGGAGCTTGCTATGACAGGGGTCATGGAACATTGCAATGACAAGTGCATGGAGAATTGTGATGAAACGAGCATGTAACTTTGTGATGAGAAGTGTCATGTAGCATTGTGATGACAAGTACGTGGAGAATTGTTATGACAAGGGACATGGAACATTGTGATAACCAGGGAATGGAGAATTGTGATGACAGGGGTCATGAAGCATTATTATGACAAGGGCCATGGTGCATTCTGATATAAGATATCACTTATGAAGGGACTGTAAACCTGGCTACATATGAACTGAATTAGGAAAGAGAACAGAGTCTCAGATTTAGAAAACACTCTTATGCTTGCTTAAGGTGGAAGGAGAGGTGGGGAGACACACAAAACCAGAGTTTGATATTAACACAGGTACCATTCCATAATCCAAATACAGAAGAGACAAGCCCGACTCCTTCCTCAGTGAATGGGACTCAACACCCCTATTCCCCACAGAGAAATATATCTGACTAGTAAGGATCTTAAAACCTATGTATTGATATGTCTCCATAAGGGAACCAAGTGTGTCTAGAATGACATAAACATGGCAGTGAGAATCAGCTCAAACCCACTATAAAAAGGAATTTCAAAACAAAACAAAGAAACAGTGGAATTCTTACACAACACCTTCAGGTGTTCTGATGAAACTTGGAATGACCCTATCTACAACAACAGCTGGATGTGGCATAAGGCTGTTCACCTGGGACTGAGAGGATTGGTGAGATTGGGTGAGAAAATGCAGACGCTTTAAAGCAATAATGCCTGCCACTGATTCCATGGTTCCCAACTCTCCAGGTAGAAGGGAATATCACTACAGTTATAACATGTATGGGAAACCTAGAGAATGGGCACCCTCTGATGGTGAAAAGTTTCTAAAACCCTACTAATTTTTTTCTCTCCATGTGCTGCAGATTGACATTCCAACTGCTTTAATATCAATCTCCCAATTTGGAGAGTCAGCCCCTATAACATCCTGGTTCGCACAGTTGGCACATTGTGCAGAGGATATAAGGGAAGAGGGAGAACCAATGAGAGAGTAGCTGTAGGCATTTGGACGGCCACATGTCACTCTAATTTCCGTTACGAAGAAGAATTAACCAAACTCTCAGCCTGCCCCACCCCCATAACTAGTATAGGTCCTGAATCAAAATTGTGGGTTTGCGGTCAGCTCACCAAAACACAAGTTGAAAAATGGAGCTCAGGGGCACAGCAATTCACTAACTTGCAGAGTTATACAGGACTACTCTCTTCCAAAAATCTGTTGAGGAAAAGCCATGAGGCGGACTTGAAAATGAGGGAGATTTGCACGAAACAGATTTCCAGAAGTACATTGGAATCGCCTTTAAACACAGGAAAAGCATCACAACTTCGAAAATTATGGAATTGTCCATAAAGGGCGCATGCGTTTTCTCCTGAATATATTCAGGGGAAAACGCATACACCCATTTTGGCCAACCAAGCAACCGCAAAATGCAAATCTGCACTACAAAGAAGTATCACTTCCCCCCAGTCAAAAGGGATATCTGTAAAATGTGTAAAAACCAGAAAGGCAAGAGGGGCTCTAGAGAACAGGGAGCCTTGTTATGCTGATGGGTGGGATGCAGATTGCCAACAGCCACTCTGGAGGAGTGCATTGTGTTCCCTAAAAGAATTAAACAACAGAGCTTCACAACCTAAGGCACTTCCAGTCATGGGAATATACCTTGGGGAAATTGAAAATCAATAAGACACAGCCAACCCAAAATATAGGGCAGCACTGCTTTCAAGAACCTCGACTTTGGGACACATTAAATATCCCAGTAAAGACAAAAATAGTAAAGAAATTGTGGTACATACGTACGATGGAATATCCCTCAGCCATGAAATCAATGTCATAAGGCCAGTAGCAGTATAATGAGTGGATTCATGTACGATGATTCTAACTGAAATAAGTCACACAGAAAAAGAAACTTATCATAAGATATCACTTATGAAGGTCTTGTAAACATGGCTACACATGAACTGAATTAGGAAAGAGAAGAGTCTCACATTTAGAAAACACTCTTATGCCTGCTCAAGAGGAAAGGAGAGGTGGGGTGATGCATAAAACCAGAGTTTGATATTAGCACAGGTACGGTTGCATAATCCAAATACAAAATAGACAAGACCTACTCTTTCCTCACTGAACGGGGCTCAACACCCCTATTCCCCGAAGAGTAGTATATCTGACTAGTAAGAATCTTAAAACCTATGTATTGATATGTCTCCATAAGGTAACCAAGTGTGTCTAGAATGACATAAACACGGCAGAGAGAATCAGCTCAAACCCACTATAAAAATGAATTTCAAAACAAAACAAATAAACAGTGAAATTCTTACACAATACCTTCAGGGGTTCTGATGAAACTTAGAATGACCCTATCTACAACGACAGCTGGATGTGGCATAAGGCTGGTCACCTGGGACTGAGAGGATTGGTGAGATTGGGTGAGAAAATGCAGACCGTTTAAAGCAATAATACCTGGCACCCATTCCATGGGTCCCAACTCTCCAGTTAGAAGGGAATATCACTACAGTTATAACATGTATGGGAAACCTAGAGAATGGACACCATCTGATGGTGAAAGGTTTCTAAAACTCTACTAATTTTTTTCTCTCCTTGTGCACCAGTTTGACATTCCGACTGCTTTATTATCAATCTCCCAAATTGGAGAGTCAGCACCTATAACGTCCTGGTTCGCACAGTTGGCACGTTGTGTAGAGGATATAAGGGAAGAGGGAGAAACAATTAGAGAGTAGCTGTAGGCATTTGGATGGCCACATGTCACTCTAAATTCCCGTCACGAAGAAGAATTAACAAACTCTGAGCCAGCCACCCCAATGGAACCAGTATAGGTCCTGAAGCAAAATTGTGGATTGGCAGTCAGCTCACAAAAACGCGAGTTGAAAAATGGAGCTCAGGGGCACAGCAATTCACTAACTTGCAGAGTTATAAAGGACTACTCTCTTCCAAAAATCTGTTGAGAGAAAGCCATGAGGCGGACTTGAAAATGAGGCAGAAGTACACGAAACAGATTTCCAGAAGTACATTGGAATCGCCTTTAAACACAGGAAAGGCATCACAACTTCGACAATAATGGAATTGTCCAGAAAGGGCGCATGCGTTTTCTCCTGAATATATTCAGGAGAAAACGCATACGCCTATTTTGGCCAACCAAGCCACCGCACAATGCAAATCTGCACTACAAAGAAGTATCACTTCCAACCGGTCAAAAGGGACATCCACAAAATGTGTAAAAACCAGAAAGGCAAGACAGGCCCTAGAGAACAGGGAGCCTTGTTATGCTGATGGGTGGGATGTAACTTGCCAACTGCCTCCCTGGAGGAGTGCATTGTGTTCCCAAAAAGAAGTAAACAACAGTGCTTCACAACCTAAGGCACTTCCAGTCACGGGAATATACCTTGGGAAAATTAAAAATCAATAAGACACAGCCACCCCAAAATTTATGGCAGCACTGCTTACAAGAACCTCGACTTCGGGACTCCTTATAAATACCAGGAAAGACAAAAATGGTAAAGAAATTGTGGTACATACGTATGATGGAATATCCCTCAGCCATGAAGTCAATGTCATAAGGCCAGTAGCAGCATAATGACGGGATTCATGTACGATGATTCTAACTGAAAAATTCACACAGAAAAATAAACTTATCATAAGATATCACTTATGAAGTGTATATAAACATGGCTACACATGGAATGAATTAGGAAAGGGAACAGAGTCTCATATTTAGAAAACAATCTTATGCATGCTTAAGGGGAATGCAGAGGTGGGGTGATGAATAAAACTAGAGTTTAATATTAGCACAGGTACGGTTCCATAATCCAAATACAGAATAGACAAGACCTACTACTTCCTCTGTGAACGGAACTCAAAACCCCATATTTCCCGCAGAGGAATATATCTTACTAGTAAGAATCTTAAAACCTATGTATTGATATGTCTCCGTAAGGGAATCAAGTGTGTCTAGACTGGCATAAACATGGCAGCGAGAATCAGCTCAAACCCACTAGAAAAGGAAATTCAAAAACAAAACAAAAAACAGGGAAATTCTTTTCAATTCCTTCAGGGTCTCTGATGAAACCTGGAATGACCCTATCTACAATGACAGCTGGATGTGGCATAAGGAGGGACACTTGGGACAGAGACGATTGGTGAGATTGGGTGAGCAAATGCAGACCCATTAAAGCACAAATGCCTGGCACCCATTCCATGGGTCCCAACTCTCCAGGTTGAAGGGAGTATTACTACAGCTATAACATGTACGGGAAACCTAGAGAACGGACACAATGTGAATACGAAAGGTTTCTAAAACTCAACGAATAGTCCCTCTGCTGGTGCTCCGGTTTGACTTTCCATCTGCTTTACTATCAACCTCCCAACTTGGAGAGACAGCCCCTTTAACCTCCTGGTTCGCACAGGTTGCCAATTTGGCAGAGGATGAAAGCGAAGAGGGAGAACCAATGAGAGAGTAGCTGTTAGGCACTTGGACGTGCACATATCACTGTAATTTCCTGGCAGGAAGAATAATTATCCAAAGTCTCAGCCCCCCACCGGGAACCAGCATAGGTCCTGAACCAAAATTTTGGACTTGTGGTCAGCTCACCAAAAACGAGTTGAAAAATGGAGCTCAGGGGCACAGCAATTCACAAACTGGCCGAGTAATAAAGGACAACTATCGTCCAAAAATCTGTTGAGGGAAGACAACGAGGCGGACTTGAAAGCGAGGCAGAATAGCAGGAAACAGATTTCAAGAGGTACGTTGGAATCGCCTTTAAAGCACAGGAAGAGGGGCACAACTTCGACAATGATGCACTTGGCCAAAAAGGGCGTATGCGTTTTCTCCTGAATATATTCAGGAGAAAACGCATACGCCCTTTTTGGCCAAGCAAGCAAGCGGGCAATGCAAATCTGCACTACAAAGAAGTATCACTTCCCACCGGTCAAAAGGGACATCCACAAAATGTGTAAAAACCAGAAAGGCAAGACAGGCCCTGGAGAACAGGGAGCCTTGTTATGCTGATGGGCGGGATGTAAATTGCCAACTGCCGCTCTGGAGGAGTACATTGTGTTCCCTAAAACAAGTAAAGAACAGAGCTACAGAGCCAAGGGCACTTCCAGTCTAGGGAATATACCTTGGGAAAACTGAAAATCAATAAGACAGAGCCACCCCAAAATTTAGGGCTGCAATGCTTACAAGGACCTCAACTTGGGTACACCTTAAATATCCCAGGAAATATAAAAATGGTTCAAAAAATTGTGGTACTTACGTACGATGGAATATCCCTCAGCCATGAAATCAATGTCATAAGACCAGTAGCAGCAAAATGGGTGGATTCAGGTACGATGATTCTAAGTGAAATAAGTCACACAGAAAAAGAAACTTATCATAAGATATCACTTATGAAGATCCTGTAAACATGGCTACACTTGAACTGAGTTAGGAAAGAGAACAGTGTCACACATTTAGAAAACACTCTTATGCCTGCTTAAGGGGGAAGGAGAGGTGGGATGATACATAAAACCAGAGTTTGATATAAGCACAGGTACCGTTCCAAAAACCAACTATGGAATAAACAAGACCTACAGCTTCCTCAGTGAAAGGGACTCAAAACCCCATATTTCCCGCAGAGGAATATATCTGACGAGTAAGAATCTTAAAACCTATGTATTGATATGTCTCTGTAAGGGAATCAAGTGTGTCTAGACTGGCATAAACATGGCAGTGAGAATCAGCTCAAACCCACTATAAAAAGGAATTTAAAAACAAAACAAAAAAACTGGGAAAATCTTTACAATTCCTTCAGGGTCTCTGATGAAACCTGGAATGACCCTATCTACAATGACAGCTGGATGTGGCATAAGGAGGGACACTTGGTACTGAGACGACTGGTGAGATTGTGTGAGCAAATGCAGACCCTTTAAAGCACAAATACCTGGAACCCATTCCATGGGTCCCAACTCTCCAGGTTGAAGGGAATATTACTACAGCTATAACATGTACGGGAAACCTAGAGAACGGACACAATGTGAATACGAAAGGTTTCTAAAACTCAACGAATAGTCCCTCTCCTGGTGCTCCGGTTTGACTTTCCATCTTCTTTACTATCAACCTCCCAAGTTGGAGAGACAGCCCCTTTAACCTCCTGGTTCGCACAGGTTGCCAATTTGGCAGAGGATGAAAGGGAAGAGGGAGAACCAATGAGAGAGTAGCTGTTAGGCACTTGGACATGCACATATCACTGTAATTTCCCGGCAAGAAGAAGAATTATCCAAAGTCTCAGCCCCCCAGTGGGAACCAGCATAGGACCTGAACCAAAATTTTGGACTTGCGGTCAGCTCACCAAAAACGAGTTGAAAAATGGAGCTCAGGGGCACAGCAACGCACAAACTGGCTGAGTAATAAAGGACAACTATCGTCCAAAAATCTGTTGAGGGAAGGCAACGAGGCGAACTTGAAAGCGAGGCAGAATAGCAGGAAACAGATTTCAAGAGGTACGTTGGAATCGCCTTTAAAGCACAGGAAGAGGGGCACAACTTCGAAAATGATGCACTTGGCCAAAAAGGGCGTATGCGTTTTCTCCTGAATATATTCAGGAGAAAACGCATACACCCTTTTTGGCCAAGCAAGCAAGCGGGCAATGCAAATCTGCACTACAAAGAAGTATCACTTCCCACCGGTCAAAACGGACATCCACAAAATGTGTAAAAACCAGAAAGGCAAGACAGGCCCTGGAGAACAGGGAGCCTTGTTATGCTGATGGGCGGGATGTAAATTGCCAACTGCCGCTCTGGAGGAGTATATTGTGTTTCCTGAAACAAGTAAAGAACAGAGCTACAGAGCCAAGGGCACTTCCAGTCTACGGAATATACCTTGGGAAAACTGAAAATCAATAAGACAGAGCCACCCCAAAATTTAGGGCTGCACTGCGTACAAGGACCTCAACTTGGGTACACCTTAAATATCCCAGGAAATATAAAAATGGTTCAAAAAATTGTGGGACTTACGTACGATGGAATATCCCTCAGCCATGAAATCAATGTCATAAGACCAGTAGCAGCAAAATGGGTGGATTCAGGTACGATGATTCTAAGTGAAATAAGTCACACAGAAAAAGAAACTTATCATAAGATATCACTTATGAAGATCCTGTAAACATGGCTACACTTGAACTGAGTTAGGAAAGAGAACAGTGTCTCACATTTAGAAAACACTCTTATGCCTGCTTAAGGGGGAAGGAGAGGTGGGGTGATGCATAAAACCAGAGTTTGCTATAAGCACAGGTACCGTTCCAAAAACCATGTATGGAATACACAAGACCTACAGCTTCCTCAGTGAAAGGGACTCAAAACCCCATATTTCCCGCAGAGGTATATATCTGGCTAGTGAGAATCTTAAAACCTATGTATTGATATGTCTCCGTAAGGGAATCAAGTGTGTCTACACTGGCATAAACATGGCAGCGAGAATCAGCTCAAACCCACTATAAAAAGGAATTTCAAAAACAAAACAAAAAAACTGGGAAATTCTTTACAATTCCTTCAGGGTCTCTGATGAAACCTGGAATGACCCTATCTACAATGACAGCTGGATGTGGCATAAGGAGGGAAACTTGGGGCTGAGACGACTGGTGAGATTGGGTGAGCAAATGCAGACCCTTTAAAGCACAAATGCCTGACACCCATTCCATGGGTCCCAACTCTCCAGGTTGAAGGGAATATTACTAGAGCTATAACATATACGGGAAACCTAGAGAACGGACACACTGTGAATACGAAAGGTTTCTAAAACTCAACGAATAGTCCCTCTCCTGGTGCTCCGGTTTGACTTTCCATCTGCTTTACTATCAACCTCCCAACTTGGAGAGACAGCCCCTTTAACCTCCTCGTTCGCACAGGTTGCCAATTTGGCAGAGGATGAAAGGGAAGAGGGAGAACCAATGAGAGAGTAGCTGTTAGGCACTTGGACGGGCACATATCACTGTAATTTCCTGGCAGGAAGAAGAATTATCCAAAGTCTCAGCCCCCCACCGGGAACCAGCATAGGTCCTGAACCAAAATTTTGGACTTGCGGTCAACTCACCAAAAACGAGTTGAAAAATGGAGCTCAGGGGCACAGCAATTCACAAACTGGCCGAGTAATAAAGGACAACTATCGTCCAAAAATCTGTTGAGGGAAGGCAACGAGGCGGACTTGAAAGCGAGGCAGAATAGCAGGAAACAGCTTTCAAGAGGTACGTTGGAATCGCCTTTAAAGCACAGGAAGAGGGGCACAACTTCGACAATGATGCACTTGGCCCAAAAGGGTGTATGCGTTTTCTCCTGAATATATTCAGGAGAAAACGCATACGCCCTTTTTGGCCAAGCAAGCAAGCGGGCAATGCAAATCTGCACTACAAAGAAATATCACTTCCCACCAGTCAAAAGGGACATCCACAAAATGTGTAAAAACCAGAAAGGCAAGACAGGCCCTGGAGAACAGGGAGCCTTGTTATGCTGATGGGTGGGATGTACATTGCCAACTGCCTCTCTGGAGGAGTGCATTCTGTTCCCTAAAACAAGTAAAGAACAGAGCTACAGAGCCAAGGGCACTTCCAGTCTAGGGAATATACCTTGGGAAAACTGAAAATCAATAAGACAGAGCCACCCCAAAATTTAGGGCTGCACTGCTTACAAGGACCTCAACTTGGGTACACCTTAAATATCCCAGGAAATATAAAAATGGTTCAAAAAATTGTGGTACTTACGTACGATGGAATATCCCTCAGCCATGAAATCAATGTCATAAGACCAGTAGCAGCAACATGGGTGGATTCAGGTACGATGATTCTAAGTGAAATAAGTCACACAGAAAAATAAACTTATCATAAGATATCACTTATGAAGATCCTGTAAACATGGCTACACTTGAACTGAGTTAGGAAAGAGAACAGTATCTAACATTTAGAAAACACTCTTATGCCTGCTTAAGGGGGAAGGAGAGGTGGGGTGATGCATAAAACCAGAGTTTGATATAAGCATAGGTACCGTTCCAAAAACCAACTATGGAATAGAAAAGACCTACACCTTCCTCAGTGAAAGGGACTCAAAACCCCATATTTCCCACAGAGGAATATATCTGACTAGTAAGAATCTTAAAACCTATGTATTGATATCTCTCCATAAGGGAATCAAGTGTGTCTAGACTGGCATAAACATGGCAGCGAGAATCAGCTCAAACCCACTATAAAAAGGAATTTCAAAAACAAAACAAAAAAACTGGGAAATTCTTTACAATTCCTTCAGTGTCTCTGATGAAACCTGGAATGACCCTATCTACAACGACAGCTGGATGTGGCAAAAGGCTGGAAACTTGGGACTGACATGATTGGTGAGATGGGGTGAGCAAATGCAGACCCTTTAAAGCAATAATGCATGGCACCCATTCCATTGGTCCCAACTCTCCAGGTTGAAGGGAATATTACTACAGTTATAACATGTACGGGAAACCTAGAGAACGGACACACTGTGAATACGAAAGGTTTCTATACCTCAACGAATAGTCCCTCTCCTGGTGCTCCGGTTTGACTTTCCATCTGCTTTACTATCAACCTGCCAACTTGGAGAGACAGCCCCTTTAGCCTCCTGGTTCGCACAGGTTGCCAATTTGGCAGAGGATGAAAGGGAAGAGGGAGAACCAATGAGAGAGTAGCTGTTAGGCATTTTAACGGGCACATATCACTGTAATTTCCCGGCAGGAAGAAGAATTACCCAAAGTCTCAGCCACCCAACGGGAAACAGCATAGGTCCTGAACCAAAATTTTGGACTTGCAGTCAGCTCACCAAAAACGAGTAGAAAAATGGAGCTCAGGGGCACAGCAATTCACAAACTGGCAGAGTAATAAAGGACAACTATCGTCCAAAAATCTGTTGAGGGAAGGCAACGAGGCGGACTTGAAAGCGAGGCAGAATAGCAGGAAACAGATTTCAAGAGGTACGTTGGAATCGCCTTTAAAGCACAGGAAGAGGGGCACAACTTCGACAATGATGCACTTGGCCAAAAAGGGCGTATGCGTTTTCTCCTGAATATATTCAGGAGAAAACGCATACGCCCTTTTTGGCCAAGCAAGCAAGCGGGCAATGCAAATCTGCACTACAAAGAAATATCACTTCCCACCGGTCAAAAGGGACATCCACAAAATGTGTAAAAACCAGAAAGGCAAGACAGGCCCTGGAGAACAGTGAGCCTTGTTATGCTGATGGGCGGGATGTACATTGCCAACTGCCTCTCTGGAGGAGTACGTAGTGTTCCCTAAAACAAGTATACAATAGAGCTACAGAGCCAAGGGCACTTCCAGTCTAGGAAATATACTTTGGGAAAACAGAAAATCAATAACACAGAGCCACCCCAAAATTTAGGGCTGCACTGCTTACAAGGACCTCAACTTGGGTACACCTTAAATATCCCAGGAAATATAAAAATGGTTCAAAAAATTGTGGTACTTACGTACGATGGAATATCCCTCAGCCATGAAATCAATGTCATAAGACCAGTAGCAGCAACATGGGTGGATTCAGGTACGATGATTCTAAGTGAAATAAGTCACACAGAAAAATAAACTTATCATAAGATATCACTTATGAAGATCCTGTAAACATGGCTACACTTGAACTGAGTTAGGAAAGAGAACAGTATCTCACATTTAGAAAACACTCTTATGCCTGCTTAAGGGGGAAGGAGAGGTGGGGTGATGCATAAAACCAGAGTTTGATATAAGCATAGGTACCGTTCCAAAAACCAACTATGGAATAGAAAAGACCTACACCTTCCTCAGTGAAAGGGACTCAAAACCCCATATTTCCCACAGAGGAATATATCTGACTAGTAAGAATCTTAAAACCTATGTATTGATATCTCTCCATAAGGGAATCAAGTGTGTCTAGACTGGCATAAACATGGCAGCGAGAATCAGCTCAAACCCACTATAAAAAGGAATTTTAAAAACAAAACAAAAAAACTGGGAAATTCTTTACAATTCCTTCAGTGTCTCTGATGAAACCTGGAATGACCCTATCTACAACGACAGCTGGATGTGGCAAAAGGCTGGAAACTTGGGACTGACATGATTGGTGAGATGGGGTGAGCAAATGCAGACCCTTTAAAGCAATAATGCATGGCACCCATTCCATTGGTCCCAACTCTCCAGGTTGAAGGGAATATTACTACAGTTATAACATGTACGGGAAACCTAGAGAACGGACACACTGTGAATACGAAAGGTTTCTAAACCTCAACGAATAGTCCTTCTCCTGTTGCTCCGGTTTGACTTTCCATCTGCTTTACTATCAACCTCCCAACTTGGAGAGACAGCCCCTTTAACCTCCTGGTTCGCACAGGTTTCCAATTTGACAGAGGATGAAAGGGAAGAGGGAGAACCAATGAGAGAGTAGCTGTTAGGCATTTGGACGGGCACATATCACTGTAATTTCCCGGCAGGAAGAAGAATTAACCAAAGTCTCAGCCACCCACCGGGAACCAGTATAGGTCCTGAAGCAAAATTTTGGACTTGCGGTCAGCTCACCAAAAACGAGTTGAAAAATGGAGCTCAGGGGCACAGCAATTCACAAACTGGCCGAGTAATAAAGGACAACTATCGTCCAAAAATCTGTTGAGGGAAGGCAACGAGGCGGACTTGAAAGCGAGGCAGAATAGCAGGAAACAGCTTTCAAGAGGTACGTTGGAATCGCCTTTAAAGCACAGGAAGAGGGGCACAACTTCGACAATGATGCACTTGGCCCAAAAGGGTGTATGCGTTTTCTCCTGAATATATTCAGGAGAAAACGCATACGCCCTTTTTGGCCAAGCAAGCAAGCGGGCAATGCAAATCTGCACTACAAAGAAATATCATTTCCCACCAGTCAAAAGGGACATCCACAAGATGTGTAAAAACCAGAAAGGCAAGACAGGCCCTGGAGAACAGGGAGCCTTGTTATGCTGATGGGTGGGATGTACATTGCCAACTGCCTCTCTGGAGGAGTGCATTGCGTTCCCTAAAACATGTAAAGAACAGAGCTACAGAGCCAAGGGCACTTCCAGTCTAGGGAATATACCTTGGGAAAACTGAAAATCAATAAGACAGAGCCACCCCAAAATTTAGGGCTGCACTGCTTACAAGGACCTCAACTTGGGTACACCTTAAATATCCCAGGAAATATAAAAATGGTTCAAAAAATTGTGGTACTTACGTACGATGGAATATCCCTCAGCCATGAAATCAATGACATAAGACCAGTAGCAGCAAAATGGGTGGATTCAGGTACGATGATTCTAAGTGAAATAAGTCACACAGAAAAAGAAACTTATCATAAGATATCACTTATGAAGATCCTGTAAACATGGCTACACTTGAACTGAGTTAGGAAAGAGAACAGTGTCTCACATTTAGAAAACATTCTTATGCCTGCTTAAGGTGGAAAGAGAGGTGGGGTGATGCATAAAACCAGAGTTTGATATAAGCACAGGTACCGCTCCAAAAACCAACTATGGAATAGACAAGACCTACACCTTCCTCAGTGAAAGGGACTGAAAACACCATATTTCCTGCAGAGGAATATATCTGACTAGTAAGAATCTTAAAACCTATGTATAGATATGTCTCCATAAGGGAATCAAGTGTGTCTAGACTGGCATAAACATGGCAGCGAGAATCAGCTCAAACCCACTATAAAAAGGAATTTCAAAAACAAAAAAAAAAACTGGGAAATTCTTTACAATTCCTTCAGGGTCTCTGATGAAACCTGGAATGACCCTATCTACAACGACAGCTGGATGTGGCATAAGGCTGGACACTTGGGACTGAGAGGATTGGTGAGATTGGGTGAGCAAATGCAGACCCTTTAAAGCAATAATGCATGGCACCCATTCCATGGGTCCCAACTCTCCAGGTTGAAGGGAATATTACTACAGTTATAACATGTACGGGAAACCTAGAGAACGGACACACTGTGAATACGAAAGGTTTCTATACCTCAACGAATAGTCCCTCTCCTGGTGCTCCGGTTTGACTTTCCATCTGCTTTACTATCAACCTGCCAACTTGGAGAGACAGCCCCTTTAACCTCCTGGTTCGCACAGGTTGCCAATTTGGCAGAGGATGAAAGGGAAGAGGGAGAACCAATGAGAGAGTAGCTGTTAGGCATTTTAACGGGCACATATCACTGTAATTTCCCGGCAGGAAGAAGAATTACCCAAAGTCTCAGCCACCCAACGGGAAACAGCATAGGTCCTGAACCAAAATTTTGGACTTGCAGTCAGCTCACCAAAAACGAGTAGAAAAATGGAGCTCAGGGGCACAGCAATTCACAAACTGGCAGAGTAATAAAGGACAACTATCGTCCAAAAATCTGTTGAGGGAAGGCAACGAGGCGGACTTGAAAGCGAGGCAGAATAGCAGGAAACAGATTTCAAGAGGTACGTTGGAATCGCCTTTAAAGCACAGGAAGAGGGGCACAACTTCGACAATGATGCACTTGGCCAAAAAGGGCGTATGCGTTTTCTCCTGAATATATTCAGGAGAAAACACATACGCCCTTTTTGGCCAAGCAAGCAAGCGGGCAATGCAAATCTGCACTACAAAGAAATATCACTTCCCACCGGTCAAAAGGGACATCCACAAAATGTGTAAAAACCAGAAAGGCAAGACAGGCCCTGGAGAACAGTGAGCCTTGTTATGCTGATGGGCGGGATGTACATTGCCAACTGCCTCTCTGGAGGAGTACGTAGTGTTCCCTAAAACAAGTATACAATAGAGCTACGGAGCCAAGGGCACTTCCAGTCTAGGAAATATACTTTGGGAAAACAGAAAATCAATAACACAGAGCCACCCCAAAATTTAGGGCTGCACTGCTTACAAGGACCTCAACTTGGGTACACCTTAAATATCCCAGGAAATATAAAAATGGTTCAAAAAATTGTGGTACTTACGTACGATGGAATATCCCTCAGCCATGAAATCAATGTCATAAGACCAGTAGCAGCAACATGGGTGGATTCAGGTACGATGATTCTAAGTGAAATAAGTCACACAGAAAAATAAACTTATCATAAGATATCACTTATGAAGATCCTGTAAACATGGCTACACTTGAACTGAGTTAGGAAAGAGAACAGTATCTCACATTTAGAAAACACTCTTATGCCTGCTTAAGGGGGAAGGAGAGGTGGGGTGATGCATAAAACCAGAGTTTGATATAAGCATAGGTACCGTTCCAAAAACCAACTATGGAATAGAAAAGACCTACACCTTCCTCAGTGAAAGGGACTCAAAACCCCATATTTCCCACAGAGGAATATATCTGACTAGCAAAAATCTTAAAACCTATGTATTGATATGTCTGCGTAAGGGAATCAAGTGTGTCTAGACTGGCATAAACATGGCAGCGAGAATCAGCTCAAACCCACTATAAAAAGGAATTTCAAAAACAAAACAAAAAAACTGGGAAATTCTTTACAATTCCTTCAGTGTCTCTGATGAAACCTGGAATGACCCTATCTACAACGACAGCTGGATGTGGCATAAGGCTGGACACTTGGGACTGAGAGGATTGGTGAGATATGCTGAGCAAATGCAGACCCTTTAAAGCAATAATGCATGGCACCCATTCCATGGGTCCCAACTCTCCAGGTTGTAGGGAATATTACTACAGTTATTACATGTACGGGAAACCTAGAGAACGGACACACTGTGAAGACGAAAGTTTTCTAAAACTCAACGAATAATCCTTCTCCGGGTGCTCCGGTTTGACTTTCCATCTGCTTTACTATCAACCTCCCAACTTGGAGAGACAGCCCCTTTAACCTCCTGGTTCGCACACGGTGCCAATTTGGCAGAGGATGAAAGGGAAGAGGGAGAACCAATGAGAGAGTAGCTGTTAGGCATATGGACGGGCACATATCACTGTAATTTCCCGGAAGGAAGAAGAATTAACCAAAGTCTCAGCCACCCACCGGGAAGCAGTATAGGTCCTGAACCAAAATTTTGGACATGCGGTCAGCTCACCAAAAACGAGTTGAAAAATGGAGCTCAGGGGCACAGCAATTCACAAACAGGCCGAGTAATAAAGGACAACTATCGTCCAAAAATCAGTTGAGGGAAGGCAACGAGGCGGACTTGAAAGCGAGGCAGAATACCAGGAAACAGATTTCAAGAGGTACGTTGGAATCGCCTTTAAAGCACAGGAAGAGGGGCACAACTTCGACAATGATGCACTTGGCCAAAAAGGGCGTATGCGTTTTCTCCTGAATATATTCAGGAGAAAACGCATACGCCCTTTTTGGCCAAGCAAGCAAGCAGGCAATGCAAATCTGCACTACAAAGAAGTATCACTTCCCACCGGTCAAAAGGGACATCCACAAAATGTGTAAAAACCAGAAAGGCAAGACAGGCCCTGGAGAACAGGGAGCCTTGTTATGCTGATGGGCGGGATGTAAATTGCCAACTGCCGCTCTGGAGGAGTATATTGTGTTTCCTGAAACAAGTAAACAACAGAGCTACAGAGCCAAGGGCACTTCCAGTCTACGGAATATACCTTGGGAAAACTGAAAATCAATAAGACAGAGCCACCCCAAAATTTAGGGCTGCACTGCTTACAAGGACCTCAACTTGGGTACACCTTAAATATCCCAGGAAATATAAAAATGGTTCAAAAAATTGTGGGACTTACGTACGATGGAATATCCCTCAGCCATGAAATCAATGTCATAAGACCAGTAGCAGCAAAATGGGTGGATTCAGGTACGATGATTCTAAGTGAAATAAGTCACACAGAAAAAGAAACTTATCATAAGATATCACTTATGAAGATCCTGTAAACATGGCTACACTTGAACTGAGTTAGGAAAGAGAACAGTGTCTCACATTTAGAAAACACTCTTATGCCTGCTTAAGGGGGAAGGAGAGGTGGGGTGATGCATAAAACCAGAGTTTGCTATAAGCACAGGTACCGTTCCAAAAACCAACTATGGAATACACAAGACCTACAGCTTCCTCAGTGAAAGGGACTCAAAACCCCATATTTCCCGCAGAGGTATATATCTGGCTAGTGAGAATCTTAAAACCTATGTATTGATATGTCTCCGTAAGGGAATCAAGTGTGTCTACACTGGCATAAACATGGCAGCGAGAATCAGCTCAAACCCACTATAAAAAGGAATTTCAAAAACAAAACAAAAAAACTGGGAAATTCTTTACAATTCCTTCAGGGTCTCTGATGAAACCTGGAATGACCCTATCTACAATGACAGCTGGATGTGGCATAAGGAGGGAAACTTGGGGCTGAGACGACTGGTGAGATTGGGTGAGCAAATGCAGACCCTTTAAAGCACAAATGCCTGACACCCATTCCATGGGTCCCAACTCTCCAGGTTGAAGGGAATATTACTAGAGCTATAACATATACGGGAAACCTAGAGAACGGACACACTGTGAATACGAAAGGTTTCTAAAACTCAACGAATAGTCCCTCTCCTGGTGCTCCGGTTTGACTTTCCATCTGCTTTACTATCAACCTCCCAACTTGGAGAGACAGCCCCTTTAACCTCCTCGTTCGCACAGGTTGCCAATTTGGCAGAGGATGAAAGGGAAGAGGGAGAACCAATGAGAGAGTAGCTGTTAGGCACTTGGACGGGCACATATCACTGTAATTTCCTGGCAGGAAGAAGAATTATCCAAAGTCTCAGCCCCCCACCGGGAACCAGCATAGGTCCTGAACCAAAATTTTGGACTTGCGGTCAACTCACCAAAAACGAGTTGAAAAATGGAGCTCAGGGGCACAGCAATTCACAAACTGGCCGAGTAATAAAGGACAACTATCGTCCAAAAATCTGTTGAGGGAAGGCAACGAGGTGCACTTGAATGCGAGGCAGAATAGCAGGAAACAGATTTCAAGAGGTACGTTGGAATCGCCTTTAAAGCACAGGAAGAGGGGCACAACTTCGACAATGATGCACTTGGCCAAAAAGGCCGTATGCGTTTTCTCCTGAATATATTCAGGAGAAAACGCATACGGCCTTTTTGGCCAAGCAAGCAAGCGGGCAATGCAAATCTGCACTACAAAGAAGTATCACTTCCCACCGGTCAAAAGGGACATCCACAAAATGTGTAAAAACCAGAAAGGCAAGACAGGCCCTGGAGAACAGGGAGCCTTGTTATGCTGATGGGCGGCATGTAAATTGCCAACTGCCTCTCTGGAGGAGTACATTGTGTTTCCTGAAACAAGTAAAGAACAGAGTTACAGAGCTAAGGGCACTTCCAGTCTAGGGAATATACCTTGGGAAAACTGAAAATCAATAAGACAGAGCCACCCCAAAATTTAGGGCTGCACTGCTTACAAGGACCTCAACTTGGGTACACCTTAAATATCCCAGGAAATATAAAAATGGTTCAAAAAATTGTGGTACTTACGTACGATGGAATATCCCTCAGCCATGAAATCAATGTCATAAGACCAGTAGCAGCAAAATGGGTGGATTCAGGTACGATGATTCTAAGTGAAATAAGTCACACAGAAAAAGAAACTTATCATAAGATATCACTTATGAAGATCCTGTAAACATGGCTACACTTGAACTGAGTTAGGAAAGAGAACAGGGTCTCACATTTAGAAAACACTCTTATGCCTGCTTAAGGGGGAAGGAGAGGTGGGGTGATGCATAAAACCAGAGTTTGATATAAGCATAGGTACCGTTCCAAAAACCAACTATGGAATAGAAAAGACCTACACCTTCCTCAGTGAAAGGGACTCAAAACCCCATATTTCCCACAGAGGAATATATCTGACTAGTAAGAATCTTAAAACCTATGTATTGATATCTCTCCATAAGGGAATCAAGTGTGTCTAGACTGGCATAAACATGGCAGCGAGAATCAGCTCAAACCCACTATAAAAAGGAATTTCAAAAACAAAACAAAAAAACTGGGAAATTCTTTACAATTCCTTCAGTGTCTCTGATGAAACCTGGAAAGACCCTATCTACAACGACAGCTGGATGTGGCAAAAGGCTGGAAACTTGGGACTGACATGATTGGTGAGATGGGGTGAGCAAATGCAGGCCCTTTAAAGCAATAATGCATGGCACCCATTCCATTGGTCCCAACTCTCCAGGTTGAAGGGAATATTACTACAGTTATAACATGTACGGGAAACCTAGAGAACGGACACACTGTGAATACGAAAGGTTTCTAAACCTCAACGAATAGTCCTTCTCCTGTTGCTCCGGTTTGACTTTCCATCTGCTTTACTATCAACCTCCCAACTTGGAGAGACAGCCCCTTTAACCTCCTGGTTCGCACAGGTTTCCAATTTGACAGAGGATGAAAGGGAAGAGGGAGAACCAATGAGAGAGTAGCTGTTAGGCATTTGGACGGGCACATATCACTGTAATTTCCCGGCAGGAAGAAGAATTAACCAAAGTCTCAGCCACCCACCGGGAACCAGTATAGGTCCTGAAGCAAAATTTTGGACTTGCGGTCAGCTCACCCAAAACGAGTTGAAAAATGGAGCTCAGGGGCACAGCAATTCACAAACTGGCCGAGTAATAAAGGACAACTATCGTCCAAAAATCTGTTGAGGGAAGGCAACGAGGCGGACTTGAAAGCGAGGCAGAATAGCAGGAAACAGCTTTCAAGAGGTACGTTGGAATCGCCTTTAAAGCACAGGAAGAGGGGCACAACTTCGACAATGATGCACTTGGCCCAAAAGGGTGTATGCGTTTTCTCCTGAATATATTCAGGAGAAAACGCATACGCCCTTTTTGGCCAAGCAAGCAAGCGGGCAATGCAAATCTGCACTACAAAGAAATATCACTTCCCACCAGTCAAAAGGGACATCCACAAAATGTGTAAAAACCAGAAAGGCAAGACAGGCCCTGGAGAACAGGGAGCCTTGTTATGCTGATGGGTGGGATGTACATTGCCAACTGCCTCTCTGGAGGAGTGCATTCTGTTCCCTAAAACAAGTAAAGAACAGAGCTACAGAGCCAAGGGCACTTCCAGTCTAGGGAATATACCTTGGGAAAACTGAAAATCAATAAGACAGAGCCACCCCAAAATTTAGGGCTGCACTGCTTACAAGGACCTCAACTTGGGTACACCTTAAATATCCCAGGAAATATAAAAATGGTTCAAAAAATTGTGGTACTTACGTACGATGGAATATCCCTCAGCCATGAAATCAATGTCATAAGACCAGTAGCAGCAACATGGGTGGATTCAGGTACGATGATTCTAAGTGAAATAAGTCACACAGAAAAATAAACTTATCATAAGATATCACTTATGAAGATCCTGTAAACATGGCTACACTTGAACTGAGTTAGGAAAGAGAACAGTATCTAACATTTAGAAAACACTCTTATGCCTGCTTAAGGGGGAAGGAGAGGTGGGGTGATGCATAAAACCAGAGTTTGATATAAGCATAGGTACCGTTCCAAAAACCAACTATGGAATAGAAAAGACCTACACCTTCCTCAGTGAAAGGGACTCAAAACCCCATATTTCCCACAGAGGAATATATCTGACTAGTAAGAATCTTAAAACCTATGTATTGATATCTCTCCATAAGGGAATCAAGTGTGTCTAGACTGGCATAAACATGGCAGCGAGAATCAGCTCAAACCCACTATAAAAAGGAATTTCAAAAACAAAACAAAAAAACTGGGAAATTCTTTACAATTCCTTCAGTGTCTCTGATGAAACCTGGAATGACCCTATCTACAACGACAGCTGGATGTGGCAAAAGGCTGGAAACTTGGGACTGACATGATTGGTGAGATGGGGTGAGCAAATGCAGACCCTTTAAAGCAATAATGCATGGCACCCATTCCATTGGTCCCAACTCTCCAGGTTGAAGGGAATATTACTACAGTTATAACATGTACGGGAAACCTAGAGAACGGACACACTGTGAATACGAAAGGTTTCTATACCTCAACGAATAGTCCCTCTCCTGGTGCTCCGGTTTGACTTTCCATCTGCTTTACTATCAACCTGCCAACTTGGAGAGACAGCCCCTTTAACCTCCTGGTTCGCACAGGTTGCCAATTTGGCAGAGGATGAAAGGGAAGAGGGAGAACCAATGAGAGAGTAGCTGTTAGGCATTTTAACGGGCACATATCACTGTAATTTCCCGGCAGGAAGAAGAATTACCCAAAGTCTCAGCCACCCAACGGGAAACAGCATAGGTCCTGAACCAAAATTTTGGACTTGCAGTCAGCTCACCAAAAACGAGTAGAAAAATGGAGCTCAGGGGCACAGCAATTCACAAACTGGCAGAGTAATAAAGGACAACTATCGTCCAAAAATCTGTTGAGGGAAGGCAACGAGGCGGACTTGAAAGCGAGGCAGAATAGCAGGAAACAGATTTCAAGAGGTACGTTGGAATCGCCTTTAAAGCACAGGAAGAGGGGCACAACTTCGACAATGATGCACTTGGCCAAAAAGGGCGTATGCGTTTTCTCCTGAATATATTCAGGAGAAAACGCATACGCCCTTTTTGGCCAAGCAAGCAAGCGGGCAATGCAAATCTGCACTACAAAGAAATATCACTTCCCACCGGTCAAAAGGGACATCCACAAAATGTGTAAAAACCAGAAAGGCAAGACAGGCCCTGGAGAACAGTGAGCCTTGTTATGCTGATGGGCGGGATGTACATTGCCAACTGCCTCTCTGGAGGAGTACGTAGTGTTCCCTAAAACAAGTATACAATAGAGCTACAGAGCCAAGGGCACTTCCAGTCTAGGAAATATACTTTGGGAAAACAGAAAATCAATAACACAGAGCCACCCCAAAATTTAGGGCTGCACTGCTTACAAGGACCTCAACTTGGGTACACCTTAAATATCCCAGGAAATATAAAAATGGTTCAAAAAATTGTGGTACTTACGTACGATGGAATATCCCTCAGCCATGAAATCAATGTCATAAGACCAGTAGCAGCAACATGGGTGGATTCAGGTACGATGATTCTAAGTGAAATAAGTCACACAGAAAAATAAACTTATCATAAGATATCACTTATGAAGATCCTGTAAACATGGCTACACTTGAACTGAGTTAGGAAAGAGAACAGTATCTCACATTTAGAAAACACTCTTATGCCTGCTTAAGGGGGAAGGAGAGGTGGGGTGATGCATAAAACCAGAGTTTGATATAAGCATAGGTACCGTTCCAAAAACCAACTATGGAATAGAAAAGACCTACACCTTCCTCAGTGAAAGGGACTCAAAACCCCATATTTCCCACAGAGGAATATATCTGACTAGTAAGAATCTTAAAACCTATGTATTGATATCTCTCCATAAGGGAATCAAGTGTGTCTAGACTGGCATAAACATGGCAGCGAGAATCAGCTCAAACCCACTATAAAAAGGAATTTTAAAAACAAAACAAAAAAACTGGGAAATTCTTTACAATTCCTTCAGTGTCTCTGATGAAACCTGGAATGACCCTATCTACAACGACAGCTGGATGTGGCAAAAGGCTGGAAACTTGGGACTGACATGATTGGTGAGATGGGGTGAGCAAATGCAGACCCTTTAAAGCAATAATGCATGGCACCCATTCCATTGGTCCCAACTCTCCAGGTTGAAGGGAATATTACTACAGTTATAACATGTACGGGAAACCTAGAGAACGGACACACTGTGAATACGAAAGGTTTCTAAACCTCAACGAATAGTCCTTCTCCTGTTGCTCCGGTTTGACTTTCCATCTGCTTTACTATCAACCTCCCAACTTGGAGAGACAGCCCCTTTAACCTCCTGGTTCGCACAGGTTTCCAATTTGACAGAGGATGAAAGGGAAGAGGGAGAACCAATGAGAGAGTAGCTGTTAGGCATTTGGACGGGCACATATCACTGTAATTTCCCGGCAGGAAGAAGAATTAACCAAAGTCTCAGCCACCCACCGGGAACCAGTATAGGTCCTGAAGCAAAATTTTGGACTTGCGGTCAGCTCACCAAAAACGAGTTGAAAAATGGAGCTCAGGGGCACAGCAATTCACAAACTGGCCGAGTAATAAAGGACAACTATCGTCCAAAAATCTGTTGAGGGAAGGCAACGAGGCGGACTTGAAAGCGAGGCAGAATAGCAGGAAACAGCTTTCAAGAGGTACGTTGGAATCGCCTTTAAAGCACAGGAAGAGGGGCACAACTTCGACAATGATGCACTTGGCCCAAAAGGGTGTATGCGTTTTCTCCTGAATATATTCAGGAGAAAACGCATACGCCCTTTTTGGCCAAGCAAGCAAGCGGGCAATGCAAATCTGCACTACAAAGAAATATCACTTCCCACCAGTCAAAAGGGACATCCACAAGATGTGTAAAAACCAGAAAGGCAAGACAGGCCCTGGAGAACAGGGAGCCTTGTTATGCTGATGGGTGGGATGTACATTGCCAACTGCCTCTCTGGAGGAGTGCATTGCGTTCCCTAAAACATGTAAAGAACAGAGCTACAGAGCCAAGGGCACTTCCAGTCTAGGGAATATACCTTGGGAAAACTGAAAATCAATAAGACAGAGCCACCCCAAAATTTAGGGCTGCACTGCTTACAAGGACCTCAACTTGGGTACACCTTAAATATCCCAGGAAATATAAAAATGGTTCAAAAAATTGTGGTACTTACGTACGATGGAATATCCCTCAGCCATGAAATCAATGACATAAGACCAGTAGCAGCAAAATGGGTGGATTCAGGTACGATGATTCTAAGTGAAATAAGTCACACAGAAAAAGAAACTTATCATAAGATATCACTTATGAAGATCCTGTAAACATGGCTACACTTGAACTGAGTTAGGAAAGAGAACAGTGTCTCACATTTAGAAAACATTCTTATGCCTGCTTAAGGTGGAAAGAGAGGTGGGGTGATGCATAAAACAAGAGTTTGATATAAGCACAGGTACCGCTCCAAAAACCAACTATGGAATAGACAAGACCTACACCTTCCTCAGTGAAAGGGACTGAAAACAATATTTCCTGCAGAGGAATATATCTGACTAGTAAGAATCTTAAAACCTATGTATAGATATGTCTCCATAAGGGAATCAAGTGTGTCTAGACTGGCATAAACATGGCAGCGAGAATCAGCTCAAACCCACTATAAAAAGGAATTTCAAAAACAAAAAAAAAAACTGGGAAATTCTTTACAATTCCTTCAGGGTCTCTGATGAAACCTGGAATGACCCTATCTACAACGACAGCTGGATGTGGCATAAGGCTGGACACTTGGGACTGAGAGGATTGGTGAGATTGGGTGAGCAAATGCAGACCCTTTAAAGCAATAATGCATGGCACCCATTCCATGGGTCCCAACTCTCCAGGTTGAAGGGAATATTACTACAGTTATAACATGTACGGGAAACCTAGAGAACGGACACACTGTGAATACGAAAGGTTTCTATACCTCAACGAATAGTCCCTCTCCTGGTGCTCCGGTTTGACTTTCCATCTGCTTTACTATCAACCTGCCAACTTGGAGAGACAGCCCCTTTAACCTCCTGGTTCGCACAGGTTGCCAATTTGGCAGAGGATGAAAGGGAAGAGGGAGAACCAATGAGAGAGTAGCTGTTAGGCATTTTAACGGGCACATATCACTGTAATTTCCCGGCAGGAAGAAGAATTACCCAAAGTCTCAGCCACCCAACGGGAAACAGCATAGGTCCTGAACCAAAATTTTGGACTTGCAGTCAGCTCACCAAAAACGAGTAGAAAAATGGAGCTCAGGGGCACAGCAATTCACAAACTGGCAGAGTAATAAAGGACAACTATCGTCCAAAAATCTGTTGAGGGAAGGCAACGAGGCGGACTTGAAAGCGAGGCAGAATAGCAGGAAACAGATTTCAAGAGGTACGTTGGAATCGCCTTTAAAGCACAGGAAGAGGGGCACAACTTCGACAATGATGCACTTGGCCAAAAAGGGCGTATGCGTTTTCTCCTGAATATATTCAGGAGAAAACGCATACGCCCTTTTTGGCCAAGCAAGCAAGCGGGCAATGCAAATCTGCACTACAAAGAAATATCACTTCCCACCGGTCAAAAGGGACATCCACAAAATGTGTAAAAACCAGAAAGGCAAGACAGGCCCTGGAGAACAGTGAGCCTTGTTATGCTGATGGGCGGGATGTACATTGCCAACTGCCTCTCTGGAGGAGTACGTAGTGTTCCCTAAAACAAGTATACAATAGAGCTACGGAGCCAAGGGCACTTCCAGTCTAGGAAATATACTTTGGGAAAACAGAAAATCAATAACACAGAGCCACCCCAAAATTTAGGGCTGCACTGCTTACAAGGACCTCAACTTGGGTACACCTTAAATATCCCAGGAAATATAAAAATGGTTCAAAAAATTGTGGTACTTACGTACGATGGAATATCCCTCAGCCATGAAATCAATGTCATAAGACCAGTAGCAGCAACATGGGTGGATTCAGGTACGATGATTCTAAGTGAAATAAGTCACACAGAAAAATAAACTTATCATAAGATATCACTTATGAAGATCCTGTAAACATGGCTACACTTGAACTGAGTTAGGAAAGAGAACAGTATCTCACATTTAGAAAACACTCTTATGCCTGCTTAAGGGGGAAGGAGAGGTGGGGTGATGCATAAAACCAGAGTTTGATATAAGCATAGGTACCGTTCCAAAAACCAACTATGGAATAGAAAAGACCTACACCTTCCTCAGTGAAAGGGACTCAAAACCCCATATTTCCCACAGAGGAATATATCTGACTAGCAAAAATCTTAAAACCTATGTATTGATATGTCTGCGTAAGGGAATCAAGTGTGTCTAGACTGGCATAAACATGGCAGCGAGAATCAGCTCAAACCCACTATAAAAAGGAATTTCAAAAACAAAACAAAAAAACTGGGAAATTCTTTACAATTCCTTCAGTGTCTCTGATGAAACCTGGAATGACCCTATCTACAACGACAGCTGGATGTGGCATAAGGCTGGACACTTGGGACTGAGAGGATTGGTGAGATATGCTGAGCAAATGCAGACCCTTTAAAGCAATAATGCATGGCACCCATTCCATGGGTCCCAACTCTCCAGGTTGTAGGGAATATTACTACAGTTATTACATGTACGGGAAACCTAGAGAACGGACACACTGTGAATACGAAAGTTTTCTAAAACTCAACGAATAATCCTTCTCCGGGTGCTCCGGTTTGACTTTCCATCTGCTTTACTATCAACCTCCCAACTTGGAGAGACAGCCCCTTTAACCTCCTGGTTCGCACAGGTTGCCAATTTGGCAGAGGATGAAAGGGAAGAGGGAGAACCAATGAGAGAGTAGCTGTTAGGCATTTTAACGGGCACATATCACTGTAATTTCCCGGCAGGAAGAAGAATTACCCAAAGTCTCAGCCACCCAACGGGAAACAGCATAGGTCCTGAACCAAAATTTTGGACTTGCAGTCAGCTCACCAAAAACGAGTAGAAAAATGGAGCTCAGGGGCACAGCAATTCACAAACTGGCAGAGTAATAAAGGACAACTATCGTCCAAAAATCAGTTGAGGGAAGGCAACGAGGCGGACTTGAAAGCGAGGCAGAATACCAGGAAACAGATTTCAAGAGGTACGTTGGAATCGCCTTTAAAGCACAGGAAGAGGGGCACAACTTCGACAATGATGCACTTGGCCAAAAAGGGCATATGCGTTTTCTCCTGAATATATTCAGGAGAAAACGCATACACCCTTTTTGGCCAAGCAAGCAAGCAGGCAATGCAAATCTGCACTACAAAGAAGTATCACTTCCCACCGGTCAAAAGGGACATCCACAAAATGTGTAAAAACCAGAAAGGCAAGACAGGCCCTGGAGAACAGGGAGCCTTGTTATGCTGATGGGCGGTATGTAAATTGCCAACTGCCTCTCTGTAGGAGTGCATTGTGTTCCCTAAAACAAGTAAAGAACAGAGCTACAGAGTCAAGGGCACTTCCAGTCTAGGGAATATACCTTTGGAAAACTGAAAATCAATAAGACAGAGCCACCCCAAAATTTAGGGCTGCACTGCTTACAAGGACCTCAACTTGGGTACACCTTAAATATCCCAGGAAATATAAAAATGGTTCAAAAAATTGTGGTACTTACGTACGATGGAATATCCCTCAGCCATGAAATCAATGACATAAGACCAGTAGCAGCAAAATGGGTGGATTCAGGTACGATGATTCTAAGTGAAATAAGTCACACAGAAAAAGAAACTTATCATAAGATATCACTTATGAAGATCCTGTAAACATGGCTACACTTGAACTGAGTTAGGAAAGAGAACAGTGTCTCACATTTAGAAAACATTCTTATGCCTGCTTAAGGTGGAAAGAGAGGTGGGGTGATGCATAAAACCAGAGTTTGATATAAGCACAGGTACCGCTCCAAAAACCAACTATGGAATAGACAAGACCTACACCTTCCTCAGTGAAAGGGACTGAAAACACCATATTTCCTGCAGAGGAATATATCTGACTAGTAAGAATCTTAAAACCTATGTATAGATATGTCTCCATAAGGGAATCAAGTGTGTCTAGACTGGCATAAACATGGCAGCGAGAATCAGCTCAAACCCACTATAAAAAGGAATTTCAAAAACAAAAAAAAAAACTGGGAAATTCTTTACAATTCCTTCAGGGTCTCTGATGAAACCTGGAATGACCCTATCTACAACGACAGCTGGATGTGGCATAAGGCTGGACACTTGGGACTGAGAGGATTGGTGAGATTGGGTGAGCAAATGCAGACCCTTTAAAGCAATAATGCATGGCACCCATTCCATGGGTCCCAACTCTCCAGGTTGAAGGGAATATTACTACAGTTATAACATGTACGGGAAACCTAGAGAACGGACACACTGTGAATACGAAAGGTTTCTATACCTCAACGAATAGTCCCTCTCCTGGTGCTCCGGTTTGACTTTCCATCTGCTTTACTATCAACCTGCCAACTTGGAGAGACAGCCCCTTTAACCTCCTGGTTCGCACAGGTTGCCAATTTGGCAGAGGATGAAAGGGAAGAGGGAGAACCAATGAGAGAGTAGCTGTTAGGCATTTTAACGGGCACATATCACTGTAATTTCCCGGCAGGAAGAAGAATTACCCAAAGTCTCAGCCACCCAACGGGAAACAGCATAGGTCCTGAACCAAAATTTTGGACTTGCAGTCAGCTCACCAAAAACGAGTAGAAAAATGGAGCTCAGGGGCACAGCAATTCACAAACTGGCAGAGTAATAAAGGACAACTATCGTCCAAAAATCTGTTGAGGGAAGGCAACGAGGCGGACTTGAAAGCGAGGCAGAATAGCAGGAAACAGATTTCAAGAGGTACGTTGGAATCGCCTTTAAAGCACAGGAAGAGGGGCACAACTTCGACAATGATGCACTTGGCCAAAAAGGGCGTATGCGTTTTCTCCTGAATATATTCAGGAGAAAACGCATACGCCCTTTTTGGCCAAGCAAGCAAGCGGGCAATGCAAATCTGCACTACAAAGAAATATCACTTCCCACCGGTCAAAAGGGACATCCACAAAATGTGTAAAAACCAGAAAGGCAAGACAGGCCCTGGAGAACAGTGAGCCTTGTTATGCTGATGGGCGGGATGTACATTGCCAACTGCCTCTCTGGAGGAGTACGTAGTGTTCCCTAAAACAAGTATACAATAGAGCTACGGAGCCAAGGGCACTTCCAGTCTAGGAAATATACTTTGGGAAAACAGAAAATCAATAACACAGAGCCACCCCAAAATTTAGGGCTGCACTGCTTACAAGGACCTCAACTTGGGTACACCTTAAATATCCCAGGAAATATAAAAATGGTTCAAAAAATTGTGGTACTTACGTACGATGGAATATCCCTCAGCCATGAAATCAATGTCATAAGACCAGTAGCAGCAACATGGGTGGATTCAGGTACGATGATTCTAAGTGAAATAAGTCACACAGAAAAATAAACTTATCATAAGATATCACTTATGAAGATCCTGTAAACATGGCTACACTTGAACTGAGTTAGGAAAGAGAACAGTATCTCACATTTAGAAAACACTCTTATGCCTGCTTAAGGGGGAAGGAGAGGTGGGGTGATGCATAAAACCAGAGTTTGATATAAGCATAGGTACCGTTCCAAAAACCAACTATGGAATAGAAAAGACCTACACCTTCCTCAGTGAAAGGGACTCAAAACCCCATATTTCCCACAGAGGAATATATCTGACTAGCAAAAATCTTAAAACCTATGTATTGATATGTCTGCGTAAGGGAATCAAGTGTGTCTAGACTGGCATAAACATGGCAGCGAGAATCAGCTCAAACCCACTATAAAAAGGAATTTCAAAAACAAAACAAAAAAACTGGGAAATTCTTTACAATTCCTTCAGTGTCTCTGATGAAACCTGGAATGACCCTATCTACAACGACAGCTGGATGTGGCATAAGGCTGGACACTTGGGACTGAGAGGATTGGTGAGATAGGCTGAGCAAATGCAGACCCTTTAAAGCAATAATGCATGGCACCCATTCCATGGGTCCCAACTCTCCAGGTTGTAGGGAATATTACTACAGTTATTACATGTACGGGAAACCTAGAGAACGGACACACTGTGAATACGAAAGTTTTCTAAAACTCAACGAATAATCCTTCTCCGGGTGCTCCGGTTTGACTTTCCATCTGCTTTACTATCAACCTCCCAACCTGGAGAGACAGCCCCTTTAACCTCCTGGTTCGCACAGGTTTCCAATTTGACAGAGGATGAAAGGGAAGAGGGAGAACCAATGAGAGAGTAGCTGTTAGGCATTTGGACGGGCACATATCACTGTAATTTCCCGGCAGGAAGAAGAATTAACCAAAGTCTCAGCCACCCACCGGGAACCAGTATAGGTCCTGAAGCAAAATTTTGGACTTGCGGTCAGCTCACCAAAAACGAGTTGAAAAATGGAGCTCAGGGGCACAGCAATTCACAAACTGGCCGAGTAATAAAGGACAACTATCGTCCAAAAATCTGTTGAGGGAAGGCAACGAGGCGGACTTGAAAGCGAGGCAGAATAGCAGGAAACAGCTTTCAAGAGGTACGTTGGAATCGCCTTTAAAGCACAGGAAGAGGGGCACAACTTCGACAATGATGCACTTGGCCCAAAAGGGTGTATGCGTTTTCTCCTGAATATATTCAGGAGAAAACGCATACGCCCTTTTTGGCCAAGCAAGCAAGCGGGCAATGCAAATCTGCACTACAAAGAAATATCACTTCCCACCAGTCAAAAGGGACATCCACAAGATGTGTAAAAACCAGAAAGGCAAGACAGGCCCTGGAGAACAGGGAGCCTTGTTATGCTGATGGGTGGGATGTACATTGCCAACTGCCTCTCTGGAGGAGTGCATTGCGTTCCCTAAAACATGTAAAGAACAGAGCTACAGAGCCAAGGGCACTTCCAGTCTAGGGAATATACCTTGGGAAAACTGAAAATCAATAAGACAGAGCCACCCCAAAATTTAGGGCTGCACTGCTTACAAGGACCTCAACTTGGGTACACCTTAAATATCCCAGGAAATATAAAAATGGTTCAAAAAATTGTGGTACTTACGTACGATGGAATATCCCTCAGCCATGAAATCAATGACATAAGACCAGTAGCAGCAAAATGGGTGGATTCAGGTACGATGATTCTAAGTGAAATAAGTCACACAGAAAAAGAAACTTATCATAAGATATCACTTATGAAGATCCTGTAAACATGGCTACACTTGAACTGAGTTAGGAAAGAGAACAGTGTCTCACATTTAGAAAACATTCTTATGCCTGCTTAAGGTGGAAAGAGAGGTGGGGTGATGCATAAAACAAGAGTTTGATATAAGCACAGGTACCGCTCCAAAAACCAACTATGGAATAGACAAGACCTACACCTTCCTCAGTGAAAGGGACTGAAAACAATATTTCCTGCAGAGGAATATATCTGACTAGTAAGAATCTTAAAACCTATGTATAGATATGACTCCATAAGGGAATCAAGTGTGTCTAGACTGGCATAAACATGGCAGCGAGAATCAGCTCAAACCCACTATAAAAAGGAATTTCAAAAACAAAAAAAAAAACTGGGAAATTCTTTACAATTCCTTCAGGGTCTCTGATGAAACCTGGAATGACCCTATCTACAACGACAGCTGGATGTGGCATAAGGCTGGACACTTGGGACTGAGAGGATTGGTGAGATTGGGTGAGCAAATGCAGTCCCTTTAAAGCAATAATGCATGGCACCCATTCCATGGGTCCCAACTCTCCAGGTTGAAGGGAATATTACTACAGTTATAACATGTACGGGAAACCTAGAGAACGGACACACTGTGAATACGAAAGGTTTCTATACCTCAACGAATAGTCCCTCTCCTGGTGCTCCGGTTTGACTTTCCATCTGCTTTACTATCAACCTGCCAACTTGGAGAGACAGCCCCTTTAACCTCCTGGTTCGCACAGGTTGCCAATTTGGCAGAGGATGAAAGGGAAGAGGGAGAACCAATGAGAGAGTAGCTGTTAGGCATTTTAACGGGCACATATCACTGTAATTTCCCGGCAGGAAGAAGAATTACCCAAAGTCTCAGCCACCCAACGGGAAACAGCATAGGTCCTGAACCAAAATTTTGGACTTGCAGTCAGCTCACCAAAAACGAGTAGAAAAATGGAGCTCAGGGGCACAGCAATTCACAAACTGGCAGAGTAATAAAGGACAACTATCGTCCAAAAATCTGTTGAGGGAAGGCAACGAGGCGGACTTGAAAGCGAGGCAGAATAGCAGGAAACAGATTTCAAGAGGTACGTTGGAATCGCCTTTAAAGCACAGGAAGAGGGGCACAACTTCGACAATGATGCACTTGGCCAAAAAGGGCGTATGCGTTTTCTCCTGAATATATTCAGGAGAAAACGCATACGCCCTTTTTGGCCAAGCAAGCAAGCGGGCAATGCAAATCTGCACTACAAAGAAATATCACTTCCCACCGGTCAAAAGGGACATCCACAAAATGTGTAAAAACCAGAAAGGCAAGACAGGCCCTGGAGAACAGTGAGCCTTGTTATGCTGATGGGCGGGATGTACATTGCCAACTGCCTCTCTGGAGGAGTACGTAGTGTTCCCTAAAACAAGTATACAATAGAGCTACGGAGCCAAGGGCACTTCCAGTCTAGGAAATATACTTTGGGAAAACAGAAAATCAATAACACAGAGCCACCCCAAAATTTAGGGCTGCACTGCTTACAAGGACCTCAACTTGGGTACACCTTAAATATCCCAGGAAATATAAAAATGGTTCAAAAAATTGTGGTACTTACGTACGATGGAATATCCCTCAGCCATGAAATCAATGTCATAAGACCAGTAGCAGCAACATGGGTGGATTCAGGTACGATGATTCTAAGTGAAATAAGTCACACAGAAAAATAAACTTATCATAAGATATCACTTATGAAGATCCTGTAAACATGGCTACACTTGAACTGAGTTAGGAAAGAGAACAGTATCTCACATTTAGAAAACACTCTTATGCCTGCTTAAGGGGGAAGGAGAGGTGGGGTGATGCATAAAACCAGAGTTTGATATAAGCATAGGTACCGTTCCAAAAACCAACTATGGAATAGAAAAGACCTACACCTTCCTCAGTGAAAGGGACTCAAAACCCCATATTTCCCACAGAGGAATATATCTGACTAGCAAAAATCTTAAAACCTATGTATTGATATGTCTGCGTAAGGGAATCAAGTGTGTCTAGACTGGCATAAACATGGCAGCGAGAATCAGCTCAAACCCACTATAAAAAGGAATTTCAAAAACAAAACAAAAAAACTGGGAAATTCTTTACAATTCCTTCAGTGTCTCTGATGAAACCTGGAATGACCCTATCTACAACGACAGCTGGATGTGGCATAAGGCTGGACACTTGGGACTGAGAGGATTGGTGAGATACGCTGAGCAAATGCAGACCCTTTAAAGCAATAATGCATGGCACCCATTCCATGGGTCCCAACTCTCCAGGTTGTAGGGAATATTACTACAGTTATTACATGTACGGGAAACCTAGAGAACGGACACACTGTGAAGACGAAAGTTTTCTAAAACTCAACGAATAATCCTTCTCCGGGTGCTCCGGTTTGACTTTCCATCTGCTTTACTATCAACCTCCCAACTTGGAGAGACAGCCCCTTTAACCTCCTGGTTCGCACAGGGTGCCAATTTGGCAGAGGATGAAAGGGAAGAGGGAGAACCAATGAGAGAGTAGCTGTTAGGCATATGGACGGGCACATATCACTGTAATTTCCCGGAAGGAAGAAGAATTAACCAAAGTCTCAGCCACCCACCGGGAAGCAGTATAGGTCCTGAACCAAAATTTTGGACATGCGGTCAGCTCACCAAAAACGAGTTGAAAAATGGAGCTCAGGGGCACAGCAATTCACAAACAGGCCGAGTAATAAAGGACAACTATCGTCCAAAAATCAGTTGAGGGAAGGCAACGAGGCGGACTTGAAAGCGAGGCAGAATACCAGGAAAGAGATTTCAAGAGGTACGTTGGAATCGCCTTTAAAGCACAGGAAGAGGGGCACAACTTCGACAATGATGCACTTGGCCAAAAAGGGCGTATGCGTTTTCTCCTGAATATATTCAGGAGAAAACGCATACACCCTTTTTGGCCAAGCAAGCAAGCAGGCAATGCAAATCTGCACTACAAAGAAGTATCACTTCCCACCGGTCAAAAGGGACATCCACAAAATGTGTAAAAACCAGAAAGGCAAGACAGGCCCTGGAGAACAGGGAGCCTTGTTATGCTGATGGGCGGGATGTAAATTGCCAACTGCCGCTCTGGAGGAGTATATTGTGTTTCCTGAAACAAGTAAAGAACAGAGCTACAGAGCCAAGGGCACTTCCAGTCTACGGAATATACCTTGGGAAAACTGAAAATCAATAAGACAGAGCCACCCCAAAATTTAGGGCTGCACTGCTTACAAGGACCTCAACTTGGGTACACCTTAAATATCCCAGGAAATATAAAAATGGTTCAAAAAATTGTGGGACTTACGTACGATGGAATATCCCTCAGCCATGAAATCAATGTCATAAGACCAGTAGCAGCAAAATGGGTGGATTCAGGTACGATGATTCTAAGTGAAATAAGTCACACAGAAAAAGAAACTTATCATAAGATATCACTTATGAAGATCCTGTAAACATGGCTACACTTGAACTGAGTTAGGAAAGAGAACAGTGTCTCACATTTAGAAAACACTCTTATGCCTGCTTAAGGGGGAAGGAGAGGTGGGGTGATGCATAAAACCAGAGTTTGCTATAAGCACAGGTACCGTTCCAAAAACCAACTATGGAATACACAAGACCTACAGCTTCCTCAGTGAAAGGGACTCAAAACCCCATATTTCCCGCAGAGGTATATATCTGGCTAGTGAGAATCTTAAAACCTATGTATTGATATGTCTCCGTAAGGGAATCAAGTGTGTCTACACTGGCATAAACATGGCAGCGAGAATCAGCTCAAACCCACTATAAAAAGGAATTTCAAAAACAAAACAAAAAAACTGGGAAATTCTTTACAATTCCTTCAGGGTCTCTGATGAAACCTGGAATGACCCTATCTACAATGACAGCTGGATGTGGCATAAGGAGGGAAACTTGGGGCTGAGACGACTGGTGAGATTGGGTGAGCAAATGCAGACCCTTTAAAGCACAAATGCCTGACACCCATTCCATGGGTCCCAACTCTCCAGGTTGAAGGGAATATTACTAGAGCTATAACATATACGGGAAACCTAGAGAACGGACACACTGTGAATACGAAAGGTTTCTAAAACTCAACGAATAGTCCCTCTCCTGGTGCTCCGGTTTGACTTTCCATCTGCTTTACTATCAACCTCCCAACTTGGAGAGACAGCCCCTTTAACCTCCTCGTTCGCACAGGTTGCCAATTTGGCAGAGGATGAAAGGGAAGAGGGAGAACCAATGAGAGAGTAGCTGTTAGGCACTTGGACGGGCACATATCACTGTAATTTCCTGGCAGGAAGAAGAATTATCCAAAGTCTCAGCCCCCCACCGGGAACCAGCATAGGTCCTGAACCAAAATTTTGGACTTGCGGTCAACTCACCAAAAACGAGTTGAAAAATGGAGCTCAGGGGCACAGCAATTCACAAACTGGCCGAGTAATAAAGGACAACTATCGTCCAAAAATCTGTTGAGGGAAGGCAACGAGGTGCACTTGAATGCGAGGCAGAATAGCAGGAAACAGATTTCAAGAGGTACGTTGGAATCGCCTTTAAAGCACAGGAAGAGGGGCACAACTTCGACAATGATGCACTTGGCCAAAAAGGCCGTATGCGTTTTCTCCTGAATATATTCAGGAGAAAACGCATACGCCCTTTTTGGCCAAGCAAGCAAGCGGGCAATGCAAATCTGCACTACAAAGAAGTATCACTTCCCACCGGTCAAAAGGGACATCCACAAAATGTGTAAAAACCAGAAAGGCAAGACAGGCCCTGGAGAACAGGGAGCCTTGTTATGCTGATGGGCGGCATGTAAATTGCCAACTGCCTCTCTGGAGGAGTACATTGTGTTTCCTGAAACAAGTAAAGAACAGAGTTACAGAGCTAAGGGCACTTCCAGTCTAGGGAATATACCTTGGGAAAACTGAAAATCAATAAGACAGAGCCACCCCAAAATTTAGGGCTGCACTGCTTACAAGGACCTCAACTTGGGTACACCTTAAATATCCCAGGAAATATAAAAATGGTTCAAAAAATTGTGGTACTTACGTACGATGGAATATCCCTCAGCCATGAAATCAATGTCATAAGACCAGTAGCAGCAAAATGGGTGGATTCAGGTACGATGATTCTAAGTGAAATAAGTCACACAGAAAAAGAAACTTATCATAAGATATCACTTATGAAGATCCTGTAAACATGGCTACACTTGAACTGAGTTAGGAAAGAGAACAGGGTCTCACATTTAGAAAACACTCTTATGCCTGCTTAAGGGGGAAGGAGAGGTGGGGTGATGCATAAAACCAGAGTTTGATATAAGCATAGGTACCGTTCCAAAAACCAACTATGGAATAGAAAAGACCTACACCTTCCTCAGTGAAAGGGACTCAAAACCCCATATTTCCCACAGAGGAATATATCTGACTAGTAAGAATCTTAAAACCTATGTATTGATATCTCTCCATAAGGGAATCAAGTGTGTCTAGACTGGCATAAACATGGCAGCGAGAATCAGCTCAAACCCACTATAAAAAGGAATTTCAAAAACAAAACAAAAAAACTGGGAAATTCTTTACAATTCCTTCAGTGTCTCTGATGAAACCTGGAAAGACCCTATCTACAACGACAGCTGGATGTGGCAAAAGGCTGGAAACTTGGGACTGACATGATTGGTGAGATGGGGTGAGCAAATGCAGGCCCTTTAAAGCAATAATGCATGGCACCCATTCCATTGGTCCCAACTCTCCAGGTTGAAGGGAATATTACTACAGTTATAACATGTACGGGAAACCTAGAGAACGGACACACTGTGAATACGAAAGGTTTCTAAACCTCAACGAATAGTCCTTCTCCTGTTGCTCCGGTTTGACTTTCCATCTGCTTTACTATCAACCTCCCAACTTGGAGAGACAGCCCCTTTAACCTCCTGGTTCGCACAGGTTTCCAATTTGACAGAGGATGAAAGGGAAGAGGGAGAACCAATGAGAGAGTAGCTGTTAGGCATTTGGACGGGCACATATCACTGTAATTTCCCGGCAGGAAGAAGAATTAACCAAAGTCTCAGCCACCCACCGGGAACCAGTATAGGTCCTGAAGCAAAATTTTGGACTTGCGGTCAGCTCACCCAAAACGAGTTGAAAAATGGAGCTCAGGGGCACAGCAATTCACAAACTGGCCGAGTAATAAAGGACAACTATCGTCCAAAAATCTGTTGAGGGAAGGCAACGAGGCGGACTTGAAAGCGAGGCAGAATAGCAGGAAACAGCTTTCAAGAGGTACGTTGGAATCGCCTTTAAAGCACAGGAAGAGGGGCACAACTTCGACAATGATGCACTTGGCCCAAAAGGGTGTATGCGTTTTCTCCTGAATATATTCAGGAGAAAACGCATACGCCCTTTTTGGCCAAGCAAGCAAGCGGGCAATGCAAATCTGCACTACAAAGAAATATCACTTCCCACCAGTCAAAAGGGACATCCACAAAATGTGTAAAAACCAGAAAGGCAAGACAGGCCCTGGAGAACAGGGAGCCTTGTTATGCTGATGGGTGGGATGTACATTGCCAACTGCCTCTCTGGAGGAGTGCATTCTGTTCCCTAAAACAAGTAAAGAACAGAGCTACAGAGCCAAGGGCACTTCCAGTCTAGGGAATATACCTTGGGAAAACTGAAAATCAATAAGACAGAGCCACCCCAAAATTTAGGGCTGCACTGCTTACAAGGACCTCAACTTGGGTACACCTTAAATATCCCAGGAAATATAAAAATGGTTCAAAAAATTGTGGTACTTACGTACGATGGAATATCCCTCAGCCATGAAATCAATGTCATAAGACCAGTAGCAGCAACATGGGTGGATTCAGGTACGATGATTCTAAGTGAAATAAGTCACACAGAAAAATAAACTTATCATAAGATATCACTTATGAAGATCCTGTAAACATGGCTACACTTGAACTGAGTTAGGAAAGAGAACAGTATCTAACATTTAGAAAACACTCTTATGCCTGCTTAAGGGGGAAGGAGAGGTGGGGTGATGCATAAAACCAGAGTTTGATATAAGCATAGGTACCGTTCCAAAAACCAACTATGGAATAGAAAAGACCTACACCTTCCTCAGTGAAAGGGACTCAAAACCCCATATTTCCCACAGAGGAATATATCTGACTAGTAAGAATCTTAAAACCTATGTATTGATATCTCTCCATAAGGGAATCAAGTGTGTCTAGACTGGCATAAACATGGCAGCGAGAATCAGCTCAAACCCACTATAAAAAGGAATTTCAAAAACAAAACAAAAAAACTGGGAAATTCTTTACAATTCCTTCAGTGTCTCTGATGAAACCTGGAATGACCCTATCTACAACGACAGCTGGATGTGGCAAAAGGCTGGAAACTTGGGACTGACATGATTGGTGAGATGGGGTGAGCAAATGCAGACCCTTTAAAGCAATAATGCATGGCACCCATTCCATTGGTCCCAACTCTCCAGGTTGAAGGGAATATTACTACAGTTATAACATGTACGGGAAACCTAGAGAACGGACACACTGTGAATACGAAAGGTTTCTATACCTCAACGAATAGTCCCTCTCCTGGTGCTCCGGTTTGACTTTCCATCTGCTTTACTATCAACCTGCCAACTTGGAGAGACAGCCCCTTTAACCTCCTGGTTCGCACAGGTTGCCAATTTGGCAGAGGATGAAAGGGAAGAGGGAGAACCAATGAGAGAGTAGCTGTTAGGCATTTTAACGGGCACATATCACTGTAATTTCCCGGCAGGAAGAAGAATTACCCAAAGTCTCAGCCACCCAACGGGAAACAGCATAGGTCCTGAACCAAAATTTTGGACTTGCAGTCAGCTCACCAAAAACGAGTAGAAAAATGGAGCTCAGGGGCACAGCAATTCACAAACTGGCAGAGTAATAAAGGACAACTATCGTCCAAAAATCTGTTGAGGGAAGGCAACGAGGCGGACTTGAAAGCGAGGCAGAATAGCAGGAAACAGATTTCAAGAGGTACGTTGGAATCGCCTTTAAAGCACAGGAAGAGGGGCACAACTTCGACAATGATGCACTTGGCCAAAAAGGGCGTATGCGTTTTCTCCTGAATATATTCAGGAGAAAACGCATACGCCCTTTTTGGCCAAGCAAGCAAGCGGGCAATGCAAATCTGCACTACAAAGAAATATCACTTCCCACCGGTCAAAAGGGACATCCACAAAATGTGTAAAAACCAGAAAGGCAAGACAGGCCCTGGAGAACAGTGAGCCTTGTTATGCTGATGGGCGGGATGTACATTGCCAACTGCCTCTCTGGAGGAGTACGTAGTGTTCCCTAAAACAAGTATACAATAGAGCTACAGAGCCAAGGGCACTTCCAGTCTAGGAAATATACTTTGGGAAAACAGAAAATCAATAACACAGAGCCACCCCAAAATTTAGGGCTGCACTGCTTACAAGGACCTCAACTTGGGTACACCTTAAATATCCCAGGAAATATAAAAATGGTTCAAAAAATTGTGGTACTTACGTACGATGGAATATCCCTCAGCCATGAAATCAATGTCATAAGACCAGTAGCAGCAACATGGGTGGATTCAGGTACGATGATTCTAAGTGAAATAAGTCACACAGAAAAATAAACTTATCATAAGATATCACTTATGAAGATCCTGTAAACATGGCTACACTTGAACTGAGTTAGGAAAGAGAACAGTATCTCACATTTAGAAAACACTCTTATGCCTGCTTAAGGGGGAAGGAGAGGTGGGGTGATGCATAAAACCAGAGTTTGATATAAGCATAGGTACCGTTCCAAAAACCAACTATGGAATAGAAAAGACCTACACCTTCCTCAGTGAAAGGGACTCAAAACCCCATATTTCCCACAGAGGAATATATCTGACTAGTAAGAATCTTAAAACCTATGTATTGATATCTCTCCATAAGGGAATCAAGTGTGTCTAGACTGGCATAAACATGGCAGCGAGAATCAGCTCAAACCCACTATAAAAAGGAATTTTAAAAACAAAACAAAAAAACTGGGAAATTCTTTACAATTCCTTCAGTGTCTCTGATGAAACCTGGAATGACCCTATCTACAACGACAGCTGGATGTGGCAAAAGGCTGGAAACTTGGGACTGACATGATTGGTGAGATGGGGTGAGCAAATGCAGACCCTTTAAAGCAATAATGCATGGCACCCATTCCATTGGTCCCAACTCTCCAGGTTGAAGGGAATATTACTACAGTTATAACATGTACGGGAAACCTAGAGAACGGACACACTGTGAATACGAAAGGTTTCTAAACCTCAACGAATAGTCCTTCTCCTGTTGCTCCGGTTTGATTTTCCATCTGCTTTACTATCAACCTCCCAACTTGGAGAGACAGCCCCTTTAACCTCCTGGTTCGCACAGGTTTCCAATTTGACAGAGGATGAAAGGGAAGAGGGAGAACCAATGAGAGAGTAGCTGTTAGGCATTTGGACGGGCACATATCACTGTAATTTCCCGGCAGGAAGAAGAATTAACCAAAGTCTCAGCCACCCACCGGGAACCAGTATAGGTCCTGAAGCAAAATTTTGGACTTGCGGTCAGCTCACCAAAAACGAGTTGAAAAATGGAGCTCAGGGGCACAGCAATTCACAAACTGGCCGAGTAATAAAGGACAACTATCGTCCAAAAATCTGTTGAGGGAAGGCAACGAGGCGGACTTGAAAGCGAGGCAGAATAGCAGGAAACAGCTTTCAAGAGGTACGTTGGAATCGCCTTTAAAGCACAGGAAGAGGGGCACAACTTCGACAATGATGCACTTGGCCCAAAAGGGTGTATGCGTTTTCTCCTGAATATATTCAGGAGAAAACGCATACGCCCTTTTTGGCCAAGCAAGCAAGCGGGCAATGCAAATCTGCACTACAAAGAAATATCACTTCCCACCAGTCAAAAGGGACATCCACAAGATGTGTAAAAACCAGAAAGGCAAGACAGGCCCTGGAGAACAGGGAGCCTTGTTATGCTGATGGGTGGGATGTACATTGCCAACTGCCTCTCTGGAGGAGTGCATTGCGTTCCCTAAAACATGTAAAGAACAGAGCTACAGAGCCAAGGGCACTTCCAGTCTAGGGAATATACCTTGGGAAAACTGAAAATCAATAAGACAGAGCCACCCCAAAATTTAGGGCTGCACTGCTTACAAGGACCTCAACTTGGGTACACCTTAAATATCCCAGGAAATATAAAAATGGTTCAAAAAATTGTGGTACTTACGTACGATGGAATATCCCTCAGCCATGAAATCAATGACATAAGACCAGTAGCAGCAAAATGGGTGGATTCAGGTACGATGATTCTAAGTGAAATAAGTCACACAGAAAAAGAAACTTATCATAAGATATCACTTATGAAGATCCTGTAAACATGGCTACACTTGAACTGAGTTAGGAAAGAGAACAGTGTCTCACATTTAGAAAACATTCTTATGCCTGCTTAAGGTGGAAAGAGAGGTGGGGTGATGCATAAAACAAGAGTTTGATATAAGCACAGGTACCGCTCCAAAAACCAACTATGGAATAGACAAGACCTACACCTTCCTCAGTGAAAGGGACTGAAAACAATATTTCCTGCAGAGGAATATATCTGACTAGTAAGAATCTTAAAACCTATGTATAGATATGTCTCCATAAGGGAATCAAGTGTGTCTAGACTGGCATAAACATGGCAGCGAGAATCAGCTCAAACCCACTATAAAAAGGAATTTCAAAAACAAAAAAAAAAACTGGGAAATTCTTTACAATTCCTTCAGGGTCTCTGATGAAACCTGGAATGACCCTATCTACAACGACAGCTGGATGTGGCATAAGGCTGGACACTTGGGACTGAGAGGATTGGTGAGATTGGGTGAGCAAATGCAGACCCTTTAAAGCAATAATGCATGGCACCCATTCCATGGGTCCCAACTCTCCAGGTTGAAGGGAATATTACTACAGTTATAACATGTACGGGAAACCTAGAGAACGGACACACTGTGAATACGAAAGGTTTCTATACCTCAACGAATAGTCCCTCTCCTGGTGCTCCGGTTTGACTTTCCATCTGCTTTACTATCAACCTGCCAACTTGGAGAGACAGCCCCTTTAACCTCCTGGTTCGCACAGGTTGCCAATTTGGCAGAGGATGAAAGGGAAGAGGGAGAACCAATGAGAGAGTAGCTGTTAGGCATTTTAACGGGCACATATCACTGTAATTTCCCGGCAGGAAGAAGAATTACCCAAAGTCTCAGCCACCCAACGGGAAACAGCATAGGTCCTGAACCAAAATTTTGGACTTGCAGTCAGCTCACCAAAAACGAGTAGAAAAATGGAGCTCAGGGGCACAGCAATTCACAAACTGGCAGAGTAATAAAGGACAACTATCGTCCAAAAATCTGTTGAGGGAAGGCAACGAGGCGGACTTGAAAGCGAGGCAGAATAGCAGGAAACAGATTTCAAGAGGTACGTTGGAATCGCCTTTAAAGCACAGGAAGAGGGGCACAACTTCGACAATGATGCACTTGGCCAAAAAGGGCGTATGCGTTTTCTCCTGAATATATTCAGGAGAAAACGCATACGCCCTTTTTGGCCAAGCAAGCAAGCGGGCAATGCAAATCTGCACTACAAAGAAATATCACTTCCCACCGGTCAAAAGGGACATCCACAAAATGTGTAAAAACCAGAAAGGCAAGACAGGCCCTGGAGAACAGTGAGCCTTGTTATGCTGATGGGCGGGATGTACATTGCCAACTGCCTCTCTGGAGGAGTACGTAGTGTTCCCTAAAACAAGTATACAATAGAGCTACGGAGCCAAGGGCACTTCCAGTCTAGGAAATATACTTTGGGAAAACAGAAAATCAATAACACAGAGCCACCCCAAAATTTAGGGCTGCACTGCTTACAAGGACCTCAACTTGGGTACACCTTAAATATCCCAGGAAATATAAAAATGGTTCAAAAAATTGTGGTACTTACGTACGATGGAATATCCCTCAGCCATGAAATCAATGTCATAAGACCAGTAGCAGCAACATGGGTGGATTCAGGTACGATGATTCTAAGTGAAATAAGTCACACAGAAAAATAAACTTATCATAAGATATCACTTATGAAGATCCTGTAAACATGGCTACACTTGAACTGAGTTAGGAAAGAGAACAGTATCTCACATTTAGAAAACACTCTTATGCCTGCTTAAGGGGGAAGGAGAGGTGGGGTGATGCATAAAACCAGAGTTTGATATAAGCATAGGTACCGTTCCAAAAACCAACTATGGAATAGAAAAGACCTACACCTTCCTCAGTGAAAGGGACTCAAAACCCCATATTTCCCACAGAGGAATATATCTGACTAGCAAAAATCTTAAAACCTATGTATTGATATGTCTGCGTAAGGGAATCAAGTGTGTCTAGACTGGCATAAACATGGCAGCGAGAATCAGCTCAAACCCACTATAAAAAGGAATTTCAAAAACAAAACAAAAAAACTGGGAAATTCTTTACAATTCCTTCAGTGTCTCTGATGAAACCTGGAATGACCCTATCTACAACGACAGCTGGATGTGGCATAAGGCTGGACACTTGGGACTGAGAGGATTGGTGAGATATGCTGAGCAAATGCAGACCCTTTAAAGCAATAATGCATGGCACCCATTCCATGGGTCCCAACTCTCCAGGTTGTAGGGAATATTACTACAGTTATTACATGTACGGGAAACCTAGAGAACGGACACACTGTGAATACGAAAGTTTTCTAAAACTCAACGAATAATCCTTCTCCGGGTGCTCCGGTTTGACTTTCCATCTGCTTTACTATCAACCTCCCAACTTGGAGAGACAGCCCCTTTAACCTCCTGGTTCGCACAGGGTGCCAATTTGGCAGAGGATGAAAGGGAAGAGGGAGAACCAATGAGAGAGTAGCTGTTAGGCATATGGACGGGCACATATCACTGTAATTTCCCGGAAGGAAGAAGAATTAACCAAAGTCTCAGCCACCCACCGGGAAGCAGTATAGGTCCTGAACCAAAATTTTGGACATGCGGTCAGCTCACCAAAAACGAGTTGAAAAATGGAGCTCAGGGGCACAGCAATTCACAAACAGGCCGAGTAATAAAGGACAACTATCGTCCAAAAATCAGTTGAGGGAAGGCAACGAGGCGGACTTGAAAGCGAGGCAGAATACCAGGAAACAGATTTCAAGAGGTACGTTGGAATCACCTTTAAAGCACAGGAAGAGGGGCACAACTTCGACAATGATGCACTTGGCCAAAAAGGGCATATGCGTTTTCTCCTGAATATATTCAGGAGAAAACGCATACACCCTTTTTGGCCAAGCAAGCAAGCAGGCAATGAAAATCTGCACTACAAAGAAGTATCATTTCCCACCGGTCAAAAGGGACATCCACAAAATGTGTAAAAACCAGAAAGGCAAGACAGGCCCTGGAGAACAGGGAGCCTTGTTATGCTGATGGGCGGTATGTAAATTGCCAACTGCCTCTCTGTAGGAGTGCATTGTGTTCCCTAAAACAAGTAAAGAACAGAGCTACAGAGTCAAGGGCACTTCCAGTCTAGGGAATATACCTTTGGAAAACTGAAAATCAATAAGACAGAGCCACCCCAAAATTTAGGGCTGCACTGCTTACAAGGACCTCAACTTGGGTACACCTTAAATATCCCAGGAAATATAAAAATGGTTCAAAAAATTGTGGTACTTACGTACGATGGAATATCCCTCAGCCATGAAATCAATGACATAAGACCAGTAGCAGCAAAATGGGTGGATTCAGGTACGATGATTCTAAGTGAAATAAGTCACACAGAAAAAGAAACTTATCATAAGATATCACTTATGAAGATCCTGTAAACATGGCTACACTTGAACTGAGTTAGGAAAGAGAACAGTGTCTCACATTTAGAAAACATTCTTATGCCTGCTTAAGGTGGAAAGAGAGGTGGGGTGATGCATAAAACCAGAGTTTGATATAAGCACAGGTACCGCTCCAAAAACCAACTATGGAATAGACAAGACCTACACCTTCCTCAGTGAAAGGGACTGAAAACACCATATTTCCTGCAGAGGAATATATCTGACTAGTAAGAATCTTAAAACCTATGTATAGATATGTCTCCATAAGGGAATCAAGTGTGTCTAGACTGGCATAAACATGGCAGCGAGAATCAGCTCAAACCCACTATAAAAAGGAATTTCAAAAACAAAAAAAAAAACTGGGAAATTCTTTACAATTCCTTCAGGGTCTCTGATGAAACCTGGAATGACCCTATCTACAACGACAGCTGGATGTGGCATAAGGCTGGACACTTGGGACTGAGAGGATTGGTGAGATTGGGTGAGCAAATGCAGACCCTTTAAAGCAATAATGCATGGCACCCATTCCATGGGTCCCAACTCTCCAGGTTGAAGGGAATATTACTACAGTTATAACATGTACGGGAAACCTAGAGAACGGACACACTGTGAATACGAAAGGTTTCTATACCTCAACGAATAGTCCCTCTCCTGGTGCTCCGGTTTGACTTTCCATCTGCTTTACTATCAACCTGCCAACTTGGAGAGACAGCCCCTTTAACCTCCTGGTTCGCACAGGTTGCCAATTTGGCAGAGGATGAAAGGGAAGAGGGAGAACCAATGAGAGAGTAGCTGTTAGGCATTTTAACGGGCACATATCACTGTAATTTCCCGGCAGGAAGAAGAATTACCCAAAGTCTCAGCCACCCAACGGGAAACAGCATAGGTCCTGAACCAAAATTTTGGACTTGCAGTCAGCTCACCAAAAACGAGTAGAAAAATGGAGCTCAGGGGCACAGCAATTCACAAACTGGCAGAGTAATAAAGGACAACTATCGTCCAAAAATCTGTTGAGGGAAGGCAACGAGGCGGACTTGAAAGCGAGGCAGAATAGCAGGAAACAGATTTCAAGAGGTACGTTGGAATCGCCTTTAAAGCACAGGAAGAGGGGCACAACTTCGACAATGATGCACTTGGCCAAAAAGGGCGTATGCGTTTTCTCCTGAATATATTCAGGAGAAAACGCATACGCCCTTTTTGGCCAAGCAAGCAAGCGGGCAATGCAAATCTGCACTACAAAGAAATATCACTTCCCACCGGTCAAAAGGGACATCCACAAAATGTGTAAAAACCAGAAAGGCAAGACAGGCCCTGGAGAACAGTGAGCCTTGTTATGCTGATGGGCGGGATGTACATTGCCAACTGCCTCTCTGGAGGAGTACGTAGTGTTCCCTAAAACAAGTATACAATAGAGCTACGGAGCCAAGGGCACTTCCAGTCTAGGAAATATACTTTGGGAAAACAGAAAATCAATAACACAGAGCCACCCCAAAATTTAGGGCTGCACTGCTTACAAGGACCTCAACTTGGGTACACCTTAAATATCCCAGGAAATATAAAAATGGTTCAAAAAATTGTGGTACTTACGTACGATGGAATATCCCTCAGCCATGAAATCAATGTCATAAGACCAGTAGCAGCAACATGGGTGGATTCAGGTACGATGATTCTAAGTGAAATAAGTCACACAGAAAAATAAACTTATCATAAGATATCACTTATGAAGATCCTGTAAACATGGCTACACTTGAACTGAGTTAGGAAAGAGAACAGTATCTCACATTTAGAAAACACTCTTATGCCTGCTTAAGGGGGAAGGAGAGGTGGGGTGATGCATAAAACCAGAGTTTGATATAAGCATAGGTACCGTTCCAAAAACCAACTATGGAATAGAAAAGACCTACACCTTCCTCAGTGAAAGGGACTCAAAACCCCATATTTCCCACAGAGGAATATATCTGACTAGCAAAAATCTTAAAACCTATGTATTGATATGTCTGCGTAAGGGAATCAAGTGTGTCTAGACTGGCATAAACATGGCAGCGAGAATCAGCTCAAACCCACTATAAAAAGGAATTTCAAAAACAAAACAAAAAAACTGGGAAATTCTTTACAATTCCTTCAGTGTCTCTGATGAAACCTGGAATGACCCTATCTACAACGACAGCTGGATGTGGCATAAGGCTGGACACTTGGGACTGAGAGGATTGGTGAGATAGGCTGAGCAAATGCAGACCCTTTAAAGCAATAATGCATGGCACCCATTCCATGGGTCCCAACTCTCCAGGTTGTAGGGAATATTACTACAGTTATTACATGTACGGGAAACCTAGAGAACGGACACACTGTGAATACGAAAGTTTTCTAAAACTCAACGAATAATCCTTCTCCGGGTGCTCCGGTTTGACTTTCCATCTGCTTTACTATCAACCTCCCAACTTGGAGAGACAGCCCCTTTAACCTCCTGGTTCGCACAGGGTGCCAATTTGGCAGAGGATGAAAGGGAAGAGGGAGAACCAATGAGAGAGTAGCTGTTAGGCATATGGACGGGCACATATCACTGTAATTTCCCGGCAGGAAGAAGAATTAACCAAAGTCTCAGCCACCCACCGGGAAGCAGTATAGGTCCTGAACCAAAATTTTGGACATGCGGTCAGCTCACCAAAAACGAGTTGAAAAATGGAGCTCAGGGGCACAGCAATTCACAAACAGGCCGAGTAATAAAGGACAACTATCGTCCAAAAATCAGTTGAGGGAAGGCAACGAGGCGGACTTGAAAGCGAGGCAGAATACCAGGAAACAGATTTCAAGAGGTACGTTGGAATCGCCTTTAAAGCACAGGAAGAGGGGCACAACTTCGACAATGATGCACTTGGCCAAAAAGGGCGTATGCGTTTTCTCCTGAATATATTCAGGAGAAAACGCATACACCCTTTTTGGCCAAGCAAGCAAGCAGGCAATGCAAATCTGCACTACAAAGAAGTATCACTTCCCACCGGTCAAAAGGGACATCCACAAAATGTGTAAAAACCAGAAAGGCAAGACAGGCCCTGGAGAACAGGGAGCCTTGTTATGCTGATGGGCGGTATGTAAATTGCCAACTGCCTCTCTGTAGGAGTGCATTGTGTTCCCTAAAACAAGTAAAGAACAGAGCTACAGAGCCAAGGGCACTTCCAGTCTAGGGAATATACCTTTGGAAAACTGAAAATCAATAAGACAGAGCCACCCCAAAATTTAGGGCTGCACTGCTTACAAGGACCTCAACTTGGGTACACCTTAAATATCCCAGGAAATATAAAAATGGTTCAAAAAATTGTGGTACTTACGTACGATGGAATATCCCTCAGCCATGAAATCAATGTCATAAGACCAGTAGCAGCAAAATGGGTGGATTCAGGTACGATGATTCTAAGTGAAATAAGTCACACAGAAAAAGAAACTTATCATAAGATATCACTTATGAAGATCCTGTAAACATGGCTACACTTGAACTGAGTTAGGAAATAGAACAGTGTCTCACATTTAGAAAACACTCTTATGCCTGCTTAAGGGGGAAGGAGAGGTGGGGTGATGCATAAAACCAGAGTTTGATATAAGCACAAGTACCGTTCCAAAAACCAACTATGGAATAGACAAGACCTACACCTTCCTCAGTGAAAGGGACTCAAAACCCCATATTTCCCGCAGAGGAATATATCTGACTAGTAAGAATCTTAAAACCTATGTATTGATATATCTCCATAAGGGAATCAAGTGTGTCTAGACTGGCATAAACATGGCAGCGAGAATCAGCTCAAACCCACTATAAAAAGGAATTTCAAAAACAAAACAAAAAAATGGAGAAATTCTTTACAATTCCTTCATGGTCTCTGATGAAACCTGGAATGACCCTATCTAAAATGACAGCTGGATGTGGCATAAGGAGGGACACTTGGGACTGAGAGGATTGGTGAGATTGGGTGAGCAAATGCAGAACCTTTAAAGCACAAATGCCTGGCACCCATTCCATGAGTCCCAACTCTCCAGGTTGAAGGGAGTATTACTACAGCTATAACATGTACCGGAAACCTAGAGAACGGACACACTGTGAATACGAAAGGTTTCTAAAACTCAACGAATAGTCCCTCTCCTGGTGCTCCGGTTTGACTTTCCATCTACTTTACTATCAACCTCCCAACTTGGAGAGACAGCACCTTTAACCTCCTGGTTCGCACAGGTTTCCAATTTGACAGAGGATGAAAGGGAAAAGGGAGAACCAATGAGAGAGTAGCTGTTAGGCATTTGAACGGGCACATATCACTGTAATTTCCCGGCAGGAAGAAGAATTAACCAAAGTCTCAGCCCCCCACCGGGAACCAGTATAGGTCCTGAACCAAAATTTTGGACTTGCGGTCAGCTCACCAAAACCGAGTTGAAAAATGGAGCTCAGGGGCACAGCAATTCAAAAACTGGCCGAGGAATAAAGGACAACTATCGTCCAAAAATCTGTTGAGGGAAGGCAACGAGGCGGACTTGAAAGCGAGGCAGAATAGCAGGAAACAGATTTCAAGAGGTACGTTGGAATCGCCTTTAAAGCACAGGAAGTGGGGCACAACTTCGACAATGATGCACTTGGCCAAAAAGGGCGTATGCGTTTTCTCCTGAATATATTCAGGAGAAAACGCATACGCCCTTTTTGGCCAAGCAAACAACCGGGCAATGCAAATCTGCACTAGAAAGAAGTATCACTTCCCTCCGGTCAAAAGGGACATCCACAAAATGTGTAAAAACCAGAAAGGCAAGACAGGCCCTGGAGAACAGGAAGCCTTGTTATGCTGATGGGCGGGATGTAAATTGCCAACTGCCTCTCTGGAGGAGTGCATTGTGTTCCCTAAAACAAGTAAAGAACAGAGCTACAGAGCCAAGGGCACTTCCAGTCTAGGGAATATACCTTGGGAAAACTGAAAATCAATAAGACAGAGCCACACCAATATTTAGGGCTGCACTGCTTACAAGGACCTCAACTTTGGTACACCTTAAATATCCCAGGGAATATAAAAATGGTTCAAAAAATTGTGGTACTTACGTACGATGGAATATCCCTCAGCCATGAAATCAATGTCATAAGACCAGTAGCAGCAAAATGGGTGGATTCAGGTACGATGATTCTAAGTGAAATAAGTCACACAGAAAAAGAAACTTATCATAAGATATCACTTATGAAGATCCTGTAACATGGCTACACTTGAACTTAGTTAGGAAAGAGAACAGTGTCTCACATTTAGAAAACACTCTTATACCTGCTTAAGGGGGAAGGAGAGGTGGAGTTATGTATAAAACCAGAGTTTGATATAAGCACAGGTACCGTTCCAAAAACCAACTATGGAATAGACAAGACCTACACCTTCCTCAGTGAAAGGGACTCAAAACCCCATATTTCCCTCAGAGGAATGTATCTGACTAGTAAGAATCTTAAAACCTATGTATTGATATGTCTCTGTAAGGGAATCAAGTGTGTCTAGACTGGCATAAACATGGCAGCGAGAATCAGCTCAAACCCACTATAAAAAGGAATTCCAAAAAGAAAAAAAAAAAAAAAAACTGGGAAATTCTTTACAATTCCTTTAGGGTCTCTGATGAAACCTGGAATGACCCTATCTACAATGACAGCTGGATGTGGCATAAGGAGGGACACTTGGGACTGAGACGACTGGTGAGATTGGGTGAGCAAATGCAGACCCTTTAAAGCACAAATGCCTGACACCCATTCCATGGGTCCCAACTCTCCAGGTTGAAGGGAATAATATTACAGCTATAACATGTACGGGAAACCTAGAGAACGGACACACTGTGAATACGAAAGGTTTCTAAAACTCAACGAATAGTCCATCTCCTGGTGCTCCTGTTTGGCTTTCCATCTGCTTTACTATCAACCTCCCAACTTGGAGAGACAGACCCTTTAACCTCCTGGTTCGCAGATGTTGCCAATTTTTCAGAGGATGAAAGGGAAGAGGGAGAACCAATGAGAGAGTAGCTGTTAGGCATTTGGACGGGCACATATTACTCTAATTTCACGGCAGGAAGAAGAATTAACCAAAGTCTCAGCCACCCACCGGGAACCAGCATATGTCCTGAACCAAAATTTTGGACATGCGGTCAGCTCACAAAAAACGAGTTGAAAAATGGAGCTCAAGGTCACAGCAATGCACAAACTGGCAGAGTCATAAAAGACAACTATCGTCCAAAAATCTGTTGAGGGAAGGCAATGAGGCGGACTTGAAAGCGAGGCAGAATAGCAGGAAACAGATTTCAAGAGGTACGTTGGAATCGCCTTTAAAGCACAGGAAGAGGGGCACAACTTCGACAATGATGCACTTGGCCAAAAAGGGCGTATGCGTATTCTCCTGAATATATTAAGGAGAAAACGCATACGCCCTTTTTGGTCAAGGAAGCAAGCGGGCAATGCAAATCTGCACTACAAAGAAGTATCACTTCCCTCCGGTCAAAAGGGACATCCACAAAATGTGTAAAAACCAGAAAGGCAAGACAGGCCCTGGAGAACAGGAAGCCTTGTTATGCTGATGGGCGGGATGTAAATTGCCAACTGCCTCTCTGGAGGAGTGCATTGTGTTCCCTAAAACAAGTAAAGAACAGAGCTACAGAGCCAAGGGCACTTCCAGTCTAGGGAATATACCTTGGGAAAACTGAAAATCAATAAGACAGAGCCACCCCAATATTTAGGGCTGCACTGCTTACAAGGACCTCAACTTGGGTACACCTTAAATATCCCAGGGAATATAAAAATGGTTCAAAAAATTGTGGTACTTACGTACGATGGAATATCCCTCAGCCATGAAATCAATGTCATAAGACCAGTAGCAGCAAAATGGGTGGATTCAGGTACGATGATTCTAAGTGAAATAAGTCACACAGAAAAAGAAACTTATCATAAGATATCACTTATGAAGATCCTGTAACATGGCTACACTTGAACTTAGTTAGGAAAGAGAACAGTGTCTCACATTTAGAAAACACTCTTATACATGCTTAAGGGGGAAGGAGAGGTGGGGTTATGTATAAAACCAGAGTTTGATATAAGCACAGGTACCGTTCCAAAAACCAACTATGGAATAGACAAGACCTACACCTTCCTCAGTGAAAGGGACTCAAAACCCCATATTTCCCGCAGAGGAATATATCTGACTAGTAAGAATCTTAAAACCTACGTATTGATATGGCTCCATACGGGAATCAAGTGTGTCTAGACTGGCATAAACATGGCAGCGAGAATCAGCTCAAACCCACTATAAAAAGGAATTTCAAAAAGAAAAAAAAAAAAAAACTGGGAAATTCTTTACAATTCCTTTAGGGTCTCTGATGAAACCTGGAATGACCCTATCTACAATGACAGCTGGATGTGGCATAAGGAGGGACACTTGGGACTGAGACGACTGGTGAGATTGGGTGAGCAAATGCAGACCCTTTAAAGCACAAATGCCTGACACCCATTCCATGGGTCCCAACTCTCCATGTTGAAGGGAATAATACTACAGCTATAACATGTACGGGAAACCTAGAGAACGGACACACTGTGAATATGAAAGGTTTCTAAAACTCAACGAATAGTCCCTCTCCTGGTGCTCCTGTTTGGCTTTCCATCTGCTTTACTATCAACCTCCCAACTTGGAGAGACAGACCCTTTAACCTCCTGGTTCGCAGATGTTGCCAATTTTTCAGAGGATGAAAGGGAAGAGGGAGAACCAATGAGAGAGTAGCTGTTAGGCATTTGGACGGGCACATATCACTCTAACTTCCCGGCAGGAAGAAAAATTATCCAAAGTCTCAGCCCCGCATCGGGAACCAGCATAGGTCCTGAACCAAAATTTTGGACTTGCGGTCAGCTCACAAAAAACGAGTTGAAAAATGGAGCTCAGGGGCACAGCAATTCACAAACTGGCCGAGTAATAAAGGAAAACTATCGTCCAAAAATCTGTTGAGGGAAGGCAACGAGGCGGACTTGAAAGTGAGGCAGAATAGCAGGAAACAGATTTCAAGCGGTACGTTGGAATCACCTTTAAAGCACAGGAAGAGGGGCACAACTTCGACAATGATGCACTTGGCCAAAAAGGGCGTATGCGTTTTCTCCTGAATATATTCAGGAGAAAACGCATACGCCCTTTTTGGCCAAGCAAGCAAGCGGGCAATGCAAATCTGCGCTACAAAGAAGTATCACTTTTCACCGGTCAAAAGCGACATCCACAAAATTTGTAAAAACCAGAAAGGCAAGACAGGCCCTGGAGAACAGGGAGCCTTGTTATGCTGATGGGCGGGATGTAAATTGCCAACAGCCTCTCTGGAAGAGTGCATTGTGTTCCCTAAAACAAGTAAACAACAGATCTACAGAGCCAAGGGCACTTCCAGTCTAGGGAATATACCTTGGGAAAACTGAAACTCAATAAGACAGAGCCAGCCCAAAATTTAGGGCTGCACTGCTTACAAGAACCTCAACTTGGGTACACCTTAAATATCCCAGGAAATATAAAAATGCTTCAAAAAATTGTGGTCCTTATGTACGATGGAATATCCCTGAGCCATTAAATAAATGTCATAAGACAAGTAGCAGCAAAATGAGTGGATTCAGGTACGATGATTCTAAGTGAGATAAGTCACACAGAAAAAGAAACTTATCATAAGATATCACTCATGAAGATCCTGTAAACATGGCTACACTTGAACTGAGTTAGGAAAGAGAACAGAGTCTCACATTTAGAAAACACTCTTATGCCTGCTTAAGGGGGAAGGAGAGGTGGGGTGATGCATAAACCCAGAGTTTGATATAAGCACAGGTACCACTCCAAAAACCAACTATGGAATAGACAAGACCTACACTTTCTTCAGTGAAAGGATCTCAAAATCCCTTATTTCCTGCAGAGGAATATATCTGACTAGTAAGAATCTTAAAACCTATGTATTGATATGTCTCCTTAAGGGAATCAAGTGTGTCTAGACTGGCATAAACATGGCAGCGAGAATCAGCTCAAAACCAGTATAAAAAGGAGTTTCAAAAAAAAAAAAAAAAACTGGGAAATTCTTTACAATTCCTTCTCGGTCTCTGATGAAACCTGGAATGACCCTATCTACAACGACAGCTGGATGTGGCTTAAGGCTGCACACTTGGGACTGAGAGGATTGGTGAGATTGGGTGAGCAAATGCAGACCCGTTAAAGCAATAATGCATGGCACCCATTCCATGGGTCCCAACTTTCCAGGTTGAAGGGAATATTACTACAGCTATAACATGTACGGGAAACCTAGAGAACGGACACACTGTGAATACGAAAGATTTCTAAAACTCAACGAATAGACCCTCTCCTGGTGCTCCGGTTTGACTTTCCATCTGCTTTACTATCAATCTCCCAAATTGGAGAGACAGCCCCTTTAACCTCCTGGTTCGCACAGGTTTCCAATTTGGCAGAGGATGAAAGGGAAGAGGGAGAACCAATGAGAGAGTAGCTGTTAGACATTTGGACGGGCACATATCACTGTAACTTCCCGGCAGGAAGAAGTATTAACCAAAGTCTCAGCCACCCACCGGGAACCAGTATAGGTCCTGAACCAAAATTTTGGACTTGCTGTCAGCTCACCAAAAACGTGTTGAAAAATGGAGCTCAGGGGCACATCAATTCACAAACTGGCCGAGTAATAAAGGACAACTATCATCCAAAAATCTGTTGAGGGAAGGCAACGAGGCGGACTTGAAAGCGAGGCAGAATAGCAGGAAACAGATTTCAAGAGGTACGTTGGAATCGCCTTTAAAGCACAAGAAGAGGGACACAACTTCGAATATGATGCACTTGGCCAAAAAGGGCGTATGCGTTTTCTCCTGAATATATTCAGGAGAAAACGCATACGCCCTTTTTGGCCAAGCAAGCAAGCGGGCAATGCAAATCTGCACTACAAAGAAGTATCACTTCCCACCGGTCAAAAGGGACATCCACAAAATGTGTAAAAACCAGAAAGGCACGACAGGCACTGGAGAACAGGGAGCCTTGTTATGCTGATGGGCGGGATGTAAATTGCCAACTGCCTCTCTGGAGGAGTGCATTGTGTTCCCTAAAACAAGTAAACAACAGAGCTACAGAGCCAAGGGCACTTCCAGTCTAGGGAATATACCTTGGGAAAACTGAAAATCAATAAGACAGAGCCACGCCAAAATTTAGGGCTGCACTGCTTACAAGGACCTCAACTTGTGTACACCTTAAATATCCCAGGAAATATAAAAATGGTTCAAAAAAGTGTTGTACTTACGTACGATGGAATATCCCTCAGCCATGAAATCAATGTCATAAGACCAGTAGCAGCAAAATGGGTGGATTCAGGTACGATGATTCTAAGTGAAATAAGTTACACAGAAAAAGTAACTTATCATAAAATATCACTTATGAAGATCCTGTAAACATGGCTACACTTGAACTGAGTTAGTAAATGGAACAGTGTCTCACATTTAGAAAACACTCTTATGCCTGCTTAAGGGGGAAGGAGAGGTGGGGTGATGCATAAAACCAGAGTTTGATATAAGCACAGGTACCGTTCCAAAAACCAACTATGGAATAGACAAGACCTACATCTTCCTCAGTGAAAGGGATTCAAAGCCCCATATTTCCCGCAGAGGAATATATCTGACTACTAAGAATCTTAAAACCTATGGATTGATATGTCTCCATAAGGGAATCAAGTGTGTCTAGACTGGCATAAACATGGCAGCGAGAATCAGCTCAAACACACTATAAAAAGGAATTTCAAAAACAAAACAAAAAAACTGGGAAATTCTTTACAATTCCTTCAGGGTCTCTGATGAAACCTGGAATGACCGTATCTACAATGACAGCTGGATGTGGCATAAGGCTGGACACTTGGGACTGAGAGGATTGGTGAGATTGGGTGAGCAAATGCAGAATGTTTACAGCACAAATGCCTGGCTCCCATTCCATGGGTCCCAACTCTCCAGGTTGAAGGGAATATTACTACAGCTATAACATGTACGGGAAACCTAGAGAACTGACACACTGTGAATACGAAAGGTTTCTAAAACTCAACGAATAGTCCCTCTCCTGGTGCTCCGGTTTGACTTTCCATCTGCTTTACTATCAACCTGCCAACTTGGAGAGACAGCCCCTTTAACCTCCTGGTTCGCACAGGTTGCCAATTTGGCAGAGGATGAAAGGGAAGAGGGAGAACCAATGAGAGAGTAGCTGTTAGGCATTTTAACGGGCACATATCACTGTAATTTCCCGGCAGGAAGAAGAATTACCCAAAGTCTCAGCCACCCAACGGGAAACAGCATAGGTCCTGAACCAAAATTTTGGACTTGCAGTCAGCTCACCAAAAACGAGTAGAAAAATGGAGCTCAGGGGCACAGCAATTCACAAACTGGCAGAGTAATAAAGGACAACTATCGTCCAAAAATCTGTTGAGGGAAGGCAACGAGGCGGACTTGAAAGCGAGGCAGAATAGCAGGAAACAGATTTCAAGAGGTACGTTGGAATCGCCTTTAAAGCACAGGAAGAGGGGCACAACTTCGACAATGATGCACTTGGCCAAAAAGGGCGTATGCGTTTTCTCCTGAATATATTCAGGAGAAAACGCATACGCCCTTTTTGGCCAAGCAAGCAAGCGGGCAATGCAAATCTGCACTACAAAGAAATATCACTTCCCACCGGTCAAAAGGGACATCCACAAAATGTGTAAAAACCAGAAAGGCAAGACAGGCCCTGGAGAACAGTGAGCCTTGTTATGCTGATGGGCGGGATGTACATTGCCAACTGCCTCTCTGGAGGAGTACGTAGTGTTCCCTAAAACAAGTATACAATAGAGCTACGGAGCCAAGGGCACTTCCAGTCTAGGAAATATACTTTGGGAAAACAGAAAATCAATAACACAGAGCCACCCCAAAATTTAGGGCTGCACTGCTTACAAGGACCTCAACTTGGGTACACCTTAAATATCCCAGGAAATATAAAAATGGTTCAAAAAATTGTGGTACTTACGTACGATGGAATATCCCTCAGCCATGAAATCAATGTCATAAGACCAGTAGCAGCAACATGGGTGGATTCAGGTACGATGATTCTAAGTGAAATAAGTCACACAGAAAAATAAACTTATCATAAGATATCACTTATGAAGATCCTGTAAACATGGCTACACTTGAACTGAGTTAGGAAAGAGAACAGTATCTCACATTTAGAAAACACTCTTATGCCTGCTTAAGGGGGAAGGAGAGGTGGGGTGATGCATAAAACCAGAGTTTGATATAAGCATAGGTACCGTTCCAAAAACCAACTATGGAATAGAAAAGACCTACACCTTCCTCAGTGAAAGGGACTCAAAACCCCATATTTCCCACAGAGGAATATATCTGACTAGCAAAAATCTTAAAACCTATGTATTGATATGTCTGCGTAAGGGAATCAAGTGTGTCTAGACTGGCATAAACATGGCAGCGAGAATCAGCTCAAACCCACTATAAAAAGGAATTTCAAAAACAAAACAAAAAAACTGGGAAATTCTTTACAATTCCTTCAGTGTCTCTGATGAAACCTGGAATGACCCTATCTACAACGACAGCTGGATGTGGCATAAGGCTGGACACTTGGGACTGAGAGGATTGGTGAGATACGCTGAGCAAATGCAGACCCTTTAAAGCAATAATGCATGGCACCCATTCCATGGGTCCCAACTCTCCAGGTTGTAGGGAATATTACTACAGTTATTACATGTACGGGAAACCTAGAGAACGGACACACTGTGAAGACGAAAGTTTTCTAAAACTCAACGAATAATCCTTCTCCGGGTGCTCCGGTTTGACTTTCCATCTGCTTTACTATCAACCTCCCAACTTGGAGAGACAGCCCCTTTAACCTCCTCGTTCGCACAGGTTGCCAATTTGGCAGAGGATGAAAGGGAAGAGGGAGAACCAATGAGAGAGTAGCTGTTAGGCACTTGGACGGGCACATATCACTGTAATTTCCTGGCAGGAAGAAGAATTATCCAAAGTCTCAGCCCCCCACCGGGAACCAGCATAGGTCCTGAACCAAAATTTTGGACTTGCGGTCAACTCACCAAAAACGAGTTGAAAAATGGAGCTCAGGGGCACAGCAATTCACAAACTGGCCGAGTAATAAAGGACAACTATCGTCCAAAAATCTGTTGAGGGAAGGCAACGAGGTGCACTTGAATGCGAGGCAGAATAGCAGGAAACAGATTTCAAGAGGTACGTTGGAATCGCCTTTAAAGCACAGGAAGAGGGGCACAACTTCGACAATGATGCACTTGGCCAAAAAGGCCGTATGCGTTTTCTCCTGAATATATTCAGGAGAAAACGCATACGCCCTTTTTGGCCAAGCAAGCAAGCGGGCAATGCAAATCTGCACTACAAAGAAGTATCACTTCCCACCGGTCAAAAGGGACATCCACAAAATGTGTAAAAACCAGAAAGGCAAGACAGGCCCTGGAGAACAGGGAGCCTTGTTATGCTGATGGGCGGCATGTAAATTGCCAACTGCCTCTCTGGAGGAGTATATTGTGTTTCCTGAAACAAGTAAAGAACAGAGCTACAGAGCCAAGGGCACTTCCAGTCTACGGAATATACCTTGGGAAAACTGAAAATCAATAAGACAGAGCCACCCCAAAATTTAGGGCTGCACTGCTTACAAGGACCTCAACTTGGGTACACCTTAAATATCCCAGGAAATATAAAAATGGTTCAAAAAATTGTGGGACTTACGTACGATGGAATATCCCTCAGCCATGAAATCAATGTCATAAGACCAGTAGCAGCAAAATGGGTGGATTCAGGTACGATGATTCTAAGTGAAATAAGTCACACAGAAAAAGAAACTTATCATAAGATATCACTTATGAAGATCCTGTAAACATGGCTACACTTGAACTGAGTTAGGAAAGAGAACAGTGTCTCACATTTAGAAAACACTCTTATGCCTGCTTAAGGGGGAAGGAGAGGTGGGGTGATGCATAAAACCAGAGTTTGCTATAAGCACAGGTACCGTTCCAAAAACCAACTATGGAATACACAAGACCTACAGCTTCCTCAGTGAAAGGGACTCAAAACCCCATATTTCCCGCAGAGGTATATATCTGGCTAGTGAGAATCTTAAAACCTATGTATTGATATGTCTCCGTAAGGGAATCAAGTGTGTCTACACTGGCATAAACATGGCAGCGAGAATCAGCTCAAACCCACTATAAAAAGGAATTTCAAAAACAAAACAAAAAAACTGGGAAATTCTTTACAATTCCTTCAGGGTCTCTGATGAAACCTGGAATGACCCTATCTACAATGACAGCTGGATGTGGCATAAGGAGGGAAACTTGGGGCTGAGACGACTGGTGAGATTGGGTGAGCAAATGCAGACCCTTTAAAGCACAAATGCCTGACACCCATTCCATGGGTCCCAACTCTCCAGGTTGAAGGGAATATTACTAGAGCTATAACATATACGGGAAACCTAGAGAACGGACACACTGTGAATACGAAAGGTTTCTAAAACTCAACGAATAGTCCCTCTCCTGGTGCTCCGGTTTGACTTTCCATCTGCTTTACTATCAACCTCCCAACTTGGAGAGACAGCCCCTTTAACCTCCTCGTTCGCACAGGTTGCCAATTTGGCAGAGGATGAAAGGGAAGAGGGAGAACCAATGAGAGAGTAGCTGTTAGGCACTTGGACGGGCACATATCACTGTAATTTCCTGGCAGGAAGAAGAATTATCCAAAGTCTCAGCCCCCCACCGGGAACCAGCATAGGTCCTGAACCAAAATTTTGGACTTGCGGTCAACTCACCAAAAACGAGTTGAAAAATGGAGCTCAGGGGCACAGCAATTCACAAACTGGCCGAGTAATAAAGGACAACTATCGTCCAAAAATCTGTTGAGGGAAGGCAACGAGGTGCACTTGAATGCGAGGCAGAATAGCAGGAAACAGATTTCAAGAGGTACGTTGGAATCGCCTTTAAAGCACAGGAAGAGGGGCACAACTTCGACAATGATGCACTTGGCCAAAAAGGCCGTATGCGTTTTCTCCTGAATATATTCAGGAGAAAACGCATACGCCCTTTTTGGCCAAGCAAGCAAGCGGGCAATGCAAATCTGCACTACAAAGAAGTATCACTTCCCACCGGTCAAAAGGGACATCCACAAAATGTGTAAAAACCAGAAAGGCAAGACAGGCCCTGGAGAACAGGGAGCCTTGTTATGCTGATGGGCGGCATGTAAATTGCCAACTGCCTCTCTGGAGGAGTACATTGTGTTTCCTGAAACAAGTAAAGAACAGAGTTACAGAGCTAAGGGCACTTCCAGTCTAGGGAATATACCTTGGGAAAACTGAAAATCAATAAGACAGAGCCACCCCAAAATTTAGGGCTGCACTGCTTACAAGGACCTCAACTTGGGTACACCTTAAATATCCCAGGAAATATAAAAATGGTTCAAAAAATTGTGGTACTTACGTACGATGGAATATCCCTCAGCCATGAAATCAATGTCATAAGACCAGTAGCAGCACAATGGGTGGATTCAGGTACGATGATTCTAAGTGAAATAAGTCACACAGAAAAAGAAACTTATCATAAGATATCACTTATGAAGATCCTGTAAACATGGCTACACTTGAACTGAGTTAGGAAAGAGAACAGTATCTCACATTTAGAAAACACTCTTATGCCTGCTTAAGGGGGAAGGAGAGGTGGGGTGATGCATAAAACCAGAGTTTGATATAAGCATAGGTACCGTTCCAAAAACCAACTATGGAATAGAAAAGACCTACACCTTCCTCAGTGAAAGGGACTCAAAACCCCATATTTCCCACAGAGGAATATATCTGACTAGTAAGAATCTTAAAACCTATGTATTGATATCTCTCCATAAGGGAATCAAGTGTGTCTAGACTGGCATAAACATGGCAGCGAGAATCAGCTCAAACCCACTATAAAAAGGAATTTCAAAAACAAAACAAAAAAACTGGGAAATTCTTTACAATTCCTTCAGTGTCTCTGATGAAACCTGGAAAGACCCTATCTACAACGACAGCTGGATGTGGCAAAAGGCTGGAAACTTGGGACTGACATGATTGGTGAGATGGGGTGAGCAAATGCAGGCCCTTTAAAGCAATAATGCATGGCACCCATTCCATTGGTCCCAACTCTCCAGGTTGAAGGGAATATTACTACAGTTATAACATGTACGGGAAACCTAGAGAACGGACACACTGTGAATACGAAAGGTTTCTAAACCTCAACGAATAGTCCTTCTCCTGTTGCTCCGGTTTGACTTTCCATCTGCTTTACTATCAACCTCCCAACTTGGAGAGACAGCCCCTTTAACCTCCTGGTTCGCACAGGTTTCCAATTTGACAGAGGATGAAAGGGAAGAGGGAGAACCAATGAGAGAGTAGCTGTTAGGCATTTGGACGGGCACATATCACTGTAATTTCCCGGCAGGAAGAAGAATTAACCAAAGTCTCAGCCCCCCACCGGGAACCAGTATAGGTCCTGAAGCAAAATTTTGGACTTGCGGTCAGCTCACCCAAAACGAGTTGAAAAATGGAGCTCAGGGGCACAGCAATTCACAAACTGGCCGAGTAATAAAGGACAACTATCGTCCAAAAATCTGTTGAGGGAAGGCAACGAGGCGGACTTGAAAGCGAGGCAGAATAGCAGGAAACAGCTTTCAAGAGGTACGTTGGAATCGCCTTTAAAGCACAGGAAGAGGGGCACAACTTCGACAATGATGCACTTGGCCCAAAAGGGTGTATGCGTTTTCTCCTGAATATATTCAGGAGAAAACGCATACGCCCTTTTTGGCCAAGCAAGCAAGCGGGCAATGCAAATCTGCACTACAAAGAAATATCACTTCCCACCAGTCAAAAGGGACATCCACAAAATGTGTAAAAACCAGAAAGGCAAGACAGGCCCTGGAGAACAGGGAGCCTTGTTATGCTGATGGGTGGGATGTACATTGCCAACTGCCTCTCTGGAGGAGTGCATTCTGTTCCCTAAAACAAGTAAAGAACAGAGCTACAGAGCCAAGGGCACTTCCAGTCTAGGGAATATACCTTGGGAAAACTGAAAATCAATAAGACAGAGCCACCCCAAAATTTAGGGCTGCACTGCTTACAAGGACCTCAACTTGGGTACACCTTAAATATCCCAGGAAATATAAAAATGGTTCAAAAAATTGTGGTACTTACGTACGATGGAATATCCCTCAGCCATGAAATCAATGTCATAAGACCAGTAGCAGCAACATGGGTGGATTCAGGTACGATGATTCTAAGTGAAATAAGTCACACAGAAAAATAAACTTATCATAAGATATCACTTATGAAGATCCTGTAAACATGGCTACACTTGAACTGAGTTAGGAAAGAGAACAGTATCTAACATTTAGAAAACACTCTTATGCCTGCTTAAGGGGGAAGGAGAGGTGGGGTGATGCATAAAACCAGAGTTTGATATAAGCATAGGTACCGTTCCAAAAACCAACTATGGAATAGAAAAGACCTACACCTTCCTCAGTGAAAGGGACTCAAAACCCCATATTTCCCACAGAGGAATATATCTGACTAGTAAGAATCTTAAAACCTATGTATTGATATCTCTCCATAAGGGAATCAAGTGTGTCTAGACTGGCATAAACATGGCAGCGAGAATCAGCTCAAACCCACTATAAAAAGGAATTTCAAAAACAAAACAAAAAAACTGGGAAATTCTTTACAATTCCTTCAGTGTCTCTGATGAAACCTGGAATGACCCTATCTACAACGACAGCTGGATGTGGCAAAAGGCTGGAAACTTGGGACTGACATGATTGGTGAGATGGGGTGAGCAAATGCAGACCCTTTAAAGCAATAATGCATGGCACCCATTCCATTGGTCCCAACTCTCCAGGTTGAAGGGAATATTACTACAGTTATAACATGTACGGGAAACCTAGAGAACGGACACACTGTGAATACGAAAGGTTTCTATACCTCAACGAATAGTCCCTCTCCTGGTGCTCCGGTTTGACTTTCCATCTGCTTTACTATCAACCTGCCAACTTGGAGAGACAGCCCCTTTAACCTCCTGGTTCGCACAGGTTGCCAATTTGGCAGAGGATGAAAGGGAAGAGGGAGAACCAATGAGAGAGTAGCTGTTAGGCATTTTAACGGGCACATATCACTGTAATTTCCCGGCAGGAAGAAGAATTACCCAAAGTCTCAGCCACCCAACGGGAAACAGCATAGGTCCTGAACCAAAATTTTGGACTTGCAGTCAGCTCACCAAAAACGAGTAGAAAAATGGAGCTCAGGGGCACAGCAATTCACAAACTGGCAGAGTAATAAAGGACAACTATCGTCCAAAAATCTGTTGAGGGAAGGCAACGAGGCGGACTTGAAAGCGAGGCAGAATAGCAGGAAACAGATTTCAAGAGGTACGTTGGAATCGCCTTTAAAGCACAGGAAGAGGGGCACAACTTCGACAATGATGCACTTGGCCAAAAAGGGCGTATGCGTTTTCTCCTGAATATATTCAGGAGAAAACGCATACGCCCTTTTTGGCCAAGCAAGCAAGCGGGCAATGCAAATCTGCACTACAAAGAAATATCACTTCCCACCGGTCAAAAGGGACATCCACAAAATGTGTAAAAACCAGAAAGGCAAGACAGGCCCTGGAGAACAGTGAGCCTTGTTATGCTGATGGGCGGGATGTACATTGCCAACTGCCTCTCTGGAGGAGTACGTAGTGTTCCCTAAAACAAGTATACAATAGAGCTACAGAGCCAAGGGCACTTCCAGTCTAGGAAATATACTTTGGGAAAACAGAAAATCAATAACACAGAGCCACCCCAAAATTTAGGGCTGCACTGCTTACAAGGACCTCAACTTGGGTACACCTTAAATATCCCAGGAAATATAAAAATGGTTCAAAAAATTGTGGTACTTACGTACGATGGAATATCCCTCAGCCATGAAATCAATGTCATAAGACCAGTAGCAGCAACATGGGTGGATTCAGGTACGATGATTCTAAGTGAAATAAGTCACACAGAAAAATAAACTTATCATAAGATATCACTTATGAAGATCCTGTAAACATGGCTACACTTGAACTGAGTTAGGAAAGAGAACAGTATCTCACATTTAGAAAACACTCTTATGCCTGCTTAAGGGGGAAGGAGAGGTGGGGTGATGCATAAAACCAGAGTTTGATATAAGCATAGGTACCGTTCCAAAAACCAACTATGGAATAGAAAAGACCTACACCTTCCTCAGTGAAAGGGACTCAAAACCCCATATTTCCCACAGAGGAATATATCTGACTAGTAAGAATCTTAAAACCTATGTATTGATATCTCTCCATAAGGGAATCAAGTGTGTCTAGACTGGCATAAACATGGCAGCGAGAATCAGCTCAAACCCACTATAAAAAGGAATTTTAAAAACAAAACAAAAAAACTGGGAAATTCTTTACAATTCCTTCAGTGTCTCTGATGAAACCTGGAATGACCCTATCTACAACGACAGCTGGATGTGGCAAAAGGCTGGAAACTTGGGACTGACATGATTGGTGAGATGGGGTGAGCAAATGCAGACCCTTTAAAGCAATAATGCATGGCACCCATTCCATTGGTCCCAACTCTCCAGGTTGAAGGGAATATTACTACAGTTATAACATGTACGGGAAACCTAGAGAACGGACACACTGTGAATACGAAAGGTTTCTAAACCTCAACGAATAGTCCTTCTCCTGTTGCTCCGGTTTGACTTTCCATCTGCTTTACTATCAACCTCCCAACTTGGAGAGACAGCCCCTTTAACCTCCTGGTTCGCACAGGTTTCCAATTTGACAGAGGATGAAAGGGAAGAGGGAGAACCAATGAGAGAGTAGCTGTTAGGCATTTGGACGGGCACATATCACTGTAATTTCCCGGCAGGAAGAAGAATTAACCAAAGTCTCAGCCACCCACCGGGAACCAGTATAGGTCCTGAAGCAAAATTTTGGACTTGCGGTCAGCTCACCAAAAACGAGTTGAAAAATGGAGCTCAGGGGCACAGCAATTCACAAACTGGCCGAGTAATAAAGGACAACTATCGTCCAAAAATCTGTTGAGGGAAGGCAACGAGGCGGACTTGAAAGCGAGGCAGAATAGCAGGAAACAGCTTTCAAGAGGTACGTTGGAATCGCCTTTAAAGCACAGGAAGAGGGGCACAACTTCGACAATGATGCACTTGGCCCAAAAGGGTGTATGCGTTTTCTCCTGAATATATTCAGGAGAAAACGCATACGCCCTTTTTGGCCAAGCAAGCAAGCGGGCAATGCAAATCTGCACTACAAAGAAATATCACTTCCCACCAGTCAAAAGGGACATCCACAAGATGTGTAAAAACCAGAAAGGCAAGACAGGCCCTGGAGAACAGGGAGCCTTGTTATGCTGATGGGTGGGATGTACATTGCCAACTGCCTCTCTGGAGGAGTGCATTGCGTTCCCTAAAACATGTAAAGAACAGAGCTACAGAGCCAAGGGCACTTCCAGTCTAGGGAATATACCTTGGGAAAACTGAAAATCAATAAGACAGAGCCACCCCAAAATTTAGGGCTGCACTGCTTACAAGGACCTCAACTTGGGTACACCTTAAATATCCCAGGAAATATAAAAATGGTTCAAAAAATTGTGGTACTTACGTACGATGGAATATCCCTCAGCCATGAAATCAATGACATAAGACCAGTAGCAGCAAAATGGGTGGATTCAGGTACGATGATTCTAAGTGAAATAAGTCACACAGAAAAAGAAACTTATCATAAGATATCACTTATGAAGATCCTGTAAACATGGCTACACTTGAACTGAGTTAGGAAAGAGAACAGTGTCTCACATTTAGAAAACATTCTTATGCCTGCTTAAGGTGGAAAGAGAGGTGGGGTGATGCATAAAACAAGAGTTTGATATAAGCACAGGTACCGCTCCAAAAACCAACTATGGAATAGACAAGACCTACACCTTCCTCAGTGAAAGGGACTGAAAACAATATTTCCTGCAGAGGAATATATCTGACTAGTAAGAATCTTAAAACCTATGTATAGATATGTCTCCATAAGGGAATCAAGTGTGTCTAGACTGGCATAAACATGGCAGCGAGAATCAGCTCAAACCCACTATAAAAAGGAATTTCAAAAACAAAAAAAAAAACTGGGAAATTCTTTACAATTCCTTCAGGGTCTCTGATGAAACCTGGAATGACCCTATCTACAACGACAGCTGGATGTGGCATAAGGCTGGACACTTGGGACTGAGAGGATTGGTGAGATTGGGTGAGCAAATGCAGACCCTTTAAAGCAATAATGCATGGCACCCATTCCATGGGTCCCAACTCTCCAGGTTGAAGGGAATATTACTACAGTTATAACATGTACGGGAAACCTAGAGAACGGACACACTGTGAATACGAAAGGTTTCTATACCTCAACGAATAGTCCCTCTCCTGGTGCTCCGGTTTGACTTTCCATCTGCTTTACTATCAACCTGCCAACTTGGAGAGACAGCCCCTTTAACCTCCTGGTTCGCACAGGTTGCCAATTTGGCAGAGGATGAAAGGGAAGAGGGAGAACCAATGAGAGAGTAGCTGTTAGGCATTTTAACGGGCACATATCACTGTAATTTCCCGGCAGGAAGAAGAATTACCCAAAGTCTCAGCCACCCAACGGGAAACAGCATAGGTCCTGAACCAAAATTTTGGACTTGCAGTCAGCTCACCAAAAACGAGTAGAAAAATGGAGCTCAGGGGCACAGCAATTCACAAACTGGCAGAGTAATAAAGGACAACTATCGTCCAAAAATCTGTTGAGGGAAGGCAACGAGGCGGACTTGAAAGCGAGGCAGAATAGCAGGAAACAGATTTCAAGAGGTACGTTGGAATCGCCTTTAAAGCACAGGAAGAGGGGCACAACTTCGACAATGATGCACTTGGCCAAAAAGGGCGTATGCGTTTTCTCCTGAATATATTCAGGAGAAAACGCATACGCCCTTTTTGGCCAAGCAAGCAAGCGGGCAATGCAAATCTGCACTACAAAGAAATATCACTTCCCACCGGTCAAAAGGGACATCCACAAAATGTGTAAAAACCAGAAAGGCAAGACAGGCCCTGGAGAACAGTGAGCCTTGTTATGCTGATGGGCGGGATGTACATTGCCAACTGCCTCTCTGGAGGAGTACGTAGTGTTCCCTAAAACAAGTATACAATAGAGCTACAGAGCCAAGGGCACTTCCAGTCTAGGAAATATACTTTGGGAAAACAGAAAATCAATAACACAGAGCCACCCCAAAATTTAGGGCTGCACTGCTTACAAGGACCTCAACTTGGGTACACCTTAAATATCCCAGGAAATATAAAAATGGTTCAAAAAATTGTGGTACTTACGTACGATGGAATATCCCTCAGCCATGAAATCAATGTCATAAGACCAGTAGCAGCAACATGGGTGGATTCAGGTACGATGATTCTAAGTGAAATAAGTCACACAGAAAAATAAACTTATCATAAGATATCACTTATGAAGATCCTGTAAACATGGCTACACTTGAACTGAGTTAGGAAAGAGAACAGTATCTCACATTTAGAAAACACTCTTATGCCTGCTTAAGGGGGAAGGAGAGGTGGGGTGATGCATAAAACCAGAGTTTGATATAAGCATAGGTACCGTTCCAAAAACCAACTATGGAATAGAAAAGACCTACACCTTCCTCAGTGAAAGGGACTCAAAACCCCATATTTCCCACAGAGGAATATATCTGACTAGTAAGAATCTTAAAACCTATGTATTGATATCTCTCCATAAGGGAATCAAGTGTGTCTAGACTGGCATAAACATGGCAGCGAGAATCAGCTCAAACCCACTATAAAAAGGAATTTTAAAAACAAAACAAAAAAACTGGGAAATTCTTTACAATTCCTTCAGTGTCTCTGATGAAACCTGGAATGACCCTATCTACAACGACAGCTGGATGTGGCAAAAGGCTGGAAACTTGGGACTGACATGATTGGTGAGATGGGGTGAGCAAATGCAGACCCTTTAAAGCAATAATGCATGGCACCCATTCCATTGGTCCCAACTCTCCAGGTTGAAGGGAATATTACTACAGTTATAACATGTACGGGAAACCTAGAGAACGGACACACTGTGAATACGAAAGGTTTCTAAACCTCAACGAATAGTCCTTCTCCTGTTGCTCCGGTTTGACTTTCCATCTGCTTTACTATCAACCTCCCAACTTGGAGAGACAGCCCCTTTAACCTCCTGGTTCGCACAGGTTTCCAATTTGACAGAGGATGAAAGGGAAGAGGGAGAACCAATGAGAGAGTAGCTGTTAGGCATTTGGACGGGCACATATCACTGTAATTTCCCGGCAGGAAGAAGAATTAACCAAAGTCTCAGCCACCCACCGGGAACCAGTATAGGTCCTGAAGCAAAATTTTGGACTTGCGGTCAGCTCACCAAAAACGAGTTGAAAAATGGAGCTCAGGGGCACAGCAATTCACAAACTGGCCGAGTAATAAAGGACAACTATCGTCCAAAAATCTGTTGAGGGAAGGCAACGAGGCGGACTTGAAAGCGAGGCAGAATAGCAGGAAACAGCTTTCAAGAGGTACGTTGGAATCGCCTTTAAAGCACAGGAAGAGGGGCACAACTTCGACAATGATGCACTTGGCCCAAAAGGGTGTATGCGTTTTCTCCTGAATATATTCAGGAGAAAACGCATACGCCCTTTTTGGCCAAGCAAGCAAGCGGGCAATGCAAATCTGCACTACAAAGAAATATCACTTCCCACCAGTCAAAAGGGACATCCACAAGATGTGTAAAAACCAGAAAGGCAAGACAGGCCCTGGAGAACAGGGAGCCTTGTTATGCTGATGGGTGGGATGTACATTGCCAACTGCCTCTCTGGAGGAGTGCATTGCGTTCCCTAAAACATGTAAAGAACAGAGCTACAGAGCCAAGGGCACTTCCAGTCTAGGGAATATACCTTGGGAAAACTGAAAATCAATAAGACAGAGCCACCCCAAAATTTAGGGCTGCACTGCTTACAAGGACCTCAACTTGGGTACACCTTAAATATCCCAGGAAATATAAAAATGGTTCAAAAAATTGTGGTACTTACGTACGATGGAATATCCCTCAGCCATGAAATCAATGACATAAGACCAGTAGCAGCAAAATGGGTGGATTCAGGTACGATGATTCTAAGTGAAATAAGTCACACAGAAAAAGAAACTTATCATAAGATATCACTTATGAAGATCCTGTAAACATGGCTACACTTGAACTGAGTTAGGAAAGAGAACAGTGTCTCACATTTAGAAAACATTCTTATGCCTGCTTAAGGTGGAAAGAGAGGTGGGGTGATGCATAAAACAAGAGTTTGATATAAGCACAGGTACCGCTCCAAAAACCAACTATGGAATAGACAAGACCTACACCTTCCTCAGTGAAAGGGACTGAAAACAATATTTCCTGCAGAGGAATATATCTGACTAGTAAGAATCTTAAAACCTATGTATAGATATGTCTCCATAAGGGAATCAAGTGTGTCTAGACTGGCATAAACATGGCAGCGAGAATCAGCTCAAACCCACTATAAAAAGGAATTTCAAAAACAAAAAAAAAAACTGGGAAATTCTTTACAATTCCTTCAGGGTCTCTGATGAAACCTGGAATGACCCTATCTACAACGACAGCTGGATGTGGCATAAGGCTGGACACTTGGGACTGAGAGGATTGGTGAGATTGGGTGAGCAAATGCAGACCCTTTAAAGCAATAATGCATGGCACCCATTCCATGGGTCCCAACTCTCCAGGTTGAAGGGAATATTACTACAGTTATAACATGTACGGGAAACCTAGAGAACGGACACACTGTGAATACGAAAGGTTTCTATACCTCAACGAATAGTCCCTCTCCTGGTGCTCCGGTTTGACTTTCCATCTGCTTTACTATCAACCTGCCAACTTGGAGAGACAGCCCCTTTAACCTCCTGGTTCGCACAGGTTGCCAATTTGGCAGAGGATGAAAGGGAAGAGGGAGAACCAATGAGAGAGTAGCTGTTAGGCATTTTAACGGGCACATATCACTGTAATTTCCCGGCAGGAAGAAGAATTACCCAAAGTCTCAGCCACCCAACGGGAAACAGCATAGGTCCTGAACCAAAATTTTGGACTTGCAGTCAGCTCACCAAAAACGAGTAGAAAAATGGAGCTCAGGGGCACAGCAATTCACAAACTGGCAGAGTAATAAAGGACAACTATCGTCCAAAAATCTGTTGAGGGAAGGCAACGAGGCGGACTTGAAAGCGAGGCAGAATAGCAGGAAACAGATTTCAAGAGGTACGTTGGAATCGCCTTTAAAGCACAGGAAGAGGGGCACAACTTCGACAATGATGCACTTGGCCAAAAAGGGCGTATGCGTTTTCTCCTGAATATATTCAGGAGAAAACGCATACGCCCTTTTTGGCCAAGCAAGCAAGCGGGCAATGCAAATCTGCACTACAAAGAAATATCACTTCCCACCGGTCAAAAGGGACATCCACAAAATGTGTAAAAACCAGAAAGGCAAGACAGGCCCTGGAGAACAGTGAGCCTTGTTATGCTGATGGGCGGGATGTACATTGCCAACTGCCTCTCTGGAGGAGTACGTAGTGTTCCCTAAAACAAGTATACAATAGAGCTACGGAGCCAAGGGCACTTCCAGTCTAGGAAATATACTTTGGGAAAACAGAAAATCAATAACACAGAGCCACCCCAAAATTTAGGGCTGCACTGCTTACAAGGACCTCAACTTGGGTACACCTTAAATATCCCAGGAAATATAAAAATGGTTCAAAAAATTGTGGTACTTACGTACGATGGAATATCCCTCAGCCATGAAATCAATGTCATAAGACCAGTAGCAGCAACATGGGTGGATTCAGGTACGATGATTCTAAGTGAAATAAGTCACACAGAAAAATAAACTTATCATAAGATATCACTTATGAAGATCCTGTAAACATGGCTACACTTGAACTGAGTTAGGAAAGAGAACAGTATCTCACATTTAGAAAACACTCTTATGCCTGCTTAAGGGGGAAGGAGAGGTGGGGTGATGCATAAAACCAGAGTTTGATATAAGCATAGGTACCGTTCCAAAAACCAACTATGGAATAGAAAAGACCTACACCTTCCTCAGTGAAAGGGACTCAAAACCCCATATTTCCCACAGAGGAATATATCTGACTAGCAAAAATCTTAAAACCTATGTATTGATATGTCTGCGTAAGGGAATCAAGTGTGTCTAGACTGGCATAAACATGGCAGCGAGAATCAGCTCAAACCCACTATAAAAAGGAATTTCAAAAACAAAACAAAAAAACTGGGAAATTCTTTACAATTCCTTCAGTGTCTCTGATGAAACCTGGAATGACCCTATCTACAACGACAGCTGGATGTGGCATAAGGCTGGACACTTGGGACTGAGAGGATTGGTGAGATATGCTGAGCAAATGCAGACCCTTTAAAGCAATAATGCATGGCACCCATTCCATGGGTCCCAACTCTCCAGGTTGTAGGGAATATTACTACAGTTATTACATGTACGGGAAACCTAGAGAACGGACACACTGTGAATACGAAAGTTTTCTAAAACTCAACGAATAATCCTTCTCCGGGTGCTCCGGTTTGACTTTCCATCTGCTTTACTATCAACCTCCCAACTTGGAGAGACAGCCCCTTTAACCTCCTGGTTCGCACAGGGTGCCAATTTGGCAGAGGATGAAAGGGAAGAGGGAGAACCAATGAGAGAGTAGCTGTTAGGCATATGGACGGGCACATATCACTGTAATTTCCCGGAAGGAAGAAGAATTAACCAAAGTCTCAGCCACCCACCGGGAAGCAGTATAGGTCCTGAACCAAAATTTTGGACATGCGGTCAGCTCACCAAAAACGAGTTGAAAAATGGAGCTCAGGGGCACAGCAATTCACAAACAGGCCGAGTAATAAAGGACAACTATCGTCCAAAAATCAGTTGAGGGAAGGCAACGAGGCGGACTTGAAAGCGAGGCAGAATACCAGGAAACAGATTTCAAGAGGTACGTTGGAATCACCTTTAAAGCACAGGAAGAGGGGCACAACTTCGACAATGATGCACTTGGCCAAAAAGGGCATATGCGTTTTCTCCTGAATATATTCAGGAGAAAACGCATACACCCTTTTTGGCCAAGCAAGCAAGCAGGCAATGAAAATCTGCACTACAAAGAAGTATCATTTCCCACCGGTCAAAAGGGACATCCACAAAATGTGTAAAAACCAGAAAGGCAAGACAGGCCCTGGAGAACAGGGAGCCTTGTTATGCTGATGGGCGGTATGTAAATTGCCAACTGCCTCTCTGTAGGAGTGCATTGTGTTCCCTAAAACAAGTAAAGAACAGAGCTACAGAGTCAAGGGCACTTCCAGTCTAGGGAATATACCTTTGGAAAACTGAAAATCAATAAGACAGAGCCACCCCAAAATTTAGGGCTGCACTGCTTACAAGGACCTCAACTTGGGTACACCTTAAATATCCCAGGAAATATAAAAATGGTTCAAAAAATTGTGGTACTTACGTACGATGGAATATCCCTCAGCCATGAAATCAATGACATAAGACCAGTAGCAGCAAAATGGGTGGATTCAGGTACGATGATTCTAAGTGAAATAAGTCACACAGAAAAAGAAACTTATCATAAGATATCACTTATGAAGATCCTGTAAACATGGCTACACTTGAACTGAGTTAGGAAAGAGAACAGTGTCTCACATTTAGAAAACATTCTTATGCCTGCTTAAGGTGGAAAGAGAGGTGGGGTGATGCATAAAACCAGAGTTTGATATAAGCACAGGTACCGCTCCAAAAACCAACTATGGAATAGACAAGACCTACACCTTCCTCAGTGAAAGGGACTGAAAACACCATATTTCCTGCAGAGGAATATATCTGACTAGTAAGAATCTTAAAACCTATGTATAGATATGTCTCCATAAGGGAATCAAGTGTGTCTAGACTGGCATAAACATGGCAGCGAGAATCAGCTCAAACCCACTATAAAAAGGAATTTCAAAAACAAAAAAAAAAACTGGGAAATTCTTTACAATTCCTTCAGGGTCTCTGATGAAACCTGGAATGACCCTATCTACAACGACAGCTGGATGTGGCATAAGGCTGGACACTTGGGACTGAGAGGATTGGTGAGATAGGCTGAGCAAATGCAGACCCTTTAAAGCAATAATGCATGGCACCCATTCCATGGGTCCCAACTCTCCAGGTTGAAGGGAATATTACTACAGTTATAACATGTACGGGAAACCTAGAGAACGGACACACTGTGAATACGAAAGGTTTCTATACCTCAACGAATAGTCCCTCTCCTGGTGCTCCGGTTTGACTTTCCATCTGCTTTACTATCAACCTGCCAACTTGGAGAGACAGCCCCTTTAACCTCCTGGTTCGCACAGGTTGCCAATTTGGCAGAGGATGAAAGGGAAGAGGGAGAACCAATGAGAGAGTAGCTGTTAGGCATTTTAACGGGCACATATCACTGTAATTTCCCGGCAGGAAGAAGAATTACCCAAAGTCTCAGCCACCCAACGGGAAACAGCATAGGTCCTGAACCAAAATTTTGGACTTGCAGTCAGCTCACCAAAAACGAGTAGAAAAATGGAGCTCAGGGGCACAGCAATTCACAAACTGGCAGAGTAATAAAGGACAACTATCGTCCAAAAATCTGTTGAGGGAAGGCAACGAGGCGGACTTGAAAGCGAGGCAGAATAGCAGGAAACAGATTTCAAGAGGTACGTTGGAATCGCCTTTAAAGCACAGGAAGAGGGGCACAACTTCGACAATGATGCACTTGGCCAAAAAGGGCGTATGCGTTTTCTCCTGAATATATTCAGGAGAAAACGCATACGCCCTTTTTGGCCAAGCAAGCAAGCGGGCAATGCAAATCTGCACTACAAAGAAATATCACTTCCCACCGGTCAAAAGGGACATCCACAAAATGTGTAAAAACCAGAAAGGCAAGACAGGCCCTGGAGAACAGTGAGCCTTGTTATGCTGATGGGCGGGATGTACATTGCCAACTGCCTCTCTGGAGGAGTACGTAGTGTTCCCTAAAACAAGTATACAATAGAGCTACGGAGCCAAGGGCACTTCCAGTCTAGGAAATATACTTTGGGAAAACAGAAAATCAATAACACAGAGCCACCCCAAAATTTAGGGCTGCACTGCTTACAAGGACCTCAACTTGGGTACACCTTAAATATCCCAGGAAATATAAAAATGGTTCAAAAAATTGTGGTACTTACGTACGATGGAATATCCCTCAGCCATGAAATCAATGTCATAAGACCAGTAGCAGCAACATGGGTGGATTCAGGTACGATGATTCTAAGTGAAATAAGTCACACAGAAAAATAAACTTATCATAAGATATCACTTATGAAGATCCTGTAAACATGGCTACACTTGAACTGAGTTAGGAAAGAGAACAGTATCTCACATTTAGAAAACACTCTTATGCCTGCTTAAGGGGGAAGGAGAGGTGGGGTGATGCATAAAACCAGAGTTTGATATAAGCATAGGTACCGTTCCAAAAACCAACTATGGAATAGAAAAGACCTACACCTTCCTCAGTGAAAGGGACTCAAAACCCCATATTTCCCACAGAGGAATATATCTGACTAGCAAAAATCTTAAAACCTATGTATTGATATGTCTGCGTAAGGGAATCAAGTGTGTCTAGACTGGCATAAACATGGCAGCGAGAATCAGCTCAAACCCACTATAAAAAGGAATTTCAAAAACAAAACAAAAAAACTGGGAAATTCTTTACAATTCCTTCAGTGTCTCTGATGAAACCTGGAATGACCCTATCTACAACGACAGCTGGATGTGGCATAAGGCTGGACACTTGGGACTGAGAGGATTGGTGAGATAGGCTGAGCAAATGCAGACCCTTTAAAGCAATAATGCATGGCACCCATTCCATGGGTCCCAACTCTCCAGGTTGTAGGGAATATTACTACAGTTATTACATGTACGGGAAACCTAGAGAACGGACACACTGTGAATACGAAAGTTTTCTAAAACTCAACGAATAATCCTTCTCCGGGTGCTCCGGTTTGACTTTCCATCTGCTTTACTATCAACCTCCCAACTTGGAGAGACAGCCCCTTTAACCTCCTGGTTCGCACAGGGTGCCAATTTGGCAGAGGATGAAAGGGAAGAGGGAGAACCAATGAGAGAGTAGCTGTTAGGCATATGGACGGGCACATATCACTGTAATTTCCCGGCAGGAAGAAGAATTAACCAAAGTCTCAGCCACCCACCGGGAAGCAGTATAGGTCCTGAACCAAAATTTTGGACATGCGGTCAGCTCACCAAAAACGAGTTGAAAAATGGAGCTCAGGGGCACAGCAATTCACAAACAGGCCGAGTAATAAAGGACAACTATCGTCCAAAAATCAGTTGAGGGAAGGCAACGAGGCGGACTTGAAAGCGAGGCAGAATACCAGGAAACAGATTTCAAGAGGTACGTTGGAATCGCCTTTAAAGCACAGGAAGAGGGGCACAACTTCGACAATGATGCACTTGGCCAAAAAGGGCGTATGCGTTTTCTCCTGAATATATTCAGGAGAAAACGCATACACCCTTTTTGGCCAAGCAAGCAAGCAGGCAATGCAAATCTGCACTACAAAGAAGTATCACTTCCCACCGGTCAAAAGGGACATCCACAAAATGTGTAAAAACCAGAAAGGCAAGACAGGCCCTGGAGAACAGGGAGCCTTGTTATGCTGATGGGCGGTATGTAAATTGCCAACTGCCTCTCTGTAGGAGTGCATTGTGTTCCCTAAAACAAGTAAAGAACAGAGCTACAGAGCCAAGGGCACTTCCAGTCTAGGGAATATACCTTTGGAAAACTGAAAATCAATAAGACAGAGCCACCCCAAAATTTAGGGCTGCACTGCTTACAAGGACCTCAACTTGGGTACACCTTAAATATCCCAGGAAATATAAAAATGGTTCAAAAAATTGTGGTACTTACGTACGATGGAATATCCCTCAGCCATGAAATCAATGTCATAAGACCAGTAGCAGCAAAATGGGTGGATTCAGGTACGATGATTCTAAGTGAAATAAGTCACACAGAAAAAGAAACTTATCATAAGATATCACTTATGAAGATCCTGTAAACATGGCTACACTTGAACTGAGTTAGGAAATAGAACAGTGTCTCACATTTAGAAAACACTCTTATGCCTGCTTAAGGGGGAAGGAGAGGTGGGGTGATGCATAAAACCAGAGTTTGATATAAGCACAAGTACCGTTCCAAAAACCAACTATGGAATAGACAAGACCTACACCTTCCTCAGTGAAAGGGACTCAAAACCCCATATTTCCCGCAGAGGAATATATCTGACTAGTAAGAATCTTAAAACCTATGTATTGATATATCTCCATAAGGGAATCAAGTGTGTCTAGACTGGCATAAACATGGCAGCGAGAATCAGCTCAAACCCACTATAAAAAGGAATTTCAAAAACAAAACAAAAAAATGGAGAAATTCTTTACAATTCCTTCATGGTCTCTGATGAAACCTGGAATGACCCTATCTAAAATGACAGCTGGATGTGGCATAAGGAGGGACACTTGGGACTGAGAGGATTGGTGAGATTGGGTGAGCAAATGCAGAACCTTTAAAGCACAAATGCCTGGCACCCATTCCATGAGTCCCAACTCTCCAGGTTGAAGGGAGTATTACTACAGCTATAACATGTACCGGAAACCTAGAGAACGGACACACTGTGAATACGAAAGGTTTCTAAAACTCAACGAATAGTCCCTCTCCTGGTGCTCCGGTTTGACTTTCCATCTACTTTACTATCAACCTCCCAACTTGGAGAGACAGCACCTTTAACCTCCTGGTTCGCACAGGTTTCCAATTTGACAGAGGATGAAAGGGAAAAGGGAGAACCAATGAGAGAGTAGCTGTTAGGCATTTGAACGGGCACATATCACTGTAATTTCCCGGCAGGAAGAAGAATTAACCAAAGTCTCAGCCCCCCACCGGGAACCAGTATAGGTCCTGAACCAAAATTTTGGACTTGCGGTCAGCTCACCAAAACCGAGTTGAAAAATGGAGCTCAGGGGCACAGCAATTCAAAAACTGGCCGAGGAATAAAGGACAACTATCGTCCAAAAATCTGTTGAGGGAAGGCAACGAGGCGGACTTGAAAGCGAGGCAGAATAGCAGGAAACAGATTTCAAGAGGTACGTTGGAATCGCCTTTAAAGCACAGGAAGTGGGGCACAACTTCGACAATGATGCACTTGGCCAAAAAGGGCGTATGCGTTTTCTCCTGAATATATTCAGGAGAAAACGCATACGCCCTTTTTGGCCAAGCAAACAACCGGGCAATGCAAATCTGCACTAGAAAGAAGTATCACTTCCCTCCGGTCAAAAGGGACATCCACAAAATGTGTAAAAACCAGAAAGGCAAGACAGGCCCTGGAGAACAGGAAGCCTTGTTATGCTGATGGGCGGGATGTAAATTGCCAACTGCCTCTCTGGAGGAGTGCATTGTGTTCCCTAAAACAAGTAAAGAACAGAGCTACAGAGCCAAGGGCACTTCCAGTCTAGGGAATATACCTTGGGAAAACTGAAAATCAATAAGACAGAGCCACACCAATATTTAGGGCTGCACTGCTTACAAGGACCTCAACTTTGGTACACCTTAAATATCCCAGGGAATATAAAAATGGTTCAAAAAATTGTGGTACTTACGTACGATGGAATATCCCTCAGCCATGAAATCAATGTCATAAGACCAGTAGCAGCAAAATGGGTGGATTCAGGTACGATGATTCTAAGTGAAATAAGTCACACAGAAAAAGAAACTTATCATAAGATATCACTTATGAAGATCCTGTAACATGGCTACACTTGAACTTAGTTAGGAAAGAGAACAGTGTCTCACATTTAGAAAACACTCTTATACCTGCTTAAGGGGGAAGGAGAGGTGGGGTTATGTATAAAACCAGAGTTTGATATAAGCACAGGTACCGTTCCAAAAACCAACTATGGAATAGACAAGACCTACACCTTCCTCAGTGAAAGGGACTCAAAACCCCATATTTCCCTCAGAGGAATGTATCTGACTAGTAAGAATCTTAAAACCTATGTATTGATATGTCTCTGTAAGGGAATCAAGTGTGTCTAGACTGGCATAAACATGGCAGCGAGAATCAGCTCAAACCCACTATAAAAAGGAATTCCAAAAAGAAAAAAAAAAAAAAAACTGGGAAATTCTTTACAATTCCTTTAGGGTCTCTGATGAAACCTGGAATGACCCTATCTACAATGACAGCTGGATGTGGCATAAGGAGGGACACTTGGGACTGAGACGACTGGTGAGATTGGGTGAGCAAATGCAGACCCTTTAAAGCACAAATGCCTGACACCCATTCCATGGGTCCCAACTCTCCAGGTTGAAGGGAATAATATTACAGCTATAACATGTACGGGAAACCTAGAGAACGGACACACTGTGAATACGAAAGGTTTCTAAAACTCAACGAATAGTCCATCTCCTGGTGCTCCTGTTTGGCTTTCCATCTGCTTTACTATCAACCTCCCAACTTGGAGAGACAGACCCTTTAACCTCCTGGTTCGCAGATGTTGCCAATTTTTCAGAGGATGAAAGGGAAGAGGGAGAACCAATGAGAGAGTAGCTGTTAGGCATTTGGACGGGCACATATTACTCTAATTTCACGGCAGGAAGAAGAATTAACCAAAGTCTCAGCCACCCACCGGGAACCAGCATATGTCCTGAACCAAAATTTTGGACATGCGGTCAGCTCACAAAAAACGAGTTGAAAAATGGAGCTCAAGGTCACAGCAATGCACAAACTGGCAGAGTCATAAAAGACAACTATCGTCCAAAAATCTGTTGAGGGAAGGCAATGAGGCGGACTTGAAAGCGAGGCAGAATAGCAGGAAACAGATTTCAAGAGGTACGTTGGAATCGCCTTTAAAGCACAGGAAGAGGGGCACAACTTCGACAATGATGCACTTGGCCAAAAAGGGCGTATGCGTATTCTCCTGAATATATTAAGGAGAAAACGCATACGCCCTTTTTGGTCAAGGAAGCAAGCGGGCAATGCAAATCTGCACTACAAAGAAGTATCACTTCCCTCCGGTCAAAAGGGACATCCACAAAATGTGTAAAAACCAGAAAGGCAAGACAGGCCCTGGAGAACAGGAAGCCTTGTTATGCTGATGGGCGGGATGTAAATTGCCAACTGCCTCTCTGGAGGAGTGCATTGTGTTCCCTAAAACAAGTAAAGAACAGAGCTACAGAGCCAAGGGCACTTCCAGTCTAGGGAATATACCTTGGGAAAACTGAAAATCAATAAGACAGAGCCACCCCAATATTTAGGGCTGCACTGCTTACAAGGACCTCAACTTGGGTACACCTTAAATATCCCAGGGAATATAAAAATGGTTCAAAAAATTGTGGTACTTACGTACGATGGAATATCCCTCAGCCATGAAATCAATGTCATAAGACCAGTAGCAGCAAAATGGGTGGATTCAGGTACGATGATTCTAAGTGAAATAAGTCACACAGAAAAAGAAACTTATCATAAGATATCACTTATGAAGATCCTGTAACATGGCTACACTTGAACTTAGTTAGGAAAGAGAACAGTGTCTCACATTTAGAAAACACTCTTATACATGCTTAAGGGGGAAGGAGAGGTGGGGTTATGTATAAAACCAGAGTTTGATATAAGCACAGGTACCGTTCCAAAAACCAACTATGGAATAGACAAGACCTACACCTTCCTCAGTGAAAGGGACTCAAAACCCCATATTTCCCGCAGAGGAATATATCTGACTAGTAAGAATCTTAAAACCTACGTATTGATATGGCTCCATACGGGAATCAAGTGTGTCTAGACTGGCATAAACATGGCAGCGAGAATCAGCTCAAACCCACTATAAAAAGGAATTTCAAAAAGAAAAAAAAAAAAAAACTGGGAAATTCTTTACAATTCCTTTAGGGTCTCTGATGAAACCTGGAATGACCCTATCTACAATGACAGCTGGATGTGGCATAAGGAGGGACACTTGGGACTGAGACGACTGGTGAGATTGGGTGAGCAAATGCAGACCCTTTAAAGCACAAATGCCTGACACCCATTCCATGGGTCCCAACTCTCCATGTTGAAGGGAATAATACTACAGCTATAACATGTACGGGAAACCTAGAGAACGGACACACTGTGAATATGAAAGGTTTCTAAAACTCAACGAATAGTCCCTCTCCTGGTGCTCCTGTTTGGCTTTCCATCTGCTTTACTATCAACCTCCCAACTTGGAGAGACAGACCCTTTAACCTCCTGGTTCGCAGATGTTGCCAATTTTTCAGAGGATGAAAGGGAAGAGGGAGAACCAATGAGAGAGTAGCTGTTAGGCATTTGGACGGGCACATATCACTCTAACTTCCCGGCAGGAAGAAAAATTATCCAAAGTCTCAGCCCCGCATCGGGAACCAGCATAGGTCCTGAACCAAAATTTTGGACTTGCGGTCAGCTCACAAAAAACGAGTTGAAAAATGGAGCTCAGGGGCACAGCAATTCACAAACTGGCCGAGTAATAAAGGAAAACTATCGTCCAAAAATCTGTTGAGGGAAGGCAACGAGGCGGACTTGAAAGTGAGGCAGAATAGCAGGAAACAGATTTCAAGCGGTACGTTGGAATCACCTTTAAAGCACAGGAAGAAGGGCACAACTTCGACAATGATGCACTTGGCCAAAAAGGGCGTATGCGTTTTCTCCTGAATATATTCAGGAGAAAACGCATACGCCCTTTTTGGCCAAGCAAGCAAGCGGGCAATGCAAATCTGCGCTACAAAGAAGTATCACTTTTCACCGGTCAAAAGCGACATCCACAAAATTTGTAAAAACCAGAAAGGCAAGACAGGCCCTGGAGAACAGGGAGCCTTGTTATGCTGATGGGCGGGATGTAAATTGCCAACAGCCTCTCTGGAAGAGTGCATTGTGTTCCCTAAAACAAGTAAACAACAGATCTACAGAGCCAAGGGCACTTCCAGTCTAGGGAATATACCTTGGGAAAACTGAAACTCAATAAGACAGAGCCAGCCCAAAATTTAGGGCTGCACTGCTTACAAGAACCTCAACTTGGGTACACCTTAAATATCCCAGGAAATATAAAAATGCTTCAAAAAATTGTGGTCCTTATGTACGATGGAATATCCCTGAGCCATTAAATAAATGTCATAAGACAAGTAGCAGCAAAATGAGTGGATTCAGGTACGATGATTCTAAGTGAGATAAGTCACACAGAAAAAGAAACTTATCATAAGATATCACTCATGAAGATCCTGTAAACATGGCTACACTTGAACTGAGTTAGGAAAGAGAACAGAGTCTCACATTTAGAAAACACTCTTATGCCTGCTTAAGGGGGAAGGAGAGGTGGGGTGATGCATAAACCCAGAGTTTGATATAAGCACAGGTACCACTCCAAAAACCAACTATGGAATAGACAAGACCTACACTTTCTTCAGTGAAAGGATCTCAAAATCCCTTATTTCCTGCAGAGGAATATATCTGACTAGTAAGAATCTTAAAACCTATGTATTGATATGTCTCCTTAAGGGAATCAAGTGTGTCTAGACTGGCATAAACATGGCAGCGAGAATCAGCTCAAAACCAGTATAAAAAGGAGTTTCAAAAAAAAAAAAAAAAACTGGGAAATTCTTTACAATTCCTTCTCGGTCTCTGATGAAACCTGGAATGACCCTATCTACAACGACAGCTGGATGTGGCTTAAGGCTGCACACTTGGGACTGAGAGGATTGGTGAGATTGGGTGAGCAAATGCAGACCCGTTAAAGCAATAATGCATGGCACCCATTCCATGGGTCCCAACTTTCCAGGTTGAAGGGAATATTACTACAGCTATAACATGTACGGGAAACCTAGAGAACGGACACACTGTGAATACGAAAGATTTCTAAAACTCAACGAATAGACCCTCTCCTGGTGCTCCGGTTTGACTTTCCATCTGCTTTACTATCAATCTCCCAAATTGGAGAGACAGCCCCTTTAACCTCCTGGTTCGCACAGGTTTCCAATTTGGCAGAGGATGAAAGGGAAGAGGGAGAACCAATGAGAGAGTAGCTGTTAGACATTTGGACGGGCACATATCACTGTAACTTCCCGGCAGGAAGAAGTATTAACCAAAGTCTCAGCCACCCACCGGGAACCAGTATAGGTCCTGAACCAAAATTTTGGACTTGCTGTCAGCTCACCAAAAACGTGTTGAAAAATGGAGCTCAGGGGCACATCAATTCACAAACTGGCCGAGTAATAAAGGACAACTATCATCCAAAAATCTGTTGAGGGAAGGCAACGAGGCGGACTTGAAAGCGAGGCAGAATAGCAGGAAACAGATTTCAAGAGGTACGTTGGAATCGCCTTTAAAGCACAAGAAGAGGGACACAACTTCGAATATGATGCACTTGGCCAAAAAGGGCGTATGCGTTTTCTCCTGAATATATTCAGGAGAAAACGCATACGCCCTTTTTGGCCAAGCAAGCAAGCGGGCAATGCAAATCTGCACTACAAAGAAGTATCACTTCCCACCGGTCAAAAGGGACATCCACAAAATGTGTAAAAACCAGAAAGGCACGACAGGCACTGGAGAACAGGGAGCCTTGTTATGCTGATGGGCGGGATGTAAATTGCCAACTGCCTCTCTGGAGGAGTGCATTGTGTTCCCTAAAACAAGTAAACAACAGAGCTACAGAGCCAAGGGCACTTCCAGTCTAGGGAATATACCTTGGGAAAACTGAAAATCAATAAGACAGAGCCACGCCAAAATTTAGGGCTGCACTGCTTACAAGGACCTCAACTTGTGTACACCTTAAATATCCCAGGAAATATAAAAATGGTTCAAAAAAGTGTTGTACTTACGTACGATGGAATATCCCTCAGCCATGAAATCAATGTCATAAGACCAGTAGCAGCAAAATGGGTGGATTCAGGTACGATGATTCTAAGTGAAATAAGTTACACAGAAAAAGTAACTTATCATAAAATATCACTTATGAAGATCCTGTAAACATGGCTACACTTGAACTGAGTTAGTAAATGGAACAGTGTCTCACATTTAGAAAACACTCTTATGCCTGCTTAAGGGGGAAGGAGAGGTGGGGTGATGCATAAAACCAGAGTTTGATATAAGCACAGGTACCGTTCCAAAAACCAACTATGGAATAGACAAGACCTACATCTTCCTCAGTGAAAGGGATTCAAAGCCCCATATTTCCCGCAGAGGAATATATCTGACTACTAAGAATCTTAAAACCTATGGATTGATATGTCTCCATAAGGGAATCAAGTGTGTCTAGACTGGCATAAACATGGCAGCGAGAATCAGCTCAAACACACTATAAAAAGGAATTTCAAAAACAAAACAAAAAAACTGGGAAATTCTTTACAATTCCTTCAGGGTCTCTGATGAAACCTGGAATGACCGTATCTACAATGACAGCTGGATGTGGCATAAGGCTGGACACTTGGGACTGAGAGGATTGGTGAGATTGGGTGAGCAAATGCAGAATGTTTACAGCACAAATGCCTGGCTCCCATTCCATGGGTCCCAACTCTCCAGGTTGAAGGGAATATTACTACAGCTATAACATGTACGGGAAACCTAGAGAACTGACACACTGTGAATACGAAAGGTTTCTAAAACTCAACGAATAGTCCCTCTCCTGGTGCTCCGGTTTGACTTTCCATCTGCTTTACTATCAACCTCCCAACTTGGAGAGACAGCCTCTTTAACCTCCTGGTTCGCACAGGTTTCCAATTTGGCAGAGGATGAAAGGGAAGAGGGAGAACCAATGAGAGAGTAGCTGTTAGGCATTTGGACGGGCACATTACACTGTAATTTCCCGGCAGGAAGAAGAATTAACCAAAGTCTCAGCCACCCACCAGGAACCAGTATAGGTCCTGAACCAAAATTTTGGACTTGCGGTCAGCTCACCAAAAACGAGTTGAAAAATGGAGCTCAGGGGCACAGCAATTCACAAACTGGCCGAGTAATAAAGGACAACTATCATCCAAAAATCTGTTGAGGGAAGGCAACGAGGCGGACTTGAAAGCGAGGCAGAATAGCAGGAAACAGATTTCAAGAGGTACGTTGGAATCGCCTTTAAAGCACAAGAAGAGGGACACAACTTCGAATATGATGCACTTGGCCAAAAAGGGCGTATGTGTTTTCTCCTGAATATATTCAGGAGAAAACGCATACGCCCTTTTTGGCCAAGCAAGCAAGCGGGCAATGCAAATCTGCACTACAAAGAAGTATCACTTCCCACCGGTCAAAAGGGACATCCACAAAATGTGTAAAAACCAGAAAGGCACGACAGGCACTGGAGAACAGGGAGCCTTGTTATGCTGATGGGTGGGATGTAAATTGCCAATTGCCTCTCTGGAGGAGTGCATTGTGTTCCCTAAAACAAGTAAACAACAGAGCTACAGAGCCAAGGGCACTTCCAGTCTAGGGAATATACCTTGGGAAAACTGAAAATCAATAAGACAGAGCCACGCCAAAATTCAGGGCTGCACTGCTTACAAGGACCTCAACTTGTGTACACCTTAAATATCCCAGGAAATATAAAAATGGTTCAAAAAAGTGTGGTACTTACGTACGATGGAATATCCCTCAGCCATGAAATCAATGTCATAAGACCAGTAGCAGCAAAATGGGTGGATTCAGGTACGATGATTCTAAGTGAAATAAGTTACACAGAATAAGTAACTTATCAAAAATATCACTTATGAAGATCCTGTAAACATGGCTACACTTGAACTGAGTTAGTAAAGAGAACAGTGTCTCACATTTAGAAAACACTCTTATGCCTGCTTAAGGGGGAAGGAGAGGTGGGGTGATGCATAAAACCAGAGTTTGATATAAGCACAGGTACCGTTCCAAAAACCAACTATGGAATAGACAAGACCTACACCTTCCTCAGTGAAAGGGACTCAAAACGCCGTATTTCCCGCAGAGGAATATATCTGACTAGTAAGAATCTTAAAACCTATGGATTGATATGTCTCCGTAAGGGAATCAAGTGAGTCTAGACTGGCATAAACATGGCAGCGAGAATCAGCTCAAACCCACTATAAAAAGGAATTTCAAAAACAAAACAAAAAAACTGGGAAATTCTTTACAATTCCTTCAGGGTCTCTGATGAAACCTGGAATGACCCTATCTACAATGACAGCTGGATGTGGCATAAGGCTGGACACTTGGGACTGAGAGGATTGGTGAGATTGGGTGAGCAAATGCAGAATGTTTACAGCACAAATGCCTGGCTCCCATTCCATGGGTCCCAACTCTCCAGGTTGAAGGGAATATTACTACAGCTATAACATGTACGGGAAACCTAGAGAACGGACACACTGTGAATACGAAAGGTTTCTAAAACTCAACGAATAGTCCCTCTCCTGGTGCTCCGGTTTGACTTTCCATCTGCTTTACTATCAACCTCCCAACTTGGACAGACAGCCCCTTTAACCTCCTGGTTCGCACAGGTTGCCAATTTGGCAGAGGATGAAAGGGAAGAGGGAGAACCAATGAGAGAGTAGCTGTTAGGCATTTGGACGGGCATATATCACTGTAATTTCCCGGTAGGAAGAAGAATTAACCAAAGTCTCAGCCACCCACCGGGAACCAGTATAGGTCCTGAACCAAAATTTTGGACTTGCAGTCAGCTCACCAAAAACGAGTTGAAAAATGGAGCTCAGGGGCACAGCAATTCACAAACTGGCCGAGTAATAAAGGACAACTATCGTCCAAAAATCTGTTGAGGGAAGACAACGAGGCGGACTTGAAAGCGAGGCAGAATAGCAGGAAACAGATTTCAAGAGGTACGTTGGAATCGCCTTTAAAGCACAGGAAGAGGGGCACAACTTCGACAATGATGCACTTGGCCAAAAAGGGCGTATGCGTTTTCTCCTGAATATATTCAGGAAAAAACGCATACGCCCTTTTTGCCCAAGCAAGTAAGCAGGCAGTGCAAATCTGTACTACAAAGAAGTATCACTTCCCACCGGTCAAAAGGGACATCCACAAAATATGTAAAAACCAGAAAGGCACGACAGGCACTGGAGAACAGGGAGCCTTGTTATGCTGATGGGCGGGATGTAAATTGCCAACTGCCTCTCTGGAGGAGTGCATTGTGTTCCCTAAAACAAGTAAACAACAGAGCTACAGAGCCAAGGGCACTTCCAGTCTAGGGAATATACCTTGGGAAAACTGAAAATCAATAAGACAGAGCCACGCCAAAATTTAGGGCTGCACTGCTTACAAGGACCTCAACTTGTGTACACCTTAAATATCCCAGGAAATATAAAAATGGTTCAAAAAAGTGTGGTACTTACGTACGATGGAATATCCCTCAGCCATGAAATCAATGTCATAAGACCAGTAGCAGCAAAATGGGTGGATTCAGGTACGATGATTCTAAGTGAAATAAGTTACACAGAAAAAGTAACTTATCATAAGATATCACTTATGAAGATCCTGTAAACATGGCTACACTTGAACTGAGTTAGTAAAGAGAACAGTGTCTCACATTTAGAAAACACTCTTATGCCTGCTTAAGGGGGAAGGAGAGGTGGGGTGATGCATAAAACCAGAGTTTGATATAAGCACAGGTACCGTTCCAAAAACCAACTATGGAATAGACAAGACCTACACCTTCCTCAGTGAAAGGGACTCAAAACGCCATATTTCCCGCAGAGGAATATATCTGACTAGTAAGAATCTTAAAACCTATGGATTGATATGTCTCCGTAAGGGAATCAAGTGTGTCTAGACTGGCATAAACATGGCAGCGATAATCAGCTCAAACCCACTATAAAAAGGAATTTCAGAAACAAAACAAAAAAACTGGGAAATTCTTTACAATTACTTCAGGGTCTCTGATGAAACCTGGAATGACCCTATCTACAATGACAGCTGGATGTGGCATAAGGCTGGACACTTGGGACTGAGAGGATTGGTGAGATTGGGTGAGCAAATGCAGAATGTTTACAGCACAAATGCCTGGCTCCCATTCCATGGGTCCCAACTCTCCAGGTTGAAGGGAATATTACTACAGCTATAACATGTATGGGAAACCTAGAGAACTGACACACTGTGAATACGAAAGGTTTCTAAAACTCAACGAATAGTCCCTCTCCTGGTGCTCCGGTTTGACTTTCCATCTGCTTTACTATCAACCTCCCAACTTGGAGAGACAGCCTCTTTAACCTCCTGGTTCGCACAGGTTTCCAATTTGGCAGAGGATGAAAGGGAAGAGGGAGAACCAATGAGAGAGTAGCTGTTAGGCATTTGGACGGGCACATTACACTGTAATTTCCCGGCAGGAAGAAGAATTAACCAAAGTCTCAGCCACCCACCGGGAACCAGTATAGGTCCTGAACCAAAATTTTGGACTTGCGGTCAGCTCACCAAAAACGAGTTGAAAAATGGAGCTCAGGGGCACAACAATTCACAAACTGGCCGAGTAATAAAGGACAACTATCATCCAAAAATCTGTTGAGGGAAGGCAACGAGGCGGACTTGAAAGCGAGGCAGAATAGCAGGAAACAGATTTCAAGAGGTACGTTGGAATCGCCTTTAAAGCACAAGAAGAGGGACACAACTTCGAATATGATGCACTTGGCCAAAAAGGGCATATGCGTTTTCTCCTGAATATATTTAGGAGAAAACGCATACGCCCTTTTTGGCCAAGCAAGCAAGCGGGCAATGCAAATCTGCACTACAAAGAAGTATCACTTCCCACCGGTCAAAAGGGACATCCACAGAATGTGTAAAAACCAGAAAGGCACGACAGGCACTGGAGAACAGGGAGCCTTGTTATGCTGATGGGCGGGATGTAAATTGCCAACTGCCTCTCTGGAGGAGTGCATTGTGTTCCCTAAAACAAGTAAACAACAGAGCTACAGAGCCAAGGGCACTTCCAGTCTAGGGAATATACCTTGGGAAAACTGAAAATCAATAAGACAGAGCCACGCCAAAATTCAGGGCTGCACTGCTTACAAGGACCTCAACTTGTGTACACCTTAAATATCCCAGGAAATATAAAAATGGTTCAAAAAAGTGTGGTACTTACGTACGATGGAATATCCCTCAGCCATGAAATCAATGTCATAAGACCAGTAGCAGCAGAATGGGTGGATTCAGGTACGATGATTCTAAGTGAAATAAGTTACACAGAAAAAGTAACTTATCATAAAATATCACTTATGAAGATCCTGTAAACATGGCTACACTTGAACTGAGTTAGTAAAGAGAACAGTGTCTCACATTTAGAAAACACTCTTATGCCTGCTTAAGGGGGAAGGAGAGGTGGGGTGATGCATAAAACCAGAGTTTGATATAAGCACAGGTAGCGTTCCAAAAAACAACTATGGAATAGACAAGACCTACACCTTCCTCAGTGAAAGGGACTCAAAACGCCATATTTCCCGCAGAGGAATATATCTGACTAGTAAGAATCTTAAAACCTATGGATTGATATGTCTCCGTAAGGGAATCAAGTGAGTCTAGACTGGCATAAACATGGCAGCGAGAATCAGCTCAAACCCACTATAAAAAGGAATTTCAAAAACAAAACAAAAAAACTGGGAAATTCTTTACAATTCCTTCAGGGTCTCTGATGAAACCTGGAATGACCCTATCTACAATGACAGCTGGATGTGGCATAAGGCTGGACACTTGGGACTGAGAGGATTGGTGAGATTGGGTGAGCAAATGCAGAAGTTTACAGCACAAATGCCTGGCTCCCATTCCATGGGTCCCAACTCTCCAGGTTGAAGGGAATATTACTACAGCTATAACATGTACGGGAAACCTAGAGAACGGACACCCTGTGAATACGAAAGGTTTCTAAAACTCAACGAATAGTCCCTCTCCTGGTGCTCCGGTTTGACTTTCCATCTGCTTTACTATCAACCTCCCAACTTGGAGAGACAGCCCCTTTAACCTCCTGGTTCGCACAGGTTGCCAATTTGGCAGAGGATGAAAGGGAAGAGGGAGAACCAATGAGAGAGTAGCTGTTAGGCATTTGGACGGGCATATATCACTGTAATTTCCCGGCAGGAAGAAGAATTAACCAAAGTCTCAGCCACCCACCGGGAACCAGTATAAGTCCTGAACCAAAATTTTGGACTTGCGGTCAGCTCACCAAAAACGAGTTGAAAAATGGAGCTCAGGGGCACAGCATTTCACAAACTGGCCGAGTAATAAAGGACAACTATCGTCCAAAAATCTGTTGAGGGAAGGCAACGGGGCGGACTTGAAAGCGAGGCAGAATAGCAGGAAACAGATTTCAAGAGGTACGTTGGAATCGCCTTTAAAGCACAGGAAGAGGGGCACAACTTCGACAATGATGCACTTGGCCAAAAAGGGCGTATGCGTTTTCTCCTGAATATATTCAGGAAAAAACGCATACGCCCTTTTTGCCCAAGCAAGTAAGCAGGCAGTGCAAAATCTGCACTACAAAGAAGTATCACTTCCCACCGGTCAAAAGGGACATCCACAAAATATGTAAAAACCAGAAAGGCACGACAGGCACTGGAGAACAGGGAGCCTTGTTATGCTGATGGGCGGGATGTAAATTGCCAACTGCCTCTCTGGAGGAGTGCATTGTGTTCCCTAAAACAAGTAAACAACAGAGCTACAGAGCCAAGGGCACTTCCAGTCTAGGGAATATACCTTGGGAAAACTGAAAATCAATAAGACAGAGCCACGCCAAAATTTAGGGCTGCACTGCTTACAAGGACCTCAACTTGTGTACACCTTAAATATCCCAGGAAATATAAAAATGGTTCAAAAAAGTGTGGTACTTACGTACGATGGAATATCCCTCAGCCATGAAATCAATGTCATAAGACCAGTAGCAGCAAAATGGGTGGATTCAGGTACGATGATTCTAAGTGAAATAAGTTACACAGAAAAAGTAACTTATCATAAGATATCACTTATGAAGATCCTGTAAACATGGCTACACTTGAACTGAGTTACGAAAGAGAACAGTGTCTCACATTTAGAAAACACTCTTATGCCTGCTTAAGGGGGAAGGAGAGGTGGGGTGATGCATAAAACCAGAGTTTGATATAAGCACAGGTACCGTTCCAAAAACCAACTATGGAATAGACAAGACCTACACCTTCCTCAGTGAAAGGGACTCAAAACGCCATATTTCCCGCAGAGGAATATATCTGACTAGTAAGAATCTTAAAACCTATGGATTGATATGTCTCCGTAAGGGAATCAAGTGTGTCTAGACTGGCATAAACATGGCAGCGATAATCAGCTCAAACCCACTATAAAAAGGAATTTCAGAAACAAAACAAAAAAACTGGGAAATTCTTTACAATTACTTCAGGGTCTCTGATGAAACCTGGAATGACCCTATCTACAATGACAGCTGGATGTGGCATAAGGCTGGACACTTGGGACTGAGAGGATTGGTGAGATTGGGTGAGCAAATGCAGAATGTTTACAGCACAAATGCCTGGCTCCCATTCCATGGGTCCCAACTCTCCAGGTTGAAGGGAATATTACTACGGCTATAACATGTACGGGAAACCTAGAGAACGGACACACTGTGAATACGAAAGGTTTCTAAAACTCAACGAATAGTCCCTCTCCTGGTGCTCCGGTTTGACTTTCCATCTGCTTTACTATCAACCTCCCAACTTGGAGAGACAGCCCCTTTAACCTCCTGGTTCGCACAGGTTGCCAATTTGGCAGAGGATGAAAGGGAAGAGGGAGAACCAATGAGAGAGTAGCTGTTAGGCATTTGGACGGTCACATATCACTGTAATTTCCCGGCAGGAAGAAGAATTAACCAAAGTCTCAGCCACCCACCGGGAACCAGTATAGGTCCTGAACCAAAATTTTGGACTTGCAGTCAGCTCACCAAAAACGAGTTGAAAAATGGAGCTCAGGGGCACAGCAATTCACAAACTGGCCGAGTAATAAAGGACAACTATCGTCCAAAAATCTGTTGAGGGAAGACAACGAGGCGGACTTGAAAGCGAGGCAGAATAGCAGGAAACAGATTTCAAGATGTACGTTGGAATCGCCTTTAAAGCACAGGAAGAGGGGCACAACTTCGACAATGATGCACTTGGCCAAAAAGGGCGTATGCGTTTTCTCCTGAATATATTCAGGAAAAAACGCATACGCCCTTTTTGCCCAAGCAAGTAAGCAGGCAGTGCAAATCTGCACTACAAAGAAGTATCACTTCCCACCGGTCAAAAGGGACATCCACAAAATATGTAAAAACCAGAAAGGCACGACAGGCACTGGAGAACAGGGAGCCTTGTTATGCTGATGGGCGGGATGTAAATTGCCAACTGCCTCTCTGGAGGAGTGCATTGTGTTCCCTAAAACAAGTAAACAACAGAGCTACAGAGCCAAGGGCACTTCCAGTCTAGGGAATATACCTTGGGAAAACTGAAAATCAATAAGACAGAGCCACGCCAAAATTTAGGGCTGCACTGCTTACAAGGACCTCAACTTGTGTACACCTTAAATATCCCAGGAAATATAAAAATGGTTCAAAAAAGTGTGGTACTTACGTACGATGGAATATCCCTCAGCCATGAAATCAATGTCATAAGACCAGTAGCAGCAAAATGGGTGGATTCAGGTACGATGATTCTAAGTGAAATAAGTTACACAGAAAAAGAAACTTATCATAAGATATCACTTATGAAGATCCTGTAAACTTGGCTACACTTGAACTGAGTTAGTAAAGAGAACAGTGTCTCACATTTAGAAAACACTCTTATGCCTGCTTAAGGGGGAAGGAGAGGTGGGGTGATGCATAAAACCAGAGTTTGATATAAGCACAGGTACCGTTCCAAAAACCAACTATGGAATAGACAAGACCTACACCTTCCTCAGTGAAAGGGACTCAAAACGCCATATTTCCCGCAGAGGAATATATCTGACTAGTAAGAATCTTAAAACCTATGGATTGATATGTCTCCGTAAGGGAATCAAGTGTGTCTAGACTGGCATAAACATGGCAGCGATAATCAGCTCAAACCCACTATAAAAAGGAATTTCAGAAACAAAACAAAAAAACTGGGAAATTCTATACAATTACTTCAGGGTCTCAGATGAAACCTGGAATGACCCTATCTACAATGACAGCTGGATGTGGCATAAGGCTGGACACTTGGGACTGAGAGGATTGGTGAGATTGGGTGAGCAAATGCAGAATGTTTACAGCACAAATGCCTGGCTCCCATTCCATGGGTCCCAACTCTCCAGGTTGAAGGGAATATTACTACAGCTATAACATGTACGGGAAACCTAGAGAACGGACACACTGTGAATACGAAAGGTTTCTAAAACTCAACGAATAGTCCCTCTCCTGGTGCTCCGGTTTGACTTTCCATCTGCTTTACTATCAACCTCCCAACTTGGAGAGACAGCCCCTTTAACCTCCTGGTTCGCACAGGTTGCCAATTTGGCAGAGGATGAAAGGGAAGAGGGAGAACCAATGAGAGAGTAGCTGTTAGGCATTTGCACGGTCACATATCACTGTAATTTCCCGGCAGGAAGAAGAATTAACCAAAGTCTCAGCCACCCACCGGGAACCAGTATAAGTCCTGAACCAAAATTTTGGACTTGCGGTCAGCTCACCAAAAACGAGTTGAAAAATGGAGCTCAGGGGCACAGCATTTCACAAACTGGCCGAGTATAAAAGGACAACAATCGTCCAAAAATCTGTTGAGGGAAGACAACGAGGCGGACTTGAAAGCGAGGCAGAATAGCAGGAAACAGATTTCAAGAGGTACGTTGGAATCGCCTTTAAAGCACAGGAAGAGGGGCACAACTTCGACAATGATGCACTTGGCCAAAAAGGGCGTATGCGTTTTCTCCTGAATATATTCAGGAGAAAACGCATACGCCCTTTTTGGCCAAGCAAGCAAGCGGGCAATGCAAATCTGCACTACAAAGAAGTATCACTTCCCAACGGTCAAAAGGGACATCCACAAAATGTGTAAAAAGCAGAAAGGCAAGACAGGCCCTGGAGAACAGGGAGCCTTGTTATGCTGATGGGCGGGATGTAAATTGCCAACTGCCTCTCTGGAGGAGTGCATTGTGTTCCGTAAAACAAGTAAACAACAGAGCTACAGAGCCAAGGGTCCTTCCAGTCTAGGGAATATACCTTGGGAAAACTGAAAATCAATAAGACAGAGCCACCCCAAAATTTAGGGCTGCACTGCTTACAAGGACCTCAACTTGGGTACACCTTAAATATCCCAGGAAATATAAATATGGTTCAAAAAATTGTGGTACTTACGTACGATGGAAAATCCCTCAGCCATGAAATCAATGTCATAAGACCACTAGCAGCAAAATGGGTGGATTCAGGTACGATGATTCTACTTGAAGTAAGTCACAGAGAAAAAGAAACTTATCATAAGATATCACTTATGAAGATCCTGTAAACATGACTACACTTGAATTGAGTTAGGAAAGAGAACAGTGTCTCACATTTAGAAAACACTCTTATGCCTGCTTAAGGGGGAAGGAGAGGTGGGGTGATGCATAAAACCAGAGTTTGATATAAGCACAAGTACCGTTCCAAAAACCAACTATGGAATAGACAAGACCTACACCTTCCTCAGTGAAAGGGACTCAAAACCCCATATTTCCCGCAGAGGAAAATATGTGACTAGTAAGAATCTTAAAACCTATGTATTGATATGTCTCCGTAAGGGAATCAAGTGTGTCTAGACTGTCATAAACATGGCAGCGAGAATCAGCTCAAACCCACTATAAAAAGGAATTTCAAAAACAAAACAAAAAAACTGGGAAATTCTTTACAATTCCTTCAGGGTCTCTGATGAAACCTGGAATGACCCTATCTACAATGACAGCTGGATGTGGCATAAGGTGGGACACTTCGGACTGAGACGATTGGTGAGATTGGGTGAGCAAATGCAGAACCTTTAAAGCACAAATGCCTGGCACCCATTCCATGGGTCCCAACTCTCCAGGTTGAAGGGAATATTACTACAGCTATAACATGTACGGGAAACCTAGAGAACGGACACACTGTGATTACGAAAGGTTTCTAAAACTCAACGAATAGTCCCTCTCCTGGTGCTCCGGTTTGACTTTCCATCTGCTTTTCTATCAACCTCCCAACTTGGAGAGACAGCCCCTTTAACCTCCTGGTTCGCACAGGTTGCCAATTTGGCAGAGGATGAAAGGGAAAAGGGAGAACCAATGAGAGAGTAGCTGTTAGGCATTTGGACAGGCACATATCACTGTAAATTCCTGGCAGGAAGAAGAATTAACCAAAGTCTCAGCCACCCACCGGGAACCAGTATAAGTCCTGAACCAAAATTTTGGACTTGCGGTCAGCTCACCAAAAACGAGTTGAAAAATGGAGCTCAGGGGCACAGCATTTCACAAACTGGCCGAGTAATAAAGGACAACTATCGTCCAAAAATCTGTTGAGGGAAGGCAACGGGGCGGACTTGAATGCGAGGCAGAATAGCAGGAAACAGATTTCAAGAGGTACGTTGGAATCGCCTTTAAAGCACAGGAAGAGGGGCACAACTTCGACAATGATGCACTTGGCCAAAAAGGGCGTATGCGTTTTCTCCTGAATATATTCAGGAGAAAACGCATACGCCCTTTTTGGCCAAGCAAGCAAGCGGGCAATGCAAATCTGCACTACAAAGAAGTATCACTTCCCAGCGGTCCAAAGGGACATCCACAAAATGTGTAAAAACCAGAAAGGCAAGACAGGACCTGGAGAATAGGGAGCCTTGTTATGTTGATGGGCGGGATGTAATTGCCAACTGCCTCTCCGGAGGAGTACATTGTGTTCCCTAAAACAAGTAATGAACAGAGCTACAGAGCCAAGGGCACTTCCAGTCTACGGAATATACCTTGGGAAAACTGAAAATCAATAAGACAGAGCCACCCCAAAATTTAGGGCTGCACTGATTACAAGGACCGCAACTTGGGTACACCTTAAATATCCCAGGAAATATAAAAATGGTTCAAAAAATTGTGGTACTTACGTACGATGGAATATCCCTCAGCCATGAAATCAATGTCATAAGACCAGTAGCAGCAAAATGGGTGGATTCAGGTACGATGATTCTAAGTGAAATAAGTCACAGAGAAAAAGAAACTTATCATAAGATATCACTTATGAAGATCCTGTAAACATGACTACACTTGAACTGAGTTAGGAAAGAGAACAGTGTCTCACATTTAGAAAACACTCTTATGCCTGCTTAAGGGGGAAGGAGAGGTGGGGTGATGCATAAAACCAGAGTTTGATAAAAGCACAAGTACCGTTCCAAAAACCAACTATGGTATAGACAAGACCTACACCTACCTCAGTGAAAGGGACTCAAAACCCCATATTTCCCGCAGAGGAATATATCTGACTAGTAAGAATCTTAAAACCTATGGATTGATATGTCTCCGTAAGGGAATCAAGTGTGTCTAGACTGTCATAAACATGGCAGCGAGAATCAGCTCAAACCCACTATAAAAAGGAATTTCAAAAACAAAACAAAAAAAACTGGGAAATTCTTTACAATTCCTTCAGGGTCTCTGATGAAACCTGGAATGACCGTATCTACAATGACAGCTGGATGTGGCATAAGGAGGGACACTTGGGACTGAGACGATTGGTGAGATTGGGTGAGCAAATGCAGAACCTTTAAAGCACAAATGCCTGGCACCCATTCCATGGGTCCCAACTCTCCAGGTTGAAGGGAATATTACTACAGCTATAACATGTATGGGAAACCTAGAGAACGGACACACTGTGAATACGAAAGTTTTCTAAAACTCAACGAATAATCCCTCTCCTGGTGCTCCGGTTTGACTTTACATCTGCTTTACTATCAATCTCCCAACTTGGAGAGACAGCCCCTTTAACCTCCTGGATCGCACAGGTTGCCAATTTGTCAGAGGATGAAAGGGAAGAGGGAGAACCAATGAGAGAGTAGCTGTTAGGCATTTGGACGAGCACATATCACTGTAATTTCCCGGCAGGAAGAAGAATTAACCAAAGTCTCAGCCACCCACCGGGAACCAGTATAGGTCCTGAACCAAAATTTTGGACTTGCGGTCAGCTCACCAAAAACGAGTTGAAAAATGGAGCTCAGGGGCACAGCAATTCACAAACTGGCCGAGTAATAAAGGACAACTATCGTCCAAAAATCTGTTGAGGTAAGGCAACGAGGCGGACTTGAAAGCGAGGCAGAATAGCAGGAAACAGATTTCAAGAGGTACGTTGGAATCGCCTTTAAAGCACAGGAAGAGGGACACAACTTCGAATATGATGCACTTGGCCAAAAAGGGCGTATGCGTATTCTCCTGAATATATTCAGGAGAAAACGCATACGCCCTTTTTGGCCAAGCAAGCAAGCGGGCAATGCAAATCTGCACTACAAAGAAGTATCACTTCCCACCGGTCAAAAGGGACATCCACAAAATGTGTAAAAACCAGAAAGGCAAGACAGGCACTGGAGAACAGGGAGCCTTGTTATGCTGATAGGCGGAATGTAAATTGCCAACTGCCTCTCTGGAGGAGTGCATTGTGTTCCCTAAAACAAGTAAACAACAGAGCTACAGAGCCAAGGGCACTTCCAGTCTAGGGAATATACCTTGGGAAAACTGAAAATCAATAAGACAGAGCCACCCCAAAATTTACGGCTGCAGTGCTTACAAGGACCTCAACTTGGGTACACCTTAAATATCCCAGGAAATATAAAAATGGTTCAAAAAAGTGTGGTACTTACGTACGATGGAATATCCCTCAGCCATGAAATCAATGTCATAAGACCAGTAGCAGCAAAATGGGTGGATTCAGGTACGATGATTCTAAGTGAAATAAGTTACACAGAAAAAGAAACTTATCATAAGATATCACTTATGAAGATCCTGTAAACATGGCTACACTTGAACTGAGTTACGAAAGAGAACAGTGTCTCACATTTAGAAAACACTCTTATGCCTGCTTAAGGGGGAAGGAGAGGTGCGGTGACGCATAAAACCAGAGTTTGATATAAGCACAGGTACCGTTCCAAAAACCAACTATGGAATAGACAAGACCTACACCTTCCTCAGTGAAAGGGACTCAAAACGCCATATTTCCCGCAGAGGAATATATCTGACTAGTAAGAATCTTAAAACCTATGGATTGATATGTCTCCGTAAGGGAATCAAGTGTGTCTAGACTGGCATAAACATGGCAGCGAGAATCAGCTCAAACCCACTATAAAAAGGAATTTCAAAAACAAAACAAAAAAACTGGGAAATTCTTTACAATTCCTTCAGGGTCTCTGATGAAACCTGGAATGACAGTATCTACAATGACAGCTGGATGTGGCATAAGGCTGGACACTTGGGACTGAGACGATTGGTGAGATTGGGTGAGCAAATGCAGAATGTTTACAGCACAAATGCCTGGCTCCCATTCCATGGGTCCCAACTCTCCAGGTTGAAGGGAATATTACTACAGCTATAACATGTACGGGAAACCTAGAGAACGGACACACTGTGAATACGAAAGGTTTCTAAAACTCAACGAATAGTCCCTCTCCTGGTGCTCCGGTTTGACTTTCCATCTGCTTTACTATCAACCTCCCAACTTGGAGAGACAGCCCCTTTAACCTCCTGGTTCGCACAGGTTTCCAATTTGGCAGAGGATGAAAGGGAAGAGGGAGAACCAATGAGAGAGTAGCTGTTAGGCATTTGGACGGGCACATTACACTGTAATTTCCCGGCAGGAAGAAGAATTAACCAAAGTCTCAGCCACCCACCGGGAACCAGTATAGGTCCTGAACCAAAATTTTGGACTTGCGGTCAGCTCACCAAAAACGAGTTGAAAAATGGAGCTCAGGGGCACAGCAATTCACAAACTGGCCGAGTAATAAAGGACAACTATCGTCCAAAAATCTGTTGAGGGAAGGCAACGAGGCGGACTTGAAAGCGAGGCAGAATAGCAGGAAACAGATTTCAAGAGGTACGTTGGAATCGCCTTTAAAGCACAAGAAGAGGGACACAACTTCGAATATGATGCACTTGGCCAAAAAGGGCGTATGCGTTTTCTCCTGAATATATTCAGGAGAAAACGCATACGCCCTTTTTGGCCAAGCAAGCAAGCGGGCAATGCAAATCTGCACTACAAAGAAGTATCACTTCCCACCGGTCAAAAGGGACATCCACAAAATGTGTAAAAACCAGAAAGGCACGACAGGCACTGGAGAACAAGGAGCCTTGTTATGCTGATGGGCGGGATGTAATTTGCCAACTGCCTCTCTGGAGGAGTGCATTGTGTTCCCTAAAACAAGTAAACAACAGAGCTACAGAGCCAAGGGCACTTCCAGTCTAGGGAATATACCTTGGGAAAACTGAAAATCAATAAGACAGAGCCACGCCAAAATTTAGGGCTGCACTGCTTACAAGGACCTCAACTTGTGTACACCTTAAATATCCCAGGAAATATAAAAATGGTTCAAAAAAGTGTGGTACTTACGTACGATGGAATATCCCTCAGCCATGAAATCAATGTCATAAGACCAGTAACAGCAAAATGGGTGGATTCAGGTACGATGATTCTAAGTGAAATAAGTTACACAGAAAAAGTAACTTATCATAAAATATGACTTATGAAGATCCTGTAAACATGGCTACACTTGAACTGAGTTAGTAAAGAGAACAGTGTCTCACATTTAGAAAACACTCTTATGCCTGCTTAAGGGGGAAGGAGAGGTGGGGTGATGCATAAAACCAGAGTTTGATATAAGCACAGGTACCGTTCCAAAAACCAACTATGGAATAGACAAGACCTACACCTTCCTCAGTGAAAGGGACTCAAAACGCCATATTTCCCGCAGAGGAATATATCTGACTAGTAAGAATCTTAAAACCTATGGATTGATATGTCTCCGTAAGGGAATCAAGTGAGTCTAGACTGGCATAAACATGGCAGCGAGAATCAGCTCAAACCCACTATAAAAAGGAATTTCAAAAACAAAACAAAAAACCTGGGAAATTCTTTACAATTCCTTCAGGGTCTCTGATGAAACCTGGAATGACCCTATCTACAATGACAGCTGGATGTGGCATAAGGCTGGACACTTGGGACTGAGAGGATTGGTGAGATTGGGTGAGCAAATGCAGAATGTTTACAGCACAAATGCCTGGCTCCCATTCCATGGGTCCCAACTCTCCAGGTTGAAGGGAATATTACTACAGCTATAACATGTACGGGAAAACTAGAGAACGGACACCCAGTGAATACGAAAGGTTTCTAAAACTCAACGAATAGTCCCTCTCCTGGTGCTCCGGTTTGACTTTCCATCTGCTTTACTATCAACCTCCCAACTTGGAGAGACAGCCCCTTTAACCTCCTGGTTCGCACAGGTTGCCAATTTGGCAGAGGATGAAAGGGAAGAGGGAGAACCAATGAGAGAGTAGCTGTTAGGCATTTGGACGGGCATATATCACTGTAATTTCCCGGCAGGAAGAAGAATTAACCAAAGTCTCAGCCACCCACCGGGAACCAGTATAAGTCCTGAACCAAAATTTTGGACTTGCGGTCAGCTCACCAAAAACGAGTTGAAAAATGGAGCTCAGGGGCACAGCATTTCACAAACTGGCCGAGTAATAAAGGACAACTATCGTCCAAAAATCTGTTGAGGGAAGGCAACGGGGCGGACTTGAATGCGAGGCAGAATAGCAGGAAACAGATTTCAAGAGGTACGTTGGAATCGCCTTTAAAGCACAGGAAGAGGGGCACAACTTCGACAATGATGCACTTGGCCAAAAAGGGCGTATGCGTTTTCTCCTGAATATATTCAGGAGAAAACGCATACGCCCTTTTTGGCCAAGCAAGCAAGCGGGCAATGCAAATCTGCACTACAAAGAAGTATCACTTCCCACCGGTCCAAAGGGACATCCACAAAATGTGTAAAAACCAGAAAGGCAAGACAGGACCTGGAGAATAGGGAGCCTTGTTATGTTGATGGGCGGGATGTAATTGCCACCTGCCTCTCCAGAGGAGTACATTGTGTTCCCTAAAACAAGTAATGAACAGAGCTACAGAGCCAAGGTCACTTCCAGTCTACGGAATATACCTTGGGAAAACTGAAAATCAATAAGACAGAGCCACCCCAAAATTTAGGGCTGCACTGATTACAAGGACCGCAACTTGGGTACACCTTAAATATCCCAGGAAATATAAAAATGGTTCAAAAAATTGTGGTACTTACGTACGATGGAATATCCCTCAGCCATGAAATCAATGTCATAAGACCAGTAGCAGCAAAATGGGTGGATTCAGGTACGATGATTCTAAGTGAAATAAGTCACAGAGAAAAAGAAACTTATCATAAGATATCACTTATGAAGATCCTGTAAACATGACTACACTTGAACTGAGTTAGGAAAGAGAACAGTGTCTCACATTTAGAAAACACTCTTATGCCTGCTTAAGGGGGAAGGAGAGGTGGGGTGATGCATAAAACCAGAGTTTGATAAAAGCACAAGTACCGTTCCAAAAACCAACTATGGTATAGACAAGACCTACACCTACCTCAGTGAAAGGGACTCAAAACCCCATATTTCCCGCAGAGGAATATATCTGACTAGTAAGAATCTTAAAACCTATGGATTGATATGTCTCCGTAAGGGAATCAAGTGTGTCTAGACTGTCATAAACATGGCAGCGAGAATCAGCTCAAACCCACTATAAAAAGGAATTTCAAAAACAAAACAAAAAAAACTGGGAAATTCTTTACAATTCCTTCAGGGTCTCTGATGAAACCTGGAATGACCGTATCTACAATGACAGCTGGATGTGGCATAAGGAGGGACACTTGGGACTGAGACGATTGGTGAGATTGGGTGAGCAAATGCAGAACCTTTAAAGCACAAATGCCTGGCACCCATTCCATGGGTCCCAACTCTCCAGGTTGAAGGGAATATTACTACAGCTATAACATGTACGGGAAACCTAGAGAACGGACACACTGTGAATACGAAAGTTTTCTAAAACTCAACGAATAATCCCTCTCCTGGTGCTCCGGTTTGACTTTACATCTGCTTTACTATCAATCTCCCAACTTGGAGAGACAGCCCCTTTAACCTCCTGGATCGCACAGGTTGCCAATTTGTCAGAGGATGAAAGGGAAGAGGGAGAACCAATGAGAGAGTAGCTGTTAGGCATTTGGACGAGCACATATCACTGTAATTTCCCGGCAGGAAGAAGAATTAACCAAAGTCTCAGCCACCCACCGGGAACCAGTATAGGTCCTGAACCAAAATTTTGGACTTGCGGTCAGCTCACCAAAAACGAGTTGAAAAATGGAGCTCAGGGGCACAGCAATTCACAAACTGGCCGAGTAATAAAGGACAACTATCGTCCAAAAATCTGTTGAGGTAAGGCAACGAGGCGGACTTGAAAGCGAGGCAGAATAGCAGGAAACAGATTTCAAGAGGTACGTTGGAATCGCCTTTAAAGCACAGGAAGAGGGACACAACTTCGAATATGATGCACTTGGCCAAAAAGGGCGTATGCGTTTTCTCCTGAATATATTCAGGAGAAAACGCATACACCCTTTTTGGCCAAGCAAGCAAGCGGGCAATGCAAATCTGCACTACAAAGAAGTATCACTTCCCACCGGTCAAAAGGGACATCCACAAAATGTGTAAAAACCAGAAAGGCAAGACAGGCACTGGAGAACAGGGAGCCTTGTTATGCTGATAGGCGGAATGTAAATTGCCAACTGCCTCTCTGGAGGAGTGCATTGTGTTCCCTAAAACAAGTAAACAACAGAGCTACAGAGCCAAGGGCACTTCCAGTCTAGGGAATATACCTTGGGAAAACTGAAAATCAATAAGACAGAGCCACCCCAAAATTTACGGCTGCAGTGCTTACAAGGACCTCAACTTGGGTACACCTTAAATATCCCAGGAAATATAAAAATGGTTCAAAAAAGTGTGGTACTTACGTACGATGGAATATCCCTCAGCCATGAAATCAATGTCATAAGACCAGTAGCAGCAAAATGGGTGGATTCAGGTACGATGATTCTAAGTGAAATAAGTTACACAGAAAAAGAAACTTATCATAAGATATCACTTATGAAGATCCTGTAAACATGGCTACACTTGAACTGAGTTACGAAAGAGAACAGTGTCTCACATTTAGAAAACACTCTTATGCCTGCTTAAGGGGGAAGGAGAGGTGCGGTGACGCATAAAACCAGAGTTTGATATAAGCACAGGTACCGTTCCAAAAACCAACTATGGAATAGACAAGACCTACACCTTCCTCAGTGAAAGGGACTCAAAACGCCATATTTCCCGCAGAGGAATATATCTGACTAGTAAGAATCTTAAAACCTATGGATTGATATGTCTCCGTAAGGGAATCAAGTGTGTCTAGACTGGCATAAACATGGCAGCGAGAATCAGCTCAAACCCACTATAAAAAGGAATTTCAAAAACAAAACAAAAAAACTGGGAAATTCTTTACAATTCCTTCAGGGTCTCTGATGAAACCTGGAATGACCCTATCTACAATGACAGCTGGATGTGGCATAAGGCTGGACACTTGGGACTGAGAGGATTGGTGAGATTGGGTGAGCAAATGCAGAATGTTTACAGCACAAATGCCTGGCTCCCATTCCATGGGTCCCAACTCTCCAGGTTGAAGGGAATATTACTACAGCTATAACATGTACGGGAAACCTAGAGAACTGACACACTGTGAATACGAAAGGTTTCTAAAACTCAACGAATAGTCCCTCTCCTGGTGCTCCGGTTTGACTTTCCATCTGCTTTACTATCAACCTCCCAACTTGGAGAGACAGCCCCTTTAACCTCCTGGTTCGCACAGGTTTCCAATTTGGCAGAGGATGAAAGGGAAGAGGGAGAACCAATGAGAGAGTAGCTGTTAGGCATTTGGACGGGCACATTACACTGTAATTTCCCGGCAGGAAGAAGAATTAACCAAAGTCTCAGCCACCCACCGGGAACCAGTATAGGTCCTGAACCAAAATTTTGGACTTGCGGTCAGCTCTCCAAAAACGAGTTGAAAAATGGAGCTCAGGGGCACAGCAATTCACAAACTGGCCGAGTAATAAAGGACAACTATCGTCCAAAAATCTGTTGAGGGAAGGCAACGAGGCGGACTTGAAAGCGAGGCAGAATAGCAGGAAACAGATTTCAAGAGGTACGTTGGAATCGCCTTTAAAGCACAAGAAGAGGGACACAACTTCGAATATGATGCACTTGGCCAAAAAGGGCGTATGCATTTTCTCCTGAATATATTCAGGAGAAAACGCATACGCCCTTTTTGGCCAAGCAAGCAAGCGGGCAATGCAAATCTGCACTACAAAGAAGTATCACTTCCCACCGGTCAAAAGGGACATCCACAAAATGTGTAAAAACCAGAAAGGCATGACAGGCACTGGAGAACAGGGAGCCTTGTTATGCTGATGGGCGGGATGTAAATTGCCAACTGCCTCTCTGGAGGAGTGCATTGTGTTCCCTAAAACAAGTAAAGAACAGAGCTACAGAGCCAAGGGCACTTCCAGTCTAGGGAATATACCTTGGGAAAACTGAAAATCAATAAGACAGAGCCACCCCAAAATTTAGGGCTGCACTGCTTACAAGGACCTCAACTTGTCTACACCTTAAATATCCCAGGAAATATAAAAATGGTTCAAAAAAGTGTGGTACTTACGTACGATGGAATATCCCTCAGCCATGAAATCAATGTCATAAGACCAGTAGCAGCAAAATGGGTGGATTCAGGTACGATGATTCTAAGTGAAATAAGTTACACAGAAAAAGTAACTTATCATAAAATATGACTTATGAAGATCCTGTAAACATGGCTACACTTGAACTGAGTTAGTAAAGAGAACAGTGTCTCACATTTAGAAAACACTCTTATGCCTGCTTAAGGGGGAAGGAGAGGTGGGGTGATGCATAAAACCAGAGTTTGATATAAGCACAGGTACCGTTCCAAAAACCAACTATGGAATAGACAAGACCTACACCTTCCTCAGTGAAAGGTACTCAAAACGCCATATTTCCCACAGAGGAATATATCTGACTAGTAAGAATCTTAAAACCTATGGATTGATATGTCTCCGTAAGGGAATCAAGTGAGTCTAGACTGGCATAAACATGGCAGCGAGAATCAGCTCAAACCCACTATAAAAAGGAATTTCAAAAACAAAACAAAAAAACTGGGAAATTCTTTACAATTCCTTCAGGGTCTCTGATGAAACCTGGAATGACCCTATCTACAATGACAGCTGGATGTGGCATAAGGCTGGACACTTGGGACTGAGAGGATTGGTGAGATTGGGTGAGCAAATGCAGAATGTTTACAGCACAAATGCCTGGCTCCCATTCCATGGGTCCCAACTCTCCAGGTTGAAGGCAATATTACTACAGCTATAACATGTACGGGAAACCTAGAGAACGGACACCCTGTGAATACGAAAGGTTTCTAAAACTCAACGAATAGTCCCTCTCCTGGTGCTCCGGTTTGACTTTCCATCTGCTTTACTATCAACCTCCCAACTTGGAGAGACAGCCCCTTTAACCTCCTGGTTCGCACAGGTTGCCAATTTGGCAGAGGATGAAAGGGAAGAGGGAGAACCAATGAGAGAGTAGCTGTTAGGCATTTGGACGGGCATATATCACTGTAATTTCCCGGCAGGAAGAAGAATTAACCAAAGTCTCAGCCACCCACCGGGAACCAGTATAAGTCCTGAACCAAAATTTTGGACTTGCGGTCAGCTCACCAAAAACGAGTTGAAAAATGGAGCTCAGGGGCACAGCATTTCACAAACTGGCCGAGTAATAAAGGACAACTATCGTCCAAAAATCTGTTGAGGGAAGGCAACGGGGCGGACTTGAAAGCGAGGCAGAATAGCAGGAAACAGATTTCAAGAGGTACGTTGGAATCGCCTTTAAAGCACAGGAAGAGGGGCACAACTTCGACAATGATGCACTTGGCCAAAAAGGGCGTATGCGTTTTCTCCTGAATATATTCAGGAGAAAACGCATACGCCCTTTTTGGCCAAGCAAGCAAGCGGGCAATGCAAATCTGCACTACAAAGAAGTATCACTTCCCACCGGTCAAAAGGGACATCCACAAAATGTGTAAAAACCAGAAAGGCAAGACAGGACCTGGAGAATAGGGAGCCTTGTTATGTTGATGGGCGGGATGTAATTGCCAACTGCCTCTCCGGAGGAGTACATTGTGTTCCCTAAAACAAGTAATGAACAGAGCTACAGAGCTAAGGGCACTTCCAGTCTACGGAATATACCTTGGGAAAACTGAAAATCAATAAGACAGAGCCACCCCAAAATTTAGGGCTGCACTGATTACAAGGACCGCAACTTGGGTACACCTTAAATATCCCAGGAAATATAAAAATGGTTCAAAAAATTGTGGTACTTACGTACGATGGAATATCCCTCAGCCATGAAATCAATGTCATAAGACCAGTAGCAGCAAAATGGGTGGATTCAGGTACGATGATTCTAAGTGAAATAAGTCACAGAGAAAAAGAAACTTATCATAAGATATCACTTATGAAGATCCTGTAAACATGACTACACTTGAACTGAGTTAGGAAAGAGAACAGTGTCTCACATTTAGAAAACACTCTTATGCCTGCTTAAGGGGGAAGGAGAGGTGGGGTGATGCATAAAACCAGAGTTTGATATAAGCACAAGTACCGTTCCAAAAACCAACTATGGTATAGACAAGACCTACACCTACCTCAGTGAAAGGGACTCAAAACCCCATATTTCCCGCAGAGGAATATATCTGACTAGTAAGAATCTTAAAACCTATGGATTGATATGTCTCCGTAAGGGAATCAAGTGTGTCTAGACTGTCATAAACATGGCAGCGAGAATCAGCTCAAACCCACTATAAAAAGGAATTTCAAAAACAAAACAAAAAAACTGGGAAATTCTTTACAATTCCTTCAGGGTCTCTGATGAAACCTGGAATGACCCTATCTACAATGACAGCTGGATGTGGCATAAGGAGGGACACTTGGGACTGAGACGATTGGTGAGATTGGGTGAGCAAATGCAGAACCTTTAAAGCACAAATGCCTGGCACCCATTCCATGGGTCCCAACTCTCCAGGTTGAAGGGAATATTACTACAGCTATAACATGTACGGGAAACCTAGAGAACGGACACACTGTGAATACGAAAGTTTTCTAAAACTCAACGAATAATCCCTCTCCTGGTGCTCCGGTTTGACTTTACATCTGCTTTACTATCAATCTCCCAACTTGGAGAGACAGCCCCTTTAACCTCCTGGATCGCACAGGTTGCCAATTTGTCAGAGGATGAAAGGGAAGAGGGAGAACCAATGAGAGAGTAGCTGTTAGGCATTTGGACGAGCACATATCACTGTAATTTCCCGGCAGAAAGAAGAATTAACCAAAGTCTCAGCCACCCACCGGGAACCAGTATAGGTCCCGAAACAAAATTTTGGACTTGCGGTCAGCTCACCAAAAACGAGTTGAAATATGGAGCTCAGGGGCACAGCAATTCACAAATTGGCCGAGTAATAAAGGACAACTATCGTCCAAAAATCTGTTGAGGTAAGGCAACGAGGCGGACTTGAAAGCGAGGCAGAATAGCAGGAAACAGATTTCAAGAGGTACGTTGGAATCGCCTTTAAAGCACAGGAAGAGGGACACAACTTCGAATATGATGCACTTGGCCAAAAAGGGCGTATGCGTTTTCTCCTGAATATATTCAGGAGAAAACGCATACGCCCTTTTTGGCCAAGCAAGCAAGCGGGCAATGCAAATCTGCACTACAAAGAAGTATCACTTCCCACCGGTCAAAAGGGACATCCACAAAATGTGTAAAAACCAGAAAGGCAAGACAGGCACTGGAGAACAGGGAGCCTTGTTATGCTGATAGGCGGAATGTAAATTGCCAACTGCCTCTCTGGAGGAGTACATTGTGTTCCCTAAAACAAGTAAACAACAGAGCTACAGAGCCAAGGGCACTTCCAGTCTAGGGAATATACCTTGGGAAAACTGAAAATCAATAAGACAGAGCCACCCCAAAATTTACGGCTGCAGTGCTTACAAGGACCTCAACTTGGGTACACCTTAAATATCCCAGGAAATATAAAAATGGTTCAAAAAAGTGTGGTACTTACGTACGATGGAATATCCCTCAGCCATGAAATCAATGTCATAAGACCAGTAGCAGCAAAATGGGTGGATTCAGGTACGATGATTCTAAGTGAAATAAGTTACACAGAAAAAGAAACTTATCATAAGATATCACTTATGAAGATCCTGTAAACATGGCTACACTTGAACTGAGTTACGAAAGAGAAGAGTGTCTCACATTTAGAAAACACTCTTATGCCTGCTTAAGGGGGAAGGAGAGGTGCGGTGACGCATAAAACCAGAGTTTGATATAAGCACAGGTACCGTTCCAAAAACCAACTATGGAATAGACAAGACCTACACCTTCCTCAGTGAAAGGGACTCAAAACGCCATATTTCCCGCAGAGGAATATATCTGACTAGTAAGAATCTTAAAACCTATGGATTGATATGTCTCCGTAAGGGAATCAAGTGTGTCTAGACTGGCATAAACATGGCAGCGAGAATCAGCTCAAACCCACTATAAAAAGGAATTTCAAAAACAAAACAAAAAAACTGGGAAATTCTTTACAATTCCTTCAGGGTCTCTGATGAAACCTGGAATGACCCTATCTACAATGACAGCTGGATGTGGCATAAGGCTGGACACTTGGGACTGAGAGGATTGGTGAGATTGGGTGAGCAAATGCAGAATGTTTACAGCACAAATGCCTGGCTCCCATTCCATGGGTCCCAACTCTCCAGGTTGAAGGGAATATTACTACAGCTATAACATGTACGGGAAACCTAGAGAACGGACACACTGTGAATACGAAAGGTTTCTAAAACTCAATGAATAGTCCCTCTCCTGGTGCTCCGGTTTGACTTTCCATCTGCTTTACTATCAACCTCCCAACTTGGAGAGACAGCCCCTTTAACCTCCTGGTTCGCACAGGTTTCCAATTTGGCAGAGGATGAAAGGGAAGAGGGAGAACCAATGAGAGAGTAGCTGTTAGGCATTTGGACGGGCACATTACACTGTAATTTCCCGGCAGGAAGAAGAATTAACCAAAGTCTCAGCCACCCACCGGGAACCAGTATAGGTCCTGAACCAAAATTTTGGACTTGCGGTCAGCTCACCAAAAACGAGTTGAAAAATGGAGCTCAGGGGCACAGCAATTCACAAACTGGCCGAGTAATAAAGGACAACTATCGTCCAAAAATCTGTTGAGGGAAGGCAACGAGGCGGACTTGAAAGCGAGGCAGAATAGCAGGAAACAGATTTCAAGAGGTACGTTGGAATCGCCTTTAAAGCACAAGAAGAGGGACACAACTTCGAATATGATGCACTTGGCCAAAAAGGGCATATGCGTTTTCTCCTGAATATATTCAGGAGAAAATGCATACGCCCTTTTTGGCCAAGCAAGCAAGCGGGCAATGCAAATCTGCACTACAAAGAAGTATCACTTCCCACCGGTCAAAAGGGACATCCACAAAATGTGTAAAAACCAGAAAGGCACGACAGGCACTGGAGAACAAGGAGCCTTGTTATGCTGATGGGCGGGATGTAAATTGCCAACTGCCTCTCTGGAGGAGTGCATTGTGTTCCCTAAAACAAGTAAACAACAGAGCTACAGAGCCAAGGGCACTTCCAGTCTAGGGAATATACCTTGGGAAAACTGAAAATCAATAAGACAGAGCCACACCAAAATTTAGGGCTGCACTGCTTACAAGGACCTCAACTTGTGTACACCTTAAATATCCCAGGAAATATAAAAATGGTTCAAAAAAGTGTGGTACTTACGTACGATGGAATATCCCTCAGCCATGAAATCAATGTCATAAGACCAGTAGCAGCAAAATGGGTGGATTCAGGTACGATGATTCTAAGTGAAATAAGTCACAGAGAAAAAGAAACTTATCATAAGATATCACTTATGAAGATCCTGTAAACATGACTACACTTGAACTGAGTTAGGAAAGAGAACAGTGTCTCACATTTAGAAAACACTCTTATGCCTGCTTAAGGGGGAAGGAGAGGTGGGGTGATGCATAAAACCAGAGTTTGATATAAGCACAGGTACCGTTCCAAAAACCAACTATGGTATAGACAAGACCTACACCTTCCTCAGTGAAAGGGATTCAAAGCCACATATTTCCCGCAGAGGAATATATCTGACTAGTAAGAATCTTAAAACCTATGGATTGATATGTCTCCGTAAGAGAATCAACTGTGTCTAGACTGGCATAAACATGGCAGTGAGAATCAGCTCAAACCCACTATAAAAAGGAATTTCAAAAACAAAACAAAAAAACCTGGAAATTTTATACAATTCCTTCAGCGTCTCTGATGAAACCTGGAATGACCCTATCTACAATGACAGCTGGATGTGGCATAAGGCTGGACACTTGGGACTGAGAGGATTGGTGAGATTGGGTGAGCAAATGCAGAACCTTTACAGCACAAATGGCTGGCACCCATTCCATGGGTCCCAACTCCCCAGGTTGAAGGGAATATTACTACTGCTATTACATGTACGGGAAACCTAGAGAACGGACACACTGTGAATACGAAAGGTTTCTAAAACTCAACGAATAGTCCCTCTCCTGGTGCTCCGGTTTGACTTTCCATCTGCTTTACTATCAACCTCCCAACTTGGAGAGACAGCCCCTTTAACCTCCTGGTTCGCACAGGTTTCCAATTTGGCAGAGGATGAAAGGGAAGAGGGAGAACCAATGAGAGAGTAGATGTTAGGCATTTGGACGGGCACATATCACTGTAATTTCCCTGCAGGTAGAAGAATTAACCAAAGTCTCAGCCACCCACCGGGAGCCAGTATAGGTCCTGAACCAAAATTTTGGACTTGCGGTCAGCTCAACAAAAACGAGTTGAAAAATGGAGCTCAGGGGCACAGCAATTCACAAACTGGCCCAGTAATAAAGGACAACTATCGTCCAAAAATCTGTTGAGGGAAGGCAACGAGGCGGACTTGAAAGCGAGGCAGAATAGCAGGAAACAGATTTCAAGAGGTACGTTGGAATCGCCTTTAAAGCACAGGAAGAGGGGCACAACTTCGACAATGATGCACTTGGCCAAAAAGGGCGTATGCGTTTTCTCCTGAATATATTCAGGAGGAAACGCATACGCCCTTTTTGGCCAAGCAAGCAAGCGGGCAATGCAAATCTGCACTACAAAGAAGTATCACTTCCCACCGGTCAAAAGGGACATCCACAAAATGTGTAAAAACCAGAAAGGCAAGACAGGCCCTGGAGAACAGGGAGCCTTGTTATGCTGATGGGCGGGATGTAAATTGCCAACTGCCTCTCTGGAGGAGTGCACTGTGTTCCCTAAAACAAGTAAAGGACAGAGCTACAGATCCAAGGGCACTTCCAGTCTACGGAATATACCTTGGGAAAACTGAAAATCAATAAGACAGAGCCACCCCAAAATTTAGGGCTGCACTGCTTACAAGGACCTCAACTTGGGTACACCTTAAATATCCCAGGAAATATAAAATTTTTTCAAAAAATTGTGGTACTTACGTACGATGGAATATCCCTCAGCCATGAAATCAATGTCATAAGACCAGTAGCAGCAAAATGGGTAGATTCAGGTACGATGATTCTAAGTGAAATATGTCACAGAGAAAAAGAAACCTATCATAAGATATCACTTATGAAGATCCTGTAAACATGGCTACACTTGAACTGAGTTAGGAAAGAGAACAGTGTCTCACTTTTAGAAAACACTCTTATGCCTGCTTAAGGGGGAAGGAGAGGTGGGGTGATGCATAAAACCAGAGTTTGATATAAGCACAGGTACCGTTCCAAAAACCAACTATGGAATAGACAAGACCTACACCTTCCTCAGTGAAAGGGACTCAAAACGCCATATTTCCCGCAGAGGAATATATCTGACTAGTAAGAATCATAAAACCTATGTATTGATATATTTCCGTAAGGGAATCAAGTGTGTCTAGACTGGCATAAACATGGCAGCGAGAATCAGCTCAAACCCACTATAAAAAGGAATTTCAAAAACAAAACAAAAATACTGGGAAATTCTTAACAATTCCTTCAGGGTCTGTGATGAAACCTGGAATGACCCTATCTACAATGACAGCTGGATGTGGCATAAGGAGGGACACTTGGGACTGAGAGGATTGGTGAGATTTGGTGAGCAAATGCAGAACATTTACAGCACAAATGCCTGGCACCCATTCCATGGGTCCCAATCTCCAGGTTGAAGGGAATATTACTACAGCTATAACATGTACGGGAAACCTAGAGAACGGACACACTGTGAATACGAAAGGTTTCTAAAACTCAACGAATAGTCCCTCTCCTGGTGCTCCGGTTTGACTTTCCATCTGCTTTACTATCAACCTCCCAACTTGGAGAGACAGCCCCTTTAACCTCCTGGTTCGCACAGGTTGCCAATTTGGCAGAGGATGAAAGGGAAGAGGGAGAACCAATGAGAGAGTAGCTGTTAGGCATTTGGACGGGCACATATCACTGTAATTTCCCGGCAGGAAGAAGAATTAACCAAAGTCTCAGCCACCCACCAGGAACCAGTATACGTCCTGAACCAAAATTTTGGACTTGCGGTCAGCTCACCAAAAACGAGTTGAAAAATGGAGCTCAGGGGCACAGCAATTCACAAACTGGCCGATTAATAAAGGACAACTATCGTCCAAAAATCTGTTGAGGGAAGGCAACGAGGCGGACTTGAAAGCGAGGCAGAAGAGCAGGAAACAGATTTCAAGAGGTACGTTGGAATCGCCGTTAAAGCACAGGAAGAGGGGCACAACTTCGACAATGATGCACTTGGCCAAAAAGGGCGTAGGTGTTTTCCCTTGAATATATTCAGGAGGAAACGCATACGCCCTTCTTGGCCAAGAAAGCAAGCGGGCAATGCAAATCTGCACTACAAAGAAGTATCACTTCTCACCGGTCAAAAGGGACATCCACAAAATATGTAAAAACCAGAAAGGCAAGACAGGCCCTGGAGAACACGGAGCCTTGTTATGCTGATGGGCGGCATGTAAATTGCCAACTGCCTCTCTGGAGGAGTGCATTGTGTTCCCTAAAACAAGTAAACAACAGAGCTACAGAGCCAAGGGCACTTCCAGTCTAGGGAATATACCTTGGGAAAACTGAAAATCAATAAGACAGAGCCACCCCAATATTTAGGGCTGCACTGCTTACAAGGACCTCAACTTGTGTATACCTTAAATATCCCAGGAAATATAAAAATGGTTCAAAAAATTGTGGTACTTACGTACGATGGAATATCCCTCAGCCATGAAATCAATGTCATAAGACCAGTAGCAGCAAAATGGGTGGATTCAGGTACGATGATTCTAAGTGAAATAAGTCACAGAGAAAAAGAAACTTATCATAAGATATCACTTATGAAGATCCTGTAAACATGGCTGCACTTGAACTGAGTTAGGAAAGAGAACAGTGTCTCACATTTAGAAAACACTCTTATGCCTGCTTAAGGGGGAAGGAGAGGTGGGGTGATGCATAAAACCAGAGTTTGATATAAGCACAGGTACCGTTCCAAAAACCAACTATGGAATAGACAAGACCTACACCTTCCTCAGTGAAAGGGACTCAAAACCCCATATTTCCCGCAGAGGAATATATCTGACTAGTAAGAATCTTAAAACCTATGGATTGATATGTCTCCGTAAGGGAATCAAGTGTGTCTAGACTTGCATAAACATGGCAGCGAGAATCAGCTCAAACCCACTATAAAAAGGAATTTCAAAAACAAAACAAAAAAACTGGGAAATTCTTTACAATTCCTTCAGGGTCTCTGATGAAACCTGGAATGACGCTATCTACAACGACAGCTGGATGTGGCATAAGGCTGGACACTTGGGACTGAGAGGATTGGTGAGATTGGGTGAGCAAATGCAGACCCTTTAAAGCAATAATGCATGGCACACATTCCATGGGTCCCAACTCTCCAGGTTGAAGGGAATATTACTACAGTTATAACATGTATGGGAAACCTAGAGAACGGACACACTGTGAATACGAAAGGTTTCTAAAACTCAACGAATAGTCCCTCTCCTGGTGCTCTGGTTTGACTTTCCATCTGCTTTACTATCAACCTCCCAACTTGAAGAGACAGCCCCTTTAACCTCCTGGTTCGCACAGGTTGCCAATTTGGCAGTGGATGAAAGGGAAGAGTGAGAACCAATGAGAGAGTAGCTGTTAGGCATTTGGACGGGCACATATCACTGTAATTTACCGGGAGGAAGAAGAATTAACCAAAATCTCAGCCACACACCGGGAACCAGTATAGGTCCTGAACCAAAATTTTGGACTTGCGGTCAGCTCACCAAAAACGAGTTGAAAAATGGAGCTCAGGGGCACAGCAATTCACAAACTGGCCGAGTAATAAAGGACAACTATCGTCCAAAAATCTGTTGAGGGAAGGCAACGAGGTGGACTTGAAAGCGAGGCAGAATAGCAGGAAACAGATTTCAGGAGGTACGTTGGAATCGCCTTTAAAGCACAGGAAGAGGGACACAACTTCGACAATGATGCACTTGGCCAAAAAGGGCGTATGCGTTTTCTCCTGAATATATTCAGGAGAAAACGCATACGCCCTTTTTGGCCAAGCAAGCAAGCGGGCAATGCAAATCTGCACTACAAAGAAGTATCACTTCCCACCGGTCAAAAGGGACATCCACAAAATGTGTAAAAACCAGAAAGGCAAGACAGGCCCTGGAGAACAGGGAGCGTTGTTATGCTGATGGGCGGGATGTAAATTGCCAACTACCTCTCTGGAGGAGTGCATTGTGTTCCCTAAAACAAGTAAACAACAGAGCTACAGAGCCAAGGGCACTTCCAGTCTAGGGAATATACCTTGGGAAAACTGAAAATCAATAAGACAGAGCCACCCCAAAATTTAGGGCTGCACTGCTTACAAGGACCTCAACTTGGGTACACCTTAAATATCCCAGGATATATAAAAACGGTTCAAAAAATTGTGGTACTTACGTACGATGGAATATCCCTCAGCCATGAAATCAATGTCATAAGACCAGTAGCAGCAAAATGGGTGGATTAATGTACGATGATTCTAAGTGAAATAAGTCACAGAGAAAAAGAAACGTATCATAAAATATGACTTATGAAGATCCTGTAAACATGGCTACACTTGAACTGAGTTAGGAAAGAGAACAGTGTCTCACATTTAGAAAACACTCTTATGCCTGCTTAAGGGGGAAGGAGAGGTGGGGTGATGCATAAAACCAGAGTTTGATATAAGCACAGGTACCGTTCCAAAAACCAACTATGGAATAGACAAGACCTACACCTTCCTCAGTGAAAGGGACTCAAAACGCCATATTTCCCGCAGAGGAATATATCTGACTAGTAAGAATCTTAAAACCAATGGATTGATATGTCTCCGTAAGGGAATCAAGTGAGTCTAGACTGGCATAAACATGGCAGCGAGAATCAGCTCAAACCCACTATAAAAAGGAATTTCAAAAACAAAACAAAAAAACTGGGAAATTCTTTACAATTCCTTCAGGGTCTCTGATGAAACCTGGAATGACCCTATCTACAATGACAGCTGGAATTGGCATAAGGCTGGACACTTGGGACTGAGAGGATTGGTGAGATTGGGTGAGCAAATGCAGAATGTTTACAGCACAAATGCCTGGCTCCCATTCCATGGGTCCCAACTCTCCAGGATGAAGGGAATATTACTACAGCTATAACATGTACGGGAAACCTAGAGAACGGACACCCTGTGAATACGAAAGGTTTCTAAAACTCAACGAATAGTCCCTCTCCTGGTGCTCCGGTTTGACTTTCCATCTGCTTTACTATCAACCTCCCAACTTGGAGAGACAGACCCTTTAACCTCCTGGTTCGCACAGGTTGCCAATTTGGCAGAGGATGAAAGGGAAGAGGGAGAACCAATGAGAGAGTAGCTGTTAGGCATTTGGACGGGCATATATCACTGTAATTTCCTGGCAGGAAGAAGAATTAACCAAAGTCTCAGCCACCCACCGGGAACCAGTATAAGTCCTGAACCAAAATTTTGGACTTGCGGTCAGCTCACCAAAAACGAGTTGAAAAATGGAGCTCAGGGGCACAGCATTTCACAAACTGGCCGAGTAATAAAGGACAACTATCGTCCAAAAATCTGTTGAGGGAAGACAACGAGGCGGACTTGAAAGCGAGGCAGATTAGCAGGAAACAGATTTCAAGAGGTACGTTGGAATCGCCTTTAAAGCACAGGAAGAGGGGCACAACTTCGACAATGATTCACTTGGCCAAAAAGGGCGTATGCGTTTTCTCCTGAATATATTCAGGAGAAAACGCATACGCCCTTTTTGGCCAAGCAAGCAAGCGGGCAATGCAAATCTGCACTACAAAGAAGTATCACTTCCCACCGGTCAAAAGGGACATCCACAAAATGTGTAAAAACCAGAAAGGCAAGACAGGCCCTGGAGAACAGGGAGCCTTGTTATGCTGACGGGCGGGATGTAAATTGCCAACTGCCTCTCTGGAGGGGTACATTGTGTTCCCTAAAACAAGTAAAGAACAGAGCTACAGAGCCAAGGTCACTTCCAGTCTAGGGAATATACCTTGGGAAAACTGAAAATCAATAAGACAGAGCCACCCCAAAATTTAGGGCTGCACTGCTTACAAGGACCTCAACTTAGGTACACCTTAAATATCCCAGGAAATATAAAAATGGTTCAAAAAATTGTGGTACTTATGTACGATGGAATATCCCTCAGCCATGAAATCAATGTCATAAGACCAGTAGCAGCAACATGGGTGGATTCAGGTACGATGATTCTAAGTGAAATAAGTCACAGAGAAAAAGAAACGTATCATAAAATATGACTTATGAAGATCCTGTAAACATGGCTACACTTGAACTGAGTTAGGAAAGAGAACAGTGTCTCACATTTAGAAAACACTCTTATGCCTGCTTAAGGGGGAAGGAGAGGTGGGGTGATGCATAAAACCAGAGTTTGATATAAGCACAGGTACCGTTCCAAAAACCAACTATGGAATAGACAAGACCTACACCTTCCTCAGTGAAAGGGACTCAAAACGCCATATTTCCCACAGAGGAATATATCTGACTAGTAAGAATCTTAAAACCAATGGATTGATATGTCTCCGTAAGGGAATCAAGTGAGTCTAGACTGGCATAAACATGGCAGCGAGAATCAGCTCAAACCCACTATAAAAAGGAATTTCAAAAACAAAACAAAAAAACTGGGAAATTCTTTACAATTCCTTCAGGGTCTCTGATGAAACCTGGAATGACCCTATCTACAATGACAGCTGGAATTGGCATAAGGCTGGACACTTGGGACTGAGAGGATTGGTGAGATTGGGTGAGCAAATGCAGAATGTTTACAGCACAAATGCCTGGCTCCCATTCCATGGGTCCCAACTCTCCAGGATGAAGGGAATATTACAACAGCTATAACATGTACGGGAAACCTAGAGAACGGACACCCTGTGAATACGAAAGGTTTCTAAAACTCAACGAATAGTCCCTCTCCTGGTGCTCCGGTTTGACTTTCCATCTGCTTTACTATCAACCTCCCAACTTGGAGAGACAGCCCCTTTAACCTCCTGGTTCGCACAGGTTGCCAATTTGGCAGAGGATGAAAGGGAAGAGGGAGAACCAATGAGAGAGTAGCTGTTAGGCATTTGGACGGGCATATATCACTGTAATTTCCTGGCAGGAAGAAGAATTAACCAAAGTCTCAGCCACCCACCGGGAACCAGTATAAGTCCTGAACCAAAATTTTGGACTTGCGGTCAGCTCACCAAAAACGAGTTGAAAAATGGAGCTCAGGGGCACAGCATTTCACAAACTGGCCGAGTAATAAAGGACAACTATCGTCCAAAAATCTGTTGAGGGAAGACAACGAGGCGGACTTGAAAGCGAGGCAGATTAGCAGGAAACAGATTTCAAGAGGTACGTTGGAATCGCCTTTAAAGCACAGGAAGAGGGGCACAACTTCGACAATGATTCACTTGGCCAAAAAGGGCGTATGCGTTTTCTCCTGAATATATTCAGGAGAAAACGCATACGCCCTTTTTGGCCAAGCAAGCAAGCGGGCAATGCAAATCTGCACTACAAAGAAGTATCACTTCCCACCGGTCAAAAGGGACATCCACAAAATGTGTAAAAACCAGAAAGGCAAGACAGGCCCTGGAGAACAGGGAGCCTTGTTATGCTGACGGGCGGGATGTAAATTGCCAACTGCCTCTCTGGAGGAGTACATTGTGTTCCCTAAAACAAGTAAAGAACAGAGCTACAGAGCCAAGGTCACTTCCAGTCTAGGGAATATACCTTGGGAAAACTGAAAATCAATAAGACAGAGCCACCCCAAAATTTAGGGCTGCACTGCTTACAAGGACCTCAACTTAGGTACACCTTAAATATCCCAGGAAATATAAAAATGGTTCAAAAAATTGTGGTACTTATGTACGATGGAATATCCCTCAGCCATGAAATCAATGTCATAAGACCAGTAGCAGCAACATGGGTGGATTCAGGTACGATGATTCTAAGTGAAATAAGTCACAGAGAAAAAGAAACTTATCATAAGATATCACTTATGAAGATCCTGTAAACATGGCTACACTTGAACTGAGATAGGAAAGAGAACAGTGTCTCACATTTAGAAAACACTCTTATGCCTGCTTAAGGGGGAAGGAGAGGTGGGGTGATGCATAAAACCAGAGTTTGATATAAGCACAGGTACCGTTCCAAAAACCAACTATGGAATAGACAAGACCTACACCTTCCTCAGTGAAAGGGATTCAAAGCCCCATATTTCCCGCAGAGGAATATATCTGACTAGTAAGAATCTTAAAACCTATGTATTGATATGTCTCCGTAAGGGAATCAAGTGTGTCTAGACTGGCATAAACATGGCAGCGAGAGTCAGCTCAAACCCACTATAAAAAGGAATTTAAAAAACAAAACAAAAAAAACTGGGAAATTATTTCCAATTCCTTCAGGGTCTCTAATGAAACCTGGAATGACCCTATCTACAATGACAGCTGGATGTGGCATAAGGCTGGACACATGGGACTGAGAGGATTGGTGAGATTGGGTGAGCAAATGCAGACCCTTTAAAGCAATAATGCATGGCACCCATTCCATGGGTCCCAACTCTCCAGGTTGAAGGGAATATTACTACAGTTATAACATGTACGGGAAACCTAGAGAACGGACACACTGTGAATACGAAAGGTTTCTAAAACTCAACGAATAGTCCCTCTCCTGGTGCTCCGGTTTGACTTTCCATCTGCTTTACTATCAACCTCCCAACTTGGAGAGACAGCCCCTTTAACCTCCTGGTTCACAGAAGTTTCCAATTTGGCAGAGGATGAAAGGGAAGAGGGAGAACCAATGAGAGAGTATCTGTTAGGCATTTGGACGGGCACATATCACTGTAATTTCCCGGCAGGAAAAAGAATTAACCAAAGTCTCAACCCCCACCGGGGACCAGCAGAGGTCCTGAACCAAAATTTTGGACTTGCGGTCAGCTCACAAAAAACTAGTTGAGAAATGGAGCTCAGGGGCACAGCAATTCACAAATTGGCCGAGTAATAAAGGACAACTATCGTCCAAAAATCTGTTGAGGGAAGGCAACGAGGCGGACTTGAAAGCGAGGCAGAATAGCAGGAAACAGATTTCAAGAGGTACGTTGGAATCGCCTTTAAAGCACAGGAAGAGGGGCACAACTTCGACAATGATGCACTTGGCCAAAAGGGGAGTATGCGTTTTCTCCTGAATATATTCAGGAGAAAACGCATACGCCCTTTTTGGCCAAGCAAGCAAGCGGGCAATGCAAATCCGCACTACAAAGAAGTATCACTTCCCACTGGTAAAAAGGGACATCCACAAAATGTGTAAAAACCAGAAAGGCAAGACAGGCCCTGGAGAACAGGGAGCCTTGTTATGCTGATGGGCGGGATATAAATTGCCAACTGCCTCTCTGGAGGAGTACATTGTGTTCCCTAAAACAAGTAAAGAACAGAGCTACAGAGCCAAGGGCACTTCCAGTCTAGGGAATATACCTTGGGAAAACTGAAAATCAATAAGACAGAGCCACCCCAAAATTTAGGGCTGCACTGCTTACAAGGACCTCAACTTGGGTACACCTTAAATATCCCAGGAAATATAAAAATGGTTCAAAAAATTGTGGTAGTTACGTGCGATGGAATATCCCTCAGCCATGAAATCAATGTCATAAGACCAGTAGCAGCAAAATGGGTGGATTCAGGTACGATGATTCTAAGTGATATAAGTCACAGAGAAAAAGAAACTTATCATAAGATATCACTTATGAAGATCCTGTAAACATGGCTACATTTGAACTGACTTAGGAAAGAGAACAGTGTCTCACATTTAGAAAACACTCTTATGCCTGCTTAAGGGGGAAGGAGAGGTGGGGTGATGCATAAAACCAGAGTTTGATATAAGCACAGGTACCGTTCCAAAAACCAACTATGGAATAGACAAGACCTACACCTTCCTCAGTGAAAGGGACTCAAAACCCCATATTTCCCGCAGAACAATATATCTGACTAGTAAGAATCTTAAAACCTATGGATTGATATGTCTCCGTGAGGGAATCAAGTGTGTCTAGACTGGCATAAACATGGCAGCGAGAATCAGCTCAAACCCACTAAAAAAAGGAATTTCAAAAACAAAACAAAAAAACTGCGAAATTCTTTACAATTCCTTCAGGATCTCTGATGAAACCTGGAATGACCCTATCTACAATGACAGCTGGATGTGGCATAAGGAGGGACACTTGGGACTGAGACGATTGGTGAGATTGGTTGAGCAAATGCAGACCCTTTAAAGCAATAATGCCTGGCACCCATTCCATGGGTCCCAACTCTCCAGGTTGAAGGGAATATTACTATAGCTATAACATGTACGGGAATCCTAGAGAACGGACACACTGTGAATACGAAAGGTTTCTAAAACTCAACGAATAGTCCCTCTCCTGGTGCTCCGGTTTGACTTTCCATCTGCTTTACTATCAACCTCCCAACTTGGAGAGACAGCCCCTTTAACCTCCTGGTTCGCACAGGTTTCCAATTTGGCAGAGGATGAAAGGGAAGAGGGAGAACCAATGAGAGAGTAGCTGTTAGGCATTTGGACGGGCATATATCACTGTAATTTCCCGGCAGGAAGAAGAATTAACCAAAGTCTCAGCCCCCCACCGGGAACCAGCATAGGTCCTGAACCAAAATGTTGGACTTTCGGTCAGCTCACCAAAAACGAGTTGAAAAATGGAGCTCAGGGGCACAGCAATTCACAAACTGGCCGAGTAATAAAGGACAACTATCGTCCAAAAATCTGTTGAGGGAAGGCAACGAGGCGGACTTGAGAGCGAGGCAGAATAGCAGGAAACAGATTTCAAGAGGTACGTTGGAATTGCCTTTAAAGCACAGGAAGAGGGGCACAACTTCGACAATGATGCACTTGGCCAAAAGGGGAGTATGCGTTTTCTCCTGAATATATTCAGGAGAAAACGCATACGCCCTTTTTGGCCAAGCAAGCAAGCGGGCAATGCAAATCTGCACTACAAAGAAGTATCACTTCCCAGTGGTCAAAAGGGACATCCACAAAATGTGTAAAAACCAGAAAGGCAAGACAGGCCCTGGAGAACAGGGAGCCTTGTTATGCTGATGGGCGGGATGTAAATTGGCAACTGCCTCTCTGGAGGAGTGTATTGTGTTCCCTAAAACAAGTAAAGAACAGAGCTACAGAGCCAAGGGCACTTCCAGTCTAGGGAACATACCTTGGGAAAACTGAAAATCAATAAGACAGAGCCACCCCAAAATTTAGGGCTGCACTGCTTACAAGGACCTCAACTTGGGTACACCTTAAATATCCCAGGAAATATAAAAATGGTTCAAAAAATTGCGGTACTTATGTACGATGGAATATCCCTCAGCCATGAAATCAATGTCATAAGACCAGTAGCAGCAAAATGGGTGGATTCAGGTACGCTGATTCTAAGTGAAATAAGTCACACAGAAAAAGAAACTTATCATAAGATATCACTTATGAAGATCCTGTAAACATGGCTACACTTGAACTGAGTTAGGAAAGAGAACAGTGTCTCACATTTAGAAAACACTCTTATGCCTGCTTAAGTGGGAAGGAGAGTTGGGGTGATGCATAAAACCAGAGTTTGCTATAAGCAGAGGTACCGTTCCAAAAACCAACTATGGAATAGACAAGACCTACACCTTCCTCAGTGAAAGGGACTCAAAACCCCATATTTCCCGCAGAGGAATATATCTGGCTAGTAAGAATCTTAAAACCTATGTATTGATATGTCTCCGTGAGGGAATCAAGGGTGTCTAGACTGGCATAAATATGGCAGCGAGAATCAGCTCAAACCCACTATAAAAAGGAATTTCAAAAACAAAACAAAAAAACTGGGAAATTCTTTACAATTCCTTCAGGGTCTCTGATGAAATCTGGAATGACCCTATCTACAATGACAGCTGGATGTGGCATAAGGAGGGACACTTGGGACTGAGAGGATTGGTGAGATTGGGTGAGCAAATGCAGACACTTTAAAGCACAAATACCTGACACCCATTCCATGGGTCCAAACTCTCCAGGTTGAAGGGAATATTACTACAGCTATAAAATGTACGGGAAACCTAGAAAACGGACACACTGTGAATACGAAAGGTTTCTAAAACTCAACGAATAGTCCCTCTCCTGGTGCTCCGGTTTGACTTTCCATCTGCTTCACTATCAACCTCCCAACTTGGAGAGACAGCCCCTGTAACCTCCTGGTTCTCACAGGTTTCCATTTGGGCAGAGGATGAAACGGAAGAGGGAGAACCAATGAGAGAGTAGCTGTTAGGCATTTGGACGGGCACATATAACTGTAATTTCACGGCAGGAAGAAGTTAACCAAAGTCTCAGACCCCCACCGGGAACCAGCATAAGTCCTGAACCAAAATTTTGGACTTGCGGTCAGCTCACAAAAAACGAGTTGAAAAATGGAGCTCAGGGGCACAGCAATTCACAAACTGGCCGAGTAATAAAGGACAACTATCGTCCAAAAATCTGTTGAGGGAAGGCAACGAGGCGGACTTGAAAGCGAGGCAGAATAGCAGGAAACAGATTTCAAGAGGTACGTTGGAATCGCCTTTAAAGCACAGGAAGAGGGGCACAACTTCGACAATGATGCACTTGGCCAAAAAGGGCGTATGCGTTTTCTCCTGAATATATTCAGGAGAAAACGCATACGCCCTTTTTGGCCAAGCAAGCAAGCAGGCAATGCAAATCTGCACTACAAAGAAGTATCACTTCCACCGGTCAAAAGGGACATCCACAAAATATGTAAAAACCAGAAAGGCAAGACAGGCCCTGGAGAACAGGGAGCCTTGTTATGCTGATGGGCGGGATGTAAATTGCCAACTGCCTCTCTGGAGGAGTGCACTGTGTTCCCTAAAACAAGTAAAGGACAGAGCTACAGATCCAAGGGCACTTCCAGTCTACGGAATATACCTTGGGAAAACTGAAAATCAATAAGACAGAGCCACCCCAAAATTTAGGGCTGCACTGCTTACAAGGATCTCAATTTGGGTACACCTTAAATATCCCAGGAAATATAAAAATGGTTCAAAAAATTGTGGTACTTACGTACGATGGAATATCCCTCAGCCATGAAATCAATGTCATAAGACCAGTAGGAGCAAAACGGGTGGATTCAGGTACAATGATTCTAAGTGAAATAAGTCACACATAAAAAGAAACGTATCATAAGATATCACTTATGAAGATCCTGTAAACATGGCTACACTTGAACTGAGTTAGGAAAGAGAACAGAGTCTCACATTTAGAAAGCACTCTTATGCCTGCTTAAGGGGGAAGGAGAGGTTGGGTGATGCATAAAACCAGAGTTTGATATAAGCACAGGTACCGTTCCAAAAACCAACTATGGAATAGACAAGACCTACACCTTCCTCAGTGAAAGGGACTCAAAACTCCATATTTCCCACAGAGGAATATATCTGACTAGTAAGAATCATAAAACCTATGTATTGATATGTTTCCGTAAGGGAATCAAGTGTGTCTAGACTGGCATAAACATGGCAGCGAGAATCAGCTCAAACCCACTATAAAAAGGAATTTCAAAAACAAAACAAAAAAACTGGGAAATTCTTTACAATTCCTTCAGGGTCTCTGATGAAACCTGGAATGACCCTATCTACAATGACAGCTGGATATGGCATAAGGAGGGACACTTGGGACTGAGAGGATTGGTGAGATTTGGTGAGCAAATGCAGAACATTTACAGCACAAATGCCTGGCACCCATTCCATGGGTCCCAATCTCCAGGTTGAAGGGAATATTACTACAGCTATAACATGTACGGGAAACCTAGAGAACGGACACACTGTGAATACGAAAGGTTTCTAAAACTCAACGAATAGTCCCTCTCCTGGTGCTCCGGTTTGACTTTCCATCTGCTTTACTATCAACCTCCCAACTTGGAGAGACAGCCCCTTTAACCTCCTGGTTCGCACATGTTGCCAATTTGGCAGAGGATGAAAGGGAAGAGGGAGAACCAATGAGAGAGTAGCTGTTAGGCATTTGGACGGGCACATATCACTGTAATTTCCCGGCAGGAAGAAGAATTAACCAAAGTCTCAACCCCCACTGGGGACCAGCAGAGGTCCTGAACCAAAATGTTGGACTTGCGGTCAGCTCACCAAAAACGAGTTGAAAAATGGAGCTCAGGGGCACAGCAATTCACAAACTGGCCGAGTAATAAAGGACAACTATCGTCCAGAAATGTGTAAAAGCCAGAAAGGCAAGACAGGCCCTGGAGAACAGGGAGCCTTGTTATGCTGATGGGCGGGATGTAAATTGCCAACTGCCTCTCTGGGGGAGTACATTGTGTTCCCTAAAACAAGTAAAGAACAGAGCTACAGAGCCAAGGGCACTTCCAGTCTAGGGAATATACCTTGGGAAAATTGAAAATCAATAAGACAGAGCCACCCCAAAGTTTAGGGCTGCACTGCTTACAAGGACCTCAACTTGGGTACACCTTAAATATCCCAGGAAATATAAAAATGGTTCAAAAAATTGTGGTACTTACGTACGATGGAATATCCCTCAGCCATGAAATCAATGTCATAAGACCAGTAGCAACAAAATGGGTGGATTCAGGTACGATGATTCTAAGTGAAATAAGTCACACAGAAAAAGAAACTTATCAAAAGATATCACTTATGAAGATCCTGTAAACATGGCTACACTTGAACTGAGTTAGGAAAGAGAACAGAGTCTCACATTTAGAAAACACTCTTATGCCTGCTTAAGGGGGAAGGAGAGGTGGGGTGATGCATAAAACCAGAGTTTGATATAATCACAGGTACCGTTCCAAAAACCAACTATGGAATAGACAAGACCTACACCTTCCTCAGTGAAAGGGACTCAAAACCCCATATTTCCCGCAGAGGAATATATCTGACTAGTAAGGATCTTAAAACCTATGTATTGATATGTCTCCGTAAGGGAATCAAGTGTGTCTACACTGGCATAAACATGGCAGCGAGAATCAGCTCAAACCCACTATAAAAAGGAATTTCAAAAACAAAACAAAAAAACTGGGAAATTCTTTACAATTCCTTCAGGGTCTCTGATGAAACCTGGAATGACCCTATCTACAGTGACAGCTGGATGTGGCATAAGGAGGGACACTTGGGACTGAGAGGATTGGTGAGATTGGGTGAGCAAATGCAGACCCATTAAAGCACAAATGCCTGGCACCCATTCCATGGGTCCCAACTCTCCAGGTTGAAGGGAATATTACTACAGCTATAACATGTACGGGAAACCTAGAGAACGGACACACTGTGAATACGAAAGGTTTCTAAAACTCAACGAATAGTCGCTCTCCTGGTGCTCCGGTTTGACTTTCCATCTGCTTTACTATCAACCTCCCAACTTGGAGAGACAGCCCCTTTAACCTCCTGGTTCGCACAGGTTTCCAATTTGGCAGAGGATGAAAGGGAAGAGGGAGAACCAATGAGAGAGTAGCTGTTAGGCATTTGGACGGGCACATAACACTGTAATTTCCCGGCAGGAAGAAGAATTAACCAAAGTCTCAGTCCCCCACCGGGAACCAGCATAGGTCCTGAACCAAAATGTTGGACTTGCGGTCAGCTCACCAAAAACGAGTTGAAAAATGGAGCTCAGGGGCACAGCAATTCACAAACTGGCCGAGTAATAAAGGACAACTATCGTCCAAAAATCTGTTGAGGGAAGGCAACGAGGCAGACTTGAGAGCGAGGCAGAATAGCAGGAAACAGATTTCAAGAGGTACGTTGGAATCGCCTTTAAAGCACAGGAAGCGGGGCACAACTTCGACAATGATGCACTTGGCCAAAAAGGGCGTATGTGTTTTCCCCTGAATATATTCAGGAGAAAACGCATACGCCCTTTTTGGCCAAGCAAGCAAGCGGTCAATGCAAATCTGCACTACAAAGAAGTATCACTTCCCACCGGTCAAAAGGGACATCCACAAAATGTGTAAAAACCAGAAAGGCAAGACAGGCCCTGGAGAACAGGCAGCCTTTTTATGCTGATGGGCGGGATGTAAATTGCCAGCTACCACTCTGGAGGAGTACATTGTGTTCCCTAAAACAAGTAAAGAACAGAGCTACAGAGCCAAGGGCAATTCCAGTCTAGGGAATATACCTTGGGAAAACTGAAAATCAATAAGACAGAGCCACCCCAAAATTTAGGGCTGCACTGCTTACAAGGACCTCAACTTGGGTACACCTTAAATATCCAAGGAAATATAAAAATGGTTCAAAAAATTGTGGTACTTACGTACGATGGAATATCCCTCAGCCATGAAATCAATGTCATAAGACCAGTAGCAGCAAAATGGGTGGATTCAGGTACGATGATTCTAAGTGAAATAAGTCACACATAAAAAGAAACTTATCATAAGATATCACTTATGAAGATCCTGTAAACATGGCTACACTTGAACTGAGTTAGGAAAGAGAACAGAGTCTCACATTTAGAAAACACTCTTATGCCTGCTTAAGGGGGAAGGAGAGGTGGGGTGATGCATAAAACCAGAGTTTGATATAAGCACAGGTACCGTTCCAAAAACCAACTATGGAATAGACAAGACATACACCTTCCTCAGTGAAAGGGACTCAAAACCCCATATTTCCCGCAGAGGAATATATCTGACTAGTAAGGATCTTAAAACCTATGTATTGATATGTCTCCGTAAGGGAATCAAGTGTGTCTACACTGGCATAAACATGGCAGCGAGAATCAGCTCAAACCCACTATAAAAAGGAATTTCAAAAACAAAACAAAAAAACTGGGAAATTCTTTACAATTCCTTCAGGGTCTCTGATGAAACCTGGAATGACCCTATCTACAGTGACAGCTGGATGTGGCATAAGGAGGGACACTTGGGACTGAGAGGATTTGTGAGATTGGGTGAGCAAATGCAGACCCATTAAAGCACAAATGCCTGGCACCCATTCCATGGGTCCCAACTCTCCAGGTTGAAGGGAATATTACTACAGCTATAACATGTATGGGAAACCTAGAGAACGGACACACTGTGAATACGAAAGGTTTCTAAAACTCAACGAATAGTCCCTCTCCTGGTGCTCCAGTTTGACTTTCCATCTGCTTTACTATCAACCTCCCAACTTGGAGAGACAGCCCCTTTAACCTCCTGGTTCGCACAGGTTTCCAATTTGGCAGAGGATGAAAGGAAAGAGTGAGAACCAATGAGAGAGTAGCTGTTAGGCATTTGGACGGGCACATATCACTCTAACTTCCCGGCAGGAAGAAGAATTAACCAAAGTCTCAGCCACCCACGGGGAACCAGCATAGGTCCTGAACCAAAATTTTGGACTTGCGGTCAGCTCACCAAAAACGAGTTGAAAAATGGAGCTCAGGGGCACAGCAATTCACAAACTGGCCGAGTTATAAAGGACAACTATCGTCCAAAAATCTGTTGAGGGAAGGCAACGAGGCGGACTTGAAAGCGAGGCAGAAGAGCAGGAAACAGATTTCAAGAGGTACGTTGGAATCACCTTTAAAGCACAGGAAGAGGGACACAACTTCTAATATGATGCACTTGGCCAAAAAGGGCGTATGCGTTTTCTCCTGAATATATTCAGGAGAAAATGCATACGCCCTTTTTGGCCAAGCAAGCAAGCGGGCAATGTAAATCCGCACTACAAAGAAGTATCACTTCCCACCGGTCAAAAGGGACATCCACAAAATGTGTAAAAACCAGAAAGGCAAGACAGGCCCTGGAGAACAGGGAGCCTTGTTATGCTGATGGGCGGGATGTAAATTGCCAACTGCCTCTCTGGAGGAGTACATTGTGTTCCCTAAAACAAGTAAAGAACAGAGCTACAGAGCCAAGGGCACTTCCAGTCTAGGGAATATACCTTGGGAAAACTGAAAATCAATAAGACAGAGCCACCCCAAAATTTAGGGCTGCACTGCTTACAAGGACCTCAACTTGGGTACACCTTAAATATCCCAGGAAATATAAAAATGGTTCAAAAAATTGTGGTACTTATGTACGATGGAATATCCCTCAGCCATGAAATCAATGTCATAAGACCAGTAGCAGCAAAATGGGTGGATTCAGGTACGATGATTCTAAGTGAAATAAGTCACACAGAAAAAGAAACTTATCATAAGATATCACTTATGAAGATCCTGTAAACATGGCTACACTTGAACTGAGTTAGGAAAGAGAACAGTGTCTCACATTTAGAAAACACTCTTATGCCTGCTTAAGGGGGAAGGAGAGGTGGTGTGATGCATAAAACCAGAGTTTGATATAAGCACAGGTACCGTTCCAAAAACCAACTATGGAATAGACAAGACCTACACCTTCCTCAGTGAAAGGGACTCAAAACCCCATATTTCCCGCAGAGGAATATATCTGACTAGTAAGAATCTTAAAACCTATGGATTGATATGTCTCCGTAAGGGAATCAAGTGTGTCTAGACTGGCATAAACATGGCAGCGAGAGTCAGCTCAAACCCACTATAAAAAGGAATTTCAAAAACAAAACAAAAAAACTGGGAAATTCCTTACAATTCCTTCAGGGTCTCTGATGAAACCTGGAATGACCCTATCTACAATGACAGCTGGATGTGGCATAAGGAGGGACAGTTGGGACTGAGAGGATTGGTGAGATTGGGTGAGCAAATGCAGACCCATTAAAGCACAAATGCCTGGCACCCATTCCATGGGTCTCAACTCTCCAGGTTGAAGGGAATATTACTACAGGTATAACATGTATGGGAAACCTAGAGAACGGACACACTGTGAATACGAAAGGTTTCTAAAACTCAACGAATAGTCCCTCTCCTTGTGCTCCTGTTTGACTTTCCATCTGCTTTACTATCAACCTCCCAACTTGGAGAGACAGCCCCTTTAACGTCCTGGTTCGCACAGGTTTCCAATTTGGCAGAGGATGAAAGGGAAGAGGGAGAACCAATTAGAGAGTAGCTGTTAGGCATTTGGACGGGCACATATCACTGTAATTTCCCAGCAGGAAGAAGCATTAACCAAAGTCTCAACCCCCACCGGGAACCAGCATAGGTCCTGAACCAAAATGTTGGACTTTCGGTCAGCTCACCAAAAACGAGTTGAAAAATGGAGCTCAGGGGCACAACAATTCACAAACTGGCCGAGTAATAAAGGACAACTATCGTCCAAAAATCTGTTGAGGGAAGGCAACGAGGCGGACTTGAAAGCGAGGCAGAATAGCAGGAAACAGATTTCAAGAGGTACGTTGGAATCGCCTTTAAAGCACAGGAAGAGGGGCACAACTTCGACAATGATGCACTTGGCCAAAAACGGCGTATGCGTTTTCTCCTGAATATATTCAGGAGAAAACGCATACGCCCTTTTTGGCCAAGCAAGCAAGCGGGCAATGCAAATCTGCACTACAAAGAAGTATCACTTCCCACCGGTCAAAAGGGACATCCACAAAATGTGTAAAAACCAGAAAGGCAAGACAGGCCCTGGAGAACAGGGAGCCTTGTTATGCTGATGGGCGGGATGTAAATTGCCAACTGCCTCTCTGGAGGAGTGCATTGTGTTCCCTAAAACAAGTAAACAACAGAGCTACAGAGCCAAGGGCACTTCCAGTCTAGTGAATATACCTTGGGAAAACTGAAAATCAATAAGACAGAGCCACCCCAAAATATAGGGCAGCACTGCTTACAAGGACCTCAACTTGGGTACACCTTAAATATCCCAGGAAATATAAAAATGGTTCAAAAAATTGGGGTACATACGTACGATGGAATATCCCTCAGCCATGAAATCAATGTCATAAGACCAGTAGCAGCAAAATGGGTAGATTCAGCTACGATGATTCTAAGTGAAATAAGTCACAGAGAAAAAGAAACTTATCATAAGATATCACTTATGACGATCCTGTAAACATGGCTACACTTGAACTGAGTTAGGAAAGAGAACAGTGTCTCACATTTAGAAAACACTCTTATGCCTGCTTAAGGGGGAAGGAGAGGTGGGGTGATGCATAAAACCAGAGTTTGATATAAGCACAGGTACCGTTCCAAAAACCAACTATAGAATAGACAAGACCTACACCTTCCTCAGTGAACGGGACTCAAAACCCCATATTTCCCGCAGAGGAATATATCTGACCAGTAAGAATCTTAAAACCTATGTATTGATATGTCTCCATAAGGGAATCAAGTGTGTCTAGACTGGCATAAACATGGCAGCGAGAATCATCTCAAACCCACTATAAAAAGGAATTTCAAAAACAAAACAAAAAAAACTGGGAAATTCTTTACAATTCCTTCAGGGTCTCTGATGAAACCTGGAATGACCCTATCTACAATGACAGCTGGATGTGGCATAAGGAGGGACACTTGGGACTGAGACGATTGGTGAGATTGGGTGAGCAAATGCAGACCCTTTAAAGCACAAATGCCTGGCACCCATTCCATGGGTCCCAACTGTCCAGGTTGAAGGGAATATTACTACAGCTATAACATGTATGGGAAACCTAGAGAACGGACACACTGTGAATACGAAAGTTTTCTAAAACTCAACGAATAGTCCCTCTCCTGGTGCTCCGGTTTGACTTTCCATCTGCTTTACTATCAACCTCCCAACTTGGAGAGACAGCCCCTTTAACCTCCTGGTTCGCACAGGTTGCCATTTTGGCAGAGGATGAATGGGATGAGGGAGAACCAATGAGAGAGTAGCTGTTAGGCATTTGGACGGGCACATATCACTCTAAATTCCCGGCAGGAAGAAGAAATAACCAAAGTCTCAGCCACCCACCTGGAACCAGCATAGGTCCTGAACCAAAATTTTGGAATTGCGGTCAGCTCACCAAATACGAGTTGATAAATGGAGCTCAGGGGCACAGCAATTCACAAACTGGCCGAGTAATAAAGGACAACTCTCGTCCAAATATCTGTTGAGGGAAGGCAACGAGGCGGACTTGAAAGTGAGGCAGAATAGCAGGAAACAGATTTCAAGAGGTACGTTGGAATCTCCTTTAAAGCACAGGAAGAGGGGCACAACTTCGACAATGATGCACTTGGCCAAAAAGGGCGTATGCGTTTTCTCCTGAATATATTCAGGAGAAAACGCATACGCCCTTTTTGGCCAAGCAAGCAAGCGGGCAATGCAAATCTGCACTACAAAGAAGTATCACTTCCCACCGGTCAAAAGGGACATCCACAAAATGTGTAAAAACCAGAAAGGCAAGACAGGCCCTGGAGAACAGGGAGCCTTGTTATGCTGATGGGCGGGATGTAAATTGCCAACTGCCTCTCTGGAGGAGTGCATTGTGTTCCCTAAAACAAGTAAAGAACAGAGCTACAGAGCCAAGGGCACTTCCAGTCTAGGGAATATACCTTGGGAAAACTGAAAATCAATAAGACAGAGCCACCCCAAAATTTAGGGCTGCACTGCTTACAAGGACCTCAACTTGGGTACACCTTAAATATCCCAGGAAATATAAAAATGGTTCAAAAAATTGTGGTACTTACGTACGATGGAATATCCCTCAGCCATGAAATCAATGTCATAAGACCAGTAGCAGCAAAATGGGTGGATTCAGGTACGATGATTCTAAGTGAAATAAGTCACACAGAAAAAGAAACTTATCATAAGATATCACTTATGAAGATCCTGTAAACATGGCTACACTTGAACTGAGTTAGGAAAGAGAACAGTGTCTCACATTTAGAAAACACTCTTATGCCTGCTTAAGGGGGAAAGAGAGGTGGGGTGATGCATAAAACCAGAGTTTGGTATAAGCACAGGTACCGTTCCAAAAACCAACTATGGAATAGACAAGACCTACACCTTCCTCAGTGAAAGGGACTCAAAACCCCATATTTCCCACAGAGGAATATATCTGACTAGTAAGAATCTTAAAACCTATGTATTGATATGTCTCCATAAGGGAATCAAGTGTGTCTAGACTGGCATAAACATGGCAGCGAGAATCAGCTCAAACCCACTATAAAAAGGAATTTCAAAAACAAAACAAAAAAAACTGGGAAATTCTTTACAATTCCTTCAGGGTCTCTGATGAAACCTGGAATGACCCTATCTACAATGACAGCTGGATGTGGCAAAAGGAGGGACACTTGGGACTGAGACGATTGGTGAGATTGGGTGAGCAAATGCAGACCCTTTAAAGCACAAATGCCTGGCACCCATTCCATGGGTCCCAACTCTCCAGGTTGAAGGGAATATTACTACAGTTATAACATGTACGGGAAACCTAGAGAACGGACACACTGTGAATACGAAAGGTTTCTAAAACTCAACGAATAGTCCCTCTCCTGGTGCTCCGGTTTGACTTTCCATCTGCTTTACTATCAACCTCCCAACTTGGAGAGACAGCCCCTTTAACCTCCTGGTTCGCACAGGTTGCCATTTTGGCATGGGATAAATGGGATGAGGGAGAACCAATGAGAGAGTAGCTGTTAGGCATTTGGATGGGCACATATCACTCTAAATTCCCGGCAGGAAGAAGAATTAACCAAAGTCTCAGCCACCCACCTGGAACCAGCATAGGTCCTGAACCAAAATTTTGGAGTTGCGGTCAGCTTACCACAAACGAGTTGAAAAATGGAGCTCAGGGGCACAGCAATTCACAAACTGGCCGAGTAATAAAGGACAACTATCGTCCAAAAATCTGTTGAGGGAAGGCAACGAGGCAGACTTGAAAGGGAGACAGAATAGCAGGAAACAGATTTCAAGAGGTACGTTGGAAACGCCTTTAAAGCACAGGAAGAGGGACACAACTTCGACAATGATGCCCTTGACCAAAAAGGGCATATGCGTTTTCTCCTGAATATATTCAGGAGAAAACGCATATGCCCTTTTTGGGCAAGCAAGCAAGCGGGCAATGCAAATCTGCACTACAAAGAAGTATCACTTCCCACTGGACAAAAGGGATATCCACAAAATGTGTAAAAACCAGAAAGGCAAGACAGGCCCTGGAGAACAGGGAGCCTTGTTATGCTGATGGGCGGGATGTAAATTGCCAACTGCCTCTCTGGAGGAGTGCATTGTGTTCCCTAAAACAAGTAAAGAACAGAGCGACAGAGCCAAGGGCACTTCCAGTCTAGGGAATATTCCTTGGGAAAACTGAAAATCAATAAGACAGAGCCACCCCAAAATTTAGGGCTGCACTGCTTACAAGGACCTCAACTTGGGTACACCTTAAATATCCCAGGAAATATAAAAATGGTTCAAAAAATTGGGGTACTTACGTACGATGGAATATCCCTCAGCCATGAAATCAATGTCATAAGACCAGTAGCAGCAAAATGGGTGGATTCAGGTACGATGATTCTAAGTGAAATAAGTCACAGAGAAAAAGAAACTTATCATAAGATATCACTTACGAAGCTCCTGTAAACATGGCTACACTTGAACTGAGTTAGGAAAGAGAACAGTGTCTCACAATTAGAAAACACTCTTATGCCTGCTTAAGCGGGAAGGAGAGGTGGGGTGATGCATAAAACCAGAGTTTGATATAAGCACAGGTACCGTTCCAAAAACCAACTATGGAATAGACAAGACCTACACATTCCTCAGTGAAAGGGACTCAAAACACCATATTTCCCGCAGAGGAATATATCTGACTAGTAAGAATCTAAAAACCTATGGATTGATATGTCTCCGGAGGGAATCAAGTGTGTCTAGACTGGCATAAACATGGCAGCGAGAATCAGCTCAAACCCACTATAAAAAGGAATTTCAAAAACAAAACAAAAAAAAACTGGGAAATTCTTTACAATTCCTTCGGTGTCTCTAATGAAACCTGGAATTACCCTATTTACAACGACAGCTGGATGTGGCATAAGGCTGGAAACTTGGGACTGAGACGATTGGTGAGATTGGGTGAGCAAATGCAGACCCTTTAAAGCAATAATGCATGGCACCCATTCCATGGGTCCCAACTCTCCAGGTTGAAGGGAATATTACTACAGTTATAACATGTACCGGAAACCTAGAGAACGGACACACTGTGAATACAAATGGTTTCTAAAACTCAACGAATAGTCCCTCTCCTGGTGCTCCGGTTTGATTTTCCATCTGCTTTACTATCAACCTCCCAACTTGGAGAGACAGCCCCTTTAACCTCCTGGTTCGCACAGGTTGCCAATTTGGCAGAGGATGAAAGGGAAGAGGGAGAACCAATGAGAGAGTAGCTGTTAGGCATTTGGACGGGCACATATCACTGTAATTTCCCGGCAGGAAGAAGAATTAACCAAAGTCTCAGCCCCCCACCGGGAACCAGTATAGGTCCTGAAACAAAATGTTGGACTTGCGGTCAGCTCACCAAAAACGAGTTGAAAAATGGAGCTCAGGGGCACAGCAATTCACAAACTGGCCGAGTAATAAAGGACAACTATCGTCCAAAAATCTGTTGAGGGAAGGCAACGAGGCGGACTTGAAAGCGAGGCAGAATAGCAGGAAACAGATTTCAAGAGGTACGTTGGAATCGCCTTTAAAGCACAGGAAGAGGGGCACAACTTCGACAATGATGCACTTGGCCAAAAAGGGCGTATGCGTTTTCTCCTGAATATATTCAGGAGAAAACACATACGCCCTTTTTGGCCAAGCAAGCAAGCGGGCAATGCAAATCTGCACTACAAAGAAGTATCACTTCCCACCGGTCAAAAGGGACATCCACAAAATGTGTAAAAACCAGAAATGCAAGACAGGCCCTGGAGAACATGGAGCCTTGTTATGCTGATGGGCGGGATGTAAATTGCCAACTGCCTCTCTGGAGGAGTGCATTGTGTTCCCTAAAACAAGTAAACAACAGAGCTACAGAGCCAAGGGCGCTTCCAGTCTAGGGAATATTCCTTGGGAAAATTAAATATCAATAAGACAGAGCCACCCCAAAATTTAGGGCTGCACTGCTTACAAGGACCTCAACTTGGGTACACCTTAAATATCCCAGGAAATATAAAAATGGTTCAAAAAATTGTGGTACTTACGTACGATGGAATATCCCTCAGCCATGAAATCAATGTCATAAGACCAGTAGCAGCAAAATGGGTGGATTCAGGTACGATGATTCTAAGTGAAATAAGTCACAGAGAAAAAGAAACATATCATAAGATATCACTTACGAAGATCCTGTAAACATGGCTACAATTGAACTGAGTTAGGAAAGAGAACAGTGTCTCACAATTAGAAAACACTCTTATGCTTGCTTAAGCGGGAAGGAGAGGTGGGGTGATGCATAAAACCAGAGTTTGATATAAGCACAGGTACCGTTCCAAAAACCAACTATGGAATAGACAAGACCTACACATTCCTCAGTGAAAGGAACTCAAAACCCCATATTTCCCGCAGAGGAATATATCTGACTAGTAAGAATCTAAAAACCTATGGATTGATATGTCTCCGGAGGGAATCAAGTGTGTCTACACTGGCATAAACATGGCAGCGAGAATCAGCTCAAACCCACTATAAAAAGGAATTTCAAAAACAAAACAAAAAAACTGGGAAATTCTTTACAATTCCTTCGGGGTCTCTAATGAAACCTGGAATGACCCTATTTACAACGACAGCTGGATGTGGCATAAGGCTGGACACTTGGGACTGAGAGGATTGGTGAGATTGGGTGAGCAAATGCAGACCCTTTAAAGCAATAATGCATGGCACCCATTCCATGGGTCCCAACTCTCCAGGTTGAAGGGAATATTACTACAGTTATAACATGTACCGGAAACCTAGAGAACGGACACACTGTGAATACGAAAGGTTTCTAAAACTCAGCGAATAGTCCCTCTCCTGGTGCTCCGGTTTGAATTTCCATCTGCTTTCCTATCAACCTCCCAACTTGGAGAGACAGCCCCTTTAACCTCCTGGTTCACACAGGTTGCCAATTTTGCAGAGGATGAAAGGGAAGAGGGAGAACCAATGAGAGAGTAGCTGTTAGGCATTTGGACAGGCACATAGCACTGTAATTTCCCGGCAGGAAGAAGAATTAACCAAAGTCTCAGCCCCCCACCGGGAACCAGTATAGGTCCTGAACCAAAATTTTGGACTTGCGGTCAGCTCACCAAAAACGAGTTGAAAAATGGAGCTCAGGGGCACAGCAATTCACAAACTGGCCGAGTAATAAAGGACAACTATCGTCCAAAAATCTGTTGAGGGAAGGCAACGAGGCGGACTTGAAAGCGAGGCAGAATAGCAGGAAACAGATTTCAAGAGGTACGTTGGAATCGCCTTTAAAGCACAGGAAGAGGGGCACAACTTCGACAATGATGCACTTGGCCAAAAATGGCGTATGCGTTTTCTCCTGAATATATTCAGGAGAAAACGCATACACCCTTTTTGGCCAAGCAAGGAAGTGGGCAATGCAAATCTGCACTACAAAGAAGTATCACTTCCCACCGGTCAAAAGGGACATCCACAAAATGTGTAAAAACCAGAAAGGCAAGACAGGCCCTGGAGAACAGGGAGCCTTGTTATGCTGATGGGCGGGATGTAAATTGCCAACTGCCTCTCTGGAGGAGTGCATTGTGTTCCCTAAAACAAGTAAAGAACAGAGCTACAGAGCCAAGGGCACTTCCAGTCTAGGGAATATTCCTTGGGAAAACTGAAAATCAATAAGACAGAGCCACCCCAAAATTTAGGGCTGCACTGCTTACAAGGACCTCAACTTGGGTACACCTTAAATATCCCAGGAAATATAAAAATGGTTCAAAAAATTGTGGTACTTACGTACGATGGAATATCCCTCAGCCATGAAATCAATGTCATAAGACCAGTAGCAGCAAAATGGGTGGATTCAGGTACGATGATTCTAAGTGAAATAAGTCACACAGAAAAAGAAACTTATCATAAGATATCAATTACGAAGATTCTGAAAACATGGCTACACTTGAACTGAGTTAGGAAAGAGAACAGTGTCTCACAATTAGAAAACACTCTTATGCCTGCTTAAGGGGGAAGGAGAGGTGGGGTGATGCATAAAACCAGAGTTTGATATAAGCACAGGTACCGTTCCAAAAACCAACTATGGAATAGACAAGACCTACACCTTCCTCAGTGAAAGGGACTCAAAACCCCATATTTCCCGCAGAGGAATATATCTGACTGGTAAGAATCTAAAAACCTATGGATTGATATGTCTCCGTAGGGAATCAAGTGTGTCTAGACTGGCATAAACATGGCAGCGAGAATCAGCTCAAACCCACTATAAAAAGGAATTTCAAAAACAAAACAAAAAAACTGGGAAATTCTTTACAATTCCTTCAGGCTCTCTGATGAAACCTGGAATGACCCTCTTTACAACGACAGCTGGATGTGGCAAAAGGCTGGAAACTTGGGACTGAGAGGATTGGTGAGATTGGGTGAGCAAATGCAGACCCTTTAAAGCAATAATGCATGGCACTCTTTCCATGGGTCCCAACTCTCCAGGTTGAAGGGAATATTACTACAGTTATAACATGTACCGGAAACCTAGAGAACGGACACACTGTGAATACGAAAGGTTTCTAAAACTCAACGAATAGTCCCTCTCCTGGTGCTCCGGTTTGACTTTCCATCTGCTTTACTATCAACCTCCCAACTTGGAGAGACAGCCCCTTTAACCTCCTGGTTCGCACAGGTTTCCAATTTGGCAGAGGATGAAAGGGAAGAGTTAGAACCAATGAGAGAGTAGCTGTTAGGCATTTGGACGGGCACATATCACTGTAATTTCCCGGCAGGAAGAAGAATTAACCAAAGTCTCAGCCACCCACCGGGAACCAGTATAGGTCCTGAACCAAAATTTTGGACTTGCGGTCAGCTCACCAAAAACGAGTTGAAAAATGGAGCTCAGGGGCACAGCAATTCACAAACTGGCCGAGTAATAAAGGACAGCTATCGTCCAAAAATCTGTTGAGGGAAGGCAACGAGGCGGACTTGAAAGCGAGGCAGAATAGCAGGAAACAGATTTCAAGAGGTACATTGGAATCGCCTTTAAAGCACAGGAAGAGGGGCAAAACTTCGACAATGATGCACTTGGCCAAAAAGGGCGTATGCGTTTTCTCCTGAATATATTCAGGAGAAAACGCATACACCCTTTTTGGCCAAGCAAGCAAGCGGGAAATGCAAATCTGCACTACACAGAAGTATCACTTCCCATCGGTCAAAAGGGACATCCACAAAATGTGTAAAAACCAGAAAGGCAAGACAGGCCCTGGAGAACAGGGAGCCTTCTTATGCTGATGGGCGGGATGTAAATTGCCAACTGCCTCTCTGGAGGAGTGCATTGTGTTCCCTAAAACAAGTAAAGAACAGAGCTACAGAGCCAAGGGCACTTCCAGTCTAGGGAATATACCATGGGAAAACTGAAAATCAATAAGACAGAGCCACCCCAATATTTAGGCCTGCACTGCTTACAAGGACCTCACTTGGGTACACCTTAAATATCCCAGGAAATATTAAAATGGTTCAAAAAATTGTGTTACTTATGTACGATGGAATATCCCTCAGCCATGAAATCAATGTCATAAGACCAGTAGCAGCAAAATGGGTAGATTCAGGTACGATGATTCTAAGTGAAATAAGTCACAGAGAAAAAGAAACTTATCATAAGATATCACTTATGAAGATCCTGTAAACATGGCTACACTTGAACTGAGTTAGTAAAGAGAACAGTGTCTCACATTTAGAAAACACTCTTATGCCTGCTTAAGGGGGAAGGAGAGGTGGGGTGATGCATAAACCCAGAGTTTGATATAAGCACAGGTACCGTTCCAAAAACCAACTATGGAATAGACAAGACCTACACCTTCCTCAGTGAAAGGGACTCAAAACCCCATATTTCCCGCAGAGGAATATATCTGACTAGTAAGAATCTTAAAACCTATGTATTGATATGTGTACGTAAGGGAAGCAAGTGTGTCTAGACTGGCATAAACATGGCAGCGAGAATCAGCTCAAACCCACTATAAAAAGGAATTTCAAAAACAAAACAAAAAAACTGGGAAATTCTTTACAATTCCTTCAGGGTCTCTGATGAACCCTGGAATGACCCTATCTACAACGACAGCTGGATGTGGCATAAGGCTGGACACTTGGGACTGAGACGATTGGTGAGATTGGGTGAGCAAATGCAGACCCATTAAAGCAATAATGCATGGCACCCATTCCATGGGTCCCAACTCTCCATGTTGAAGGGAATATTACTACAGTTATAACATGTACCGGAAACCTAGAGAACGGACACACTGTGAATACAAAAGGTTTCTAAACCTCAACGAATAGTCCCTCTCCTGGTGCTCCGGTTTGACTTTCCATCTGCTTTACTATCAACCTCCCAACTTGGAGAGACAGCCCCTTTAACCTCCTGGTTCGCACAGGTTGCCAATTTGGCAGAGGATGAAAGGGAAGAGGGAGAACCAATGAGAGAGTAGCTGTTAGGCATTTGGACGGGCACATATCACTGTAATTTCCCGGCAGGAAGAAGAATTAACCAAAGTCTCAGCCACCCACCGGGAACCAGTATAGGTCCTGAAACAAAATTTTGGACTTGCGGTCAGCTCACCAAAAACGAGTTGAAAAATGGAGCTCAGGGGCACAGCAATTCACCAACTGGCCGAATAATAAAGGAGAACTATCGTCCAAAAATCTGTTGAGGGAATGCAACGAGGCGGACTTGAAAGCGAGGCAGAATAGCAGGAAACAGATTTCAAGAGGTACGTTGGAATCACCTTTAAAGCACAGGAAGAGGGGCACAACTTCGACAATGATGCACTTGGCCAAAAAGGGCGTATGCGTTTTCTCCTGAATATATTCAGGAGAAAATGCATACGCCCATTTTGGCCAAGCAAGCAAGCGGGCAATGCAAATCTGCACTACAGAGAAGTGGCACTTCCCACAGGTCAAAAGGGACATCCACAAAATGTGTAAAAACCAGAAAGGCAAGACAGGCCCTGGAGAACAGGGAGCCTTGTTATGCTGATGGGCGGGATGTAAATTGCCAACTGCCTCTCTGGAGGAGTGCATTGTGTTCCCTAAAACAAGTAAACAACAGAGCTATAGAGCCAAGGGCACTTCCAGTCTACGGAATATACCTTGGGAAAACTGAAAATCAATAAGACAGAGCCACCCCAAAATTTAGGGCTGCACTGCTTACAAGGATCTCAATTTGGGTACACCTTAAATATCCCAGGAAATATAAAAATGGTTCAAAAAATTGTGGTACTTACGTACGATGGAATATCCCTCAGCCATGAAATCAATGTCATAAGACCAGTAGCAGCAAAATGGGTGGATTCAGGTACGATGATTCTAAGTGAAATAAGTCACACAGAAAAAGAAACTTATCATAAGATATCACTTATGAAGATCCTGTAAACATGGCTACACTTGAACTGAGTTAGGAAAGAGAACAGTGTCTCACATTTAGAAAACACTCTTATGCCTGCTTAAGGGGGAAGGAGAGGTGGTTTGATGCATAAAACCAGAGTTTGATATAAGCACAGGTACCGTTCCAAAAACCAACTAAGGAATAGACAAGACCTACACCTTCCTCAGTGAAAGGGACTCAAAACCCCATATTTCCCGCAGAGGAATATATCTGACTAGTAAGAATCTTAAAACCTATGTATTGATATGTCTCCGTAAGGGAATCAAGTGTGTCTAGACTGGCATAAACATGGCAGCGCGAATCAGCTCAAACCCACAATAAAAATGAATTTCAAAAACAAAACAAAAAAACTGGGAAATTCTTTACAATTCCTTCAGGGTCTCTGATGAAACCTGGAATGACCCTATCTACAACGACAGCTGGATGTGGCATAAGGCTGGGCACATGGGACTGAGACGATTGGTGAGATTGGGTGAGCAAATGCAGACCCTTTAAAGCAATAATGCATGGCACCCATTCCATGGGTCCCAACTCTCCAGGTTGAAGGGAATATTAGTACAGTTATAACATGTACGAGAAACCTAGAGAACGGACACACTGTGAATATGAAAGGTTTCTAAAACTCAACGAATAGTCCCTCACCTGGTGCTCCGGTTTGACTTTCCATCTGCTTTACTATCAATCTCCCATCTTGGAGAGACAGCCCCTTCAACCTCCTGTTTCACACAGGTTTCCAATTTGGCAGAGGATGAAAGGGAACAGGGAGAACCAATGAGAGAGTAGCTGTTAGGTATTTGGTCGGGCACTTATCACTCTAACTTCCCGGCAGGAAGAAGTATTAACCAAAGTCTCAGCCCCCCACCGGGAACCAGTATAGGTCCTGAACCAAAATTTTGGACTTGCGGTCAGCTCACCAAAAACGAGTTGAAAAATGGAGCTCAGGGGCACAGCAATTCACAAACTGGCCGAGTAATAAAGGACAACTATCGTCCAAAAATCTGTTGAGGGAAGGCAACGAGGCGGACTTGAAAGCGAGGCAGAATAGCAGGAAACAGATTTCAAGAGGTACGTTGGAATCGCCTTTAAAGCACAGGAAGAGGGGCACAACTTCGACAATGATGCACTTGGCCAAAAACGGCGTATGCGTTTTCTCCTGAATATATTCAGGAGAAAACGCATACGCCCTTTTTGGCCAAGCAAGCAAGCGGGCAATGCAAATCTGCACTACAAAGAAGTATCACTTCCCACCGGTCAAAAGGGACATCCACAAAATGTGTAAAAACCAGAAAGGCAAGACAGGCCCTGGAGAACAGGGAGCCTTGTTATGCTGATGGGCGGGATGTAAATTGCCAACTGCCTCTCTGGAGGAGTGCATTGTGTTCCCTAAAACAAGTAAACAACAGAGCTACAGAGCCAAGGGCACTTCCAGTCTAGTGAATATACCTTGGGAAAACTGAAAATCAATAAGACAGAGCCACCCCAAAATATAGGGCAGCACTGCTTACAAGGACCTCAACTTGGGTACACCTTAAATATCCCAGGAAATATAAAAATGGTTCAAAAAATTGGGGTACATACGTACGATGGAATATCCCTCAGCCATGAAATCAATGTCATAAGACCAGTAGCAGCAAAATGGGTAGATTCAGCTACGATGATTCTAAGTGAAATAAGTCACAGAGAAAAAGAAACTTATCATAAGATATCACTTATGACGATCCTGTAAACATGGCTACACTTGAACTGAGTTAGGAAAGAGAACAGTGTCTCACATTTAGAAAACACTCTTATGCCTGCTTAAGGGGGAAGGAGAGGTGGGGTGATGCATAAAACCAGAGTTTGATATAAGCACAGGTACCGTTCCAAAAACCAACTATAGAATAGACAAGACCTACACCTTCCTCAGTGAACGGGACTCAAAACCCCATATTTCCCGCAGAGGAATATATCTGACCAGTAAGAATCTTAAAACCTATGTATTGATATGTCTCCATAAGGGAATCAAGTGTGTCTAGACTGGCATAAACATGGCAGCGAGAATCATCTCAAACCCACTATAAAAAGGAATTTCAAAAACAAAACAAAAAAAACTGGGAAATTCTTTACAATTCCTTCAGGGTCTCTGATGAAACCTGGAATGACCCTATCTACAATGACAGCTGGATGTGGCATAAGGAGGGACACTTGGGACTGAGACGATTGGTGAGATTGGGTGAGCAAATGCAGACCCTTTAAAGCACAAATGCCTGGCACCCATTCCATGGGTCCCAACTGTCCAGGTTGAAGGGAATATTACTACAGCTATAACATGTATGGGAAACCTAGAGAACGGACACACTGTGAATACGAAAGTTTTCTAAAACTCAACGAATAGTCCCTCTCCTGGTGCTCCGGTTTGACTTTCCATCTGCTTTACTATCAACCTCCCAACTTGGAGAGACAGCCCCTTTAACCTCCTGGTTCGCACAGGTTGCCATTTTGGCAGAGGATGAATGGGATGAGGGAGAACCAATGAGAGAGTAGCTGTTAGGCATTTGGACGGGCACATATCACTCTAAATTCCCGGCAGGAAGAAGAAATAACCAAAGTCTCAGCCACCCACCTGGAACCAGCATAGGTCCTGAACCAAAATTTTGGAATTGCGGTCAGCTCACCAAATACGAGTTGATAAATGGAGCTCAGGGGCACAGCAATTCACAAACTGGCCGAGTAATAAAGGACAACTCTCGTCCAAATATCTGTTGAGGGAAGGCAACGAGGCGGACTTGAATGTGAGGCAGAATAGCAGGAAACAGATTTCAAGAGGTACGTTGGAATCTCCTTTAAAGCACAGGAAGAGGGGCACAACTTCGACAATGATGCACTTGGCCAAAAAGGGCGTATGCGTTTTCTCCTGAATATATTCAGGAGAAAACGCATACGCCCTTTTTGGCCAAGCAAGCAAGCGGGCAATGCAAATCTGCACTACAAAGAAGTATCACTTCCCACCGGTCAAAAGGGACATCCACAAAATGTGTAAAAACCAGAAAGGCAAGACAGGCCCTGGAGAACAGGGAGCCTTGTTATGCTGATGGGCGGGATGTAAATTGCCAACTGCCTCTCTGGAGGAGTGCATTGTGTTCCCTAAAACAAGTAAAGAACAGAGCTACAGAGCCAAGGGCACTTCCAGTCTAGGGAATATACCTTGGGAAAACTGAAAATCAATAAGACAGAGCCACCCCAAAATTTAGGGCTGCACTGCTTACAAGGACCTCAACTTGGGTACACCTTAAATATCCCAGGAAATATAAAAATGGTTCAAAAAATTGTGGTACTTACGTACGATGGAATATCCCTCAGCCATGAAATCAATGTCATAAGACCAGTAGCAGCAAAATGGGTGGATTCAGGTACGATGATTCTAAGTGAAATAAGTCACACAGAAAAAGAAACTTATCATAAGATATCACTTATGAAGATCCTGTAAACATGGCTACACTTGAACTGAGTTAGGAAAGAGAACAGTGTCTCACATTTAGAAAACACTCTTATGCCTGCTTAAGGGGGAAAGAGAGGTGGGGTGATGCATAAAACCAGAGTTTGGTATAAGCACAGGTACCGTTCCAAAAACCAACTATGGAATAGACAAGACCTACACCTTCCTCAGTGAAAGGGACTCAAAACCCCATATTTCCCACAGAGGAATATATCTGACTAGTAAGAATCTTAAAACCTATGTATTGATATGTCTCCATAAGGGAATCAAGTGTGTCTAGACTGGCATAAACATGGCAGCGAGAATCAGCTCAAACCCACTATAAAAAGGAATTTCAAAAACAAAACAAAAAAAACTGGGAAATTCTTTACAATTCCTTCAGGGTCTCTGATGAAACCTGGAATGACCCTATCTACAATGACAGCTGGATGTGGCAAAAGGAGGGACACTTGGGACTGAGACGATTGGTGAGATTGGGTGAGCAAATGCAGACCCTTTAAAGCACAAATGCCTGGCACCCATTCCATGGGTCCCAACTCTCCAGGTTGAAGGGAATATTACTACAGTTATAACATGTACGGGAAACCTAGAGAACGGACACACTGTGAATACGAAAGGTTTCTAAAACTCAACGAATAGTCCCTCTCCTGGTGCTCCGGTTTGACTTTCCATCTGCTTTACTATCAACCTCCCAACTTGGAGAGACAGCCCCTTTAACCTCCTGGTTCGCACAGGTTGCCATTTTGGCAGAGGATAAATGGGATGAGGGAGAACCAATGAGAGAGTAGCTGTTAGGCATTTGGATGGGCACATATCACTCTAAATTCCCGGCAGGAAGAAGAATTAACCAAAGTCTCAGCCACCCACCTGGAACCAGCATAGGTCCTGAACCAAAATTTTGGAGTTGCGGTCAGCTTACCACAAACGAGTTGAAAAATGCAGCTCAGGGGCACAGCAATTCACAAACTGGCCGAGTAATAAAGGACAACTATCGTCCAAAAATCTGTTGAGGGAAGGCAACGAGGCAGACTTGAAAGGGAGACAGAATAGCAGGAAACAGATTTCAAGAGGTACGTTGGAAACGCCTTTAAAGCACAGGAAGAGGGACACAACTTCGACAATGATGCCCTTGACCAAAAAGGGCATATGCGTTTTCTCCTGAATATATTCAGGAGAAAACGCATATGCCCTTTTTGGGCAAGCAAGCAAGCGGGCAATGCAAATCTGCACTACAAAGAAGTATCACTTCCCACTGGACAAAAGGGATATCCACAAAATGTGTAAAAACCAGAAAGGCAAGACAGGCCCTGGAGAACAGGGAGCCTTGTTATGCTGATGGGCGGGATGTAAATTGCCAACTGCCTCTCTGGAGGAGTGCATTGTGTTCCCTAAAACAAGTAAAGAACAGAGCGACAGAGCCAAGGGCACTTCCAGTCTAGGGAATATTCCTTGGGAAAACTGAAAATCAATAAGACAGAGCCACCCCAAAATTTAGGGCTGCACTGCTTACAAGGACCTCAACTTGGGTACACCTTAAATATCCCAGGAAATATAAAAATGGTTCAAAAAATTGGGGTACTTACGTACGATGGAATATCCCTCAGCCATGAAATCAATGTCATAAGACCAGTAGCAGCAAAATGGGTGGATTCAGGTACGATGATTCTAAGTGAAATAAGTCACAGAGAAAAAGAAACTTATCATAAGATATCACTTACGAAGCTCCTGTAAACATGGCTACACTTGAACTGAGTTAGGAAAGAGAACAGTGTCTCACAATTAGAAAACACTCTTATGCCTGCTTAAGCGGGAAGGAGAGGTGGGGTGATGCATAAAACCAGAGTTTGATATAAGCACAGGTACCGTTCCAAAAACCAACTATGGAATAGACAAGACCTACACATTCCTCAGTGAAAGGGACTCAAAACACCATATTTCCCGCAGAGGAATATATCTGACTAGTAAGAATCTAAAAACCTATGGATTGATATGTCTCCGGAGGGAATCAAGTGTGTCTAGACTGGCATAAACATGGCAGCGAGAATCAGCTCAAACCCACTATAAAAAGGAATTTCAAAAACAAAACAAAAAAAAACTGGGAAATTCTTTACAATTCCTTCGGTGTCTCTAATGAAACCTGGAATTACCCTATTTACAACGACAGCTGGATGTGGCATAAGGCTGGAAACTTGGGACTGAGACGATTGGTGAGATTGGGTGAGCAAATGCAGACCCTTTAAAGCAATAATGCATGGCACCCATTCCATGGGTCCCAACTCTCCAGGTTGAAGGGAATATTACTACAGTTATAACATGTACCGGAAACCTAGAGAACGGACACACTGTGAATACAAATGGTTTCTAAAACTCAACGAATAGTCCCTCTCCTGGTGCTCCGGTTTGATTTTCCATCTGCTTTACTATCAACCTCCCAACTTGGAGAGACAGCCCCTTTAACCTCCTGGTTCGCACAGGTTGCCAATTTGGCAGAGGATGAAAGGGAAGAGGGAGAACCAATGAGAGAGTAGCTGTTAGGCATTTGGACGGGCACATATCACTGTAATTTCCCGGCAGGAAGAAGAATTAACCAAAGTCTCAGCCCCCCACCGGGAACCAGTATAGGTCCTGAAACAAAATGTTGGACTTGCGGTCAGCTCACCAAAAACGAGTTGAAAAATGGAGCTCAGGGGCACAGCAATTCACAAACTGGCCGAGTAATAAAGGACAACTATCGTCCAAAAATCTGTTGAGGGAAGGCAACGAGGCGGACTTGAAAGCGAGGCAGAATAGCAGGAAACAGATTTCAAGAGGTACGTTGGAATCGCCTTTAAAGCACAGGAAGAGGGGCACAACTTCGACAATGATGCACTTGGCCAAAAAGGGCGTATGCGTTTTCTCCTGAATATATTCAGGAGAAAACACATACGCCCTTTTTGGCCAAGCAAGCAAGCGGGCAATGCAAATCTGCACTACAAAGAAGTATCACTTCCCACCGGTCAAAAGGGACATCCACAAAATGTGTAAAAACCAGAAATGCAAGACAGGCCCTGGAGAACATGGAGCCTTGTTATGCTGATGGGCGGGATGTAAATTGCCAACTGCCTCTCTGGAGGAGTGCATTGTGTTCCCTAAAACAAGTAAACAACAGAGCTACAGAGCCAAGGGCGCTTCCAGTCTAGGGAATATTCCTTGGGAAAATTAAATATCAATAAGACAGAGCCACCCCAAAATTTAGGGCTGCACTGCTTACAAGGACCTCAACTTGGGTACACCTTAAATATCCCAGGAAATATAAAAATGGTTCAAAAAATTGTGGTACTTACGTACGATGGAATATCCCTCAGCCATGAAATCAATATCATAAGACCAGTAGCAGCAAAATGGGTGGATTCAGGTACGATGATTCTAAGTGAAATAAGTCACAGAGAAAAAGAAACATATCATAAGATATCACTTACGAAGATCCTGTAAACATGGCTACAATTGAACTGAGTTAGGAAAGAGAACAGTGTCTCACAATTAGAAAACACTCTTATGCTTGCTTAAGCGGGAAGGAGAGGTGGGGTGATGCATAAAACCAGAGTTTGATATAAGCACAGGTACCGTTCCAAAAACCAACTATGGAATAGACAAGACCTACACATTCCTCAGTGAAAGGAACTCAAAACCCCATATTTCCCGCAGAGGAATATATCTGACTAGTAAGAATCTAAAAACCTATGGATTGATATGTCTCCGGAGGGAATCAAGTGTGTCTACACTGGCATAAACATGGCAGCGAGAATCAGCTCAAACCCACTATAAAAAGGAATTTCAAAAACAAAACAAAAAAACTGGGAAATTCTTTACAATTCCTTCGGGGTCTCTAATGAAACCTGGAATGACCCTATTTACAACGACAGCTGGATGTGGCATAAGGCTGGACACTTGGGACTGAGAGGATTGGTGAGATTGGGTGAGCAAATGCAGACCCTTTAAAGCAATAATGCATGGCACCCATTCCATGGGTCCCAACTCTCCAGGTTGAAGGGAATATTACTACAGTTATAACATGTACCGGAAACCTAGAGAACGGACACACTGTGAATACGAAAGGTTTCTAAAACTCAGCGAATAGTCCCTCTCCTGGTGCTCCGGTTTGAATTTCCATCTGCTTTCCTATCAACCTCCCAACTTGGAGAGACAGCCCCTTTAACCTCCTGGTTCACACAGGTTGCCAATTTTGCAGAGGATGAAAGGGAAGAGGGAGAACCAATGAGAGAGTAGCTGTTAGGCATTTGGACAGGCACATAGCACTGTAATTTCCCGGCAGGAAGAAGAATTAACCAAAGTCTCAGCCCCCCACCGGGAACCAGTATAGGTCCTGAACCAAAATTTTGGACTTGCGGTCAGCTCACCAAAAACGAGTTGAAAAATGGAGCTCAGGGGCACAGCAATTCACAAACTGGCCGAGTAATAAAGGACAACTATCGTCCAAAAATCTGTTGAGGGAAGGCAACGAGGCGGACTTGAAAGCGAGGCAGAATAGCAGGAAACAGATTTCAAGAGGTACGTTGGAATCGCCTTTAAAGCACAGGAAGAGGGGCACAACTTCGACAATGATGCACTTGGCCAAAAATGGCGTATGCGTTTTCTCCTGAATATATTCAGGAGAAAACGCATACACCCTTTTTGGCCAAGCAAGGAAGTGGGCAATGCAAATCTGCACTACAAAGAAGTATCACTTCCCACCGGTCAAAAGGGACATCCACAAAATGTGTAAAAACCAGAAAGGCAAGACAGGCCCTGGAGAACAGGGAGCCTTGTTATGCTGATGGGCGGGATGTAAATTGCCAACTGCCTCTCTGGAGGAGTGCATTGTGTTCCCTAAAACAAGTAAAGAACAGAGCTACAGAGCCAAGGGCACTTCCAGTCTAGGGAATATTCCTTGGGAAAACTGAAAATCAATAAGACAGAGCCACCCCAAAATTTAGGGCTGCACTGCTTACAAGGACCTCAACTTGGGTACACCTTAAATATCCCAGGAAATATAAAAATGGTTCAAAAAATTGTGGTACTTACGTACGATGGAATATCCCTCAGCCATGAAATCAATGTCATAAGACCAGTAGCAGCAAAATGGGTGGATTCAGGTACGATGATTCTAAGTGAAATAAGTCACACAGAAAAAGAAACTTATCATAAGATATCAATTACGAAGATTCTGAAAACATGGCTACACTTGAACTGAGTTAGGAAAGAGAACAGTGTCTCACAATTAGAAAACACTCTTATGCCTGCTTAAGGGGGAAGGAGAGGTGGGGTGATGCATAAAACCAGAGTTTGATATAAGCACAGGTACCGTTCCAAAAACCAACTATGGAATAGACAAGACCTACACCTTCCTCAGTGAAAGGGACTCAAAACCCCATATTTCCCGCAGAGGAATATATCTGACTGGTAAGAATCTAAAAACCTATGGATTGATATGTCTCCGTAGGGAATCAAGTGTGTCTAGACTGGCATAAACATGGCAGCGAGAATCAGCTCAAACCCACTATAAAAAGGAATTTCAAAAACAAAACAAAAAAACTGGGAAATTCTTTACAATTCCTTCAGGCTCTCTGATGAAACCTGGAATGACCCTCTTTACAACGACAGCTGGATGTGGCAAAAGGCTGGAAACTTGGGACTGAGAGGATTGGTGAGATTGGGTGAGCAAATGCAGACCCTTTAAAGCAATAATGCATGGCACTCTTTCCATGGGTCCCAACTCTCCAGGTTGAAGGGAATATTACTACAGTTATAACATGTACCGGAAACCTAGAGAACGGACACACTGTGAATACGAAAGGTTTCTAAAACTCAACGAATAGTCCCTCTCCTGGTGCTCCGGTTTGACTTTCCATCTGCTTTACTATCAACCTCCCAACTTGGAGAGACAGCCCCTTTAACCTCCTGGTTCGCACAGGTTTCCAATTTGGCAGAGGATGAAAGGGAAGAGTTAGAACCAATGAGAGAGTAGCTGTTAGGCATTTGGACGGGCACATATCACTGTAATTTCCCGGCAGGAAGAAGAATTAACCAAAGTCTCAGCCACCCACCGGGAACCAGTATAGGTCCTGAACCAAAATTTTGGACTTGCGGTCAGCTCACCAAAAACGAGTTGAAAAATGGAGCTCAGGGGCACAGCAATTCACAAACTGGCCGAGTAATAAAGGACAGCTATCGTCCAAAAATCTGTTGAGGGAAGGCAACGAGGCGGACTTGAAAGCGAGGCAGAATAGCAGGAAACAGATTTCAAGAGGTACGTTGGAATCGCCTTTAAAGCACAGGAAGAGGGGCAAAACTTCGACAATGATGCACTTGGCCAAAAAGGGCGTATGCGTTTTCTCCTGAATATATTCAGGAGAAAACGCATACACCCTTTTTGGCCAAGCAAGCAAGCGGGAAATGCAAATCTGCACTACACAGAAGTATCACTTCCCATCGGTCAAAAGGGACATCCACAAAATGTGTAAAAACCAGAAAGGCAAGACAGGCCCTGGAGAACAGGGAGCCTTCTTATGCTGATGGGCGGGATGTAAATTGCCAACTGCCTCTCTGGAGGAGTGCATTGTGTTCCCTAAAACAAGTAAAGAACAGAGCTACAGAGCCAAGGGCACTTCCAGTCTAGGGAATATACCATGGGAAAACTGAAAATCAATAAGACAGAGCCACCCCAATATTTAGGCCTGCACTGCTTACAAGGACCTCACTTGGGTACACCTTAAATATCCCAGGAAATATTAAAATGGTTCAAAAAATTGTGTTACTTATGTACGATGGAATATCCCTCAGCCATGAAATCAATGTCATAAGACCAGTAGCAGCAAAATGGGTAGATTCAGGTACGATGATTCTAAGTGAAATAAGTCACAGAGAAAAAGAAACTTATCATAAGATATCACTTATGAAGATCCTGTAAACATGGCTACACTTGAACTGAGTTAGTAAAGAGAACAGTGTCTCACATTTAGAAAACACTCTTATGCCTGCTTAAGGGGGAAGGAGAGGTGGGGTGATGCATAAACCCAGAGTTTGATATAAGCACAGGTACCGTTCCAAAAACCAACTATGGAATAGACAAGACCTACACCTTCCTCAGTGAAAGGGACTCAAAACCCCATATTTCCCGCAGAGGAATATATCTGACTAGTAAGAATCTTAAAACCTATGTATTGATATGTGTACGTAAGGGAAGCAAGTGTGTCTAGACTGGCATAAACATGGCAGCGAGAATCAGCTCAAACCCACTATAAAAAGGAATTTCAAAAACAAAACAAAAAAACTGGGAAATTCTTTACAATTCCTTCAGGGTCTCTGATGAACCCTGGAATGACCCTATCTACAACGACAGCTGGATGTGGCATAAGGCTGGACACTTGGGACTGAGACGATTGGTGAGATTGGGTGAGCAAATGCAGACCCATTAAAGCAATAATGCATGGCACCCATTCCATGGGTCCCAACTCTCCATGTTGAAGGGAATATTACTACAGTTATAACATGTACCGGAAACCTAGAGAACGGACACACTGTGAATACAAAAGGTTTCTAAACCTCAACGAATAGTCCCTCTCCTGGTGCTCCGGTTTGACTTTCCATCTGCTTTACTATCAACCTCCCAACTTGGAGAGACAGCCCCTTTAACCTCCTGGTTCGCACAGGTTGCCAATTTGGCAGAGGATGAAAGGGAAGAGGGAGAACCAATGAGAGAGTAGCTGTTAGGCATTTGGACGGGCACATATCACTGTAATTTCCCGGCAGGAAGAAGAATTAACCAAAGTCTCAGCCACCCACCGGGAACCAGTATAGGTCCTGAAACAAAATTTTGGACTTGCGGTCAGCTCACCAAAAACGAGTTGAAAAATGGAGCTCAGGGGCACAGCAATTCACCAACTGGCCGAATAATAAAGGAGAACTATCGTCCAAAAATCTGTTGAGGGAATGCAACGAGGCGGACTTGAAAGCGAGGCAGAATAGCAGGAAACAGATTTCAAGAGGTACGTTGGAATCACCTTTAAAGCACAGGAAGAGGGGCACAACTTCGACAATGATGCACTTGGCCAAAAAGGGCGTATGCGTTTTCTCCTGAATATATTCAGGAGAAAATGCATACGCCCATTTTGGCCAAGCAAGCAAGCGGGCAATGCAAATCTGCACTACAGAGAAGTGGCACTTCCCACAGGTCAAAAGGGACATCCACAAAATGTGTAAAAACCAGAAAGGCAAGACAGGCCCTGGAGAACAGGGAGCCTTGTTATGCTGATGGGCGGGATGTAAATTGCCAACTGCCTCTCTGGAGGAGTGCATTGTGTTCCCTAAAACAAGTAAACAACAGAGCTATAGAGCCAAGGGCACTTCCAGTCTACGGAATATACCTTGGGAAAACTGAAAATCAATAAGACAGAGCCACCCCAAAATTTAGGGCTGCACTGCTTACAAGGATCTCAATTTGGGTACACCTTAAATATCCCAGGAAATATAAAAATGGTTCAAAAAATTGTGGTACTTACGTACGATGGAATATCCCTCAGCCATGAAATCAATGTCATAAGACCAGTAGCAGCAAAATGGGTGGATTCAGGTACGATGATTCTAAGTGAAATAAGTCACACAGAAAAAGAAACTTATCATAAGATATCACTTATGAAGATCCTGTAAACATGGCTACACTTGAACTGAGTTAGGAAAGAGAACAGTGTCTCACATTTAGAAAACACTCTTATGCCTGCTTAAGGGGGAAGGAGAGGTGGTTTGATGCATAAAACCAGAGTTTGATATAAGCACAGGTACCGTTCCAAAAACCAACTAAGGAATAGACAAGACCTACACCTTCCTCAGTGAAAGGGACTCAAAACCCCATATTTCCCGCAGAGGAATATATCTGACTAGTAAGAATCTTAAAACCTATGTATTGATATGTCTCCGTAAGGGAATCAAGTGTGTCTAGACTGGCATAAACATGGCAGCGCGAATCAGCTCAAACCCACAATAAAAATGAATTTCAAAAACAAAACAAAAAAACTGGGAAATTCTTTACAATTCCTTCAGGGTCTCTGATGAAACCTGGAATGACCCTATCTACAACGACAGCTGGATGTGGCATAAGGCTGGGCACATGGGACTGAGACGATTGGTGAGATTGGGTGAGCAAATGCAGACCCTTTAAAGCAATAATGCATGGCACCCATTCCATGGGTCCCAACTCTCCAGGTTGAAGGGAATATTAGTACAGTTATAACATGTACGAGAAACCTAGAGAACGGACACACTGTGAATATGAAAGGTTTCTAAAACTCAACGAATAGTCCCTCACCTGGTGCTCCGGTTTGACTTTCCATCTGCTTTACTATCAATCTCCCATCTTGGAGAGACAGCCCCTTCAACCTCCTGTTTCACACAGGTTTCCAATTTGGCAGAGGATGAAAGGGAACAGGGAGAACCAATGAGAGAGTAGCTGTTAGGTATTTGGTCGGGCACTTATCACTCTAACTTCCCGGCAGGAAGAAGTATTAACCAAAGTCTCAGCCCCCCACCGGGAACCAGTATAGGTCCTGAACCAAAATTTTGGACTTGCGGTCAGCTCACCAAAAACGAGTTGAAAAATGGAGCTCAGGGGCACAGCAATTCACAAACTGGCCGAGTAATAAAGGACAACTATCATCCAAATATCTGTTGAGGGAAGGCATCGAGGCGGACTTGAAAGCGAGGCAGAATAGCAGGAAGCAGATTTCAAGAGGTACGTTGGAATCGCCTTTAAAGCACAGGCAGAGGGGCACAACTTCGACAATGATGCACTTGGCCAAAAAGGGCGTATGCGTTTTCTCCTGAATATATTCAGGAGAAAACGCATACGCCCTTTTAGGCCAAGCAAGCAAGCGGGCAATGCAAATCTGCACTACAAAGAAGTATCACTTCCCACCGGTCAAAAGGGACATCCACAAAATGTGTAAAAACCAGAAAGGCAAGACAGGCCCTGGAGAACAGGGAGCCTTGTTATGCTGATGGGCGGGATGTAAATTGCCAACTGCCTCTCTGGAGGAGTGCATTGTGTTCCCTAAAACAAGTAAACAACAGAGCTACAGAGCCAAGGGCACTTCCAGTCTAGGGAATATACCTTGGGAAAACTGTAAATCAATAAGACAGAGCCACCCCAAAATTTAGGGCTGCACTTCTTACAAGGACCTCAACTTGGGTACACCTTAAATATCCCAGGAAATATAAAAATGGTTCAAAAAATTGTGGTACTTACGTACGATGGAATATCCCTCAGCCATGAAATCAATGTCATAAGAACAGTAGCAGCAAAATGGGTAGATTCAGCTACGATGATTCTAAGTGAAATAAGTCACAAAGAAAAAGAAACTTATCATAAGATATCACTTATGAAGATCCTGTAAACATGGCTACACTTGAACTGAGTTAGCAAAGAGAACAGTGTCTCACATTTAGAAAACACTCTTATGCCTGCTTAAGGGGGAAGGAGAGGTGGGGTGATGCATAAACCCAGAGTTTGATATAAGCACAGGTACCGTTCCAAAAACCAACTATGGAATAGACAAGACCTACACCTTCCTCAGTGAAAGGGACTCAAAACCCCATATTTCCCGCAGAAGAATATATCTGACTAGTAAGAATCTTAAAACCTATGTATTGATATGTGTCCGTAAGGGAATCAAGTGTGTCTAGACTGGCATAAACATGGCAGCGAGAATCAGCTCAAACCCACTATAAAAAGGAATTTCAAAAACAAAACAAAAAAACTGGGAAATTCTTTACAATTCCTTCAGGGTCTCTGATGAAACCTGGAATGACCCTATCTACAACGACAGCTGGATGTGGCATAAGGCTGGACACTTGGGACTGAGACGATTGGTGAGATTTGGTGAGCAAATGCAGACCCTTTAAAGCAATAATGCATGGCACCCATTCCATGGGTCCCAACTCTCCAGGTTGAAGGGAATATTACTACAGTTATAACATGTACCGGAAACCTAGAAAACGGACACACTGTGAATACGAAAGGTTTCTAAAACTCAACGAATAGTCCCTATCCTGGTGCTCCGGTTTGACTTTCCATCTGCTTTACTATCAACCTCCCAACTTGGAGAGACAGCCCCTTTAACCTCCTGGTTCGCACAGGTTGCCAGTTTGGCAGAGGATGAAAGGGAAGAGGGAGAACCAATGAGAGATTAGCTGTTAAGCATTAGGACGGGCATATATCACTGTAATTTCCCGGCAGGAAGAAGAATTAACCAAAGTCTCAGCCACCCACCGGGAACCAGTATAGGTCCTGAACCAAAATTTTGGAGTTGCGGTCAGCTCACCAAAAACGAGTTGAGAAATGGAGCTCAGGGGCACAGCAATTCACAAAATGGCCGAGTAATAAAGGACAACTATCGTCCAAAAATCTGTTGAGGGAAGGCAACGATGCGGACTTGAATGCGAGGCAGAATAACAGGAAACAGATTTCAAGAGGTACGTTGGAATCGCATTTAAAGCACAGGAAGAGGGGCACAACTTCGACAATGATGCACTTGGCCAAAAAGGGTGAATGCGTTTTCTCCTGAATATATTCAGAAGAAAAAGCATACGCCCTTTTTGGCCAAGCAAGCAAGCGGGCAATGTAAATCTGCCCTACAAAGAAGTATCAATTCCCACCGGTCAAAAGGGACATCCACAAAATGTGTAAAAACCAGAAAGGCAAGACAGGCCCTGGAGAACAGGGAGCCTTGTTATGCTGATGGGCGGGATGTAAATTGCCAACTGCCTCTCTGGAGGAGTGCATTGTGTTCCCTAAAACAAGTAAACAACAGAGCTACAGAGCCAAGGGCACTTCCAGTCTAGGGAATATACCTTGGGAAAACTGAAAATCAATAAGACAGAGCCACCCCAAAATTTAGGGCTGCACTGCTTACAAGGACCTCAGCTTGGGTACACCTTAAATATCCCAGGAAATATAAAAATGGTTCCAAAAATTGTGGTACTTACGTACGATGGAATATCCCTCAGCCATGAAATCAATGTCATAAGACCAGTAGCAGCAAAATAGGTGGATTCAGGTACGATGATTCTAAGTGAAATAAGTCACAGAGAAAAAGAAACTTATCATAAGATATCACTTATGAAGATCCTGTAAACATGGTTACACTTGAACGGAGTTAGGAAAGAGAACAGTGTCTCACAATTAGAAAACACTCTTATGCCTGCTTAAGGGGGAAGGAGAGGTGGGGTGATGCATAAAACCAGAGTTTGATATAAGCACAGGTACCGTTCCAAAACCCAACTATGGAATAGACAAGACCTACACCTTCCTCAGTGAAAGGGACTCAAAACCCCATATTTCCCGCAGAGGAATATATCTTATTAATAAGAATCTTAAAACCTATGGATTGATATGTCTCCGTAGGGAATCAAGTGTGTCTAGACTGGCATAAACATGGCAGCGAGAATCCGCTCAAACCCACTATAAAAAGGAATTTCAAAAACAAAACAAAAAAACTGGGAAATTCTTTACAATTCCTTCAGGGTCTCTGATGAAACCGGGAATGACCCTATTTACAACGACAGCTGGATGTTGCATAAGGCTGGACACTTGGGACTGAGAGGATTGGTGAGATTGGGTGAGCAAATGCAGACCCTTTAAAGCAATAATGCATGGCACCCATTCCATGGTTCCCAACTCTCCAGGTTGAAGGGAATATTACTACAGTTATAACATGTACCGGAATCCTAGAGAACTGACACACTGTGAATACGAAAGGTTTCTAAAACTCAACGAATAGTCCCTCTCCTGGTGCTCCGGTTTGACTTGCCATCTGCTTTACTATCAACCTCCCAACTTGGAGAGACAGCCCCTTTAACCTCCTGGTTCGCACAGGTTGCCAATTTGGCAGAGGATGAAAGGGAAGAGGGAGAACCAATGAGAGAGTAGCTGTTAGGCATTTGGACGGGCACATATCACTGTAATTTCCGTCAGGAAGATGAATTAACCAAAGTCTCAGCCACCCACCGGGAACCAGTATAGGTCCTGAAACAAAATTTTGGACTTGCGGTCAACTCACCAAAAACGAGTTGAAAAATGGAGCTCAGGGGCACAGCAATTCACAAATTGGCCAAGTAACAAAGGACAACTAACGTCCAAAAATCTGTTGAGGGAAGGCAACGAGGCGGACTTGAAAGCGAGGCAGAATAGCAGGAAACAGATTTCAAGAGGTACGTTGGAATCGCCTTTAAAGCACAGGAAGAGGGACACAACTTCGACAATGATGCACTTGGTCAAAAAGGGCGTATGCGTTTTCTCCTGAATATATTCAGGAGAAAACGCATACGCCCTTTTTGGCCAAGCAAGCAAGCCGGCAATGCAAATCTGCACTACAAAGAAGTATCACTTCCCACCGGTCAAAAGGGACATCCACAAAATGTGTAAAAACCAGAAAGGCAAGACAGGCCCTGGAGAACAGGGAGCCTTGTTATGCTGATGGGCGGGATGTAAATTGCCAACTGCCTCTCTGGAGGAGTGCATTGTGTTCCCTAAAACAAGTAAACAACAGAGCGACAGAGCCAAGGGCACTTCCAGTCTAGGGAATATACCTTGGAAAAACTGAAAATCAATAAGACAGAGCCACCCCAAAATTTAGGGCTGCACTGCTTACAAGGACCTCAACTTGGGTACACCTTAAATATCCCAGGAAATATAAAAATGGTTCAAAAAATTGTGGTACTTACGTACGATGGAATATCCCTCAGCCATGAAATCAATGTCATAAGACCAGTAGCAGTAAAATGGATAGATTCAGCTACGATGATTCTAAGTGAAATAAGTAACAGAGAAAAAGAAACTTATCATAAGATATCACTTATGAAGATCCTGTAAACATGGCTACACTTGAACTGAGTTAGGAAAGAGAACAGTGTCTCACATTTAGAAAACACTCTTATGCCTGCTTAAGGGGGAAGGAGAGGTGGGGTGATGCATAAAACCAGAGTTTGATATAAGCACAGGTACCGTTCCAAAAACCAACTATGGAATAGACAAGACCTACACCTTCCTCAGTGAAAGGGACTCAAAACCCCATATTTCCCGCAGAGGAATATATCTGACTGGTAAGAATCTAAAAACCTATGGATTGATATGTCTCCGTAGGGAATCAAGTGTGTCTAGACTGGCATAAACATGGCAGCGAGAATCAGCTCAAACCCACTATAAAAAGGAATTTCAAAAACAAAACAAAAAAACTGGGAAATTCTTTACAATTCCTTCAGGGAATCTGATGAAACCTGGAATGACCCTATTTACAACGACAGCTGGATGTGGCATAAGGATGGAAACTTGGGACTGAGAGGATTGGTGAGATTGGGTGAGCAAATGCAGACCCTTTAAAGCAATAATGCATGGCACCCATTCCATGGGTCCCAACTCTCCAGGTTGAAGGGAATATTACTACAGTTATAACATGTACCGGAAACCTAGAGAACGGACACACTGTGAATACGAAAGGTTTCTAAAACTCAGCGAATAGTCCCTCTCCTGTTGGTCCGGTTTGAATTTCCATCTGCTTTCCTATCAACCTCCCAACTTGGAGAGACAGCCCCTTTAACCTCCCGGTTCACACAGGTTGCCAATTTGGCAGAGGATGAAAGGGAAGAGGGAGAACCAATGAGAGAGTAGCTGTTAGGCATTTGGACGGGCACATAGCACTGTAATTTCCCGGCAGGAAGAAGAATTAACCAAAGTCTCAGCCCCCCACCGGGAACCAGTATAGGTCCTGAACCAAAATTTTGGACTTGCGGTCAGCTCACCAAAAACGAGTTGAAAAATGGAGCTCAGGGGCACAGCAATTCACAAACTGGCCGAGTAATAAAGGACAACTATCGTCCAAAAATCTGTTGAGGGAAGGCAACGAGGCGGACTTGAAAGCGAGGCAGAATAGCAGGAAACAGATTTCAAGAGGTACGTTGGAATCGCTTTTAAAGCACAGGAAGAGGGGCACAACTTCGACAATGATGCACTTGGCCAAAAAGGGCGTATGCGTTTTCTCCTGAATATATTCAGGAGAAAACGCATACGCCCTTTTTGGCCAAGCAAGGAAGCGGGAAATGCAAATCTGCACTACAAAGAAGTATCACTTCCCACCGGTCAAAAGGGACATCCACAAAATGTGTAAAAACCAGAAAGGCAAGACAGGCCCTGGAGAACAGGGAGCCTTGTTATGCTGATGGGCGGGATGTAAATTGCCAACTGCCTCTCTGGAGGAGTGCATTGTGTTCCCTAAAACAAGTAAACAACAGAGCGACAGAGCCAAGGGCACTTCCAGTCTAGGGAATATTCCTTGGGAAAACTGAAAATCAATAAGACAGAGCCACCCCAAAATTTAGGGCTGCACTGCTTACAAGGACCTCAACTTGGGTACACCTTAAATATCCCAGGAAATATAAAAATGGTTCAAAAAATTGGGGTACTTACGTACGATGGAATATCCCTCAGCCATGAAATCAATGTCATAAGACCAGTAGCAGCAAAATGGGTGGATTCAGGTACGATGATTCTAAGTGAAATAAGTCACACAGAAAAAGAAACTTATCATAAGATATCACTTATGAAGATCCTGTAAACATGGCTACACTTGAACTGAGTTAGGAAAGAGAACAGTGTCTCACAATTAGAAAACACTCTTATGCCTGCTTAAGGGGGAAGGAGAGGTGGGGTGATGCATAAAACCAGAGTTTGATATAAGCACAGGTACCATTCCAAAAACCAACTATGCAATAGACAAGACCTACACCTTCCTCAGTGAAAGGGACTCAAAACCCCATATTTCCCGCAGAGGAATATATCTGACTAGTAAGAATCTAAAAACCTATGGATTGATATGTCTCCGTAGGGAATCAAGTATGTCTAGACTGGCATAAACATGGCAGCGAGAATCAGCTCAAACCCACTATAAAAAGGAATTTCAAAAACAAAACAAAAAAACTGGGAAATTCTTTACAATTCCTTCAGGCTCTCTGATGAAACCTGGAATGACCCTCTTTACAACGAAAGCTGGATGTGGTAAAAGGCTGGAAACTTGCGACTGAGAGGATTGGTGAGATTGGGTGAGCAAATGCAGACCCTTTAAAGCAATAATGCATGGCACCCTTTCCATGGGTCCCAACTCTCCAGGTTGAAGGGAATATTACTACAGTTATAACATGTACCGGAAACCTAGAGAACGGACACACTGTGAATACAAATGGTTTCTAAAACTCAACGAATAGTCCCTCTCCTGGTGCTCCGGTTTGATTTTCCATCTGCTTTACTATCAACCTCCCAACTTGGAGAGACAGCCCCATTAACCTCCTGGTTCGCACAGGTTGCCAATTTGGCAGAGGATGAAAGGGAAGAGGGAGAACCAATGAGAGAGTAGCTGTTAGGCATTTGGACGGGCACATATCACTGTAATTTCCCGGCAGGAAGAACAATTAACCAAAGTCTCAGCCCCCCACCGGGAACCAGTATAGGTCCTGAAACAAAATGTTGGACTTGCGGTCAGCTCACCAAAAACGAGTTGAAAAATGGAGCTCAGGGGCACAGCAATTCACAAACTGGCCGAGTAATAAAGGACAACTATCGTCCAAAAATCTGTTGAGGGAAGGCAACGAGGCGGACTTGAAAGCGAGGCAGAATAGCAGGAAACAGATTTCAAGAGGTACGTTGGAATCGCCTTTAAAGCACAGGAAGAGGGGCACAACTTCGACAATGATGCACTTGGCCAAAAAGGGCGTATGCGTTTTCTCCTGAATATATTCAGGAGAAAACACATACGCCCTTTTTGGCCAAGCAAGCAAGCGGGCAATGCAAATCTGCACTACAAAGAAGTATCACTTCCCACCGGTCAAAAGGGACATCCACAAAATGTGTAAAAACCAGAAATGCAAGACAGGCCCTGGAGAACATGGAGCCTTGTTATGCTGATGGGCGGGATGTAAATTGCCAACTGCCTCTCTGGAGGAGTGCATTGTGTTCCCTAAAACAAGTAAACAACAGAGCTACAGAGCCAAGGGCGCTTCCAGTCTAGGGAATATTCCTTGGGAAAATTAAATATCAATAAGACAGAGCCACCCCAAAATTTAGGGCTGCACTGCTTACAAGGACCTCAACTTGGGTACACCTTAAATATCCCAGGAAATATAAAAATGGTTCAAAAAATTGTGGTACTTACGTACGATGGAATATCCCTCAGCCATGAAATCAATGTCATAAGACCAGTAGCAGCAAAATGGGTGGATTCAGGTACGATGATTCTAAGTGAAATAAGTCACAGAGAAAAAGAAACTTATCATAAGATATCACTTACGAAGATCCTGTAAACATGGCTACAATTGAACTGAGTTAGGAAAGAGAACAGTGTCTCACAATTAGAAAACACTCTTATGCCTGCTTAAGCGGGAAGGAGAGGTGGGGTGATGCATAAAACCAGAGTTTGATATAAGCACAGGTACCGTTCCAAAAACCAACTATGGAATAGACAAGACCTACACATTCCTCAGTGAAAGGAACTCAAAACCCCATATTTCCCGCAGAGGAATATATCTGACTAGTAAGAATCTAAAAACCTATGGATTGATATGTCTCCGGAGGGAATCAAGTGTGTCTACACTGGCATAAACATGGCAGCGAGAATCAGCTCAAACCCACTATAAAAAGGAATTTCAAAAACAAAACAAAAAAACTGGGAAATTCTTTACAATTCCTTCGGGGTCTCTAATGAAACCTGGAATGACCCTATTTACAACGACAGCTGGATGTGGCATAAGGCTGGACACTTGGGACTGAGAGGATTGGTGAGATTGGGTGAGCAAATGCAGACCCTTTAAAGCAATAATGCATGGCACCCATTCCATGGGTCCCAACTCTCCAGGTTGAAGGGAATATTACTACAGTTATAACATGTACCGGAAACCTAGAGAACGGACACACTGTGAATACGAAAGGTTTCTAAAACTCAGCGAATAGTCCCTCTCCTGGTGCTCCGGTTTGACTTTCCATCTGCTTTCCTATCAACCTCCCAACTTGGAGAGACAGCCCCTTTAACCTCCTGGTTCACACAGGTTGCCAATTTTGCAGAGGATGAAAGGGAAGAGGGAGAACCAATGAGAGAGTAGCTGTTAGGCATTTGGACAGGCACATAGCACTGTAATTTCCCGGCAGGAAGAAGAATTAACCAAAGTCTCAGCCCCCCACCGGGAACCAGTATAGGTCCTGAACCAAAATTTTGGACTTGCGGTCAGCTCACCAAAAACGAGTTGAAAAATGGAGCTCAGGGGCACAGCAATTCACAAACTGGCCGAGTAATAAAGGACAACTATCGTCCAAAAATCTGTTGAGGGAAGGCAATGAGGCGGACTTGAAAGCGAGGCAGAATAGCAGGAAACAGATTTCAAGAGGTACGTTGGAATCGCCTTTAAAGCACAGGAAGAGGGGCAAAACTTCGACAATGATGCACTTGGCCAAAAAGGGCGTATGCGTTTTCTCCTGAATATATTCAGGAGAAAACGCATACGCCCTTTTTGGCCAAGCAAGCAAGCGGGAAATGCAAATCTGCACTACACAGAAGTATCACTTCCCATCGGTCAAAAGGGACATCCACAAAATGTGTAAAAACCAGAAAGGCAAGACAGGCACTGGAGAACAGGGAGCCTTCTTATGCTGATGGGCGGGATGTAAATTGCCAACTGCCTCTCTGGAGGAGTGCATTGTGTTCCCTCAAACAAGTAAAGAACAGAGCTACAGAGCCAAGGGCACTTCCAGTCTAGGGAATATACCATGGGAAAACTGAAAATCAATAAGACAGGGCCACCCCAAAATTTAGGCCTGCACTGCTTACAAGGACCTCACTTGGGTACACCTTAAATATCCCAGGAAATATTAAAATGGTTCAAAAAATTGTGTTACTTACGTACGATGGAATATCCCTCAGCCATGAAATCAATGTCATAAGACCAGTAGCAGCAAAATGGGTAGATTCAGGTACGATGATTCTAAGTGAAATAAGTCACAGAGAAAAAGAAACTTATCATAAGATATCACTTATGAAGATCCTGTAAACATGGCTACACTTGAACTGAGTTAGGAAAGAGAACAGTGTCTCACATTTAGAAAACACTCTTATGCCTGCTTAAGGGGGAAGGAGAGGTGGGGTGATGCATAAACCCAGAGTTTGATATAAGCACAGGTACCGTTCCAAAAACCAACTATGGAATAGACAAGACCTACACCTTCCTCAGTGAAAGGGACTCAAAACCCCATATTTCCCGCAGAGGAATATATCTGACTAGTAAGAATCTTAAAACCTATGTATTGATATGTGTACGTAAGGGAAGCAAGTGTGTCTAGACTGGCATAAACATGGCAGCGAGAATCAGCTCAAACCCACTATAAAAAGGAATTTCAAAAACAAAACAAAAAAACTGGGAAATTCTTTACAATTCCTTCAGGGTCTCTGATGAACCCTGGAATGACCCTATCTACAACGACAGCTGGATGTGGCATAAGGCTGGACACTTGGGACTGAGACGATTGGTGAGATTGGGTGAGCAAATGCAGACCCATTAAAGCAATAATGCATGGCACCCATTCCATGGGTCCCAACTCTCCATGTTGAAGGGAATATTACTACAGTTATAACATGTACCGGAAACCTAGAGAACGGACACACTGTGAATACAAAAGGTTTCTAAACCTCAACGAATAGTCCCTCTCCTGGTGCTCCGGTTTGACTTTCCATCTGCTTTACTATCAACCTCCCAACTTGGAGAGACAGCCCCTTTAACCTCCTGGTTCGCACAGGTTGCCAATTTGGCAGAGGATGAAAGGGAAGAGGGAGAACCAATGAGAGAGTAGCTGTTAGGCATTTGGACGGGCACATATCACTGTAATTTCCCGGCAGGAAGAAGAATTAACCAAAGTCTCAGCCACCCACCGGGAACCAGTATAGGTCCTGAAACAAAATTTTGGACTTGCGGTCAGCTCACCAAAAACGAGTTGAAAAATGGAGCTCAGGGGCACAGCAATTCACCAACTGGCCGAGTAATAAAGGAGAACTATCGTCCAAAAATCTGTTGAGGGAATGCAACGAGGCGGACTTGAAAGCGAGGCAGAATAGCAGGAAACAGATTTCAAGAGGTACGTTGGAATCACCTTTAAAGCACAGGAAGAGGGGCACAACTTCGACAATGATGCACTTGGCCAAAAAGGGCGTATGCGTTTTCTCCTGAATATATTCAGGAGAAAATGCATACGCCCATTTTGGCCAAGCAAGCAAGCGGGCAATGCAAATCTGCACTACAGAGAAGTGGCACTTCCCACAGGTCAAAAGGGACATCCACAAAATGTGTAAAAACCAGAAAGGCAAGACAGGCCCTGGAGAACAGGGAGCCTTGTTATGCTGATGGGCGGGATGTAAATTGCCAACTGCCTCTCTGGAGGAGTGCATTTTGTTCCCTAAAACAAGTAAACAACAGAGCTATAGAGCCAAGGGCACTTCCAGTCTACGGAATATACCTTGGGAAAACTGAAAATCAATAAGACAGAGCCACCCCAAAATTTAGGGCTGCACTGCTTACAAGGATCTCAATTTGGGTACACCTTAAATATCCCAGGAAATATAAAAATGGTTCAAAAAATTGTGGTACTTACGTACGATGGAATATCCCTCAGCCATGAAATCAATGTCATAAGACCAGTAGCAGCAAAATGGGTGGATTCAGGTACGATGATTCTAAGTGAAATAAGTCACACAGAAAAAGAAACTTATCATAAGATATCACTTATGAAGATCCTGTAAACATGGCTACACTTGAACTGAGTTAGGAAAGAGAACAGTGTCTCACATTTAGAAAACACTCTTATGCCTGCTTAAGGGGGAAGGAGAGGTGGTTTGATGCATAAAACCAGAGTTTGATATAAGCACAGGTACCGTTCCAAAAACCAACTAAGGAATAGACAAGACCTACACCTTCCTCAGTGAAAGGGACTCAAAACCCCATATTTCCCGCAGAGGAATATATCTGACTAGTAAGAATCTTAAAACCTATGTATTGATATGTCTCCGTAAGGGAATCAAGTGTGTCTAGACTGGCATAAACATGGCAGCGCGAATCAGCTCAAACCCACAATAAAAATGAATTTCAAAAACAAAACAAAAAAACTGGGAAATTCTTTACAATTCCTTCAGGGTCTCTGATGAAACCTGGAATGACCCTATCTACAACGACAGCTGGATGTGGCATAAGGCTGGGCACATGGGACTGAGACGATTGGTGAGATTGGGTGAGCAAATGCAGACCCTTTAAAGCAATAATGCATGGCACCCATTCCATGGGTCCCAACTCTCCAGGTTGAAGGGAATATTAGTACAGTTATAACATTTACGAGAAACCTAGAGAACGGACACACTGTGAATATGAAAGGTTTCTAAAACTCAACGAATAGTCCCTCACCTGGTGCTCCGGTTTGACTTTCCATCTGCTTTACTATCAATCTCCCATCTTGGAGAGACAGCCCCTTCAACCTCCTGGTTCACACAGGTTTCCAATTTGGCAGAGGATGAAAGGGAACAGGGAGAACCAATGAGAGAGTAGCTGTTAGGTATTTGGTCGGGCACTTATCACTCTAACTTCCCGGCAGGAAGAAGTATTAACCAAAGTCTCAGCCCCCCACCGGGAACCAGTATAGGTCCTAAACCAAAATTTTGGACTTGCGGTCAGCTCACCAAAAACGAGTTGAAAAATGGAGCTCAGGGGCACAGCAATTCACAAACTGGCCGAGTAATAAAGGACAACTATCATCCAAATATCTGTTGAGGGAAGGCATCGAGGCGGACTTGAAAGCGAGGCAGAATAGCAGGAAGCAGATTTCAAGAGGTACGTTGGAATCGCCTTTAAAGCACAGGCAGAGGGGCACAACTTCGACAATGATGCACTTGGCCAAAAAGGGCGTATGCGTTTTCTCCTGAATATATTCAGGAGAAAACGCATACGCCCTTTTAGGCCAAGCAAGCAAGCGGGCAATGCAAATCTGCACTACAAAGAAGTATCACTTCCCACCGGTCAAAAGGGACATCCACAAAATGTGTAAAAACCAGAAAGGCAAGACAGGCCCTGGAGAACAGGGAGCCTTGTTATGCTGATGGGCGGGATGTAAATTGCCAACTGCCTCTCTGGAGGAGTGCATTGTGTTCCCTAAAACAAGTAAACAACAGAGCTACAGAGCCAAGGGCACTTCCAGTCTAGGGAATATACCTTGGGAAAACTGTAAATCAATAAGACAGAGCCACCCCAAAATTTAGGGCTGCACTTCTTACAAGGACCTCAACTTGGGTACACCTTAAATATCCCAGGAAATATAAAAATGGTTCAAAAAATTGTGGTACTTACGTACGATGGAATATCCCTCAGCCATGAAATCAATGTCATAAGAACAGTAGCAGCAAAATGGGTAGATTCAGCTACGATGATTCTAAGTGAAATAAGTCACAGAGAAAAAGAAACTTATCATAAGATATCACTTATGAAGATCCTGTAAACATGGCTACACTTGAACTGAGTTAGCAAAGAGAACAGTGTCTCACATTTAGAAAACACTCTTATGCCTGCTTAAGGGGGAAGGAGAGGTGGGGTGATGCATAAACCCAGAGTTTGATATAAGCACAGGTACCGTTCCAAAAACCAACTATGGAATAGACAAGACCTACACCTTCCTCAGTGAAAGGGACTCAAAACCCCATATTTCCCGCAGAAGAATATATCTGACTAGTAAGAATCTTAAAACCTATGTATTGATATGTGTCCGTAAGGGAATCAAGTGTGTCTAGACTGGCATAAACATGGCAGCGAGAATCAGCTCAAACCCACTATAAAAAGGAATTTCAAAAACAAAACAAAAAAACTGGGAAATTCTTTACAATTCCTTCAGGGTCTCTGATGAAACCTGGAATGACCCTATCTACAACGACAGCTGGATGTGGCATAAGGCTGGACACTTGGGACTGAGACGATTGGTGAGATTTGGTGAGCAAATGCAGACCCTTTAAAGCAATAATGCATGGCACCCATTCCATGGGTCCCAACTCTCCAGGTTGAAGGGAATATTACTACAGTTATAACATGTACCGGAAAACTAGAGAACGGACACACTGTGAATACGAAAGGTTTCTAAAACTCAACGAATAGTCCCTCTCCTGGTGCTCCGGTTTGACTTTGCATCTGATTTACTATCAATCTCCCAACTTGGAGAGACAGCCCCTTTAACCTCCTGGTTCGCACAGGTTGCCAATTTGGCAGAGGATGAAAGGGAAGAGCGAGAACCAATGAGAGAGTAGCTGTTAGGCATTTGGACGGGCACATATCACTGTAATTTCCCGGCAGGAAGAAGAATTAACCAAAGTCTCAGCCACCCACCGGGAACCAGTATAGGTCCTGAACCAAAATTTTGGACTTGCGGTCAGCTCACCAAAAACGAGTTGAAAAATGGAGCTCAGGGGCACAGCAATTCACCAACTGGCCGAGTAATAAAGGACAACTATCGTCCAAAAATCTGTTGAGGGAAGGCAACGAGGCGGACTTGAAAGCGAGGCAGAATAGCAGGAAACAGATTTCAAGAGGTACGTTGGAATCGCCTTTAACACACAGGAAGAGGGGCACAACTTCGACAATGATGCACTTGGCCAAAAAGGGCGTATGCGTTTTCTGCTGAATATATTCAGGAGAAAACGCATACGCCCTTTTTGGCCAAGCAAGCAAGCGGGCAATGTAAATCTGCACTACAAAGAAGTATCACTTCCCACCGGTCAAAAGGGACATCCACAAAATGTGTAAAAACCAGAAATGCAAGACAGGCCCTGGAGAACAGGGAGCCTTGTTATGCTGATGGGCAGGATGTAAATTGCCAACTGCCTCTCGGGAGGAGTGCATTGTGTTCCCTAAAACAAGTAAACAACAGAGCTACAGAGCCAAGGGCACTTCCAGTCTAGGGAATATACCTTGGGAAAACTGAAAATCAATAAGACAGAGCCACCCCAAAATTTAGGGCTGCACTGCTTACAAGGACCTCAACTTGGGTACACCTTAAATATCCCAGGAAATATAAAAATGGTTCAAAAAATTGTGGTACTTACGTACGATGGAATATCCCTCAGCCATGAAATCAATGTCATAAGACCAGTAGCAGCAAAATGGGTGGATTCAGGTACGATGATTCTAAGTGAAATAAGTCACACAGAAAAAGAAACTTATCATAAGATATCACTTATGAAGATCCTGTAAACATGGCTACACTTGAACTGAGTTAGGAAAGAGAACAGTGTCTCACATTTAGAAAACACTCTTATGCCTGCTTAAGGGGGAAGGAGAGGTGGGGTGATGCATAAAACCAGAGTTTGATATAAGCACAGGTACCGTTCCAAAAACCAACTATGGAATAGACAAGACCTACACCTTCCTCAGTGAAAGGGACTCAAAACCCCATATTTCCCGCAGAGGAATATATCTGACTAGTAAGAATCTTAAAACCTATGGATAGATATGTCTCCATAAGGGAATCAAGTGTGTCTAGACTGGCATAAACATGGCAGTGAGAATCAGCTCAAACCCACTATAAAAAGGAATTTCAAAAACAAAACAAAAAAACTGGGAAATTCTTTACAATTCCTTCAGGGTCTCTGATGAACCCTGGAATGACCCTATCTACAACGACAGCTGGATGTGGCATAAGGCTGGACACATGGGACTGAGACGATTGGTGAGATTTGTGAGCAAATGCAGACCCTTTAAAGTAATAATGCATGGCACCCATTCCATGGGTCCCAACTCTCCAGGTTGAAGGGAATATTACTACAGTTATAACATGTACCGGAAACCTAGAAAACGGACACACTGTGAATACGAAAGGTTTCTAAAACTCAACGAATAGTCCCTATCCTGGTGCTCCGGTTTGACTTTCCATCTGCTTTACTATCAACCTCCCAACTTGGAGAGACAGCCCCTTTAACCTCCTGGTTCGCACAGGTTGCCAGTTTGGCAGAGGATGAAAGGGAAGAGGGAGATCCAATGAGAGATTAGCTGTTAAGCATTAGGACGGGCATATATCACTGTAATTTCCCGGCAGGAAGAAGAATTAACCAAAGTCTCAGCCACCCACCGGGAACCAGTATAGGTCTTGAACCAAAATTTTGGAGTTGCGGTCAGCTCACCAAAAACGAGTTGAGAAATGGAGCTCAGGGGCACAGCAATTCACAAAATGGCCGAGTAATAAAGGACAACTATCGTCCAAAAATCTGTTGAGGGAAGGCAACGATGCGGACTTGAATGCGAGGCAGAATAACAGGAAACAGATTTCAAGAGGTACGTTGGAATCGCATTTAAAGCACAGGAAGAGGGGCACAACTTCGACAATGATGCACTTGGCCAAAAAGGGTGTATGCGTTTTCTCCTGAATATATTCAGGAGAAAAAGCATACGCCCTTTTTGGCCAAGCAAGCAAGCGGGCAATGTAAATCTGCCCTACAAAGAAGTATCAATTCCCACCGGTCAAAAGGGACATCCACAAAATGTGTAAAAACCAGAAAGGCAAGACAGGCCCTGGAGAACAGGGAGCCTTGTTATGCTGATGGGCGGGATGTAAATTGCCAACTGCCTCTCTGGAGGAGTGCATTGTGTTCCCTAAAACAAGTAAACAACAGAGCTACAGAGCCAAGGGCACTTCCAGTCTAGGGAATATACCTTGGGAAAACTGAAAATCAATAAGACAGAGCCACCCCAAAATTTAGGGCTGCACTGCTTACAAGGACCTCAGCTTGGGTACACCTTAAATATCCCAGGAAATATAAAAATGGTTCCAAAAATTGTGGTACTTACGTACGATGGAATATCCCTCAGCCATGAAATCAATGTCATAAGACCAGTAGCAGCAAAATAGGTGGATTCAGGTACGATGATTCTAAGTGAAATAAGTCACAGAGAAAAAGAAACTTATCATAAGATATCACTTATGAAGATCCTGTAAACATGGTTACACTTGAACGGAGTTAGGAAAGAGAACAGTGTCTCACAATTAGAAAACACTCTTATGCCTGCTTAAGGGGGAAGGAGAGGTGGGGTGATGCATAAAACCAGAGTTTGATATAAGCACAGGTACCGTTCCAAAACCCAACTATGGAATAGACAAGACCTACACCTTCCTCAGTGAAAGGGACTCAAAACCCCATATTTCCCACAGAGGAATATATCTGATTAGTAAGAATCTTAAAACCTATGTATTGATATGTCTCCGTAAGGGAAACAAGTGTGTCTAGACTGGCATAAACATGGCAGCGAGAATCAGCTCAAACCCACTATAAAAAGGAATTTCAAAAACAAAACAAAGAAACTGAAAAATTCTTTACAATTCCTTCAGGGTCTCTGATGAAACCTGGAATGACCCTATCTACAATGACAGCTGGATGTGGCATAAGACTGGACACTTGGGACTGAGAGGATTGGTGAGATTTGGTGAGCAAATGCAGACCCTTTAAAGCAATAATGCATGGCACCAATTCCATGGTTCCCAACTCTCCAGGTTGAAGGGAATATTACTACAGTTATAACATGTAAGGGAAACCTAGAGAACGGACACACTGTGAATACGCAAGGTTTCTAAAACTCAACGAATAGTCTCTCTCCTGGTGCCCCGGTTTGACTTTCCATCTGCTTTACTATCAACCTCCCAACTTGGAGAGACAGACCCTTTAACCTCCTGGTTCGCACAGGTTGCCAATTTGGCAGAGGATGAAAGGGAAGAGGGATAACCAATGAGAGAGTAGCTGTTAGGCATTTGGACGGGCACATATCACTGTAATTTCCCGGCAGGAAGAAGAATTAACCAAAGTCTCAGCCACCCACCGGGAACCAGTATAGGTCCTGAACCAAAATTTTGGACTTGCGGTCAGCTCACCAAAAACGAGTTGAAAAATGGAGCTCAGGGGCACAGCAATTCACAAACTGGCCGAGTAATAAAGGACAACTATCGTCCAAAAGTCTGTTGAGGGAAGGCAACGAGGCGGACTTGAAAGCGAGGCAGAATAGCAGGAAACAGATTTCAAGAGGTACGTTGGAATCACCTTTAAAGCACAGGAAGAGGGAAACAACTTCAACAATGATGCACTTGGCCAAAAAGGGCGTATGCGTTTTCTCCTGAATATATTCAGGAGAAAACGCATACACCCTTTTTGGCCAAGCAAGCAAGCGGGCAATGCAAATCTGCACTACAAACAAGTATCACTTCCCACCGGTCAAAAGGGACATCCACAAAATGTGTAAAAACCAGAAAGGCAAGACAGGCCCTGGAGAACAGGGAGCCTTGTTATGCTGATGGGCGGGATGTAAATTGCCAACTGCCTCTCTGGAGGAGTGCATTGTGTTCCCTAAAACAAGTACAGAACAGAGCTACAGAGCCAAGGGCACTTCCAGTCTAGGGAATATACCTTGGGAAAACTGAAAATCAATAAGACAGAGCCACCCCAAAATTTAGGGCTGCACTGCTTACAAGGACCTCAACTTGGGTACACCTTAAATATCCCAGGAAATATAAAAATGGTTCAAAAAATTGTGGTACTTACGTACGATGGAATATCCCTCAGCCATGAAATCAATGTCATAAGACCAGTAGCAGTAAAATGGGTAGATTCAGCTACGATGATTCTAAGTGAAATAAGTCACAGAGAAAAAGAAACTTATCATAAGATATCACTTATGAAGATCCTGTAAACATGGCTACACTTGAACTGAGTTAGGAAAGAGAAGAGTGTCTCACATTTAGAAAACACTCTTATGCCTGCTTAAGGGGGAAGGAGAGGTGGGGTGATGCATAAAACCAGAGTTTGATATAAGCACAGGTACCGTTCCAAAAACCAACTATGGAATAGACAAGACCTACACCTTCCTCAGTGAAAGGGACTCAAAACCCCATATTTCCCACAGAGGAATATATCTGACTAGTAAGAATCTTAAAACCTATGTATTGATATGTCTCCGTAAGGGAATCAAGTGTGTCTAGACTGGCATAAACATGGCAGCGAGAATCAGCTCAAAACCACTATAAAAAGGAATTTCAAAAACAAAACAAAAAAACTGGGAAATTCTTTACAATTCCTCCAGGGTCTCTGATGAAACCTGGAATGACCCTATCTACAACGACAGCTGGATGTGGCATAAGACTGGACACTTGGGACTGAGAGGATTGGTGAGATTTGGTGAGCAAATGCAGACCCTTTAAAGCAATAATGCATGGCACCAATTCCTTGGTTCCCAACTGTCCAGGTTGAAGGGAATATTACTACAGTTATAACATGTACGGGAAACCTAGAGAACGGACACACAGTGAATACGAAAGGTTTCTAAAACTCAACGAATAGTCCCTCTCCTGGTGCCCGGTTTGACTTTCCATCTGCTTTACTATCAACCTCCCAACTTGGAGAGACAGACCCTTTAACCTCCTGGTTCGCACAGGTTGCCAATTTGGCAGAGGATGAAAGGGAAGAGGGATAACCAATGAGAGCGTAGCTGTTAGGCATTTGGGCGGGCACATATCACTGTAATTTCCCGGCAGGAAGAAGATTTAACCAAAGTCTCAGCCACCCACCGGGAACCAGTATAGGTCCTGAACCAAAATGTTGGACTTGCGGTCAGCTCACCAAAAACGAGTTGAAAAATGGAGCTCAGGGGCACAGCAATTCACAAACTGGCCGAGTAATAAACGACAACTATCGTCCAAAAATCTGTTGAGGGAAGGCAACGAGGCGGACTTGAAAGCGAGGCAGAATAGCAGGAAACAGATTTCAAGAGGTACGTTGGAATCACCTTTAAAGCACAGGAAGAGGGGCACAACTTCGACAATGATGCACTTGGCCAAAAAGGGCGTATGCGTTTTCTCCTGAGAAAACGCATACGCCCTTTTTGGCCAAGCAAGCAAGCGGGCAATGCAAATCTGCACTACAAAGAAGTATCACTTCCCAACGGTCAAAAGGGACATCCACAAAATGTGTAAAAACCAGAAAGGCAAGACAGGCCCTGGAGAACAGGGAGCCTTGTTATGCTGATGGGCGGGATGTAAATTGCCAACTGCCTCTCTGGAGGAGTGCATTGTGCTCCCTAAAACAAGTAAACAACAGAGCGACAGAGCCAAGGGCACTTCCAGTCTAGGGAATATACCTTGGGAAAACTGAAAATCAATAAGACAGAGCCACCCCAAAATTTAGGGCTGCACTGCTTACAAGGACCTCAACTTGGGTACACCTTAAATATCCCAGGAAATATAAAAATGGTTCAAAAAATTGTGGTACTTACGTATGATGGAATATCCCTCAGCCATGAAATAAATGTCATAAGACCAGTAGCAACAAAATGGGTGGATTCAGGTACGATGATTTTAAGTGAAATAAGTCACACAGAAAAAGAAACTTATCATAAGATATCACTTATGAAGATCATGTAAACATGGCTACACTTGAACTGAGTTAGGAAAGAGAACAGTGGCTCATATTTAGAAAACACTCTTATGCCTGCTTAAGGGGGAAGGAGAGGTGGGGTGATGCATAAAACCAGAGTTTGATATAAGAACAGGTACCGTTCCAAAAACCAACTATGGAATAGACAAGACCTACACCTTCCTCAGTGAAAGGGAATCAAAACCCCATATTTCCCGCAGAGGAATATATCTGACTAGTAAGAATCTTAAAACCTATGTATTGATATGTCTCCGTAAGGGAATCAAGTGTGTCTAGACTGGCATAAACATGGCAGCGAGAATCAGCTCAAACCGACTATAAAAAGGAATTTCAAAAACAAAACAAAAAAACTGGGAAATTCCTTACAATTCCTTCAGGGTCTCTGATGAAACCTGGAATGACCCTATATACAACGACAGCTGGATGTGGCATAAGGCTGCACACTTGGGACTGAGAGGATTGGTGAGATTGGGTGAGCAAATGCATACCCTTTAAAGCACAAATCCCTGGCACCCATTCCATGGGTCCCAACTCTCCAGGTTAAGGGGAACATTACTACAGCTATAACATGTACGGGAAACCTAGAGAACAGACACACTGTGAATACGAAAGGTTTCTAAAACTCAACGAATAGTCCCTCTCCTGGTGCTCCGGTTTGACTTTCCATCTGCTTTACTATCAACCTCCCAACTTGGAGAGACAGCCCCTTTAACCTCCTGGTTCGCACAGGTTGCCAGTTGGCAGAGGATGAAATGGAAGAGGGAGAACCAATGAGAGAGTAGCTGTTAGGCATTTGGACGGGCACATATCACTCTAATTTCCCGGCAGGAAGAAGAATTAACCAAAGTCTCAGCCACCCCCCGGGGACCACTATAGGTCCTGAACCAAAATTTTGCACTTGCGGTCAGCTCACAGAAAACGAGTTGAAAAATGGAGCTCAGGGGCACAGCAATTCACAAACTGGCCGAGTAATAAAGGACAACTATCATCCAAAAATCTGTTGAGGGAAGGCAATGAGGCGGACTTGAAAGCGAGGCAGAATAGCAGGAAACGGATTTCAAGAGGTACGTTGGAATCGCCTTTAAAGCACAGGAAGAGGGGCACAACTTCGACAATGATGCACTTGGCCAAAAAGGGCGTATGCGTTTTCTCCTGAATATATTCCGGAGAAAACGCATACGCTCTTTTTTGCCAAGCAAGCAAGCGGGCAATGCAAATCTGCTCTACAAAGAAGTATCACTTCCCACCGGTCAAAAGGTACATCCACAAAAGGTGTAAAAACCAGAAAGGCAAGACAGGCCCTGGAGAACAGGGAGCCTTTTTATGCTGATGGGCGGGATGTAAATTGCCAACTGCCTCTCTGGAGGAGTGCATTGTGTTCCCTAAAACAAGTAAACAACAGAGCGACAGAGCCAAGGGCACTTCCAGTCTAGGGAATATACCTTGGGAAAACTGAAAATCAATAAGACAGAGCCACCCCAAAATTTAGGGCTGCACTGCTTACAAGGACCTCAACTTGGGTATACCTTAAATATCCCAGGAAATATAAAAATGGTTCAAAAAATTGTGGTACTTACGTACGATGGAATATCCCTCAGCCATGAAATCAATGTCATAAGACCAGTAGCAGCAAAATGGGTGGATTCAGGTACGATGATTCTAAGTGAAATAAGTCACACAGAAAAAGAAACTTATCATAAGATATCACTTATGAAGATCCTGTAAACATGGCTACACTGGAACTGAGTTAGGAAAGAGAACAGTGTCTCACATTTAGAAAACACTCTTATGCCTGCTTAAGGGGGAAGGAGAGGTGGGGTGATGCATAAAACCAGAGTTTGATATAAGCACAGGTACCGTTTCAAAAACCAACTATGGAATAGACAAGACCTATACCTTCCTCAGTGAAAAGGACTCAAAACCCCATATTTCCCGCAGAGGAATATATCTGACTAGTAAGAATCTTAAAACCTATGTATTGATATGTCTCCGTAAGGGAATCAAGTGTGTCTAGACTGGCATAAACATGGCAGCGAGAATCGGCTCAAACCCACTATAAAAAGGAATTTCAAAAACAAAACAAAAAAAACTGGGAAATTCTTTACAATTCCGTCAGGGTCTCTGATGAAACCTGGAATGACCTTATCTACAACGACAGCTGGATGTGGCATAAAGCTGGACACTTGGGACTGAGAGGATTTGTGAGATTGGGTGAGCAAATGCAGACCCATTAAAGCACAAATACCTGGCACCCATTCCATGGGTCCCAACTCTCCAGGTTGATGGGAATATTACTACAGCTATAACATGTACGGGAAACCTAGAGAACGGACACACTGTGAATACGAAAGGTTTCTAAAACTCAACGAAGAGTCCCTCTCCTGGTGCTCCGGTTTGACTTTCCATCTGCTTTACTATCAACCTCCCAACTTGGAGAGACAGCCCCTTTAACCTCCTGGTTCGCACATGTTGCCAATTTGGCAGAGGATGAAAGGGAAGAGGGAGAACCAATGAGAGAGTAGCTGTTAGGCACTTGGACCCGCACATATCACTGTAATTTTCCAGCAGGAAGAAGAATTAACCAAAGTCTCAGCCCCCCACCGGGAACCAGCATAGGTCCTGAACCAAAATTTTGGACTTGCGGTCAGCTCACCAAAAACGAGTTGAAAAATGGAGCTCAGGGGCACAGCAATTCACAAACTGGCCGAGTAATAAAGGACAACTATCGTCCAAAAATCTGTTGAGGGAAGGCAACGAGGCGGACTTGAAAGCGAGGCAGAATAGCAGGAAACAGATTTCAAGAGGTACGTTGGAATCGCCTTTAAAGCACAGGAAGAGGGGCACAACTTCGACAATGATGCACTTGGCCAAAAAGGGCGTATGCGTTTTCTCCTGAATATATTCAGGAGAAAACGCATACGCCCTTTTTGGCCAAGCAAGGAAGCGGGCAATGCAAATCTGCACTACAAAGAAGTATCACTTCCCACCGGTCAAAAGGGACATCCACAAAATGTGTAAAAACCAGAAATGCAAGACAGGCCCTGGAGAACAGGGAGCCTTGTTATGCTGATGGGCGGGATGTAAATTGCCAACTGCCGCTCTGGAGGAGTACATTGTGTTCCCTAAAACAAGTAAAGAACAGAGCTACAGAGCCAAGGGCACTTCCAGTCTAGGGAATATACCTTGGGAAAACTGAAAATCAATAAGACAGAGCCACCCCAATATTTAGGGCTGCACTGCTTACAAGGACCTCAACTTGGGTACACATTAAATATCCCAGGAAATATAAAAATGGTTCAAAAAATTGTGGTACTTACGTACAATGGAATGTCCCTCAGCCATGAAATCAATGTCATAAGACCAGTAGCAGCAAAATGGGTGGATTCAGGTACGATGATTCTAAGTGAAATAAGTCACACAGAAAAAGAAACTTATCATAAGATATCACTTATGAAGATCCTGTAAACATGGCTACACTTGAACTGAGTTAGGAAAGAGAACAGTGTCTCACATTTAGAAAACACTCTTATGCCTGCTTAAGGGGGAAGGAGAGGTGGGGTGATGCATAAAACCAGAGTTTGCTATAAGCACAGGTACCGTTCCAAAAACCAACTATGGAATAGACAAGACCTACACCTTCCTCAGTGAAAGGGACTCAAAACCCCTTATTTCCCACAGAGGAATATATCTGACTAGTAAGGATCTTAAAACCTATGTATTGATATGTCTCCGTAAGGGAATCAAGTGTGTCTAGACTGGCATAAACATGGCAGCGAGAATCAGCTCAAACCCACTATAAAAAGGAATTTCAAAAACAAAACAAAAAAAACTGGGAAATACTTTACAATTCCTTCAGGGTCACTGATGAAACCTGGAATGACCATATGTACAACGACAGCTGGATGAGGCATAAGGCTGGACACTTGGGACTGAGAGGATTGGTGAGATGGGGTGAACAAATGCAGAACCCTTTAAAGCACAAATGCCTGGCACCCATTCCATGGGTACCAACTCTCCAGGTTAAAGTGAATATTAGTACAGCTATAACATGTACGGGAAACCTAGAGAACGGACACACTGTGAATACGAAAGGTTTCTAAAACTCAACGAATAGTCCCTCTCCTGGTGCTCGTGTTTGAATTTCCATCTGCTTTACTATCAACCTCCCAACTTAGAGAGACAGCCCCTTTAACCTCCTGGTTCGCCCAGGTTGCCAATTTGGCAGAGGATGAAAGGGAAGAGGGAGAACCAATGAGAGAGTAGCTGTTAGGCATTTGGACGGGCACATATCACTCTAATTTCCCGGCAGGAAGAAGAATTAACCAAAGTCTCAGCCCCCCTCCGGGAACCAGCATACGTCCTGAACCAAAATTTTGGACTTGCGGTCAGCTCACAAAAAACGAGTTGCAAAATGGAGCTCAAGGGCACAGCAATTCACAAATTGGCAGAGTAATAAAGGACAACTATCGTCCAAAAATCTGTTAAGGGAAGGCAACGATGCAAACCTCATAGCGAGGCAAAATAGCAGGAAACAGATTTCAAGAGGTACGTTAGAATCGCCTTTAAAGCACAGGAAGAGGGGCACAACTTCGACAATGATGCACTTGGCCAAAAAGGGCGTATGCGTTTTCTTCTGAATATATTCAGGAGAAAACGCATACGCCCTTTTTGGCCAAGCAAGCAAGCGGGCAATGCAAATCTGCACTACAAAGAAGTATCACTTCCCACCGGTCAAAAGGGACATCCACAAAATGTGTAAAAAGCAGAAAGGCAAGACAGGCCCTGGAGAACAGGGAGCCTTGTTATGCTGATGGGCGGGATATAAATAGCCAACTGCCTCTCTGGAGGAGTGCATTGTGTTCCCTAAAAGAAGTAAACAACAGAGCTACAGAGCCAAGGGCACTTCCAGTCTAGGGAATATACCTGGGGAAAACTGAAAATCAATAAGACAGAGCCACCCCAAAATTTAAGGCTGCACTGCTTACAAGGACCTCAACTTGGGTACACATTAAATATCCCAGGAAATATAAAAATGGTTCAAAAAATTGTGGTACTTACATACGATGGAATATCCCTCAGCCATGAAATCCATGTCATAAGACCAGTAGCAGCAAAATGGGTGGATTCAGGTACGATGATTCTAAGTGAAATAAGTCACACAGAAAAAGAATCTTATCATAAGATATCACTTATGAAGATCCTGTAAACATGGCTACACTTGAAATGAGTTAGGGAAGAGAGCAGTGTCTCACATATAGAAAACACTCTTATGCCTGCTTAAGGGGGAAGGAGAGGTGGGGTGATGCATAAAACCAGAGTTTGATATAAGCACAGGTACCGTTTCAAAAACCAACTATGGAATAGACAAGACCTACACCTTCCTCAGTGAAAAGGACTCAAAACCCCATAGATCCCACAGAGGAATATATCTGACTAGTAAGAATCTTTAAACCTATGTATTGATATGTGTCCATAAGGGAATCAAGTGTGTCTATACTGGCATAAACATGGCAGCGAGAATCAGCTCAAACCCACTATAAAAAGGAATTTCAAAAACAAAACAAAAAAAACTGTGAAATTCTTTACAATTCCTTCAGGGTCTCTGATGAAACCTGGAATGACCCTATCTACAATGACAGCTGGATGTGACATAAGGCTGGACACTTGGGTCTGAGAGCATTGGTGAGATTGGGTGAGAAAATGCAGACCCTTTAAATCACAAATGCCTGGCACCCATTCCATGGGTCCCAACTCTACAGGTTGAAGGGAATATTACTTCAGCTATAACATGTACAGGAAACCTAGAGAACAGACACACTGTGAATACGAAAGGTTTCTAAAACTCAACGAATAGTCCCTCTCCTGGTGCTCCGGTTTGACATGCCATCTTCTTTACTATCAGCCTCCCAAGTTGGAGAGACAGCCCCTTTAACCTCCTGGTTCTCACAGGTTGCCAATTTGGCAACGGATGAAAGGGAAGAGGGAGAACCAATGAGAGAGTAGCTGTTAGGCATTTTGACGGGCACATATCACTCTAATTTCCCGGCAGGAAGAAGAATTAACCAATGTCTCAGCCCCCCACCGGGAACCAGTATAGGTCCTGAACCAAAATTTTGGACTTGCGGTCAGCTCACAGAAAACGAGTTGAAAAATGGAGCTCAGGGGCACAGCCATTCACAAACTGGCCGAGGAATAAAGGACAACTATCGTCCAAAAATCTGTTGAGGGAAGGCAACGAGGCGGACTTGAAAGCGAGGCAGAATAGCAGGAAAGAGATTTCAAGAGGTACGTTGAAATCGCCTTGAAGCACAGGAAGAGGGGCACAACTTCGACAATGATGCACTTGCCCAAAAAAGGCATATGCGTTTTCTCCTGAATATATTCAGGAGAAAACGCATACACCCTTTTTGGCCAAGCAAGCAAGCGGGCAATGCAAATCTGCACTACAAAGAAGTATCACTTCCCACCAGTCAAAAGGGACTTCCAGAAAATGTGTAAAAACCAGAAAGGCAAGACAGGCCCTGGAGAACAGGGAGCCTTGTTATGCTGATGGGTGGGATGTAAATTGCCAAGTTCCTCTCTGGAGCAATGCATTGTGTTCCCTAAAATAAGTAAACAACAGAGCTACAGAGCCAAGCGCACATCCAGTCTAGGGAATATACCTTGGGAAAACTGAAAATCAATAAGACAGAACGACCCCAAAATTTAGGGCTGCACTGCTTACAAGGACCTCAACTTGAGTACACCTTAAATATCCCAGGAAATATAAAAATGGTTCAAATAATTGTGGTACTTACGTACGATGGAATATCCCTCAGCCATGAAATCAATGTCAGAAGACCAGTAGCAGCAAAATGGGTGGATTCAAGTAGGATGATTCTAAGTGAAATAAGTCACACAGAAAAAGAAACTTATCATAAGATATCACTTACGAAGATCCTGTAAACATGGCTACACTTGAACTGAGTTAGGAAAGAGAACAGTGTCTCACATTTAGAAAACACTCTTATGCCTGCTTAAGGGGGAAGGAGAGGTGGGGTGATGCATAAAAACAGAGTTTGATATAAGCACAGGTACCGTTCCAAAAACCAACTATGGAATAGACAAGACCTACACCTTACTCAGTGAAAGGGACTCAAAACCCCATATTTCCCGCAGAGGAATATATTTGACTAGTAAGAATCTTAAAACCTATGTATTGATATGTCTCCGTAAGGGAATCAAGTGTGTTTAGACTGGCATAAACATGGCAGCGAGAATCAGCACAAACCGACTATAAAAAGGAATTTCAAAATCAAAACAAAAAAACTGGGAAATTCTTTACAATTCCTTCAGGGTCTCTGATGAAACCTGGAATGACCCTATATAAAACGACAGCTGCATGTGGCATAAGGCTGGACACTTGGGATTGAGAGGATTGGTGAGATTGGGTGAGCAAATGCATACCCTTTAAAGCACAAATCCCTGGCACCCATTCCATGGGTCCCAACTCTCCAGGTTAAGGGGAACATTACTACAGCTATAACATGTACGGGAAACCTAGAGAACAGACACACTGTGAATACGAAAGGTTTCTAAAACTCAACGAATAGTCCCTCTCCTGGTGCTCCGGTTTGACTTTCCATCTGCTTTACTATCAACCTCCCAACTGGGAGAGACAGCCCCTTTAACCTCCTGGTTCGCACAGGTTGCCAATTGGCAGAGGATGAAATGGAAGAGGGAGAACCAATGAGAGAGTAGCTGTTAGGCATTTGGACGGGCACATATCACTCTAATTTCCCGGCAGGAAGAAGAATTAACCAAAGTCTCAGCCACCCCCCGGGGACCAGTATAGGTCCAGAACCAAAATTTTGCACTTGCGGTCAGCTCACAGAAAACGAGTTGAAAAATGGAGCTCAGGGGCACAGCAATTCACAAACTGGCCGAGTAATAAAGGTCAACTATCGTCCAAAAATCTGTTGAAGGAAGGCAACGAGGCGGACTTGAAAGCGAGGCAGAATAGCAGGAAACAGATTTCAAGAGGTACGTTGGAATCGCCTTTAAAGCACAGGAAGAGGGGCACAACTTCGACAATGATGCACTTGGCCAAAAAGGGCGTATGCGTTTTCTCCTGAATATATTCAGGAGAAAACGCATACGCCCTTTTTGGCCAAGCAAGCAAGCGGGCAATGCAAATCTGCACTACAAAGAAGTATCACTTCCCATCGGTCAAAAGGGACATCCACAAAAGGTGTAAAAATCAGAAAGGCAAGACAGGCCCTGGAGAACAGGGAGCCTTTTTATGCTGATGGGCGGGATGTAAATTGCCAACTGCCTCTCTGGAGGAGTGCATTGTGTTCCCTAAAACAAGTAAACAACAGAGCGACAGAGCCAAGGGCACTTCCAGTCTAGGGAATATACCTTGGGAAAACTGAAAATCAATAAGACAGAGCCACCCCAAAATTTAGGGCTGCACTGCTTACAAGGACCTCAACTTGGGTATACCTTAAATATCCCAGGAAATATAAAAATGGTTCAAAAAATTGTGGTACTTACGTACGATGGAATATCCCTCAGCCATGAAATCAATGTCATAAGACCAGTAGCAGCAAAATGGGTGGATTCAGGTACGATGATTCTAAGTGAAATAAGTCACACAGAAAAAGAAACTTATCATAAGATATCACTTATGAAGATCCTGTAAACATGGCTACACTTGAACTGAGTTAGGAAAGAGAACAGTGTCTCACATTTAGAAAACACTCTTATGCCTGCTTAAGGGGGAAGGAGAGGTGGGGTGATGCATTAAACCAGAGTTTGATATAAGCACAGGTACCGTTCCAAAAACCAACTATGGAATAGACAAGACCTACACCTTCCTCAGTGAAAGGGACTCAAATCCCCATATTTCCCGCAGAGGAATATATCTGACTAGTAAGAATCTTAAAACCTATGTATTGATATGTCTCCGTAAGGGAATCAAGTGTGTCTAGACTGGCATAAACATGGCAGCGAGAATCAGCTCAAACCCACTATAAAATGGAATTTCAAAAACAAAACAAAAAAACTGGGAAATTCTTTACAATTCCTTCAGGGTCACTGATGAAACCTGGAATGACCATATGTACAACGACAGCTGGATGAGGCATAAGGCTGGACACTTGGGACTGAGAGGATTGGTGAGATGGGGTGAACAAATGCAGAACCCTTTAAAGCACAAATGCCTGGCACCCATTCCATGGGTCCCAACTCTCCAGGTTAAAGTGAATATTAGTACAGCTATAACATGTACGGGAAACCTAGAGAACGGACACACTGTGAATACGAAAGGTTTCTAAAACTCAACGAATAGTCCCTCTCCTGGTGCTCGTCTTTGAATTTCCATCTGCTTTACTATCAACCTCCCAACTTAGAGAGACAGCCCCTTTAACCTCCTGGTTCGCCCAGGTTGCCAATTTGGCAGAGGATGAAAGGGAAGAGGGAGAACCAATGAGAGAGTAGCTGTTAGGCATTTGGACGGGCACATATCACTCTAATTTCCCGGCAGGAAGAAGAATTAACCAAAGTCTCAGCCACCCACCGGGGACCAGTATAGGTCCTGAACCAAAATTTTGGACTTGCGGTCAGCTCACAGGAAACGAGTTGAAAAATGGAGCTCAGGGGCACAGCAATTCAAAAACTGGCCGAGTAATAAAGGACAACTATCGTCCAAAAACCTGTTGAGGGAAGGCAACGAGGCGGACTTGAAAGCGAGGCAGAATAGCAAGAAACAGATTTCAAGAGGTACATTAGAATCGCCTTTAAAGCACAGGAAGAGGGGCACAACTTCGACAATGATGCACTTGGCCAAAAAGGGCGTATGCGTTTTCTCCTGAATATATTCAGGAGAAAACGCATACGCCCTTTTTGGCCAAGCAAGCAAGCGGGCAATGCAAATCTGCACTACAAAGAAGTATAACTTCCCATCGGTCAAAAGGGACATCCACAAAAGGTGTAAAAATCAGAAAGGCAAGACAGGCCCTGGAGAACAGGGAGCCTTTTTATGCTGATGGGCGGGATGTAAATTGCCAACTGCCTCTCTGGAGGAGTGCATTGTGTTCCCTAAAACAAGTAAACAACAGAGCGACAGAGCCAAGGGCACTTCCAGTCTAGGGAATATACCTTGGGAAAACTGAAAATCAATAAGACAGAGCCACCCCAAAATTTAGGGCTGCACTGCTTACAAGGACCTCAACTTGGGTATACCTTAAATATCCCAGGAAATATAAAAATGGTTCAAAAAATTGTGGTACTTACGTACGATGGAATATCCCTCAGCCATGAAATCAATGTCATAAGACCAGTAGCAGCAAAATGGGTGGATTCAGGTACGATGATTCTAAGTGAAATAAGTCACACAGAAAAAGAAACTTATCATAAGATATCACTTATGAAGATCCTGTAAACATGGCTACACTTGAACTGAGTTAGGAAAGAGAACAGTGTCTCACATTTAGAAAACACTCTTATGCCTGCTTAAGGGGGAAGGAGAGGTGGGGTGATGCATTAAACCAGAGTTTGATATAAGCACAGGTACCGTTCCAAAAACCAACTATGGAATAGACAAGACCTACACCGTCCTCAGTGAAAGGGACTCAAAACCCCATATTTCCCGCAGAGGAATATATCTGACTAGTAAGAATCTTAAAACCTATGTATTGATATGTCTCCGTAAGGGAATCAAGTGTGTCTAGACTGGCATAAACATGGCAGCGAGAATCAGCTCAAACCCACTATAAAATGGAATTTCAAAAACAAAACAAAAAAACTGGGAAATTCTTTACAATTCCTTCAGGGTCACTGATGAAACCTGGAATGACCATATGTACAACGACAGCTGGATGAGGCATAAGGCTGGACACTTGGGACTGAGAGGATTGGTGAGATGGGGTGAACAAATGCAGAACCCTTTAAAGCACAAATGCCTGGCACCCATTCCATGGGTCCCAACTCTCCAGGTTAAAGTGAATATTAGTACAGCTATAACATGTACGGGAAACCTAGAGAACGGACACACTGTGAATACGAAAGGTTTCTAAAACTCAACGAATAGTCCCTCTCCTGGTGCTCGTGTTTGAATTTCCATCTGCTTTACTATCAACCTCCCAACTTAGAGAGACAGCCCCTTTAACCTCCTGGTTCGCCCAGGTTGCCAATTTGGCAGAGGATGAAAGGGAAGAGGGAGAACCAATGAGAGAGTAGCTGTTAGGCATTTGGACGGGCACATATCACTCTAATTTCCCGGCAGGAAGAAGAATTAACCAAAGTCTCAGCCACCCACCGGGGACCAGTATAGGTCCTGAACCAAAATTTTGGACTTGCGGTCAGCTCACAGGAAACGAGTTGAAAAATGGAGCTCAGGGGCACAGCAATTCAAAAACTGGCCGAGTAATAAAGGACAACTATCGTCCAAAAATCTGTTGAGGGAAGGCAACGAGGCGGACTTGAAAGCGAGGCAGAATAGCAGGAAACAGATTTCAAGAGGTACATTAGAATCGCCTTTAAAGCACAGGAAGAGGGGCACAACTTCGACAATGATGCACTTGGCCAAAAAGGGCGTATGCGTTTTCTCCTGAATATATTCAGGAGAAAACGCATACGCCCTTTTTGGCCAAGCAAGCAAGCGGGCAATGCAAATCTGCACTACAAAGAAGTATCACTTCCCATCGGTCAAAAGGGACATCCACAAAAGGTGTAAAAATCAGAAAGGCAAGACAGGCCCTGGAGAACAGGGAGCCTTTTTATGCTGATGGGCGGGATGTAAATTGCCAACTGCCTCTCTGGAGGAGTGCATTGTGTTCCCTAAAACGAGTAAACAACAGAGCGACAGAGCCAAGGGCACTTCCAGTCTAGGGAATATACCTTGGGAAAACTGAAAATCAATAAGACAGAGCCACCCCAAAATTTAGGGCTGCACTGCTTACAGGAACCTCAACTTGGGTACACCTTAAATATCCCAGGAAATATAAAAATGGTTCAAAACATTGTGGTACATATGTCCGATGGAATATCCCTCAGCCATGAAATCAATGTCATAAGACCAGTAGCAGCAAAATGGGTGGATTCAGGTACGATGATTCTAAGTGAAATAAGTCACACAGAAAAAGAAACTTATTATAAGATATCACTTATGAAGATCCTGTAAACATGGCTACACTTGAACTGAGTTAGGAAAGAGAACAGTGGCTCACATTTAGAAAACACTCTTATGCCTGCTTAAGGGGGAAGGAGAGGTGGGGTGATGCATAAAACCAGAGTTTGATATAAGCACAGGTACCGTTCCAAAAACCAACTATGGAATAGACAAGACCTACACCTTCCTCAGTGAAAGGGACACAAATCCCCATATTTCCCGAAGAGGAATATATCTGACTAGTAAGAATCTTAAAACCTATGTATTGATATGTCTCCGTAAGGGAATCAAGTGTGTCTAGACTGGCATAAACACGGCAGCGAGAATCAGCTCAAACCGACTATAAAAAGGAATTTCAAAAACAAAACAAAAATCTGGGAAATTCTTTACAATTCCTTCAGGGTCTCTGATGAAACCTGGAATGACCCTATGTACAACGACAGCTGGATGAGGCATAAGGCTGGACACATGGGACTGAGAGTATTGGTGAGATTGGGTGAGCAAATGCAGACCCTTTAAAGCACAAATGCCTGGCACCCATTCCATGGGTCCCAACTCTCCAGGTTGAAGGGAATATTACTACAGATATAACATGTACAGGAAACCTAGAGAATGGACCCGCTGTGAATACAAAAGGTTTTTAAAACTCAACGTATAGTCCCTCTCCTGGTGCTCCGGTTTGAATTTCCCTCTGCTTTACTATCAATCTCCCAACTTGGAGAGACAGCCCCTTTAACCTCCTGGTTCACACAGGTTTCCAATTTGGCAGAGGATGTAAGGGAAGAGGGAATACCAATGAGAGAAGAGCTGTTAGGCATTTGGATGGGCACATATCATTCTAACTTCGCGGCAGGAAGAAGAATTAACCAAAGTCTCAGCCCCCCTCCGGGAACCAGCATACGTCCTGAACCAAAATTTTGGACTTGCGTTCAGCTCACAAAAAATGAGTTGCAAAATGGAGCTCAAGGGCACAGCAATTCACAAATTGGCAGAGTAATAAAGGACAACTATCGTCCAAAAATCTGTTAAGGGAAGGCAACGATGCGAACCTCATAGCGAGGCAAAATAGCAGGAAACAGATTTCAAGAGGTACGTGGGAATCGCCTTTAAAGCACAGGAAGAGGGGCACAACTTCGACAATGATGCACTTGGCCAAAAAGGGCGTATGCATTTTCTGCTGAATATATTCAGGAGAAAACGCATACGCCCTTTTTGGCCAAGCAAGCAAGCGGGCAATGCAAATCTGCACTACAAAGAAGTATCACTTCCCACCGGTCAAAAGGGACATCCACAAAATTTGTAAAAAGCAGAAAGGCAAGACATGCCCTGGAGAACAGGGAGCCTTGTTATGCTGATGGGCGGGATATAAATTGCCAACTGCCTCTCTGGAGGAGTGCATTGTGTTCCCTAAAACAAGTAAAAAACAGAGCTACAGAGCCAAGGGCACTTCCAGTCTAGGGAATATACCTTGGGAAAACTGAAAATCAATAAGACAGAGCAACCCCAAAATTTAAGGCTGCACTGCTTACAAGGACCTCAACTTGGGTACACTTTAAATATCCTAGGAAATATAAAAATGGTTCAAAAAATTGTGGTACTTACATACGATGGAATATCCCTCAGCCATGAAATCCATGTCATAAGACCAGTAGCAGCAAAATGGGTGGATTCAGGTACGATGATTCTAAGTGAAATAAGTCACACAGAAAAAGAATCTTATCATAAGATATCACTTATGAAGATCCTGTAAACATGGCTACACTTGAACTGAGTTAGGGAAGAGAGCAGTGTCTCACATATAGAAAACAGTCTTATGCCTGCTTAAGGGGGAAGGATAGGTGGGGTGATGCATAAAACCAGAGTTTGATATAAGCACAGGTACCGTTCCAAAAACCAACTGTGGAATAGACAAGACCTACACCTTCCTCAGTGAAAAGGACTCAAAACCCCATAGTTCCCACAGAGGAATATATCTGACTAGTAAGAATCTTTAAACCTATGTATTGATATGTGTCCATAAGGGAATCAAGTGTGTCTATACTGGCATAAACATGGCAGCGAGAATCAGCTCAAACCCACTATAAAAAGGAATTTCAAAAACAAAACAAAAAAACTGTGAAATTCTTTCTAATTCCTTCAGGGTCTCTGATGAAACCTGGAATGACCCTATCTACAATGACAGCTGGATGTGACAAAAGGCTGGACACTTGGGTCTGAGAGCATTGGTGAGATTGGGTGAGAAAATGCAGACCCTTTAAATCACAAATGCCTGGCACCCACTCCATGGGTCCAAACTCTCCAGGTTGAAGGGAATATTACTACAGCTATAACATGTACAGGAAACCTAGAGAACAGACACACTGTGAATACGAAAGGTTTCTAAAACTCAACGAATAGTCCCTCTCCTGGTGCTCCGGTTTGACTTGCCATCTTCTTTACTATCAGCCTCCCAACTTGGAGAGACAGCCCCTTTAACCTCCTCGTTCGCACAGGTTGCCAATTTGGCAAAGGATGAAAGGGAAGAGGGAGAACCAATGAGAGATTAGCTGTTAGGTATTTGAACGGGCACATATCACTCTAACTTCCCGGCATGAAGAAGAATTAACCAAATTCTCAGCCCCCCACTGGGAACCAGCGTAGATCCTGAACCAAAATTTTGGACTTGCGCTCAGCTCACAAAAAAACGAGTTGAAAAATGGAGATCAGGTGCACAGCAATTCAAAAACTGGCAGGGTGATAAAGGACAACTATCGTCCAAAAATCTGTTAAGGGAAGGCAACGAGGCAGACTTGAAAGAGAGGCAGAATAGCAGGAAACAGATTTCAAGAGGTACGTTGGAATCGCCTTTAAAGCACAGGAAGAGGGGCACAACTTCCACAATGATGCACTTGGCCAAAAAGGGTGTATGTTTTTCTCCTGAATATATTCAGGAGAAAACGCATACACTCTTTTTGACTAAGCAAGCAAGCAGGCAATGCAAATCTGCACTACAAAGAAGTATCACTTCCCACCGGTCAAAAGGTACATCCACAAAATATGTAAATACCAGAAAGGCAAGACAGGCCCTGGAGAACAGGCAGCCTTCTTATGCTGATGGGCGGGATGTAAATTGCCAACTGCCTCTCTGGAGGAGTGCATTGTGTTCCCTAAAACAAGTAAACAACAGAGCTACAGAGCCAAGGGCACTTCCAGTCTAGGGAATATACCTTGTGAAAATTGAAAATCAATAACACAGAGCCACTCCAAAATTTAGGGCTGCACTGCTTACAAGGACCTCCACTTGGGTACACCTTAAATATCCCAGGAAATATAAAAATGGTTCAAAAAATTGTGGTACTTATGTACGATGGAATATCCCTCAGCCATGAAGTCAATGTCACAAGACCAGTAGCAGAAAAATGGGTGGATTCAGGTACGATGATTCTAAGTGAAATAAGTCACACAGAAAAAGAAACTTATCATATGATATCACTTATGAAGATCCTGTAAACATGGCTACACTTGAACTGAGTTAAGAAAGAGAACAGTGTCTCATATTTAGAAAACACTCTTATGCCTGCTTAAGGGGGAAGGAGAGGTGGGGTGATGCATAAAACCAGAGTTTCAAATAAGCACAGGTACCGTTTCAAAAACCAACTATGGAATAGACAAGACCTACACCTTCCTCAGTGAAAGGGAATCAAAACCCCATATTTCCCGCAGAGGAATATATCTGACTAGTAAGAATCTTAAAACCTCTGTATTGATATGTTTCCGTAAGGGAATCAAGTGTGTCTAGACTGGCATAAACATGGCAGCGAGAATCAGCTCAAACCCACTATAAAAATTAATTTCAAAAACAAACAAAAAAACTGGGAAATTCTTTACAATTCCTTCAGGGTCTGTGATGAAACCTGGAATGGTCCTATCTACAACGACAGCTGGATGTGGCATAAGGCTGGACACTTGGGACTGAGAGGATTGGTGAGATTGGGTGAGCAAATGCAGACCCTTTAAAGCACAAATGCCTGGCACCCATTCCATGGTTCCGAACTCTGCAGGTTGAAGGGAATATTACTACAGCTATAACATGTGCGGGAAACCTAGATAACGGACACACTGTGAATACTAAAGGTTTCTAAAAGTCAACGAATAGTCCCTCTCCTGGTGCTCTGGTTTGACTTTCCATCTGCTTTACTATCAATCTCCCAACTTGGAGAGACAGACACTTTAACCTCCTGGATCGCACAGGTTTCCAATTTGGCAGTGGATGAAAGGGAAGAGGGAGAACCAATGAGAGAGTGCTGTAAGGCATTTGGACGGGCACATATCTCTCTAACTTCCTGGCAGGGAGAAGAAGTAACCAAAGTCTCAGCCCCCCACTGGGAACCAGCATAGGTCCTGAACCAGAATTTTGGACTTGCGGTCAGCTCACAGAAAACGAGTAGAAAAATGGAGCTCAGGGGCACAGCAATTCACAAACTGGCAGAGTAATAAAGGACAACTATCGTCCAAAAATCTGTTGAGGGAAGGCAACGAGGCGGACTTGAAAGCGAGGCAGAATAGCAGGAAACAGATTTCAAGAGGTACGTTGGAATCGCCTGTGAAGCAGAGGAAGAGAGGCACAACTTCGAAAATGATGCAGTTGGCCAAAAAATGTGTATGCGTTTTCCTCTGAATATATAGGGGAGAAAACGCATACGCCTTTTTTGGCCAAGCAAGCAAGCGGGCAATGCAAATCTGCACTAAAAAGAAGTATCACTTCCGACCATTCAAAAGGGACATCCACAAAATGTGTAAAATCCAAAAAGGCAAGACAGGCCCTGGACAACAGGGAGCCTTGTTTTGCTGCAGGGCGGGATGTAAATTGCCAACTGCCTCTCTGGAGTAGTTCATTGTGTTCCCTCAAACAAGTAAAGAACAGAGCTACAGAGCCAAGTGCACTTCCAGTCTAGGGAATATACCTTGGGAAAACTGAAAATCAATAAGACACAGCCAACCCAATATTTAGGGCTGCACTGCTTACAAGAACCTCAACTTGGGTACACCATAAATATCCCAGGAAAGATAAAAATGGTTCAAAAAATTGTGGTACTTACATACGATGGAATATCCCTCAGCCATGCAATCAATGTCACAAGACCAGTAGCAGCAAAATGAGTGGATTCAGGTACGTTGATTCTAAGTGAAATAAGTCACACAGAAACAGAAACTTATCATAAGATATCACTTATGTAGATCCTGTAAACATGGCTACACTTGAACTGAGTTAGGAAAGAGAACAGTGTCTCACATTTGGAAAACACTCTTATGCCTGTTTAAGGGGGAAGGAGAGGTGGGGTGATGCATAAAACCAGAGTTTGATATAAGCACAGGTACCGTTCCAAAAACCAACTAAGGAATAGACAAGACCTATACCTTCCTCAGAGAAAGGGACTCAAAACCACATATTTCCCACAGAGGAATATATCTGACGAGTAAGAATCTTAAAACCTATGTATTGATATCTCTCCGTAAGGGAATCAAGTGTGCCTAGACTGGCATAAACATGGCAGCGAGAATCAGCTCAAAACCACTATGACAAGGAATTACAAAAACAAAAAAAAAACAAAAAAGGAAATTCTTCACAATTCCTTCAAGGTCTCTGATGAAACCTGGAATGACCCTATCTACAGTGACAGCTGGATGTGGCATAAGGCTGGACACTTGGGAATGAGAAGATTGGTGAGATTGGGTGAGCAAATGCAGACCTTTAAAGCAATAATGCATGGCACCCATTCCATGGGTCCCAATTCTCCAGGTTGATGGGAATATTACTACAGATATAACATGTACGGGAAACCTAGAGAATGCACACACTGTGAATACGAATGGTTTCTAAAACTCAACGAATAGTCCCTCACCTGGTGCTCCCGTTGGACTTTCCAACTGCTTTACTATCAATCTCCCAACTTGGAGAGACAGCCCCTTTAACCTACTGGTTCGCACAGGATGCCATTTGGCTGAGGATGAAAGTGAAGAGGGAGAACTAATGAGAGAGTAGCTGTTAGGCATTTGGACGGGCACATGTCTATCTAATTTCCCAGCAGGTAGAAGAAATAACCAAAGTCTCAGCCCCCCATCGGAAACCAGTATAGGTCCTGAACAAAAATTTTGGACTTGCGGTCAGCTCACAAATAACGAGTAGAATAATGGAGCTCTGGGGCACAGCAATTCAAAACTGGCCGACTAATAAAGGACAACTATCATCCATAAAACTGGTGAGGGAAGGCAACGAGGCGGACATGAAAGCGAGGCAGAATAGCAGGAAACAGATTTCAAGAGGTACGTTGGAATCGCGTTTAAAGCACAGAAAGAGGGGCAAAATTTCAAAAATGATGCACTTGGCCAAATAGAGCGTATGCGTTTTCTCATGAATATATTCAGGAGAAAACGCATACGCCCTTTTTGGCCAAGCAAGCAGGCAGGCAATGCAAATCTGCACTACAAAGAAGTGTCACTTCCCACCGGTCAAAAGGGACATCCACAAAATGTGTAAAAACCAGAAAGGCAAGACAGGCCCTGGAGAACAGGGAGCCTTGTTATGCTGATGTGCGGGATGTAAATTGCCAACTGCCTCTCTGGAGGAGTGCATTGTGTTCCCTAAAACAAGTAAAGAACAGAGCTACAGAGCCAAGGGCACTTCCAGTCTAGGGAATATACCTTGGGAAAACTGAAAATCTATAAGACAGAGCCACCCCAAAATTTAGGGCTGCACTGCTTACAAGGACCTCAACTTGGGTACACCTTAAATATCCCAGGAAATATAAAAATGGTTCAAAAAATTGTGGTACTTACGTACGATGGAATATCCCTCAGCCATGAAATCAATGTCATAAGTCCAGTAGCAGCATAATGGTTGGATTCAGGTACGATGATTCTAAGTGAAATAAGTCACACAGAAACAGAAACTTATCATAAGATATCACTTATGAAGATCCTGTAAACATGGCTACACTTGAACTGAGTTAGGAAAGAGAAAACAGTCTCACGTTTAGAAAACACTCTTATGCCTGCTTAAGGGGGAAGGAGAGGTGGGGTGATGCATAAAACCAGAGTTTGATATAAGCACAGGTACCGTTCCAAACACAAACTATGGAATAGACAAGACCTACACCTTCGTCAGTAAAAGGGACCCGAGGCATCTGTGAGTAAACGTGAGCTGAGCCCCAGGCCAGCTGCTGTTGAACTTTTCCACCATTCCCAGGTAAAACACCTGAATATGTACAAGGGCTTGAAAGCTTAGAGGAAGGGCAGTGGAGCCACACCAGCGACAGCACGCAGGCCAACTTGGTGCCCACAGGCCAGCCAGGATGGTCCTGGCCCTGGGCGCTCTTCTGGAAGCTTTCCATTGCCCTGCCTGAGATACCCCTCCTGTCCCTGCCCCCACTGCTTTTTTCCTTCCTCACCTCTGTCTGGAGAGAAATTCCAACGGAAGGTGTGGGTGATACATCCTCTTGTTTACATGTGGCATCCTGGCAACTCCTGCAGAAAGTCCAGCAGAGACCCACTCACACCGGGCCACCCACAAAGCCGTGGCCCCTCACTCCCTCCCACCAGCACAGCCCCGAGACTGCTGACGGGGCAGAGAATATGGAGTCAGGCACAGCTTCAGGGGCTATTGCTGCCTGCAGTGCTGTTTATATTGACCTCATCCCAGGCACACCTGGGGAGGGCCGGCCAGCAGGGTGAGGCTACCCAGGTCAGCTAATCCTCAGCCCTCAGGGAATCACATTGTTGAAAATGGACCTCGCTAAGGCAGAATAGAAGCCAAGGAATAAAAGGACACAATGCCATTTGCAGCACCTTAGGTGTGTCTAGAGGTAATCACGTGACTTGAAGTAAGTCAGAAAGTGAAAGACACATATGATATCTTATCTCTTATAGGTGTGACCGAAAAATGGATACCAGGACAGATATTTCCACGGAGAAGGGCAATCACAGATTCATTAAACAAACTTATGGTTCACCAATGGAAACGTGTGAGGGTTGGTTTCATTATGATATTGGGGTAAACAGACATATACAAACACAGGTGACATATATAATCACTAAAGACCTACAGAATACCAAGAGAAGACTACTGAACATTCTGTCATAAGGTACATGGGAAAAGGATCCCAGGAAGAACAGACATATGTATATGTGTAAAAGAACCACATCTTCCACACCTACAACAAGCCAAACATTGTAATCAAATTTGCTGTAATAAAAAATAAAAAATTAAATTAAAAACACGAACAAGAAGTAGTGAGACAAACATGAGGGGCTTTCTCCTGGCACATTGCATTCTAAATTCCAATCTAGAACACGACTTCCATTGAGGCTCTGTTGCCCTAGTAACCAGATTTGGTAAGGGAGAACTGCTGCCACCTTGTGGCCGTTTCACACAACAGCAGCTTTAATTCCAGCGCTAATGGTCTGTTGATATTCAAAATCATTGCAGGCCTGTAAATGACACCTGCCCTGAAAACAAATCCTGGGTTCATATATCGACCAAAAAATTCAAAGGATGTCCATATTTCAAAACGACAGTTTCAAAAGGCATATTTTACACACATTAGTGTTCTGCTTCTTTTTCTTTCTTTGTTTTTTTGTTAAAAAAATGGGAATGGAATAAGGCATCCCTCAGAATGGGCGAAAATATTTGCAAACGTATCAATGGACAAAGGTTTAGTCTCCAATATATATAAAGAGCTCATGCAGCTTAATATTAAAAAAACAAACAACCCAATACAAAAATGGGCAGAAGATCTAAAGAGACGTTTCTTCAAAGAAGACACAGAGATGGCCAAGACGCACATGAAAAGCTGCTCAACATCACTAATTATTAGAGAAATGCAAATCAAAACTACAATGAGGTATCACCTCACACCTGTTAGAATCGGCATCATCAGAAAATCTACAAACAACGAATTCTGGGGAGGGTGTGGACAAAAGGATCCCTCTTCCACTAGTGGTGGAAATGTAAATTGATACAGTCACGATGTAGAACAATATGGAGTTTCCTTAATAAAACTAGAAATAGAATTACCATATGATCCAGCAATCCCACTTCTGGGCATATACCCAGAGAAAACCATAAATCAAAAAGGCACATTCACCACAATGCTCATTTCAGCACTATTTACGATAGCCAGGTAATGGAAGCAACCTAAATACCCACAGACAGACGAATGGATAAAGATGTGGTACATATATAAAATGGAATATTACTCAGCCATAAGAAGGAATGAAACTGGGTCATTTGTAGAGACGTCGATGGATCTAGAGACTGTCATACAGAATGAAGTAAGTCAGAAAGAGACAAACAAATATTGTATATTAATGCATATATGTGGAACCTAGAAAAATCGTACAGATGAACTGGTTTGCAGGGAAGAAATAGAGACACAGAGGTAGAGAACACACGTATGGACACCAAGTGTGGGAAGCCATGGGGAGGTGGTGTTGGGATGAGTTGGGATATTGGGATTGACCTGTATACATGTATATGCATAAAATAGATAACTAATAATAACCTGCTGTATAAAAAAATAAATAAAATTAAATTTCAGAATTTTAAAAAAAAATTAAATATAAAACAGAGAAAAGTTCTTCCCTTCACACAGATGTATTTATATGAATGAATTATTTCCATTCTTATATCTATAAATACATAAAAGAGGAATAAAATCTAACTTGAACCAAAAAAGAAAAAATAAAAACCTGAACCCACGAGTTAGACAGAGGAAAACACTATCAGGGCACTTGCTCCAGCGGTAAACAATTCTGAAATTGGTCAGAGGTGGGGAATCATCTCCCATAGAGCCAGCAGCCCACTCCTACGCAAGGAGCGTCCTCATTGTAAAGCGGGGGGCCATGCCGAGGCATCTGTGAGTAACCGTGAGCTGAGCCCCAGGCCAGCTGCTGCTGAACTTTTCCCACCCTTCCCAGGTAAAACACCTGAATATGTACAAGGGCTTGAAAGCCTAGAGGAAGGGCCGCAGAGCCACACCAGCGACAGCACGCAGGCCAACTTGGTGCCTGCAGGCCAGTCAGGATGGTCCTCTCCCCAGATGTTCTTCTGGAAGCTTTCGATTTCCCTGCCTGAGATACTCCTCCTGCCACGGCCCCCACTGCTTTTTTACTTCCTCACCTCTGCCTGGGGAGAAATTCCAGCGGCAGGTATCGGTGACACATCCTCTTCTTTAGCAGGTGGCAGCCTGGCAACTCCTGCAGAAAGTCCAGCAGAGCCCCACTCACACTGGGCCACCCACAAAGCCACGGCCCCTCACTCCCTCCCACCAGCACTGCACCGGCACTGCCTACGGGGCAGAGAATATGGCGTCAGTCACAGCTACAAGGGCTGTCGCTCACTGGAGAGCTGTTTATATTGCCCTCAACCCAGGCACACCTGTGGAGGGCTGGCAGGCAGTTTCAGGCTGCCAAAATCAGCCAATCCTCACCCCTCAGGGGCTCACAGTTGCAGAAAATGAAACTTGCTAAACGGGCCAGGCCCTAGGAACAGGTGTGGGCTCTTGAGAGTCAGGATAGACAAGGGGCTGCAGCTGCGGCTTGTTTTCTTATCATTTTATCTGGTCCATGAGTGGAAAACAACTTCAAGAAGACCCTATCCTAATGAGAGGAACCAAGGAGTCAGGGAGAGGAGTGATGGTGGGTGGAGACAGAGGCCTGGTGCCCTGGCTGCAGTGGAAGTGTCTGGAAGACCAGGCAGAAAGAGCCTGCAGAGAGTGATAGCCATGGTCACAGACCTGTCAGAGCTGCTGTTTGTTAGTTCAAGTCCTGCTCTGAGGAATTCTGTGTCAGCTGTGAGCCACAGGTGAGCTGGGGGTTCTCTGCAAGGTGGGCTATGTGCACAGTTCCTGTGTGCCCAGCCCTGCTGGGGTACCTGCCCAGGGGAGCTCCGTATCCTGGGAAGGGCCTGAGTAGGAGAGCCCCATGGGCTGCTGGGTAGCTGCAGAGGTGAGCTCCATAACCTGGGAGGGACTTGACCACGAGAGCCCCGTGGGCTGTGGGGTAGGGGTGCAGCCCAGGTGAGCTCCATATCCTGGGATTGGCCTGACCACGAGAGCCCCATGGGCTGCTGGAGACCTGGTAAAGGATATCAGGACAGTCAGTGAAGCCACCGAGGATATACATCCAGTAGCTCCTATTTCCTACTACCTGCTGGTCATTCTACCTTCCACCAGGCCATGGCATTCTGTATTAGACTTCAGTGATGCCTTCTTCTGTATTCCATTCATCTCAGAGTCACAAGAATTTTTGGCTTGTGAGTGGCAGGACACAACATGCAACAAAAGCAATAATGCTGGGCCGTCCTGCCCCAATGGTTCAAAAATCCCCACACCATCATTGGGGAAATGTCCTCTAAAGACCTAAAAGTTCAACCTCTGTAAAAGGGAACCCTCCTTCAATATGCAGATGACATTCTGATCGCCAGGCCTACTAAAGACGCCTCTGAACTACCTAGCCAAGAAAGGATAGAAGGTGTCCAAGAAAAACGCTCAAATATCCCAGGCTAAGGTGACATGCCTGGGCTTCATTCTCACAGATATTCGGAGAAACACATCCCAGGATAGGGAAGAAGCCATTTGCAGCCTCACCTCTTCTAAAACTAGAAGACAGCTTAGGGGTTCCTGGGGAGGCCAAGGTTTTCTGCATCTGGATCCCTAACTACAGTGTAATAGCTGGGCCTCTACATGAAACACTGACACGAAAAGATGATGATCCTTTTGAATAGAATCCAGAAGCAGCCTTTCAAGAATGGAAAGAGCAGTCAATACAGACCCTTGCCCAGGAACTCCCTAATTTAGCTAAACCCTTTGACCTTTACATACCCGGTCAAAGGTTAATCGCCCTTGGAGCCTTAGTGCAAAAACTGGGACCACTTGAAATGGAGCAACACAAGAATGCCCTTCAGGTATGATAAACTATGGTCACCAAGGGCTTTGCCCACCGACTCATCAGGCCAGGATACTGGGGTATCTAAAAAGCTGGAAATCAGCAGCCCGCAAGGCCAGCTCCCTCCTAAGGGAAAAGGACCCCACGTGGTGATCCTAACCACCCATCATGCCCTGAAGTTGCAGGGGTCACTCTGTGGACACACTGACCCCGAGTGAGGAGGACCTCCAACTCCAACCTCCAGAGAGATAAACGGGGGCAACGGGCCCCCAAGATGACTCGTGTGACCATCACTTGACCTGGAGTTTCTCTCAGAAAACGACAAGACTGTGCCCCGAAAGAGCAGACTACTGCTTGCAGGACTTACTGCACCCAGAGGGGAGCTAATAAGCTTGGCTGGGGAAACGTATATCACGCTTTCACCATAGAAAACCCTACAGACACCACGGTGATGGTGGCCAATATGACCGGCTGGACTGCTGGCTACTTCTAAAGGCCATTGACTCAGTGGACGTCATGGTCCTGGATCACCACTGACCCTGGACTTTCTGGGAGTTGCGCGGGCAGGGCTCTGACACATGGTGCTGTTTGTACATTATTTCAGGGACCTAATTAAAGAAAGCACAGACTACTGGTCAGAGCATCTAGTCTGGCATAAACTGTCAGCCTAAGGTCGCCGAACATATGTGGGGTGGGGTGAAACCTGCCACCTCAGCATCTCTGCGCCTCTCTTTCCTGGACCCTTAAAGGTCATTAGAATCTGTAACACTTCCAATGCTGGTGCTCAGGCGGACGAGAAGTGAGGCAGGAGGCCTTGGGACAATCAACCTCACCAGGAGGCTGGTGGGGAGACGTTTTGCACCTCCCCCCATGTATCAGGGCTCCCACCACAGCATGAAGCAGTTACAAAAGAGGGGTCTGCACCCTCAACACCCCAAGAATAAGGAACGGAACAAAAAGCAGAGGAGGTGTTCGTCTCCGGCAACGTTCATTAAAAATTCCTGGGAGATAAAAAGAGAATCTGCGCAATAAAATAAGGTCTAACCTGTATTTCCTTTGTGCTTTGTCTAATTTCACGTGCTCCTAGGGTTCCGTATGCAGAGGTCCCACACCCGGCACTTCAGACCCGATTTCCTAGTGCAGAATGGCTGGGTCGACACCTCAGCTAGCGGGGTCCCATGCAGACTCCGCGGCATACAGCCTGAGCTGCAGCCAACGCAGCCCTCGAGAGCTCCATCCCCTCCCTCCCACTGACGCTGCCGGGGACCCTACACAGCAGCCCAGCCCACAGCCCATGGGGGAGTGCACGCTCTCACCTCTCCATTCTGTATTCAAAATACTGTTTCCTTTGCTTCTGAACCAAACTCAGTCTTGATCTGTTGGCTCCAATGACACTGGTCACGGGGACTCCTGCTGGGGTCCACTCTGGAGGACCAGTAACAGAAATTGAGAACATTGTAACTTCAATGAACAGATGTGTGAGCCAAACTGTAGTTAACATAGAGCAGTGTATAATGCTCGGGTAAAATAAGATGTTTCTAAGACTTACATTTGATATTTCCATCACTTTCCTATAAGCAAGTTCAGTGAAGACGTCTGTCTTATTTGTCAGGTCAACATTAGAGAAATGAAGTGATTTATTTCCATGTACATCGAATACTCTTGGCTGAAGCTTCAATCTTGTTTTGAATGCTTTTCCATTGAAAATGATACCTCTCTTTCAGCTCCCCCATTTCTGAGAAGTATAAAATCTTATAATTTATTATTACCAAAGGGGAAAGGTAGGAGAAGGGATAAATTAACAGTTTGGGATTAACACATACACACTGCTATGTATAAAATAGATCATCAACAAGGAACTACTGTATAGCACAGGGAACTACACTGAATATTTTGCAATAACCTATAAGGGGAAATAATCTGAAAAACAATAGATATTTTTATTGACATCATCTATCAATGACAGATAAAATGTAACCTAAGCAAGGCCGATGGTGAGCGCTTCTGACCCTGAAGATTTCAGTCATCTAAAGTTTGGGCTCTGCCTATTTCCCAAGGCCCTTAAAGGACATACGTGTAACCGTAGCTTAAAAATTCCCCAGTTTGGGTTTCGGGGAGGCACTGATTTGGAAAAATCCCTTGTGTTCTCCTTACATGCACGGGACCCTTCCTACAGCTAAAACATGCCTGTCACACCTAGAGGATGGTACACCGTTTGATCGGAAAGAGTTTGGAAAAGGCACCTCATCTCCTCATCGCCTGGTACTCGGGTTCAACCCTCCAGCATCTTTCCTAACAATCTCCTCACTTGGGGATATCAGCACCGTCAACATCCTGTTGCACACAGTTTGGAATTTGTCCAGAGGAGGAAGCGGAAGGATGAGAAAAATTTAGAGACAAGTCTTAGGTGTTCGGACAGGCACATGCCACTCTAATTTCCAATCCAGAAGGCAAATTCATCAAAGGCTAGAATTGCCCACGGAAACAGAATAGGGCTAGAGGAAATCCCGCTGTTTTGTGTCCAGTTTCCAAAAACACAAGTTGAAAAATGGAACTCAGGGGCACTAAAATTCATGAAACTGCAGAGTTGAAAATATATATCGTCGAAAAATGTCTTGAGGTAAGTCACAGAAAAGGACTTGTAAGCAAGGGAGAGTGGCAGGAAACAGATTTGAAGAGGTAGAAAGGACTCCCCATTAAAGCACAAGAAAAGGGGCTGAACATCGCCAATGATGCAGTTGGCCAAAAAGGGTGTATGCATTTTTTCTGAATATATTCAAGTAAAGGCCATACACACTTTTTATCCAACCAAACAGGTGGGCACTGGAAATCAATATCACAAAATGTATCACTTCACATCAGTCAGAAGGGCCATCCACATAAAGTGTAAACACCAGAAATGCAGGACAGGGCGAGGAGAAAAGGGAGCCCTGTGAGGCTGATAGTGGAAATGTAATTTGCCAACGGCCACTCTGGAGAAGTGTATTGTGTTTGCTAAAACATCTAAAAAATGAGCTACAGAGCATAGGGCACTTGCACTCATGGGCGTGTACCTTGGGAAAAACAAAAATCGACAGAAAACAGGCACCCGAACGTTTACCACCTCTCTGTTAAAAAGGGCCTCAACTTGGATATAACCTAAATGTCCCTGGAAGGATAAAATGGATAAAAGAGATGGGGTACTTATGTAGAGTGGAATATTACTCATCCAGAAATCAATGAAATAAGGCCAGTTGTAACAACTCTGGAGGAGTTACATACGATCATTCTAAGTGACATATGTCAGAAAGAAAAAGACACATATCATAAGATGTCACTTAAAGGTGGAATCAAAAATGGCTACACATGAAATAAATTACAAAACAGAAACATAGTCAAATATGTAGAAAATAGACATAAGGCTGCTAAATGGGAAAGGTGGGGAATGGTGAGGTATTATCCAGGAGGTTGAAATTAGCAAAGATACCATTCCAAGTACCAAATTGAATAACTGACAAGGCCTACACGGTACCTCAAAGAACTGCACTCAGCCCACTCAAGTCACTGGAAAATAATACATATGACTGGTAAGCATCTGAAAAAGAAGTTATTGTTGTCTCACAGTACATGAATCAAGTGGATGTACAGCAGCAAAAAACAGAGCTTTGAAAATCAGCTGTAACCAATATAAAAATAAATTTAAAACTATTTATAAAAACAGTGAGACAGACAAAAATTCTTACAACTTTTGTTGAAGGGCTACGATGTAACATGGATTGAACACATGTAGACCCACAGCAGGATGATTATATAAGGCTGGAAGCTATGCACGCTAAGAGATGTTAGAGAGGCTGGGTGAGGAAATGCAGACCTTTTAAAGTAATACTGCCTGGTACCCATTCCATGGGTCCCAAATCTGCAGGTTCAAGGGAATCTTCTGACAGCGAAAACATGCCTGGGAAACCGAGATGAATGTACACCGTGTGCTCAGGAAAGGTGTCTAAAATGCACCTCATTTTTGATCTCCTGGTGCTGGGGTTCGCCATTCCAGCCACATTACTAACAATTTCCCCAGTTGGAGGATCAGCACCTTTAACCTCCTCTTTTACACAGTTTGCAATTTGTGCAGAGGATAAATGGGAAGAGGGGGAACCAATGAGAGATTAGCTGTAGGACTTTTGACAGGCACATGTCACTCTAATTTCCCATTAGGAAGAAGAATTAACCAAAGGCTCAGCCTGCCTCCCCAGAACCAGAATAGGGCCAGAAGTAATCCAATGGTTTGGCGGCCAGCTCACAAAAAAAGCGAGTTGCAAAATGGAGCTCAGGAGCAGACAATTCAAAGACCTGCAAAGATATAAATGATAACCAACGTCCAAAAATATATTCAGGTAAGGTAACGAAGAGGATCTGAATGAGAGGCAGAATTGCAGGAAACAGATTTCAAAAGGTAGATTGTACTCACATTTAAAGCATATGAAAAGCAGCAGAATTTCTAAAATGAGGCGGTTGGGCAAAAGGGTTTATGCATTTTTTTCGTGAATATCTTCAGGAAAAAAAACACATGCAGAGTTTTTGTCCAACCAAGCAAGAGGGAAATGCAAATCCGCACAACAAAGAAGTCTCAATTTCCACTGCTCAGAAAGGCCATCCAAAAAATGTGTACAAACCAGAAATGCAGGAGAGGCCATGGAAAACAGGGAGCCTAGTCACGCTGATGGGTGGGGTATAAATATCCAAGAGCCACTCTGAAGAAGTGTATGCTGTTTTTAAAACATCTAAAATACAAAGCCCCGGAGCAAGGGGACTTCAACTCATGGACATATAACTTGGGAAGACTAAATGTCAATAAGACACAGGCACCCCAAAGTTTAGGGCTGCTCTGCATACAAGAACCTCAACTTTGGTACACCTAAAATATCCCAGGAAAAAGAGAAATGCATAAAGAACTTGTGGTAATTTTGTACAACGGAATATCACTCAGACGTGAAATCAATGTATACAAGGCCAGTAGCAGCATAAAGAGTGGATTTAGGTATGATGATTTTAAGGGAAATTAGTCACACAGAAAAAGAATCTTATCATAAGATATCACTTATAGAGGGAATGTCAATATCACAACACATGAACTGAATTAGGAAAGAGAACAGAGTCTCACATTTAGCAAAAATCTCTTATGCCTGCTTCAGGGGAAAGGAGAGGTGGGGTGATGCATAAAACCAGAGTTTGATATTAGCACAGGTACCATTCCATAAACCAAATACAGAATAGACAAGACCTACACCTTCCTCAGTGAACGGGACTCAACACCCCTATGCCCCACAGAGGAATATATCTGACTACTAAGAATCTTATAACCTATGTATTGATATGTCTGCGTAAGGGAATCAATTGTGTCTAGACTGGCATAAACACATCAGTGAAAATCAGCTCAACCCCATTATAAAAATGAATTTCAAAAAACCCCAAAAAAACAGCGAAATTCTTACACAATTCCTTCAGGGTTTCTGATGAAACCTGGAATGACCCTATCTGCAAAGACAGCTGGATGAGACATAAGGCTGGACACTTGGGACTGAGAGGACTGGTGAGATTGGGAGAGAAAATGCAGACCTTTTAAAGTAGTAATGCATGCCACCATTCCATGTGTCCCAAATCTCCAGGTAGAAGGGTATATCACTACAATTATAACATGTATGGGAAACCTAGAAAATGGACACCCTGTGATGGCGAAATGTTTCTAAAACTCTCCTAATTTTTCCTCTCCTTGTGCTCCACTTTGGCATTCCAACTGCTTTACTATCAATCTCCCAACGTAGGAGAGTCAGCCCCTATAACCTCCTGGTTCGCACAGTTTGCTAATTGTGCAGAGGATGAAAGGGAAGAGGGAGAACCAATCAGAGAGTAGATGTAGGCATTTGGAAGGTCACATGTCACTCTAAGTTCCCGGCAGGAAGAAGAATTAACCAAAGCCTCAACCACCCACAGGGAACCAATATAGCGACCCCTGGAACCAGTATTGGTCCTGAAGCAAAATTGTGGATTTGCGGCCAGCTCACAAAGATGGGATTTGAAAATTGGAGCTCAGGGGCACAGCAATTCACAAACCTGCAGACTTATAAAGGACTACTCTCTTCCAAAAATCTGTTGAGGGAAGGCAATGAAGCGGACTTGAAAATGAGGCAGAATTGCACAAAACATATTTCAAGAGGTAAATTGGAATCGCCTTTAAAGCATAGGAAAAACATCCCAACTTGGACAGAGATGCACTTGGCCAAAAAGGGCGTATGCCTTTTCTCCTGAATATATTCAGAAGAAAACGCATACGCCCTTTTTGGCCAATCAAGCAAGCGTGCAATACAAATCCACACTACAAAGAATTGTCACTTACCACCGGTCAAAAGGGACATCCGAATATCTGTAAAAACCAGAAAGGCAAGAGAGAGATGGCAAGGGCATGAAGCAATGTGATCCCAGTGGTCATGGAGGATTGTGATGACAAGCGCATGGAGAATTGTGATGACAAGATTATGTACCATTTTGTTGACAAAGGCAAGGACCATTATGATGACAAGCTTCATGGAGCACTGTGATGACAAGCATCACGGAGCATTGTGATTACAGGGGTCATGGAGCATTGGGATGACAAGCGCATGGATCATTGTGATGACAATGGTCATGGAGCATTTTAATGACAAGAGTCCCGGATCATTGTGTTGTCAGGGTTCATGGAGCGTTGTGATGACAGTGGTCATGGAGCATTGTGATGACAAGGTACTGGAGCACTGTGATGAGAAGACCATGGAGCTTTGTGATGACAAGTCTCATGGAGCATTCTGATGAAAAGTGCCATGGAGCATTGTGATTACAGGGGTCTTGGAGCATTATGATGACAAGGGCATGGAGCATTGGGATGAGAAGGCCATGGACCGTTCTGATGACATGCATCATGGAGCTTTGTGAGGACAAGGGCATGGAGCATTGTGATTACAGTGGTCTTGGAGCACTGTGATGAAAAGGGCATGGATCATTTTTATGAAAAAGGCATGGAGCCTTGTCATGACAGGGTTCAAGGAGCAAACTGACAACAAGTGTCAGGGAGCATTGTGATGACAAAGGTATTGAGTATTGTGATGACAAAGGTCATGGAGCATTGTGATGAGAAGACCATGGATAACTGTGATGACGAGCGTCATGGGGCGTTGTGATGATAAGTGTTATGGAACATATTGATCACAAGGATTTGGAGCATTGTGATGACAGAGGTCATGGAGCATTGTGGTTTCATTGTGATGACAATAGCCTGAAGCATTATGATGATGGGCATGGTGCATTGTGATGACAGGGTTCATGGAGCATTGAGATGAAAAGGGGCATGGAGCATTGCGATTACAGGAGTCTTGGAGCATTGTGATGACAAAGGCATGGAACATCGTGAATGAGAAGGCCATGGAGCATTCTGTTGACATGCGTCATGGAGCTTTGTGATGACAAGGGCATGGAGCATTGTGATTACAGGGGTCTTGGAGCATTGTGATGACAAGGGTCATGGAGCCTTGTGATGACAAGGCTGTGGAACATTGTGATGGCAGGGGTCAGGGAGCATTGTTATGACAGGGGTAATGGAGCATTGTGATGACAAGGGCATGGAGCATTGGTCTGAAAAGTTTCATGGATTATTGTGATGAGAGGGGGCAAGGAGCATTGTGATGACAAGGGCATGGAACACTGTGATACATGGGTCATGGAGGATTGTAATGAGAAGCGCATGGAGCATTGTGATAAGAATGGCATCGAGCATTGTGATGAAAAGCATCATGGAGCCTGTGATGACAAGGGCATGGAACAATGTGATGAGAGGGTTCATGGAGCATTGTGATGACAATGGCATGCAGCATTGTGATGACAAGGGTCTTTGAGCTTTGTGATGACAAAGGTCATGGAGCATTTTGATGACAAGGGTGTGGTGCATTCTGTTGTGAAGGGCAGGGAGCATTGTGATGACAGGGGTTATGGAACATTGTGATGTCAGGGGAATGGAGCATTGTGATGATAAAGGCATGTAGCATTGTTGTGACAAGGGTCATGGAATATTGTGATGACAGGGGTGAGGGAGTATTGTGTTGACTAGTGATGGAACATTGTGATATCAGTGGTGAGAGAGCATTTTGATGAGAAGTGCATGGAGCAGTGTGATGACAAGGTTTATGGAGCATTGTGATGACAAAGATGTGGAGCATTGTAATGACAAGTGCATGGCACATTGTGATGCCATGGGTCATGGAGTATTGTGCTAACAAAGGCATTGAGCATTGGGATGACAAGGGTCACCTAGCATTGTGATGAAATGTTCATGGAGCGCTGTGGTGACAAAGGTCACAGAGCCTTGTGATGATGAGGGCATGAACCATTGTGATGACAAAGGTCATGAAGCATTGTGATGACTGGAGTCAGGGAGCATTGTGATGACAGGGGTCATAGAGCATTGTGATGAAAGGGCATGGAGCATTGTGATGACAGGGGCATGTTGCATTGGTTTGACAAGTTTCAGGGATTATTGTGATGACAGTGGGCATGGCGCATTGTGATGACAAGGGCATGGAGCATTGTGATGAGAAGGTCATGGAGTATTGTGAAGAAGGGTGTCAGGGAGCATTGTGATGACATATGTCATGGTCCATTGCGATGACAATGGAATGGAGCATTGTGATGCCAAGTGTCATGGAGGATTGTGATGACAAAGGTAATGGAGCATTTTGATGACAAGCGCTTGGAGCATTGTGATGACAAGGGTCATGGAGCATTGTGATAACAAGGGCCATTGAGAATTTTGATGACATGTTCATGAAGCATTGTGATGACAATCACATGGAGCTTGCTGTGACAGGGATCATGGAGCATTGCGATGACAAGTGCATAGAGAATTGTGATGACAAAGCATGTAACACTGTGATGAAAAGCATCATGGAGCACAGTGATGCCAAGAACGTGGAGAATTGTGATGACAGGGGACATGGAGCATTGTAATGACCAGGGCATGGAGTATTGTGATGCCAAGACCGTGGAGCATTGTGATGAGAAGACCATGGATAATTGTGATGATGAGCGTCATGGAGCACTGTAATGACAAGGGGTATGGAGCATTGTGATAACAGGGGTCATGGAGCATTGTGATGACAAGTTTCATGGAGCATTCTGATGACAAGCTTGTGGAGTATTTTGATGACAATGACATGGAGCATTTTGATGAAAATGGCATGGGGCATTGTGATGAAAAAGACATGGAGCCTTTTCATGACAGTTTTCAGGGAGCATTCTGACGACAAGTGTCAGGGTCCATTGTGATGACAAAGGTCATGGAGAATTGTGACGACAAGGGCATGGAGTATTGTGATGACAAGCACATGGAGCTTGCTATGACGGGGTCATGGAGCATTGCGATGACAAGTGCATAGAGAATTGTGATGACAAAGCATGTAACACTGTGATGAGAAGTGTCATGGAGCATAGTGATGCCAAGATCGTGGAGAATTGTGATGACAGGGGAAATGGAGCATTGTGATGACCAGGGCATGGAGCATTGCGATGGCAAGATCGTGGAGCATTGTGATGAGAAGACCATGGATAATTGTGATGACGAGGGTCATGGAGCACTGTAATGACAAGGGGTATAGAGCATTGTGATGACAGTGGTCATGGAGCATTGTGATGACCGGGGACATGGAGTATTGTGATGTCCAAGGCATGGAGCACTGTGATGGCAAGACCGTGGAGCATTGTGATGAGAAGACCATGGATAATTGTGATGAGGAGCATCATGGAACACTGTAATGACAAGGGGCATGGAGCATTGTGATGACAGGTGTCATGGAGCATTGTGATGACAGGGGTCATGGATCATTGAGATGACAAGGGTCACGGAGCATTCTGATGACAAGCTTGTGGAGTATTGTGATGACAATGGCATGAAGCATTGTGATGAAAAGGGCATGGATCATTGTGATGAAAAAGGCATGGAGACTTGTCATGACAGGGTTCAATGAGCATACTGATGACAAGTGTCAGGGAGCATTGTGATGACAAGTGTATTGAGAATTGTGATGACAAAGGTCATGGAGCATTGTGATGAGAATTCCGTGGATAATTGTGATGACCAGCGTCATGGGGCGTTGTGATGACAAGTGTTATGGAACATTGTGATCACAAGGGTTTGGAGCATTGTGATGAGAGAGGTCATGGAGAATTTTGATTTCATTGTGATGACAATAGCATGAAGCATTATGATGATGGGCATGGTGCATTGTGATGACAGGGTTCATGGAGCATTGAGATGCAAAGAGGCATGGATCATTGTAATAACAACGGTCTTGGAGCATTGTGATGACAAGGGCATGGAGTATTGTGATGAGAAGGCCATGGAGCATTCTGATGACATGCGTCAGGGAGCTTTGTGATGACATGGGCATGGAGCATTGTGATTACAGGGGTCTTGGAGCATTGTGATGACAAGGGTCATGGAGTCTTGTGATGACAAGGCCGTAGAACATTGTGATGGCAGGGGTCATGGAGCATTGTTATGACAGGTGTAATGGAGCATTGTGATGACAAGGGCATGGAGCATTGGTCTGAAAAGTTTCATGGATTATTGTGATGAGAGTGAGCATGGAGCATTGTGATGACAAGGGCACGGAACACAGTGATACATGTGTCATGGAGGATTGCAATGACAAGGGCATGGAGCATTGTGATGACAAGCGTCATGGAGCTTTGTGATGACAACGGCATGGAGCAATGTGATGAGAGGTTTCATGGAGCTTTGTGATGACAATGGCATGGAGCATTGTGATTCCAAGGGTCATGGAGCTTTGTGATGACATAGGCCATGGAGCATTTTTATGACAAGGGCGTGGTGCATTGTGATGAGAAGGGCAGGGAGCATTGTGATGACAGGGTCATGGAGCAATTGGATGAAAAGGGTCATGGAACATTTTGATGACAGTGTTTATGGATCATTGTGATGTTAGGGGTCATGGAACATTGTGATGAAAAGGGTCATGGAGCATTGTGATGACAGGGGTTATGGAACATTGAGATGTCAGGGGTCATGGAGCATTGTGATGATAAGAGCATGTAGCATTGTTGTGACAAGGGTCATGGAACATTGGGATGACAGGGTGGAGGGAGTATTGTGTTGACTAGTGATGGAACATTGTGATATCAGTGCTGAGAGAGCATTTTGATGAGAGGTGCATGGAGCATTGTGATGACAAGGCTGTGGAGCATTGTGATGAGAAACGCAGGGCACATTGTGATGACATGGGTCATGGAACATTGTGCTGACAAACGCATGGAGCATTGTGATGACAAGGTTTATGGAGCATTGTGATGACAACGATGTGGAGCATTGTGATGACAAGCGCATGGCACATTTGATGCCATGTGTCATGGAGTAATGTGCTGACAAAGGCATGGAGCATTGTGATGACAAGGGTCACAGAGCATTGTGATGAAATGTTCATGGAGTGTTGTGGTCACAAAGGTCACAGAGCCTTGTGATGACGAGGGCTTGGACCATTGTGATGACAAAGGTCATGAAGCATTGTGATGACTGGAGTCACGGAGCATTGTGATGACAGGGGTCATAGAGCATTGTGATGAAAGGGCATGGAGCATTGTGATGACAGGGTCATGGAGCATTTTTCTGACAAGTTTCATGGATTATTGTGATGACAGTGGGCATGGCGCATTGTGATGACAAGGGCATGGAGCATTGTGATGAGAAGGTCATGGAGTATTGTGAAGAAGGGTGTCAGGGAGCATTGTGAAAACATATGTCATGGTCTATGGCAATGACAATGGAATGTAGCATTGTGATGCCAAGTGTCATGGAGGATTGTGATGACAAAGGTAATGGAGCATTTTGATGACAAGGGCTTGGAGCATTGTGATGACAAGGGTCATGGCGCATTGTGATAACAAGGGCCATTGAGAATTTTGATGACATGTTCATGAAGCATTGTGATGACAATCACATGGAGCTTGCTATGACAGGGGTCATGGAGCATTATGATGACAAGTGCATAGAGAATTGTGATGACAAAACATGTAACACTGTGATGAGAAGTATCATGGAGCATAGTGATGCCAAGAACGTGGAGAATTGTGATGACACGGGACATGGAGCATTGTGATGACCAGGGCATAGAGCATTGTGATGGCAAGACCGTGGGGCATTGTGATGAGAAGACCATGGATAATTGTGATGACGAGCGTCATGGAACACTGTAATGACAAGGGGTATGGAGCATTGTGATGACAGGGGTCATGGAGCATTCTGAAGACAATGATCATGGAGCATTCTGATGACAAGCTTGTGGAGTATTGTGATGACAATGACGTGGAGCGTTGTGATGAAAAGGGCATGGAGTATTCTGATGAAAAAGGCATGGAGCCTTTTCATGACAGTGTTAAAGGAGTATTCTGACGACAAGTGTCAGGGAGCATTGTGATGACAAGTGTATTGAGAATTGTGATGACAAAGGTCATGGAGCATTGTGACGACAAGTGCATGGAGTATTGTCATGACAGTCATCATGCAGTGTTGTGATGACAAGTGTTATGGAACATTGTGATCACAAGGGGTTGGAGCATTGTGATGACAGAGGTCATGGACCATTTTGATTTCAAGGAGCATGGAGCATTGTGATGACAAGGGCATGGAGCAATGTGATCCCAAGGTTCATGGAGGATTGTGATGAAAATGGTAAAGGAGTATTGTGATGACAAGCTCATGGAGCATTGTGATGACAAGGTCATGTAGGATTTTGATGACACAGGCATGGAGAATTGTGATGATAAGGGTCATGGAGCACTGTGATGATAAGCGTCACGGAGCATTGTGATTACAGGGGTCATGGAGCGTTGGGATGACAAGGGCATGGATCATTGTGATGACAATTGTCATGGAGCATTGGGCTGAAAATGTTCATGGAGCATTGTGATGACAAGGGAATGGAGCATTGTGATGACAAGAGTCCCGGATCATTGTGTTGTCAGGGGTCATGGAGTGTTGTGATGACAGTGGTCATGGAGGACTGTGATGATATGGGTCATGGAGCATTGTGATGAGAAGGTCATGAAGCATTGGGCTGAAAATGTTCATGGAGTATTATGATGACAGGGGTCATGGAGCATTGTAATGAGAAGGGAATTGAGCACTGTGATGACAAGGTCCTGGAGCATTGTGATGGGAAGTCCATGGAGCCTTGTGATGACAATTCTCATGGAACATTCTGATGAAAAGGGGCATGGAGCATTGTGATTACAGGGGTCTTGGAGCATTGTGATGACAAGGGCATGGAGCATTTTGATGAGAAGGCCATGGAGCATTCTCATGACATGTGTCATGGAGCTTTGTGCTGACAAGGGCATGGAGCATTGTGATGAAAATGGCATGGATCATTGTTATGAAAAAGGCATGGAGCCTTGTCATGACAGGGTTCTAGGAGCATACTGACGACAAGTGTCACGGAGCATTGTGATGACAAGTGTATTGAGCATTGTGATGACAAAGTTCATGGAGCATTGTGATGAGAAGACCATGGATAATTGTGATGATGAGCGTCATGGGGTGTTGTGATGATAAGTTTTAGGGAACATTGTGATCACAAGGGTTTGGAGCATTGTGATGAGAGAGGTCATGGAGCATTTTGATTTCATTGTGATGACAATAGCCTGAAGCATTATGGTGATGGGCATGGTGCATTGTGATGACAGCGTTCATGGAGCATTGAGATGAAAAGGGGCATGGAGCATTGTGATTACAGGGGTCTTGGAGCATTGTGATGACAAGGGCAAGGAGCATTGTGATGAGAAGGCCATGGAGCATTCTGATGACATGCGTCATTGAGCTTTGTGATGACAAGGGCATGGAGCATTGTGATTACAGGGGTCTTGGAGCATTGTGATGACAAGGGTCATGGAGCCTTGTGATGACAATTGTGTGGAACATTGTGATGGCAGTTGTCATGGAGTATTGTTATGACAGGGGTAATGGAGCATTGTGATGAGAAGGGCATGGAGCATTGGTCTGAAAAGTTTCATGGATTATTGTGATGAGAGTGGGCATGGAGCATTGTGATGACAAGGTCACGGAACACTGTGATCCATGGGCCATGGAGGATTGTAATGACAAGGGCATGGAGCATTGTGATGAGAAGGGCATCGAACATTGTTTTGACAAGCGTCATGGAGCTTTGTGATGACAAGGGCATGGAACAATGTGATGAGAGGGTTCATGGAACATTGTGATTCCAAGGGTTATGGAGCTTTGTGATGACAAAAGTCATGGAGCATTTTGATGTCAAGGGCGTGGTGCATTTTGTTGAGAAGGGCAGGGAGCATTTTGATGACAGGGTCATGCAGCAATTTGATGAAAAGTGTAATGGAACATTTTGATGACAGGGGTTATAGAACATTGTGATGTCAGGGGTCATGGAGCTTTGGGATGAAAAGGGTCATGGAGCATTTTGATGACAGGGGTTATGGAACATTGTGATGTCAGGGGTCATGGAACATTGTGATGATAAGGGGATGTAGCATTGTGATGACAGGGGTCATGGAACATTGTGATTACAGGGGTGAGGGAGTATTGTGATGACTAGTGATGGAACATTGTGATATCTCTGTTGAGAGAGCATTTTGATGAGAAGTGCATGGAGCATTGTGATTACAAGGTTTATGGAGCATTACGATGACAATGTTGTGGACCGTTGTGATGAAAATCACGTGGCACATTGTGATGACAAGGGTCATGGAGCATTGTTCTGACAAAGGCATGGAGCATTGTGATGACAAGGGTCAGGGAGCATTGTGATGAAAAGTTCATGGAGTATTGTGGTTACAAAGGTCACAGAGCTTTGTGATGATGTGGGCATGGACCACTGTGATGACAAATGTTATGAAGCATTGTGATGACTGGAGTCACAGAGCATTGTGATGACAGGGGTCATGGAGCATTGTGATGACAAGGGCATGGAGCATTGTGATGACAGGGGCATGGAGCATTGGTCTGACAAGTTTAATAGATTATTGTGATGACAGTGGGCATGGGGCATTGTGATGACAAGGGCATAGGGCATTGTGATGAGAAGGTCATGGAGTATTGTGAAGACAGGTGTCAGGGAGCATTGTGATGACATATGTCATGGTCCATTGCGATGACAATGGCATGGAGCATTGTGATGCCAAATGTAATGGAGGATTGTGATGACAAATATAATGGAGCATTGTGATGACTAGGGCTTGGAGCATTATGATGACAAGGGCCATTGAAAATTTTCATGACAAGGTCGTGAAGCATTGTGATGACAAGGTGCTGGAGCATTGTGATGAGAAAACCATGGAGCCTTGTGAGACAAGTCTCATGGAGCATACTGATGAAAAGGGGCATGGAGCATTGTGATTAGAGTGTCTTGGAAAATTGTGATGACAAGGTGCTGGAGCATTGTGATGAGAAGGCCAAGAAGCAGTCTGATGACATGCGTCGTTGAGCTTTGTGATGACAAGGGCATGGAGCATTGTAATTACAGGTGTCTTGGAGCATTGTGATGAAAAACGCATGGATCATTGTGATGAAAAAGGCATGAAGCCTTGTCATGACAGGGTTCAAGGAGCATACAGAGAACAAGTGTCTGGGAGCATTTTGATGACAAGTGTATTGAGCATTGTGATGACAAAGGTCATGGAGCATTGTGATGAGAAGACCATAGATAATTGTGATGACGAGCGTCATGGGGCATTGTGATGACAGGTGTTATGGAATATTGTGATCACAAGGGTTTGGAGCAGTGTTATGACAGAGGTCATGGAGCATTTTGATTTCATTGTGATGACAATAGCCTGAAGCATTATGATGATGGGCATGGTGCATTGTGATGACAGGGTTCATGGATCATTGAGATAAAAAGGGACATGGAGCATTGTGATTACAGGTGTCTTGGAGCATTGTGATGAGAAGGGTCATGGAGCCTTGTGATGACAAGGCCATGGAACATCGTGATGGCAGGGGTCATGGGGCATTGTTATCACAGGGGTAATGGAGCATTGTGATGGCAAGGGCATGGAGCATTCTGATGACATGCATCATGGAGCTTTGTGATGACAAGGGCATGTAGCACTGTGATTACAGGGGTCTTGGAGCATTGTGGTGACAAGGGTCATGGAGCCTTGTGATGACAAGGCCGTGGAACGTTGTGATGGCAGGGGTCATGGAGCATTGTTATGACAGGGGTAATGGAGCATTGTGATGACAAGGGCATGGAACATTTGTCTGAAAAGTTTCATGGATTATTGTGATGAGAGTGGGCATGGAGCATTGTGATGACAAGGGCACGGAACACAGTGATACATGGGTCATGGAGGATTGTAATGACAAGGGCATGGAGCATTGTGATGAGAAGGGCATCGAGCAGTGTGATGACAAGCACCATGGAGCTTTTTGATGACAATTGCATGGAACAATGTGATGAGAGGTTTCATGGGGTATTGTGATGACAATGGCATGGAGCATTGTGATGCCAAGGGTCATGGAGCTTTGTGATGACAAAGGTCATGGAGCATTTTGATGACAAGGGCGTGGTGCATTGTGATGAGAAGGGCAGGGAGCATTGTGATGACATTGTCATGGACCAATTTGATGAAAAGTGTCATGGAACATTCTGATGAGAGGCGTTATGTAACATTGTGATGTCAGGGGTCATGGAGCATTTTGATGAAAATGGTCATGGAGCATTTTGATGACAGGGGTTATGGAACATTGTGATGTCAGGGATCATCGAACATTGTGATGATAAGTGCATGTAGCATTGTGATGACAGGAGTCATGGAACATAGTGATGACAGGGTTGAGGGAGTATTGTGATGAATAGTGATGTAACATTGTGTTATCAGTGGTGAGAGAGCATTTTGATTTGAAGTGCATGGAGCATTGTGATGACAAGGTTTATGGAGCATTGTGATGACAAGATTGTGGAGCACTGTGACGACAAGCGCATGGTGCATTGTGATGACATGGGTCATGGAGCATTGTGCTGACAAGCGCATGGAGCATTGTGATGACAAGGGTCATGGAGCATTGTGCTGAGAAAGGCATAGAGCATTGTGATGACAAGGGTCAAAGAGCATTGTGATGAAAAGTTCATGAAGCATTGTGGTTAAAAAGGTCACAGAGACTGTTGATGACAAGGGCATGGACCATTGTGATGACATAGGTCATGAAGCCTTGTGATGACTGGAGTCATGGAGCATTGTGATGACAGGGGTCATGGAGCATTGTGATAACAAGGGCATGGGGCATTGTGATGACAAGGGCATGGAGCATTGGTCTAATATGTTTCATGGCTTATTGCGATGACAGTTGGAATGGCGCATTGTGATGACAAGGGCATGGAGCATTGTGATGACCAGGTCATTCATTATTGTGAAGACAGGTGTCAGGGAGCATTGTGATGACATATGTAATGGCCCATTGTGATGACAATGCCATGGAGCATTGTGATGCCAAGGGTCATGGAGGATTCTGATGACAAAGGTAATGGAGCATTGTGATGACAATGGCTTGGAGCATTGTGATGACAAGGGTCAGGGAGCATTGTGCTGACAAGTGCATGGAAAATTGTGATGACAAGGGACATGGAGCATTCTGATGACAAGCTTGTGGAGTATTTTGATGACAATGGCATGGAGCATTGGGATGAAAACGGCATGGTGCATTTTGATGAAAAAGGCATGGCGCCTTTTTGTGACAGGGTTCAAGGAGCATTCTGATGACAAGTGTCAGGGAGCATTGTGATGACAAGTGTATCGAGAATTGTGATGACAAAGGTCATGGAGCATTGTGATGAAAAGGGCATGGAGTATTGTGATGACAGGCATCATGGAGCATTGTGATGACAAGTGTTATGGAACATTGTGATCGCAAGGGTTTGGAGCATTGTGATGACAGAGGTCATGGATCATTTTGATTTCAAGGAGCATGGAGCATTGTGATGACAAGGGCATGGAGCAATGTGATCCCAAGGTTCATGGAGGATTTTGATGGCAATAGTAATGGAGTATTGTGATGACAAGTGCATAGAACATGGTAATGACAAGGTCATGTAGCATTTTGCTGACAAAGGCATGGAGCATTGTGATGACAGGTGTCATGGAGCACTGTGATGACAAGCATCATGGAGCATTGTGATTACAGGGGTCATGGAGAATTGGGATGACAAGTGCATGCGTCATTGTGATGACAAGTGTCATGGAGCATTGGGCTGAAAATGCCATGGATCATTGTGATGAAAAAGGCATGGAGCCTTGTCATGAAAGGGTTCAGGGAGCATACTGATGGCAAGAGTCAGGGAGCATTGTGATGACATGTGTATTGCGCATTGTGATGACAAATGTCATGGGGCATTGTGATGAGAAGTCCATGGATAATTGTGATGACTAGCGTCATGGGGTATTGTGATGACAAGTGTTATGGAACATTGTGATCACAAGGGTTTGGAGCATTGTGATGACAGAGGTCATGGAGCATTTTGATTTCACTGTGATGACAAGAGCATGAAGCATTATGATGATGGGCATGGTGCATTGTGATGACAGTGTTCATGGAGCATTGTGATGAAAGGTGGCATGGAGCTTTGGTCTGACAAGTTTCATGGATTATTTTGATGACAGTGGGCATGGCACATTGTGATGACAAGGGCATGGAGCATTGTGATGACAAGGTCATGGAGTATTGTGAAGACAGGTGTCAGGGAGCATTGTGATGACATATGTCATGTTCCATTGTGATGACAATAGCACGGAGCATTGTGATGCCGAGTGTCATGGAGGATTGTTGTGACAAAGGTAAAGGAGCATTGTGATGATAAGCGCATGGAGCATTGAGATGACAAGGGCCATTGATAATTTTAATGTCCATGTCCTGAAACATTGTGATGACAAGCGCATGGAGCTTCCTATGACAGGGGTCATGGAGCATTGAGATGACAAGTGCATGGAGTATTGTTATGACAAGAGCATATAACATTGTGATGAGAAGTGCCATGGAGCATTGTGATGACAAGGACGTGGAGAATTGTGAGGACAAGGGACATTGAGCTTTGAGATGACCAGGGCATGGAGCATTGTGATGGCAAAACCGTGGAGCATTGTGATGAGAAGACCATGGGTAATTGTGATGACGAGCATCATGGAGCACTGTAATGACAAGGGGCATGAAGCATTGTGATGACAGGTGTCAGGGAGCATTGTGATGACAGGGGTCATGGAGCATTGTGATGACAAGGGCATGGAGCATTGTGATGACAAGGGTACGGAACATTGTGATGAAAAGTGCCATTGAGAATTTAGATGATAAAGTCGTGAAGCATTGTGATGACAAACACTTGGAGCTTGCTATGACAGGGGTCATGGAACATTGCAATGACAAGTGCATGGGGAATTGTGATGAAACGAGCATGTAACTTTGTGATGAGAAGTGTCATGTAGCATTGTGATGACAAGTACATGGAGAATTGTTATGACAAGGGACATGGAGCATTGTGATAACCAGGGAATGGAGCATTGTGATGACAGGGGTCATGGAGCATTATTATGACAAGGGCCATGGTACATTCTGATATAAGATATCACTTATGAAGGGAATGTAAACCTGGCTACATATGAACTGAATTAGGAAAGAGAACAGAGTCTCAGATTTAGAAAACACTCTTATGCTTGCTTAAGGGGGAAGGAGAGGTGGGGAGACACACAAAACCAGAGTTTGATATTAACACAGGTACCGTTCCATAATCCAAATACAGAAGAGACAAGCCCAACTCCTTCCTCAGTGAATGGGACTCACCACCCCTATTCCCCACAGAGAAATATATCTGACTAGTAAGGATCTTAAAACCTATGTATTGATATGTCTCCATAAGGGAACCAAGTGTGTCTAGAATGACATAAACACGGCAGTGAGAATCAGCTCAAACCCACTATAAAAAGGAATTTCAAAACAAAACAAAGAAACAGTGAAATTCTTACACAACACCTTCAGGGGTTCTGATGAAACTTGGAATGACCCTATCTACAACAACAGCTGGACGTGGCATAAGGCTGTTCACCTGGGACTGAGAGGATTGGTGAGATTGGGTGAGAAAATGCAGACGCTTTAAATCAATAATGCCTGCCACTGATTCCATGGTTCCCAACTCTCCAGGTAGAAGGGAATATCACTACAGTTATAACATGTATGGGAAACCTAGAGAATGGACACCCTCTGATGGTGAAAGGTTTCTAAAACTCTACTAATTTTTTTCCCTCCATGTGCTGCAGCTTGACATTCCAACTGCTTTAATATCAATCTTCCAACTTGGAGAGTCAGCCCCTATAACCTCCTGGTTCGCACAGTTGGCACATTGTGCAGAGGATATAAGGGAAGAGGGAGAACCAATGAGAGAGTAGCTGTAGGCATTTGGACGGCCACATGTCACTCTAATTTCCCGTCACGAAGAAGAATTAACCAAACTCTCAGCCTGCCCCACCCCCATAACTAGTATAGGTCCTGAATCAAAATTGTGGGTTTGCGGTGAGCTCACAAAAACACAAGTTGAAAAATGGAGCTCAGGGGCACAGCAATTCACTAACTTGCAGAGTTATACAGGACTACTCTCTTCCAAAAATCTGTTGAGGAAAAGCCATGAGGCGGACTTGAAAATGAGGGAGATTTGCATGAAACAGATTTCCAGAAGTACATTGGAATCACCTTTAAACACAGGAAAAGCATCACAACTTCGACAATTATGGAATTGTCCATAAAGGGCGCATGCGTTTTCTCCTGAATATATTCAGGAGAAAACGCATACACCCATATTGGCCAACCAAGCAACCGCACAATGCAAATCTGCACTACAAAGAAGTATCACTTCCCACCAGTCAAAAGGGATATCCGTAAAATGTGTAAAAACCAGAAAGGCAAGAGGGGCTCTAGAGAACAGGGAGCCTTGTTATGCTGATGGGTGGGATGCAGATTGCCAACAGCCACTCTGGAGGAGTGCATTGTGTTCCCTAAAAGAATTAAACAACAGAGCTTCACAACCTAAGGCACTTCCAGTCATGGGAATATACCTTGGGGAAATTGAAAATCAATAAGACACAGCCAACCCAAAATATAGGGCAGCACTGCTTACAAGAACCTCGACTTCGGGACACATTAAATATCCCAGTAAAGACAAAAATAGTAAAGAAATTGTGGTACATATGTACGATGGAATATCCCTCAGCCATGAAATCAATGTCATAAGACCAGTAGCAGCATAATGAGTGAATTCATGTACAATGATTCTAACTGAAATAAGTCACACAGAAAAAGAAACTTATCATAAGATATCACTTATGAAGGTCTTGTAAACATGGATACACATGAACTGAATTAGGAAAGAGAAGAGTCTCACATTTAGAAAACACTCTTATGCCTGCTCAAGAGGAAAGGAGAGGTGGGGTTATGCATAAAACCAGAGTTTGATATTAGAACAGGTACGGTTGCATAAACCAAATACAAAATAGACAAGACCTACACTTTCCTCACTGAACGGGCCTCAACACCCCTATTCCCCGCAGAGTAGTATATCTGACTAGTAAGAATCTTAAAACCTATGTATTGATATGTCTCCATAAGGGAACCAAGTGTGTCTAGAATGACATAAACACGGCAGAGAGAATCAGCTCAAACCCACTATAAAAATGAATTTCAAAACAAAACAAATAAACAGTGAAATTCTTACACAATACCTTCAGGGGTTCTGATGAAACTTAGAATGACCCTACCTACAACGACAGCTGGATGTGGCATAAGGCTGGTCACTTGGGACTGAGAGGATTGGTGAGATTGGGTGAGAAAATGCAGACCGTTTAAAGCAATAATACCTGGCACCCATTCCATGGGTCCCAACTCTCCAGGTAGAAGGGAATATCACTACAGTTATAACATGTATGGGAAACCTAGAGAATGGACACCATCTGATGGTGAAAGGTTTCTAAAACTCTACTAATTTTTTTTCTCTCCTTGTGCACCAGTTTGACATTCCAACTGCTTTAGTATTAATCTCCCAAGTTGGAGAGTCAGCACCTATAACCTCCTGGTTCGCACAGTTGGCACGTTGTGTAGAGGATATAAGGGAAGAGGGAGAAACAATTAGAGAGTAGCTGTAGGCATTTGGATGGCCATATGTCACTCTAAATTCCCGTCACGAAGAAGAATTAACAAACTCAGAGCCAGCCCCCCCAATGGAACCAGTATAGGTCCTGAAGCAAAATTGTGGATTGGTAGTCAGCTCACAAAAACGCGAGTTGAAAAATGGAGCTCAGGGGCACAGCAATTCACTAACTTGCAGAGTTATAAAGGACTACTCTCTTCCAAAAATCTGTTGAGAGAAAGCCATGAGGCGGACTTGAAAATGAGGCAGAAGTGCACGAAACAGATTTCCAGAAGTACATTGGAATCGCCTTTAAACACAGGAAAAGCATCACAACTTCGACAATTATGGAATTGTCCATAAAGGGCGCATGCATTTTCTCCTGAATATATTCAGGAGAAAACGCATACGCCCTTTTTGGCCAACCAAGCAACCGCACAATGCAAATCTGCACTACCAAGAAGTATCACTTCCAACCGGTCAAAAGGGACATCCGTAAAATGTGTAAAAACAAGAAAGGCAAGACAGGATCTGGAGAAGAGGGAGCTTTGTTATGCGGATGGGTGGGTTGTAATTTGCCAACAGCCACTCTGGAGGAGTGCATTGTGTTCCCAAAAAGCAGTAAACAACAGTGCTTCACAACCTAAGGCACTTCCAGTCATGGGAATATACCTTGGTAAAATTGAAAATCAATAAGACACAGCCACCCCAAAATTTATGGCAGCACTGCTTACAAGAACCTCGACTTCGGGACACCTTATATATCCCAGGAAAGACAAAAATAGTAAAGAAATTGTGGTAAATACGTATGATGGAATATCCCTCAGCAATGAAGTCAATGTAATAAGGCCAGTAGCAACATAATGACGGGATTCAAGTACGATGACTCTAACTGAAAAAAACACACAGAAAAATAAACTTATCATAAGATATCACTTATGAAGGGTATATAAACATGGCTACACATGGAAGGAATTAGGAAAGGGAACAGAGTCTCATATTTAGAAAACACTCTTATGCATGCTAAAGGGGAAAGCAGATGTGGGGTGATGAATAAAACCAGAGTTTGATATAAGCTCAGGTACCGTTCCAAAAACCAACTATGGAATAGACAAGACCTACACCTTCCTCAGTGAAAGGGACTCAAAACCCCATATTTCCCGCAGAGGAATATATCTGACTAGTAAGAATCTTAAAACCTATGTATTGATATGTCTCCGTAAGGGAATCAAGTGTGTCTAGACTGGCATAAACATGGCAGAGAGAATCAGCTCAAACCCACTATAAAAAGGAATTTCAAAAACAAAACAAAAAAACTGGGAAATTCTTTACAATTCCTTCAGGGTCTCTGATGAAACCTGGAATGACCCTATCTACAACGACAGCTGGATGTGGCATAAGGAGGGACACTTGGGACTGAGAGGATTGGTGAGATTGGGTGAGCAAATGCAGACCCTTTAAAGCAATAATGCATGGCACACATTCCATGGGTCCCAACTCTCCAGGTTGAAGGGAATATTACTACAGTTATAACATGTACGGGAAACCTAGAGAGCGGACACACTGTGAATACGAAAGGTTTCTAAAACTAAACGAATAGTCCCTCTCCTGGTGCTCCGGTTTGACTTTCCATCTGCTTTACTATCAACCTCCCAACTTGGAGAGACAGCCCCTTTAACCTCCTGGTTCGCACAGGTTGCCAATTTGGCAGAGGATGAAAGGGAAGAGGGAGAACCAATGAGAGATTAGCTGGTAGGCATTTGGACGGGCACATATCACTGTAATTTCACGGCAGGAAGAAGAATTAACCAATGTCTCAGCCACCCACGGGAACCAGTATAGGTCCTGAACCAAAATTTTGGACTTGCGGTCAGCTCACCCAAAACGAGTTGAAAAATGGAGCTCAGGGGCACAGCAATTCACAAACTGGCCGAGTAATAAAGGACAACTATCGTCCAAAAATCTGTTGAGGGAAGGCAACGAGGCGGACTTGAAAGCGAGGCAGAATAGCAGGAAACAGATTTCAAGAGGTACGTTGGAATCGCCTTTAAAGCACAGGAAGAGGGGCCCAACTTCGACAATGATGCACTTGGCCAAAAAGGGCGTATGCGTTATCTCCTGAATATATTCAGGAGAAAACGCATACGCCCTTTTTGGCCAAGCAAGCAAGCGGGCAATGCAAATCTGTACTACAAAGAAGTATCACTTCCCACCGGTCAAAAGCGACATCCACAAAATGTGTAAAAACCAGAAAGACAAGACAGGCCCTGGAGAACAGGGAGCCTTGTTATGCTGATGGGCGGGATGTAAATTGCCAACTGCCTCTCTGGAGGAGTGCATTGTGTTCCCTAAAACAAGTAAACAACAGAGCTACAGAGCCAAGGGCACTTCCAGTCTAGGGAATATACCTTGGGAAAACTGAAAATCAATAAGACAGAGCCACCCCAAAATTTAGGGCTGTACTGCTTACAAGGACCTCAATTTGAGTACACCTTAAATATCACAGGAAATATAAAAATGGTTCAGAAAATTGCGGTACTTAAGTACGATGGAATATCCCTCAGCCATGAAATCAATGTCATAAGACCAGTAGCAGCAAAATGGGTGGATTCAGGTACGATGATTCTAAGTGAAATAAGTCACACAGAAAAAGAAATTTATCATAAGATATCACTTATGAAGATCCTGTAAACATGGCTACACTTGAACTGAGTTAGGAAAGAGAACAGTGTCTCACATTTAGAAAACACTTTTATGCCTGCTTAAGGGGGAAGGAGAGATGGGGTGATGCATAAAACCAGAGTTTGATATAAGCACAGGTACCGTTCCAAAAACCAACTATGGAATAGACAAGACCTACACCTTCCTCAGTGAAAGGGACTCAAAACCCCATATTTCCCGCACAGGAATATATCTGACTAGTAAGAATCTTAAAACCTATGTATTGATATGTCTCCGTAAGGGAATCAAGGGTGTCTAGACTGGCATAAACATGGCAGCGAGAATCAGCTCAAACCCACTATAAAAAGGAATTTCAAAAACAAAACAAGAAAACTAGGAAATTCTTTACAATTCCTTCAGCGTCTCTGATGAAACCTGGAATGACCTTATCTACAATGACAGCTGGATGTGGCATAAGGAGGGACACTTGGGACTGAGAGGATTGGTGAGATTGGGTGAGCAAATGCAGACCCTTTAAAGCACAAATGCCTGGCACCCATTCCATGGGTCCCAACTCTCCAGGTTGAGGGGAATATTACTACAGCTATAACATGTACGGGAAACCTAGAGTACGGACACACAGTGAATACGAAAGGTTTCTAAAACTCAACGAACAGTCCCTCTCCTGGTGCTCCGGTTTGACATTCCATCTGCTTTACTATCAACCTCCCAGCTTGGAGAGACAGCCCCTTTTACATCCTGTTTCGCACAGGTTGCCAATTTGGCAGAGGATGAAAGGGAAGAGGGAGAACCAATGAGTGATTAGCTGTTAGGCATTTGGACGGGCACATATCACTGTAATTTTCCGGCAGGAAGAAGAATTAACCAAAGTCTCAGCCACCCACCGGGAACCAGTATAGGTCCTGAACCAAAGTTTTGGACTTGCGCTCAGCTCACCAAAAAAGAGTTGAAAAATGGAGCTCAGGGGCACAGCAATTCACAAACTGGCCGAGTAATAAAAGACAACTATCGTCCAAAAATCTGTTGAGGGAAGGCAACGAGGCGGACTTGAATGCGAGGAAGAATAGCAGGAAACAGATTTCAAGAGGTACGTTGGAATCACCTTTAAAGCACAGGAAGAGGGGCGCAACTTCGACAATGATGCACTTGGCCAAAAAGGGCGTATGCGTTTTCTCCTGAATATATTCAGGAGAAAACGCATACGCCCTTTTTGGCCAAGCAAACAAGCGGGCAATGCAAATCTGGACTACAAAGAAGTATCACTTCCCACCGGTCAAAAGGGACATCCACAAAATGTGTAAAAATCTGAAAGGCAAGACAGGCCCTGGAGAACAGGGAGCCTTGTTATGCTGATGGGCGGGATGTAAATTGCCAACTGCCTCTCTGGAGGAGTGCATTGTGTAACCTAAAACAAGTAAAGAACAGAGCTACAGAGCCAAGGGCACTTCCAGTCTAGGGAATATACCTTGGGAAAACTGAAAATCAATAAGACAGAGCCACCCCAAAATTTAGGGCTGCACTGCTTACAAGGACCTCAACTAGGGTACACCTTAAATATCCGAGGAAATATAAAAATTGTTCAGAAAATTGTGGTACTTACGTACGATGGAATATCCCTCAGCCATGAAATCAATGTCATAAGACCAGTAGCAGCAAAATGGGTGGATTCCGGTACGATGATCCTAAGTGAAATAAGTCACACAGAAAAAGAAACTTATCATAAGATATCACTTATGAAGATCCTGTAAACATGGCTACACTTGAACTGAGTTAGGAAAGAGAACAGGGTCTCACATTTAGAAAACACACTTATGCCTGCTTCAGGGGGAAGGAGAGGTGGGGAGCTGCATAAAACCAGAGTTTAATATAAGCACAGGTACTGTTCCAAAAACCAACTATGGAATAGACAAGACCTACACCTTCCTCAGTGAAAGGGACTCAAAACCCCATATTTCCCACAGAGGAATATATCTGACTAGTAAGAATCTTAAAACCTATGTATTGATATGTTTCCGTAAGGGAATCAAGTGTGTCTAGACTGGCATAAACATGGCAGCGAGAATCAGCTCAAACCCACTATAAAAAGGAGATTCAAAAACAAAACAAAAAACTGGGAAATTCTTTACAATTCCTTCAGGGTCTCTGATGAAACCTGGAATGACCCTATCTACAATGACAGCTGGATGTGGCATAACGAGGGACACTTGGGACTGAGACGATTGGTGAGATTGGGTGAGCAAATGCAGACCCTTTAAAGCACAAATGCCTGGCCCCCATTCCATGGGTCCCAACTCTCCAGGTTGAAGGGAATATTACTACTGCTATAACATGTACGGGAAACCTAGAGAACGGACACACTGTGAATACGAAAGGTTTCTAAAACTCAACGAATATTCCCTCTCCTGGTGCTCCGGTTTGACTTTCCATCTGCTTTACTATCAACCTCCCAACTTGGAGAGACAGCCCATTTAAGCTCCTGGTTCGCACAGGTTGCCAATTTGGCAGGGGATGAAAGGGAAGAGGGAGAACCAATGAGAGAGTAGCTGTTAGGCATTTGGAAGGGCACATATCACTGTAATTTCCTGGCACGAAGAAGAATTAACCAAAGTCTCAGCCCCCCACTGGGAACCAGTATAGGTCCTGAACCAAAATTTTGGACTTGCGGTCAGCTCACCAAAAACGAGTTGAAAAATGGAGCTCAGGGGCACAGCCATTCCCAAACTGGCCGAGTAATAAAGGATAACTATCGTCCAAAAATCTGTTGAGGGAAGGCAACGAGGTGGACTTGAAAGTGAGGCAGAATAGCAGGAAACAGATTTCAAGAGGTACGTTGGAATCGCCTTTAAAGCACAGGAAGAGGGGCACAACTTCGACAATGATGCACTTGGCCAAAAAGGGCGTATGCGTTTTCTCCTGAATATATTCAGGAGAAAACGCATATGCCCTTTTTGGCCAAGCAAGCAAGCGGGCAATGCAAATCTGCACTACAAAGAAGTATCACTTCCCACCGGTCAAAAGGGACATCCACAAAATGTGTAAAAACCAGAAAGGCAAGACAGGCCCTGGAGAACAGGGAACCTTGTTATGCTGATGGGCGGGATGTAAATTGCCAACTGCCTCTCTGGAGGTGTGCATTGTGTTACCTAAAACAAGTAAAAAACGGAGCTACAGAGCCAAGGGCACTTCCAGTCTAGGGAATATACCTTGGGAAAACTGAAAATCAATAAGACAGAGCCACCCCAAAATTTAGGGCTGCACTGCTTACAAGGACCTCAACTTGGGTACACCTTAAATATCCCAGGAAATGTAAAAATGGTTCAGAAAATTGTGGTACTTACGTACGATGGAATATCCCTCAGCCATGAAAACAATGTCTTAAGACCAGTAGCAGCAAAATGGGTGGATTCAGGTACGATGATCCTAAGTGAAATAAGTCACACAGAAAAAGAAACTTATCATAAGATATCACTTATGAAGATCCTGTAAACATGGCTATACTTGAACTGAGTTAGGAAAGCGAACAGTGTCTCACATTTAGAAAACACTCTTATGCCTGCTAAAGAGGGAAGCAGAGGTGGGGTGATGCATAAAACCAGAGTTTGATATAAGCACAGGTACCGTTCCAAAAACCAACTATGGAATAGACAAGACCTACACCTTCCTCAGTGAAAGGGACTCAAAACCCCATATTTCCCGCAGAGGAATATATCTGACTAGTAATAATCTTAAAACCTATATATTGATATGTCTCCGTAAGGGAATCAAGTGTGTCTAGACGGGCATAAACATGGCAGCGAGAATCAGCTCAAACCCACTATAAAAAGGAGTTTCAAAAACAAAACAAAAAACTGGGAAATTCTTTACAATTCCTTCAGGGTCTCTGATGAAACCTGGAATGACCCTATCTACAATGACAGCTGGATGTGGCATAACGAGGGACACTTGGGACTGAGACGATTGGTGAGATTGGGTGAGCAAATGCAGACCCTTTAAAGCACAAATGCCTGGCACCCATTCCATGGGTCCCAACTCTCCAGGTTGAAGGGAATATTACTACAGCTATAACATGTACGGGAAACCTAGAGAACAGACACACTGTGAATACGAAAGGTTTCTGAAACTCAACGAATAGTCCCTGTCCTGGTGCTCTGGTTTGACTTTCCATCTGCTTTACTATCAACCTCCCAACTTGGAGAGACAGCCCCTTTAACCTCCTGGTTCACACAGGTTGCCAATTTGGCAGAGGATGAAAGGGAAGAGGGAGAACCAATGAGAGAGTAGCTGTTAGGCATTTGGACGGGCACATATCACTGGAATTTCCCGGCAGGAAGAAGAATTAAGCAAAGTCTCAGCCACCCACCGGGAACCAGTATAGGTCCTGAACCAAAATTTTGGACTTGCTGTCAGCTCACCAAAAACGAGTTGAAAAATGGAGCTCAGGGGCACAGCAATTCACAAACTGGCCGAGTAATAAAGGACAACTATCGTCCAAAAATCTGTTGAGGGAAGGCAACGAGGCGGACTTGAAAGCGAGGCAGAATAGCAGGAAACAGATTTCAAGAGGTACGTTGGAATCGCCTTTAAAGCACAGGAAGAGGGGCACAACTTCGACAATGATGCACTTGGCCAAAAAGGGCGTATGCGTTTTCTCCTGAATATATTCAGGAGAAAACGCATACGCCCTTTTTGGCCAAGCAAGCAAGCGGGCAATGCAAATCTGCACTACAAAGAAGTATCACTTCCCACCGGTCAAAAGGGACATCCACAAAATGTGTAAAAACCAGAAAGGCAAGACAGGCCCTGGAGAACAGGGAGCCTTGTTATGCTGATGGGCGGGATGTAAATTGCCAACTGCCTCTCTGGAGGAGTGCACTGTGTACCCTAAAACAAGTAAACAACAGAGCTACAGAGCCAAGGGCACTTCCAGTCTAGGGAATATTCCTTGGGAAAACTGAAAATCAATAAGACAGAGCAACCCCAAAATTTAGGGCTGCACTGCTTACAAGGACCTCAACTTGAATACACCTTAAGTATCCCAGGAAATATAAAAATGGTTCAAAAAATTGTGGTACGTACGTACGATGGAATATCCATCAGCCATGAAATCAATGTCATAAGACCAGTAGCAGCAAAATGGGTGGATTCAGGTATGATGATTCTAAGTGAAATAAGTCACACAGAAAAAGAAACTTATCATAAGATATCACTTATGAAGATCCTGTAAACATGGCTATACTTGAACTGAGTTAGGAAAGCGAACAGTGTCTCACATTTAGAAAACACTCTTATGCCTGCTAAAGGGGGAAGCAGAGGTGGGGTGATGCATAAAACCAGAGTTTGATATAAGCACAGGTACCGTTCCAAAAACCAACTATGGAATAGACAAGACCTACACCTTCCTCAGTGAAAGGGACTCAAAACCCCATATTTCCCGCAGAGGAATATATCTGACTAGTAAGAATCTTAAAACCTATGTATTGATATGTCTCCGTAAGGGAATCAAGTGTGTCTAGACTGGCATAAACATGGCAGCAAGAATCAGCTCAAACCCACCATAAAAAGGAATTTCAAAAATAAAACAAAAAAACTGGGAAATTCTTTACAATTCCTTCAGGGTCTCTGATGAAACATGGAATGACCCTATCTACAACGACAGCTGGATGTGGCATAAGGAGGGACACTTGGGACTGAGAGGATTGGTGAGATTGGGTGAGCAAATGCAGACCCTTTAAAGCAATAATGCATGGCACCCATTCCATGGGTCCCAACTCTCCAGGTTGAAGGGAATATTACTACAGCTATAACATGTACGGGAAACCTAGGGAACGGACACACTGTGAATACGAAAGTTTTCTAAAACTCAACGAATAGTCCGTCTCCTGGTGCTCCGGTTTGACTTTACACCTGCTTTACTATCATCCTCCCAACCTGGAGAGACAGCCCCTTTAACCTCCTGGTTCACACAGGTTGCCAATTTGGCAGAGGATGAAAGGGAAGAGGGAGAACCAATGAGAGAGTAGCTGCTAGGCATTTGAACGGGCACATATCACTGTAATTTCCAGGCAGGAAGAAGATTTAACCAAAGTCTAAGACCCCAACGGGAACCAGCATAGGTCCTGAACCAAAATTTCGGACTTGCGGTCAGCTCACCAAAAACGAGTTGAAAATTGAAGCTCAGGGGCACAGCAATTCACAAACTGGCAGAGTAATAAAGGACAAATATCGTCCAAAAATCTGTTGAGCGAAGGCAACGAGGCGAACTTGAAAGCGAGGCCGAATCGCAGGAAACAGCTTTCAAGAGGTACGTTGGAATCACCTTTAAAGCACAGGAAGAGGGGCACAACTTCGACAATGATGCACTTGGCCAAAAAGGGCATATGTGTTTCCTCCTGAATATATTCAGGAGAAAACGCATACGCCCTTTTTGGCCAAGCAAGCAAGCGGGCAATGCAAATCTGTACTACAAAGAAGTATCACTTCCCAACGGTCAAAAGGGACATCCACAAAATGTGTAAAAACCAGAAAGGGAAGACAGGCCCCGGAGAACAGGGAGCCTTGTTATGCTGTTGGGCGGGATGTAAATTGCAAACTGCCTCTCTGGAGGAGTGCATTGTGTTCCCTAAAACAAGTAAAGAACAAAGCTACAGAGCCAAGGGCACTTCCAGTCTAGGGAATATACCTTGTGAAAACTAAAAATAAATAAGGCAGAGCCACCCCAAAATTTAGGGCTGCACTGCTTACAAGGACCTCAACTTGGGTACACCATAAATATCCCAGGAAATATAAAAATGGTTCAAAAAATTGTGGTACTTACGTACGATGGAATATCCCTCAGCCATGAAGTCAATGTCATAAGACCAGTAGCAGCAAAATGGGTGGATTCAGGTACGATGATTCTAAGTGAAATAAGTCACACAGAAAAAGAAACTTAGCATAAGATATCACTTATGAAGATCCTGTAAACATGGCTACACTTGAACTGAGTTAGGAAAGAGAACAGTGTCTCACATTTAGAAAACACTCTTATGCCTGCTTAAGGGGGAAAGAGAGGTGGGGTGATGCATAAAACAAGAGTTTGATATAAGCTCAGGTACCGTTCCAAAAACCAACTATGGAATAGACAAGACCTACACCTTCCTCAGTGAAAGGGACTCAAAACCCCATATTTCCCGCAGAGGAATATATCTGACTAGTAAGAATCTTAAAACCTATGTATTGATATGTCTCCGTAAGGGAATCAAGTGTGTCTAGACTGGCATAAACATGGCAGAGAGAATCAGCTCAAACCCACTATAAAAAGGAATTTCAAAAACAAAACAAAAAAACTGGGAAATTCTTTACAATTCCTTCAGGGTCTCTGATGAAACCTGGAATGACCCTATCTACAACGACAGCTGGATGTGGCATAAGGAGGGACACTTGGGACTGAGAGGATTGGTGAGATTGGGTGAGCAAATGCAGACCCTTTAAAGCAATAATGCATGGCACACATTCCATGGGTCCCAACTCTCCAGGTTGAAGGGAATATTACTACAGTTATAACGTGTACGGGAAACCTAGAGAGCGGATACACTGTGAATACGAAAGGTTTCTAAAACTCAACGAATAGTCCCTCTCCTGGTGCTCCGGTTTGACTTTCCATCTGCTTTACTATCAACCTCCCAACTTGGAGAGACAGCCCCTTTAACCTCCTGGTTCGCACAGGTTGCCAATTTGGCAGAGGATGAAAGGGAAGAGGGAGAACCAATGAGAGATTAGCTGGTAGGCATTTGGACGGGCACATATCACTGTAATTTCACGGCAGGAAGAAGAATTAACCAATGTCTCAGCCACCCACGGGAACCAGTATAGGTCCTGAACCAAAATTTTGGACTTGCGGTCAGCTCACCAAAAACGAGTTGAAAAATGGAGCTCAGGGGCACAGCAATTCACAAACTGGCCGAGTAATAAAGGACAACTATCGTCCAAAAATCTGTTGAGGGAAGGCAACGAGGCGGACTTGAAAGCGAGGCAGAATAGCAGGAAACAGATTTCAAGAGGTACGTTGGAATCGCCTTTAAAGCACAGGAAGAGGGGCACAACTTCGACAATGATGCACTTGGCCAAAAAGGGCGTATGCGTTATCTCCTGAATATATTCAGGAGAAAACGCATACGCCCTTTTTGGCCAAGCAAGCAAGCGGGCAATGCAAATCTGGACTACAAAGAAGTATCACTTCCCACCGGTCAAAAGGGACATCCACAAAATGTGTAAGAACAAGAAAGGCAAGACAGGCCCTGGAGAACAGGGAGCCTTGTTATGCTGATGGGCGGGATGTAAATTGCCAACTGCCTCTCTGGAGCAGTGCATTGTGTTCTCTAAAACCAGTAAAGAACAGAGCTACAGAGCCAAGGGCACTTCCAGTCTAGGGAATATACCTTGGGAAAACTGAAAATCAATAAGACAGAGCCACCCCAAAATTTAGGGCTGCACTGCTTACAAGGACCTCAAGCTGGGTACGCCTTAAATATCACGGGAAATATAAAAATGGTTCAAAAAATTGTGGTACTTACGTACGATGGAATATCCCTCAGCTATGAAATCAATGGCATAAGAGCAGTAGCAGCAAAATAGCTGGATTCAGGTACGATGATTCTAAGTGAAATAAGTCAAACAGAAAAAGAAACTTATCATAAGATATCACTTATGAAGATCCTGTAAACATGGCTACACTTGAACTGAGTTAGGAAAGAGAACAGTGTCTCACATTTAGAAAACACTCTTATGCCTGCTTAAGGCGGAAGGAGAGGTGAGGTGATGCATAAAACCAGAATTTGATATAAGCACAGATACCATTCCAAAAACCAACTATGTAATAGTCAGACCTACACCTTCCTCAGTGAAAGGGACTCAAAACCCCATATTTCCCGCAGAGGAATATATCTGACTAGTAAAAATCTTAAAACCTATGTATTGATATGTCTCCGTAAGGGAATCAAGTGTGTCTAGACTGGCATAAACATGGCAGCGAGAATCAGCTCAAACCCACTATAAAAAGGAATTTCAAAAACAAAACAAAAAAACTGGGAAATTCTTTACAATTCCTTCAGGGTCTCTGATGAAACCTGGAATGACCCTTTCTACAACGACAGCTGGAGGTGGCATAAGGCTGGACACTTGGGACTGAGAGGATTGGTGAGATTGGGTGAGGAAATGCAGTCCCTTTAAAGCAATAATGCCTGGCACCCATTCCATGGGTCCCAACTCTCCAGGTTGAAGGGAATATTACTACAGCTATAACATGTACGGGAAACCTAGAGAACGGACACACTGTGAATACGAAAGGTTTCTAAAACTCAACGAATAGACCCTCCCATGGTGCTCCGGTTTGACTTTCCATCTGCTTTACTATCAATCTCCCAACTTGGAGAGACAGCCCCTTTAACCTCCTGGTTCGCACAGGTTTCCAATTTGGCAGCGGATGAAAGGGAAGAGGGAGAACCAATGAGAGAGTAGCTGTTAGGCATTTGGACGGGCACATATCACTCTAACTTCCCGGCAGGAAGAAGAATTAACCAAAGTCTCAGCCCCGCACTGGGAACCAGCATAGGTCCTGAACCAAAATTTTGGACTTGCTATCAGCTCACCGAAAACGAGTTGAAAAATGGAGCTCAGGGGCACAGCAATTCACAAATTGGCCGAGTAATAAAGGACAACTATCGTCCAAAAATCTGTTGAGGGAAGGCAACGAGGCGGACTTGAAAGCGAGGCAGAATAGCAGGAAACAGATTTCAAGAGGTATGTTGGAATCGCCTTTAAAGCACAGGAAGAGGGGCAAAACTTCGACAATGATGCACTTGGCCAAAAAGGGTGTATGAGTTTTCTCCTGAATATATTCAGGAGAAAACGCATACGGCATTTTTGACCAAGCAAGCAAGCGGACATTGCAAATCTGCACTACAAAGATGTATCACTTCCCACCGGTCAAAAGGGACAACCACAAAATGAGTAAAAACTAGAAAGGCAAGACAGGCCATGGAGAACAGGGAGCCTTGTTATGCTGATGGGCGGGATGTAAATTGCCAACTGCCTCTCTGGAGGAGTACATTGTGTTCCCTAAAACAAGTAAAGAACAGAGCTACAGAGGCAAGGGCACTTCCAGTCTAGGGAATATACCTTGGGAAAACTGAAAATCAATAAGACAGAGCCACCAAAAAATTTAGGGCTGCACTGCTTACAAGGACCTCAACTTGGGTACACATTAAATATCCCAGGAAATATAAAAATGGTTCAAAAAATTGTGGTACTTACGTACGATGGAATATCCCTCAGCCATGAAATCAATGTCATAAGACCAGTAGCAGCAAAATGGGTGGTTTCAGGTACGATGATTCTAAGTGAAATAAGTCACACAGAAAAAGAAACTTATCATAAGATATCACTTATGAAGATTCTATAAACATGGCTACACTTGAACTGAGTTAGGAAAGAGAACAGTGTCTCACATTTAGAAAACACTCTTATGCCTGCTTAAGGGGGAAGGAGAGGTGGCGTGATGCATAAAACCAGAGTTTGATATAAGCACAGGTACCGTTCCAAAAACCAACTATGGAATAGACAAGACCTACACCTTCCTCAGTGAAAGGGTCTCATAACCCCATATTTCCTGCAGAGAAATATATCTGACTAGTAAGAATCTTAAAACCTGTGTATTGATATGTCTCCGTAAGGGAATCAAGTGTGTCTAGACTGGCATAAACATGGCAGCGAGAATCAGCTCAAACCCATTATAAAAAGGAATTTCAAAAACAAAACGAAAAAACTGCATAATTCTTTAAAATTCCTTCAGGGTCTCTGATGAAACCTGGAATGACCCTATCTACAATGACAGCTGGATGTGGCATAAGGAGGGACACTTGACACTGAGACGATTGGTGAGATTGGGTGAGCAAATGCAGACCCTTTAAAGCACAAATGCCTGGCACCCATTCCATGGTTCCCAACTCTCCAGGTTAGAGGGAATATTACTACAGTTATAACATGTAAGGGAAACCTAGAGAACGGACACACTGTGAATATGAAAGGTTTCTAAAACTCAACGAATAGTCCCTCTCCTGGAGCCCCAGTTTGACTTTCCATATGCTGTACTATCAACCTCCCAACTTGGAGAGACAGCCCCTTTAAGCTCCTGGTTCGCACAGGTTGCCAATTTGGCAGAGGATGAAAGGGAAGAGGGAGAACCAATGAGAGAGTAGCTGTTAGGCATTTGGACGGGCACGTATCACTGTAATTTCCCGGGAGGAAGAAGAATTAACCAAATTCTCAGCCACCCACCGGGAACCAGTATAGGTCCTGAACCAAAATTTTGGACTTGCGGTCAGCTCACCAAAAACGAGTTGAAAAATGGAGCTCAGGGGCACAGCAATTCACAAACTGGCCAAGTAATAAAGGACAACTATCGTCCAAAAATCTGTTGAGGGAAGGCAACGAGGCAGACTTGAAAGCGAGGCAGAATAGCAGGAAACAGATTTCAAGAGGTACATTGGAATCGCCTTTAAAGCACAGGAAGAGGGGCACAACTTCGACAATGATGCACTTGGCCAAAAAGGGCGTATGCGTTTTCTCCTGAATATATTCAGGAGAAAACGCATACGCCCTTTTTGGCCAAGCAAGCAAGCGGGCAATGCAAATCTGCACTACAAAGAAGTATCACTTCCCACCGGTCAAAAGGGACATCCACAAAATGTGTAAGAACAAGAAAGGCAAGACAGGCCCTGGAGAACAGGGAGCCTTGTTATGCTGATGGGCGGGATGTAAATTGCCAACTGCCTCTCTGGAGGAGTGCATTCTGTTCCCTAAAACAAGTAAAGAACAGAGCTACAGAGCCAAGGGCACTACCAGTCTAGGGAATATACCTTGGGAAAACTGAAAATCAATAAGACAGAGCCACCCCAAAATTTAGGGCTGCACTGCATACAAGGGCCTCAACTTGGATACACCTTAAGTATCCCAGAAAATATAAACATGGTTCAAAAAATTGTGGTACTTACGTACGATGGAATATCCCTCAGCCATGAAATCAATGTCATAAGACCAGTAGCAGCAAAATGGGTGGATTCAGGTACGATGATTCTAAGTGAAATAAGTCACACAGAAAAAGAAACTTATCATAAGATATCACTTATGAAGATCCTGTAAACATGGCTACACTTGAACTGAGTTAGGAAAGAGAACAGTGTCTCACATTTAGAAAACACTCTTATACCTGCTTAAGGGAGAAGGAGAGGTGGGGTGATGCATAAAACCAGAGTTTGATATAAGCACAGGTACCGTTCCAAAAACCAACTATGGAATAGACAAGACCTACACCGTCCTCAGCGAAAGGGACTCAAAACCCCATATTTCCCGCAGAGGAAAATATCTGACTAGTAAGAATCTTAAAACCTATGTATTGATATGTCTCCGTAAGGGAATCAAGTGTGTCTAGACTGGCATAAACATGGCAGCGAGAATCAGCTCAAACCCACTATAAAAAGGAATTTCAAAAACAAAACAAGAAAACTAGGAAATTCTTTGCAATTCCTTCAGGGTCTCTGATGAAAGCTGGAATGACCCTATCTACAACGACAGCTGGATGTGGCATAAGGAGGGACACTTGGGACTGAGACGATTGGTGAGATTGGGTGAGCAAATGCAGACCCTTTAAAGCAATAATGCATGGCACCCATTCCATGCGTCCGAACTCTCCAGGTTGAAGGGAATATTACTACAGCTATAACATGTGCGGGAAACCTAGAGAACGGACACACTGTGAATATGAAAGGTTTCTAAAACTCAACGCATAGTCCCTCTCCTGGTGCTCCGGTTTGACTTTCTGTCTGCTTTACTATCAACCTCCCAACTTGGATAGACAGCCCCTTTAACCTCTTGGTTCGCACAGGTTGCCAATTTGGCAGAGGATGAAAGGGAAGAGGGAGAACCAATGAGAGAGTAGCTGTTAGGCATTTGGACGGTCACATATCACTGTAATTTCCCGGCAGGAAGAAGAATTAACCAAATTCTCAGCCACCCACCGGGAACCAGTTTAGGTCCTGAACCAAAATTTTGGACTTGCGGTCAGCTCACTAAAAACGAGTTGAAAAATGGAGCTCCGGGGCACAGCAATTCACAAACTGGCCGAGTAATAAAGGACAACTATCGTCCAAAAATCTGTTGAGGGAAGGCAACAAGGCGGACTTGAAAGCGAGGCAGAATAGCAGGAAACAGATTTCAAGAGGTACGTTGGAATCGCCTTTAAAGCACAGGAAGAGGGGCACAACTTCGACAATGATGCACTTGGCCAAAAAGGGCGTATGCGTTTTCTCCTGAATATATTCAGGAGAAAACGCATACGCCCTTTTTGGCCAAGCAAGCAAGCGGGCAATGCAAATCTGCACTACAAAGAAGTATCACTTCCCACCGGTCAAAAGGGACATCCACACAATGTGTAAGAACAAGAAAGGCAAGACAGGCCCTGGAGAACAGGGAGCCTTGTTATGCTGATGGGCGGGATGTAAATTGCCAACTGCCTCTCTGGAGGAGTGCATTCTGTTCCCTAAAACAAGTAAAGAACAGAGCTACAGAGCCAAGGGCACTACCAGTCTAGGGAATATACCTTGGGAAAACTGAAAATCAATAAGACAGAGCCACCCCAAAATTTAGGGCTGCACTGCATACAAGGACCTCAACTTGGATACACCTTAAGTATACCAGAAAATATAAACATGGTTCAAAAAATTGTGGTACTTACGTACGATGGAATATCCCTCAGCCATGAAATCAATGTCATAAGACCAGTAGCAGCAAAATGGGTGGATTCAGGTACGATGATTCTAACTGAAATAAGTCACACAGAAAAAGAAACTTATCATAAGATATCACTTATGAAGGTCCTGTAAACATGGCTACACTTGAACTGAGTTAGGAAAGAGAACAGTGTCTCACATTTAGAAAACACTCTTATACCTGCTTAAGGGGGAAGGAGAGGTGGGGTGATGCATAAAACCAGAGTTTGATATAAGCACAGGTACCGTTCCAAAAACCAACTATGGAATAGACAAGACCTACACCGTCCTCAGCGAAAGGGACTCAAAACCCCATATTTCCCGCAGAGGAATATATCTGACTAGTAAGAATCTTAAAACCTATGTATTGATATGTCTCCGTAAGGGAATCAAGTGTGTCTAGACTGGCATAAACATGGCAGCGAGAATCAGCTCAAACCCACTATAAAAAGGAATTTCAAAAACAAAACAAAAAAACTGGGAAATTCTTTGCAATTCCTTCAGGGTCTCTGATGAAAGCTGGAATGACTCTATCTACAACGACAGCTGGATGTGGCATAAGGAGGGACACTTGGGACTGAGACGATTGGTGAGATTGGGTGAGCAAATGCAGACCCTTTAAAGCAATAATGCATGGCACCCATTCCATGGGTCCGAACTCTCCAGGTTGAAGGGAATATTACTACAGCTATAACATGTGCGGGAAACCTAGAGAACGGACACACTGTGAATACGAAAGGTTTCTAAAACTCAACGAATAGTCCCTCTCCTGGTGCTCCGGTTTGACTTTCCGTCTGCTTTACTATCAACCTCCCAACTTGGAGAGACAGCCCCTTTAACCTCTTGGTTCGCACAGGTTGCCAATTTGGCAGAGGATGAAAGGGAAGAGGGAGAACCAATGAGAGAGTAGCTGTTAGGCATTTGGACGGGCACATATCACTGTAATTTCCCGGCAGGAAGAAGAATTAACCAAAGTCTCAGCCACCCACCTGGAACCAGTATAGGTCCTGAACCAAAATTTTGGACTTGCGGTCAGATCACCAAAAACGAGTTGAAAAATGGAGCTCAGGGCACAGCAATTCACAAACTGGCCGAGTAATAAAGGACAACTATCGTCCAAAAATCTGTTGAGGGAAGGCAACGAGGCGGACTTGAAAGCGAGGCAGAATAGCAGGAAACAGATTTCAAGAGGTACGTTGGAATCGCCTTTAAAGCACAGGAAGAGGGGCACAACTTCGACAATGATGCACTTGGCCAAAAAGGGCGTATGCGTTTTCTCCTGAATATATTCAGGAGAAAACGCATACGCCCTTTTTGGCCAAGCAAGCAAGCGGGCAATGCAAATCTGCACTACAAAGAAGTATCACTTCCCACCGGTCAAAAGGGACATCCACAAAATGTGTAAGAACAAGAAAGGCAAGACAGGCCCTGGAGAACAGGGAGCCTTGTTATGCTGATGGGCGGGATGTAAATTGCCAACTGCCTCTCTGGAGGAGTGCATTCTGTTCCCTAAAACAAGTAAAGAACAGAGCTACAGAGCCAAGGGCACTACCATACTAGGGAATATACCTTGGGAAAACTGAAAATCAATAAGACAGAGCCACCCCAAAATTTAGGGCTGCACTGCATACAAGGGCCTCAACTAGGATACACCTTAAGTATCCCAGAAAATATAAACATGGTTCAAAAAATTGTGGTACTTACGTACGATGGAATATCCCTCAGCCATGAAATCAATGTCATAAGACCAGTAGCAGCAAAATGGGTGGATTCAGGTACGATGATTCTAAGTGAAATAAGTCACACAGAAAAAGAAACTTATGATAAGATATCACTTATGAAGATCCTGTAAACATGGCTACACTTGAACTGAGTTAGGAAAGAGAACAGTGTCTCACATTTAGAAAACACTCTTATACCTGCTTAAGGGGGAAGGAGAGGTGGGGTGATGCATAAAACCAGAGTTTGATATAAGCACAGGTACTGTTCCAAAAACCAACTATGGAATAGACAAGACCTACACCGTCCTCAGCGAAAGGGACTCAAAACCCCATATTTCCCGCAGAGGAAAATATCTGACTAGTAAGAATCTTAAAACCTATGTATTGATATGTCTCCGTAAGGGAATCAAGTGTGTCTAGACTGGCATAAACATGGCAGCGAGAATCAGCTCAAACCCACTATAAAAAGGAATTTCAAAAACAAAACAAAAAAACTGGGAAATTCTTTGCAATTCCTTCAGGGTCTCTGATGAAAGCTGGAATGACTCTATCTACAACGACAGCTGGATGTGGCATAAGGAGGGACACTTGGGACTGAGACGATTGGTGAGATTGGGTGAGCAAATGCAGACCCTTTAAAGCAATAATGCATGGCACCCATTCCATGGGTCCGAACTCTCCAGGTTGAAGGGAATATTACTACAGCTATAACATGTGCGGGAAACCTAGAGAACGGACACACTGTGAATACTAAAGGTTTCTAAAACTCAACGCATAGTCCCTCTCCTGGTGCTCCGGTTTGACTTTCCGTCTGCTTTACTATCAACCTCCCAACTTGGATAGACAGCCCCTTTAACCTCTTGGTTCGCACAGGTTGCCAATTTGGCAGAGGATGAAAGGGAAGAGGGAGAACCAATGAGAGAGTAGCTGTTAGGCATTTGGACGGTCACATATCACTGTAATTTCCCGGCAGGAAGAAGAATTAACCAAATTCTCAGCCACCCACCGGGAACCAGTATAAGTCCTGAACCAAAATTTTGGACTTGCGGTCAGCTCACCAAAAACGAGTTGAAAAATGGAGCTCAGGGGCACAGCAATTCACAAACTGGCCGAGTAATAAAGGACAACTATCGTCCAAAAATCTGTTGAGGGAAGGCAACGAGGCGGACTTGAAAGCGAGGCAGAATAGCAGGAAACAGATTTCAAGAGGTACGTTGGAATCGCCTTTAAAGCACAGGAAGAGGGGCACAACTTCGACAATGATGCACTTGGCCAAAAAGGGCGTATGCGTTTTCTCCTGAATATATTCAGGAGAAAACGCATACGCCCTTTTTGGCCAAGCAAGCAAGCGGGCAATGCAAATCTGCACTACAAAGAAGTATCACTTCCCACCGGTCAAAAGGGACATCCACACAATGTGTAAGAACAAGAAAGGCAAGACAGGCCCTGGAGAACAGGGAGCCTTGTTATGCTGATGGGCGGGATGTAAATTGCCAACTGCCTCTCTGGAGGAGTGCATTCTGTTCCCTAAAACAAGTAAAGAACAGAGCTACAGAGCCAAGGGCACTACCAGTCTAGGGAATATACCTTGGGAAAACTGAAAATCAATAAGACAGAGCCACCCCAAAATTTAGGGCTGCACTGCACACAAGGACCTCAACTTGGATACACCTTAAGTATCCCAGAAAATATAAACATGGTTCAAAAATTTGTGGTACTTACGTACGATGGAATATCCCTCAGCCATGAAATCAATGTCATAAGACCAGTAGCAGCAAAATGGGTGGATTCAGGTACGATGATTCTAAGTGAAATAAGTCACACAGAAAAAGAAACTTATCATAAGATATCACTTATGAAGATCCTGTAAACATGGCTACACTTGAACTGAGTTAGGAAAGAGAACAGTGTCTCACATTTAGAAAACACTCTTATACCTGCTTAAGGGGGAAGGAGAGGTGGGGTGATGCATAAAACCAGAGTTTGATATAAGCACAGGTACCGTTCCAAAAACCAACTATGGAATAGACAAGACCTACACCGTCCTCAGCGAAAGGGACTCAAAACCCCATATTTCCCGCAGAGGAATATATCTGACTAGTAAGAATCTTAAAACCTATGTATTGATATGTCTCCGTAAGGGAATCAAGTGTGTCTAGACTGGCATAAACATGGCAGCGAGAATCAGCTCAAACCCACTATAAAAAGGAATTTCAAAAACAAAACAAAAAAACTGGGAAATTCTTTGCAATTCCTTCAGGGTCTCTGATGAAAGCTGGAATGACTCTATCTACAACGACAGCTGGATGTGGCATAAGGAGGGACACTTGGGACTGAGACGATTGGTGAGATTGGGTGAGCAAATGCAGACCCTTTAAAGCAATAATGCATGGCACCCATTCCATGGGTCCGAACTCTCCAGGTTGAAGGGAATATTACTACAGCTATAACATGTGCGGGAAACCTAGAGAACGGACACACTGTGAATACGAAAGGTTTCTAAAACTCAACGAATAGTCCCTCTCCTGGTGCTCCGGTTTGACTTTCCGTCTGCTTTACTATCAACCTCCCAACTTGGAGAGACAGCCCCTTTAACCTCTTGGTTCGCACAGGTTGCCAATTTGGCAGAGGATGAAAGGGAAGAGGGAGAACCAATGAGAGAGTAGCTGTTAGGCATTTGGACGGGCACATATCACTGTAATTTCCCGGCAGGAAGAAGAATTAACCAAAGTCTCAGCCACCCACCTGGAACCAGTATAGGTCCTGAACCAAAATTTTGGACTTGCGGTCAGATCACCAAAAACGAGTTGAAAAATGGAGCTCAGGGCACAGCAATTCACAAACTGGCCGAGTAATAAAGGACAACTATCGTCCAAAAATCTGTTGAGGGAAGGCAACGAGGCGGACTTGAAAGCGAGGCAGAATAGCAGGAAACAGATTTCAAGAGGTACGTTGGAATCGCCTTTAAAGCACAGGAAGAGGGGCACAACTTCGACAATGATGCACTTGGCCAAAAAGGGCGTATGCGTTTTCTCCTGAATATATTCAGGAGAAAACGCATACGCCCTTTTTGGCCAAGCAAGCAAGCGGGCAATGCAAATCTGCACTACAAAGAAGTATCACTTCCCACCGGTCAAAAGGGACATCCACAAAATGTGTAAGAACAAGAAAGGCAAGACAGGCCCTGGAGAACAGGGAGCCTTGTTATGCTGATGGGCGGGATGTAAATTGCCAACTGCCTCTCTGGAGGAGTGCATTCTGTTCCCTAAAACAAGTAAAGAACAGAGCTACAGAGCCAAGGGCACTACCATACTAGGGAATATACCTTGGGAAAACTGAAAATCAATAAGACAGAGCCACCCCAAAATTTAGGGCTGCACTGCATACAAGGGCCTCAACTAGGATACACCTTAAGTATCCCAGAAAATATAAACATGGTTCAAAAAATTGTGGTACTTACGTACGATGGAATATCCCTCAGCCATGAAATCAATGTCATAAGACCAGTAGCAGCAAAATGGGTGGATTCAGGTACGATGATTCTAAGTGAAATAAGTCACACAGAAAAAGAAACTTATGATAAGATATCACTTATGAAGATCCTGTAAACATGGCTACACTTGAACTGAGTTAGGAAAGAGAACAGTGTCTCACATTTAGAAAACACTCTTATACCTGCTTAAGGGGGAAGGAGAGGTGGGGTGATGCATAAAACCAGAGTTTGATATAAGCACAGGTACTGTTCCAAAAACCAACTATGGAATAGACAAGACCTACACCGTCCTCAGCGAAAGGGACTCAAAACCCCATATTTCCCGCAGAGGAAAATATCTGACTAGTAAGAATCTTAAAACCTATGTATTGATATGTCTCCGTAAGGGAATCAAGTGTGTCTAGACTGGCATAAACATGGCAGCGAGAATCAGCTCAAACCCACTATAAAAAGGAATTTCAAAAACAAAACAAAAAAACTGGGAAATTCTTTGCAATTCCTTCAGGGTCTCTGATGAAAGCTGGAATGACTCTATCTACAACGACAGCTGGATGTGGCATAAGGAGGGACACTTGGGACTGAGACGATTGGTGAGATTGGGTGAGCAAATGCAGACCCTTTAAAGCAATAATGCATGGCACCCATTCCATGGGTCCGAACTCTCCAGGTTGAAGGGAATATTACTACAGCTATAACATGTGCGGGAAACCTAGAGAACGGACACACTGTGAATACTAAAGGTTTCTAAAACTCAACGCATAGTCCCTCTCCTGGTGCTCCGGTTTGACTTTCCGTCTGCTTTACTATCAACCTCCCAACTTGGATAGACAGCCCCTTTAACCTCTTGGTTCGCACAGGTTGCCAATTTGGCAGAGGATGAAAGGGAAGAGGGAGAACCAATGAGAGAGTAGCTGTTAGGCATTTGGACGGTCACATATCACTGTAATTTCCCGGCAGGAAGAAGAATTAACCAAATTCTCAGCCACCCACCGGGAACCAGTATAAGTCCTGAACCAAAATTTTGGACTTGCGGTCAGCTCACCAAAAACGAGTTGAAAAATGGAGCTCAGGGGCACAGCAATTCACAAACTGGCCGAGTAATAAAGGACAACTATCGTCCAAAAATCTGTTGAGGGAAGGCAACGAGGCGGACTTGAAAGCGAGGCAGAATAGCAGGAAACAGATTTCAAGAGGTACGTTGGAATCGCCTTTAAAGCACAGGAAGAGGGGCACAACTTCGACAATGATGCACTTGGCCAAAAAGGGCGTATGCGTTTTCTCCTGAATATATTCAGGAGAAAACGCATACGCCCTTTTTGGCCAAGCAAGCAAGCGGGCAATGCAAATCTGCACTACAAAGAAGTATCACTTCCCACCGGTCAAAAGGGACATCCACACAATGTGTAAGAACAAGAAAGGCAAGACAGGCCCTGGAGAACAGGGAGCCTTGTTATGCTGATGGGCGGGATGTAAATTGCCAACTGCCTCTCTGGAGGAGTGCATTCTGTTCCCTAAAACAAGTAAAGAACAGAGCTACAGAGCCAAGGGCACTACCAGTCTAGGGAATATACCTTGGGAAAACTGAAAATCAATAAGACAGAGCCACCCCAAAATTTAGGGCTGCACTGCACACAAGGACCTCAACTTGGATACACCTTAAGTATCCCAGAAAATATAAACATGGTTCAAAAATTTGTGGTACTTACGTACGATGGAATATCCCTCAGCCATGAAATCAATGTCATAAGACCAGTAGCAGCAAAATGGGTGGATTCAGGTACGATGATTCTAAGTGAAATAAGTCACACAGAAAAAGAAACTTATCATAAGATATCACTTATGAAGATCCTGTAAACATGGCTACACTTGAACTGAGTTAGGAAAGAGAACAGTGTCTCACATTTAGAAAACACTCTTATACCTGCTTAAGGGGGAAGGAGAGGTGGGGTGATGCATAAAACCAGAGTTTGATATAAGCACAGGTACCGTTCCAAAAACCAACTATGGAATAGACAAGACCTACACCGTCCTCAGCGAAAGGGACTCAAAACCCCATATTTCCCGCAGAGGAAAATATCTGACTAGTAAGAATCTTAAAACCTATGTATTGATATGTCTCCGTAAGGGAATCAAGTGTGTCTAGACTGGCATAAACATGGCAGCGAGAATCAGCTCAAACCCACTATAAAAAGGAATTTCAAAAACAAACCAAAAAAACTGGGAAATTCTTTACAATTCCTTCAGGGTCTCTGATGAAGGCTGGAATGACCCCATCTACAACGAAAGCTGGATGTGGCATAATGAGGGACACTTGGGACTGAGACGATTGGTGAGATTGGGTGAGCAAATGCAGACCCTTTAAAGCAATAATGCATGGCACCCATTCCATGGGTCCGAACTCTCCAGGTTGAAGGGAATATTACTACAGCTATAACATGTGCGGGAAACCTAGAGAACGGACACACTGTGAATACGAAAGGTTTCTAAAACTCAACGCATAGTCCCACTCCTGGTGCTCCGGTTTGACTTTCCGTCTGCTTTACTATCAACCTCCCAACTTGGAGAGACAGCCCCTTTAACCTCTTGGTTCGCACAGGATGCCAATTTGGCAGAGGATGAAAGGGAAGAGGGAGAACCAATGAGAGAGTAGCTGTTAGGCATTTGGACGGGCACATATCACTGTAATTTCCCGGCAGGAAGAAGAATTAACCAAATTCTCAGCCACCCACCGGGAACCAGTATAGGTCCTGAACCAAAATTTTGGACTTGCGGTCAGCTCACCAAAAACGAGTTGAAAAATGGAGCTCAGGGGCACAGCAATTCACAAACTGACCGAGTAATAAAGGACAACTATCGTCCAAAAATCTGTTGAGGGAAGGCAACGAGGCGGACTTGAAAGCGAGGCAGAATAGCAGGAAACAGATTTCAAGAGGTACGTTGGAATCGCATTTAAAGCACAGGAAGAGGGGCACAACTTCGACAATGATGCACTTGGCCAAAAAGGGCGTATGCGTTTTCTCCTGAATATATTCAGGAGAAAACGCATACGCCCTTTTTGGCCAAGCAAGCAAGCGGGCAATGCAAATCTGCACTACAAAGAAGTATCACTTCCCAGCGATCAAAAGGGACATCCAAAAAATGTGTAAGAACAAGAAAGGCAAGACAGGCCCTGGAGAACAGGGAGCCTTGTTATGCTGATGGGCGGGATGTAAATTGCCAACTGCCTCTCTGGAGGAGTGCATTGTGTTCCCTAAAACAAGTAAACAACAGAGCTACAGAGCCAAGGCCACTTCCAGTCTAGGGAATATACCTTGGGAAAACTGAAAATCAATAAGACAGAGCCACTCCAAAATTTAGGGCAGCACTGCTTACAAGGACCTCAACTTGGGTACACCTTAAATATCCCAGGAAATATAAAAATGGTTCAAAAACATGTGGTACTTACGTACGATGGAATATCCCTCAGCCATGAAATCAATGTCATAAGACAAGTAGCAGCAAAATGGGTAGATTCAGGTACGATGATTCTAAGTGAAATAAGTCACACAGAAAAAGAAACTTATCATAAGATATCACTTATGAAGATCCTGTAAACATGGCTACACTTGAAGTGAGTTAGGAAAGAGAACAGTGTCTCACATTTAGAAAACACTCTTATGCCTGCTTAAGGGGGAAGGAGAGTTGGGTGATGCATAAAACCAGAGTTTGATATAAGCACAGGTACCGTTCCAAAAATGAACTATGGAATAGACAAGACCTAGACCTTCCTCAGGGAAAGGGACTCAAAACCCCGTATTTCCTGCAGAGGAATATATCTGACTAGTAAGAATCTTAAAACGTATGTATTGATATGTCTCCATAAGGGAATCAAGTGTGTCAGACTGGCATAAACATGGCAGCGAGAATCAGCTCAAACCCACTATAAAAAGGAATTTCAAAAACAAAACAAAAAAACTGGGAAATTCTTTACAATTCCTTCAGGGTTTCTGGTGAAAGCTGGAATGACCATATCTACAACGACAGCTGGATATGGCATAAGGCTGGAAACTTGGGACTGAGAGGATTGGTGAGATTGGGTGAGCAAATGCAGGCCCTTTAAAGCACAAATGCCTGGCACCCATTCCATGGGTCCCAACTCTCCAGGTTGAAGGGAATATTACTACAGCTATAACATGTACAGGAAACCTAGAGAACGGACACACTGTGAATACGAATGATTTCTAAAACTCAACGAATAGTCCCTATCCTGGTGCTCGGGTTTGACTTTCCATCTGCTTTACTATCAACCTCCAAACTTGGAGAGACAGCCCATTTAACCTCCTGGTTCGCACAGGTTGCCAATTTGGCAGAGGATGAAATGGAAGAGGGAGAACCAATGAGAGAGTAGCTGTTAGGCATTTGGACGGGCACATATCACTCTAATTTCCCGGCAGGAAGAAGAATTAACCAAAGTCTCAGCCACCCACCGGGAACCAGCATAAATCCTGAACCAAAATTTTGGACTTGCGGTCAGCTCACAAAAAACGAGTTGAAAAATGGATCTCAGGGGCACAGCAATTTTCAAACTGGCAGAGCAATAAAGGAGAACTATCGTCCAAAAATCTGTTGAGGGAAGACATCGAGGCGGACTTGAAAGTGAGGCAGAATAGCAGGAAACAGATTTCAAGAGGTACGTTGGAATCGCCTTTAAAGCACAGGAAGAGGGACACAACTTCGACAAAGATGCACTTGGCCAAAAAGGGCGTACGCGTTTTCTCCTGAATATATTCAGGAGAAAACGCATACGCCCTTTTTGGCCAAGCAAGGAAGCGGGCAATGCAAATCTGCACTACAAAGAAGTATCACTTCCCACCGGTCAAAAGGGACATCCACAAAATTTGTAAAAACCAGAAAGGCAAGACAGGCCCTGGAGAACAGGGAGCCTTGTTATGATGATGGGCGGGATGTAAATTGCCAACTGCTTCTCTGGAGGAGTGCATTGTGTTCCCTAAAACAAGTAAACAACAGAGCTACAGAGCCAAGGGCACTTCCAGTCTAGGGAATATACCTTGGAAAAATTGAAAATCAATAAGACAGAGCCACCCCAAAATTTAGGGCTGCACTGCTTACAAGGACCTCAACTTGGGTACACCTTAATTATCCAAGGAAATATAAAAATGGTTCAAAAAATTGTGGTACTTACGTACGATGGAATATCCCTCAGCCATGAAATCAATGTCATAAGACCAGTAGCAGCAAAATGGGTGGATTCAGGTACGATGATTCTAAGTGAAATAAGTTACACAGAAAAAGAAACTTATCATAAGATATCACTTATGAAGATCCTGTAAACATGGCTACACTTGAACTGAGTTAGGATAGAGAACAGAGTCTCAAATTTAGAAAACACTCTTATGCCTGCTTAAGGGGGAAGGAGAGGTGGGGTGATGCATAAAACCAGAGTTTGATATAAGCACAGGTACCGTTCCAAAAACCAAATATGGAATACACAAATCCTATACCTTCCTCAGTGAAAGGGACTCAAAACCCCATATTTCCCGCAGAGGAATATATCTGACTAGTAAGAATCTTAAAACATATGTATTGATAGGTCTCCATAAGGGAATCAAGTGTGTCTAGACTGGCATAAACATGTCAGCGAGAATCAGCTCAAACCCACTATAAAAAGGAATTTCAAAAACAAAACAAAAAAACTGGGAAATTCTTTACAATTCCTTCAGGGTCTCTGATGAAACTTGGAATGACCCTATCTACAATGACAGCTGGATGTGGCATAAGGCTGGACACTTGGGACTGAGAGGATTGGTGAGATTGGGTGAGCAAATGCAGACCCTTTAAAGCACAATTGCCTGGCACCCATTCCATGGGTCCGAACTCTCCAGGTTGAAGGGAATATTACTACAGCTATAACATGTACGGGAAACATAGAGAACGGACAGAATGTGAATACGAAAGGTTTCTAAAACTCAACGAATAGTCCCTCTCCTGGTTCTCCGGTTTGACTTTCCATCTGCTATACTCTCAACCTCCAAACTTGGAGAGACAACCCCTTTAACCTCCTGGTTCGCACAGGTTGCCAATTTGGCAGAGGATGAAAGGGAAGAGGGAGAACCAATGAGAGAGTATCTGTTAGGCATTTGGACGGGCACATGTCACTGTAATTTCCCGGCAGGAAGAAGAATTAACCAAAGTCTCAGCCACCCACCGGGAACCAGTATAGGTCCTGCACCAAAATTTTGGACTTGCGGTCAGCTCACAAAAAACGAGTTGAAAAATGGAGCTCAGGGGCACAGCAATTCACAAACTGGCCGAGTAATAAAGGACAACTATCGTCCAAAAATCTGTTGAGGAAAGGCAACAAGGCAGATTGAAAGTGAGGCAGAATAGCCGGAAACAGGTTTCAAGAGGTACGTTGGAATCGCCTTTAAAGCACAGGAATAGGGGCACAAAATCGACAATGATGCACTTGGCCAAAAAGGGCGTATGCGTTTTCTCCTGAATATATTCAGGAGAAAACGCATACGCCCTTTTTGGCCAAGCAAGCAAGCGGGCAATGAAAATCTGCACTACAAAGAAGTGTCACTTCCCACCGGTCAAAAGGGACATCCACAAAATGTGTAAAAACCAGAAAGGCAAGCCAGGCCCTGGAGAACAGGGAGCCTTGTTATGCTGATGGGCGGGATGTAAATTGCCAACTGCCTCTCTGGAGGAGTGCATTGTGTTCTCTAAAACCAGTAAAGAACAGAGCTACAGAGCCAAGGGCACTACCAGTCTAGGGAATATACCTTGGGAAAACTGAAAATCAATAAGACAGAGCCACCCCAAAATTTAGGGCTGCACTGCTTACAAGGACCTCAACTTGGGTTCACCATAATATCCCAGGAAATATAAAAATGGTTCCAAAAATTGTGGTACTTACGTACGATGGAATATTCTTCAGCCATGAAATCAATGTCATAAGACCAGTAGCAGCAAAATGGGTGGATTCAGATACGATGATTCTAAGTGAAATAAGTCACAGAGAAAAAGCAACTTATCATAAGAAATCACTTATGAAGATCCTGTCAACATGGCTACACTTGAACTGAGTTAGGAAAGAGAACAGTGTCTCACATTTAGAAAACACTCTTATGCCTGCTTAAGGGTGAAGGAGAGGTGGGGTGATGCATAAAACCAGAGTTTGATATAAGCACAGGTACCGTTCCAAAAACCAAATATGGAATACACAAGACCTACACCTTCCTCAGTGAAAGGGACTCAAAACCCCATATTTCCCGCAGAGGAATATATCTGACTAGTAAGAATCTTAAAACCTATGTATTGATATGTCTCCGTAAGGGAATCAAGTTTGTCTAGACTGGCATAAACATGGCAGCGAGAATCAGCTCAAACCCACTATAAAAAGGAATTTCACAAACAAAACAAGAAAACTAGGAAATTCTTTACAATTCCGTCAGGGTCTCTGATGAAACCTGGATTGACCCTATCTACAATGACAGCTGGATGTGGCATGAGGAGGGACACTTGGGACTGAGACGATTGGTGAGATTGAGTGAACAAATGCAGACCCTTTAAAGCACAAATTCCTGGCACCCATTCCATGGGTCCCAACTCTCCAGGTTGAAGGGAATATTACTACAGTTATAACATGTACGGGAAACCTAGAGAACGGACACACTGTGAATACGAAAGGTTTCTAAAACTCAAGGAATATTCCCTCTCCTGGTTCTCCGGTTTGACTTTCCATCTGCTTTACTATCAACGTACCAAATTGGAGAGACAGCCCCTTTAACCTCTTGGTACGCAAAGGTTTCCAATTTGGCAGAGGATGAAAGGGAAGAGGGAGAACCAATGAGAGAGTAGCTGTTAGGCATTTGGACGGGCAGATATCACTCTAACTTCCCGGCAGGGAGAAGAATTAACCAAATTCTCAGCCACCCACCGGGAACCAGTATATGTCCTGAACCAAAATTTTGGACTTGCGGTCAGCTCACCAAAACCGAGTGGAAAAATGGAGCTCAGGGGCACAGCAATTCACAAACTGGCCGAGTAATAAAGGACAACTATCGTCCAAAAATCTGTTGAGGGAAGGCAACGAGGCGGACTTGAAAGCGAGGCAGAATAGCAGGAAACAGATTTCAAGAGGTACGTTGGAATCACCTTTAAAGCACAGGAAGAGGGGCACAACTTCGACAATGATGCACTTGGCCAAAAAGGGCGTATGCGTTTTCTCCTGAATATATTCAGGAGAAAACGCATACGCCCTTTTTGGCCAAGCAAGCAAGCGGGCAATATAAATCTGCACTACAAAGAAGTATCACTTCCCACCGGAAAAAAGGGACATCCACAAAATGTGTAAAAACCAGAAAGGCAAGACAGGCCCTGGAGAACAGGGAGCCTTGCTATGCTGATGGGCGGGATGTAAATTGCCAACTGCCTCTCTGGAAGAGTGCATTGTGTTCCCTAAAACAAGTAAAGAACAGAGCTACAGAGCCAAGGGCACTTCCAGTCTAGGGAATATACCTTGGGAAAACTGAAAATCAATAAGACAGAGCCACCCCAAAATTTAGGGCTGCACTGCTTACAAGGACCTCAAGCTGGGTACGCCTTAAATATCACGGGAAATATAAAAATGGTTCAAAAAATTGTGGTACTTACGTACGATGGAATATCCCTCAGCTATGAAATCAATGGCATAAGAGCAGTAGCAGCAAAATAGCTGGATTCAGGTACGATGATTCTAAGTGAAATAAGTCAAACAGAAAAAGAAACTTATCATAAGATATCACTTATGAAGATCCTGTAAACATGGCTACACTTGAACTGAGTTAGGAAAGAGAACAGTGTCTCACATTTAGAAAACACTCTTATGCATGCTTAAGGCGGAAGGAGAGGTGAGGTGATGCATAAAACCAGAATTTGATATAAGCACAGATACCATTCCAAAAACCAACTATGTAATAGTCAGACCTACACCTTCCTCAGTGAAAGGGACTCAAAACCCCATATTTCCCGCAGAGGAATATATCTGACTAGTAAAAATCTTAAAACCTATGTATTGATATGTCTCCGTAAGGGAATCAAGTGTGTCTAGACTGGCATAAACATGGCAGCGAGAATCAGCTCAAACCCACTATAAAAAGGAATTTCAAAAACAAAACAAAAAAACTGGGAAATTCTTTACAATTCCTTCAGGGTCTCTGATGAAACCTGGAATGACCCTTTCTACAATGACAGCTGGAGGTGGCATAAGGCTGGACACTTGGGACTGAGAGGATTGGTGAGATTGGGTGAGGAAATGCAGTCCCTTTAAAGCAATAATGCATGGCACCCATTCCATGGGTCCCAACTCTCCAGGTTGAAGGGAATATTACTACAGCTATAACATGTACGGGAAACCTAAAGAACGGACACACTGTGAATACGAATGGTTTCTAAAACTCAACGAATAGACCCTCCCATGGTGCTCCGGTTTGACTTTCCATCTGCTTTACTATCAATCTCCCAACTTGGAGAGACAGCCCCTTTAACCTCCTGGTTCGCACAGGTTTCCAATTTGGCAGAGGATGAAAGGGAAGAGGGAGAACCAATGAGAGAGTAGCTGTTAGGCATTTGGACGGGCACATATCACTCTAACTTCCCGGCAGGAAGAAGAATTAACCAAAGTCTCAGCCCCGCACTGGGAACCAGCATAGATCCTGAACCAAAATTTTGGACTTGCTATCAGCTCACCGAAAACGAGTTGAAAAATGGAGCTCAGGGGCACAGCAATACACAAATTGGCCGAGTAATAAAGGACAACTATCGTCCAAAAATCTGTTGAGGGAAGGCAACGAGGCGGACTTGAAAGCGAGGCAGAATAGCAGGAAACAGATTTCAAGAGGTATGTTGGAATCGCCTTTAAAGCACAGGAAGAGGGGCAAAACTTCGACAATGATGCACTTGGCCAAAAAGGGTGTATGAGTTTTCTCCTGAATATATTCAGGAGAAAACGCATACGGCATTTTTGACCAAGCAAGCAAGCGGACAATGCAAATCTGCACTACAAAGATGTATCACTTCCCACCGGTCAAAAGCGACAACCACAAAATGTGTAAAAACTAGAAAGGCAAGACAGGCCATGGAGAACAGGGAGCCTTGTTATGCTGATGGGCGGGATGTAAATTGCCAACTGCCTCTCTGGAGGAGTACATTGTGTTCCCTAAAACAAGTAAAGAACAGAGCTACAGAGGCAAGGGCACTTCCAGTCTAGGGAATATACCTTGGGAAAACTGAAAATCAATAAGACAGAGCCACCAAAAAATTTAGGGCTGCACTGCTTACAAGGACCTCAACTTGGGTACACATTAAATATCCCAGGAAATATAAAAATGGTTCAAAAAATTGTGGTACTTACGTACGATGGAATATCCCTCAGCCATGAAATCAATGTCATAAGACCAGTAGCAGCAAAATGGGTGGTTTCAGGTACGATGATTCTAAGTGAAATAAGTCACACAGAAAAAGAAACTTATCATAAGATATCACTTATGAAGATTCTGTAAACATGGCTACACTTGAACTGAGTTAGGAAAGAGAACAGTGTCTCACATTTAGAAAACACTCTTATGCCTGCTTAAGGGGGAAGGAGAGGTGGCGTGATGCATAAAACCAGAGTTTGATATAAGCACAGGTACCGTTCCAAAAACCAACTATGGAATAGACAAGACCTACACCTTCCTCAGTGAAAGGGTCTCATAACCCCATATTTCCTGCAGAGAAATATATCTGACTAGTAAGAATCTTAAAACCTATGTATTGATATGTCTCCGTAAGGGAATCAAGTGTGTCTAGACTGGCATAAACATGGCAGTGAGAATCAGCTCAAACCCATTATAAAAAGGAATTTCAAAAACAAAACGAAAAAACTCCATAATTCTTTAAAATTCCTTCAGGGTCTCTGATGAAACCTGGAATGACCCTATCTACAATGACAGCTGGATGTGGCATAAGGAGGGACACTTGACACTGAGACGATTGGTGAGATTGGGTGAGCAAATGCAGACCCTTTAAAGCACAAATGCCTGGCACCCATTCCATGGTTCCCAACTCTCCAGGTTAGAGGGAATATTACTACAGTTATAACATGTAAGGGAAACCTAGAGAACGGACACACTGTGAATATGAAAGGTTTCTAAAACTCAACGAATAGTCCCTCTCCTGGAGCCCCAGTTTGACTTTCCATATGCTGTACTATCAATCTCCCAACTTGGAGAGACAGCCCCTTTAACCACCTGGTTTCCACAGGTTGCCAATTTGGCAGAGGATGAAAGGGAAGAGGGAGAACCAATGAGAGAGTAGCTGTTAGGCATTTGGACGGGCACATATCGCTGTAATTTCCCGGCAGGAAGAAGAATTAACCAAATTCTCAGCCACCCACCGTGAACCAGTATAGGTCCTGAACCAAAATTTTGGACTTGCGGTCAGCTCACCAAAAACGAGTTGAAAAATGGAGCTCAGGGGCACAGCAATTCACAAACTGGCCGAGTAATAAAGGACAACTATCGTCCAAAAATCTGTTGAGGGAAGGCAACGAGGCGGACTTGAAAGCGAGGCAGAATAGCAGGAAACAGATTTCAAGAGGTACATTGGAATCGCCTTTAAAGCACAGGAAGAGGGGCACAACTTCGACAATGATGCACTTGGCCAAAAAGGGCGTATGCGTTTTCTCCTGAATATATTCAGGAGAAAACGCATACGCCCTTTTTGGCCAAGCAAGCAAGCGGGCAATGCAAATCTGCACTACAAAGAAGTATCACTTCCCACCGGTCAAAAGGGACATCCACAAAATGTGTAAGAACAAGAAAGGCAAGACAGGCCCTGGAGAACAGGGAGCCTTGTTATGCTGATGGGCGGGATGTAAATTGCCAACTGCCTCTCTGGAGGAGTGCATTCTGTTCCCTAAAACAAGTAAAGAACAGAGCTACAGAGCCAAGGGCACTACCAGTCTAGGGAATATACCTTGGGAAAACTGAAAATCAATAAGACAGAGCCACCCCAAAATTTAGGGCTGCACTGCATACAAGGACCTCAACTTGGATACACCTTAAGTATCCCAGAAAATATAAACATGGTTCAAAAAATTGTGGTACTTACGTACGATGGAATATCCCTCAGCCATGAAATCAATGTCATAAGACCAGTAGCAGCAAAATGGGTGGATTCAGGTACGATGATTCTAAGTGAAATAAGTCACACAGAAAAAGAAACTTATGATAAGATATCACTTATGAAGATCCTGTAAACATGGCTACACTTGAACTGAGTTAGGAAAGAGAACAGTGTATCACATTTAGAAAACACTCTTATACCTGCTTAAGGGGGAAGGAGAGGTGGGGTGATGCATAAAACCAGAGTTTGATATAAGCACAGGTACCGTTCCAAAAACCAACTATGGAATAGACAAGACCTACACCGTCCTCAGCGAAAGGGACTCAAAACCCCATATTTCCCGCAGAGGAAAATATCTGACTAGTAAGAATCTTAAAACCTATGTATTGATATGTCTCCGTAAGGGAATCAAGTGTGTCTAGACTGGCATAAACATGGCAGCGAGAATCAGCTCAAACCCACTATAAAAAGGAATTTCAAAAACAAAACAAAAAAACTGGGAAATTCTTTACAATTCCTTCAAGGTCTGTGATGAAAGCTGGAATGACCCTATCTACAACGACAGCTGGTTGTGGCATAAGGATGGACACTTGGGACTGAGACGATTGGTGAGATTGGGTGAGCAAATGCAGACCCTTTAAAGCAATAATGCATGGCACCCATTCCATGGGTCCGAACTCTCCAGGTTGAAGGGAATATTACTACAGCTATAACATGTGCGGGAAACCTAGAGAACGGACACACTGTGAATACGAAAGGTTTCTAAAACTCAACGAATAGTCCCTCTCCTGGTGCTCCGGTTTGACTTTCCGTCTGCTTTACTATCAACCTCCCAACTTGGAGAGACAGCCCCTTTAACCTCTTGGTTCGCACAGGTTGCCAATTTGGCAGAGGATGAAAGGGAAGAGGGAGAACCAATGAGAGAGTAGCTGTTAGGCATTTGGACGGGCACATATCACTGTAATTTCCCGGCAGGAAGAAGAATTAACCAAATTCTCAGCCACCCACCGGGAACCAGTATAGGTCCTGAACCAAAATTTTGGACTTGCGGTCAGCTCACCAAAAACGAGTTGAAAAATGGAGCTCAGGGGCACAGCAATTCACAAACTGGCCGAGTAATAAAGGACAACTATCGTCCAAAAATCTGTTGAGGGAAGGCAACGAGGCGGACTTGAAAGCGAGGCAGAATAGCAGGAAACAGATTTCAAGAGGTACGTTGGAATCGCCTTTAAAGCACAGGAAGAGGGGCACAACTTCGACAATGATGCACTTGGCCAAAAAGGGCGTATGCGTTTTCTCCTGAATATATTCAGGAGAAAACGCATACGCCCTTTTTGGCCAAGCAAGCAAGCGGGCAATGCAAATCTGCACTACAAAGAAGTATCACTTCCCAGCGGTCAAAAGGGACATCCACACAATGTGTAAGAACAAGAAAGGCAAGACAGGCCCTGGAGAACAGGGAGCCTTGTTATGCTGATGGGCGGGATGTAAATTGCCAACTGCCTCTCTGGAGGAGTGCATTCTGTTCCCTAAAACAAGTAAAGAACAGAGCTACAGAGCCAAGGGCACTACCAGTCTAGGGAATATACCTTGGGAAAACTGAAAATCAATAAGACAGAGCCACCCCAAAATTTAGGGCTGCACTGCATACAAGGACCTCAACTTGGATACACCTTAAGTATCCCAGAAAATATAAACATGGTTCAAAAAATTGTGGTACTTACGTACGATGGAATATCCCACAGCCATGAAATCAATGTCATAAGACCAGTAGCAGCAAAATGGGTGGATTCAGGTACGATGATTCTAAGTGAAATAAGTCACACAGAAAAAGAAACTTATCATAAGATATCACTTATGAAGATCCTGTAAACATGGCTACACTTGAACTGAGTTAGGAAAGAGAACAGTGTCTCACATTTAGAAAACACTCTTATACCTGCTTAAGGGGGAAGGAGAGGTGGGGTGATGCATAAAACCAGAGTTTGATATAAGCACAGGTACCGTTCCAAAAACCAACTATGGAATACACAAGACCTACACCGTCCTCAGCGAAAGGGACTCAAAACCCCATATTTCCCGCAGAGGAAAATATCTGACTAGTAAGAATCTTAAAACCTATGTATTGATATGTCTCCGTAAGGGAATCAAGTGTGTCTAGACTGGCATAAACATGGCAGCGAGAATCAGCTCAAACCCACTATAAAAAGGAATTTCAAAAACAAAACAAAAAAACTGGGAAATTCTTTACAATTCCTTCAGGGTCTCTGATGAAACCTGGAATGACCCTATCTACAACGACAGCTGGATGTGGCATAAGGAGGGACACTTGGGACTGAGACGATTGGTGAGATTGGGTGAGCAAATGCAGACCCTTTAAAGCAATAATGCATGGCACCCATTCCATGGGTCCGAACTCTCCAGGTTGAAGGGAATATTACTACAGCTATAACATGTGCGGGAAACCTAGAGAACGGACACACTGTGAATACGAAAGGTTTCTAAAACTCAACGAATAGTCCCTCTCCTGGTGCTCCGGTTTGACTTTCCGTCTGCTTTACTATCAACCTCCCAACTTGGAGAGACAGCCCCTTTAACCTCTTGGTTCGCACAGGTTGCCAATTTGGCAGAGGATGAAAGGGAAGAGGGAGAACCAATGAGAGAGTAGCTGTTAGGCATTTGGACGGGCACATATCACTGTAATTTCCCGGCAGGAAGAAGAATTAACCAAATTCTCAGCCACCCACCGGGAACCAGTATAGGTCCTGAACCAAAATTTTGGACTTGCGGTCAGCTCACCAAAAACGAGTTGAAAAATGGAGCTCAGGGGCACAGCAATTCACAAACTGGCCGAGTAATAAAGGACAACTATCGTCCAAAAATCTGTTGAGGGAAGGCAACGAGGCGGACTTGAAAGCGAGGCAGAATAGCAGGAAACAGATTTCAAGAGGTACGTTGGAATCGCCTTTAAAGCACAGGAAGAGGGGCACAACTTCGACAATGATGCACTTGGCCAAAAAGGGCGTATGCGTTTTCTCCTGAATATATTCAGGAGAAAACGCATACACCCTTTTTGGCCAAGCAAGCAATTGGGCAATGCAAATCTGCACTACAAAGAAGTATCACTTCCCACCGGTCAAAAGGGACATCCACACAATGTGTAAGAACAAGAAAGGCAAGACAGGCCCTGGAGAACAGGGAGCCTTGTTATGCTGATGGGCGGGATGTAAATTGCCAACTGCCTCTCTGGAGGAGTGCATTCTGTTCCCTAAAACAAGTAAAGAACAGAGCTACAGAGCCAAGGGCACTACCAGTCTAGGGAATATACCTTGGGAAAACTGAAAATCAATAAGACAGAGCCACCCCAAAATTTAGGGCTGCACTGCATACAAGGACCTCAACTTGGATACACCTTAAGTATCCCAGAAAATATAAACATGGTTCAAAAAATTGTGGTACTTACGTACGATGGAATATCCCTCAGCCATGAAATCAATGTCATAAGACCAGTAGCAGCAAAATGGGTGGATTCAGGTACGATGATTCTAAGTGAAATAAGTCACACAGAAAAAGAAACTTATCATAAGATATCACTTATGAAGATCCTGTAAACATGGCTACACTTGAACTGAGTTAGGAAAGAGAACAGTGTCTCACATTTAGAAAACACTCTTATACCTGCTTAAGGGGGAAGGAGAGGTGGGGTGATGCATAAAACCAGAGTTTGATATAAGCACAGGTACCGTTCCAAAAACCAACTATGGAATAGACAAGACCTACACCGTCCTCAGCGAAAGGGACTCAAAACCCCATATTTCCCGCAGAAGAAAATATCTGACTAGTAAGAATCTTAAAACCTATGTATTGATATGTCTCCGTAAGGGAATCAAGTGTGTCTAGACTGGCATAAACATGGCAGCGAGAATCAGCTCAAACCCACTATAAAAAGGAATTTCAAAAACAAAACAAAAAAACTGGGAAATTCTTTACAATTCCTTCAGGGTCTCTGATGAAACCTGGAATGACCCTATCTACAACGACAGCTGGATGTGGCATAAGGAGGGACACTTGGGACTGAGACGATTGGTGAGATTGGGTGAGCAAATGCAGACCCTTTAAAGCAATAATGCATGGCACCCATTCCATGGGTCCGAACTCTCCAGGTTGAAGGGAATATTACTACAGCTATAACATGTGCGGGAAACCTAGAGAACGGACACACTGTGAATACGAAAGGTTTCTAAAACTCAACGAATAGTCCCTCTCCTGGTGCTCCGGTTTGACTTTCTGTCTGCTTTACTATCAACCTCCCAACTTGGAGAGACAGCCCCTTTAACCTCTTGGTTCGCACAGGTTGCCAATTTGGCAGAGGATGAAAGGGAAGAGGGAGAACCAATGAGAGAGTAGCTGTTAGGCATTTGGACGGGCACATATCACTGTAATTTCCCGGCAGGAAGAAGAATTAACCAAATTCTCAGCCACCCACCGGGAACCAGTATAGGTCCTGAACCAAAATTTTGGACTTGCGGTCAGCTCACCAAAAACGAGTTGAAAAATGGAGCTCAGGGGCACAGCAATTCACAAACTGGCCGAGTAATAAAGGACAACTATCGTCCAAAAATCTGTTGAGGGAAGGCAATGAGGCGGACTTGAAAGCGAGGCAGAATAGCAGGAAACAGATTTCAAGAGGTACGTTGGAATCGCCTTTAAAGCACAGGAAGAGGGGCACAACTTCGACAATGATGCACTTGGCCAAAAAGGGCGTATGCGTTTTCTCCTGAATATATTCAGGAGAAAACGCATACGCCCTATTTGGCCAAGCAAGCAAGCGGGCAATGCAAATCTGCACTACAAAGAAGTATCACTTCCCACCGGTCAAAAGGGACATCCAAAAAATGTGTAAGAACAAGAAAGGCAAGACAGGCCCTGGAGAACAGGGAGCCTTGTTATGCTGATGGGCGGGATGTAAATTGCCAACTGCCTCTCTGGAGGAGTGCATTCTGTTCCCTAAAACAAGTAAAGAACAGAGCTACAGAGCCAAGGGCACTACCAGTCTAGGGAATATACCTTGGGAAAACTGAAAATCAATAAGACAGAGCCACCCCAAAATTTAGGGCTGCACTGCATACAAGGACCTCAACTTGGATACACCTTAAGTATCCCAGAAAATATAAACATGGTTCAAAAAATTGTGGTACTTACGTACGATGGAATATCCCTCAGCCATGAAATCAATGTCATAAGACCAGTAGCAGCAAAATGGGAGGATTCAGGTACGATGATTCTAAGTGAAATAAGTCACACAGAAAAAGAAACTTATCATAAGATATCACTTATGAAGATCCTGTAAACATGGCTACACTTGAACTGAGTTAGGAAAGAGAACAGTGTCTCACATTTAGAAAACACTCTTATACCTGCTTCAGGGGGAATGAGAGGTGGGGTGATGCATAAAACCAGAGATTGATATAAGCACAGGTACCGTTCCAAAAACCAACTATGGAATAGACAAGACCTACACCGTCCTCAGCGAAAGGGACTCAAAACCCCATATTTCCCACAGAGGAAAATATCTGACTAGTAAGAATCTTAAAACCTATGTATTGATATGTCTCCATAAGGGAATCAAGTGTGTCTAGACTGGCATAAACATGGCAGCGAGAATCAGCTCAAACCCACTATAAAAAGGAATTTCAAAAACAAAACAAAAAAACTGGGAAATTCTTTACAATTCCTTCAGGGTCTCTGATGAAAGCTGGAATGACCCTATCTACAACGACAGCTGGATGTGGCATAAGGAGGGACACTTGGGACTGAGACGATTGGTGAGATTGGGTGAGCAAATGCAGACCCTTTAAAGCAATAATGCATGGCACCCATTCCATGGGTCCGAACTCTCCAGGATGAAGGGAATATTACTACAGCTATAACATGTGCGGGAAACCTAGAGAACGGACACACTGTGAATACGAAAGGTTTCTAAAACTCAACGCATAGTCCCTCTCCTGGTGCTCCGGTTTGACTTTCCATCTGCTTTACTATCAACCTCCCAACTTGGAGAGACAGCCCCTTTAACCTCTTGGTTCGCACAGGTTGCCAATTTGGCAGAGGATGAAAGGGAAGAGGGAGAACCAATGAGAGAGTAGCTGTTAGGCATTTGGACGGGCATATATCACTGTAATTTCCCGGCAGGAAGAAGAATTAACCAAATTCTCAGCCACCCACCGGGAACCAGTATAGGTCCTGAACCAAAATTTTGGACTTGCGGTCAGCTCACCAAAAACGAGTTGAAAAATGGAGCTCAGGGGCACAGCAATTCACAAACTGGCCGAGTAATAAAGGACAACTATCGTCCAAAAATCTGTTGAGGGAAGGCAACGAGGCGGACTTGAAAGCGAGGCAGAATAGCAGGAAACAGATTTCAAGAGGTACGTTGGAATCGCCTTTAAAGCACAGGAAGAGGGGCACAACTTCGACAATGATGCACTTGGCCAAAAAGGGCGTATGCGTTTTCTCCTGAATATATTCAGGAGAAAACGCATACGCCCTTTTTGGCCAAGCAAGCAAGCGGGCAATGCAAATCTGCACTACAAAGAAGTATCACTTCCCACCGGTCAAAAGGGACATCCACAAAATGTGTAAGAACAAGAAAGGCAAGACAGGCCCTGGAGAACAGGGAGCCTTGTTATGCTGATGGGCGGGATGTAAATTGCCAACTGCCTCTCTGGAGGAGTGCATTCTGTTCCCTAAAACAAGTAAAGAACAGAGCTACAGAGCCAAGGGCACTACCAGTCTAGGGAATATACCTTGGGAAAACTGAAAATCAATAAGACAGAGCCACCCCAAAATTTAGGGCTGCACTGCATACAAGGGCCTCAACTAGGATACACCTTAAGTATCCCAGAAAATATAAACATGGTTCAAAAAATTGTGGTACTTACGTACGATGGAATATCCCTCAGCCATGAAATCAATGTCATAAGACCAGTAGCAGCAAAATGGGTGGATTCAGGTACGATGATTCTAAGTGAAATAAGTCACACAGAAAAAGAAACTTATCATAAGATATCACTTATGAAGATCCTGTAAACATGGCTACACTTGAACTGAGTTAGGAAAGAGAACAGTGTCTCACATTTAGAAAACACTCTTATACCTGCTTAAGGGGGAAGGAGAGGTGGGGTGATACATAAAACCAGAGTTTGATATAAGCACAGGTACCGTTCCAAAAACCAACTATGGAATAGACAAGACCTACACCGTCCTCAGCGAAAGGGACTCAAAACCCCATATTTCCCGCAGAGGAAAATATCTGACTAGTAAGAATCTTAAAACCTATGTATTGATATGTCTCCGTAAGGGAATCAAGTGTGTCTAGACTGGCATAAACATGGCAGCGAGAATCAGCTCAAACCCACTATAAAAAGGAATTTCAAAAACAAAACAAAAAAACTGGGAAATTCTTTACAATTCCTTCAGGGTCTCTGATGAAAGCTGGAATGACCCTATCTACAACGACAGCTGGATGTGGCATAAGGAGGGACACTTGGGACTGAGACGATTGGTGAGATTGGGTGAGCAAATGCAGACCCTTTAAAGCAATAATGCATGGCACCCATTCCATGGGTCCGAACTCTCCAGGTTGAAGGGAATATTACTACAGCTATAACATGTGCGGGAAACCTAGAGAACGGACACACAGTGAATACGAAAGGTTTCTAAAACTCAACGCATAGTCCCTCTCCTGGTGCTCCGGTTTGACTTTCCGTCTGCTTTACTATCAACGTCCCAACTTGGAGAGACAGCCCCTTTAACCTCTTGGTTCGCACAGGTTGCCAATTTGGCAGAGGATGAAAGGGAAGAGGGAGAACCAATGAGAGAGTAGCTGTTAGGCATTTGGACGGGCACATATCACTGTAATATCCCGGCAGGAAGAAGAATTAACCAAATTCTCAGCCACCCACCGGGAACCAGTATAGGTCCTGAACCAAAATTTTGGACTTGCGGTCAGCTCACCAAAAACGAGTTGAAAAATGGAGCTCAGGGGCACAGCAATTCACAAACTGACCGAGTAATAAAGGACAACTCTCGTGCAAAAATCTGTTGAGGGAAGGCAACGAGGCAGACTTGAAAGCGAGGCAGAATAGCAGGAAACAGATTTCAAGAGGTACGTTGGAATCGCCTTTAAAGCACAGGAAGAGGGGCACAACTTCGACAATGATGCACTTGGCCAAAATGGGCGTATGCGTTTTCTCCTGAATATATTCAGGAGAAAACGCATACGCCCTTTTTGGCCAAGCAAGCAAGCGGGCAATGCAAATCTGCACTACAAAGAAGTATCACTTCCCACCGGTCAAAAGGGACATCCACAAAATGTGTAAGAACAAGAAAGGCAAGACAGGCCCTGGAGAACAGGGAGCCTTGTTATGCTGATGGGCAGGATGTAAATTGCCAACTGCCTCTCTGGAGGAGTGCATTCTGTTCCCTAAAACAAGTAAAGAACAGAGCTACAGAGCCAAGGGCACTACCAGTCTAGGGAATATACCTTGGGAAAACTGAAAATCAATAAGACAGAGCCACCCCAAAATTTAGGGCTGCACTGCATACAAGGGCCTCAACTTGGATACACCTTAAGTATCCCAGAAAATATAAACATGGTTCAAAAAATTGTGGTACTTACGTACGATGGAATATCCCTCAGCCATGAAATCAATGTCATAAGACCAGTAGCAGCAAAATGGGTGGATTCAGGTACGATGATTCTAAGTGAAATAAGTCACACAGAAAAAGAAACTTATCATAAGATATCACTTATGAAGATCCTGTAAACATGGCTACACTTGAACTGAGTTAGGAAAGAGGTCAGTGTCTCACTTTTAGAAAACACTCTTATACCTGCTTAAGGGGGAAGGAGAGGTGGGGTGATGCATAAAACCAGAGTTTGATATAAGCACAGGTACCGTTCCAAAAACCAACTATGGAATAGACAAGACCTACACCGTCCTCAGCGAAAGGGACTCAAAACCCCATATTTCCCGCAGAGGAAAATATCTGACTAGTAAGAATCTTAAAACCTATGTATTGATATGTCTCCGTAAGGGAATCAAGTGTGTCTAGACTGGCATAAACATGGCAGCGAGAATCAGCTCAAACCCACTATAAAAAGGAATTTCAAAAACAAAACCAAAAAACTGGGAAATTCTTTACAATTCCTTCAACGTCTCTGATGAAAGCTGGAATGACCCTATCTAAAACGACAGCTGGATGTGGCATAAGGAGGGACACTTGGGACTGAGACGATTGGTGAGATTGGGTGAGCAAATGCAGACCCTTTAAAGCAATAATGCATGGCACCCATTCCATGGGTCCGAACTCTCCAGGTTGAAGGGAATATTACTACAGCTATAACATGTGCGGGAAACCTAGAGAACGGACACACTGTGAATACGAAAGGTTTCTAAAACTCAACGAATAGTCCCTCTCCTGGTGCTCCGGTTTGACTTTCCGTCTGCTTTACTATCAACCTCCCAACTTGGAGAGACAGCCCCTTTAACCTCTTGGTTCGCACAGGTTGCCAATTTGGCAGAGGATGAAAGGGAAGAGGGAGAACCAATGAGAGAGTAGCTGTTAGGCATTTGGACGGGCACATATCACTGTAATTTCCCGGCAGGAAGAAGAATTAACCAAATTCTCAGCCACCCACCGGGAACCGGTATAGGTCCTGAACCAAAATTTTGGACTTGCGGTCAGCTCACCAAAAACGAGTTGAAAAATGGAGCTCAGGGGCACAGCAATTCACAAACTGGCCGAGTAATAAAGGACAACTATTGTCCAAAAATCTGTTGAGGGAAGGCAACGAGGCGGACTTGAAAGCGAGGCAGAATAGCAGGAAACAGATTTCAAGAGGTACGTTGGAATCGCCTTTAAAGCACACGAAGAGGGGCACAACTTCGACAATGATGCACTTGGCCAAAAAGGGCGTATGCGTTTTCTCCTGAATATATTCAGGAGAAAACGCATACGCCCTTTTTGGCCAAGCAAGCAAGCGGGCAATGCAAATCTGCACTACAAAGAAGTATCACTTCCCACCGGTCAAAAGGGACATCCACAAAATGTGTAAGAACAAGAAAGGCAAGACAGGCCCTGGAGAACAGGGAGCCTTGTTATGCTGATGGGCGGGATGTAAATTGCCAACTGCCTCTCTGGAGGAGTGCATTCTGTTCCCTAAAACAAGTAAAGAACAGAGCTACAGAGCCAAGGGCACTACCAGTCTAGGGAATATACCTTGGGAAAACTGAAAATCAATAAGACAGAGCCACCCCAAAATTTAGGGCTGCACTGCATACAAGGACCTCAACTTGGATACACCTTAAGTATCCCAGAAAATATAAACATGGTTCAAAAAATTGTGGTACTTACGTACGATGGAATATCCCTCAGCCATGAAATCAATGTCATAAGACCAGTAGCAGCAAAATGGGTGGATTCAGGTACGATGATTCTAAGTGAAATAAGTCACACAGAAAAAGAAACTTATCATAAGATATCACTTATGAAGATCCTGTAAACATGGCTACACTTGAACTGAGTTAGGAAAGAGAACAGTGTCTCACTTTTAGAAAACACTCTTATACCTGCTTAAGGGGGAAGGAGAGGTGGGGTGATGCATAAAACCAGAGTTTGATATAAGCACAGGTACCGTTCCAAAAACCAACTATGGAATAGACAAGACCTACACCGTCCTCAGCGAAAGGGACTCAAAACCCCATATTTCCCGCAGAGGAAAATATCTGACTAGTAAGAATCTTAAAACCTATGTATTGATATGTCTCCGTAAGGGAATCAAGTGTGTCTAGACTGGCATAAACATGGCAGCGAGAATCAGCTCAAACCCACTATAAAAAGGAATTTCAAAAACAAAACCAAAAAACTGGGAAATTCTTTACAATTCCTTCAAGGTCTCTGATGAAAGCTGGAATGATCCAATCTAAAACGACAGCTGGATGTGGCATAAGGAGGGACACTTGGGACTGAGACGATTGGTGAGATTGGGTGAGCAAATGCAGACCCTTTAAAGCAATAATGCATGGCACCCATTCCATGGGTCTGAACTTTCCAGGTTGAAGGGAATATTACTACAGCTATAACATGTGCGGGAAACCTAGAGAACGGACACACTGTGAATACGAAAGGTTTCTAAAACTCAACGAATAGTCCCTCTCCTGGTGCTCCGGTTTGACTTTCCGTCTGCTTTACTATCAACCTCCCAACTTGGAGAGACAGCCCCTTTAACCTCTTGGTTCGCACAGGTTGCCAATTTGGCAGAGGATGAAAGGGAAGAGGGAGAACCAATGAGAGAGTAGCTGTTAGGCATTTGGACGGGCACATATCGCTGTAATTTCCCGGCAGGAAGAAGAATTAACCAAATTCTCAGCCACCCACCGGGAACCAGTATAGGTCCTGAACCAAAATTTTGGACTTGCGGTCAGCTCACCAAAAACGAGTTGAAAAATGGAGCTCAGGGGCACAGCAATTCACAAACTGGCCGAGTAATAAAGGACAACTATCGTCCAAAAATCTGTTGAGGGAAGGCTACGAGGCGGACTTGAAAGCGAGGCAGAATAGCAGGAAACAGATTTCAAGAGGTACGTTGGAATCGCATTTAAAGCACAGGAAGAGGGGCACAACTTCGACAATGATGCACTTGGCCAAAAAGGGCGTATGCGTTTTCTCCTGAATATATTCAGGAGAAAACGCATACGCCCTTTTTGGCCAAGCAAGCAAGCGGGCAATGCAAATCTGCACTACAAAGAAGTATCACTTCCCACCGGTCAAAAGGGACATCCACAAAATGTGTAAGAACAAGAAAGGCAAGACAGGCCCTGGAGAACAGGGAGCCTTGTTATGCTGATGGGTGGGATGTAAATTGCCAACTGCCTCTCTGGAGGAGTGCATTCTGTTCCCTAAAACAAGTAAAGAACAGAGCTACAGAGCCAAGGGCACTACCAGTCTAGGGAATATACCTTGGGAAAACTGAAAATCAATAAGACAGAGCCACCCCAAAATTTAGGGCTGCACTGCATACAAGGACCTCAACTTGGATACACCTTAAGTATCCCAGAAAATATAAACATGGTTCAAAAAATTGTGGTACTTACGTACGATGGAATATCCCTCAACCATGAAATCAATGTCATAAGACCAGTAGCAGCAAAATGGGTGGATTCAGGTACGATGATTCTAAGTGAAATAAGTCACACAGAAAAAGAAACTTATCATAAGATATCACTTATGAAGATCCTGTAAACATGGCTACACTTGAACTGAGTTAGGAAAGAGAACAGTGTCTCACATTTAGAAAACACTCTTATACCTGCTTCAGGGGGAAGGAGAGGTGGGGTGATGCATAAAACCAGAGTTTGATATAAGCACAGGTACCGTTCCAAAAACCAACTATGGAATAGACAAGACCTACACCGTCCTCAGCGAAAGGGACTCAAAACCCCATATTTCCCACAGAGGAAAATATCTGACTAGTAAGAATCTTAAAACCTATGTATTGATATGTCTCCATAAGGGAATCAAGTGTGTCTAGACTGGCATAAACATGGCAGCGAGAATCAGCTCAAACCCACTATAAAAAGGAATTTCAAAAACAAAACATAAAAACTGGGAAATTCTTTACAATTCCTTCAGGGTCTCTGATGAAAGCTGGAATGACCCTATCTACAACGACAGCTGGATGTGGCATAAGGAGGGACACTTGGGACTGAGACGATTGGTGAGATTGGGTGAGCAAATGCAGACCCTTTAAAGCAATAATGCATGGCACCCATTCCATGGGTCCGAACTCTCCAGGTTGAAGGGAATATTACTACAGCTATAACATGAGCGGGAAACCTAGAGAACGGACACACTGTGAATACGAAACGTTTCTAAAACTCAAAGAATAAACCCTCTCCTGGTGCTCCGGTTTGACTTTCCGGCTGCTTTACTATCAACCTCCCAACTTGGAGAGACAGCCCCTTTAACCTCTTGGTTCGCACAGGTTGCCAATTTGGCAGAGGATGAAAGGGAAGAGGGAGAACCAATGAGAGAGTAGCTGTTAGGCATTTGGACGGGCACATATCACTGTAATTTCCCGGCAGGAAGAAGAATTAACCAAATTCTCAGCCACCCACCGGGAACCAGTATAGGTCCTGAACCAAAATTTTGGACTTGCGGTCAGCTCTCCAAAAACGAGTTGAAAAATGGAGCTCAGGGACACAGCAATTCACAAACTGGCCGAGTAATAAAGGACACCTATCGTCCAAAAATCTGTTGACGGAAGGCAACGAGGCGGACTTGAAAGCGAGGCAGAATAGCAGGAAACAGATTTCAAGAGGTACGTTGGAATCGCCTTTAAAGCACAGGAAGAGGGGCACAACTTCGACAATGATGCACTTGGCCAAAAAGGGCGTATGCGTTTTCTCCTGAATATATTCAGGAGAAAACGCATACGCCCTTTTTGGCCAAGCAAGCAAGCGGGCAATGCAAATCTGCACTACAAAGAAGTATCACTTCCCACCGGTCAAAAGGGACATCCACAAAATGTGTAAGAACAAGAAAGGCAAGACAGGCCCTGGAGAACAGGGAGCCTTGTTATGCTGATGGGCGGGATGTAAATTGCCAACTGCCTCTCTGGAGGAGTGCATTCTGTTCCCTAAAACAAGTAAAGAACAGAGCTACAGAGCCAAGGGCACTACCAGTCTAGGGAATATACCTTGGGAAGACTGAAAATCAATAAGACAGAGCCACCCCAAAATTTAGGGCTGCACTGCATACAAGGACCTCAACTTGGATACACCTTAAGTATCCCAGAAAATATAAACATGGTTCAAAAAATTGTGGTACTTACGTACGATGGAATACCCCTCAGCCATGAAATCAATGTCATAAGACCAGTAGCAGCAAAATGGGTGGATTCAGGTACGATGATTCTAAGTGAAATAAGTCACACAGAAAAATAAACTTATCATAAGATATCACTTATGAAGATCCTGTAAACATGGCTACACTTGAACTGAGTTAGGAAAGAGAACAGTGTCTCACATTTAGAAAACACTCTTATACCTGCTTAAGGGGGAAGGAGAGGTGGGGTGATGCATAAAACCAGAGTTTGATATAAGCAGAGGTACCGTTCCAAAAACCAACTATGGAATAGACAAGACCTACACCGTCCTCAGCGAAAGGGACTCAAAACCCCATATTTCCCGCAGAGGAAAATATCTGACTAGTAAGAATCTTAAAACCTATGTATTGATATGTCTCCGTAAGGGAATCAAGTGTGTCTAGACTGGCATAAACATGGCAGCGAGAATCAGCTCAAACCCACTGTAAAAAGAATTTCAAAAACAAAACAAAAAAACTGGGAAATTCTTTACAATTCCTTCAAGGTCTCTGATGAAAGCTGGAATGACCCTATCTACAACGACAGCTGGATGTGGCATAAGGAGGGACACTTGGGACTGAGACGATTGGTGAGATTGGGTGAGCAAATGCAGACCCTTTAAAGCAATAATGCATGGCACCCATTCCATGGGTCCGAACTCTCCAGGTTGAAGGGAATATTACTACAGCTATAACATGTGCGGGAAACCTAGAGAACGGACACACTGTGAATACGAAAGGTTTCTAAAACTCAACGCATAGTCCCTCTCCTGGTGCTCCGGTTTGACTTTCCGTCTGCTTTACTATCAACCTCCCAACTTGGAGAGACAGCCCCTTTAACCTCTTGGTTTGCACAGGTTGCCAATTTGGCAGAGGATGAAAGGGAAGAGGGAGAACCAATGAGAGAGTAGCTGTTAGGCATTTGGACGGGCACATATCACTGTAATTTCCCAGCAGGAAGAAGAATTAACCAAATTCTCAGCCACCCACCGGGAACCAGTATAGGTCCTGAACCAAAATTTTGGACTTGCTGTCAGCTCACCAAAAACGAGTTGAAAAATGGAGCTCAGGGGCACAGCAATTCACAAACTGGCCGAGTAATAAAGGACAACTATCGTCCAAAAATCTGTTGAGGGAAGGCAATGAGGCGGACTTGAAAGCGAGGCAGAATAGCAGGAAACAGATTTCAAGAGGTACGTTGGAATCGCCTTTAAAGCACAGGAAGAGGGGCACAACTTCGACAATGATGCACTTGGCCAAAAAGGGCGTATGCGTTTTCTCCTGAATATATTCAGGAGAAAACGCATACGCCCTTTTTGGCCAAGCAAGCAAGCGGGCAATGCAAATCTGCACTACAAAGAAGTATCACTTCCCACCGGTCAAAAGGGACATCCACAAAATGTGTAAGAACAAGAAAGGCAAGACAGGCCCTGGAGAACAGGGAGCCTTGTTATGCTGATGGGCGGGATGTAAATTGCCAACTGCCTCTCTGGAGGAGTGCATTCTGTTCCCTAAAACAAGTAAAGAACAGAGCTACAGAGCCAAGGGCACTACCAGTCTAGGGAATATACCTTGGGAAAACTGAAAATCAATAAGACAGAGCCACCCCAAAATTTAGGGCTGCACTGCATACAAGGACCTCAACTTGGATACACCTTAAGTATCCCAGAAAATATAAACATGGTTCAAAAAATTGTGGTACTTACGTACGATGGAATACCCCTCAGCCATGAAATCAATGTCATAAGACCAGTAGCAGCAAAATGGGTGGATTCAGGTACGATGATTCTAAGTGAAATAAGTCACACAGAAAAAGAAACTTATCATAAGATATCACTTATGAAGATCCTGTAACATGGCTACACTTGAACTGAGTTAGGAAAGAGAACAGTGTCTCACATTTAGAAAACACTCTTATACCTGCTTAAGGGGGAAGGAGAGGTGGGGTGATGCATAAAACCAGTGTTTGATATAAGCACAGGTACCGTTCCAAAAACCAACTCTTTAATAGACAAGACCTACACCGTCCTCAGTGAAAGGGACTCAAAACCCCATATTTCCCGCAGAGGAAAATATCTGACTAGTAAGAATCTTAAAACCTATGTATTGATATGTCTCCGTAAGGGAATCAAGTGTGTCTAGACTGGCATAAACATGGCAGCGAGAATCAGCTCAAACCCACTATAAAAAGGAATTTCAAAAACAAAACAAAAAAACTGGGAAATTCTTTACAATTCCTTCAGGGTCTCTGATGAAACCTGGAATGACCCTATCTACAATGACAGCTGGATATGGCATAAGGAGGGTCACTTGGGACTGAGACGATTGGTGAGATTGGGTGAGCAAATGCAGACCCTTTAAAGCAATAATGCATGGCACCCATTCCATGGGTCCGAACTCTCCAGGTTGAAGGGAATATTACTACAGCTATAACATGTGCAGGAAACCTAGAGAACGGACACACTGTGAATACGAAAGGTTTCTAAAACTCAACGCATAGTCCCTCTCCTGGTGCTCCGGTTTGACTTTCCGTCTGCTTTACTATCAACCTCCCAACTTGGAGAGACAGCCCCTTTAACCTCTTGGTTCGCACAGGTTGCCAATTTGGCAGAGGATGAAAGGGAAGAGGGAGAACCAATGAGAGAGTAGCTGTTAGGCATTTGGACGGGCACATATCACTGTAATTTCCCGGCAGGAAGAAGAATTAACCAAATTCTCAGCCACCCACCGGGAACCAGTATAGGTCCTGAACCAAAATTTTGGACTTGCGGTCAGCTCACCAAAAACGAGTTGAAAAATGGAGCTCAGGGGCACAGCAATTCACAAACTGGCCGAGTAATAAAGGACAACTATCGTCCAAAAATCTGTTGAGGGAAGGCAACGAGGCGGACTTGAAAGCGAGGCAGAATAGCAGGAAACAGATTTCAAGAGGTACGTTGGAATCGCCTTTAAAGCACAGGAAGAGGGGTACAACTTCGACAATGACGCACTTGGCCAAAAAGGGCGTATGCGTTTTCTCCTGAATATATTCAGGAGAAAACGCATACGCCCTTTTTGGCCAAGCAAGCAAGCGGGCAATGCAAATCTGCACTACAAAGAAGTATCACTTCCCACCGGTCAAAAGGGACATCCACAAAATGTGTAAGAACAAGAAAGGCAAGACAGGCCCTGGAGAACAGGGAGCCTTGTTATGCTGATGGGCGGGATGTAAATTGCCAACTGCCTCTCTGGAGGAGTGCATTCTGTTCCCTAAAACAAGTAAAGAACAGAGCTACAGAGCCAAGGGCACTACCAGTCTAGGGAATATACCTTGGGAAAACTGAAAATCAATAAGACAGAGCCACCCCGAAATTTAGGGCTGCACTGCATACAAGGACCTCAACTTGGATACACCTTAAGTATCCCAGAAAATATAAACATGGTTCAAAAAATTGTGGTACTTACGTACGATGGAATATCCCTCAGCCATGAAATCAATGTCATAAGACCAGTAGCAGCAAAATGGGTGGATTCAGGTACGATGATTCTAAGTGAAATAAGTCACACAGAAAAAGAAACTTATCATAAGATATCACTTATGAAGATCCTGTAAACATGGCTACACTTGAACTGAGTTAGGAAAGAGAACAGTGTCTCACATTTAGAAAACACTCTTATGCCTGCTTAAGGGGGAAGGAGAGGTGGGGTGATGCATAAAACCAGAGTTTGATATAAGCACAGGTACCGTTCCAAAAACCAACTATGGAATAGACAAGACCTACACCGTCCTCAGTGAAAGGGACTCAAAACCCCATATTTCCCGCAGAGGAAAATATCTGACTAGTAAGAATCTTAAAACCTATGTATTGATATGTCTCCGTAAGGGAATCAAGTGTGTCTAGACTGGCATAAACATGGCAGCGAGAATCAGCTCAAACCCACTATAAAAAGGAATTTCAAAAACAAAACAAAAAAACTGGGAAATTCTTTACAATTCCTTCAGGGTCTCTGATGAAACCTGGAATGACCCTATCTACAACGACAGCTGGATGTGGCATAAGGAGGGACACTTGGGACTGAGACGATTGGTGAGATTGGGTGAGCAAATGCAGACCCTTTAAAGCAATAATGCATGGCACCCATTCCATGGGTCCAAACTCTCCAGGTTGAAGGGAATATTACTACAGCTATAACATGTGCGGGAAACCTAGAGAACGGACACACTGTGAATACGAAAGGTTTCTAAAACTCAACGAATAATCCCTCTCCTGGTGCTCCGGTTTGACTTTCCGTCTGCTTTACTATCAACCTCCCAACTTGGAGAGACAGCCCCTTTAACCTCTTGGTTCGCACAGGTTGCCAATTTGGCAGAGGATGAAAGGGAAGAGGGAGAACCAATGAGAGAGTAGCTGATAGGCATTTGGACGGGCACATATCACTGTAATTTCCCGGCAGGAAGAAGAATTAACCAAATTCTCAGCCACCCACCGGGAACCAGTATAGGTCCTGAACCAAAATTTTGGACTTGCGGTCAGCTCACCAAAAACGAGTTGAAAAATGGAGCTCAGGGGCACAGCAATTCACAAACTGGCAGAGTAATAAAGGACAACTCTCGTGCAAAAATCTGTTGAGGGAAGGCAACGAGGCGGACTTGAAAGTGAGGCAGAATAGCAGGAAACAGATTTCAAGAGGTACGTTGGAATCGCCTTTAAAGCACAGGAAGAGGGGCACAACTTCGACAATGACGCACTTGGCCAAAAAGGGCGTATGCGTTTTCTCCTGAATATATTCAGGAGAAAACGCATACGCCCTTTTTGGCCAAGCAAGCAAGCGGGCAATGCAAATCTGCACTACAAAGAAGTATCACTTCCCACCGGTCAAAAGGGACATCCACAAAATGTGTAAGAACAATAAAGGCAAGACAGGCCCTGGAGAACAGGGAGCCTTGTTATGCTGATGGGCGGGATGTAAATTGCCAACTGCCTCTCTGGAGGAGTGCATTCTGTTCCCTAAAACAAGTAAAGAACAGAGCTACAGAGCCAAGGGCACTACCAGTCTAGGGAATATACCTTGGGAAAACTGAAAATCAATAAGACAAAGCCACCCCAAAATTTAGGGTTGCACTGCATGCAAGGACCTCAACTTGGATACACCTTAAGTATCCCAGAAAATATAAACATGGTTCAAAAAATTGTGGTACTTACGTACGATGGAATATCCCTCAGCCATGAAATCCATGTCATAAGACAAGTAGCAGCAAAATGGGTGGATTCAGGTACGATGATTCTAAGTGAAATAAGTCACACAGAAAAAGAAACTTATCATAAGATATCACTTATGAAGATCCTGTAAACATGGCTACACTTGAACTGAGTTAGGAAAGAGAACAGTGTCTCACATTTAGAAAACACTCTTATGCCTGCTTAAGGGGGAAGGAGAGGTGGGGTGATGCATAAAACCAGAGTTTGATATAAGCACAGGTACCGTTCCAAAAACCAACTATGGAATAGACAAGACCTACACCGTCCTCAGTGAAAGGGACTCAAAACCCCATATTTCCCGCAGAGGAAAATATCTGACTAGTAAGCATCTTAAAACCTATGTATTGATATGTCTCCGTAAGGGAATCAAGTGTGTCTAGACTGGCATAAACATGGCAGCGAGAATCAGCTCAAACCCACTATAAAAAGGAATTTCAAAAACAAAACAAAAAAACTGGGAAATTCTTTTCAATTCCTTCAGGGTCTCTGATGAAACCTGGAATGACCCTATCTACAACGACAGCTGGATGTGGCATAAGGAGGGACACTTGGGACTGAGACGATTGGTGAGATTGGGTGAGCAAATGCAGACCCTTTAAAGCAATAATGCATGGCACCCATTCCATGGGTCCGAACTCTCCAGGTTGAAGGGAATATTACTACAGCTATAACATGTGCGGGAAACCTAGAGAACGGACACACTGTGAATACGAAAGGTTTCTAAAACTCAACGAATAGTCCCTCTCCTGGTGCTCCGGTTTGACTTTCCGTCTGCTTTACTATCAACCTCCCAACTTGGAGAGACAGCCCCTTTAACCTCTTGGTTCGCACAGGTTGCCAATTTGGCAGAGGATGAAAGGGAAGAGGGAGAACCAATGAGAGAGTAGCTGATAGGCATTTGGACGGGCACATATCACTGTAATTTCCCGGCATGAAGAAGAATTAACCAAATTCTCAGCCACCCACCGGGAACCAGTATAGGTCCTGAACCAAAATTTTGGACTTGCGGTCAGCTCACCAAAAACGAGTTGAAAAATGGAGCTCAGGGGCACAGCAATTCACAAACTGGCAGAGTAATAAAGGACAACTCTCGTGCAAAAATCTGTTGAGGGAAGGCAACGAGGCAGACTTGAAAGTGAGGCAGAATAGCAGGAAACAGATTTCAAGAGGTACGTTGGAATCGCCTTTAAAGCACAGGAAGAGGGGCACAACTTCGACAATGACGCACTTGGCCAAAAAGGGCGTATGCGTTTTCTCCTGAATATATTCAGGAGAAAACGCATACGCCCTTTTTGGCCAAGCAAGCAAGCGGGCAATGCAAATCTGCACTACAAAGAAGTATCACTTCCCACCGGTCAAAAGGGACATCCACAAAATGTGTAAGAACAATAAAGGCAAGACAGGCCCTGGAGAACAGGGAGCCTTGTTATGCTGATGGGCGGGATGTAAATTGCCAACTGCCTCTCTGGAGGAGTGCATTCTGTTCCCTAAAACAAGTAAAGAACAGAGCTACAGAGCCAAGGGCACTACCAGTCTAGGGAATATACCTTGGGAAAACTGAAAATCAATAAGACAGAGCCACCCCAAAATTTAGGGTTGCACTGCATGCAAGGACCTCAACTTGGATACACCTTAAGTATCCCAGAAAATATAAACATGGTTCAAAAAATTGTGGTACTTACGTACGATGGAATATCCCTCAGCCATGAAATCCATGTCATAAGACAAGTAGCAGCAAAATGGGTGGATTCAGGTACGATGATTCTAAGTGAAATAAGTCACACAGAAAAAGAAACTTATCATAAGATATCACTTATGAAGATCCTGTAAACATGGCTACACTTGAACTGAGTTAGGAAAGAGAACAGTGTCTCACATTTAGAAAACACTCTTATGCCTGCTTAAGGGGGAAGGAGAGGTGGGGTGATGCATAAAACCAGAGTTTGATATAAGCACAGGTACCGTTCCAAAAACCAACTATGGAATAGACAAGACCTACACCGTCCTCAGTGAAAGGGACTCAAAACCCCATATTTCCCGCAGAGGAAAATATCTGACTAGTAAGAATCTTAAAACCTATGTATTGATATGTCTCCGTAAGGGAATCAAGTGTGTCTAGACTGGCATAAACATGGCAGCGAGAATCAGCTCAAACCCACTATAAAAAGGAATTTCAAAAACAAAACAAAAAAACTGGGAAATTCTTTACAATTCCTTCAGGGTCTCTGATGAAACCTGGAATGACCCTATCTACAACGACAGCTGGATGTGGCATAAGGAGGGACACTTGGGACTGAGACGATTGGTGAGATTGGGTGAGCAAATGCAGACCCTTTAAAGCAATAATGCATGGCACCCATTCCATGGGTCCAAACTCTCCAGGTTGAAGGGAATATTACTACAGCTATAACATGTGCGGGAAACCTAGAGAACGGACACACTGTGAATACGAAAGGTTTCTAAAACTCAACGAATAGTCCCTCTCCTGGTGCTCCGGTTTGACTTTCCGTCTGCTTTACTATCAACCTCCCAACTTGGAGAGACAGCCCCTTTAACCTCTTGGTTCGCACAGGTTGCCAATTTGGCAGAGGATGAAAGGGAAGAGGGAGAACCAATGAGAGAGTAGCTGTTAGGCATTTGGACGGGCACATATCACTGTAATTTCCCGGCAGGAAGAAGAATTAACCAAAGTCTCAGCCACCCACCGGGAACCAGTATAGGTCCTGAACCAAAATTTTGGACTTGCGGTCAGCTCACCAAAAACGAGTTGAAAAATGGAGCTCAGGGGCACAGCAATTCACAAACTGGCCGAGTAATAAAGGACAACTCTCGTGCAAAAATCTGTTGAGGGAAGGCAACGAGGCGGACTTGAAAGTGAGGCAGAATAGCAGGAAACAGATTTCAAGAGGTACGTTGGAATCGCCTTTAAAGCACAGGAAGAGGGGCACAACTTCGACAATGACGCACTTGGCCAAAAAGGGCGTATGCGTTTTCTCCTGAATATATTCAGGAGAAAACGCATACGCCCTTTTTGGCCAAGCAAGCAAGCGGGCAATGCAAATCTGCACTACAAAGAAGTATCACTTCCCAGCGGTCAAAAGGGACATCCACAAAATGTGTAAGAACAATAAAGGCAAGACAGGCCCTGGAGAACAGGGAGCCTTGTTATGCTGATGGGCGGGATGTAAATTGCCAACTGCCTCTCTGGAGGAGTGCATTCTGTTCCCTAAAACAAGTAAAGAACAGAGCTACAGAGCCAAGGGCACTACCAGTCTAGGGAATATACCTTGGGAAAACTGAAAATCAATAAGACAGAGCCACCCCGAAATTTAGGGCTGCACTGCATACAAGGACCTCAACTTGGATACACCTTAAGTATCCCAGAAAATATAAACATGGTTCAAAAAATTGTGGTACTTACGTACGATGGAATATCCCTCAGCCATGAAATCAATGTCATAAGACCAGTAGCAGCAAAATGGGTGGATTCAGGTACGATGATTCTAAGTGAAATAAGTCACACAGAAAAAGAAACTTATCATAAGATATCACTTATGAAGATCCTGTAAACATGGCTACACTTGAACTGAGTTAGGAAAGAGAACAGTGTCTCACATTTAGAAAACACTCTTATGCCTGCTTAAGGGGGAAGGAGAGGTGGGGTGATGCATAAAACCAGAGTTTGATATAAGCACAGGTACCGTTCCAAAAACCAACTATGGAATAGACAAGACCTACACCGTCCTCAGTGAAAGGGACTCAAAACCCCATATTTCCCGCAGAGGAAAATATCTGACTAGTAAGAATCTTAAAACCTATGTATTGATATGTCTCCGTAAGGGAATCAAGTGTGTCTAGACTGGCATAAACATGGCAGCGAGAATCAGCTCAAACCCACTATAAAAAGGAATTTCAAAAACAAAACAAAAAAACTGGGAAATTCTTTACAATTCCTTCAGGGTCTCTGATGAAAGCTGGAATGACCCTATCTACAATGACAGCTGGATGTGGCATAATGAGGGACACTTGGGACTGAGACGATTGGTGAGATTGGGTGAGCAAATGCAGACCCTTTAAAGCAATAATGCATGGCACCCATTCCATGGGTCCGAACTCTCCAGGTTGAAGGGAATATTACTACAGCTATAACATGTGCGGGAAACCTAGAGAACGGACACACTGTGAATACGAAAGGTTTCTAAAACTCAACGAATAGTCCCTCTCCTGGTGCTCCGGTTTGACTTTCCGTCTGCTTTACTATCAACCTCCCAACTTGGAGAGACAGCCCCTTTAACCTCTTGGTTCGCACAGGTTGCCAATTTGGCAGAGGATGAAAGGGAAGAGGGAGAACCAATGAGAGAGTAGCTGTTAGGCATTTGGACGGGCACATATCACTGTAATTTCCCGGCAGGAAGAAGAATTAACCAAATTCTCAGCCACCCACCGGGAACCAGTATAGGTCCTGAACCAAAATTTTGGACTTGCGGTCAGCTCACCAAAAACGAGTTGAAAAATGGAGCTCAGGGGCACAGCAATTCACAAACTGGCCGAGTAATAAAGGACAACTCTCGTGCAAAAATCTGTTGAGGGAAGGCAACGAGGCGGACTTGAAAGTGAGGCAGAATAGCAGGAAACAGATTTCAAGAGGTACGTTGGAATTGCCTTTAAAGCACAGGAAGAGGGGCACAACTTCGACAATGACGCACTTGGCCAAAAAGGGCGTATGCGTTTTCTCCTGAATATATTCAGGAGAAAACGCATACGCCCTTTTTGGCCAAGCAAGCAAGCGGGCAATGCAAATCTGCACTACAAAGAAGTATCACTTCCCACCGGTCAAAAGGGACATCCACAAAATGTGTAAGAACAATAAAGGCAAGACAGGCCCTGGAGAACAGGGAGCCTTGTTATGCTGATGGGCGGGATGTAAATTGCCAACTGCCTCTGTGGAGGAGTGCATTCTGTTCCCTAAAACAAGTAAAGAACAGAGCTACAGAGCCAAGGGCACTACCAGTCTAGGGAATATACCTTGGGAAAACTGAAAATCAATAAGACAGAGCCACCCCAAAATTTAGGGCTGCACTGCTTACAAGGACCTCAACTTGGATACACCTTAAGTATCCCAGAAAATATAAACATGGTTCAAAAAATTGTGGTACTTATGTACGATGGAATATCCCTCAGCCATGAAATCCATGCCATAGGACCAGTAGCAGCAAAATTGGTGGATTCAGGTACGATGATTCTAAGTGAAATAAGTCACACAGAAAAAGAAACTTATCATAAGATATCACTTATGAAGATCCTGTAAACATGGCTACACTTGAACTGAGTTAGGAAAGAGAACAGTGTCTCACATTTAGAAAACACTCTTATGCCTGCTTAAGGGGGAAGGAGAGGTGGGGTGATGCATAAAACCAGAGTTTGATATAAGCACAGGTACCGTTCCAAAAACCAACTATGGAATAGACAAGACCTACACCGTCCTCAGTGAAAGGGACTCAAAACCCCATATTTCCCGCAGAGGAAAATATCTGACTAGTAAGAATCTTAAAACCTATGTATTGATATGTCTCCGTAAGGGAATCAAGTGTGTCTAGACTGGCATAAACATGGCAGCGAGAATCAGCTCAAACCCACTATAAAAAGGAATTTCAAAAACAAAACAAAAAAACTGGGAAATTCTTTACAATTCCTTCAGGGTCTCTGATGAAACCTGGAATGACCCTATCTACAACGACAGCTGGATGTGGCATAAGGAGGGAGACTTGGGACTGAGACGATTGGTGAGATTGGGTGAGCAAATGCAGACCCTTTAAAGCAATAATGCATGGCACCCATTCCATGGGTCAAACTCTCCAGGTTGAAGGGAATATTACTACAGCTATAACATGTGCGGGAAACCTAGAGAACGGACACACTGTGAATACGAAAGGTTTCTAAAACTCAACGAATAGTCCCTCTCCTGGTGCTCCGGTTTGACTTTCCATCTGCTTTACTATCAACCTCCCAACTTGGAGAGACAGCCCCTTTAACCTCTTGGTTCGCACAGGTTGCCAATTTGGCAGAGGATGAAAGGGAAGAGGGAGAACCAATGAGAGAGTAGCTGTTAGGCATTTGGACGGGCACATATCACTGTAATTTCCCGGCAGGAAGAAGAATTAACCAAAGTCTCAGCCACCCACCGGGAACCAGTATAGGTCCTGAACCAAAATTTTGGACTTGCGGTCAGCTCACCAAAAACGAGTTGAAAAATGGAGCTCAGGGGCACAGCAATTCACAAACGGGCCGAGTAATAAAGGACAACTATCGTCCAAAAATCTGATGAGGAAAGGCAACGAGGCGGACTTGAAAGCGAGGCAGAATAGCAGGAAACAGATTTCAAGAGGTACGTTGGAATCGCCTTTAAAGCACAGGAAGAGGGGCACAACTTCGACAATGATGCACTTGGCCAAAAAGGGCGTATGCGTTTTCTCCTGAATATATTCAGGAGAAAACGCATACGCCCTTTTTGAACTAGCAAGCAAGCGGGCAATGCAAATCTGCAATACAAAGAAGTATCACTTCCCGCCGGTCAAAAGGGACATCCACAAAATGTGTAAAAACCAGAAAGGCAAGACAGGCCCTGGAGAACAGGGAGCCTTGTTATGCTGATGGGCGGGATGTAAATTGCCAACTGCCTCTCTGGAGGAGTTCATTGTGTTCCCTAAAACAAGTAAAGAACAGAGCTACAGAGCCAAGGGCACTTCCCGTCTAGGGAATATACCTTGGGAAAACTGAAAATCAATAACACAGTGCCGCCCCAAAATTTAGGGCTGCACTGCTTACAAGGACCTCAACTTGGGTACACCTTAAATATACCAGGAAATGTAAAAATGGTTCAAAAAATTGTGGTACTTACGTACGATAGAATATCCCTCAGCCATGAAATCAATGTCATAAGACCAGTAGCAGCAAAATGGGTGGATTCAGGTACGATGATTCTAAGTGAAATAAGTCACACAGAAATAGAAACTTATCATAAGATATCACTTATGAAGATCCTGTAAACATGGCTACACTTGAACTGAGTTAGGAAAGAGAACAGTGTCTCACATTTAGAAAACACTCTTATGCCTGCTTAAGGGGGAAGGAGAGGTGGGGTGATGCATAAAACCAGAGTTTGATATAAGCACAGGTACCGTTCCAAAAACCAACTATGGAATAGACAAGACCTACACCGTCCTCAGTGAAAGGGACTCAAAACCCCATATTTCCCGCAGAGGAATATATCTGACTAGTAAGAATCTTAAAACCTATGTATTGATATGTCTCCGTAAGGGAATCAATTGTTTCTAGACTGGCATAAACATGGCAGCGAGAATCAGCTCAAACCCACTATAAAAAGAAATTTCAAAAACAAAACAAAAAACCTGGGAAATTCTTTACAATTCCTTCAGGATCTCTGATGAAATCTGGAATGACCCTATCTACAATGACAGCTGGATGTGGCATAAGGCTGGACACTTGGGACTGAGAGGAATGGTGAGATTGGGTGAGCAAATGCAGACCCTTTAAAGCAATAATGCATGGCACCCATTCCATGGGTCCCAACTCTCCAGGTTGAAGGGAATATTACTACAGTTATAACATGTACGGGAAACCTAGAGAACGGACACACTGTGAATACGAAAGGTTTCTAAAACTCAACGAATTGTCCCTCTCCTGGTGCTCTGGTTTGACTTTCCACCTGCTTTACTATCAATCTCCCAAATTGGAGAGACAGCTCCTTTAACCTCCTGGTTCGCACAGGTTTCCAATTTGGCAGAGGATGAAAGGGAAGAGGGAGAACCAATGAGAGAGTAGCTGTTAGGCATTTGGACGGGCACATATCACTCTAACTTCCCGGCAGGAAGAAGAATTAACCAAAGTCTCAGGCCCCCACCGGGAACCAGCATATGTCCTGAACCAAAATTTTGTACTTGCGGTCAGCTCACAAAAAAAGAGTTGAAAAATGGAGCTCAGGGGCACAGCAATTCACAAACTGGCCAAGTAATAAAGGACAACTATCGTCCAAAAATCTGTTGAGGGAAGGCAACGAGGCGGACTTGAAAGCGAGGCAGAATAGCAGGAAACAGATTTCAAGAGGTACGTTGGAATCGCCTTTAAAGCACAGGAAGAGGGGCACAACTTCGACAATGATGCACTTGGCCAAAAAGGGCGTATGCGTTTTCTCCTGAATATATTCAGGAGAAAACGCATACGCCCTTTTTGGCCAAGCAAGCAAACGGGCAATGAAAACCTGCACTACAAAGAAGTATCACTTCCCACCGGTCAAAATGGACATCCACAAAATGTGTAAAAACCAAAAAGGCAAGACAGGCCCTGGAGAACAGGGAGCCTTGTTATGCTGATGGGCGGGATGTAAATTGCCAACTGCCTCTCTGGAGGAGTACATTGTGTTCCCTAAAACAAGTAAAGAACAGAGCTACAGAGCCAAGGGCACTTCAAGTCTAGGGAATATACCTTGGGAAAACTGAAAATCAATAAGACAGAGCCACCCCAAAATTTAAGGCTGAACTGCTTACAAAGACCTCAACTTGGGTACACCTTAAATATCCCAGGAAATATAAAAATAGTTCAAAAAATTGTGGTACTTACGTACGATGGAATATCCCTCAGCCATGAAATCAATGTCATAAGACCAGTAGCAGCAAAATGGGTGGTTTCAGGTACGATGATTCTAAGTGAAATAAGTCACACAGAAAAAGAAACTTATCATAAGATATCACTTATGAAGATCCTGTAAACATGGCTGCTCTTGAACTGAGTTAGGCACGAGAACAGTGTCTCACATTTAGAAAACACTCTTATGCCTGCTTAAGGGGGAAGGAGAGGTGGGGTGATGCATAAAAGAAGAGTTTGATATAAGCACAGGTACCGTTCCAAAAACCAACTATGGAATAGACAAGACTTACACCTTCCTCAGTGAAAGGGACTCAAAACACCATATTTCCCGCAGAGGAATATATCTGACTAGTAAGAATCTTAAAACCTATGTATTGATATGTCTCTATAAGGGAATCAAGTTTGTCTAGACTGGCATTAACATGGCAGTGAGAATCAGCTCAAACCCACTATAAAAAGGAATTTCAAAAACAAAAGAAAAAACTGGGAAATTCTTTACAATTCCTTCAGGGTCTCTGATGCAACCTGGAATAACACTATCTACAACGACAGCTGGATGTGGCATAAGGAGGGACACTTGGGACTGAGACGATTCGTGAGATTGGTTGAGCAAAGGCAGACCCTTTAAAGCACAAATGCCTGGCACCCATTCCATGGGTCCGAACTCTCCAGGTTGAAGGGAATATTACTACAGCTATAACATGTACGGGAAACCTAGAGAACGGACACACTGTGAATACGAAAGGTTTCTAAAACTCAACGAATAGTCCCTCTCCTGGGGCTCCGATTTGACTTTCCATGTGCTTTACTATCAATCTCCCAACTTGGAGACACATCCCCTTTTACCTCCTGGTTCACACAGGTTGCCAATTTGGCAGAGGATGAAAGGGAAGAGGGAGAACCAATGAGAGAGTAGCTGTTAGGCATTTGGATGGGCACATATCACTCTAACTTTCCGGCAGGAAGAAGAATTAACCAAAGTCTCAGCCACCCACCGGGAACCAGTATAGGTCCTGAACCAAAATTTTGGACTTGCGGTCAGCTCACCAAAAACGAGTTGAAAAATGGAGCTCAGGGGCCCAGCAATTCACAAACTGGCCGAGTAATAATGGACAACTCTCGTCCAAAAATCTGTTGAGGGAAGGCAACGAGTCGGACTTGAAAGCGAGGCAGAATAGCAGGTAACAGATTTCAAGAGGTACGTTGGAATCGCCTTTAAAGCACAGGAAGTGGAGCACAATTTCGACAATGATGCATTGGCCAAAAACGGCGTTTGCATTTTCTCCTGAATATATTCAGGTGAAAACGCATACGCCCTTTTTGGCCAAGCAAGCAAGCGGGCAATGCAAGTCTGCACTATAAAGAAGTATCACTTCCCACCGGTCAAAAGGGACATCCACAAAATGTGTAAAAACCAGAAAGGCAAGACAGGCCCTGGAGAACAGGGAGCCTTGTTATGCTGATGGGCGGGATGTAAATTGCCAACTGCCTCTCTGGAGGAGTGCATTGTGTTCCCTAAAACAAGTAAAGAACAGAGCTACAGAGCCAAGGGCACTTCCAGTCTAGGGAATATACCTTGGGAAAAGTGAAAATCAATAAGACAGAGCCACCCCAAAATTTAGGGCTGCACTGCTTACGAGGACCTCAACTTTGGTACACATTAAATATCCCAGGAAATATAAAAATGGTTCAAAAAATTGTGGTACTTACGTACGATGGAATATCCCTCAGCCATGAAGTCAATGTCATAAGACCAGTAGCAGCAAAATGGGAGGATTCAGGTACGATGATTCTAAGTGAAATAAGTCACACAGGAAAAGAAACTTATCATAAGATATCACTTATGAAGATCCTGTAAACATGGCTACACTTGAACTGAGTTAGGAAAGAGAACAGTGTGTTACATTTAGAATAAACACTTATGCCTGCTTAAGGGGGAAGAAGAGGTGGGGTGATGCATAAAACCAGAGTTTGATATAAGCACAGGTACCGTTCCAAAAACCAACTATGGAATAGACAAGACCTACACCTTCCTCAGTGAAAGGGACTCAATACCCCATATTTCCCGCAGAGGAATATATCTGACAAGTAAGAATCTTAAAACCTATGTATTGATATGTCTCCGTAAGGGAATCAAGTGTGTCTAGACTGGCATAAACATGGCAGCGAGAATCAGCTCAAACCCACTATAAAAAGGAATTTCAAAAACAATACAAAAAAACTGGGAAATTCTTTACAATTCCTTCAGGGTCTCTGATGAAACGTGGAATGACCCTATCTACAATGACAGCTGGATGTGACATAAGGAGGGACACTTGGGACTGAGACGATTGGTGAGATTGGGTGAGCAAATGCAGACCCTTTAAAGCACAAATGCCTGTCACCCTTTCCATGGGTCCCAACTCTCCAGGTTGAAGGGAGTATTACTACAGCTATAACATGTACAGGAAACCTAGAGAACGGACACACTGTGAATACGAAAGGTTTCTAAAGCTCAACGAATTGTCCCTCTCCTGGTGCTCCGGTTCGACTTTCCATCTGATTTACTATAAATCTCCCAACTTGGAGACACAGCCCCTTTAACCTCCTGGTTCACACAGGTTGCCAATTTGGCAGAGGATTAAAGGGAAGAGGGAGAACCAATGAGAGAGTAGCTGTTAGGCATTTGGACCGGCACATATCACTGTAATTTCCCGGCAGGAAGAAGAATTAACCAAAGTCACAGCCACCCACTGGGAACCGGTATAGGTCCTGGACCAAAATTTTGGACTTGCGGTCAGCTCACCAAAAACGAGTTGAAAAATGGAGCTCAGGGGCACAGCAATTCACAAACTGGCCGAGTAATAAAGGACAACTATCGTCCAAAAATCTGTTGAGGGAAGGCAACGAGGCGGACTTGAATGCGAGGCACAATAGCAGGAAACAGATTTCCAGAGGTACGTTGGAATCGCCTTTAAAGCACAGGCAGAGGGGCACAACTTCGACAATGATGCACTTGGCCAAAAAGGGCGTATGCGTTTTCTCCTGAATATATTCAGGAGAAAACTTATATGCCCTTTTTGGCCAAGCAAGCAAGCGGGCAATGCAAATCTGCACTACAAAGAAGTATCACTTCCCACCGGTCAAAAGGGACATTCACAAAATGTGTAAAAACCAGAAAGGCAAGACAGGCCCTGGAGAACAGGGAGCCTTGTTATGCTGATGGGCGGGATGTAAATTGCCAACTGCCTCTCTGGAGGAGTACATTGTGGTCCCTAAAACAAGTAAAGAACAGAGCTACAGAGCATGGGCACTTCAAGTCTAGGGAATATACCTTGGGAAAACTGAAAATCAATAAGACAGAGCCGCCCCAAAATTTAGGGCTGCACTGCTTGCAAGGACCTCAACTTGGGTACACCTTAAATATCCCAGGAAATATAAAAATGGTTCAAAAAATTGTGGTACTTACGTACGATGGAATATCCCTCAGCGGTGAAATCAATGTCATAAGACCAGTAGCAGCAAAATGGGTGGATTCAGGTACGATGATTCTAAGTGAAATAAGTCAAACAGAAAAAGAAACTTATCATAAGATATCACTTATGAAGATCCTGTAAACATGGCTACACTTGAACTGAGTTAGGAAAGAGAATAGTGTCTCACATTTAGAAAACACTCTTATCCCTGCTTAAGGGGGAAGGAGAGGTGGGGTGATGCATAAAACCAGAGTTTGATATAAGCACAGGTACAATTCCAAAAACCAACTATGGATTAGACAAGACCTACACCTTCCTCAGTGAAAGGGACTCAAAACCCCATATTTCCCGCAGAGGAATATATCTGACTAGTAAGAATCTTAAAACCTATGTATTGATATGTCTCCGTAAGGGAATCAAGTGTGTCTAGACTGGCATAAACATGGCAGTGAGAATCAGCTCAAACCCAGTATAAAATGGAATTTCAAAAACAAAACAAAAAAACTGGGAAATTCTTTACAATTCCTTCAGAATCTCTGATGAAACCTGGAATGACCCTATCTACAACGACAGCTGGATGTGACATAAGGCTGGACACTTGGGACTGAGAGGATTGGTGAGATTGGGTGAGCAAATGCAGACCCTTTAAAGCAATAATGCATGGCACCCATTCCATGGGTCCCAACTCTCCAGGTTGAAGGGAATATTAGTACAGTTATAACATGTACGGGAAACCTAGAGAACGGACACACTGTGAATACGAAAGGTTTCTAAAACTCAACGAAAAGTCCCTCTCCTGGTGCTCCGGTTTGACTTTCCACCTGCTTTACTATCAACCTCCCAACTTGGAGAGACAGACCCTTTAACCTCCTGGTTCGCACAGGTTGCCAATTTGGCAGAGGATGAAAGGGAAGAGGGAGAACCAATGAGAGAGTAGCTGTTAGGCATTTGGACGGGCACATATCACTGTAATTTCCCGGCAGGAAGAAGAATTACCCAAAGTCTCAGCGCCCAACCGGGAACCAGCATAGGTCCTGAACCAAAATTTTGGACTTGCGGTCAGCTCACCAAAAACGAGTTGAAAAATGGAGCTCAGGGGTACAGCAATTCACAAACTGGCCGCGTAATAAAGGACAACTATCGTCCAAAAATCTGTTGAGGGAAGGCAACGAGGCGGACTTGAAAGCGAGGCAGAATAGCAGGAAACAGATTTCAAGAGGTACGTTGGAATCACCCTTAAAGCACAGGAAGAGAGGCACAACTTCGACAATGATGCACTTGGCCAAAAAGGGCGTATGCGTTTTCTCCTGAATATATTCAGGAGAAAACGCATACGCCCTTTTTGGCCAAGCAAGCAAGCGGGCAATGCAAATCTGCACTACAAAGAAGTATCACTTCCCACCGGTCAAAAGGGACATCCACAAAATGTGTAAAAACCGGAAAGGCAAGACAGGCCCTGGAGAACAGGGAGCCTTGTTATGCTGATGGGCGGGATGTAAATTGCCAACTGCCTCTCTGGAGGAGTGCATTGTGTTCCCTAAAACAAGTAAACAACAGAGCTACAGAGCCAAGGGTACTTCCAGTCTAGGGAATATACCTTGTGAAAACTGAAAATCAATAAGACAGAGCCACCCCAAAATTTAGGGCTGCACTGCTTACAAGGACCTCAACTTGGGTACACCTTAAATATCCCAGGAAATATAAAAATGGTTCAAAAAATTGTGGAACTTACATAAGGTGGAATATCCCTCAGCCATGAAATCAATGTCATAAGACCAGTAGCAGCAAAATGGGTGGATTCAGGTACGATGATTCTAAGTGAAATAAGTCACACAGAAAAAGAAACTTATCATAAGATATCACTTATGAAGATCCTGTAAACATGGCTATACTTGAACTGAGTTAGGAAAGAGAACAGTGTCTCACATTTAGAAAACACTCTTATGCCTGCTTAAGGGGGAAGGAGAGGTGGGGTGATGCATAAAACCAGAGTTTGATATAAGCACAGGTACCATTCCAAAAACCAACTATGGAATAGACAAGACCTACACCTTCCTCAGTGAAAGGGACTCAAAACCCCATATTTCCCGCAGAGGAATATATCTGACTAGTAAGAATCTTAAAACCTATGTATTGATATGTCTCCGTAAGGGAATCAAGTGTGTCTAGACTGGCATAAATATGCAGCGAGAATCAGCTCAAAGCCACTATTAAAAGGAATTTCAATAATAAAAAAAAAAAAAGTGGGAAATTCTTTACAATTCCTTCAGGGTCTCTGATGAAACCTGGAATGACCCTATCTACAACGACAGCTGGATGTGGCATAAGGCTGGACACTTGGGACTGAGAGGATTGGTGAGATTGGGTGAGCAAATGCAGACCCTTTAAAGCAATAATGCATGGCACACATTCCATGGGTCCCAACTCTCCAGGTTGAAGGGAATATTACTACAGATATAACATGTACGGGAATCCTAGAGAACGGACACACTGTGAATACGAAAGGTTTCTAAAACTCAACGAATAGTCCCTCTCCTGGTGCTCCGGTTTGACTTTCCATCTGCTTTACTATCAACCTCCCAACTTGGAGAGACAGCCCCTTTAACCTCCTGGTTCGCACAGGTTGCCAATTTGGCAGAGGATGAAAGGGAAGAGGGAGAACCAATGAGAGAGTAGCTGATAGGCATTTGGACGGGCACATATCACTGTAATTTCCCGGCAGGAAGAAGAATTAACCAAAGTCTCAGCCCCCCACCGGGAACCAGTATAGGTCCTGAACCAAAATTTTGGACTTGCGGTCAGCTCACCAAAAACGAGTTGAAAAATGGAGCTCAGGGGCACAGCAATTCACAAACTGGCCGAGTAATAAAGGACAACTATCGACCAAAAATCTGTTGAGGGAAGGCAACGAGGCGGACTTGAAAGCGAGGCAGAATAGCAGGAAACAGATTTCAAGAGGTACGTTGGAATCCCCTTTAAAGCACAGGAAGAGAGGCACAACTTCGACAATGATGCACTTGGCCAAAAAGGGCGTATGCATTTTCTCCTGAATATATTCAGGAGAAAACGCATACGCCCTTTTTGGCCAAGCAAGCAAGCGGGCAATGCAAATCTGCACTACAAAGAAGTATCACTTCCCACCGGTCAAAAGGGACATCCACAAAATGTGTAAAAACCAGAAAGGCAAGACAGGCCCTGGAGAACAGGGAGCCTTGTTATGCTGATGGGCGGGATGTAAATTTCCAACTGCCTCTCTGGAGGAGTACATTGTGTTCCCTAAAACAAGTAAAGAACAGAGCTACAGAGGCAAGGGCACTTCCAGTCTAGGGAATAAACCTTGGGAAAATTGAAGATCAATAAGACAGAGCCACCCCAATATTTAGGGCTCCACTGCTTACAAGGACCTCAACTTGGGTACACCTTAAATATCCCAGGAAATATAAAAATGGTTCAAAAAATTGTGGTACTTACGTACGATGGAATATCCCTCAGCCATGAAATCAATGTCATAAGACCAGTAGCAGCAAAATGGGTGGATTCAGGTACGATGATTCTAAGTGAAATAAGTCACACAGAAAAAGAAACTTATCATAAGATATCACTTATGAAGATCCTGTAAACATGGCTACACTTGAAGTGAGTTAGGAAAGAGAACAGTGTCTCACATTTAGAAAACACTCTTATGCCTGCTTAAGGGGGAAGGAGAGGTGGGGTGATGCATAAAACCAGAGTTTGATATAAGCACAGGTACCATTCCAAAAACCAACTATGGAATAGACAAGACCTACACCTTCCTCAGTGAAAGGGACTCAAAACCCCATATTTCCCGCAGAGGAATATATCTGAATAGTAAGAATCTTAAAACCTATGTATTGATATGTCTCCGTAATGGAATCAAGTGTGTCTAGACTGGCATAAACATGGCAGCGAGAATCAGCTCAAACCCACTATAAAAAGGAATTTCAAAAATAAAACAAAACAACTGGGAAATTCTTTACAATTCCTTCAGGGTCTCTGATGAAACCTGGAATGACCCTATCTACAACGACAGCTGGATGTGGCATAAGGCTGGACACTTGGGACTGAGAGGATTGGTGAGATTGGGTGAACAAATGCAGACCCTTTAAAGCAATAATGCATGGCACACATTCCATGGGTCCCAACTCTCCAGGTTGAAGGGAATATTACTACAGATATAACATGTACAGGAATCCTAGAGAACGGACACACTGTGAATACGAAAGGTTTCTAAAACTCAACGAATAGTCCCTCTCCTGGTGCTCCGGTTTGACTTTCCATCTGCTTTACTCTCAACCTCCCAACTTGGAGAGACAGCCCCTTTAACCTCCTGGTTCGCACAGGTTGCCAATTTGGCAGAGGATGAAAGGGAAGAGGGAGAACCAATGAGAGAGTAGCTGTTAGGCATTTGGACGGGCACATATCACTGTAATTTCCCGGCAGGAAGAAGAATTAACCAAAGTCTCAACCCCCACCGGGAACCAGCATAGGTCCTGAACCAAAATTTTGGACTTGCGGTCAGCTCACCTAAAAGGAGTTGAAAAATGGAGCTCAGGGGCACAGCAATTCACAAACTGGCCGAGTAATAAAGGACAACTATCGTCCAATAATCTGTTGAGGGAAGGCAACGAGGCGGACTTGAAAGCGAGGCAGAATAGCAGGAAACAGATTTCAAGAGGTACGTTGGAATCGCCTTTAAAGCACAGGAAGAGAGGCACAACTTCGACAATGATGCACTTGGCCAAAAAGGGCGTATGCGTTTTCTCCTGAATATATTCAGGAGAAAACGCATACACCCTTTTTGGCCAAGCAAGCAAGCGGGCAATGCAAATCTGCACTACAAAGAAGTATCACTTCCCACCGGTCAAAAGGGACATCCACAAAATGTGTAAAAACCAGAAAGGCAAGACAGGCCCTGGAGAACAGGGAGCCTTGTTATGCTGATGGGCGGGATGTAAATTGCCAACTGCCTCTCTGGAGGAGTGCATTGTGTTCCCTAAAACAAGTAAAGAACAGAGCTACAGAGGCAAGGGCACTTCCAGTCTAGGGAATAAACCTTGGGAAAATTGAAGATCAATAAGACAGAGCCACCCCAAAATTTAGGGCTCCACTGCTTACAAGGACCTCAACTTGGGTACACCTTAAATATCCCAGGAAATATAAAAATGGTTCAAAAAATTGTGGTACTTACGTACGATGGAATATCCCTCAGCCATGAAATCAATGTCATAAGACCAGTAGCAGCAAAATGGGTGGATTCAGGTACGATGATTCTAAGTGAAATAAGTCACACAGAAAAAGAAACTTATCATAAGATATCACTTATGAAGATCCTGTAAACATGGCTACACTTGAAGTGAGTTAGGATAGAGAACAGTGTCTCACACTTAGAAAACACTCTTATGCCTGCTTAAGGGGGAAGGAGAGGTGGGGTGATGCATAAAACCAGAGTTTGATATAAGCACAGGTACCATTCCAAAAACCAACTATGGAATAGACAAGACCTACACCTTCCTCAGTGAAAGGGACTCAAAACCCCATATTTCCCGCAGAGGAATATATCTGACTAGTAAGAATTTAAAACCTATGTATTGATATGTCTCCGTAAGGGAATCAAGTGTGTCTAGACTGGCATAAACATGGCAGCGAGAATCAGCTCAAACCCACTATAAAAAGGAATTTCAAAAACAAAACAAAAAAACTGGGAAATTCTTTACAATTCCTTCAGGGTCTCTGATGAAACCTGGAATGACCCTATCTACAACGACAGCTGGATGTGGCATAAGGCTGGACACTTGGGACTGAGAGGATTGGTGAGATTGGGTGAACAAATGCAGACCCTTTAAAGCAATAATGCATGGCACACATTCCATGGGTCCCAACTCTCCAGGTTGAAGGGAATATTACTACAGTTATAACATGTACGGGAAACCTAGAGAACGGACACACTGTGAATACGAAATGTTTCTAAAACTCAACGAATAGTCCCTCTCCTGGTGCTCCGGTTTGACTTTCCTTCTGCTTTACTATGAACCTCCCAAATTGGAGAGACAGCCCCTTTAACCTCCTGGTTCGCACAGGTTGCCAATTTGGCAGAGGATGAAAGGGAAGTGGGAGAACCAATGAGAGAGTAGCTGTTAGGCATTTGGATGGGAACATATCACTGTAATTTCCCGGCAGGAAGAAGAATTAATCAAAGTCTCAGCCCCCCACCGGGAACCAGTATAGGTCCTGAACCTAAATTTTGGACTTGCGGTCAGCTCACCTAAAACGAGTTGAAAAATGGAGCTCAGGGGCACAGCAATTCACAAACTGGCCGAGTAATAAAGGACAACTATCGTCCAAAAATCTGTTGAGGGAAGGCAACGAGGCAGACTTGAAAGCGAGGCAGAATAGCAAGAAACAGATTTCAAGAGGTACGTTGGAATCGCCTTTAAAGCACAGGAAGAGGGCCACAACTTCGACAATGATGCACTTGGCCAAAAAGGGCGTATGCGTTTTCTCCTGAATATATTCAGGAGAAAAAGCATACGCCCTTTTTGGCCAAGCAAGCAAGCGGGCAATGCAAATCTGCACTACAAAGAAGTATCACTTCCCACCGGTCAAAAGGGACATCCACAAAATGTGTAAAAACCGGAAAGGCAAGACAGGCCCTGGAGAACATGGAGCCTTTTTATGCTGATGGGTGGGATGTAAATTGCCAACTGCCTCTCTGGAGGAGTGCATTGTGTTCCCTAAAACAAGTAAACAACAGAGCTACAGAGCCAAGGGCACTTCCAGTCTAGGGAATATACCTTGGGAAAACTGAAAATCAAAAAGACACAGCCACCCTAAAATTTAGTGCTGCACTGCTTACAAGGACCTCCACTTGGGTACACCTTAAATATCCCAGGAAATATAAAAATGGTTCAAAAAATTGTGGTACTTACGTACGATGGAATATCCCTCAGCCATGAAATCAATGTCATAAGACCAGTAGCAGCAAAATGGGTGGATTCAGGTACGATGATTCTAAGTGAAATAAGTCACACAGAAAAAGAAACATATCAGAAGATGTCACTTATGAAGATCCTGTAAACATGGCTACACTTGAACTGAGTTAGGAAAGAGAACAGTGTCTCACATTTAGAAAACACTCTTATGCCTGCTTAAGGTGGAAGGAGAGGTGGGGTGATGCATAAAACCAGAGTTTGATATAAGCACAGGTACCGTTCCAAAAACCAACTATGGAATAGACAAGACCTACACCTTCCTCAGTGAAAGGGATTCAATGCCCCATATTTCCCGCAGAGGAATATATCTGACTAGTAAGAATCTTAAAACCTATGTATTGATATGTCTCTGTAAGGGAATCAAGTGTGTCTAGCCTGGCATAAACATGGCAGCGAGAATCAGCTCAAACCCACTATAAAAAGGAATTTCAAAAACAAAACAAAAAAACTGGGAAATTCTTTACAATTCCTTCAGGGTCTCTGATGAAACCTGGAATGACCCTATCTACAACGACAGCTGGATGTGGCATAAGGCTGGACACTTGGGACTGAGAGGATTGGTGAGATTGGGTGAACAAATGCAGACCATTTAAAGCAATAATTCATGGCACACATTCCATGGGTCCCAAATCTCCAGGTTGAAGGGAATATTACTACAGTTATAACATGTACGGGAAACCTAGAGTACGGACACACTGTGAATACGAAAGGTTTCAAAAACTCAACGAATAGTCCCTCTCCTGGTGCTCCGGTTTGACTTTCCATCTGCTTTACTATCAACCTCCCAACTTGGAGAGACAGCCCCTTTAACCTCCTGGTTCGCACAGGTTGCCAATTTGGCAGAGGTTGAAAGGGAAGAGGGAGAACCAATGAGAGAGTAGCTGTTAGGCATTTGGACGGGCACATATCACTGTAATTTCCCGGCAGGAAGAAGAATTAACCAAAGTCTCAGCCCCCCACCGGGAACCAGTATAGGTCCTGAACCAAAATTTTGGACTTGCGGTCAGCTCACTTAAAACGAGTTAAAAAATGGAGCTCAGGGGCACAGCAATTCACAAACTTGCCGAGTAATAAAGGACAACTATCGTCCAAAAATCTGTTGAGGGAAGGCAAAGAGGCGGACTTGAAAGCGAGGCAGAATAGCAGGAAACAGATTTCAAGAGGTACGTTGGAATCGCCTTTAAAGCACAGGAAGAGGGGCACAACTTCGACAATGATGCACTTGGCCAAAAAGGGCGTATGCGTTTTCTCCTGAATATATTCAGGAGAAAACGCATACGCCCTTTTTGGCCAATCAAGCAAGCGGGCAATGCAAATCTGCACTACAAAGAAGTATCACTTCCCACCGGTCAAAAGGGACATCCACAAAATGTGTAAAAACCAGAAAGGCAAGACAGGCCCTGGAGAACAGGGAGCCTTGTTATGCTGATGGGCGGGATGTAAATTGCCAACTGCCTCTCTGGAGGAGTGCATTGTGTTCCCTAAAACAAGTAAAGAACAGAGCTACAGAGCCAAGGGCACTTCCAGTCTAGGGAATATACCTTGGGAAAACTGAAAATCAATAAGACAGAGCCACCCCAAAACTTAGGGCTGCACTGCTTACAAGGACCTCAACTTGGGTACACCTTAAATATCCCAGGAAATATAAGAATGGTTCAAAAAATTGTGGTACTTACGTACGATGGAATATCCCTCAGCCATGAAATCAATGTCATAAGACCAGTAGCAGCAAAATGGGTGGATTCAGGTACGATGATTCTAAGTGAAATAAGTCACAGAGAAAAAGAAACTTATCATAAGATATCACTTATGAAGATCCTGTAAACATGGCTACACGTGAACTGAGTTAGGAAAGAGAACCATGTCTCACATTTAGAAAACAATCTTATGCCTGCTTAAGGTGGAAGGAGAGGTGGGGTGATGCATAAAACCAGAGTTTGATATAAGCACAGGTACCGTTCCAAAAACCAACTATGGAATAGACAAGACCTACACCTTCCTCAGTGAAAGGGATTCAAAGCCCCATATTTCCCGCAGAGGAATATATCTGACTAGTAAGAATCTTAAAACCTATGTATTGATATGTCTCCGTAAGGGAATCAAGTGTGTCTAGACAGGCATAAACATGGCAGCGAGAATCAGCTCAAACCCACTATCAAAAGGAATTTCAAAAACAAAACAAAAAAACTGGGAAATTCTTTACAATTCCTTCAGGGTCTCTGATGAAACCTAGAATGACCCTATCTACAACGACAGCTGGATGTGGCATAAGGCTGGACACTTGGGACAGAGAGGATTGGTGAGATTGGGGGAACAAATGCAGACCATTTAAAGCAATAATTCATGGCACACATTCCTTGGGTCCCAAATCTCCAGGTTGAAGGGAATATTACTACAGTTATAACATGTATGGGAAACCTAGAGAACGGACACACTGTGAATACGAAAGGTTTCTAAAACTCAACGAATAGTCCCTCTCCTGGTGCTCCGGTTTGACTTTCCATCTGCTTTACTATCAACCTCCCAACTTGGAGAGACAGCCCCTTTAACCTCCTGGTTCGCACAGGTTGCCAATTTGGCAGAGGTTGAAAGGGAAGAGGGAGAACCAATGAGAGAGTAGCTGTTAGGCATTTGGACGGGCACATATCACTGTAATTTCCCGGCAGGAAGAAGAATTAACCAAAGTCTCAGCCCCCCACCGGGAACCAGTATAGGTCCTGAACCAAAATTTTGGACTTGCGGTCACCTCACCTAAAACGAGTTGAAAAATGGAGCTCAGGTGCACAGCAATTCACAAACTGGCCGAGTAATAAAGGACAACTATCGTCCAAAAATCTGTTGAGGGAAGGCAACGAGGCGGACTTGAAAGCGAGGCAGAATAGCAGGAAACAGATTTCAAGAGGTACGTTGGAATCACCTTTAAAGCACAGGAAGAGGGGCACAACTTCGACAATGATGCACTTGGCCAAAAAGGGCGTATTCGTTTTCTCCTGAATATATTCAGGAGAAAACGCATACGCCCTTTTTGGCCAAGCAAGCAAGCGGGCAATGCATATCTGCACTACAAAGAAGTATCACTTCCCACCGGTCAAAAGGGACATCCACAAAATATGTAAAAACCAGAAAGGCAAGACAGGCCCTGGAGAACAGGGAGCCTTGTTATGCTGATGGGCGGGATGTTAATTGCCAACTGCCTCTCTGGAGGAGTGCATTGTGTTCCCTAAAACAAGTAAACAACAGAGCTACAGAGCCAAGGGCACTTCCAGTCTAGGGAATATACCTTGGGAAAACTGAAAATCAATAAGACACAGCCAACTCAAAATTTAGGGCTGCACTGCTTACAAGGACCTCAACTTGGGTACACCTTAAATATCCCAGGAAATATAAAAATGGTTCAAAAAATTGTGGTACTTACATACGATGGAATATCCCTCAGCCATGAAATCAATGTCATAAGACCAGTAGCAGCAAAATGGGTGGATTCAGGTACGATGATTCTAAGTGAAATAAGTCACACAGAAACAGAAACTTATCATAAGATATCACTTATGAAGATCCTGTAAACATGGCTACACTTGAACTGAGTTAGGAAAGAGAACAGTGTCTCACATTTAGAAAACACTCTTATGCCTGCTTAAGGGGGAAGGAGAGGTGGGGTGATGCATAAAACCAGAGTTTGATATAAGCAGAGGTACCGTTCCAAAAACCAACTATGGAATAGACAAGACCTACACCTTCTTCAGTGAAAGGGACTCAAAACCCCATATTTCCCACAGAGGAATATATCTGACTAGTAAGAATCTTAAAACCTATGTATTGATATGTCTCCGTAAGGGAATCAAGTGTGTCTAGACTGGCATAAACATGGCAGCGGGATCAGCTCAAACCCACTATAAAAAGGAATTTCAAAAACAAAACAAAAAAACTGGGAAATTCTTTACAATTCCTTCAGGGTCAATGATGAAACCTGGAATGACCCTATCTACAATGACAGCTGGATGTGGCATAAGGCTGGACACTTGGGCCTGAGAGGATTGGTGAGATTGGGTGAGCAAATGCAGACCCTTTAAAGCAATAATGCATGGCACACATTCCATGGGTCCCAACTCTCCAGTTTGAAGGGAATATTACTACAGATATAACATGTACGGGAATCCTAGAGAATGGACACACTGTGAGTACGAAAGGTTTCTAAAACTCAACGAATAGTCCCTCTCCTGGTGCTCCGGTTTGACTTTCCATCTGCTTTACTATCAACCCCCTAACTTGGGGAGACAGCCCCTTTAACCTCCTGGTTCGCACAGGTTGCCAATTTGGCAGAGGATGAAAGGGAAGAGGGAGAACCAATGAGAGAGTAGCTGTTGGGAATTTGGACGGGCACATATCACTATAACTTCCCGGCAGGAAGAAGAATTAACCAAAGTCTCAGCCACCCACCGGGAACCAGCATAGGTCCTGAACCAAAATTTTGGACTTGCGGTCAGCTCACAAAAAACGAGTTGAAAAATGGAGCTCAGGGGTACAGCAATTCACAAACTGGCCGAGTAATAAACGACAACTATCGTCCAAAAATCTGTTGAGGGAAGGCAACGAGGCGGACTTGAAAGCGAGGCAGAATAGCAGGAAACAGATTTCAAGAGGTACGTTGGAATCGCCTTTAAAGCACAGGAAGAGGGGCACAACTTCGACAATGATGCACTTGGCCAAAAAGGGCGTATGCGTTTTCTCCTGAATATATTCAGGAGAAAACGCATACACCGTTTTTGGCCATGCAAGCAATCGGGCAATGCAAATCTGCACTACAAAGAAGTATCACTTCCCACCGGTCAAAAGGGACATCCACAAAATGTGTAAAAACCAGAAAGGCAAGACAGGCCCTGGAGAACAGGGAGCCTTGTTATGCTGATGGGCGAGATGTAAATTGCCAACTGCCTCTCTGGAGGAGTGCATTGTGTTCCCTAAAACAAGTAAAGAACAGAGCTACAGAGCCAAGGGCACTTCCAGTCTAGGGAATATACCTTGGGAAAACTGAAAATCAATAAGACAGAGCCACCCTAAAATTTAGGGCTGCACTGCTTACAAGGACCTCAACTTGGTTACACATTAAATATCCCAGGAAATATAAAAATGGTTCAAAATATTGTGGTACTTACGTACGATGGGATATCCCTCAGCCTCGAAATCAATGTCATGAGACCAGTAGCAGCAAAATGGGTGGATTAGGGTACGATGATTCTAAGTGAAATAAGTCACAGAGAATAAGAAACTTATCATAAGATATCACTTATGAAGATCCTGTAAACATGGCTACACTTGAACTGAGTTAGGAAAGTGAACAGTGTCTCTCATTTAGAAAACACTCTTATGCCTGCTTAAGGGGGAAGGAGAGGTGGGGTGATGCATAAAACCAGAGTTTGATATAAGCACAGGTACCGTTCCAAAAACCAACTATGGAATAGACAAGACCTACACCTTCCTCAGTGAAAGGGACTCAAAACCCCATATTTCCTGCAGAGGAATATATCTGACTAGTAAGAATCTTAAAACCTATGTATTGATATGTCTCCGTAAGGGAATCAAGTGTGTCTAGACAGGCATAACCATGGCAGCGAGAATCAGCTCAAACCCACTATAAAAAAGAAATTCAAAAACAAAACAAAAAAACTGGGAAATTCTTTACAATTCCTTCAGGGTCTCTGATGAAACCTGGAATGACCCTATCTACAACGACAGCTGGATGTGGCATAAGGCTGGACACTTGGGACTGACAGGATTGGTGATATTGGGTGAGCAAATGCAGACCCTTTAAAGCACAAATGCCTGGCACCCATTCCATGGGTCCCAACTCTACAGGTTGAAGGGAATATTACTACAGCTATAACATGTACGGGAAACCGAAAGAATGTACACACTGTGAATATGAAAGGTTACTAAAACTCAACGAATAGTCCCTCTCCTGGTGCTCTGGTTTGACTTTCCATCTGCTTTACTATCAGCTTCCCAACTTGGAGAGACAGCCCCTTTAACCTCCTGGTTCGCACAGGTTGCCAGTTTGGCAGAGGATGAAAGGGAAGAGGGAGAACCAATGAGAGAGTAGCTGATAGGCATTTGGACGGGCACATATCACTGTAATTTCCCGGCAGGAAGAAGAATTAACCAAATTCTCAGCCCCCCACCGGGAACCAGAATAGGACCTGAACCAAAATTTTGGACTTGCGGTCAGCTCACAAAAAACGAGTTGAAAAATGGAGCTCAGGGGCACAGCAATGCACAAACTGGCCGAGTAATAAAAGACAACTATCGTCCAAAAATCTGTTGAGGGAAGGCAGCGAGGCGGACTTGAAAGCGAGGCAGAATAGCAGGAAACAGATTTCAAGAGGTACGTTGGAATCGCCTTTAAAGCACAGGAAGAGGGGCACAACTTCGACAATGATGCACTTGGCCAAAAAGGGCGTATGCGTTTTCTCCTGAATATATTCAGGAGAAAAAGCATACGCCCTTTTTGGCCAAGCAAGCAAGCGGGCAATGCAAATCTGCACTACAAAGAAGAATCACTTCCCACCAGTCAAAAGGGACATTCACAAAATGTGTAAAAACCAGAAAGGCAAGACAGGCCGTGGAGAACAGGGAGCCTTGTTATGCTGATGGGCGGGATGTAAATTGCCAACTGCCTCTCTGGAGGAGTACATTGTGTTCCCTAAAACAAGTAAAGAACAGAGCCTCAGAGCCAAGGGCACTTCCAGTCTAGGGAATATACCTTGGGAAAACTGAAAATCAATAAGACAGAGTCACCACAAAATTTAGGGCTGCACTGCTTACAAGGACCTCAACTTGGGTACACCTTAAATATCCCAGGAAATATAAAAAGGGTTCAAAAAATTGTGGTACTTACGTACGATGGAATATCCCTCAGCCATGAAATCAATGTCATAAGACCAGTAGCAGCAAAATGGGTGGATTCAGGTACGATGATTCTAAGTGAAATAAGTCACACAGAAAAAGAAACTTATCATAAGATATCACTTATGAAGATCCTGTAAACATGGCTACACTTGAACTGAGTTAGGAAAGAGAACAGTGTCTCACATTTAGAAAACACTCTTATGCCTGCTTAAGGGGGAAGGAGAGGTGAGGTGATGCATAAAACCAGAGTTTGATATAAGCACAGGTACCGTTCCAAAAACCAACTATGGAATAGACAAGACCTACACCTTCCTCAGTGAAAGGGACTCAAAACCCCATATTTCCCGCAGAGGAATATATCTGACTAGTAATAATCTTAAAACCTATGTATTGATATGTCTCCGTAAGGGAATCAAGTGTCTCTAGACTGGCATAAACATGGCAGCGAGAATCAGCTCAAACCCACTATAAAAAGGAATTTCACAAACAAAACAAGAAAACTAGGAAATTCTTTACAATTCCTTCAGGGTCTCTGATGAAACCTGGAATGACCCTATCTACAACGACAGCTGGATATGGCATAAGGTTGGACACTTGGGTCTGAGAAGATTGGTGAGATTGGGTGAGAAAATTCAGACCCTTTGAATCAGAAATGCCTGGCACACATTCCATGGGTCCCAACTCTCCAGTTTGCAGGGAATATTACTACAGCTATAAAATGTACAGGAAACCTAGAGAACAGACACACTGTGAATACGAAAGGTTTCTAAAACTCAATGAATAGTCCCTCTCCTGGTGCTCCGGTTTGGCTTTCCATGTACTTTACTATCAACCGCCCAACTTGGAGAGACAGCCCCTTTAACCTCCTGGTTCGCACAGGTTGCCAATTTGGCAGAGGATGAAAGGGAAGCTGGAGCACCAATGAGAGAGTAGATGTTAGGCATTTGGACGGTCACATATCACTTTAATTTCCCGGCAGGAAGAAGAATTAACCAAGTCTCAGCCACCCACCGGGAACCAGCATAGGTCCTGAACCAAAATTCTGGACATGCGGTCAGCTCACCAAAAACGAGTTGAAAAATGGAGCTCAGGGGCACAACAATTCACAAACTGGCCGAGTAATAAAGGACAACTATCGTCCAAAAATCTGTTGAGGGAAGGCAACGAGGCGGACTTGAAAGCGAGGCAGAATAGCAAGAAACAGATTTCAAGAGGTACGTTGGAATCGCCTTTAAAGCACAGGAAGAGGGGCACAACTTCGACAATGATGCACTTGGCCAAAATGGGCGTATGCGTTTTCTCCTGAATATATTCAGGAGAAAACGCATACGCCCTTTTTGGCCAAGCAAGCAAGCGGACAATGCAAATCTGCACTACAAAGAAGTATCACTTCCCACCGGTCAAAAGGGTCATCCACAAAATGTGTAAAAACCAGAAAGGCAAGACAGGCCCTGGAGAACAGGGAGCCTTGTTATGCTGATGGGCGGGATGTAAATTGCCAACTGCGTCTCTGGAGGAGTGCATTGTGTTCCCTAAAACAAGTAAACAACAGAGCTACAGAGCCAAGGGCACTTCCAGTCTAGGGAATATACCTTGGGAAAACTGAAAATCAATAAGACAGAGTCACCCCAAAATTTAGGGCTGCACTGCTTACAAGGACCTCAACTTGGGTACACCTTAAATATCCCAGGAAATATAAAAATGGTTCAAAAAATTGTGGTACTTACGTACGATGGTATATCCCTCAGCCATGAAATCAATGTCATAAGACCAGTAGCAGCAAAATGGGTGGATTCAGGTACGATGATTCTAAGTGAAATAAGTCACACAGAAAAAGAAACTTATCATAAGATATCACTTATGAAGATCCTGTAAACATGGCTACACTTGAACTGAGTTAGGAAAGAGAACAGTGTCTCACATTTAGAAAACACTCTTATGCCTGCTTAAGGGGGAAGGAGAGGTGAGGTGATGCATAAAACCAGAGTTTGATATAAGCAGAGGTACCGTTCCAAAAACCAACTATGGAATAGACAAGACCTACACCTTCCTCAGTGAAAGGGACTCAAAACCCCATATTACGCGCAGAGGAATATATCTGACTAGTAATAATCTTAAAACCTATGTATTGATATGTCTCCGTAAGGGAATCAAGTGTCTCTAGACTGGCATAAACATGGCAGCGAGAATCAGCTCAAACCCACTATAAAAAGGAATTTCACAAACAAAACAAGAAAACTGGGAAATTCTTTACAATTACTTCAGGGTCACTGATGAAACCTGGAATGACCCTATGTACAATGACAGCTGGATGAGACATAAGGCTGGACACTTGGGGCTGAGAGGATTGGTGAGATTTGGTGAGCAAATGCAGACCCTTTAAAGCACAAATGCCTGGCACCCATTCCATGGGTCCCAACTCTCCAGGTTGAAGGGAATATTACTACAGCTATAACATGTTCGGGAAACCTAGAAAAAGGACACACTGTGAATACGAAAGTTTTCTAAAACTCAACGAATTGTCCCTCTCCTGGTGCTCCTGTTTGACTTTCCATCTGCTTTACTATCAACCTCCCAACTTGGAGAGACAGCCCCTTTAACCTACTGGTTCACACAGGTTTCCAATTTGGCAGAGGATGAAAGGGAAGAGGGAGAACCAATGAGAGAGTAGCTGTTAGGCATTTGGACGGTCTCATATCACTTTAATTTCCCGGCAGGAAGAAGAATTAACCAAAGTCTCAGCCACCCACCGGGAACCAGCATAGGTCCTGAACCAAAATTTTGGACATGCGGTCAGCTCACAAAAAACGAGTTGAAAAATGGAGCTCAGGGGCACAGCAATTCACAAACTGGCCGAGTAATAAAGGACAACTATCATCCAAAAATCTGTTGAGGGAAGGCAACGAGGCGGACTTGAAAGCGAGGCAGAATAGCAGGAAACAGATTTCAAGAGGTACGTTGGAATCACCTTTAAAGCACAGGAAGAGGGACACAACTTCGACCATGATGCACTTGGCCAAAAAGGGCGTATGCGTTTTCTCCTGAATATATTCAAGAGAAAACGCATACGCCCTTTTTGGCCAAGCAAGCAAGCGGGCAATGCAAATCTGCACTACAAAGAACTATCACGTCCCACCGGTCAAAAGGGACATCAACAAAATGTGTAAAAACCAGAAAGGCAAGACAGGCCCTGGAGAACAGGGAGCCTTGTTATGCTGATGGGCGGGATGTAAATTGCCAACTGCCTCTCTGGAGGAGTGCATTGTGTTCCCTAAAAGAAGTAAACGACAGAGCTACAGAGCCAAGGGCACTTCCAGTCTAGGGAATATACCTTGGGAAAACTGAAAATCAATAAGAAAGAGCCACCCCAAAATTTAGGGCTGCACTGCTTACAAGGACCTCAAATTGCGTACACCTTAAATATCCCAGGAAATATAAAAATGGTTCAAAAAATTGTGGTACTTACGTACGATGGAATATCCCTCAGCCATGAAATCAATGTCATAAGACGAGTAGCAGCAAAACGGGTGGATTCAGGTACGATGATTCTAAGTGAAATAAGTCACACAGAAAAAGAAACTTATCATAAGATATCACTTATGAAGATCCTGTAAACATGGCTACATTTGAACTGAGTTAGGAAAGAGAACAGTGTCTCACATTTAGAAAACACTCTTATTCCTGCTTAAGGGGGAAGGAGAGGTGAGGTGATGCATAAAACCAGAGTTTAATATAAGCACAGGTACCGTTCCAAAAACCAACTATGGAATAGACAAGACCTACACCTTCCTCAGTGAAAGGGACTCAAAACCCCATATTACGCGCAGAGGAATATATCTGACTAGTAAGAATCTTAAAACCTATGTATTGATATGTCTCCGTAAGGGAATCAAGTGTCTCTAGACTGGCATAAACATGGCAGCGAGAATCAGCTCAAACCCACTATAAAAAGGAATTTCACAAACAAAACAAGAAAACTGGGAAATTCTTTACAATTCCTTCAGGGTCTCTGATGAAACCTGGAATGACCCTATCTACAACGACAGCTGGATGTGGGATAAGGCTGGACACTTGGGTCTGAGACGATTGGTGAGATTGGGTGAGAAAATTCAGACCCTTTGAATCACAAATGCCTGGCACACATTCCATGGGTCCCAACTCTCCAGTTTGAAGGGAATATTACTACAGCTATAACATGTACAGGAAACCTAGAGAACAGACACACTGTGAATACGAAAGGTTTCTAAAACTCAACGAATAGTCCCTCTCCTGGTGCTCCGGTTTGTCTTGCCATCTTCTTTACTATCAACCTCCCAACTTGGAGAGACAGCCCCTTTAACCTCCTGGTTCGCACAGGTTGCCAATTTGGCAGAGGATGAAAGGGAAGAGGGAGAACCAATGAGAGAGTAGCTGTTAGGCATTTGGACGGGCACATATCACTCTAATTTCCCGGCAGGAAGAAGAATTAACCAAAGTCTCAGCCACCCACCGGGAACCAGCATAGGTCGTGAAACAAAATTTTGGATATGTGGTCAGCTCACAAAAAACGAGTTGAAAAATGGAGCTCAGGGGCACAGCAATTCACAAACTGGCCGAGTAATAAAGGACAACTATCCTCCAAAAATCTGTTGAGGGAAGGCAACGAGGCGGACTTGAAAGCGAGGCAGAATAGCATGAAACAGATTTCAAGAGGTACGTTGGAATAGCCTTTAAAGCACAGGAAGAGGGGCACAACTTCGACAATGATGAACTTGGCCAAAAAGGGCGTATGCGTTTTCTACTGAATATATTCAGGAGAAAACGCATACGCCCTTTTTGGCCAAGCAAGCAAGCGGGCAATGCAAATCTGCACTACAAAGAAGTATCACTTCCCACCGGTCAAAAGGGACATCCACAAAATGTGTAAAAACCAGAAAGGCAGGACAGGCCCTGGAGAACAGGGAGCCTTGTTATGCTGATGGGCGGGATGTAAATTGCCAACTGCCTCTCTGGAGGAGTGCATTGTGTTCCCTAAAACAAGTAAACAACAGAGCTACAGAGCCAAGGGCACTTCCAGTCTAGGGAATATACCTTGGGAAAACTGAAAATCAATAAGACGGAGCCACCCCAAAATTAGGGCTGCACTGCTTACAAGGACCTCAACTTGGGTACACCTTAAATATCCCAGGAAATATAAAAATGGTTCAAAAAATTGTGGTACTTATGTACGATGGAATATCCCTCAGCCATGAAATCAATGTCATAAGACCAGTAGCAGCAAAATGGGTGGATTCAGGTACGATGATTCTAAGTGAAATAAGTCACAGAGAAAAAGAAACTTATCATAAGATATCACTTATGAAGATCCTGTAAACATGGCTAAACTTGAACTGAGTTAGGAAAGAGAACAGAGTCTCACATTTAGAAAACACTCTTATGCCTGCTTAAGGGGGAAGGAGAGGTGGGGTGATGCATAAAACCAGAGTTTGATATAAGCACAGGTACCGTTCCAAAAACCAACTATGGAATAGTCAAGACCTACACCTTCCTCAGTGAAAGGGACTCAAAACCCCATATTTCCCGCAGAGGAATATATCTGACTAGTAAGAATCTTAAAACCTATGTATTGATATGTCTCCATAAGGGAATCAAGTGTGTCTAGACTGGCATAAACATGTCAGCGAGAATCAGCTCAAACCCACTATAAAAAGGAATTTCAAAAACAAACAAAAAAACTGGGAAATTCTTTACAATTCCTTCAGTGTCTCTGATGAAACCTGGAATGGCCCTATCTACAACGACACCTGGATGTGGCATAAGGCTGGACACTTGGGACTGAGAGGATTGGTGAGATTGGGTGAGCAAATGCAGACCCTTAAAGCAATAATGCATGGCACCCATTCCATTCGTCCCAACTCTCCAGGTTGAAGGGAATATTACTACAGCTATAACATGTACGGGAAACCTAGAGAACGGACACACTGTGAATATGAAAGGTTTCTAAAACTCAACGAATAGTCCCTCTCCTGGTGCTCCAGTTTGACTTTCCGGCTGCTTTACTATCAACCTCCCAACTTGGAGAGACAGCCCCTTTAACCTCCTGGTTTGCACAGGTTGCCAATTTGGCAGAGGATGAAAGGGAAGAGGGAGAACCAATGAGAGAGTAGCTGTTAGGCATTTGCACGGGCACAAATCACTGTAATTTCCCGGAAGGAAGAAGAATTAACCAACGTCTCAGCCACCCACTGGGAACCAGCATAGGTCCTGAACCAAAATTTTGGACTTGCGGTCAGCTCACCAAAAACGAGTTGAAAAATGGAGCTCAGGGGCACAGTAATTCACAAACTGGCCGAGTAATAAAGGACAACTATCGTCCAAAAATCTGATGACGGAAGGCAACGAGGCGGACTTGAAAGCGAGGCAGAATAGCAGGAAACAGATTTCAAGAGGTACGTTGGAATCGCCTTTAAAGCACAGGAAGAGGGGCACAACTTCGACAATGATGCACTTGGCCAAAAAGGGCGTATGCGTTTTCTCCTGAATATATTCAGGAGAAAACGCATACGCCCTTTTTGGCCAAGCAAGCAAGCGGGCAATGCAAATCTGCACTACAAAGAAGTATCACTTCCCACCGGTCAAAAGGGACATCCACAAAATGTGTAAAAACCAGAAAGGCAAGACAGGCCCTGGAGAACAGGGAGCCTTGTTATGCCGATGGGCGGGATGTAAATTGCCAACTGCCTCTCTGGAGGAGTGCATTGTGTTCCCTAAAACAAGTAAACAACAGAGCTACAGAGCCAAGGGCACTTCCAGTCTAGGGAATATACCTTGGGAAAACTGAAAATCAATAAGACAGAGCCACCCCAAAATTTAGGGCTGCACTGCTTACAAGGACCTCAACTTGGGTACACCTTAAATATCCCAGGAAATATAAAAATGGTTCAAAAAATTGTGGTACTTATGTACGATGGAATATCCCTCAGCCATGAAATCAATGTCATAAGACCAGTAGCAGCAAAATGGGTGGATTCAGGTACGATGATTCTAAGTGAAATAAGTCACACAGAAAAAGAAACTTTTAATAAGATATCACTTATGAAGATCCTGTAAACATGGCTACACTTGAACTGAGTTAGGAAAGGGAACAGTGTCTCACATATAGAAAACACTCTTATGCCTGCTTAAGGGGGAAGGAGAGGTGGGGTGATGCATAAAACCAGAGTTTGATATAAGCACAGGTACCGTTCCATAAACCAACTATGGAATAGACAAGTCCTACACCTTCCTCAGTGAAAGGGACTCAAAACCCCATATTTCCCGCAGAGGAATATATCTCACTAGTAAGAATCTTAAAACCTATGTATTGATATGTCTCCGTAAGGGAGTCAAATCTGTCTAGACTGGCATAAACATGGCAGCGAGAATCAGCTCAAACCCACTATAAAAAGGAATTTCAAAAACAAAACAAAAAAAATGGGAAATTCTTTACAATTCCTTCAGGGTCTCTGATGAAACCTGGAATGACCCTATCTACAATGACAGCTGGATGTGGCATAAGGAGGGACACTTGGGACTGAGACGATTGGTGAGATTGGGTGAGCAAATGCAGACCCTTTGAAGCACAAATGACTGGCACCCATTCCATGGGTCCCAACTCTCCAGGTTGAATGGAATATTACTACAGCTATAACATGTACGGGAAACCTAGAGAACGGACACACTGTGAATACGAAAGGCTTCTAAAACTCAACGAATAGTCCCTCTCCTGGTGCTCCGGTTTGACTTTCCATCTGCTTTACTATCAACATCCCAACTTGGGGAGACAGACCATTTAACCTCCTGGTTCGCACAGGTTGCCAATTTGGCAGAGGATGAAAGGGAAGAGGGAGAACCAATGAGAGAGTAGCTGTTAGGCATTTGAACAGGCACATATCACTGTAATTTCCCGGCAGGAAGAAGAATTAACCAAAGTCTCAGCCACCCCCCATGAACCAGCATAAGTCCTGAACCAAAATTTTGGACTTGCGGTCAGCTCACAAAAAACGAGTTGAAAAATGGAGCTCAGGGTCACAGCAATTCACAAACTGGCAGAGTAATAAAGGACAACTATCGTCCAAAAATCTGTTGAGGGAAGGCAACGAGGCGGACTTGAAAGTGAGGCAGAATAGCAGCAAACAGATTTCAAGAAGTACGTTGGAATCGCCTTTAAAGCACAGGAAGAGGGGCACAACTTCGACAATGATGCACTTGGCCAAAAAGGGCGTATGCGTTTTCTCCTGAATATATTCAGGAGAAAACGCATACGTCCTTTTTGGCCAAGCAAGCAAGCGGGCAATGCAAATCTGCACTACAAAGAAGTGTCACTTCCACCGGTCAAAAGGGATATCCACAAAATGTGTAAAAACCAGAAAGGCAAGACAGGCCCTGGAGAACAGGGAGCCATGTTATGCTGATGGGCGGGATGTAAATTGCCAACTGCCTCTCTGGAGGAGTGCATTTTGTTCCCTAAAAGAAGTAAACAACAGAGCTACAGAGCCAAGGGCACTTCCAGTCTAGGGAATATACATTGGGAAAACTGAAACTCAAAAAGACACAGCCAACCCAAATTTAGGGCTGCACTGCTTAGAGAAACCTCAACTTGGGTACAACATAAATATCCCAGGAAATATAAAAAAGGTTCAAAAAATTGTGGTACTTACCTAAGATGGAATATACCTCAGCCATTAAATCAATGTCATAAGACCAGTAGTAGCAAAATGAGTGGATTCAGGTACGATGATTCTAAGTGAAATTAGTCACACAGAAAAAGAAACTTATCATAAGATATCACTCATGAAGATCCTGTAAACATGGCTACACTTGAACTGAGTTAGGAAAGAGAACAGTGTCTCACATTTAGAAAACACTCTTATGCCTGTTTAAGGGGGAAGCAGAGTTGGGGTGATGCATAAAACCAGAGTTTGATATAAGCAGAGGTACCGTTCCAAAAACCAACTATGGAATAGACAAGACCTACACCTTCCTCAGAGAAAGGGACTCAAAACCCCATATTTCCCGCAGAGGAATATATCTGACTAGTAAGAATCTTAAAACCTATGTATTGATATGTCTCCGTAAGGGAATCAAGTGTGTCTAGGCTGGCATAAACATGGAAGGGAGAATCAGCTCAAACCCACTATAAAAAGGAATTTTAAAAACAAACCAAAAAAACTTGGAAATTCTTTACAATTCCTTCAGGGTCTCTGATGAAACCTGGAATGACCCTATCTACAACGACAGCTGGATGTGTCATAAGGCTGGACACTTGGGACTGAGAGGATTAGATAAAATGGGTGAGCAAATGCAGACCCTTTAAAGCACAAATACCTGGCACCCATTCCATGGGCCCCAACTCTCCAGGTTGTAGGGAATATTACTACAACTATAACATGTACGGGAAACCTAGAGAACGGACACACTGTGAATACGAAAAGTTTCTAAAACTCAACGAATAGTCCCTCTCCTGGTGCTCCGGTTTCACTTTCCATCTGCTTTACTATCAACCTCCCAACTTGGAGAGACAGCCCCTTTAACCTCCTGGTTCGCACAGGTTTCCAATTTGGCAGAGGATGAAAGGGAAGAGGGAGAACCAATGAGAGAGTAGCTGTTAGGCATTTGAACGGGCACATATCACTGTAATTTCCCGGCAGGAAGAAGAATTAACCAAAGTCTCAGCCACCCACCGCGAACCAGTATAGGTCCTGAACCAAAATTTTGGACTTGCGGTCAGCTCACCAAAAACGAGTTGAAAAATGGAGCTCAGGGGCACAGCAATTCACAAACTGGCCGAGTACTAAAGGACAACTATCGTCCAAAAATCTGTTGAGGGAAGGCAACGAGGCGGACTTGAAAGCGAGGCAGAATAGCAGGAAACAGATTTCAAGAGGTACGTTGGAATCGCCTTTAAAGCAGAGGAAGATGGGCACAACTTCGACAATGATGCACTTGGCCAAAAAGGGCGTATGCGTTTTCTCCTGAATATATTCAGGAGAAAACGCATACGCCCTTTTTGGCCAAGCAAGCAAGCGGGCAATGCAAATCTGCACTACAAAGAAGTATCACTTCCCACCGGTCAAAAGGGACATCCACAAAATGTGTAAAAACCAGAAAGGCAAGACAGGCCCTGGAGAACAGGGAACCTTGCTATGCTGATGGGCGGGATGTAAATTGCCAACTGCCTCTCTGGAGGAGTGCATTGTGTTCCCTAAAACAAGTAAAGAACAGAGCTACAGAGCCAAGGGCAATTCCAGTCTAGGGAATATACCTTGGGAAAACTGAAAATCAATAAGACAGTGCCACCCAAAAATTTAGGGCTGCACTGCTTACAAGGACCTCAACTTGGGTACACCTTAAATATCCCAGGAAATATAAAAATGGTTCAAAAAATTGTGGTACTTACCTACGATGGAATATCCCTCAGCCATGAACTCAATGTCATAAGACCAGTAGCAGCAAAATGGGTGGATTCAGGTACGATGATTCTAAGTGAAATAAGTCACACAGAAAAAGAAACTTATCATAATATATCACTTATGAAGATCCTGTAAACATGGCTACACTTGAACTGAGTTAGGAAAGAGAACAGTGTCTCACATTTAGAAAACACTCTTATGCCTGCTTAAGGGGGAAGGAGAGGTGGGGTGATGCATAAAACCAGAGTTTGATATAAGCACAGGTACCGTTCCGAAAACCAACTATGGAATAGACAAGACCTACACCTTCCTCAGTGAAAGGGACTCAAAACCCCATATTTCCCGCAGAGGAATATATCTGACTAGTAAGAATCTTAAAACCTATGTATTGATATGTCTCCGTAAGGGAATCAAGTGTGTCTAGACTGGCATAAACATGACAGCCAGAATCAGCTCAAACCCACTATAAAAAGCAATTTTAAAAACAAAACAAAAAAACCTGGAAATTCTTTACAATTCCTTCAGGGTCTCTGATGAAACCTGGAATGACCCTATCTACAATGACAGCTGGATGTGGCATAAGGAGGGACACTTGGGACTGAGACGATTGGTGAGATTGGGTGAGCAAATGCAGACCCTTTAAAGCACAAATGCCTGGCACCCATTCCATGGGTCCCAACTCTCCAGGTTGAAGGGAATATTACTACAGCTATAACATGTACGGGAAACCTATAGAACGGACACACTGTGAATACGAAAGGTTTCTAAAACTCAAGGAATAGTCCCTCTCCTGGCGCTCCGGTTTGACTTTCCATCTGCTTTACTATCAACCTCCGAACTTGGAGAGACAGCCCCTTTAACCTCCTGGTTTGCACAGTTTGCCAATTTGGCAGAGGATGAAAGGGAAGAGGGAGAACCAATGAGAGAGTAGCTGTTAGGCATTTGAACGGGCACATATCACTGTAATTTCCCGGCAGGAAGAAGAATTAACCAACGTCTCAGCCACCCACCGGGAACCAGCATAGGTCCTGAACCAAAATTTTGGACTTGCGGTCAGCTCACCAAAAACGAGGTGAAAAATGGAGCTCAGGCGCACAGCAATTCACAAACTGGCCGAGTAATAAAGGACAACTATCGTCCAAAAATCTGATGAGGGAAGGCAACGAGGCGGACTTGAAAGCGAGGCAGAATAGCAGGAAACTGATTTCAAGGGGTACGTTGGAATCGCCTTTAAAGCACAGGAAGAGGGGCACAACTTCGACAATGATGCACTTGGCCAAAATGGGCGTATGCGTTTTCTCCTGAATATATTCAGGAGAAAACGCATACGCCCTTTTTGGCCAAGCAAGCAATCGGGCAATGCAAATCTGCACCACAAAGAAGTATCACTTCCCACCGGTCAAAAGGGACATCCACAAAATGTGTAAAAACCAGAAAGGCAAGACAGGCCCTGGAGAACAAGGAGCCTTGTTATGCTGATGGGCGGGATGTAAATTGCCAACTGCCTCTCTGGAGGAGTGCATTGTGTTCCCTAAAACAAGTAAACAACAGAGCTACAGAGCCAAGGGCACTTCCAGTCTAGGGAATATACCTTGGGATAACTGAAAATCAATAAGACAGAGCCACCCCAAAATTTACGGCTGCACTGCTTACAAGGATCTCAACTTGGTTACACCTTAAATATCCCAGGAAATATAAAAATGGTTCAAAAAATTGTGGTACTTATGTACGATGGAATATCCCTCAGCCATGAAATCAATGTCATAAGACCAGTAGCAGCAAAATGGGTGGATTCAGGTACGATGATTCTAAGTGAAATAAGTCACACAGAAAAAGAAACTTTTAATAAGATATCACTTATGAAGATCCTGTAAACATGGCTACACTTGAACTGAGTTAGGAAAGAGAACAGTGTCTCACATTTAGAAAACACTCTTATGCCTGCTTAAGGGGGAAGGAGAGGTGGGGTGATGCATAAAACCAGAGTTTGATATAAGCACAGGTACCGTTCCATAAACCAACTATGGAATAGACAAGTCCTACACCTTCCTCAGTGAAAGGGACTCAAAACCCCATATTTCCCGCAGAGGAATATATCTCACTAGTAAGAATCTTAAAACCTATGTATTGATATGTCTCCGTAAGGGAGTCAAATCTGTCTAGACTGGCATAAACATGGCAGGGAGAATCAGCTCAAACCCACTATAAAAAGGAATTTCAAAAACAAAACAAAAAAAATGGGAAATTCTTTACAATTCCTTCAGGGTCTCTGATGAAACCTGGAATGACCCTATCTACAATGACAGCTGGATGTGGCATAAGGAGGGACACTTGGGACTGAGACGATTGGTGAGATTGGGTGAGCAAATGCAGACCCTTTGAAGCACAAATGACTGGCACCCATTCCATGGGTCCCAACTCTCCAGGTTGAAGGGAATATTACTACAGCTATAACATGTACGGGAAACCTAGAGAACGGACACACTGTGAATACGAAAGGTTTCTAAAACTCAACGAATAGTCCCTCTCCTGGTGCTCCGGTTTGACTTTGCATCTGCTTTACTATCAACATCCCAACTTGGGGAGACAGACCATTTAACCTCCTGGTTTGCACAGGTTGCCAATATGGCAGAGGATGAAAGGGAAGAGGGAGAACCAAAGAGAGAGTAGCTGTTAGGCATTTGAACGGGCACATATCACTGTAATTTCCCGGCAGGAAGAAGAATTAACAAAAGTCTCAGCCACCCACCGGGAAGCAGCATAGGTCTTGAACCAAAATTTTGGACTTACGGTCAGCTCACCAAAAACGAGTTGAAAAATGGAGCTCAGGGGCACAGCAATTCACAAACTGGCCGAGTAATAAAGGACAACTATCGTCCAATAATCTGTTGAGGGAAGGCAACGAGGCGGACTTGAAAGCGAGGCAGAATAGCAGGAAACAGATTTCAAGAGGTACGTTGGAATCGCCTTTAAAGCACAGGAAGAGGGGCACAACTTTGACAATGATGCACTTGGCCAAAAAGGGCGTATGCGTTTTCTCCTGAATATATTCAGGAGAATACGCATACGCCCTTTTTGGCCAAGCAAGCAAGCAGGCAATGCAAATCTGCACTACAAAGAAGTATCACTTCCCACCGGTCAAAAGGGACATCCACAAAATGTGTAAAAACCAGAAAGGCAAGACAGGCCCTGGAGAACAGGGAGCCTTGTTATGCTGATGGGCGGGATGTAAATTGCCAACTGCCTCTCTGGAGGAGTGTATTGTGTTCCCTAAAACAAGTAAAGAATAGAGCTACAGAGCCAAGGACACTTACAGTCTAGGGAATATACCTTGGGAAAACTGAAAATCAATAAGACAGAGCCACCCCAAAATTTAGGGCTGCACTGCTTACAAGGACCTCAAATTGGGTACACCTTAAATATCCCAGAAAATATAAAAATGGTTCAAAAAATTGTGGTACTTACGTACGATGGAATATCCCTCAGCCATGAAATCAATGTCATAAGACCAGTAGCAGCAAAATGGGTGGATTCAGGTACGATGATTCTAAGTGAAATAAGTCACACAGAAAAAGAAACTTATCATAAGATATCACTTATGAAGATCCTGTAAACATGGCTACACTTGAACTGAGTTAGGAAAGAGAACAGTGTCTCACATTTAGAAAACACTCTTATGCCTGCTTAAGGGGGAAGGAGAGGTGGGGTGATGCATAAAACCAGAGTTTGATATAAGCACAGGTACCGTTCCAAAAACCATCTATGGAATAGACAAGACCTACACCTTCCTCAGTGAAAGGGACTCAAAACTCCATATTTCCCGCAGAGGAATATATCTGACTAGTAAGAATCTTAAAACCTATGTATTGATATGTCTCCGTAAGGGAATCAAGTGTGTCTAGACTGGCATAAACATGGCAGTGAGAATCAGCTCAAACCCACTATAAAAAGGAATTTCAAAAACAAAACAAAAAATCTGGGAAATTCTTTACAATTCCTTCTGGGTCTCTGATGAAACCTGGAATGACCCTATCTACAACGACAGCTGGATGTGGCATAAGGCTGGACACTTGGGACAGAGAGGAATGGTGAGATTGGGTGAGCAAATGCAGACCCTTTAAAGCACAAATGACTGGCACCCATTCCATGGGTCCCAACTCTCCAGGTTGAAGGGAATATTACTACAGCTATAACATGCACAGGAAACCTAGAGAACGGACACACTGTGAATACGAAAGGTTTCTAAAACTCAATGAATAGTCCCTCTCCTGGTGCTCCGGTTTGCTTTCCATCTGCTTTACTATCAATCTCCCAACTTGGAGAGACAGCCCCTTTAACCTCCTCTTTCGGACAGGTTTCCAGTTTGGCAGAGGATGAAAGGGAAGAGGGAGAACCAATGAGAGAGTAGCTGTTAGGCATTTGTATGGGCACATATCACTGTAATTTCCCACAGGAAGAAGTATTAACCAAAGTCTCAGCCACCCACCGGGAACCAGCATAGGTCCTGAACCAAAATTTTGGACATGCGGTCAGCTCACAAAAAACGAGTTGAAAAATGGAGCTCAAGGGCACAGCAATTCACAAACTTGCAGAGAAATAAAGGACAACTATCATCCAAAAATCTGTTGAGGGAAGGCAACGAGGCGGACGGGAAAGCGAGGCAGAATAGCAGGAAACAGATTTCAAGAGGTACGTTGGAATCGCCTTTAAAGCACAGGAAGAGGGGCAGAACTTCGACAATGATGCAGTTGGCCAAAAAGGGCGTATGCGTTTTCTCCTGAATATATTCAGGAGAAAACACATACGCCCTTCTTGGCCAAGCAAGCAAGCACGCGGGCAATGCAAATCTGCTCTACAAAGAAGTATCACTTCCCACTGGTCAAAAGGGACACACACAAAATGTGTAAAATCCAGAAAGTTAAGACAGGCCCTGGAGAACCGGGAGCCTTGTTATGCTGATGGGCGGGATGTAAATTGCCAACTGCCTCTCTGGAGGAGTGCATTGTGTTCCCTAAAACAAGTAAACAACAGAGCTACAGAGCCAAGGGCACTTCCAGTCTAGGGAATATACCTTGGGAAAATTGAAAATCAATAAGAGAGAGCCACCCCAAAATTTAGGGCTGCAGTGCTTACAAGGACCTCAACTTGGGTACACCATAAATATCCCAGGAAATATAAAAATGGTTCAAAAAATTGTGGCACTTTACTATGATGGAATATCTCTCAGCCATGAAATCAATGTCATAAGACCAGAAGCAGCAAAATGGGTGGATTCAGGTACGATTGTTATAAGAGAAATAAGTCACACAGAATCAGAAACTTATCATAAGATTTCACTTATGAAGATCCTGTAAACATGGCTACACTTGAACTGAGTTAGGAAAGAGAACAGTGTCTCACATTTAGAAAACACTCTTATGCCTGCTTAAGGGGGAAGGAGAGGTGGGGTGATGAATAAAACCAGAGTTTGATATAAGCACAGGTACCGTTCCAAAAACCAACTATGGAATAGACAAAACCTATACCTTCCTCAGGGAAAGGTACTCAAAACACCATATTTCCCGCAGAGGAATATATCTGACTAGTTAGAATCTTAAAACCTATGTATTGATATGTCTCCGTAAGGGAATCAAGTGTGTCTAGACTGGCATAAACATGGCAGCGAGAATCAGCTCAAACCCACTATAAAAAGGAATTTCAAAAACAAAACAAAAAACTCGGAAAATCTTTACAATTCCTTCAGGGTCTCTGATGAAACCTGGAATGACGCTATATACAATGACAGCTGTATGTGGCATAAGGCTGGACACTTGGGACTGAGAGGATTGGTGAGATTGGGTGAGTAAATGCAGACCCTTTAAAGCAATAATGCATGGCACCCATTCCATGGGTCCCAACTCTCCTGGTTGAAGGGAATATTACTACAGTTATAACATGTACGGGAAACCTAGAGAACGGACACACTGTGAATACGAAAGGTTTCTAAAACTCAACGAACAGTCCCTCCCCTGATGCTCTGGTTTGACTTTCCATCTGCTTTACTATCAATCTCCCAAGTTGGAGAGACAGCCAATTCAACCTCCTGGTTCGTACAGGTTTCCAATTTGGCAGAGGATGAAAGGGAAGAGGGAGAACCAATGAGAGAGTAGCTGTTAGGTATTTGGACTGGCACATATCACTCTAACTTCCCGGCAGGAAGAAGAATTAACCAAAGTCTCAGCCCCCCACCGGGAACCAGCAGAGGTCCTGAACCAAAATTTTGGACTTGCGGTCAGCTCACCAAAAACGAGTTGAAAAATGGAGCTCAGGGGCACAGCAATTCACAAACTGGCCGAGTAAAAAAGGACAACTATCGTCCAAAAATCTGATGAGGGAAGGCAACGAGGCAGACTTGAAAGCGAGGCAGAATAGCAGGAAACAGATTTCAACAGGTACGTTGGAATCACCTTTAAAGCACAGGAAGAGGGGCACAACTTCGACAATGATGCACTTGGCCAAAAAGGGCGTATGCGTTTTCTCCTGAATATATTCAGGAGAAAACTCATACGCCCTTTTTGGCCAAGCAAGCAAGCGGGCAATGCAAATCTGCACTACAAAGAAGTATCACTTCCCACCGGTGAAAAGGGACATCAACAAAAAGTGTAAAAACCAGAAAGGCAAGACAGGCCCTGGAGAACAGGGAGCCTTTTTATGCTGATGGGCGGGATGTAAATTGCGAACTGCCTCTCTGGAGGAGTGCATTGTGTTCCCTAAAACAAGTAAAGAACAGAGCTACAGAGCCAAGGGCACTTCCAGTCTAGGGAATATACCTTGGGAAAACTGAAAATCAATAAGTCAGAGCCACCCCAAAATTTAGGGCTGCACTGCTTACAAGGACCTCAACTTGGGTACACCTTAAATATCCCAGGAAATATAAAAATGGTTCAAAAAATTGTGGTACTTACGTACGATGGAATATCCGTCAGGCGTGAAATCAATGTCATAAGACCAGTAGCAGCAAAATGGTTGGATTCAGGTACGATGGTTCTAAGTGAAATAAGTCACACAGAAAAAGAAACTTATCATAAGATATCACTTATGAAGATCCTGTAAACATGGCTACACTTGAACTGAGTTAGGAAAGAGAACAGTGTCTCACATTTAGAAAACACTCTTATGCCTGCTTAAGGGGGAAGGAGAGGTGGGGTGATGCATAAAACCAGAGTTTGATATAAGCACAGGTACCGTTCCAAAAACCAACTATGGAATAGACAAAACCTACACCTTCCTCAGTGAAAGGGACTCAAAACCCAGTATTTCCCGCAGAGGAATATATCTGACTAGTAAGAATCTTAAAACCTATGTATTGATATGTCTCCATAAGGGAATCAAGTGTGTCTAGACAGGCATAAACATGGCAGTGAGAATGAGCTCAAACCCACTATAAAAAGGAATTTCAAAAACAAAACAAAAAAACTGGGAAATTCTTTACAATTCCTTCCTGGTCTCCGATGAAACCTGTAATGACCCTATCTACAATGACAGCTGGATGTGGCATAAGGCTGGACACTTGGGACTGAGAGGATTGGTGAGATTGTGTGAGCAAATGCAGACCCTTTAAAGCAATAATGCATGGCACCCATTCCATGGGTCCCAACTCTCCAGGTTGAAGGGAATATTACTACAGTTATAACATGTACGGGAAACCTAGAGAACGGACACACTGTGAATACGAAAGGTTTCTAAAACTCAACGAATAGTCCCTCTCCTGGTGCTCCGGTTTGACTTTCCATCTGCTTTACTATCAATCTCCCAACTTGGAGTGACAGCCCCTTTAACTTCCTCTTTCGGACAGGTTTCCAGTTTGGCAGAGGATGAAAGGGAAGAGGGAGAACCAATGAGAGAGTAGCTGTTAGGCATTTGTACGGGCACATATCACTGTAATTTCCCACAGGAAGAAGTATTAACCAAGGTCTCAGCCACCCACCGGGAACCAGCATAGGTCCTGAACCAAAATTTTGGACATGCGGTCAGCTCACAAAAAACGAGTTGAAAAATGGAGCTCAAGGGCACAGCAATTCACAAACTTGCAGAGAAATAAAGGACAACTATCATCCAAAAATCTGTTGAGGGAAGGCAACGAGGCGGACGTGAAAGCGAGGCAGAATAGCAGGAAACAGATTTCAAGAGGTACGTTGGAATCGCCTTTAAAGCACAGGAAGAGGGGCACAACTTCGACAATGATGCAGTTGGCCAAAAAGGGCGTATGCGTTTTCTCCTGAATATATTCAGGAGAAAACGCATACGCCCTTTTTGGCCAAGCAAGCAAGCGGGCAAGGCAAATCTGCACTACAAAGAAGTATCACTTCCCACCGGTCAGAACGGACATCCACAAAATGTGTAAAAACCAGAAAGGCAAGACAGGCCCTGGAGAACAGGGAGCCTTGTAATGCTGATGGGAGGGATGTAAATTGCCAACTGCCTCTCTGGAGGGGTACATTGTTTTCCCTAAAACAAGTAAAGAACAGAGCTACAGAGCCAAGGGCACTTCCCGGCTAGGGAATATAACTTGGGAAAACTGAAAATCAATAATACAGACCCACCCCAAAATTTAGGGCTGCACTGCTTACAAGGACCTCAACTTGGGTACACCTTAAATATCCCAGGAAATATAAAAATGGTTCAAAAAATTGTGGTACTTACGAACGATGGAATATCCCTCAGCCATGAAATCAATGTCATAAGACCAGTAGCAGCAAAATGGGTGGATTCAGGTACGATGATTCTAAGTGAAATAAATCACACAGAAAAAGAAATTTATCATAAGATATCACTTATGAAGATCCTGTAAACATGGCTACACTTGAACTGAGTTAGGATAGAGAACAGTGTCTCACATTTAGAAAACACTCTTATGCCTGCTCAAGCAGGAAGGAGAGGTGGGGTGATGCATAAAAACAGAGTTTGATATAAGCACAGGTACCGTTCCAAAAACCAACTATGGAATAGACAAGACCTACACCTTCCTCAGTGAAAGGGAGTCAAAACCCCATATTTCCCGCAGAGGAATATATCTGACTAGTAAGAATCTTAAAACCTATGTATTGATATGTCTCCGTAAGGGAATCAAGTGTGTCTAGACTGGCATAAACATGGCAGCGAGAATCAGCTCAAACCCACTATGAAAAGGAATTTCAAAAACAAAACAAAAAAACTGGGAAATTCTCTACAATTCCTTCAGGGTCTCTGATGAAACCTGGAATGACCCTATCTACAATGACAGCTGGATGTGGCATAAGGAGGGACACATGGGACTGAGACGACTGGTGAGATTGGGAGAGCAAATGCAGAACCTTTAAAGCAATAATGCATGGCACCCATTCCATGGGTCCCAACTTTCCAGGTTGAAGGGAATATTACTACAGCAATAACATGTACGGGAAACCTAGAGAACGGACACACTGTGAATACGAAAGGTTTCTAAAACTCAACGAATAGTCCCTCTCCTGGTGCTCCGGTTTGACTTTCCATCTGCTTTACTATCAACCTCCCAACTTGGAGAGACAGCCCCTTAAACCTCCTGGTTCGCACAGGTTGCCAATTTGGCAGAGGATGAAAGGGAAGAGGGAGAACCAATGAGAGAGTAGCTGTTAGGCATTTGAACGGGCACATATCACTGTAATTTCCCGGCAGGAAGAAGAATTAACCAAAGTCTCAGCCACCCACCGGGAACCAGCATAGGTCCTGAACCAAAATTTTGGACTTGCGGTCAACTCACCAAAAACGAATTGAAAAATGGAGCTCAGGGGCACAGCAATTCACAAACTGGCTGAGTAATAAAGGACAACTATCGTCCAAAAATCAGTTGAAGGAAGGCAACGAGGCGGACTTGAAAGCGAGGCAGAATAGCAGGAAACAGATTTCAAGAGGTACGTTGGAATCACCTTTAAAGCACAGGAAGAGGGGCACAACTTCGAGAATGATTCACCTGGCCAAAAAGAGCGTATGCCTTTTCTCCTGAATATATTCAGGAGAAAACGCATACGCCCTTTTTGGCCAAGCAAGCAAGCGGGCAATGCAAATCTGCACTACAAAGAAGTATCACTTCCCACCGGTCAAAAGGGACATCCACAAAATGTGTAAAAACCAGAAAGGCAAGACAGGCCCTGGAGAACAGGGAGCCTTGTTATGCTGATGGGCGGCATGTAAATTGCCAACTGCCTCTCTGGAGGAGTGCATTGTTTTCCCTAAAACAAGTAAACAACAGAGCTACAGAGCCAAGGGCACTTCCAGTCTAGGGAATATACCTTAGGAAAACTGAAAATCAATAAGACAGAGCCACCCCAAAATTTAGGGCTGCACTGCTTTCAAGGACCTCAACTTGGGTACACCTTAAATATCCCAGGAAATATAAAAATGGTTCAAAAAATTGTGGTACTTACGTACGATGGAATATCCCTCAGCCATGAAATCAATGTCATAAGACCAGTAGCAGCAAAATGGGTGGATTCAGGTACGATGATTCTAAGTGAAATAAGTCACACAAAAAAAGAAACTTATCATAAGATATCACTTATGAAGATCCTGTAAACATGGCTACACTTGAACTGAGTTAGGAAAGAGAACAGTGTCTCACATTTAGAAAACACTCTTATGCCTGCTTAAGGGGGAAGGAGAGGTGGGGTGATGCATAAAACCAGAGTTTGATATAAGCACAGGTACCGTTCCAAAAACCAACTATGGAATAGACAAGACCTATACCTTCCTCAGTGAAAGGGACTCAAAACCCCATATTTCCCGCAGAGGAATATATCTGACTAGTAAGAATCTTAAAACCTATGTATTGATATGTCTCCGTAAGGGAATCAAGTGTGTCTAGACTGGCAAACACATGGCAGCGAAAATCAGCTCAAACCCACTATAAAAAGGAATTTCAAAAACAAACCAAAAAAACTTGTAAATTCTTTACAATTCCTTCAGGGTCTCTGATGAAACCTGGAATGACCCTATCTACAACGACAGCTGGATGTGGCATAAGGCTGGACACTTGGGACTGAGAGGATTGGTGAGATTGTGTGAGCAAATGCAGACCCGTTAAAGCAATAATGCCTGGCACCCATTCCATGGGTCCCAACTCTCCAGGTTGAAGGGAATATTACTACCGCTATAACATGTATGGGAAACCTAGAGAACGGACACTCTGTGAATACGAAAGGTTTCTAAAACTCAATGAATTGTCAATCTCCTGGTGCTCCGGTTTGACTTTCCATCTGCTTTACTATCAACGTCCCACCTTGGAGAGACAGCCCCTTAACCTCCTGGTTCGCACAGGTTTCCAATTTAGCAGAGGATGAAAGGGAAGAGGGAGAACCAATGAGAGAGTAGCTGTTAGGCATTTGGACGGGCACATATCACTCTAACTTCCCAGCAGCAAAAGAATTAACCAAAGTCTCAGCCACCCACCGGGAACCAGCATAGGTCCTGATCCAAAATTTTGGACTTGCGGTCAGCTCAACAAAAACGAGTTGAAAAATGGAGCTCAGGGGAACAGCAATTCACAAACTTGCCGTGTAAAAAAGGTCAACTATCGTCCAAAAATCTATTGAAGGAAGGCAACGAGGCAGACTTGAAATCGAGGCAAAATAGCAGGAAACAGATTTCAAGAGGTACTTTGGAATCGCCTTTAAAGCACAGGAAGAGGGTCACAACTTTGACAATGATGCACTTGGCCAAAAAGGGCGTATGCGTTTTCACCTGAATATATTCAGGAGAAAACGCATACGCCCTTTTTGGCCAAGCAAGCAAGCGGGCAATGCAAATCTGCACTACAAAGAAGTATCACTTCCCACCGGTCAAAAGGGACATCCACAAAATGTGTAAAAACCAGAAAGGCAAGACAGGCCCTGCAGAACAGGGAGCCTTGTTATGCTGATGGGCGGGATGTAAATTGCCAACTGCCTCTCTGGAGGAGTGCATTGTGTTCCCTAAAACAAGTAAAGAACAGAGCTACAGAGCCAAGGGCATTTCCAGTCTAGGGAATATACCTTGGGAAAACTGAAAATCAATAAGACAGAGCCACCCCAAAATTTAGGGCTGCACTTCTTACAAGGACCTCAACTTGGGTACACCTTAAATATCCAAGGAAATATAAAAATGGTTCAAAAAATTGTGGTACTTACATACGATGGAATATCCCTCAGCCATGAAATCAATGTCATAAGACCAGTAGCAGCAAAATGGGTGGATTCAGGTACGATGATTCTAAGTGAAATAAGTCACAGAGAAAAAGAAACTTATCATAAGATATCACTTATGAAGATGCTGTAAACATGGCTACACTTGAACTGAGTTAGGAAAGAGAACAGTGTCTCACATTTAGAAATCACTCTTATGCCTGCTTAAGGGGGAAGGAGAGGTGGGGTGATGCATAAAACCAGAGTTTGATATAAGCACAGGTACCGTTCCAAAAACCAACTATGGAATAGACAAGACCTATACCTTCCTCAGTGAAAGGGACTCAAAACCCCATAATTCCCACAGAGGAATATATCTGACTAGTAAGAATCTTAAAACCTATGTATTGATATGTCTCCGTAAGGGAATCAAGTGTGTCTACACTGGCATAAACATGGCAGCGAGAATCAGCTCAAACCCTCTAAAAAAAGGAATTTCAATAACAAAACAAAAAAACTTGGAAATTCTTTACAATTCCTTCAGGGTCTCTGATGAAACCTGGAATGACCGTATCTACAACGACAGCTGGATGTGGCATAAGGAGGGAGACTTGGGACTGAGACGATTGGTGAGATTGGGTGAGCAAATGCAGACCCTTTAAAGCAATAATGCATGGCACCCATTCCATGGGTCCCCACTCTCCTGGTTGAAGGGAATATTACTGAAGTTATAACATGTACGGGAAACCTAGAGAACGGACACACTGTGAATACGAAAGGTTTCTAAAACTCAACGAATAGTCCCTCTCCTGGTGCTCCGGTTTGACTTTCCATCTGATTTACTATCAACCTCCCAACTTGGAGAGACAACCCCTTTAACCTCCTGGTTCGCACAGGTTGCCAATTTGGCAGAGGATGAAAGGAAAGAGGGAGAACCAATGAGAGAGTAGCTGTTAGGCATTTGGACGGGCACATATCACTGTAATTTCCCAGCAGGAAGAAGAATTAACCAAAGTCTCAGCCACCCACCGGGAACGAGTATACGTCCTGAACCAAAATTTTGGACTTGCGGTCAGCTCACCAAAAACGAGTTGAAAAATGGAGCTCAGGGGCACAGCAATTCACAAACTGGCCAAGTAAAAAAGGACAACTATCGTACAAAAATCTGTTGAGGGAAGGCCACGAGGCGGACTTGAATGCGAGGCAGAATAGCGGGAAACAGATTTCAAGAGGTACGTTGGAATCGCCTTTAAAGCACAGGAAGAGGGGCACAACTTCGACAATGATGCACTTGGCCAAGAAGGGCGTATGCATTTTCTCCTGAATATATTCAGGAGAAAACGCATACGCCCTTCTTGGCCAAGCAAGCAAGCAAGCGGGCAATGCAAATCTGCTCTACAAAGAAGTATCACTTCCCACCGGTCAAAAGGGACACACACAAAATGTGTAAAATCCAGAAAGGTAAGACAGGCCCTGGAGAACCGGGAGCCATGTTATGCTGATGGGCGGGATGTAAATTGCCAACTGCCTCTCTGGAGGAGTGCATTGTGTTCCCTAAAACAAGTAAACAACAGAGCTACAGAGCCAAGGGCACTTCCAGTCTAGGGAATATACCTTGGGAAAATTGAAAGTCAATAAGACAGAGCCACCCCAAAATTTAGGGCTGCAGTGCTTACAAGGACCTCAACTTGGGTACACCATAAATATCCCAGGAAATATAAAAATGGTTCAAAAAATTGTGGCACTTTCCTATGATGGAATATCTCTCAGCCATGAAATCAATGTCATAAGACCAGAAGCAGCAAAATTGGTGGATTCAGGTACGATTGTTATAAGAGAAATAAGTCACACAGAATCAGAAACTTATCATAAGATATCACTTATGAAGATCCTGTAAACATGGCTACACTTGAACTGAGTTAGGAAAGAGAACAGTGTCTCACATTTAGAAAACACTCTTATGCCTGCTTAAGGGGGAAGGAGAGGTGGGGTGATGCATAAAACCAGAGTTTGATATAAGCACAGGTACCGTTCCAAAAACCAACTATGGAATAGTCAAGACCTATACCTTCCTCAGGGAAAGGTACTCAAAACACCATATTACCCGCAGAGGAATATATCTGACTAGTAAGAATCTTAAAACCTATGTATTGATATGTATCCGTAAGGGAATCAAGTGTGTCTAGACTGGCATAAACATGGCAGCGAGAATCAGCTCAAACCCACTATAAAAAGGAATTTCAAATACAAAACAAAAAAACTGGGAAAATCTTTACAATTCCTTCAGGGTCTCTGATGAAACCTGGAATGACGCTATATACAATGACAGCTGGATGTGGCATAAGGCTGGACACTTGGGACTGAGAGGATTGGTGAGATTGGGTGAGTAAATGCAGACCCTTTAAAGCAAAAATGCATGGCACCCATTCCATGGGTCCCAAATCTCCTGGTTGAAGGGAATATTACTACAGTTATAACATGTACGGGAAACCTAGAGAACGGACACACGGTGAATACGAAAGGTTTCTAAAACTCAAGGAATAGTCCCTCCCCTGATGCTCCGGTTTTACATTCCATCTGCTTTACTATCAATCTCCCAAGTTGGAGAGACAGCCCATTTAACCTCCTGGTTCGTACAGGTTTCCAATTTGGCAGAGGATGAAAGGGAAGAGGGAGAACCAATGAGAGAGTAGCTGTTAGGTATTTGGACGGGCACATATCACTCTAACTTCCCGGCAGGAAGAAGAATTAACCAAAGTCTCAGCCCAGCACCGGGAACCAGCAGAGGTCCTGAACCAAAATTTTGGACTTGCGGTCAGCTCACCAAAAACGAGTTGAAAAATGGAGCTCAGGGGCACAGCAATTCACAAACTGGCCGAGTAAAAAAGGACAACTATCGTCCAAAAATCTTTTGAGGGAAGGCAACGAGGCAGACTTGAAAGCGAGGCAGAATAGCAGGAAACAGATTTCAACAGGTACGTTGGAATCGCCTTTAAAGCACAGGGAGAGGGGCACAACTTCGACAATGATGCACTTGGCCAAAAAGGGCGTATGTGTTTTCTCCTGAATATATTCAGGAGAAAACTCATACGCCCTTTTTGGCCAAGAAAGCAAGCGGGCAATGCAAATCTGCACTACAAAGAAGTATCACTTCCCACCGGTCAAAAGGGACATCAACAAAAAGTGTAAAAACCAGAAAGGCAAGACAGGCCCTGGAGAACAGGGAGCCTTGTTATGCTGATGGGCGGGATGTAAATTGCCAACTGCCTCTCTGGAGGAGTGCATTGTGTTCCCTAAAACAAGTAAAGAACAGAGCTACAGAGCCAAGGGCACTTCCAGTCTAGGGAATATACCTTGGGAAAACTGAAAATCAATAAGTCAGAGCCACCCCAAAATTTAGGGCTGCACTGCTTACAAGGACCTCAACTTGGGTACACCTTAAATATCCCAGGAAATATAAAAATGGTTCAAAAAATTGTGGTACTTACGTACGATGGAATATCCGTCAGGCATGAAATCAATGTCATAAGACCAGTAGCAGCAAAATGGGTGGATTCAGGTATGATGGTTCTAAGTGAAATAAGTCACACAGAAAAAGAAACTTATCATAAGATATCACTTATGAAGATCCTGTAAACATGGCTACACTTGAACTGAGTTAGGAAAGAGAACAGTGTCTCACATTTAGAAAACACTCTTATGCCTGCTTAAGGGGGAAGGAGAGGTGGGGTGATGCATAAAACCAGAATATGATATAAGCACAGGTACCGTTCCAAAAACCAACTATGGAATAGACAAAACCTACACCTTCCTCAGTGAAAGGGACTCAAAACCCAATATTTCCCGCAGAGGAATATATCTGACTAGTAAGAATCTTAAAACCTATTTATTGATATGTCTCCATAAGGGAATCAAGTGTGTCTAGACTGGCATAAACATGGCAGCGAGAATGAGCTCAAACCCACTATAAAAAGGAATTTCAAAAACAAAACAAAAAAACTGGGAAATTCTTTACAATTCCTTCCGAGTCTCCGATGAAACCTGTAATGACCCTATCTACAACGACAGCTGGATGTGGCATAAGGCTGGACACTTGTGACTGAGAGGATTGGTGAGATTGGGTGAGCAAATGCAGACCCTTTAAAGCAATAATGCATGGCACCCATTCCATGGGTCCCAACTCTCCAGGTTGAAGGGAATATTACTACAGTTATAACATGTACGGGAAACCTAGAGAACGGACACACTGTGAATACGAAAGGTTTCTAAAACTCAACGAATAGTCCCTCTCCTGGTGCTCCAGTTTGACTTTCCATCTGCTTTACTATCAACCTCCCAACTTGGAGAGACAGCCCCTTTAACCTCCTGGTTCGCACATGTTGCCAATTTGGCAGAGGATGAAAGGGAAGAGGGAGAACCAATGAGAGAGTAGCTGTTAGGCATTTGGACGGGCACATATCACTGTAATTTCCCGGCAGGAAAAAGAATTAACTAAAGTCTCAGCCCCCCACCAGGAACCAGTATAGGTCCTGAAACAAAATTTTGGACTTGCTGTCAGCTCACCTAAAACGAGTTGAAAAATGGAGCTCAGGGGCACAGCAATTCACAAACTGGCTGAGTAATAAAGGACAACTATCGTCCAAGAATCTGTTGAGGGATTGCAACGAGGCGGACTTGAAAGCGAGGAAGAATAGCAGGAAACAGATTTCAAGAGGTACGTTGGAATTGCCTTTAAAGCACAGGAAGAGGGGCACAACTTCGACAATGATGCACTTGGCCAAAAAGGGCGTATGCGTTTTCTCCTGAATATATTCAGGAGAAAACGCATACGCCCTTTTTGGCCAAGCAAGCAAGCGGTCAATGCAAATCTGCACTACAAAGAAGTATCACTTCCCACCGGTCAAAAGGGACATCCACAAAATGTATAAAAACCGGAAAGGCAAGACAGGCCCTGGAGAACTGGGAGCCTTGTTATGCAGATGGGTGGTATGTAAATTGCCAACTGCCTCTCTGGAGGAGTGCATTGTGTTCCCTAAAACAAGTAAACAACAGAGCTACAGAGCCAAGGGTACTTCCAGTCTACGGAATATACCTTGGGAAAACTGAAAATCAAAAAGGCACAGCCACCCCAAAATTTAGGGCTGCAGTGCTTACAAGGACCTCAACTTGGGTACACCTTAAATATCCCAGGAAATATAAAAATGGTTCAAAAAATTGTGGTACTTACGTACGATGGAATATCCCTCAGCCATAAAATCAATGTCATAAGACCAGTAGCATCAAAATGGGTGGATTCAGGTACGATGATTCTAAGTGAAATAAGTCACACAGAAAAAGAAACTTATCATAAGATATCACTTATGAAGATCCTGTAAACATGGCTACACTTGAACTGAGTTAGGACAGAGAACAGTGTCTCACATTTAGAAAACATTCTTATGCCTGCTTAAGGGGGAAGGAGAGGTGGGGTGATGCATAAAACCAGAGTTTGATATAAGCACAGGTACCATTCCAAAAACCAACTATGGAATAGACAAGACCTACACCTTCCTCAGTGAAAGGGACTCAAAACCCCATATTTCCCGCAGAGGAATATATCTGACTAGTAAGAATCTTAAAACCTATTTATTGATATGTCTCCATAAGGGAATCAAGTGTGTCTAGACTGGCATAAATATGGCAGCGAGAATCAGCTGAAACCCACTATTAAAAGGAATTTCAAAAATAAAACAAAAAAAACTGGGAAATTCTTTACAATTCCTTCAGGGTCTCTGATGAAACCTGGAATGACCCTATCTACAATGACAGCTGGATGTGGCATAAGGCTGGACACTTGGGACTGAGAGGATTGGTGAGATTTGGTGAGCAAATGCAGACCCTTTAAAGCAATAATGCATGGCACACATTCCATGGGTCCCAACTCTCCAGGTTGAAGGGAATATTATTACAGATATAACATGTACAGGAATCCTAGAAAACGGACACACTGTGAATACGAAAGGTTTCTAAAACTCAACGAATAGTCCCTCTCCTGGTGCTCCGGTTTGACTTTCCATCTGCTTTACTATCAACCTCCCAACTTGGAGAGACAGCCCCTTTAACCTCCTGGTTCGCACAGGTTGCCAATTTGGCAGAGGATGAAAGGGAAGAGGGAGAACCAATGAGAGAGTAGCTGATAGGCATTTGGACGGGCACATATCACTGTAATTTCCCGGCAGGAAGAAGAATTAACCAAAGTCTCAGACCCCCACCATGAACCAGTTTAGGTCCTGAACCAAAATTTTGGACTTGCGGTCAGCTCACCAAAAACGAGTTGAAAAATGGAGCTCAGGGGCACAGCAATTCACAAACTGGCCGAGTAATACAGGACAACTATCGTCCAAAAATCTGTTGAGGGAAGGCAACGAGGTGGACTTGAATGCGAGGCAGAATAGCAGGAAGCAGATTTCAAGAGGTACGTTGGAATCGCCTTTAAAGCACAGGAAGAGGGGCACAACTTCGACAATGATGCACTTGGCCAAAAAGGGCGTATGCGTTTTCTCCTGAATATATTCAGGAGAAAACGCATACGCCCATTTTGGCCAAGCAAGCAAGGGGTCAATGCAAATCTGCACTACAAAGAAGTATCTCTTCCCACTGGTCAAAAGGGACATCCACAAAATATGTAAAAACCAGAAAGGCAAGACAGGCCCTGGAGAACAGGGAGCCTTGTTATGCTGATGGGCGGGATGTAAATTGCCAACTGCCTCTCTGGAGGAGTGCATTGTGTTCCCTAAAACAAGTAAACAACACAGCTACAGAGCCAAGGACACTTCCAGTCTAGGGAATATACCTTGGGAAAACTGAAAATCAATAAGACAGAGCCACCCCAAAATTTAGGGCTGCACTGCTAACAAGGACCTCAACTTGGGTACACCTTAAATATCCCAGGAAATATAAAAATGGTTCAAAAAATTGTGGTACTTACGTACGATGGAATACCACTCAGCCATGAACTCAATGTCATAAGACCAGTAGCAGCAAAATGGGTGGATTCAGGTACGATGGTTCTAAGTGAAATAAGTCACACCGAAAAAGAAACTTATCATAAGATATCACTTATGAAGATCCTGTAAACATGGCTACACTTGAACTGAGTTAGGAAAGAGAACAGTGTCTCACATTTAGAAAACACTCTTATGCCTGCTTAAGGGGGAAGGAGAGGTGGGGTGATGCATAAAACCAGAGTTTGATATAAGCACAGGTACCGTTCCAAAAACCAACTATGGAATAGACAAGACCTATACCTTCCTCAGTGAAAGGGACTCAAAACCCCATAATTCCCACAGAGGAATATATCTGACTAGTAAGAATCTTAAAACCTATGTATTGATATGTCTCTGTAAGGGAATCAAGTGTGTCTAGACTGGCATAAACATGGCAGCGAGAATCAGCTCAAACCCACTATAAAAAGGAATTTCAAAAACAAAACAAAAAAACTGGGAAATTCTTAACAATTCCTTCAGGGTCTCTGATGAAACCTGGAATGACCCTATCTGCAATGACAGCTGGATGTGGCATAAGGAGGGACACTTGGGACTGAGACGATTGGTGAGATTGGGTGAGCAAATGCAGACCCTTTAAAGCACAAATGCCTGGCACCCATTCCATGGGTCCCAACTCTCCTGGTTGAAGGGAATATTACTACAGCTATAACATGTACGGGAAACGTAGAGAACGGACACACTGTGAATACGAAAGGTTTCTAAAACTCAACGAATAGTCCCTCTCCTGGTCCTCCGGTTTGACTTTCCATCTGCTTTACTATCAACCTCCCAACTTGGAGAGACAGCCCCTTTAACCTCCTGGTTCACACAGGTTTCCAATTTGGCAGAGGATGAAAGGGAATAGGGAGAACCAATGAAAGAGTAGCTGTTAGGCATTTGGACGGGCACATATCACTCTAACTTCCAGGCAGGAAGAAGAATTAACCAAAGTCTCAGCCCCCCACCGGGAACCAGCATAGGTCCTGAACCAAAATGTTGGACTTGCGGTCAGCTCACCAAAAACGAGTTGAAAAATGGAGCTCAGGGGCACAGCAATTCACAACCTGGCCGAGTAATAAAGGACAACTATCGTCCAAAAATCTGTTGAGGGAAGGCAACGAGGCGGACTTGAAAGTGAGGCAGAATAGCAGGAAACAGATTTCAAGAGTTACGTTGGAATCGCCTTTAAAGCACAGGAAGAGGGGCACAACTTCGACAATGATGCACTTGGCCAAAAAGGGCGTATGCGTTTTCTCCTGAATATATTCAGGAGAAAACGCATACGCCCTTTTTGGCCAAGCAAGCAAGCGGGCAATGCAAATCTGCACTACAAAGAAGTATCACTTCCCACCTGTCTAAAGGGACATCCACAAAATGTGTAAAAACCAGAAAGGAAAGACAGGCCCTGGAGAACAGGGAGCCTTGTTATTCTGATGGGCGGGATATAAATTGCCAACTGTCTCTCTGGAGGAGTACATTGTGTTCCCTAAAACAAGTAAAGAACAGAGCTACAGAGCCAAGGGCACTTCCAGTCTAGGGAATATACCTTGGGAAAACAGAAAATCAATAAGACAGAGCCACCCCAAAATTTAGGGCTGCAGTGCTTACAAGGACCTCAACTTGGGTACACCTTAAATATCCCAGGAAATATATAAATGGTTCAAAAAATTGTGGTACTTACATACGATGGAATATCCCTCAGCCATGAAATCAATGTCATAAGACCAGTAGCAGCAAAATGGGTGGATTCAGGTACGATGATTCTAAGTGTAATAAGTCACACAGAAAAAGAATCTTATCATAAGATATCACTTATGAAGATCCTGTAAACATGGCTACACTTGAACTGAGTTAGGAAAGAGAGCACAGTCTCACATTTAGAAAATACTCTGATGCCTGCTTAAGGTGGAAGGAGAGGTGGGGTGATGCATAAGACCAGAGTTTGATATAAGCACAGGTACCGTTCCAAAAACCAACTATGGAATAGACAAGACCTACACCTTCCTCAGTGAAAGGGACTCAAAACCCCATATTTCCCGCAGAGGAATATATCTGACTAGTAAGAATCTTAATACCTATGTATTGGTATGTCTCCATAAGGGAGTCAAGTGTGTCTAGACTGGCATAAACATGGCAGCGAGAATCAGCTCAAGCCCACTATAAAAAGGAATTTCAAAAACAAAACAAAAAAACTGGGAAATTCTTTACAATTCCTTCAGGGTCTCTGATGAAACCTGAAATGACCCTATCTACAATGACAGCTGGATGTGGCATAAGTCTGGACACTTGGGACTGAGAGGACAGGTGAGATTCGGTGAGCAAATGCAGAACCTTTAAAGCACAAATGCCTGGCACCCATTCCATGGGTCACAACTCTCCAGGTTGAAGGGAATATTACTACAGCTATAACATGTACGGGAAACCTAGAGAACGGACCCACTGTGAATACGAAAGGTTTCTAAAACTCAATGAATCGTCCCTCTCCTGGTGCTCCGGTTTGACTTTCCATCTGCTTTACTATCAATCTCCCAACTTGGAGAGACAGCCCATTTAACCTCCTGGTTCGCACAGGTTTCCAATTTGGCAGAGGATGAAAGGGAAGAGGGAGAACCAATGAGAGAGTAGCTGTTAAGCATTTGGACGGGCACATATCACCCTAACTTCCCAGCAGGAAGAAGAATTAACCAAAGTCTCAGCCCCCCAACGGGAACCAGCATAGGTCCTGAACCAAAATTTTGGACTTGCGGTCAGCTCACAAAAAACGAGTTGAAAAATGGAGCTCAAGGGCACAGCAATTCACAAACTGGCAGAGTAATAAAGGACAACACTCGTCCAAAATCTGTTAAGAGAAGGCAACGAGGCGGACTTGAAAGCTAGGCAGAATAGCAGGAAATATATTTCAAGAGGTACGTTGGAATCGCATTTAAAGCACAGGAAGAGGGGCACAACTTCGACAATGATGCACATGGCCAAAAAGGGCGTATGCGTTTTCTCCTGAATATATTCAGGAGAAAACGCATACGCCCTTTTTGGCCAAGCAAGCAAGCGGGCCATGCCAATCTGCACTACAAAGAAGTATCACTTCCCAACAGTCAAGAGGGACATCCACAAAATGTGTAAAAACCAGAAAGGTAAGACAGGCCCTGGAGAACAGGGAGCCTTGTTATCCTGATGGGCGGGATATGCACTGCCAACTGCCTCTCTGGAGGAGTGCATTGTGTTTGCTAAAACAAGTAAACAACAAAGCTACAGAGCCAAGGGCACTTCCAGTCTAGGGAATATACCTTGGGAAAACTGAAGATCAATAAGACAGAGCCACCCCAAAATTTAGGGCTGCAGTGCTTACAAGGACCTCAACTTGGGTACACCTTAAATATCCCAGGAAATACAAAAATGGTTCAAAAAATTGTGGCACTTACGTACGATGGAATATCCCTCAGCCATGAAATCAATGTCATAAGACCAGTAGCAGCAAAATGGGTGGATTCAGGTACGATGATTCTAAATGAAATAAGTCACACAGAAAAAGAAACTTATCATAAGATATCACTTATGAAGATCCTGTAAACATGGCTACACTTGAACTGAGTTAGGAAAGAGAACAGTGTCTCACATTTAGAAAACACTCTTATGCCTGCTTAAGGGGGAAGGAGAGGTGGGGTGATGTATAAAACCAGAGTTTGATATAAGCACAGGTACCGTTCCAAAAACCAACTATGGAATGGAGAAGACCTACACCTTCCTCAGTGAAAGGGACTCAAAACCCCATATTTCCCGCAGAGGAATATATCTGACTAGTAAGAATCTTAAAACCTATGTATTGATATGTCTCCGTAAGGGAATCAAGTGTGTCTAGACTGGCATAAACATGGCAGCGAGAATCAGCTCAAACCCACTATAAAAAGGAATATCAAAAACAAAACAAAAAACTGGAAAATTCTTAACAATTCCTTCAGGGACTCTGATGAAACCTGGAAAGACCCTATCTACAGCGACAGCTGGATGTGGCATAAGGCTGGACACTTGGGACTGAGAGGATTGGTGAGATTGGGTGAGCAAATGCAGACCCTTTAAAGCACAAATGCCTAGCACCCATTCCATGGGTCACAACTCTCCAGGTTGAAGGGAATATTACTACAGCTATAACATGTACGGGAAACCTAGAGAACGGACCCACTGTGAATACGAAAGGATTCTAAAACTCAACGAATAGTCCCTCTCCTGGTGCTCCGGTTTGACTTTCCATCTGCTTTACTATCAATCTCCGAACTTGGAGAGACAGCCCATTTAACCTCCTGGTTCGCACAGGTTTCCAATTTGGCAGAGGATGAAAGGGAAGAGGGAGAACCAGTGAGAGAGTAGCTGTTAGGCATTTGGACGGGCACATATCACTCTAACTTCCCAGCAGGAAGAAGAATTAACCAAAGTCTCAACCCCCCAACGGGAAACAGCATAGGTCTTGAACCAAAATTTTGGACTTGCGGTCAGCTCACAAAAAACGAGTTGAAAAATTGAGCTCAAGGGCACAGCAATTCACAAAATGGCAGAGTAATAAAGGAAAACTATCGTCCAAAATTTGTTAAGGGAAGGCAACGAGGCAGACTTTAAAGCGAGGCAGAATAGCAGGAAATAGATTTCAAGAGGTACGTTGGAATCGCCTTTACAGCACAGGAAGAGGGGCACAACTTCGACAATGATGCACTTGGCCAAAAAGGGCGTATGCGTTTTCTCCTGAATATATTCAGGAGAAAACGCATACGCCCTTTTTGGCCAAGCAAGCAAGCAGGCAATGCTAATCTGCACTACAAAGAAGTATCACTTCCCACCGGTCAAAAGGGACATCCACAAAATGTGTAAAAGCCAGAAAGGTAAGACAGGCCCTGGAGAACAGGGAGCCTTGTTATGCTGATAGGCGGGATGTAAATTGCCAACTGCCTCTCTGGAGGAGTGCATTGTGATCCCTAAAACAAGTAAAGAACAGAGCTACAGAGCCAAGGGCACTTCCAGTCTAGGGAATATACCTTGGGAAAACTGAAAATCAATAAGAGAGAGCCACCCCAATATTTATGGCTGCAGTGCTTACAAGGACCTCAACTTGGGTACACCTTAAATATCCCAGGAAATATAAAAATGGTTCAAAAAATTGTGGTACTTAGGTACGATAGAATAACCTTCAGCCATGAAATCAATGTCATAAGACCAGTAATAGCAAAATGGGTGGATTCAGGTACGATGATTCTAAGTGAAATAAATCACACAGAAAAAGAAACTTATCATAAGATATCACTTATGAAGATCCTGTAAACATGGCTACACTTGAACTGAGTTAGGAAAGAGAACAGTGTCTCACATTTAGAAAACACTCTTATGCCTGCTTAAGGGGGAAGGAGAGGTGGGGTGATGCATAAAAGCAGAGTTTGATATAAGCACAGGTACCGTTCCAAAAACCAACTATGGAACAGACAAGACCTACACTTTCCTCAGTGAAGGGGACCCGAGGCATCTGTGAGTAACCGTGAGCTGAGCCCGAGGCCAGCTGCTGCTGAACTTTTCCCACCCTTCCCAGGTAAAACACCTGAATATGTACAAGGGCTTGAAAACCTAGAGGAAGGGCCGTGGAGCCACACCAGCGACAGCACGCAGGAAAACTTGGTGCCTGCAGGCCAGCCAGGATGGTCCTGGACCTGGGCGCTCTTCTGAAAACTTTCCATTGCCCTGCCTGAGATACCCCTCCTGTCCCGGCACCCACTGCTTTTTTCCTTCCTCACCTCTGTCCGGAGAGAAATTCCAGCGGAAGGTATGGTTGACACATCCTCTTCTTTACAGGTGGAAGCCTGGCATCTCCTGCAGAAAGTCCAGCAGAGACCCACTCACAATGGGCCACCCACAAAGCCGTGGCCCCTCACTCCCTCCCACCAGCACAGCCCCGAGACTGCTGACGGGGCAGAGAATATGGAGTCAGGAACTGCTTCAGGGGCTATTGCTGCCTGCAGCGCTGTTTATATTGACCTCAACACAGGCACACCAGGGGAGGGCCGGCTGGCAGGGTCAGGCTACCCAGGTCAGCTAATCCTCAGCACTCAGGGAATCACATTGTTGAAAATGGACCTCGCTAAGGCAGAATAGAAGCCAAGGAATAAAAGGACACATTGCCATTTGCAGCACCGTAGGTGTGTCTAGAGGTAATCACATGACTTGTAGTAAGTCAGAAAGTGAAAGACACATAGCGTATCATATCTCTTATAGGTGTGACCAAAAAATGGATACCAGCGCAGATATTTCCACGGAGAAGGGCTATCACAGATTCATTCAACAAACTTATGGTTCACCAATGGAAAGGTGTGAGGATTGGTTTCATTATGATATTGGGGTTAACAGACATATACAAACACAGGTGACATATAGAATCACCAAAGACCTACAGAATACCAAGAGAAGACTACTCAACATTCTGTCATAAGGTACATGGGAAAAGGATCCCAGGAAGAACAGACTTATTTATATGTGTAAAAGAACCACATCTTCCACACCTACAACGAGCCAAACATTGTAATCAAATTTGCTGTAATAAAAAATAAAAAATTAAATTAAAAACACGAACAAGAAGTAGTGAGACAAACTTGAGGGGCTTTCTCCTGGCACATTCCATTCTAAATTCCAATCTAGAACACGACTTCCATTGAGGCTCTGTTGCCCCAGTAACCAGATTTGGTAAGGGAGACCTGCTGCCACCTTGTGGCCGTTTCACACAACAGCAGCTTTAATCCCAGCGCTAATGGTCAGTTGATATTAAAAATCATTGCAGGCCTGTAAATGACACCTGCCCTGAAAACAAATCCTGGGTTCATATATCGACCAAAAAATTCAAAGGACGTCCACATTTCAAAACGACAGTTTCAAAAGGCATATTTTACACACATTAGTGTTCTGCTTCTTTTTCTTTCTTTCTGTTTTTGTTAAAAAAACGGGAATGGCAAAAAGCATCCCTCAGAATGGGCGAAAATATTTGCAAACGAATCAATGGACAAAGGTTTAATCTCCAATATATATAAAGAGCTCATGCAGCTTAATATTAAAAAAACAAACAACCCAATACAAAAATGGGCAGAAGATCTACAGAGACGTTTCTTCAAAGAAGACACAGAGATGGCCAAGACACACATGAAAAGCTGCTCAACATCACTAATTATTAGAGAAATGCAAATCAAAACTACAGTGAGGTATCACCTCACACCTGTTAGAATCGGCATCATCAGAAAATCTACAAACAACGAATTCTGGGGAGGGTGTGGACAAAAGGATCCCTCTTCCACTATTGGTAGAAATGTAAATTGATACAGTCACGATGGAGAACAGTATGGAGTTTCCTTTAAAAACCTAGAAATACAATTAACATATGATCCAGCAATCCCACTTCTGGGCATATACCCAGAGAAAACCATAAATCAAAAAGGCACATTCACCACAAGGGTCATTTCAGCACTATTTACGATAGCCAGGTAATGGAAGCAACCTAAATACCCACAGACAGACGAATGGATAAAGATGTGGTACATATATAAAATGGAATATTACTCAGCCATAAGAAGGAATGAAACTGGGTCATTTGTAGAGACGTCGATGGATCTAGAGACTGTCATACAGAATGAAGTAAGTCAGAAAGAGAAAAACAAATATTGTATATTAATGCATATATGTGGAACCTAGAAAAATGGTACAGATGAACTGGTTTGCAGGGAAGAAAGAGAGACACAGAGGTAGAGAACACACGTATGGACACCAAGTGTGGGAAGCCATGGGGAGGTGGTGTTGGGATGAGTTGGGAGATTGGGATTGACCTGTATACATGTATATGCATAAAATACATAACTAATAATAACCTGCTGTATAAAAAAAATAAATAAAATTAAATTTCAAAATTTTTAAAAATAAAACTTAAAAATAAAACAGAAAAAAGTTCTTCCCTTCACACAGATGTATTTATATGAATGAATTATTTCCATGCTTATATCTCTAAATACATAAAAGAGGAATAAAATCTAACTTGAACCAAAAAAGAAAAAAAAAAACCTGAACCCACGAGTTAGACAGAGGAAAACCCTATCAGGGCACTTGCTCCAGCAGTAAACAATTCTGAAATTGGTCAGAGGTGGGGAATCATCTCCAATAGAGCCAGCTGCCCACTCCTACGCAAGGAGCGTCCTCATTGCAAAGCGGGGGGCCATGCCGAGGCATCTGTGAGTAACCGTGAGCTGAGCCCCAGGCCAGCTGCTGTTGAACTTTTCCCACCCTTCCCAGGTAAACCACCTGAATATGTACAATAGCTTGAAAGCCTAGAGGAAGGGGCGTGGAGCCACACCAGCGACAGCACGCAGGCTAACTTGGTGCCTGCAGGCCAGCCAGGATGGTCCTGGCCCTGGGCGCTCTTCTGGAAGTTTTACATTGCCCTGCCTGAGATACCCCACCTGTCCCGGCCCCCACTGCTTTTTTCCTTGCTCACATCTGTCCGGAGAGAAATTCCAGCGGAAGGTATGGGTGACACATCCTCTTCTTTACAAGTGGAAGCCTGGCAACTCCTGCAGAAAGTCCAGCAGAGACCCACTCACACCGGGCCACCCACAAAGCCGTGACCCCTCACTCCCTCCCACCAGCACAGCCCCGAGACTGCTGACTGGGCAGAGAATATGGCGTCAGGCAGAGCTTCAGGGGTTATTGCTGCCTGCAGTGCTGTTTATATTGACCTCAACCCAGGCACACCTGGGGAGGGCCGGCCGGCAGGGTCAGGCTACCCAGGTCAGCTAATCCTCAGCCCTCAGGGAATCACATTGTTGAAAATGGACCTCGCTAAGGCAGAATAGAAGCCAAGGAATAAAAGGACACAATGCCATTTGCAGCACCGTATGTGTGTCTAGAGGTATTCACGTGAATTGTAGTAAGTTCAGAAAGTGAAAGACACATATCATATCATATCTCTTATAGGTGTGACCGAAAAATGGATACCAGGGCAGATATTTCCACGGAGAAGGGCAATCAGAGATTCATTAAACAAACTTATGGTTCACCAAAGGAAAGGTGTGAGGATTGGTTTCATTATGATATTGGGGTTAACAGACATATACAAACACAGGTGACATATATAATCACCGAAGACCTACAGAATACCAAGAGAAGACTACTCAACATTCTGTCATAAGGTACATGGGAAAAGGATCCCAGGAAGAACTGGCATATGTATATGTATAAAAGAACCACATCTTCCACACCTACAACAAGCCAAACATTGTAATCAAATTTGCTGTAATAAAAAAATAAAAAAATTAAATTAAAAACACGAACAAGATGTAGTGAGACAAACATGAGGGGCTTTCTCCTGGCACATTCCATTCTAAATTCCAATCTAGAACACGACTTCCATTGAGGCTCTGTTGCCACAGTAACCAGATTTGGTAAGGGAGAGCTGCTGCCACCTTGTGGCCGTTTCACACAACAGCAGCTTTAATCCCAGCGCTAATGGTCAGTTGATATTCAAAATCATTGCAGGCCTGTAAATGACACCTGCCCTGAAAACAAATCCTCGGTTCATATATCGACCAAAAATTTCAAAGGACGTCCATATTTCAAAACGACAGTTTCAAAAGGCATATTTTACACACATTAGTGTTCTGCTTCTTTTTCTTTCTTTTTTTGTTAAAAAAACGGAATGGCAAAAAGCATCCCTCAGAATGGGCGAAAATATTTGCAAACGAATCAATGGACAAAGGTTTAATCTCCAATATATATAAAGAGCTCATGCAGCTTAATATTAAAAAAACAAACAACCCAATACAAAAATGGGCAGAAGATCTAAAGAGACGTTTCTTCAAAGAAGACACAGAGATGGCCAAGACGCACATGAAAAGCTGCTCAACATCACTAATTATTCGAGAAATGCAAATCAAAACTACAATGAGGTATCACCTCACACGTGTTAGAATCGGCATCATCAGAAAATCTACAAACAACGAATTCTGGGGAGGGTGTGGACAAAAGGATCCCTCTTCCACTATTGGTGGAAATGTAAATTGATACAGTCACTATGGAGAACAATATGGAGTTTCCTTTAAAAAAGCTAGTAATAGAATTACCATATGATCCAGCAATCCCACTTCTGGGCATATACCCAGAGAAAACCATAAATCAAAAAGGCACATTCACCACAATGCTCATTTCAGCACTATTTACAATAGCCAGTTAATGGAAGCAACATGAATACCCACAGACAGACGAATGGATAAAGATGTGGTACATATATAAAATGGAATATTACTCAGCCATAAGAAGGAATGAAACTGGGTCATTTGTAGAGACGTCGATGGATCTAGAGACTGTCATACAGAATGAGGTAAGTCAGAAAGAGAAAAACAAATATTGTATATTAATGCATATATGTGGACCCTAGAAAAATGGAACAGATGAACTGGTTTGAAGGGAAGAAATAGAGACACAGAGGTAGAGAACACACGTATGGACACCAAGTGTGGGAAGCCATGGGGAGGTGGTGTTGGGATGAGTTGGGAGATTGGGATTGACCTGTATACATGTATATGCATAAAATACATAACTAATAATAACCTGCTGTATAAAAAAATAAATAAAATTAAATTTCAAAATTTTTAAAAATAAAACTTAAAAATAAAACAAAAAAAATTCTTCCCTTCACACAGATGTATTTATATGAATGAATTATTTCCATGCTTATATCTATAAATACATAAAAGAGGAATAAAATCTAACTTGAACCAAAAAAGAAAAAAAAAAAACCTGAACCCACGAGTTAGACAGAGGAAAACCCTATCAGGGCACTTGCTCCAGCGGTAAACAATTCTGAAATTGGTCAGAGGTGGGGAATCATCTCCAATAGAGCCAGCTGCCCACTCCTACGCAAGGAGCGTCCTCATTGCAAAGCGGGGGGCCATGCCAAGGCATCTGTGAGTAACCGTGAGCTGAGCCCCAGGCCAGCTGCTGTTGAACTTTTCCCACCCTTCCCAGGTAAAACACCTGAATATGTACAAGGGCTTGAAAGCCTAGAGGAAGGGGCGTGGAGTCACACCAGCGACAGCACGCAGGCCAACTTGGTGCCTGCAGGCCAGCCAGGATGGTCCTGGCCCTGGGCGCTCTTCTGGAAGCTTTCCATTGCCCTGCCTGAGATACCCCACCTGTCCCGGCCTCCACTGCTTTTTTCCTTGCTCACATCTGTCCGGAGAGAAATTCCAGCGGAAGGTATGGGTGACACATCCTCTTCTTTACAAGTGGAAGCCTGGCAACTCCTGCAGAAAGTTCAGCAGAGACCCACTCACACCGGGCCACCCACAAAGCCGTGACCCCTCACTCCCTCCCACCACCACAGCCCCGAGACTGCTGACTGGGCAGAGAATATGGAGTCAGGCAGAGCTTCAGGGGCTATTGCTGCCTGCAGTGCTGTTTATATTGACCTCAACACAGGCACACCTGGGGAGGGCCGGCCGGCAGGGTCAGGCTACCCAGGTCAGCTAATCCTCAGCCCTCAGGGAATCACATTGTTGAAAATGGACCTCGCTAAGGCAGAATAGAAGCCAAGGAATAAAAGGACACAATGCCATTTGCAGCACCGTATGTGTGTCTAGAGGTAATCACGTGAATTGTAGTAAGTCAGAAAGTGAAAGACACATATCATATCATATCTCTTATAGGTGTGACCGAAAAATGGATACCAGGGCAGATATTTCCACGGAGTAGGGCAATCACAGATTCATTCAACAAACTTATGGTTCACCAATGGAAAGGTGTGAGTATTGGTTTCATTATGATATTGGGGTTAACAGACATATACAAACACAGGTGACATATATAATCACCGAAGACCTACAGAATACCAAGAGAAGACTACTCAACATTCTGTCATAAGGTACATGGGAAAAGGATCCCAGGAAGAACTGACATATGTATATGTGTAAAAGAACCACATCTTCCACACCTACAACTAGCCAAACATTGTAATCAAATTTGCTGTAATAAAAAATAAAAAAAATTAAATTAAAAACACGAACAATAAGTAGTGAGACAAACTTGAGGGGCTTTCTCCTGGCACATTCCATTCTAAATTACAATCTAGAACACGACTTCCATTGACGCTCTGTTGCCCCAGTAACCAGATTTGGTAAGGGAGAACTGCTGCCACCTTGTGGCCGTTTCACACAACAGCAGCTTTAATCCCAGCGCTAATGGTCAGTTGATATTAAAAATCATTGCAGGCCTGTAAATGACACCTGCCCTGAAAACAAATCCTGGGTTCATGTATCGACCAAAAAATTCAAAGGACGTCCACATTTCAAAACGACAGTTTCAAAAGGCATATTTTACACACATTAGTGTTCTGCTTCTTTTTCTTTCTTTCTGTTTTTGTTAAAAAAACGGGAATGGCAAAAAGCATCCCTCAGAATGGGCGAAAATATTTGCAAACGAATCAATGGACAAAGGTTTAATCTCCAATATATATAAAGAGCACATGCAGCTTAATATTAAAAAAACAAACAACCCAATACAAAAATGGGCAGAAGATCTACAGAGACGTTTCTTCAAAGAAGACACAGAGATGGCCAAGACACACATGAAAAGCTGCTCAACATCACTAATTATTAGAGAAATGCAAATCAAAACTACAGTGAGGTATCACCTCACACCTGTTAGAATCGGCATCATCAGAAAATCTACAAACAACGAATTCTGGGGAGGGTGTGGACAAAAGGATCCCTCTTCCACTATTGGTAGAAATGTAAATTGATACAGTCACGATGGAGAACAGTATGGAGTTTCCTTTAAAAACCTAGAAATACAATTAACATATGATCCAGCAATCCCACTTCTGGGCATATACCCAGAGAAAACCATAAATCAAAAAGGCACATTCACCACAAGGGTCATTTCAGCACTATTTACGATAGCCAGGTAATGGAAGCAACCTAAATACCCACAGACAGACGAATGGATAAAGATGTGGTACATATATAAAATGGAATATTACTCAGCCATAAGAAGGAATGAAACGGGGTCATTTGTAGAGACGTCGATGGATCTAGAGACTGTCATACAGAATGAAGTAAGTCAGAAAGAGAAAAACAAATATTGTATATTAATGCATATATGTGGAACCTAGAAAAATGGTACAGATGAACTGGTTTGCAGGGAAGAAAGAGAGACACAGAGGTAGAGAACACACGTATGGACACCAAGTGTGGGAAGCCATGGGGAGGTGGTGTTGGGATGAGTTGGGAGATTGGGATTGACCTGTATACATGTATATGCATAAAATACATAACTAATAATAACCTGCTGTATAAAAAAATAAATAAAATTAAATTTCAAAATTTTTAAAAATAAAACTTAAAAATAAAACAGAAAATAGTTCTTCCCTTCACACAGATGTATTTATATGAATGAATTATTTCCATGCTTATATCTCTAAATACATAAAAGAGGAAGAAAATCTAACTTGAACCAAAAAAGAAAAAAGAACCTGAACCCACGAGTTAGACAGAGGAAAACCCTATCAGGGCACTTGCTCCAGAAGTAAACAATTCTGAAATTGGTCAGAGGTGGGGAATCATCTCCAATAGAGCCAGCTGCCCACTCCTACGCAAGGAGCGTCCTCATTGCAAAGCGGGGGGCCATGCCGAGGCATCTGTGAGTAACCGTGAGCTGAGCCCCAGGCCAGCTGCTGTTGAACTTTTCCCACCCTTCCCAGGTAAAACACCTGAATATGTACAAGGGCTTGAAAGCCTAGAGGAAGGGGCGTGGAGCCACACCAGCGACAGCACGCAGGCCAACTTGGTGCCTGCAGGCCAGCCAGGATGGTCCTGGCCCTGGGCGCTCTTCTGGAAGCTTTATATTGCCCTGCCTGAGATACCCCACCTGTCCCGGCCCCCACTGCTTTTTTCCTTGCTCACATCTGTCCGGAGAGAAATTCCAGCGGAAGGTATGGGTGACACATCCTCTTCTTTACAAGTGGAATCCTGGCAACTCCTGCAGAAAGTCCAGCAGAGACCCACTCACACCGGGCCACCCACAAAGCCGTGACCCCTCACTCCCTCCCACCAGCACATCCCCGAGACTGCTGACTGGGCAGAGAATATGGCGTCATGCAGAGATTCAGGGGTTATTGCTGCCTGCAGTGCTGTTTATATTGACCTCAACCCAGGCACACCTTGGGAGGGCCGGCCGGCAGGGTCAGGCTACCCAGGTCAGCTAATCCTCAGCCCTCAGGGAATCACATTGTTGAAAATGGACCTCGCTAAGGCAGAATAGAAGCCAAGGAATAAAAGGACACAATGCCATTTGCAGCACCATATGTGTGTCTAGAGGTATTCACGTGAATTGTAGTAAGTTCAGAAAGTGAAAGACACATATCATATCATATCTCTTATAGGTGTGACCGAAAAATGGATACCAGGGCAGATATTTCCACGGAGAAGGGCAATCTGAGATTCATTAAACAAACTTATGGTTCACCAAAGGAAAGGTGTGAGGATTGGTTTCATTATGATATTGGGGTTAAAAGACATATACAAACACAGTTGACATATATAATCACTGAAGACCTACAGAATACCAAGAGAAGACTACTCAACATTCTGTCATAAGGTACATGGGAAAAGGATCCCAGGAAGAACTGGCAGATGTATATGTGTAAAAGAACCACATCTTCCACACCTACAACAAGCCAAACATTGTAATCAAATTTGCTGTAATAAAAAAATAAAAAATTAAATTAAAAACACGAACAAGATGTAGTGAGACAAACATGAGGGGCTTTCTCCTGGCACATTCCATTCTAAATTCCAATCTAGAACACGACTTCCATTGAGGCTCTGTTGCCACAGTAACCAGATTTGGTAAGGGAGAGCTGCTGCCACCTTGTGGCCGTTTCACACAACAGCAGCTTTAATCCCAGCGCTAATGGTCAGTTGATATTCAAAATCATTGCAGGCCTGTAAATGACACCTGCCCTGAAAACAAATCCTGGGTTCATATATCGACCAAAAATTTCAAAGGACGTCCATATTTCAAAACGACAGTTTCAAAAGGCATATTTTACACACATTAGTGTTCTGCTTCTTTTTCTTTCTTTTTTTGTTAAAAAAACGGAATGGCAAAAAGCATCCCTCAGAATGGGCGAAAATATTTGCAAACGAATCAATGGACAAAGGTTTAATCTCCAATATATATAAAGAGCTCATGCAGCTTAATATTAAAAAAACAAACAACCCAATACAAAAATGGGCAGAAGATCTAAAGAGACGTTTCTTCAAAGAAGACACAGAGATGGCCAAGACGCACATGAAAAGCTGCTCAACATCACTAATTATTCGAGAAATGCAAATCAAAACTACAATGAGGTATCACCTCACACCTGTTAGAATCGGCATCATCAGAAAATCTACAAACAACGAATTCTGGGGAGGGTGTGGACAAAAGGATCCCTCTTCCACTATTGGTGGAAATGTAAATTGATACAGTCACTATGGAGAACAATATGGAGTTTCCTTTAAAAAAGCTAGTAATAGAATTACCATATGATCCAGCAATCCCACTTCTGGGCATATACCCAGAGAAAACCATAAATCAAAAAGGCACATTCACCACAATGCTCATTTCAGCACTATTAACAATAGCCAGGTAATGGAAGCAACATGAATACCCACAGACAGACGAATGGATAAAGACGTGGTACATATATAAAATGGAATATTACTCAGCCATAAGAAGGAATGAAACTGGGTCATTTGTAGAGCCGTCGATGGATCTAGAGACTGTCATACAGAATGAGGTAAGTCAGAAAGAGACAAACAAATATTGTATATTAATGCATATATGTGGACCCTAGAAAAATGGAACAGATGAACTGGTTTGAAGGGAAGAAATAGAGACACAGAGGTAGAGAACACACGTATGGACACCAACTGTGGGAAGCCATGGGGAGGTGGTGTTGGGATGAGTTGGGAGATTGGGATTGACCTGTATACATGTATATGCATAAAATACATAACTAATAATAACCTGCTGTATAAAAAAATAAATAAAATTAAATTTCAAAATTTTTAAAAATATAACTTAAAAATAAAACAGAAAAAAGTTCTTCCCTTCACACAGGTGTATTTATATGAATGAATTATTTCCATGCTTATATCTATAAATACATAAAAGAGGAATAAAATCTAACTTGAACCAAAAAAGAAAAAAAAAAACCTGAACCCACGAGTTAGACAGAGGAAAACCCTAATAGGGCACTTGCTCCAGCGGTAAAGAATTCTTAAATTGGTCAGAGGTGGGGAATCATCTCCAATAGAGCCAGCTGCCCACTCCTACGCAAGGAGCGTCCTCATTGCAAAGCAGGGGGCCATGCCGAGGCATCTGTGAGTAACCGTGAGCTGAGCCCCAGGCCAGCTGCTGTTAAACTTTTCCCACCCTTCCCAGGTAAAACACCTGAATATGTACAAGGGCTTGAAAGCCTAGAGGAAGGGGCGTGGAGCCACACCAGCGACAGCACGCAGGCCAACTTGGTGCCTGCAGGCCAGCCAGGATGGTCCTGGCCCTGGGCGCTCTTCTGGAAGCTTTCCATTGCCCTGCCTGAGATACCCCACCTGTCCCGGCCCCCACTGCTTTTTTCCATGCTCACATCTGTCCGGAGAGAAATTCCAGCGGAAGGTATGGGTGACACATCCTCTTCTTTAAAAGTGGAAGCCTGGCAACTCCTGCAGAAAGTTCAGCAGAGACCCACTCACACCGGGCCACCCACAAAGCCATGACCCCTCACTCCATCCCACCACCACAGCCCCGAGACTGCTGACTGGGCAGAGAATATGGAGTCAGGCACAGCTTCAGGGGCTATTGCTGCCTGCAGTGCTGTTTATATTGACCTCAACACAGGCACACCTGGGGAGGGCCGGCCGGCAGGGTCAGGCTACCCAGGTCAGCTAATCCTCAGCCCTCAGGGAATCACATTGTTGAAAATGGACCTCGCTAAGGCAGAATAGAAGCCAAGGAATAAAAGGACACAATGCCATTTGCAGCACCGTATGTGTGTCTAGAGGTAATCACGTGAATTGTAGTAAGTCAGAAAGTGAAAGACACATATCATATCATATCTCTTATAGGTGTGAGCGAAAAATGGATACCAGCGCAGATATTTCCACGGAGAAGGGCAATCACAGATTCATTAAACAAACTTATGGTTCACCAAAGGAAAGGTGTGAGGATTGGTTTCATTATGATATTGGGGTTAACAGACATATACAAACACAGGTGACATATATAATCACCGAAGACCTACAGAATACCAAGAGAAGACTACTCAACATTCTGTCATAAGGTACATGGGAAAAGGATCCCAGGAAGAACTGACATATGTATATGTGTTAAAGAACCACATCTTTCACACCTACAACAAGCCAAACATTGTAATCAAATTTGCTGTAATAAAAAATAAAAAATTAAATTAAAAACACGAACAAAAGTAGTGAGACAAACTTGAGGGGCTTTCTCCTGGCACATTCCATTCTAAATTCCAATCTAGAACATGACTTCCATTGAGGCTCTGTTGCCCCAGTAACCAGATTTGGTAAGGGAGACCTGCTGCCACCTTGTGGCCGTTTCACACAACAGCAGCTTTAATCCCAGCGCTAATGGTCAGTTGATATTCAAAATCATTGCAGGCCTGTAAATGACACCGGCCCTGAAAACAAATCCTGGGTTCATGTATCGACCAAAAATTTTAAAGGACGTCCATATTTCAAAACGACAGTTTCAAAAGGCATATTTTACACACATTAGTGTTCTGCTTCTTTTTCTTTCTTTCTGTTTTTGTTAAACAAACGGGAATGGCAAAAAGCATCCCTCAGAATGGGCGAAAATATTTGCAAACGAATCAATGGACAAAGGTTTAATCTCCAATATATATAAAGAGCTCATGCAGCTTAATATTAAAAAAACAAACAACCCAATACAAAAATGGGCAGAAGATCTACAGAGACGTTTCTTCAAAGAAGACACAGAGATGGCCAAGATGCACATGAAAAGCTGCTCAACATCACTAATTATTAGAGAAATGCAAATCAAAACTACAGTGAGGTATCACCTCACACCTGTTAGAATCGGCATCATCAGAAAATCTACAAACAACGAATTCTGGGGAGGGTGTGGACAAAAGGATCCCTCTTCCACTCTTGGTAGAAATGTAAATTGATACAGTCACGATGGAGAACAGTATGGAGTTTCCTTTAAAAACCTAGAAATACAATTAACATATGATCCAGCAATCCCACTTCTGGGCATATACCCAGAGAAAACCATAAATCAAAAAGGCACATTCACCACAATGCTCATTTCAGCACTATTTACGATAGCCAGGTAATGGAAGCAACCTAAATACCCACAGACAGACGAATGGATAAAGATGTGGTACATATATAAAATGGAATATTACTCAGCCATAAGAAGGAATGAAACTGGGTCATTTGTAGAGACGTCGATGGATCTAGAGACTGTCATACAGAATGAGGTAAGTCAGAAAGAGACAAACAAATATTGTATATTAATGCATATATGTGGACCCTAGAAAAATGGAACAGATGAACTGGTTTGAAGGGAAGAAATAGAGACACAGAGGTAGAGAACACACGTATGGACACCAAGTGTGGGAAGCCATGGGGAGGTGGTGTTGGGATGAGCTGGGAGATTGGGATTGACCTGTATACATGTATATGCATAAAATACATAACTAATAATAACCTGCTGTATAAAAAAATAAATAAAATTAAATTTCAAAATTTTTAAAAATAAAACTTAAAAATAAAACAGAAAAAAGTTCTTCCCTTCACACAGATGTATTTATATGAATGAATTATTTCCATGCTTATATCTATAAATACATAAAAGAGGAATAAAATCTAACTTGAACCAAAAAAGAAAAAAAAAAACCTGAACCCACGAGTTAGACAGAGGAAAACCCTATCAGGGCACTTGCTCCAGCGGTAAACAATTCTGAAATTGGTCAGAGGTGGGGAATCATCTCCAATAGAGCCAGCTGCCCACTCCTACGCAAGGAGCGTCCTCATTGCAAAGCGGGGGGCCATGCCGAGACATCTGTGAGTAACCGTGAGCTGAGCCCCAGGCCAGCTGCTGTTGAACTTTTCCCACCCTTCCCAGGTAAAACACCTGAATATGTACAAGGGCTTGAAAGCCTAGAGGAAGGGGCGGGGAGCCACACCAGCGACAGCACGCAGGCTAACTTGGTGCCTGCAGGCCAGCCAGGATGGTCCTGGCCCTGGGCGCTCTTCTGGAAGCTTTCCATTGCCCTGCCTGAGATACCCCTCCTGTCCCGGCACCCACTGCTTTTTTCCTTCCTCACATCTGTCCGGAGAGAAATTCCAGCGGAAGGTATGGGTGACACATCCTCTTCTTTACAGGTGGAAGCCTGGCAACTCCTGCAGAAAGTCCAGCAGAGACCCACTCACACCGGGCCACCCACAAAGCCGTGACCCCTCACTCCCTCCCACCAGCACAGCCCCGAGACTGCTGACTGGGCAGAGAATATGGCGTCAGGCAGAGATTCAGGGGATATTGCTGCCTGCAGTGCTGTTTATATTGACCTCAACCCAGGCACACTTGGGGAGGGTCGGCCGGCAGGGTCAGGCTACCGAGGTCAGCTAATCCTCAGCCCTCATGGAATCACATTGTTGAAAATGGACCTCGCTAAGGCAGAATAGAAGCCAAGGAATAAAAGGACACAATGCCATTTGCAGCACCGTAGGTGTGTCTAGAGGTAATCACGTAAATTGTAGTAAGTCAGAAAGTGAAAGACACATATCATATCATATCTCTTATAGGTGTGACCGAAAAATGGATACCAGGACAGATATTTCCACGGAGAAGGGCAATCACAGATTCATTCAACAAACTTATGGTTCACCAATGGAAACGTGTGAGGATTGGTTTCATTATGATATTGGGGTTAACAGACCTATACAAACACAGGTGACATATATAATCACCGAAGACCTACAGAATACCAAGAGAAGACTACTCAACATTCTGTCCTAAGGTACATGGGAAAAGGATCCCAGGAAGAACTGACATATGTATATGTGTAAAAGAACCACATCTTCCACACCTACAACTAGCCAAACATTGTAATCAAATTTGCTGTAATAAAAAATAAAAAAAATTAAATTAAAAACACGAACAATAAGTAGTGAGACAAACTTGAGGGGCTTTCTCCTGGCACATTCCATTCTAAATTACAATCTAGAACACGACTTCCATTGACGCTCTGGTGCCCCAGTAACCAGATTTGGTAAGGGAGAACTGCTGCCACCTTGTGGCCGTTTCACACAACAGCAGCTTTAATCCCAGCGCTAATGGTCAGTTGATATTCAAAATCATTGCAGGCCTGTAAATGACACCTGCCCTGAAAACAAATCCTGGGTTCATATATCGACCAAAAAATTCAAAGGACGACCACATTTCAAAACGACAGTTTCAAAAGGCATATTTTACACACATTAGTGTTCTGCTTCTTTTTCTTTCTTTCTGTTTTTGTTAAAAAAACGGGAATGGCAAAAAGCATCCCTCAGAATGGGCGAAAATATTTGCAAACGAATCAATGGACAAAGGTTTAATCTCCAATATATAAAATGAGCTCATGCAGCTTAATATTAAAAAAACAAACAACCCAATACAAAAATGGGCAGAAGATCTAAAGAGACGTTTCTTCAAAGAAGACACAGAGATGGCCAAGATGCACATGAAAAGCTGCTCAACATCACTAATTATTAGAGAAATGCAAATCAAAACTACAATGAGGTATCACGTCACACCTGTTAGAATCGGCATCATCAGAAAATCTACAAAAAACGAATACTGGGGAGGGTGTGGACAAAAGGATCCCTCTTCCACTATTGGTGGAAATGTAAATTGATACAGTCACTATGGAGAACAATATGGAGTTTCCTTAAAAAAAGCTAGTAATAGAATTACCATATGATCCAGCAATCCCACTTCTGGGCATATACCCAGAGAAAACCATAAATCCAAAAGGCACATTCACCACAATGCTCATTTCAGCACTATTTACAATAGCCAGGTAATGGAAGCAACATGAATACCCACAGACAGACGAATGGATAAAGATGTGGTACATATATAAAATGGAATATTACTCAGCCATAAGAAGGAATGAAACTGGGTCATTTGTAGAGACGTCGATGGATCTAGAGACTGTCATACAGAATGAAGTAAGTCAGAAAGAGAAAAACAAATATTGTATATTAATGCATATATGTGGAACCTAGAAATATGGTACAGATGAACTGGTTTGCAGGGAAGAAATAGAGACACAGAGGTAGAGAACACACGTATGGACACCAAGTGTGGGAAGCCATGGGGAGGTGGTGTTGGGATGAGTTGGGAGATTGGGATTGACCTGTATACATGTATATGCATAAAATACATAACTAATAATAACCTGCTGTATAAAAAAATAAATAAAATTAAATTTCAAAATTTTTAAAAATAAAACTTAAAAATAAAACAGAAAAAAGTTCTTCCCTTCACACAGATGTTTTTATATGAATGAATTATTTCCATGCTTATGTCTATAAATACATGAAAGAGGAATAAAATCTAACTTGAACCAAAAAAGAAAAAAAAAACCTGAACCCACGAGGTAGACAGAGGAAAACCCTATCAGGGCACTTGCACCAGCAGTAAACAATTCTGAAATTGGTCAGAGGTGGGGAATCATCTCCCATAGAGCCAGCAGCCCACTCCTATGCAAGGAGCGTCCTCATTGCAAATCGGGGGCAATGCCGAGGCATCTGTGAGTAACCTTGAGCTGAGCCCCAGGCCAGCTGCTGTTGAACTTTTCCCAACCTTCCCAGGCAAAACACCTGAATATGTACAAGGGCTTGAAAGCCTAGAGGAAGGGGCGTGGAGCCACACCAGCGACAGCACGCAGGCCAACTTGGTGCCTGCAGGCCAGCCAGGATGGTCCTGGCCCTGTGCGCTTTTCTGGAAGCTTTCCATTGCCCTGCCTGAGATACCCCTCCTGTCCCGGCACCCACTGCTTTTTTCCTTCCTCACCTCTGTCCAGAAAGAAATTCCAGCGGAAGGTATGGGTGCCACATCCTCTTCTTTACAGGAGGAAGCCTGGCAACTACTGCAGAAAGTCCAGCAGAGACCCACTCACACCGGGCCACCCACAAAGCCGTGGCCCCTCACTTCCTCCCACCAGTACAGCCCCGAGACTGCTGACGGGGCAGAGAATATGGAGTCAGGCACAGCTTCAGGGGCTATTGCTGCCTGCAGCGCTGTTTATATTGACCTCAACCCAGGCACACCTGGGGAGGGGCGGCCGGCAGGGTCAGGCTACCCAGGTCAGCTAATCCTCAGCCCTCAGGAAATCACATTGTTGAAAATGGACCTCGCTAAGGCAGAATAGAAGCCAAGGAATAAAAGGACACCATGCCATTTGTAGCACCGTAGGTGTGTCTAGAGGTAATCACGTGACTTGTAGTAAGTCAGAAAGTGAAAGACACATATCATATCATATCTCTTATAGGTGTGACCGAAAAATGGATACCAGGGCAGATATTTCCATGGAGAAGTGCAATCACAGACTCATTCAAAAAAGTTATGGTTCACCAAAGGAAAGTTGTGAGGATTGGTTTCATTATGATATTGGGGTTAACAGACATATACAAACACAGGTGACATATATAATCACCGAAGACCTACAGAATACCAAGAGAAGACTACTCAACATTCTGTCATAAGGTACATGGGAAAAGGATCCCAGGAAGAACAGACATATGTATATGTGTAAAAGAACCACATCTTCCACACCTACAACAAGCCAAACATTGTAATCAAATTTGCTGTAATAAAAAATAAAAAATTAAATTAAAAACACGAACAAGATGTAGTGAGACAAACTTGAGGGGCTTTCTCCTGGCACATTCCATTCTAAATTCCAATCTAGAACACGACTTCCATTGAGGCTCTGTTGCCACAGTAACCAGATTTGGTAAGGGAGAACTGCTGCCACCTTGTGGCCGTTTCACACAACAGCAGCTTTAATCCCAGCGCTAATGGTCAGTTGATATTCAAAATCATTGCAGGCCTGTAAATGACACCTGCCCTGAAAACAAATCCTCGGTTCATATATCGACCAAAAATTTCAAAGGACGTCCATATTTCAAAACGACAGTTTCAAAAGGCATATTTTACACACATTAGTGTTCTGCTTCTTTTTCTTTCTTTTTTTGTTAAAAAAACGGAATGGCAAAAAGCATCCCTCAGAATGGGCGAAAATATTTGCAAACGAATCAATGGACAAAGGTTTAATCTCCAATATATATAAAGAGCTCATGCAGCTTAATATTAAAACAACAAACAACCCAATACAAAAATGGGCAGAAGATCTAAAGAGACGTTTCTTCAAAGAAGACAAAGAGATCGCCAAGACGCACATGAAAAGCTGCTCAACATCACTAATTATTAGAGAAATGCAAATCAAAACTACAATGAGGTATCACCTCACACCTGTTAGAATCAGCATCATCAGAAAATCCACAAACAACGAATTCTGGGGAGGGTGTGGACAAAAGGATCCCTCTTCCACTAGTGGTGGAAATGTAAATTGATACAGTCACGATGGAGAACAGTATGGAGTTTCCTTAAAAAAACTAGAAATAGAATTACCATATGATCCAGCAATCCCACTTCTGGGCATATACCCAGAGAAAACCATAAATCAAAAAGGCACATTCACCACAATGCTCATTTCAGCACTATTTACAATAGCCAGGTAATGGAAGCAACATGAATACCCACAGACAGACGAATGGATAAAGATGTGGTACATATATAAAATGGAATATTACTCAGCCATAAGAAGGAATGAAACTGGGTCATTTGTAGAGACGTCGATGGATCTAGAGACTGTCATACAGAATGAGGTAAGTCAGAAAGAGACAAACAAATATTGTATATTAATGCATATATGTGGACCCTAGAAAAATGGAACAGATGAACTGGTTTGAAGGGAAGAAATAGAGACACAGAGGTAGAGAACACACGTATGGACACCAAGTGTGGGAAGCCATGGGGAGGTGGTGTTGGGATGAGTTGGGAGATTGGGATTGACCTGTATACATGTATATGCATAAAATACATAACTAATAATAACCTGCTGTATAAAAAAATAAATAAAATTAAATTTCAAAATTTTTAAAAATAAAACTTAAAAATAAAACCAAAAAAATTTCTTCCCTTCACACAGATGTATTTATATGAATGAATTATTTCCATGCTTATATCTATAAATACATAAAAGAGGAATAAAATCTAACTTGAACCAAAAAAGAAAAAAAAAAACCTGAACCCACGAGTTAGACAGAGGAAAACCCTATCAGGGCACTTGCTCCAGCGGTAAACAATTCTGAAATTGGTCAGAGGTGGGGAATCATCTCCAATAGAGCCAGCTGCCCACTCCTACGCAAGGAGCGTCCTCATTGCAAAGTGGGGGGCCATGCCGAGGCATCTGTGAGTAACCGTGAGCTGAGCCCCAGGCCAGCTGCTGTTGAATTTTTCCCACCCTTCCCAGGTAAAACACCTGAATATGTACAAGGGCTTGAAAGCCTAGAGGAAGGGGCGTGGAGCCACACCAGCGACAGCACGCAGGCCAACTTGGTGCCTGCAGGCCAGCCAGGATGGTCCTGGCCCTGGGCGCTCTTCTGGAAGCTTTCCATTGCCCTGCCTGAGATACCCCACCTGTCCCGGCCTCCACTGCTTTTTTCCTTGCTCACATCTGTCCGGAGAGAAATTCCAGCGGAAGGTATGGGTGACACATCCTCTTCTTTACAAGTGGAAGCCTGGCAACTCCTGCAGAAAGTTCAGCAGAGACCCACTCACACCGGGCCACCCACAAAGCCGTGACCCCTCACTCCCTCCCACCACCACAGCCCCGAGACTGCTGTCTGGGCAGAGAATATGGAGTCAGGCACAGCTTCAGTGGCTATTGCTGCCTGCAGTGCTGTTTATATTGACCTCAACCCAGGCACACCTGGGGAGGGCCGGCCGGCAGGGTCAGGCTACCCAGGTCAGCTAATCCTCAGCCCTCAGGGAATCACATTGTTGAAAATGGACCTCGCTAAGGCAGAATAGAAGCCAAGTAATAAAAGGACACAATGCCATTTGCAGCACCGTATGTGTGTCTAGAGGTAATCACGTGAATTGTAGTAAGTCAGAAAGTGAAAGACACATATCATATCATATCTCTTATAGGTGTGACCGAAAAATGGATACCAGGGCAGATATTTCCACGGAGTAGGGCAATCACAGATTCATTCAACAAACTTATGGTTCACCAATGGAAAGGTGTGAGGATTGGTTTCATTATGATATTGGGGTTAACAGACATATACAAACACAGGTGACATATATAATCACCGAAGACCTACAGAATACCAAGAGAAGACTACTCAACATTCTGTCATAAGGTACATGGGAAAAGGATCCCAGGAAGAACTGACATATGTATATGTGTAAAAGAACCACATCTTCCACACCTACAACTAGCCAAACATTGTAATCAAATTTGCTGTAATAAATAATAAAAAATATTAAATTAAAAACACGAACAAGAAGTAGTGAGACAAACTTGAGGGGCTTTCTCCTGGCACATTCCATTCTAAATTACAATCTAGAACACGACTTCCATTGACGCTCTGTTGCCCCAGTAACCAGATTTGGTAAGGGAGAACTGCTGCCACCTTGTGGCCGTTTCACACAACAGCAGCTTTAATCCCAGCGCTAATGGTCAGTTGATATTAAAAATCATTGCAGGCCTGTAAATGACACCTGCCCTGAAAACAAATCCTGGGTTCATATATCGACCAAAAAATTCAAAGGACGTCCACATTTCAAAACGACAGTTTCAAAAGGCATATTTTACACACATTAGTGTTCTGCTTCTTTTTCTTTCTTTCTGTTTTTGTTAAAAAAACGGGAATGGCAAAAAGCATCCCTCAGAATGGGCGAAAATATTTGCAAACGAATCAATGGACAAAGGTTTAATCTCCAATATATATAAAGAGCACATGCAGCTTAATATTAAAAAAACAAACAACCCAATACAAAAATGGGCAGAAGATCTACAGAGACGTTTCTTCAAAGAAGACACAGAGATGGCCAAGACACACATGAAAAGCTGCTCAACATCACTAATTATTAGAGAAATGCAAATCAAAACTACAGTGAGGTATCACCTCACACCTGTTAGAATCGGCATCATCAGAAAATCTACAAACAACGAATTCTGGGGAGGGTGTGGACAAAAGGATCCCTCTTCCACTATTGGTAAAAATGTAAATTGATACAGTCACGATGGAGAACAGTATGGAGTTTCCTTTAAAAACCTAGAAATACAATTAACATATGATCCAGCAATCCCACTTCTGGGCATATACCCAGAGAAAACCATAAATCAAAAAGGCACATTCACCACAAGGGTCATTTCAGCACTATTTACGATAGCCAGGTAATGGAAGCAACCTAAATACCCACAGACAGACGAATGGATAAAGATGTGGTACATATATAAAATGGAATATTACTCAGCCATAAGAAGGAATGAAACTGGGTCATTTGTAGAGACGTCGATGGATCTAGAGACTGTCATACAGAATGAAGTAAGTCAGAAAGAGAAAAACAAATATTGTATATTAATGCATATATGTGGAACCTAGAAAAATGGTACAGATGAACTGGTTTGCAGGGAAGAAAGAGAGACACAGAGGTAGAGAACACACGTATGGACACCAAGTGTGGGAAGCCATGGGGAGGTGGTGTTGGGATGAGTTGGGAGATTGGGATTGACCTGTATACATGTATATGCATAAAATACATAACTAATAATAACCTGCTGTATAAAAAAAATAAATAAAATTAAATTTCAAAATTTTTAAAAATAAAACTTAAAAATAAAACAGAAAAAAGTTCTTCCCTTCACACAGATGTATTTATATGAATGAATTATTTCCATGCTTATATCTCTAAATACATAAAAGAGGAATAAAATCTAACTTGAACCAAAAAAGAAAAAAAAAAACCTGAACCCACGAGTTAGACAGAGGAAAACCCTATCAGGGCACTTGCTCCAGCAGTAAACAATTCTGAAATTGGTCAGAGGTGGGGAATCATCTCCAATAGAGCCAGCTGCCCACTCCTACGCAAGGAGCGTCCTCATTGCAAAGCGGGGGGCCATGCCGAGGCATCTGTGAGTAACCGTGAGCTGAGCCCCAGGCCAGCTGCTGTTGAACTTTTCCCACCCTTCCCAGGTAAACCACCTGAATATGTACAATAGCTTGAAAGCCTAGAGGAAGGGGCGTGGAGCCACACCAGCGACAGCACGCAGGCTAACTTGGTGCCTGCAGGCCAGCCAGGATGGTCCTGGCCCTGGGCGCTCTTCTGGAAGCTTTACATTGCCCTGCCTGAGATACCCCACCTGTCCCGGCCCCCACTGCTTTTTTCCTTGCTCACATCTGTCCGGAGAGAAATTCCAGCGGAAGGTATGGGTGACACATCCTCTTCTTTACAAGTGGAAGCCTGGCAACTCCTGCAGAAAGTCCAGCAGAGACCCACTCACACCGGGCCACCCACAAAGCCGTGACCCCTCACTCCCTCCCACCAGCACAGCCCCGAGACTGCTGACTGGGCAGAGAATATGGCGTCAGGCAGAGCTTCAGGGGTTATTGCTGCCTGCAGTGCTGTTTATATTGACCTCAACCCAGGCACACCTGGGGAGGGCCGGCCGGCAGGGTCAGGCTACCCAGGTCAGCTAATCCTCAGCCCTCAGGGAATCACATTGTTGAAAATGGACCTCGCTAAGGCAGAATAGAAGCCAAGGAATAAAAGGACACAATGCCATTTGCAGCACCGTATGTGTGTCTAGAGGTATTCACGTGAATTGTAGTAAGTTCAGAAAGTGAAAGACACATATCATATCATATCTCTTATAGGTGTGACCGAAAAATGGATACCAGGGCAGATATTTCCACGGAGAAGGGCAATCAGAGATTCATTAAACAAACTTATGGTTCACCAAAGGAAAGGTGTGAGGATTGGTTTCATTATGATATTGGGGTTAACAGACATATACAAACACAGGTGACATATATAATCACCGAAGACCTACAGAATACCAAGAGAAGACTACTCAACATTCTGTCATAAGGTACATGGGAAAAGGATCCCAGGAAGAACTGGCATATGTATATGTGTAAAAGAACCACATCTTCCACACCTACAACAAGCCAAACATTGTAATCAAATTTGCTGTAATAAAAAAATAAAAAAATTAAATTAAAAACACGAACAAGAAGTAGTGAGACAAACATGAGGGGCTTTCTCCTGGCACATTCCATTCTAAATTCCAATCTAGAACACGACTTCCATTGAGGCTCTGTTGCCACAGTAACCAGATTTGGTAAGGGAGAGCTGCTGCCACCTTGTGGCCGTTTCACACAACAGCAGCTTTAATCCCAGCGCTAATGGTCAGTTGATATTCAAAATCATTGCAGGCCTGTAAATGACACCTGCCCTGAAAACAAATCCTCGGTTCATATATCGACCAAAAATTTCAAAGGACGTCCATATTTCAAAACGACAGTTTCAAAAGGCATATTTTACACACATTAGTGTTCTGCTTCTTTTTCTTTCTTTTTTTGTTAAAAAAACGGAATGGCAAAAAGCATCCCTCAGAATGGGCGAAAATATTTGCAAACGAATCAATGGACAAAGGTTTAATCTCCAATATATATAAAGAGCTCATGCAGCTTAATATTAAAAAAACAAACAACCCAATACAAAAATGGGCAGAAGATCTAAAGAGACGTTTCTTCAAAGAAGACACAGAGATGGCCAAGACGCACATGAAAAGCTGCTCAACATCACTAATTATTCCAGAAATGCAAATCAAAACTACAATGAGGTATCACCTCACACGTGTTAGAATCGGCATCATCAGAAAATCTACAAACAACGAATTCTGGGGAGGGTGTGGACAAAAGGATCCCTCTTCCACTATTGGTGGAAATGTAAATTGATACAGTCACTATGGAGAACAATATGGAGTTTCCTTTAAAAAAGCTAGTAATAGAATTACCATATGATCCAGCAATCCCACTTCTGGGCATATACCCAGAGAAAACCATAAATCAAAAAGGCACATTCACCACAATGCTCATTTCAGCACTATTTACAATAGCCAGTTAATGGAAGCAACATGAATACCCACAGACAGACGAATGGATAAAGATGTGGTACATATATAAAATGGAATATTACTCAGCCATAAGAAGGAATGAAACTGGGTCATTTGTAGAGACGTCGATGGATCTAGAGACTGTCATACAGAATGAGGTAAGTCAGAAAGAGAAAAACAAATATTGTATATTAATGCATATATGTGGACCCTAGAAAAATGGAACAGATGAACTGGTTTGAAGGGAAGAAATAGAGACACAGAGGTAGAGAACACACGTATGGACACCAAGTGTGGGAAGCCATGGGGAGGTGGTGTTGGGATGAGTTGGGAGATTGGGATTGACCTGTATACATGTATATGCATAAAATACATAACTAATAATAACCTGCTGTATAAAAAAATAAATAAAATTAAATTTCAAAATTTTTAAAAATAAAACTTAAAAATAAAACAAAAAAAATTCTTCCCTTCACACAGATGTATTTATATGAATGAATTATTTCCATGCTTATATCTATAAATACATAAAAGAGGAATAAAATCTAACTTGAACCAAAAAAGAAAAAAAAAAAACCTGAACCCACGAGTTAGACAGAGGAAAACCCTATCAGGGCACTTGCTCCAGCGGTAAACAATTCTGAAATTGGTCAGAGGTGGGGAATCATCTCCAATAGAGCCAGCTGCCCACTCCTACGCAAGGAGCGTCCTCATTGCAAAGCGGGGGGCCATGCCAAGGCATCTGTGAGTAACCGTGAGCTGAGCCCCAGGCCAGCTGCTGTTGAACTTTTCCCACCCTTCCCAGGTAAAACACCTGAATATGTACAAGGGCTTGAAATCCTAGAGGAAGGGGCGTGGAGTCACACCAGCGACAGCACGCAGGCCAACTTGGTGCCTGCAGGCCAGCCAGGATGGTCCTGGCCCTGGGCGCTCTTCTGGAAGCTTTCCATTGCCCTGCCTGAGATACCCCACCTGTCCCGGCCTCCACTGCTTTTTTCCTTGCTCACATCTGTCCGGAGAGAAATTCCAGCGGAAGGTATGGGTGACACATCCTCTTCTTTACAAGTGGAAGCCTGGCAACTCCTGCAGAAAGTTCAGCAGAGACCCACTCACACCGGGCCACCCACAAAGCCGTGACCCCTCACTCCCTCCCACCACCACAGCCCCGAGACTGCTGACTGGGCAGAGAATATGGAGTCAGGCAGAGCTTCAGGGGCTATTGCTGCCTGCAGTGCTGTTTATATTGACCTCAACCCAGGCACACCTGGGGAGGGCCGGCCGGCAGGGTCAGGCTACCCAGGTCAGCTAATCCTCAGCCCTCAGGGAATCACATTGTTGAAAATGGACCTCGCTAAGGCAGAATAGAAGCCAAGGAATAAAAGGACACAATGCCATTTGCAGCACCGTATGTGTGTCTAGAGGTAATCACGTGACTTGTAGTAAGTCAGAAAGTGAAAGACACATATCATATCATATCTCTTATAGGTGTGACCGAAAAATGGATACCAGGGCAGATATTTCCACGGAGTAGGGCAATCACAGATTCATTCAACAAACTTATGGTTCACCAATGGAAAGGTGTGAGGATTGGTTTCATTATGATATTGGGGTTAACAGACATATACAAACACAGGTGACATATATAATCACCGAAGACCTACAGAATACCAAGAGAAGACTACTCAACATTCTGTCATAAGGTACATGGGAAAAGGATCCCAGGAAGAACTGACATATGTATATGTGTAAAAGAACCACATCTTCCACACCTACAACTAGCCAAACATTGTAATCAAATTTGCTGTAATAAAAAATAAAAAAAATTAAATTAAAAACACGAACAATAAGTAGTGAGACAAACTTGAGGGGCTTTCTCCTGGCACATTCCATTCTAAATTACAATCTAGAACACGACTTCCATTGACGCTCTGTTGCCCCAGTAACCAGATTTGGTAAGGGAGAACTGCTGCCACCTTGTGGCCGTTTCACACAACAGCAGCTTTAATCCCAGCGCTAATGGTCAGTTGATATTAAAAATCATTGCAGGCCTGTAAATGACACCTGCCCTGAAAACAAATCCTGGGTTCATATATCGACCAAAAAATTCAAAGGACGTCCACATTTCAAAACGACAGTTTCAAAAGGCATATTTTACACACATTAGTGTTCTGCTTCTTTTTCTTTCTTTCTGTTTTTGTTAAAAAAACGGGAATGGCAAAAAGCATCCCTCAGAATGGGCGAAAATATTTGCAAACGAATCAATGGACAAAGGTTTAATCTCCAATATATATAAAGAGCTCATGCAGCTTAATATTAAAAAAACAAACAACCCAATACAAAAATGGGCAGAAGATCTACAGAGACGTTTCTTCAAAGAAGACACAGAGATGGCCAAGACACACATGAAAAGCTGCTCAACATCACTAATTATTAGAGAAATGCAAATCAAAACTACAGTGAGGTATCACCTCACACCTGTTAGAATCGGCATCATCAGAAAATCTACAAACAACGAATTCTGGGGAGGGTGTGGACAAAAGGATCCCTCTTCCACTATTGGTAGAAATGTAAATTGATACAGTCACGATGGAGAACAGTATGGAGTTTCCTTTAAAAACCTAGAAATACAATTAACATATGATCCAGCAATCCCACTTCTGGGCATATACCCAGAGAAAACCATAAATCAAAAAGGCACATTCACCACAAGGGTCATTTCAGCACTATTTACGATAGCCAGGTAATGGAAGCAACCTAAATACCCACAGACAGACGAATGGATAAAGATGTGGTACATATATAAAATGGAATATTACTCAGCCATAAGAAGGAATGAAACTGGGTCATTTGTAGAGACGTCGATGGATCTAGAGACTGTCATACAGAATGAAGTAAGTCAGAAAGAGAAAAACAAATATTGTATATTAATGCATATATGTGGAACCTAGAAAAATGGTACAGATGAACTGGTTTGCAGGGAAGAAAGAGAGACACAGAGGTAGAGAACACACGTATGGACACCAAGTGTGGGAAGCCATGGGGAGGTGGTGTTGGGATGAGTTGGGAGATTGGGATTGACCTGTATACATGTATATGCATAAAATACATAACTAATAATAACCTGCTGTATAAAAAAAATAAATAAAATTAAATTTCAAAATTTTTAAAAATAAAACTTAAAAATAAAACAGAAAAAAGTTCTTCCCTTCACACAGATGTATTTATATGAATGAATTATTTCCATGCTTATATCTCTAAATACATAAAAGAGGAATAAAATCTAACTTGAACCAAAAAAGAAAAAAAAAAACCTGAACCCACGAGTTAGACAGAGGAAAACCCTATCAGGGCACTTGCTCCAGCAGTAAACAATTCTGAAATTGGTCAGAGGTGGGGAATCATCTCCAATAGAGCCAGCTGCCCACTCCTACGCAAGGAGCGTCCTCATTGCAAAGCGGGGGGCCATGCCGAGGCATCTGTGAGTAACCGTGAGCTGAGCCCCAGGCCAGCTGCTGTTGAACTTTTCCCACCCTTCCCAGGTAAACCACCTGAATATGTACAATAGCTTGAAAGCCTAGAGGAAGGGGCGTGGAGCCACACCAGCGACAGCACGCAGGCTAACTTGGTGCCTGCAGGCCAGCCAGGATGGTCCTGGCCCTGGGCGCTCTTCTGGAAGCTTTACATTGCCCTGCCTGAGATACCCCACCTGTCCCGGCCCCCACTGCTTTTTTCCTTGCTCACATCTGTCCGGAGAGAAATTCCAGCGGAAGGTATGGGTGACACATCCTCTTCTTTACAAGTGGAAGCCTGGCAACTCCTGCAGAAAGTCCAGCAGAGACCCACTCACACCGGGCCACCCACAAAGCCGTGACCCCTCACTCCCTCCCACCAGCACAGCCCCGAGACTGCTGACTGGGCAGAGAATATGGCGTCAGGCAGAGCTTCAGGGGTTATTGCTGCCTGCAGTGCTGTTTATATTGACCTCAACCCAGGCACACCTGGGGAGGGCCGGCCGGCAGGGTCAGGCTACCCAGGTCAGCTAATCCTCAGCCCTCAGGGAATCACATTGTTGAAAATGGACCTCGCTAAGGCAGAATAGAAGCCAAGGAATAAAAGGACACAATGCCATTTGCAGCACCGTATGTGTGTCTAGAGGTATTCACGTGAATTGTAGTAAGTTCAGAAAGTGAAAGACACATATCATATCATATCTCTTATAGGTGTGACCGAAAAATGGATACCAGGGCAGATATTTCCACGGAGAAGGGCAATCAGAGATTCATTAAACAAACTTATGGTTCACCAAAGGAAAGGTGTGAGGATTGGTTTCATTATGATATTGGGGTTAACAGACATATACAAACACAGGTGACATATATAATCACCGAAGACCTACAGAATACCAAGAGAAGACTACTCAACATTCTGTCATAAGGTACATGGGAAAAGGATCCCAGGAAGAACTGGCATATGTATATGTATAAAAGAACCACATCTTCCACACCTACAACAAGCCAAACATTGTAATCAAATTTGCTGTAATAAAAAAATAAAAAAATTAAATTAAAAACACGAACAAGATGTAGTGAGACAAACATGAGGGGCTTTCTCCTGGCACATTCCATTCTAAATTCCAATCTAGAACACGACTTCCATTGAGGCTCTGTTGCCACAGTAACCAGATTTGGTAAGGGAGAGCTGCTGCCACCTTGTGGCCGTTTCACACAACAGCAGCTTTAATCCCAGCGCTAATGGTCAGTTGATATTCAAAATCATTGCAGGCCTGTAAATGACACCTGCCCTGAAAACAAATCCTCGGTTCATATATCGACCAAAAATTTCAAAGGACGTCCATATTTCAAAACGACAGTTTCAAAAGGCATATTTTACACACATTAGTGTTCTGCTTCTTTTTCTTTCTTTTTTTGTTAAAAAAACGGAATGGCAAAAAGCATCCCTCAGAATGGGCGAAAATATTTGCAAACGAATCAATGGACAAAGGTTTAATCTCCAATATATATAAAGAGCTCATGCAGCTTAATATTAAAAAAACAAACAACCCAATACAAAAATGGGCAGAAGATCTAAAGAGACGTTTCTTCAAAGAAGACACAGAGATGGCCAAGACGCACATGAAAAGCTGCTCAACATCACTAATTATTCGAGAAATGCAAATCAAAACTACAATGAGGTATCACCTCACACGTGTTAGAATCGGCATCATCAGAAAATCTACAAACAACGAATTCTGGGGAGGGTGTGGACAAAAGGATCCCTCTTCCACTATTGGTGGAAATGTAAATTGATACAGTCACTATGGAGAACAATATGGAGTTTCCTTTAAAAAAGCTAGTAATAGAATTACCATATGATCCAGCAATCCCACTTCTGGGCATATACCCAGAGAAAACCATAAATCAAAAAGGCACATTCACCACAATGCTCATTTCAGCACTATTTACAATAGCCAGTTAATGGAAGCAACATGAATACCCACAGACAGACGAATGGATAAAGATGTGGTACATATATAAAATGGAATATTACTCAGCCATAAGAAGGAATGAAACTGGGTCATTTGTAGAGACGTCGATGGATCTAGAGACTGTCATACAGAATGAGGTAAGTCAGAAAGAGAAAAACAAATATTGTATATTAATGCATATATGTGGACCCTAGAAAAATGGAACAGATGAACTGGTTTGAAGGGAAGAAATAGAGACACAGAGGTAGAGAACACACGTATGGACACCAAGTGTGGGAAGCCATGGGGAGGTGGTGTTGGGATGAGTTGGGAGATTGGGATTGACCTGTATACATGTATATGCATAAAATACATAACTAATAATAACCTGCTGTATAAAAAAATAAATAAAATTAAATTTCAAAATTTTTAAAAATAAAACTTAAAAATAAAACAAAAAAAATTCTTCCCTTCACACAGATGTATTTATATGAATGAATTATTTCCATGCTTATATCTATAAATACATAAAAGAGGAATAAAATCTAACTTGAACCAAAAAAGAAAAAAAAAAAACCTGAACCCACGAGTTAGACAGAGGAAAACCCTATCAGGGCACTTGCTCCAGCGGTAAACAATTCTGAAATTGGTCAGAGGTGGGGAATCATCTCCAATAGAGCCAGCTGCCCACTCCTACGCAAGGAGCGTCCTCATTGCAAAGCGGGGGGCCATGCCAAGGCATCTGTGAGTAACCGTGAGCTGAGCCCCAGGCCAGCTGCTGTTGAACTTTTCCCACCCTTCCCAGGTAAAACACCTGAATATGTACAAGGGCTTGAAAGCCTAGAGGAAGGGGCGTGGAGTCACACCAGCGACAGCACGCAGGCCAACTTGGTGCCTGCAGGCCAGCCAGGATGGTCCTGGCCCTGGGCGCTCTTCTGGAAGCTTTCCATTGCCCTGCCTGAGATACCCCACCTGTCCCGGCCTCCACTGCTTTTTTCCTTGCTCACATCTGTCCGGAGAGAAATTCCAGCGGAAGGTATGGGTGACACATCCTCTTCTTTACAAGTGGAAGCCTGGCAACTCCTGCAGAAAGTTCAGCAGAGACCCACTCACACCGGGCCACCCACAAAGCCGTGACCCCTCACTCCCTCCCACCACCACAGCCCCGAGACTGCTGACTGGGCAGAGAATATGGAGTCAGGCAGAGCTTCAGGGGCTATTGCTGCCTGCAGTGCTGTTTATATTGACCTCAACACAGGCACACCTGGGGAGGGCCGGCCGGCAGGGTCAGGCTACCCAGGTCAGCTAATCCTCAGCCCTCAGGGAATCACATTGTTGAAAATGGACCTCGCTAAGGCAGAATAGAAGCCAAGGAATAAAAGGACACAATGCCATTTGCAGCACCGTATGTGTGTCTAGAGGTAATCACGTGAATTGTAGTAAGTCAGAAAGTGAAAGACACATATCATATCATATCTCTTATAGGTGTGACCGAAAAATGGATACCAGGGCAGATATTTCCACGGAGTAGGGCAATCACAGATTCATTCAACAAACTTATGGTTCACCAATGGAAAGGTGTGAGTATTGGTTTCATTATGATATTGGGGTTAACAGACATATACAAACACAGGTGACATATATAATCACCGAAGACCTACAGAATACCAAGAGAAGACTACTCAACATTCTGTCATAAGGTACATGGGAAAAGGATCCCAGGAAGAACTGACATATGTATATGTGTAAAAGAACCACATCTTCCACACCTACAACTAGCCAAACATTGTAATCAAATTTGCTGTAATAAAAAATAAAAAAAATTAAATTAAAAACACGAACAATAAGTAGTGAGACAAACTTGAGGGGCTTTCTCCTGGCACATTCCATTCTAAATTACAATCTAGAACACGACTTCCATTGACGCTCTGTTGCCCCAGTAACCAGATTTGGTAAGGGAGAACTGCTGCCACCTTGTGGCCGTTTCACACAACAGCAGCTTTAATCCCAGCGCTAATGGTCAGTTGATATTAAAAATCATTGCAGGCCTGTAAATGACACCTGCCCTGAAAACAAATCCTGGGTTCATGTATCGACCAAAAAATTCAAAGGACGTCCACATTTCAAAACGACAGTTTCAAAAGGCATATTTTACACACATTAGTGTTCTGCTTCTTTTTCTTTCTTTCTGTTTTTGTTAAAAAAACGGGAATGGCAAAAAGCATCCCTCAGAATGGGCGAAAATATTTGCAAACGAATCAATGGACAAAGGTTTAATCTCCAATATATATAAAGAGCACATGCAGCTTAATATTAAAAAAACAAACAACCCAATACAAAAATGGGCAGAAGATCTACAGAGACGTTTCTTCAAAGAAGACACAGAGATGGCCAAGACACACATGAAAAGCTGCTCAACATCACTAATTATTAGAGAAATGCAAATCAAAACTACAGTGAGGTATCACCTCACACCTGTTAGAATCGGCATCATCAGAAAATCTACAAACAACGAATTCTGGGGAGGGTGTGGACAAAAGGATCCCTCTTCCACTATTGGTAGAAATGTAAATTGATACAGTCACGATGGAGAACAGTATGGAGTTTCCTTTAAAAACCTAGAAATACAATTAACATATGATCCAGCAATCCCACTTCTGGGCATATACCCAGAGAAAACCATAAATCAAAAAGGCACATTCACCACAAGGGTCATTTCAGCACTATTTACGATAGCCAGGTAATGGAAGCAACCTAAATACCCACAGACAGACGAATGGATAAAGATGTGGTACATATATAAAATGGAATATTACTCAGCCATAAGAAGGAATGAAACGGGGTCATTTGTAGAGACGTCGATGGATCTAGAGACTGTCATACAGAATGAAGTAAGTCAGAAAGAGAAAAACAAATATTGTATATTAATGCATATATGTGGAACCTAGAAAAATGGTACAGATGAACTGGTTTGCAGGGAAGAAAGAGAGACACAGAGGTAGAGAACACACGTATGGACACCAAGTGTGGGAAGCCATGGGGAGGTGGTGTTGGGATGAGTTGGGAGATTGGGATTGACCTGTATACATGTATATGCATAAAATACATAACTAATAATAACCTGCTGTATAAAAAAATAAATAAAATTAAATTTCAAAATTTTTAAAAATAAAACTTAAAAATAAAACAGAAAATAGTTCTTCCCTTCACACAGATGTATTTATATGAATGAATTATTTCCATGCTTATATCTCTAAATACATAAAAGAGGAAGAAAATCTAACTTGAACCAAAAAAGAAAAAAGAACCTGAACCCACGAGTTAGACAGAGGAAAACCCTATCAGGGCACTTGCTCCAGAAGTAAACAATTCTGAAATTGGTCAGAGGTGGGGAATCATCTCCAATAGAGCCAGCTGCCCACTCCTACGCAAGGAGCGTCCTCATTGCAAAGCGGGGGGCCATGCCGAGGCATCTGTGAGTAACCGTGAGCTGAGCCCCAGGCCAGCTGCTGTTGAACTTTTCCCACCCTTCCCAGGTAAAACACCTGAATATGTACAAGGGCTTGAAAGCCTAGAGGAAGGGGCGTGGAGCCACACCAGCGACAGCACGCAGGCCAACTTGGTGCCTGCAGGCCAGCCAGGATGGTCCTGGCCCTGGGCGCTCTTCTGGAAGCTTTACATTGCCCTGCCTGAGATACCCCACCTGTCCCGGCCCCCACTGCTTTTTTCCTTGCTCACATCTGTCCGGAGAGAAATTCCAGCGGAAGGTATGGGTGACACATCCTCTTCTTTACAAGTGGAATCCTGGCAACTCCTGCAGAAAGTCCAGCAGAGACCCACTCACACCGGGCCACCCACAAAGCCGTGACCCCTCACTCCCTCCCACCAGCACATCCCCGAGACTGCTGACTGGGCAGAGAATATGGCGTCATGCAGAGATTCAGGGGTTATTGCTGCCTGCAGTGCTGTTTATATTGACCTCAACCCAGGCACACCTTGGGAGGGCCGGCCGGCAGGGTCAGGCTACCCAGGTCAGCTAATCCTCAGCCCTCAGGGAATCACATTGTTGAAAATGGACCTCGCTAAGGCAGAATAGAAGCCAAGGAATAAAAGGACACAATGCCATTTGCAGCACCATATGTGTGTCTAGAGGTATTCACGTGAATTGTAGTAAGTTCAGAAAGTGAAAGACACATATCATATCATATCTCTTATAGGTGTGACCGAAAAATGGATACCAGGGCAGATATTTCCACGGAGAAGGGCAATCTGAGATTCATTAAACAAACTTATGGTTCACCAAAGGAAAGGTGTGAGGATTGGTTTCATTATGATATTGGGGTTAAAAGACATATACAAACACAGTTGACATATATAATCACTGAAGACCTACAGAATACCAAGAGAAGACTACTCAACATTCTGTCATAAGGTACATGGGAAAAGGATCCCAGGAAGAACTGGCAGATGTATATGTGTAAAAGAACCACATCTTCCACACCTACAACAAGCCAAACATTGTAATCAAATTTGCTGTAATAAAAAAATAAAAAATTAAATTAAAAACACGAACAAGATGTAGTGAGACAAACTTGAGGGGCTTTCTCCTGGCACATTCCATTCTAAATTCCAATCTAGAACACGACTTCCATTGAGGCTCTGTTGCCACAGTAACCAGATTTGGTAAGGGAGAGCTGCTGCCACCTTGTGGCCGTTTCACACAACAGCAGCTTTAATCCCAGCGCTAATGGTCAGTTGATATTCAAAATCATTGCAGGCCTGTAAATGACACCTGCCCTGAAAACAAATCCTGGGTTCATATATCGACCAAAAATTTCAAAGGACGTCCATATTTCAAAACGACAGTTTCAAAAGGCATATTTTACACACATTAGTGTTCTGCTTCTTTTTCTTTCTTTTTTTGTTAAAAAAACGGAATGGCAAAAAGCATCCCTCAGAATGGGCGAAAATATTTGCAAACGAATCAATGGACAAAGGTTTAATCTCCAATATATATAAAGAGCTCATGCAGCTTAATATTAAAAAAACAAACAACCCAATACAAAAATGGGCAGAAGATCTAAAGAGACGTTTCTTCAAAGAAGACACAGAGATGGCCAAGACGCACATGAAAAGCTGCTCAACATCACTAATTATTCGAGAAATGCAAATCAAAACTACAATGAGGTATCACCTCACACCTGTTAGAATCGGCATCATCAGAAAATCTACAAACAACGAATTCTGGGGAGGGTGTGGACAAAAGGATCCCTCTTCCACTATTGGTGGAAATGTAAATTGATACAGTCACTATGGAGAACAATATGGAGTTTCCTTTAAAAAAGCTAGTAATAGAATTACCATATGATCCAGCAATCCCACTTCTGGGCATATACCCAGAGAAAACCATAAATCAAAAAGGCACATTCACCACAATGCTCATTTCAGCACTATTAACAATAGCCAGGTAATGGAAGCAACATGAATACCCACAGACAGACGAATGGATAAAGACGTGGTACATATATAAAATGGAATATTACTCAGCCATAAGAAGGAATGAAACTGGGTCATTTGTAGAGCCGTCGATGGATCTAGAGACTGTCATACAGAATGAGGTAAGTCAGAAAGAGACAAACAAATATTGTATATTAATGCATATATGTGGACCCTAGAAAAATGGAACAGATGAACTGGTTTGAAGGGAAGAAATAGAGACACAGAGGTAGAGAACACACGTATGGACACCAACTGTGGGAAGCCATGGGGAGGTGGTGTTGGGATGAGTTGGGAGATTGGGATTGACCTGTATACATGTATATGCATAAAATACATAACTAATAATAACCTGCTGTATAAAAAAATAAATAAAATTAAATTTCAAAATTTTTAAAAATATAACTTAAAAATAAAACAGAAAAAAGTTCTTCCCTTCACACAGGTGTATTTATATGAATGAATTATTTCCATGCTTATATCTATAAATACATAAAAGAGGAATAAAATCTAACTTGAACCAAAAAAGAAAAAAAAAAACCTGAACCCACGAGTTAGACAGAGGAAAACCCTAATAGGGCACTTGCTCCAGCGGTAAAGAATTCTTAAATTGGTCAGAGGTGGGGAATCATCTCCAATAGAGCCAGCTGCCCACTCCTACGCAAGGAGCGTCCTCATTGCAAAGCAGGGGGCCATGCCGAGGCATCTGTGAGTAACCGTGAGCTGAGCCCCAGGCCAGCTGCTGTTAAACTTTTCCCACCCTTCCCAGGTAAAACACCTGAATATGTACAAGGGCTTGAAAGCCTAGAGGAAGGGGCGTGGAGCCACACCAGCGACAGCACGCAGGCCAACTTGGTGCCTGCAGGCCAGCCAGGATGGTCCTGGCCCTGGGCGCTCTTCTGGAAGCTTTCCATTGCCCTGCCTGAGATACCCCACCTGTCCCGGCCCCCACTGCTTTTTTCCATGCTCACATCTGTCCGGAGAGAAATTCCAGCGGAAGGTATGGGTGACACATCCTCTTCTTTAAAAGTGGAAGCCTGGCAACTCCTGCAGAAAGTTCAGCAGAGACCCACTCACACCGGGCCACCCACAAAGCCATGACCCCTCACTCCATCCCACCACCACAGCCCCGAGACTGCTGACTGGGCAGAGAATATGGAGTCAGGCACAGCTTCAGGGGCTATTGCTGCCTGCAGTGCTGTTTATATTGACCTCAACACAGGCACACCTGGGGAGGGCCGGCCGGCAGGGTCAGGCTACCCAGGTCAGCTAATCCTCAGCCCTCAGGGAATCACATTGTTGAAAATGGACCTCGCTAAGGCAGAATAGAAGCCAAGGAATAAAAGGACACAATGCCATTTGCAGCACCGTATGTGTGTCTAGAGGTAATCACGTGAATTGTAGTAAGTCAGAAAGTGAAAGACACATATCATATCATATCTCTTATAGGTGTGAGCGAAAAATGGATACCAGCGCAGATATTTCCACGGAGAAGGGCAATCACAGATTCATTAAACAAACTTATGGTTCACCAAAGGAAAGGTGTGAGGATTGGTTTCATTATGATATTGGGGTTAACAGACATATACAAACACAGGTGACATATATAATCACCGAAGACCTACAGAATACCAAGAGAAGACTACTCAACATTCTGTCATAAGGTACATGGGAAAAGGATCCCAGGAAGAACTGACATATGTATATGTGTTAAAGAACCACATCTTTCACACCTACAACAAGCCAAACATTGTAATCAAATTTGCTGTAATAAAAAATAAAAAATTAAATTAAAAACACGAACAAAAGTAGTGAGACAAACTTGAGGGGCTTTCTCCTGGCACATTCCATTCTAAATTCCAATCTAGAACATGACTTCCATTGAGGCTCTGTTGCCCCAGTAACCAGATTTGGTAAGGGAGACCTGCTGCCACCTTGTGGCCGTTTCACACAACAGCAGCTTTAATCCCAGCGCTAATGGTCAGTTGATATTCAAAATCATTGCAGGCCTGTAAATGACACCGGCCCTGAAAACAAATCCTGGGTTCATGTATCGACCAAAAATTTTAAAGGACGTCCATATTTCAAAACGACAGTTTCAAAAGGCATATTTTACACACATTAGTGTTCTGCTTCTTTTTCTTTCTTTCTGTTTTTGTTAAACAAACGGGAATGGCAAAAAGCATCCCTCAGAATGGGCGAAAATATTTGCAAACGAATCAATGGACAAAGGTTTAATCTCCAATATATATAAAGAGCTCATGCAGCTTAATATTAAAAAAACAAACAACCCAATACAAAAATGGGCAGAAGATCTACAGAGACGTTTCTTCAAAGAAGACACAGAGATGGCCAAGATGCACATGAAAAGCTGCTCAACATCACTAATTATTAGAGAAATGCAAATCAAAACTACAGTGAGGTATCACCTCACACCTGTTAGAATCGGCATCATCAGAAAATCTACAAACAACGAATTCTGGGGAGGGTGTGGACAAAAGGATCCCTCTTCCACTCTTGGTAGAAATGTAAATTGATACAGTCACGATGGAGAACAGTATGGAGTTTCCTTTAAAAACCTAGAAATACAATTAACATATGATCCAGCAATCCCACTTCTGGGCATATACCCAGAGAAAACCATAAATCAAAAAGGCACATTCACCACAATGCTCATTTCAGCACTATTTACGATAGCCAGGTAATGGAAGCAACCTAAATACCCACAGACAGACGAATGGATAAAGATGTGGTACATATATAAAATGGAATATTACTCAGCCATAAGAAGGAATGAAACTGGGTCATTTGTAGAGACGTCGATGGATCTAGAGACTGTCATACAGAATGAGGTAAGTCAGAAAGAGACAAACAAATATTGTATATTAATGCATATATGTGGACCCTAGAAAAATGGAACAGATGAACTGGTTTGAAGGGAAGAAATAGAGACACAGAGGTAGAGAACACACGTATGGACACCAAGTGTGGGAAGCCATGGGGAGGTGGTGTTGGGATGAGCTGGGAGATTGGGATTGACCTGTATACATGTATATGCATAAAATACATAACTAATAATAACCTGCTGTATAAAAAAATAAATAAAATTAAATTTCAAAATTTTTAAAAATAAAACTTAAAAATAAAACAGAAAAAAGTTCTTCCCTTCACACAGATGTATTTATATGAATGAATTATTTCCATGCTTATATCTATAAATACATAAAAGAGGAATAAAATCTAACTTGAACCAAAAAAGAAAAAAAAAAACCTGAACCCACGAGTTAGACAGAGGAAAACCCTATCAGGGCACTTGCTCCAGCGGTAAACAATTCTGAAATTGGTCAGAGGTGGGGAATCATCTCCAATAGAGCCAGCTGCCCACTCCTACGAAAGGAGCGTCCTCATTGCAAAGCGGGGGGCCATGCCGAGACATCTGTGAGTAACCGTGAGCTGAGCCCCAGGCCAGCTGCTGTTGAACTTTTCCCACCCTTCCCAGGTAAAACACCTGAATATGTACAAGGGCTTGAAAGCCTAGAGGAAGGGGCGGGGAGCCACACCAGCGACAGCACGCAGGCTAACTTGGTGCCTGCAGGCCAGCCAGGATGGTCCTGGCCCTGGGCGCTCTTCTGGAAGCTTTCCATTGCCCTGCCTGAGATACCCCTCCTGTCCCGGCACCCACTGCTTTTTTCCTTCCTCACATCTGTCCGGAGAGAAATTCCAGCGGAAGGTATGGGTGACACATCCTCTTCTTTACAGGTGGAAGCCTGGCAACTCCTGCAGAAAGTCCAGCAGAGACCCACTCACACCGGGCCACCCACAAAGCCGTGACCCCTCACTCCCTCCCACCAGCACAGCCCCGAGACTGCTGACTGGGCAGAGAATATGGCGTCAGGCAGAGATTCAGGGGATATTGCTGCCTGCAGTGCTGTTTATATTGACCTCAACCCAGGCACACTTGGGGAGGGTCGGCCGGCAGGGTCAGGCTACCGAGGTCAGCTAATCCTCAGCCCTCATGGAATCACATTGTTGAAAATGGACCTCGCTAAGGCAGAATAGAAGCCAAGGAATAAAAGGACACAATGCCATTTGCAGCACCGTAGGTGTGTCTAGAGGTAATCACGTAAATTGTAGTAAGTCAGAAAGTGAAAGACACATATCATATCATATCTCTTATAGGTGTGACCGAAAAATGGATACCAGGACAGATATTTCCACGGAGAAGGGCAATCACAGATTCATTCAACAAACTTATGGTTCACCAATGGAAACGTGTGAGGATTGGTTTCATTATGATATTGGGGTTAACAGACCTATACAAACACAGGTGACATATATAATCACCGAAGACCTACAGAATACCAAGAGAAGACTACTCAACATTCTGTCCTAAGGTACATGGGAAAAGGATCCCAGGAAGAACTGACATATGTATATGTGTAAAAGAACCACATCTTCCACACCTACAACTAGCCAAACATTGTAATCAAATTTGCTGTAATAAAAAATAAAAAAAATTAAATTAAAAACACGAACAATAAGTAGTGAGACAAACTTGAGGGGCTTTCTCCTGGCACATTCCATTCTAAATTACAATCTAGAACACGACTTCCATTGACGCTCTGGTGCCCCAGTAACCAGATTTGGTAAGGGAGAACTGCTGCCACCTTGTGGCCGTTTCACACAACAGCAGCTTTAATCCCAGCGCTAATGGTCAGTTGATATTCAAAATCATTGCAGGCCTGTAAATGACACCTGCCCTGAAAACAAATCCTGGGTTCATATATCGACCAAAAAATTCAAAGGACGACCACATTTCAAAACGACAGTTTCAAAAGGCATATTTTACACACATTAGTGTTCTGCTTCTTTTTCTTTCTTTCTGTTTTTGTTAAAAAAACGGGAATGGCAAAAAGCATCCCTCAGAATGGGCGAAAATATTTGCAAACGAATCAATGGACAAAGGTTTAATCTCCAATATATAAAATGAGCTCATGCAGCTTAATATTAAAAAAACAAACAACCCAATACAAAAATGGGCAGAAGATCTAAAGAGACGTTTCTTCAAAGAAGACACAGAGATGGCCAAGATGCACATGAAAAGCTGCTCAACATCACTAATTATTAGAGAAATGCAAATCAAAACTACAATGAGGTATCACGTCACACCTGTTAGAATCGGCATCATCAGAAAATCTACAAAAAACGAATACTGGGGAGGGTGTGGACAAAAGGATCCCTCTTCCACTATTGGTGGAAATGTAAATTGATACAGTCACTATGGAGAACAATATGGAGTTTCCTTAAAAAAAGCTAGTAATAGAATTACCATATGATCCAGCAATCCCACTTCTGGGCATATACCCAGAGAAAACCATAAATCCAAAAGGCACATTCACCACAATGCTCATTTCAGCACTATTTACAATAGCCAGGTAATGGAAGCAACATGAATACCCACAGACAGACGAATGGATAAAGATGTGGTACATATATAAAATGGAATATTACTCAGCCATAAGAAGGAATGAAACTGGGTCATTTGTAGAGACGTCGATGGATCTAGAGACTGTCATACAGAATGAAGTAAGTCAGAAAGAGAAAAACAAATATTGTATATTAATGCATATATGTGGAACCTAGAAATATGGTACAGATGAACTGGTTTGCAGGGAAGAAATAGAGACACAGAGGTAGAGAACACACGTATGGACACCAAGTGTGGGAAGCCATGGGGAGGTGGTGTTGGGATGAGTTGGGAGATTGGGATTGACCTGTATACATGTATATGCATAAAATACATAACTAATAATAACCTGCTGTATAAAAAAATAAATAAAATTAAATTTCAAAATTTTTAAAAATAAAACTTAAAAATAAAACAGAAAAAAGTTCTTCCCTTCACACAGATGTTTTTATATGAATGAATTATTTCCATGCTTATGTCTATAAATACATGAAAGAGGAATAAAATCTAACTTGAACCAAAAAAGAAAAAAAAAACCTGAACCCACGAGGTAGACAGAGGAAAACCCTATCAGGGCACTTGCACCAGCAGTAAACAATTCTGAAATTGGTCAGAGGTGTGGAATCATCTCCCATAGAGCCAGCAGCCCACTCCTATGCAAGGAGCGTCCTCATTGCAAATCGGGGGCAATGCCGAGGCATCTGTGAGTAACCTTGAGCTGAGCCCCAGGCCAGCTGCTGTTGAACTTTTCCCAACCTTCCCAGGCAAAACACCTGAATATGTACAAGGGCTTGAAAGCCTAGAGGAAGGGGCGTGGAGCCACACCAGCGACAGCACGCAGGCCAACTTGGTGCCTGCAGGCCAGCCAGGATGGTCCTGGCCCTGTGCGCTTTTCTGGAAGCTTTCCATTGCCCTGCCTGAGATACCCCTCCTGTCCCGGCACCCACTGCTTTTTTCCTTCCTCACCTCTGTCCAGAAAGAAATTCCAGCGGAAGGTATGGGTGCCACATCCTCTTCTTTACAGGAGGAAGCCTGGCAACTACTGCAGAAAGTCCAGCAGAGACCCACTCACACCGGGCCACCCACAAAGCCGTGGCCCCTCACTTCCTCCCACCAGTACAGCCCCGAGACTGCTGACGGGGCAGAGAATATGGAGTCAGGCACAGCTTCAGGGGCTATTGCTGCCTGCAGCGCTGTTTATATTGACCTCAACCCAGGCACACCTGGGGAGGGGCGGCCGGCAGGGTCAGGCTACCCAGGTCAGCTAATCCTCAGCCCTCAGGAAATCACATTGTTGAAAATGGACCTCGCTAAGGCAGAATAGAAGCCAAGGAATAAAAGGACACCATGCCATTTGTAGCACCGTAGGTGTGTCTAGAGGTAATCACGTGACTTGTAGTAAGTCAGAAAGTGAAAGACACATATCATATCATATCTCTTATAGGTGTGACCGAAAAATGGATACCAGGGCAGATATTTCCACGGAGAAGGGCAATCACAGACTCATTCAAAAAAGTTATGGTTCACCAAAGGAAAGTTGTGAGGATTGGTTTCATTATGATATTGGGGTTAACAGACATATACAAACACAGGTGACATATATAATCACCGAAGACCTACAGAATACCAAGAGAAGACTACTCAACATTCTGTCATAAGGTACATGGGAAAAGGATCCCAGGAAGAACAGACATATGTATATGTGTAAAAGAACCACATCTTCCACACCTACAACAAGCCAAACATTGTAATCAAATTTGCTGTAATAAAAAATAAAAAATTAAATTAAAAACACGAACAAGATGTAGTGAGACAAACTTGAGGGGCTTTCTCCTGGCACATTCCATTCTAAATTCCAATCTAGAACACGACTTCCATTGAGGCTCTGTTGCCACAGTAACCAGATTTGGTAAGGGAGAACTGCTGCCACCTTGTGGCCGTTTCACACAACAGCAGCTTTAATCCCAGCGCTAATGGTCAGTTGATATTCAAAATCATTGCAGGCCTGTAAATGACACCTGCCCTGAAAACAAATCCTCGGTTCATATATCGACCAAAAATTTCAAAGGACGTCCATATTTCAAAACGACAGTTTCAAAAGGCATATTTTACACACATTAGTGTTCTGCTTCTTTTTCTTTCTTTTTTTGTTAAAAAAACGGAATGGCAAAAAGCATCCCTCAGAATGGGCGAAAATATTTGCAAACGAATCAATGGACAAAGGTTTAATCTCCAATATATATAAAGAGCTCATGCAGCTTAATATTAAAACAACAAACAACCCAATACAAAAATGGGCAGAAGATCTAAAGAGACGTTTCTTCAAAGAAGACAAAGAGATCGCCAAGACGCACATGAAAAGCTGCTCAACATCACTAATTATTAGAGAAATGCAAATCAAAACTACAATGAGGTATCACCTCACACCTGTTAGAATCAGCATCATCAGAAAATCCACAAACAACGAATTCTGGGGAGGGTGTGGACAAAAGGATCCCTCTTCCACTAGTGGTGGAAATGTAAATTGATACAGTCACGATGGAGAACAGTATGGAGTTTCCTTAAAAAAACTAGAAATAGAATTACCATATGATCCAGCAATCCCACTTCTGGGCATATACCCAGAGAAAACCATAAATCCAAAAGCACATTCACCACAATGGTCATTTCACCACTATTTACGATAGCCAGGTAATGGAAGCAACCTAAATACCCACAGACAGACGAATGGATAAAGATGTGGTACATATATAAAATGGAATATTACTCAGCCATAAGAAGGAATGAAAGTGGGTCATTTGTAGAGATGTCAATGGATCTAGAGACTGTCATACAGAATGAAGTAAGTCAGAAAGAGAAAAACAAATATTGTATATTAATGCATATACGTGGAACCTAGAAAAATGGAACAGATGAACTTGTTTCCAGGGAAGAAATAGAGACAAAGAGGTAGAGAACACACGTATGGACACCAAGTGTGGGAAGCCATGGGGAGGTGGTGTTGGGATGATTTGGGAGATTGGGATTGACCTGTATACATGTATATGCATAAAATACATAACTAATAATAATCTGCTTTATAAAAAAATAAATAAAATTAAATTTCAAAATTTTAAAAAATAAAATTTAAAAATAAAACAGAAAAAAAGTTCTTCCCTTCACACAGATATATTTATATGAATGAATTATTTCCATGCTTATATCTATAAATACATAAAAGAGGAATAAAATCTAACTTGAACCAAAAAAGAAAAAAAAAACCTGAACCCACGAGTTAGACAGAGGAAAACCCTATCAGGGCACTTGCTCCAGCGGTAAACAATTCTGAAATTGGTCAGAGGTGGGGAATCATCACCGATAGAGCCAGCAGCCCACTCCTATGCAAGGAGCGACCTCATTGCAAAGCGGGGGGCCATGCCGAGACATCTGTGAGTAACCGTGAGCTGAGCCCCAGGCCAGCTGCTGTTGAACTTTTCCCACCCTTCCCAGGTAAAACACCTGAATATGTACAAGGGCTTGAAAGCCTAGAGGAAGGGGCGTGGAGCCACACCAGCGACAGCACGCAGGCCAACTTGGTGCCTGCAGGCCAGCCAGGATGGTCCTGGCCCTGGGCGCTCTTCTGGAATCTTTACATTTCCCTGCCTGAGATACCCCTCCTTTCCCGGCCCCCACTGCTTTTTTCCTTCCTCACCTCTGTCCGGAGAGAAATTCCAGGAGAAGGTATGGGTGACATATCCTCTTCTTTACAGGTGGCAGCCTGGCAACTCCTGCAGAAAGTCCAGCAGAGAGCCACTCACACCGGGCCACCACGAAGCCATGGCCCCTCACTCCCTCCCACCTGCACAGCCCCGACACTGCTCACGGGGCAGAGAATATGGAGTCAGGCACAGCTTCAGGGGCTATTGCTGCCTGCAGCGCTGTTTATATTGACCTCAACCCAGGCACACCTGGGGAGGGCCGGCCGGCAGGGTCAGGCTACCCAGGTCAGCTAATCCTCAGCCCTCAGGGAATCACATTGTTGAAAATGGACCTCGCTAAGGCAGAATAGAAGCCAAGGAATAAAAGGACACAATGTCATTTGCAGCCCCGTAGGTGTGTCTAGAGGTAATCACGTGACTTGTAGTAAGTCAGAAAGTGAAAGACACATATCATATCATATCTCTTATAGGTGTGACCGAAAAATGGATACAGGGCAGATATTTCCACGGAGAAGGGCAATCACAGATTCATTCAACAAACTTATGGTTCACCAATGGAAAGGTGTGAGGATTGGTTTCATTAAGATATTGGGGTTAACAGACATATACAAACACAGTTGACATATATAATCAACAAAGACCTACAGAATACCAAGAGAAGACTACTCAACATTCTGTCACAAGGTACATGGGAAAAGGATCCCAGGAAGAACAGACATATGTATATGTGTAAAAGAACCACATCTTCCAAACCTACAACAAGCCAAACATTGTAATCCAATTTGCTGTAATAAAAAATAAAAAATTAAATTAAAAACACGAACAAGAAGTAGTGAGACAAACTTGAGGGGCTTTCTCCTGGCACATTCCATTCTAAATTCCAATCTAGAACACGACTTCCATTTAGGCTCTGTTGCCCCATTAACCAGATTTGGTAAGGGAGAACTTCTGCCACCTTGTGGCCGTTTCACACAACAGCAGCTTTAATCCCAGCGCTAATGGTCAGTTGATATTCAAAATCATTGCAGGCCTGTAAATGACACCTGCCCTGATAACAAATCCTGGGTTCATATATCGACCAAAAAATTCAAAGGACGTCCATATTTCAAAACGACAGTTTCAAAAGGCATATTTTACACACATTAGTGTTCTGCTTCTTTTTCTTTCTTTCTTTTTTTGTTAAAAAAACGGGAATGGAATAAGGCATCCCTCAGAATGGGCGAAAATATTTGCAAACGAATCAATGGACAAAGGTTTAATCTCCAATATATATAAAGAGCTCATGCAGCTTAATATTAAAACAACAAACAACCCAATACAAAAATGGGCAGAAGATCTAAAGAGACGTTTCTTCAAAGAAGACACAGAGATGGCCAAGACGCACATGAAAAGCTGCTCAACATCACTAATTATTCGAGAAATGCAAATCAAAACTACAATGAGGTATCACCTCACACCTGTTAGTATCAGCATCATCAGAAAATCTACAAACAACGAATTCTGGGGAGGGTGTGGACAAAACGATCCCTCTTCCACTAGTGGTGGAAACGTAAATTGATACAGTCACGATGGAGAACAGTATGGAGTTTCCTTAAAAAAACTAGAAATAGAATTACCATATGATCCAGCAATCCCACTTCTGGGCATATACCCAGAGAAAACCATAAATCAAAAAGGCACATTCACCACAATGCTCATTTCAGCACTATTTATGATAGCCAGGTAATGGAAGCAACCTAAATACCCACAGACAGACGAATGGATAAAGATGTGGTACATATATAAAATGGAATATTACTCAGCCATAAGAAGGAATGAAACTGGGTCATTTGTAGAGACGTCGATGGATCTAGAGACTGTCATACAGAATGAAGTAAGTCAGAAAGAGACAAACAAATATTATATATTAATGCATATACGTGGAACCTAGAAAAATGGAACAGATGAACTGGTTTGCAGGGAAGAAATAGAGACACAGAGGTAGAGAACACACGTATGGACACCAAGTGTGGGAAGCCATGGGAAGGTGGTGTTGGGATGATTTGGGAGATTGGGATTGACCTGTATACATGTATATGCATAAAATACATAACTAATAATAACCTGCTGTATAAAAAAATAAATAAAATTAAATTTCAAAAATTTAAAAAATAAAATTTAAAAATAAAACAGAAAAAAATTTCTTCCCTTCACACAGATGTATTTATATGAATGAATTATTTCCATGCTTATATCTATAAATACATAAAAGAGGAATAAAATCTAACTTGAACCAAAAAAGGAAAAAAAAAAAACCTGAACCCACGAGTTAGACAGAGGAAAACCCTATCAGGGCAATTGCTCCAGCGGTAAACAATTCTGAAATTGGTCAGAGGTGGGGAATCATCTCCCATACATCCAGCAGCCCACCCCCCAAGCAAGGAGGGTCCTCATTGCAAAGCTCGGGACCGTTCCAAGGCATCTGTGAGTAAACGTGAGCTGAGCCCCAGTCCTGCTGCAGCTGAATTCTTCCCACCCTTTCCAGGTAAAACACCTGAATATGTACAAGAACTTGAAAGCTTAGAGGAAGGGCTGTGGAGCCAAACCAGCGACAGCACACAGGCCGACTTGGTGCCTGCAGGCCAGTCAGGATGATCCTGGACCCAGATGCTCTTCTGGAAGCTTTCCATTTCCCTGCCTGAGATACCCCTCCTGCCACGGCCCCCACTGCTTTTTTACTTCCTCACCTCTGCCTGGGGAGAAATTCCAGCGGCAGGTATCGGTGACACATCCTCTTCTTTAGCAGGTGGCAGCCTGGCAACTCCTGCAGAAAGTCCAGCAGAGCCCCACTCACACTGGGCCACCCACAAAGCCACGGCCCCTCACTCCCTCCCACCAGCACAGCCCCGGCACTGCCTACGGGGCAGAGAATATGGCGTCAGTCACAGCTACAAGGGCTGTCGCTCACTGGAGAGCTGTTTATATTGCCCTCAACCCAGGCACACCTGTGGAGGGCTGGCAGGCAGTTTCAGGCTACCAAAATCAGCCAATCCTTACCCCTCAGGGGCTCACAGTTGCAGAAAATGAAACTTGCTAAACGGGCCAGGCCCTAGGAACAGGTGTGGGCTCTTGAGAGTCAGGATAGACAAGGGGCTGCAGCTGCGGCTTGTTTTCTTATCATTTTATCTGGTCCATGAGTGGAAAACAACTTCAAGAAGACACTATCCTAATGAGAGGAACCCAGGAGTCAGGGAGAGGAGTGATGGTGGGTGGAGACAGAGGCCTGGTGCCCTGGCTGCAGTGGAAGTTTCTGGAAGACCAGGCAGAAAGAGCCTGCAGAGAGTGATAGCCATGGCCACAGACCTGTCAGAGCTGCTGTTTGTTAGTTCAAGTCCTGCTCTGAGGTATTCTGTGTCAGCTGTGAGCGACAGGTGAGCTGTGGGTTCTCTGCAATGTGGGCTATGTGCACAGTTCCTGTGTGTCCAGCCCTGCTGGGGTACCTGCCCAGGGGAGCTCCGTATCCTGGGAAGGGCCTGAGTAGGAGAGCCCCATGGGCTGCTGGGTAGCTGCAGAGGTGAGCTCCATACCCTGGGAGGGACTTGACCACGAGAGCCCCGTGGGCTGTGGGGTAGGGGTGCAGCCCAGGTGAGCTCCATATCCTGGGATTGGCCTGACCACGAGAGCCCCATGGGCTGCTGGAGACCTGGTAAAGGATATCAGGACAGTCAGTGAAGCCACCGAGGATATACATCCAGTAGCTCCTATTTCCTACTCCCTGCTGGTCATTCTACCTTCCACCAGGCCATGGCATTCTGTATTAGACTTCAGTGATGCCTTCTTCTGTATTCCATTCATCTCAGAGTCACAAGAATTTTTGGCTTGTGAGTGGCAGGACACAACATGCAACAAAAGCAATAATGCTGGGCCGTCCTGCCCCAATGGTTCAAAAATCCACACACCATCATTGGGGAAATGTCCTCTAAAGAACTAAAAGTTCAACCTCTGTAAAAGGGAACCCTCCTTCAATATGCAGATGACATTCTGATCGTCAGGCCTACTAAAGACGCCTCTGAACTACCTAGCCAAGAAAGGATAGAAGGTGTCCAAGAAAAACGCTCAAATATCCCAGGCTAAGGTGACATGCCTGGGCTTCATTCTCACAGATATTCGGAGAAACGCATCCCAGGATAGGGAAGAAGCCATTTGCAGCCTTACCTCTTCTAAAACTAGAAGACAGCTTAGGGGTTCCTGGGGAGGCCAAGGTTTTCTGCATCTGGATCCCTAACTACAGTCTAATAGCTGGGCCTCTACATGAAACACTGACACGAAAAGATGATGATCCTTTTGAATAGAATCCAGAAGCAGCCTTTCAAGAATGGAAAGAGCAGTCAATACAGACCCTTGCCCAGGAACTCCCTAATTTAGCTAAACCCTTTGACCTTTACATACCCGGTCAAAGGTTAATCGCCCTTGGAGCCTTAGTGCAAAAACTGGGACCACTTGAAATGGAGCAACACAAGAATGCCCTTCAGGTATGATAAACTATGGTCACCAAGGGCTTTGCCCACCGACTCATCAGGCCAGGATACTGGGGTATCTAAAAAGCTGGAAATCAGCAGCCCACAAGGCCAGCTCCCTCCTAAGGGAAAAGGACCCCACGTGGTGATCCTAACCACCCATCATGCCCTGAAGTTGCAGGGGTCGCTCTGTGGACACACTGACCTCGAGTGAGGAGGCCCTCCAACTCCAACCTCCAGAGAGATAAACGGGGGCAACGGGCCCCCAAGATGACTCGTGTGACCATCACTTGACCTGGAGTTTCTCTCAGGAAACGACAAGACTGTGCCCCGAAAGAGCAGACTACTGCTTGCAGGACTTACTGCACCCAGAGGGGAGCTAATAAGCTTGGCGGGGGAAACGTATATCATGCTTTCACCATAGAAAACCCTACAGACACCGCGGTGATGGTGGCCAATATGACCGGCTGGACTGCTGGCTACTTCTAAAGGCCGTTGACTCAGTGGACGTCATGGTCCTGGATCACCACTGACCCTGGACTGTCTGGGAGTTGCGCGGGCAGGGCTCTGACACATGGTGCTGTTTGTACATTAATTCAGGGACCTAATTAAAGAAAGCACAGACTACTGGTCAGAGCATCTAGTCTGGCAAAAACTGTCAGCCTAAGGTTGCCGAACATATGTGGGGTGGGGTGAAACCTGCCACCGCAGCATCTCTGCGCCTCTCTTTCCTGGACCCTTAAAGGTCATTAGAATCTGTAACACTTCCAATGCTGGTGCTCAGGCGGACGAGAAGTGAGGCAGGAGGCCTTGGGACAATCAACCTCACCAGGAGGCTGGTGGGGAGACGTTTTGCCCCTACCCCCATGTATCAGGGCTCCCACCACAGCATGAAGCAGTTACAAAAGAGGGGTCTGCACCCTCAACACCCCAAGAATAAGGAACGGAACAAAAAGCAGAGGAGGTGTTCGTCTCCGGCAACGTTCATTAAAAATTCCTGGGAGATAAAAAGAGAATCTGGGCAATTAAATAAAGTCTAACCTGTTTTTCCTTTGTGCTTTGTCTAATTTCACGTGCTCCTAGGGTTCCGCATGCAGAGGTCCCACACCCGGCACTTCAGACCCGATTTCCTAGTGCAGAATGGCTGGGTCGACACCTCAGCTAGCGGGGTCCCATGAAGACTCCGCGTCATAGAGCCTGAGCTGCAGCCAACGCAGCCCTCGAGAGCTCCATCCCCTCCCTCCCACTGACGCTGCCGGGGACCCTATACAACAACCCAGCCCACAGCCCATGGGGGAGTGCACGCTCTCACCTCTCCATTCTGTTTTCAAAATACTGTTTCCTTTGCTTCTGAACCAAACTCAGTCTTGATCTGTTGGCTCCAATGACACTGGGCACGGGGACTCCTGTTGGGGTCCACTCTGGAGGATCAGTAACAGAAATTGAGAACATTGTAACTTCAATGAACAGATGTGTGAGCCAAACTGTAGTTAACATAGAGCAGTGTATAATGCTCGGGTAAAATAAGATGTTTCTAAGACTTACATTTGATATTTCCATCACTTTCCCATAAGCAAGTTCAGTGAAGACGTCTGTCTTATTTGTCAGGTCAACATTAGAGAAATGAAGTGATTTATTTCCATGGATGTACATCGAATACTCTTGGCTGAAGCTTCAATCTTGTTTTGAATGCTTTTCCATTGAAAATGATACCTCTCTTTCAGCTCCCCCATTTCTGAGAAGTATAAAATCTTATAATTTATTATTACCAAAGGGGAAAGGTAGGAGAAGGGATAAATTAACAGTTTGGGATTAACACATACACACTGCTATGTATAAAAGAGATCATCAACAAGGAACTACTGTATAGCACAGGGAACTACACTGAATATTTTGCAATAACCTATAAGGGGAAATAATCTGAAAAAGAATAGATATTTTTATTGACATCATCTATCAATGACAGATAAAATGTAACCTAAGCAAGGCCGATGGTGAGCGCTTCTGACCCTGAAGATTTCAGTCATCTAAAGTTTGGGCTCTGCCTATTTCCCAAGGCCCTTAAAGGACATACGTGTAGCCGTAGCTTAAAAATTCCCCAGTTTGGGGTTCGGGGAGGCACTGATTTGGAAAAATCCCTGGTGTTCTCCTTACATGCACGGGACCATTCCTACAGCTAAAACATGCCTGTCACACCTAGAGGATGGTACACCGTTTGATCGGAAAGAGTTTGGAAAAGGCACCTCATCTCCTCATCGCCTGGTGCTCGGGTTCAACCCTCCAGCATCTTTCCTAACATTCTCCTCACTTGGGGATATCAGCACCATCAACATCCTGTTGCACACAGTTTGGAATTTGTCCAGAGGATGAAGCGGAAGGATGAGAAAAATTTAGAGACAAGTCTTAGGTGTTCGGACAGGCACATGCCACTCTAATTTCCAATCCAGAAGACAAATTCATCAAAGGCTAGAATTGCCCACGGAAACAGAATAGGGCTAGAGGAAATCCCGCTGTTTTGTGTCCAGTTTCCAAAAACACAAGTTGAAAAATGGAACTCAGGGGCACTAAAATTCATGAAACTGCAGAGTTGAAAATATCTATCGTCGAAAAATGTCTTGAGGTAAGTCACAGAAAAGGACTTGTAAGCAAGGGAGAGTGGCAGGAAACAGATTTGAAGAGGTAGAAAGGACTCCCCATTAAAGCACAAGAAAAGGGGCTGAACATCGCCAATGATGCAGTTGGCCAAAAAGGGTGTATGCATTTTTTCTGAATATATTCAAGTAAAGGCCATACACACTTTTTATCCAACCAAACAGGTGGGCACTGGAAATCAATATCACAAAATGTATCACTTCACATCAGTCAGAAGGGCCATCCACATAAAGTGTAAACACCAGAAATGCAGGACAGGGCGAGGAGAAAAGGGAGCCCTGTGAGGCTGATAGTGGAAATGTAATTTGCCAACGGCCACTCTGGAGAAGTGTATTGTGTTTGCTAAAACATCTAAAAAATGAGCTACAGAGCATAGGGCACTTGCACTCATGGGCGTGTACCTTGGGAAAAACAAAAATCAACAGAAAACAGGCACCCGAACGTTTACCACCTCTCTGTTAAAAAGGGCCTCAACTTGGATATAACCTAAATGTCCCTGGAAGGATAAAATAGATAAAAGAGATGGGGTACTTATGTAGAGTGGAATATTACTCATCCACAAATCAATGAAATAAGGCCAGTTGTAACAACTCTGGAGGAGTTACATACGATCATTCTAAGTGACATATATCAGAAAGAAAAAGACACATATCATAAGATGTCACTTAAAGGTGGAATCAAAAATGGCTACACATGAAATAAATTACAAAACAGAAACATAGTCAAATATGTAGAAAATAGACCTAAGGCTGCTAAATGGGAAAGGTGGGGAATGGTGAGGTATTATCCAAGAGGTTGAAATTAGCAAAGATACCATTCCAAGTACCAAATTGAATAACTGACAAGGCCTACACGGTACCTCAAAGAACTGAACTCAGCCCACTCAAGTCACTGGAAAATAATACATATGACTGGTAAGCATCTGAAAAAGAAGTTATTGTTGTCTCACAGTACATGAATCAAGTGGATGTACAGCAGCAAAAAACAGAGCTTTGAAAATCAGCTGTAACCAATATAAAAATAAATTTAAAACTATTTATAAAAACAGTGAGACAGACAAAAATTCTTACAACTTTTGTTGAAGGGCTACGATGTAACATGGATTGAACACATGTAGACCCACAGCAGGATGATTATATAAGGCTGGAAGCTATGCACGCTAAGAGATGTTAGAGAGGCTGGGTGAGGAAATGCAGACCTTTTAAAGTAATACTGCCTGGTACCCATTCCATGGGTCCCAAATCTGCAGGTTCAAGGGAATCTTCTGACAGCGAAAACATGCCTGGGAAACCTTGATGAATGTACACCGTGTGCTCAGGAAAGGTGTCTAAAATGCACCTCATTTTTGATCTCCTGGTGCTGGGGTTCGCCATTCCAGCCACATTACTAACAATCTCCCCACTTGGAGAATCAGCACCTTTAACCTCCTGTTTCACACAGTTTGCAATTTGTGCAGAGGATAAATGGGAAGAGGGGGAACCAATGAGAGATTAGCTGTAGGACTTTTGACAGGCACATGTCACTCTAATTTCCCATTAGGAAGAAGAATTAACCAAAGGCTCAGCCTGCCTCCCCAGAACCAGAATAGGGCCAGAAGTAATACAAAGGTTTGGCGGCCAGCTCACAAAAAAAGCGAGTTGCAAAATGGAGCTCAGGAGCAGACAATTCAAAGACCTGCAAAGATATAAATGATAACCAACGTCCAAAAATATATTCAGGTAAGGTAACGAAGAGGATCTGAATGAGAGGCAGAATTGTAGGAAACAGATTTCAAAAGGTAGATTGTACTCACATTTAAAGCATATGAAAAGCAGCAGAATTTCTAAAATGATGCGGTTGGGCAAAAGGGTGTATGCGTTTTTTTCGTGAACATCTTCAGGAAAAAAACACATGCAGAGTTTTTGGCCAACCAAGCAAGAGGGAAATGCAAATCCGCACAACAAAGAAGTCTCAATTTCCACTGCTCAGAAAGGCCATCCAAAAAATGTGTACAAACCAGAAATGCAGGAGAGGCCATGGAAAACAGGGAGCCTAGTCACGCTGATGGGTGGGGTATAAATATCCAAGAGCCACTCTGAAGAAGTGTATGCTGTTTTTAAAACATCTAAAATACAAAGCCCCGGAGCAAGGGGACTTCAACTCATGGACATATAACTTGGGAAGACTAAAGGTCAATAAGACACAGGCACCCCAAAGTTTAGGGCTGCTCTGCATACAAGAACCTCAACTTTGGTACACCTAAAATATCCCAGGAAAAAGAGAAATGCATAAAGAACTTGTGGTAATTTTGTACAACGGAATATCACTCAGACGTGAAATCAATGTATATAAGGCCAGTAGCAGCATAATGAGTGGATTTACGTATGATGATTTTAAGGGAAATTAGTCACACAGAAAAAGAATCTTATCATAAGATATCACTTATAGAGGGAATGTCAATATCACAACACATGAACTGAATTAGGAAAGAGAACAGAGTCTCACATTTAGCAAAAATCTCTTATGCCTGCTTCAGGGGAAAGGAGAGGTGGGGTGATGCATAAAACCAGAGTTTGATATTAGCACAGGTACCATTCCATAAACCAAATACAGAATAGACAAGACCTACACCTTCCTCAGTGAACGGGACTCAACACCCCTATGCCCCACAGAGGAATATATCTGACTACTAAGAATCTTATAACCTATGTATTGATATGTCTCCGTAAGGGAATCAATTGTGTCTAGACTGGCATAAACACGTCAGTGAAAATCAGCTCAACCCCATTATAAAAATGAATTTCAAAAAAACCCCAAAAAACAGCGAAATTCTTACACAATTCCTTCAGGGGTTCTGATGAAACCTGGAATGACCCTATCTGCAAAGACAGCTGGATGAGACATAAGGCTGGACACTTGGGACTGAGAGGACTGGTGAGATTGGGAGAGAAAATGCAGACCTTTTAAAGTAGTAATGCATGCCACCATTCCATGTGTCCCAAATCTCCAGGTAGAAGGGAATATCACTACAATTATAACATGTATGGGAAACCTAGAAAATGGACACCCTGTGATGGCGAAAGGTTTCTAAAACTCTCCTAATTTTTCCTCTCCTTGTGCTCCACTTTGGCATTCCAACTGCTTTACTATCAATCTCCCAACTTAGGAGAGTCAGCCCCTATAACCTCCTGGTTCGCACAGTTTGCTAATTGTGCAGAGGATGAAAGGGAAGAGGGAGAACCAATCAGAGAGTAGATGTAGGCATTTGGAAGGTCACATGTCACTCTAAGTTCCCGGCAGGAAGAAGAATTAACCAAAGCCTCAACCACCCACAGGGAACCAATATAGCGACCCCTGGAACCAGTATAGGTCCTGAAGCAAAATTGTGGATTTGCGGCCAGCTCACAAAGATGGGATTTGAAAATTGGAGCTCAGGGGCACAGCAATTCACAAACCTGCAGACTTATAAAGGACTACTCTCTTCCAAAAACCTGTTGAGGGAAGGCAATGAAGTGGCCTTGAAAATGAGGCAGAATTGCACAAAACATATTTCAAGAGGTAAATTGGAATCGCCTTTAAAGCACAGGAAAAGCATCCCAACTTGGACAGAGATGCACTTGGCCAAAAAGGGCGTATGCCTTTTCTCCTGAATATATTCAGAAGAAAACGCATACGCCCTTTTTGGCCAATCAAGCAAGCGCGCAATACAAATCCACACTACAAAGAATTGTCACTTGCCACCGGTCAAAAGGGACATCCGAATATCTGTAAAACACAGAAAGGCAAGAGAGAGATGGCAAGGGCATGAAGCAATGTGATCCCAATGGTCATGGAGGATTGTGATGACAAGCGCATGGAGAATTGTGATGACAAGATTATGTACCATTTTGTTGACAAAGGCAAGGAGCATTATGATGACAAGGTTCATGGAGCACTGTGATGACAAGCATCACGGAGCATTGTGATTACAAGGGTCATGGAGCATTGGGATGACAAGCGCATGGATCATTGTGATGACAATGGTCATGGTGCATTTTAATGACAAGTGTCCCGGATCATCGTGTTGTCAGGGTTCATGGAGCGTTGTGATGACAGTGGTCATGGAGCATTGTGATGACAGAGGTCATGGCGCATTGTGATGAGAAGGTCATGGAGCATTGGGCTGAAAATGTCCATGGAGTACTGTGATGACAGGGGTCATGGAGCATTGTGATGACAAGGTACTGGAGCACTGTGATGAGAAGACCATGGAGCCTTGTGATGACAAGTCTCATGGAGCATTCTGATGAAAAGTGCCATGGAGCATTGTGATTACAGGGGTCTTGGAGCATTGTGATGACAAGGGCATGGAGCATAGGGATGAGAAGGCCATGGAGCGTTCTGATGACATGCATCATGGAGCTTTGTGAGGACAAGGGCATGGAGCATTGTGATTACAGCGGTCTTGGAGCACTGTGATGAAAAGGGCATGGATCATTGTGATGAAAAAGGCATGGAGCCTTGTCATGACAGGGTTCAAGGAGCAAACTGACAACAAGTGTCAGGGAGCATTGTGATGACAAGGGTATTGAGTATTGTGATGACAAAGGTCATGGAGCATTGTTATGAGAAGACCATGGATAATTGTGATGACGAGCGTCATGGGGCGTTGTGATGATAAGTGTTATGGAACATATTGATCTCAAGGATTTGGAGCATTGTGATGACAGAGGTCATGGAGCATTTTGGTTTCATTGTGATGACAATAGCCTGAAGCATTATGATGATGGGCATGGTGCATTGTGATGACAGGGTTCATGGAGCATTGAGATGAAAAGGGGCATGGAGCATTGCGATTACAGGAGTCTTGGAGCATTGTGATGACAAAGGCATGGAACATCGTGAATGAGAAGGCCATGGAGCATTCTGTTGACATGCGTCATGGAGCTTTGTGATGACAAGGGCATGGAGCATTGTGATTACAGGGGTCTTGGAGCATTGTGATGACAAGGGTCATGGAGCCTTGTGATGACAAGGCTGTGGAACATTGTGATGGCAGGGGTCATGGAGCATTGTTATGACAGGGGTAATGGAGCATTGTGATGACAAGGGCATGGAGCATTGGTCTGAAAAGTTTCATGGATTATTGTGATGAGAGGGGGCAAGGAGCATTGTGATGACAAGGGCATGGAACACTGTGATACATGGGTCATGGAGGATTGTAATGAGAAGCTCATGGAGCATTGTGATAAGAATGGCATCGAGCATTGTGATGAAAAGCATCATGGAGCCTGTGATGACAAGGGCATGGAACAATGTGATGAGAGGGTTCATGGAGCATTGTGATGACAATGGCATGCAGCATTGTGATGACAAGGGTCATTGAGCTTTGTGATGACAAAGGTCATGGAGCATTTTGATGACAAGGGTGTGGTGCATTCTGTTGTGAAGGGCAGGGAGCATTGTGATGACAGGGGTTATGGAACATTGTGATGTCAGGGGAATGGAGCATTGTGATGATAAAGGCATGTAGCATTGTTGTGACAAGGGTCATGGAATATTGTGATGACAGGGGTGAGGGAGTATTGTGTTGACTAGTGATGGAACATTGTGATATCAGTGGTGAGAGAGCATTTTGATGAGAAGTGCATGGAGCAGTGTGATGACAAGGTTTATGGAGCATTGTGATGACAAAGATGTGGAGCATTGTGATGACAAGCGCATGGCACATTGTGATGCCATGGGTCATGGAGTATTGTGCTAACACAGGCATTGAGCATTGGGATGACAAGGGTCACCGAGCATTGTGATGAAATGTTCATGGAGCGCTGTGGTGACAAAGGTCACAGAGCCTTGTGATGATGAGGGCATGAACCATTGTGATGACAAAGGTCATGAAGCATTGTGATGACTGGAGTCACGGAGCATTGTGATGACAGGGGTCATAGAGCATTGTGATGAAAGGGCATGGAGCATTGTGATGACAGGGGCATGTTGCATTGGTTTGACAAGTTTCAGGGATTATTGTGATGACAGTGGGCATGGCGCATTGTGATGACAAGAGCATGGAGCATTGTGATGAGAAGGTCATGGAGTATTGTGACGAAGGGTGTCAGGGAGCATTGTGATGACATATGTCATGGTCCATTGCGATGACAATGGAATGGAGCATTGTGATGCCAAGTGTCATGGAGGATTGTGATGACAAAGGTAATGGAGCATTTTGATGACAAGCGCTTGGAGCATTGTGATGACAAGGGTCATGGAGCATTGTGATAACAAGGGCCATTGAGAATTTTGATGACATGTTCATGAAGCATTGTGATGACAATCACATGGAGCTTGCTGTGACAGGGATCATGGAGCATTGCGATGACAAGTGCATAGAGAATTGTGATGACAAAGCATGTAACACTGTGATGAAAAGCATCATGGAGCACAGTGATGCCAAGAATGTGGAGAATTGTGATGACAGGGGACATGGAGCATTGTAATGACCAGGGCATGGAGTATTGTGATGGCAAGACCGTGGAGCATTGTGATGAGAAGACCATGGATAATTGTGATGATGAGCGTCATGGAGCACTGTAATGACAAGTGGTATGGAGCATTGTGATAACAGGGGTCATGGAGCATTGTGATGACAAGTTTCATGGAGCATTCTGATGACAAGCTTGTGGAGTATTTTGATGACAATGACATGGAGCATTTTGATGAAAATGGCATGGGGCATTGTGATGAAAAAGACATGGAGCCTTTTCATGACAGTTTTCAGGGAGCATTCTGACGACAAGTGTCAGGGAGCATTGTGATGACAAAGGTCATGGAGAATTGTGACGACAAGGGCATGGAGTATTGTGATGACAAGCACATGGAGCTTGCTATGATGGGGTCATGGAGCATTGCGATGACAAGTGCATAGAGAATTGTGATGACAAAGCATGTAACACTGTGATGATAAGTGTCATGGAGCATAGTGATGCCAAGATCGTGGACAATTGTGATGACAGGGGACATGGAGCATTGTGATGACCAGGGCATGGAGCATTGCGATGGCAAGATCGTGGAGCATTGTGATGAGAAGACCATGGATAATTGTGATGACGAGGGTCATGGAGCACTCTAATGACAAGGGGTATAGAGCATTGTGATGACAGTGGTCATGGAGCATTGTGATGACCGGGGACATGGAGCATTGTGATGCCCAAGGCATGGAGCACTGTGATGGCAAGACCGTGGAGCATTGTGATGAGAAGACCATGGATAATTGTGATGAGGAGCATCATGGAACACTGTAATGACAATTGGTATGGATCCTTGTGATGACAGGGGTCATGGAGCATTGTTATGACAGTGGTCATGGAGCATTGTGATGACAAGGGTCATGGAGCATTTTGATGACAAGGGCGTGGAGCATTGTGATGAGAAGACCATGGACAATTGTGATTACGAGTGTCATGGAGCACTGTAATGACAAGGGGTATAGAGGATTGTGATGACAGTGGTCATGGAGCACTGTGATGACCGGGGACATGGAGCATTGTGATGACCAGGGCATGGAGCATTGTGATGGCAAGACCGTGGAGCACTGTGATGAGAAGACCATGGATAATTGTGATGACGAACATCATGGAGCACTGTAATGACAGGGGGCATCGAGCATTGTGATGACAGGTGTCATGGAGCATTGTGATGACAGGGGTCATGGATCATTGAGATGACAAGGGTCACGGAGCATTCTGATGAAAAGCTTGTGGAGTATTGTTATGACAATGGCATAAAGCATTGGAATGAAAAGGGCATGGATCATTGTGATGAAAAAGGCATGGAGACTTGTCATGACAGGGTTCAATGAGCATACTGATGACAAGTGTCAGGGAGCATTGTGATGACAAGTGTATTGAGAATTGTGATGACAAAGGTCATGGAGCATTGTGATGAGAAGTCCATGGATAATTGTGATGACCAGCGTCATGGGGCGTTGTGATGACAAGAGTTATGAACATTGTGATCACAAGGGTTTGGAGCACTGTGATGGGAGAGGTCATGGAGAATTTTGATTTCATTGTGATGACAATAGCATGAAGCATTATGATGATGGGCATGGTGCATTGTGATGACAGGGTTCATGGAGCATTGAGATGCAAAGAGGCATGGATCATTGTAATAACAAGGGTCTTGGATCATTGTGATGACAAGGGCATGGAGTATTGTGATGAGAAGGCCATGGAGCATTCTGATGACATGCGTCAGGGAGCTTTGTGATGACATGGGCATGGAGCATTGTGATTACAGGGGTCTTGGAGCATTGTGATGACAAGGGCCATGGAGTCTTGTGATGACAAGGCCGTAGAACATTGTGATGGCAGGGGTCATGGAGCATTGATATGACAGGTGTAATGGAGCATTGTGATGACAAGGGCATGGAGCATTGGTCTGAAAATTTTCATGGATTATTGTGATGAGAGTGAGCATGGAGCATTGTGATGACAAGGGCATGGAACACAGTGATACATGTGTCATGGAGGATTGCAATGACAAGGGCATGGAGCATTGTGATGACAAGCGTCATGGAGCTTTGTGATGACAAGGGCATGGAGCAATGTGATGAGAGGTTTCATGGAGCTTTGTGATGACAATGGCATGGAGCATTGTGATTCCAAGGGTCATGGAGCTTTGTGATGACATAGGCCATGGAGCATTTTGATGACAAGGGCGTGGTGCATTGTGATGAGAAGGGCAGGGAGAATTGTGATGACAGGGTCATGGAGCAATTGGATGAAAAGGGTCATGGAACATTTTGATGACAATGTTTATGGAACATTGTGATGTTAGGGGTCATGGAGCATTGTGATGAAAAGGGTCATGGAGCATTGTGATGACAGGGGTTATGGAACATTGTGATGTCAGGGGTCATGTAGCATTGTGATGATAAGAGCATGTAGCATTGTTGTGACAAGGGTCATGGAACATTGGGATGACAGGGTGGAGGGAGTATTGTGTTGACTAGTGATGGAACATTTTGATATCTGTGGTGAGAGAGCATTTTGATGAGAGGTGCATGGAACATTGTGATGACAAGGCTGTGGAGCATTGTGATGAGAAACGCAGGGCACATTGTGATGACATGGGTCATGGAACATTGTGCTGACAAACGCATGGAGCATTGTGATGACAAGGTTTATAGAGCATTGTGATGACAACGATGTGGAGTAATGTGTTGACAAAGGCATGGAGCATTGTGTTGAAAAGGGTCACTGAGCATTGTGATGAAATGTTCATGGAGTGTTGTGGTCACAGGGGTCATGTAGCATTGTGATGATAAGAGCATGTAGCATTGTTGTGACAAGGGTCATGGAACATTGGGATGACAGGGTGGAGGGAGTATTGTGTTGACTAGTGATGGAACATTTTGATATCAGTGGTGAGAGAGCATTTTGATGAGAGGTGCATGGAACATTGTGATGACAAGGCTGTGGAGCATTGTGATGAGAAACGCAGGGCACATTGTGATGACATGGGTCATGGAACATTGTGCTGACAAACGCATGGAGCATTGTGATGACAAGGTTTATAGAGCATTGTGATGACAACGATGTGGAGCATTGTGATGACAAGCGCATGGCACATTTGATGCCATGTGTCATGGAGTAATGTGCTGACAAAGGCATGGAGCATTGTGATGAAAAGGGTCACTGAGCATTGTGATGAAATGTTCATGGAGTGTTGTGGTCACAAAGGTCACAGAGCCTTGTGATGTCGAGGTCATGGACCACTGTGATGACAAAGGTCATGAAGCATTGTGATGACTGGAGTCACGGAGCATTGTGATGACAGGGGTCATAGAGCTTTGTGATGAAAGGGCATGGAGCATTGTGATGACAGGGTCATGAAGCATTTTTCTGACAAGTTTCATGGATTATCGTGATGACAGTGGGCATGGTGCATTGTGATGACAAGGGCATGGAGCATTGTGATGAGAAGGTCATGGAGTATTGTGAAGAAGGGTGTCAGGGAGCATTGTGATGACATATGTCATGGTCTATTGCAATGACAATGGAATGTAGCATTCTGATGCCAAGTGTCATGGAGGATGGTGATGACAAAGGTAATGGAGCATTATGATGACAAGGGCTTGGAGCATTGTGATGACAAGGGTCATGGCGCATTGTGATAACAAGGGCCATTGAGAATTTTGATGACATGTTCATGAAGCATTGTGATGACAATCACATGGAGCTTGCTATGACAGGTGTCATGGAGCATTGCGATGACAAGTGCATAGAGAATTGTGATGACAAAACATGTAACACTGTGATGAGAAGTATCATGGAGCATAGTGATGCCAAGAACGTGGTGAATTGTGATGAAAGGGGACATGGAGCATTGTGATGACCAGGGCATGGAGCATTGTGATTGCAAGACCGTGGAGCACTGTGATGAGAAGACCATGGATAATTGTGATGACGAGCGTCATGGAACACTGTAATGACAAGGGGTATAGAGCATTGTGATGACAGTGGTCATGGAGCATTGTGATGACCGGGGACATGGAGCATTGTGATGACTGGGGACATGGAGCATTGTGATGACCAGGGATTGGAGCCTTGTGATGGCAAGGTCGTGGAGCACTGTGATGAGAAGATCATGGATAATTGTGTTGACGAGTGTCATGGAGCACTGTAATGACAAGGGGTATAGAGCATTGTGATGACAGTGGTCATGGAGCATTGTGATGACCGGGTACATGGAGCATTGTGATGTCCAAGGCATGGAGCATTGTGATGAAAACGGCATGGTGCATTTTGATGAAAAAGGCATGGAGCCTTTTTGTGACAGGGTTCAAGGAGCATTCTGATGACAAGTGTCAGGGAGCATTGTGATGACAAGTGTATCGAGAATTGTGATGACAAAGGTCATGGAGCATTGTGATGACAATGGCTTGGAGCATTGTGATGACAAGGGTCAGGGAGCATTGTGCTGACAAGTGCATGGAAAATTGTGATGACAAGGGACATGGAGCATTCTGATGACAAGCTTGTGGAGTATTTTGATGACAATGGCATGGAGCATTGTGATGAAAACGGCATGGTGCATTTTGATGAAAAAGGCATGGAGCCTTTTTGTGACAGGGTTCAAGGAGCATTCTGATGACAAGTGTCAGGGAGCATTGTGATGACAAGTGTATCGAGAATTGTGATGACAAAGGTCATGGAGCATTGTGATGAAAAGGGCATGGAGTATTGTGATGACAGGCATCATGGAGCATTGTGATGACAAGTGTTATGGAACATTGTGATCACAAGGGTTTGGAGCATTGTGATGACAGAGGTCATGGATCATTTTGATTTCAAGGAGCATGGAGCATTGTGATGGCAAGGGCATGGAGCAATGTGATCCCAAGGTTCATGGAGGATTGTGATGGCAATGGTAATGGAGTATTGTGATGACAAGTGCATAGAACATTGTAATGACAAGGTCATGTAGCATTTTGCTGACAAAGGCATGGAGCATTGTGATGACAGGTGTCATGGAGCACTGTGATGACAAGCGTCACGGAGCATTGTGATTACAGGGGTCATGGAGCATTGGGATGACAAGGGCATGCATCATTGTGATGACAAGTGTCATGGAGCATTGGGCTGAAAATGTTCATGGAGTATTGTGATGACAGGGGTCATGGAGCATTGTGATGACTAGAGAATGGAGCATTGTGATGACAAGAGTCCCGGATCATTGTGTTGTCAGGTGATATTGAGCGTTGTGATGACTGCGGTCATGGAGAATTGTGATGATATTGGTCATGGAGCATTGTGATGAGAAGGTCATGGAGCATTGGGCTGAAAATGTTCATGGAGTATTGTGATGACAGGGGTCATGGAGCATTGTGATGATAAGGGAATGGGGCATTTTGATGACAATGTCCTGGAGCATTGTGATGAGAAGACCATGGAGCCTTGTGATGACAAGTCTCATGGAGCATTCTGATGAAAAGGGGCATGGACCATTGTGATTACAGGGTTCTTGGAGCATTGTGATGACAAGGGCATGGAGCATTGTGATGAGAAGGCCATGGAGCATTCTGATGACATGCATCATGGAGCTTTGTGATGACAAGGTCATGGAGCATTGTGATTACAGGGGTCTTGGAGCATTGTGATGAAAATGGCATGGATCATTGTGATGAAAAAGGCATGGAGCCTTGTCATGAAAGGGTTCAGGGAGCATACTGATGGCAAGAGTCAGGGAGCATTGTGATGACATGTGTATTGCGCATTGTGATGACAAATGTCATGGGGCATTGTGATGAGAAGTCCATGGATAATTGTGATGACTAGCGTCATGGGGTATTGTGATGACAAGTGTTATGGAACATTGTGATCACAAGGGTTTGGAGCATTGTGATGACAGAGGTCATAGAGCATTTTGATTTCATTGTGATGACAAGAGCATGAAGCATTATGATGATGGGCATGGTGCATTGTGATGACAGGGTTCATGGAGCATTGTGATGAAAGGTGGCATGGAGCTTTGGTCTGACAAGTTTCATGGATTATTTTGATGACAGTGGGCATGGCACATTGTGATGACAAGGGCATGGAGCATTGTGATGACAAGGTCATGGAGTATTGTGAAGACAGGTGTCAGGGAGCATTGTGATGACATATGTCATGTTCCATTGTGATGACAATAGCACGGAGCATTGTGATGCCAAGTGTCATGGAGGATTGTTGTGACAAAGGTAAAGGAGAATTGTGATGATAAGCGCATGGAGCATTGAGATGACAAGGGCCATTGATAATTTTAATGTCCATGTCGTGAAACATTGTGATGACAAGCGCATGGAGCTTCCTATGACAGGGGTCATGGAGCATTGCGATGACAAGTGCATGGAGTATTGTTATGACAAGAGCATATAACATTGTGATGAGAAGTGCCATGGAGCATTGTGATGACAAGGACGTGGAGAAGTGTGAGGACAAGGGACATTGAACTTTGAGATGACCAGGGCATGGAGCATTGTGATGGCAAAACCGTGGAGCATTGTGATGAGAAGACCTTGGGTAACTGTGATGATGAGCATCATGGAGCACTGTAATGACAAGGGGCATGAAGCATTCTGATGACAGGTGTCAGGGAGCATTGTGATGACAGGGGTCATGGAGCATTGTGATGACAAGGGCATGAAGCATTGTGATGACAAGTGTACGGAACATTGTGATGAAAAGTGCCATTGAGAATTTTGATGATAAAGTCGTGAAGCATTGTGATGACAAACACTTGGAGCTTGCTATGACAGGGGTCATGGAACATTGCAATGACAAGTGCATGGAGAATTGTGATGAAACGAGCATGTAACTTTGTGATGAGAACTGTCATGTAGCATTGTGATGACAAGTACGTGGAGAATTGTTATGACAAGGGACATGGAGCATTTTGATAACCAGGGAATGGAACATTGTGATGACAGTGGTCATGGAGCATTATTATGACGAGGGCCATGGTGCATTCTGATATAAGATATCACTTATGAAGGGAATGTAAACCTGGCTACATATGAACTGAATTAGGAAAGAGAACAGAGTCTCAGATTTAGAAAACACTCTTATGCTTGCTTAAGGGTGAAGGAGAGGTGGCGAGACACACAAAACAAGAGTTTGATATTAACACAGGTACCGTTCCATAATGCAAATACAGAAGAGACAAGCCCGACTCCTTCCTCAGTGAATGGGACTCAACACCCCTATTCCCCACAGAGAAATATATCTGACTAGTAAGGATCTTAAAACCTATGTATTGATATGTCTCCATAAGGGAACCAAGTGTGTCTAGAATGACATAAGCACGGCAGTGAGAATCAGCTCAAACCCACTATAAAAAGGAATTTCAAAACAAACAAACAAAAAAAAACAGTGAAATTCTTACACAACACCTTCAGGGGTTCTGATGAAACTTGGAATGACCCTATCTACAACAACAGCTGGACGTGGCATAAGGCTGTTCACCTGGGACTGAGAGGATTGGTGAGATTGGGTGAGAAAATGCAGATGCTTTAAAGCAATAATGCCTGCCACTGATTCCATGGTTCCCAACTCTCCAGGTAGAAGGGAATATCACTACAGTTATAACATGTATGGGAAACCTAGAGAATGGACACCCTCTGATGGTGAAAGGTTTCTAAAACTCTACTAATTTTTTTCTCTCCATGTGCTCCAGCTTGACATTCCAACTGCTTTAATATCAATCTCCCAACTTGGAGAGTCAGCCCCTATAACATCCTGGTTCGCACAGTTGGCACATTGTGCAGAGGATATAAGGGAAGAGGGAGAACCAATGAGAGAGTAGCTGTAGGCATTTGGACGGCCACATGTCACTCTAATTTCCCGTCACGAAGAAGAATTAACCAAACTCTCAGCCTGCCCCACCCCCATAACTAGTATAGGTCCTGAAGCAAAATTGTGGGTTTGCGGTCAGCTCACAAAAACACAAGTTGAAAAATGGAGCTCAGGGGCACAGCAATTCACTAACTTGCAGAGTTATACAGGACTACTCTCTTCCAAAAATCTGTTGAGGAAAAGCCATGAGGCGGACTTGAAAATGAGGGAGATTTGCACGAAACAGATTTCCAGAAGTACATTGGAATCACCTTTAAACACAGGAAAAGCATCACAACTTCGACAATTATAGAATTGTCCATAAAGGGCGCATGCGTTTTCTCCTGAATATATTCAGGAGAAAACGCATACACCCATTTTGGCCAACCAAGCAACCACACAATGCAAATCTGCACTACAAAGAAGTATCACTTTCCACCAGTCAAAAGGGATATCCGTAAAATGTGTAAAAACCAGAAAGGCAAGAGGGACTCTGGAGAACAGGGAGCCTTGTTATGCTGATGGGTGGGATGCAGATTGCCAACAGCCACTCTGGAGGAGTGCATTGTGTTCCCTAAAAGAATTAAACAACAGAGCTTCACAACCCAAGGCACTTCCAGTCATGGGAATATAACTTGGGGAAATTGAAAATCAATAAGACACAGCCAACCCAAAATATAGGGCAGCACTGCTTACAAGAACCTTGACTTCGGGACACCTTAAATATCCCAGGAAAGACAAAAATAGTAAAGAAATTGTGGTACATACGTACGATGGAATATCCCTCAGGCATGAAATCAATGTCATAAGGCCAGTAGCAGCATAATGAGTGGATTCATGTACGATGATTGTAACTGAAATAAGTCACACAGAAAAAGAAACTTATCATAAGATATCACTTATGAAGGTCTTGTAAACATAGCTACATATGAACTGAATTAGGAAAGAGAAGAGTCTCACATTTAGAAAACACTCTTATGCCTGCTCAAGAGGAAAGGAGAGGTGGGGTGATGCATAAAACCAGAGTTTGATATTAGCACAGGTACGGTTGCATAATCCAAATACAAAATAGACAAGACCTACTCTTTCCTCACTGAACGGGGCTCAACACCCCTATTCCCTGCAGAGTAGTATATCTGACTAGTAAGAATCTTAAAACCTATGTATTGATATGTCTCCATAAGGTAACCAAGTGTGTCTAGAACGACATAAACACGGCATAGAGAATCAGCTCAAACCCACTATAAAAATGAATTTCAAAACAAAACAAATAAACAGTGAAATTCTTACACAATATCTTCAGGGGTTCTGATGAAACTTAGAATGACCCTATCTACAACGACAGCTGGATGTGGCATAAGGCTGGTCACTTGGGACTGAGAGGATTGGTGAGATTGGGTGAGAAAATGCAGACCGTTTAAAGCAATAATACCTGGCACCCATTCCATGGGTCCCAACTCTCCAGGTAGAAGGGAATATCACTACAGTTATAACATGTATGGGCAACCTAGAGAATGGACACCATCTGATGGTGAAAGGTTTCTAAAACTCTACTAATTATTTTCTCTCCTTGTGCACCAGTTTGACATTCCAACTCCTTTAGTATCAATCTCCCAAATTGGAGAGTCAGCACCTATAACCTCCTGGTTCGCACAGTTGGCACGTTGTGCAGAGGATATAAGGGAAGAGGGAGAAACAATTAGAGAGTAGCTGTAGGCATTTGGATGGCCACATGTCACTCTAAATTCCCGTCACGAAGAAGAATTAACAAACTCTGAGCCAGCCCCCCCAATGGAACCAGTATAGGTCCTGAAGCAAAATTGTGGATTGGCAGTCAGCTCACAAAAACGCGAGTTGAAAAATGGAGCTCAGGGGCACAGCAATTCACTAACTTGCAGAGTTATAAAGGACTACTCTCTTCCAAAAATCTGTTGAGAGAAAGCCATGAGGCGGACTTGAAAATGAGGCAGAAGTGCACGGAACAGATTTCCAGAAGTACATTGGAATCGCCTTTAAACACAGGAAAAGCATCACAACTACAACAATTATGGAATTGTCCATAAAGGGCGCATGCGTTTTCTCCTGAATATATTCAGGAGAAAACGCATATGCCCATTTTGGCCAACCAAGCAACCGCACAATGCAAATCTGCACTACAAAGAAGTATCACTTCCAACCGGTCAAAAGGGACATCCGTAAAATGTGTAAAAACAAGAAAGGCAAGACAGGATCTGGAGAACAGGGAGCCTTCTTATGCGGATGGGTGGGATGTAAATTGCCAACAGCCACTCTGGAGGAGTGCATTGTGTTCCCAAAAAGAAGTAAACAACAGTGCTTCACAACCTAAGGCACTTCCAGTCACGGGAATATACCTTGGGAAAATTGAAAATCAATAAGACACAGCCACCCCAAAGTTTATGGCAGCACTGCTTACAAGAACCTCGACTTCAGGACACCTTATAAATCCCAGGAAAGACAAAAATGGTAAAGAAATTGTGGTACATACGTATGATGGAATATCCCTCAGCCATGAAGTCAATGTCATAAGACCAGTAGCAGCATAATGACGGGATTCATGTACGATGATTCTAACTGAAAAAATCACACAGAAAAAGAAACTTATCATAAGATATCACTTATAAAGGGTATATAAACATGGCTACACATGGAAGGAATTAGGAAAGGGAACAGTGTCTCATATTTAGAAACACTCTTATGCATGTTTAAGGGGAAAGCAGAGGTGGGGTGATGAATAAAACCAGAGTTTGATGTTAGCACAGGTACGGTCCCATAATCCAAATACAGAATAGACAAGACCTACTACTTCCTCAGTGAACGGGACTCAAAACCCCATATTTCCCGCAGAGGAATATATCTTACTAGTAAGAATCTTAAAACCTATGTATTGATATGTCTCTGTAAGGGAATCAAGTGTGACTAGACTGGCATAAACATGGCAGCGAGAATCAGCTCAAACCCACTATAAAAAGGAAATTCAAAAACAAAACAAAAAACAGAGAAATTCTTTACAATTCTTTCAGGGTCTCTGATGAAACCTGGAATGACCCTATCTACAACGACAACTGGATGTGGCATAAGGCTTGACACTTGGGACTGAGAGGGTTGGTGAGAGTGGGTGAGCAAATGCAGACCCTTTAAAACAATAATATGTGGCACCCATTCCATGGGTCTCAACTCTCCAAGTTGAAGGAAGTATTACTACAGCTATAACATGTACGGAAAACCTAGAGAACGGACACACTGTGAATACGAAGGTTTCTAAAACTCAAAGAATAGTCCCTCTCCTGGTGCTCCGGTTTGACTTTCCAACTGCTTTATTATCAGTCTCCCAACTTGAAGAGACAGCTACTTTAACCTGCTGATTCGCACAGGTTGCCAATTTGGCAGAGGATGAAAGGGAAGAGGGAGAACCAATGAGAGAGTAGCTGTTAGGTATCTGGACGGGCACATGTCACTCTAATTTCCCGGTAGGAAGAAGAATTAACAAAAGTCTCAGCCACCCACCGGGAACCAGTATAGGTCCTGAACCAAAATTTTGGACTTGCGTTCAGCTCACAAAAAACGAGTTGAAAAATGGAGCTCAGGGGCACAGCAATTCAAATAGTGGCAGAGTAATAAAGGACAACAACCGTCCAAAAATCTGTTGAGGGAAGGAAACGAGGCGGATTTGAAAGGCAGGCAGAATAGCAGGAAACAGATTTCAAGAGGTACGTTGGAATCGCCTTTAAAGCACAGGAACAGGGGCGCAACTTCGACAATAATGCACTTGGCAAAAAAGGGTGTATGCGTTTTCACCTGAATATATTCAGGAGAAAACGCATACGCCCTTTTTGGCCAAGCAAGCAAGCGGGCAATGCAAATCTCCACTACAAAGAAGTATCACTTCCCACCGGTCAAAAGGGACATCCACAAAATGTGTAAAAACCAGAAAGGCAAGACAGGCCCTGGAGAACAGGGAGCCTTGTTATGCTGATGGGCGGGATGTAACTTGGCAACTGCCTCTCTGGAGGAGTGCATTGTGTTCCCTAAAACAAGTAAAGAACAGAGCTACAGAGCCAAGGGCACTTCCAGTCTGGGAATATACCTTGGGAAAACTGAAAATCAATAAGACAGAGCCACCCCAAAATTTAGGGCTGCACTGCTTACAAGGACCTCAACTTGGGTACACCTTAAATATCCCAGGAAATATAAAAATGGTTCAAAAAATTGTGGTACTTACGTACGATGGAATATCCCTCAGCCATGAAATCAATGTCATAAGACCAGTAGCAGCAAAATGGGTGGATTCAGGTACGATGATTCTAAGTGAAATAAGTCACACAGAAAAAGAAACTTATCATAAGATATCACTTATGAAGATCCTGTAAACATGGCTACACTTGAACTGAGTTAGGAAAGAGAACAGTGTCTCACATTTAGAAAACACTCTTATGTCTGCTTAAGGGGGAAGGAGAGGTGGGGTGATGCATAAAACCAGAGTTTGATATAAGCACAGGTACCCTTCCAAAAACCACCTATGGAATAGAAAAGACCTACACCTTCCTCAGTGAAAGGGACTCAAAACCCCATAGTTCCCGCAGAGGAATATATCTGACTAGTAAGAATCTTAAAACCTATGTATTGATATGTCTCCATAAGGGAATCAAGGGTGTCTAGAATGGCATAAACATGGCAGCGAGAATCAGCTCAAACCCACTATAAAAAGGAATTTCAAAAACAAAACAAAAAAACTGGGAAATTCTTTACAATTCCTTCAGGGTCTCTGATGAAACCTGGAATGACCCTATCTACAACGACAGCTGGATGTGGCATAAGGCTGGACACTTGGGACTGAGACGATTGGTGAGATTGGGTGAGCAAATGCAGACCCTATAAAGCAATAATGCATGGCACCCATTCCATGGGTCCCAACTCCCCAGGTTGAAGGGAATATTACTACAGTTATAACATGTACGGGAAACCTAGAGAACGGACACACTGTGAATATGAAAGGTTTCTAAAACTCAACAAATAGTCCCTCTCCTGGTGCTCCGTTTTGACTTTCCATCTGCTTTACTATCAATCTGCCAACTTGGAGAGACAGCCCCTTTAACCTTCTGGTTCGCACAGGTTTCCAATTTGGCAGAGGATGAAAGGGAAGAGGGAGAACCAATGAGAGAGTAGCTGTTAGGCATTTGGACGGGCACATATCACTCTAACTTCCCGGCAGGAAGAAGAATTAACCAAAGTCTCAGCCCCCCACCGGGAACCAGAATAGTTCCTGAACCGAAATTTTGGACTTGCGGTCAGCTCATCAAAAACGAGATGAAAAATGGAGCTCAGGGGCACAGCAATTCACAAACTGGCCGAGTAATAAAGGACAACTATCGTCCAAAAATCTGTTGAGGGAAGGCAACGAGGCGGACTTGAAAGCGAGGCAGAATAGCAGAAAACAGATTTAAAGAGGTACGTTGGAATCGCCTTTAAAACACAGGAAGAGGGGCATGACTTCGACAATGATGCACTTGCCCAAAAAGGGTGTATGCGTCTTCTCCTGAATATATTCAGGAGAAAACGCATACGCCCTTTTTGGCCAAGCAAGCAAGCGGGCAATGCAAATCTGCACTACAAAGAAGAATCACTTCCCACCGGTCAAAAGGGACATCCACAAAATGTGTAAAAACCAGAAAGGCAAGACAGGCCCTGGAGAACAGGGAGCCTTGTTATGCTGATGGGCGGGATGTAAATTGCCAACTGCCTCTCTGGGGGAGTGCATTGTGTTCCCTAAAACAAGTAAAGAACAGAGCTACAGAGCCAAGGGCACTTCCAGTCTAGGGAATATACCTTGGGAAAACTGAAAATCAATAAGACAGAGCCACCCCAAAATTTAGGGCTGCACTGCTTACAAGGATCTCAACTTGGGTACACCTTAAATATCCCAGGAAATATAAAAATGGTTCAAAAAATTGTGGTACTGACGTACGATGGAATATCCCTCAGCCATGAAATCAATGTCATAAGACCAGTAGCAGCAAAATGGGTGGATTCAGGTACGATGATTCTAAGTGAAATAAGTCACACAGAAAAAGAAACTTATCGTAAGATATCACTTATGAAGATCCTGTATACATGGCTACAATTGAACTGATTTGGGAAAGAGAGCAGTGTCTAACATTTAGAAAACACTCATGCCTGCTTAAAGGGGAAGGAGAGGTGGGGTGATGCATAAAACCAGAGTTTGATATAAGCACAGGTACCGTTCCAAAAACCACCTATGGAATAGACAAGACCTACACCTTCCTCAGTGAAAGGGACTCAAAACCCCATATTTCCCGCAGAGGAATATATCTGACTAGTAAGAATCTTAAAACCTATGTATTGATATGTCTCCATAAGGGAATCAAGTGTGTCTAGACTGGAATAAACATGGCAGCGAGAATCAGCTCAAACCCACTATAAAAAGGAATTTCAAAAACAAAACGAAAAAACTGGGAAATTCTTTACAATTCCTTCAGGGTCTCTGATGAAACCTGGAATGACCCTATCTACAGCGACAGCTAGATGTGGCATAAGGCTGGACACTTGGGACTGAGAGGATTGGTGAGATTTGTTGATCAAATGCAGACCCTTTAAAGCACAAATGCCTGGCACCCATTCCATGGGTCCCAACTCTCCAGGTTGAAGGGAATATTACTACAGTTAAAACATGTACGGGAAACCTAGAGAATGGACACACTGTGAATACAATAAGTTTCTAAAACTCAACGAATAGTCCCTCTCCTGGTGCTCCGGTTTGACTTTCCATCTGCTTTACTATCAACCTCCCAACTTGGAGAGACAGCCCCTTTAACCTCCTGGTTCGCACAGGTTGCCAATTTGGCAGAGGATGAAAGGGAAGAGGGAGAACCAAAGAGAGAGTAGCTGTTAGGCATTTGGACGGGCACATATCACTGTAATTTCCCGGCAGGAAGAAGAATTAACCAAAGTCTCAGCCACCCTCCAGGAACCAGTATAGGTCCTGAACCAAAATTTTGGACTTGCGGTCAGCTCACCAAAAACGAGTTGAAAAATGGAGCTCAGGGGCACAGCAATTCACAAACTGGCCGAGTAATAAAGGACAACTATCGTCCAAAAATCTGTTGAGGGAAGGCAACGAGGCGGACTTGAAAGCGAGGCAGAATAGCAGGAAACAGATTTCAAGAGGTACGTTGGAATCGCCTTTAAAGCACAGGAAGATGGGCACAACTTCGACAATGATGCACTTGGCCAAAAAGGGCGTATGCGTTTTCTCCTGAATATATTCAGGAGAAAACGCATACGCCCTTTTTGGCCAAGCAAGCAAGCGGGCAATGCAAATCTGCACTACAAAGAAGTATCACTTCCCACCGGTCAAAAGGGATATCCACAAAAATATGTAAAAACCAGAAAGGCAAGACAGGCCCTGGAGAACAGGGAGCCTTGTTATGCTGATGGGCAGGATGTAAATTGCCAACTGCCTCTCTGTAGGAGTACATGGTGTTCCCTAAAACAAGTAAAGAACAGAGCTACAGAGCCAAGGGCACTTCCAGTCTAGGGAATATACCTTGGGAAAACTGAAAATCAATAAGACAGAGCCACCCCAAAATTTAGGGCTGCACTGCTTACAAGGATCTCAACTTGGGTACACATTAAATATCCCAGGAAATATAAAAATGGTTCAAAAAATTGTGGTACTGACGTACGATGGAATATCCCTCAGCCATGAAATCAATGTCATAAGACCAGTAGCAGCAAAATGGGTGGATTCAGGTACGATGATTCTAAGTGAAATAAGTCACACAGAAAAAGAAACTTATCGTAAGATATCACTTATGAAGATCCTGTATACATGGCTACAATTGAACTGATTTGGGAAAGAGAGCAGTGTCTAACATTTAGAAAACACTCTTATGCCTTCTTAAGGGGGAAGGAGAGGTGGGGTGATGCATAAAACCAGAGTTTGATATAAGCACAGGTACCGTTCCAAAAACCACCTATGGAATAGACAAGACCTACACCTTCCTCAGTGAAAGGGACTCAAAACCCCATATTTCCCGCAGAGGAATATATGTGACTAGTAAGAATCTTAAAACCTATGTATTGATATGTCTCCATAAGGGAATCAAATGTGTCTAGACTGGAATAAACATGGCAGCGAGAATCAGCTCAAACCCACTATAAAAAGGAATTTCAAAAACAAAACGAAAAAACTGGGAAATTCTTTACAATTCCTTCAGGGTCTCTGATGAAACCTGGAATGACCCTATCTACAACGACAGCTAGATGTGGCATAAGGCTGGACACTTGGGACTGAGAGGATTGGTGAGATTTGTTGATCAAATGCAGACCCTTTAAAGCACAAATGCCTGGCACCCATTCCATGGGTCCCAACTCTCCAGGTTGAAGGGAATATTACTACAGTTATAACATGTACGGGAAACCTAGAGAATGGACACACTGTGAATACAATAGGTTTCTAAAACTCAACGAATAGTCCCTCTCCTGGTGCTCCGGTTTGACTTTCCATCTGCTTTACTATTAACCTCCCAACTTGGAGAGACAGCCCCTTTAACCTCCTGGTTCGCACAGGTTGCCAATTTGGCAGAGGATGAAAGGGAAGAGGGAGAACCAATGAGAGATTAGCTGTTAGGCATTTGGACGGGCACATATCACTGTAATTTCCCAGCAGGAAGAAGAATTAACCAAAGTCTCAGCCACCCTCCAGGAACCAGTATAGGTCCTGAACCAAAATTTTGGACTTGCGGTCAGCTCACCAAAAACGAGTTGAAAAATGGAGCTCAGGGGCACAGCAATTCACAAACTGGCGGAGTAATAAAGGACAACTATCGTCCAAAAATCTGTTGAGGGAAGGCAACGAGGCGGACTTGAAAGCGAGGCAGAATAGCAGGAAACAGATTTCAAGAGGTACGTTGGAATCGCCTTTAAAGCACAGGAAGATGGGCACAACTTCGACAATGATGCACTTGGCCAAAAAGGGCGTATGCGTTTTCTCCTGAATATATTCAGGAGAAAACGCATACGCCCTTTTTGGCCAAGCAAGCAAGCGGGCAATGCAAATCTGCACTACAAAGAAGTATCACTTCCCACCAGTCAAAAGGGATATCCACAAAAATATGTAAAAACCAGAAAGGCAAGACAGGCCCTGGAGAACAGGGAGCCTTTTTACGCTGATGGGCGGGATGTAAATTGCCAACTGCCTCTCTGTAGGAGTACATGGTGTTCCCTAAAACAAGTAAAGAACAGAGCTACAGAGCCAAGGGCACTTCCAGTCTATGGAATATACCTTGGGAAAACTGAAAATCAATAAGACAGAGCCACCCCAAAATTTAGGGCTGCACTGCTTACAAGGACCTCAACTTGGGTACACCTTAAATATCCCAGGAAATATAAAAATGGTTCAAATTTGTGGTACTTGCGTACGATGGAATATCCCTCAGCCATGAAATCAATGTCATAAGACCAGTAGCAGCAAAATGGGTGGATTCAGGTACGATGATTCTTAGTGAAATAAGTCACACAGAAAAAGAAACTTATCATAAGATATCACTTATGAAGATCCTGTAAACATGGCTACACTTGAACTGAGTTAGGAAAGAGAGCAGTGTCTCACACTTAGAAAACACTCTTATGCCTGCTTAAGGGGGAAAGTGAGGTGGGGTGATGCATAAAACCAGAGTTTTATATAAGCACAGGTACCGCTCCAAAAACCAACTATGGAATAGACAAGACCTACACCTTCCTCAGTGAAAGGGACTCAAAACCCCATATTTCCCGCAGAGGAATATATCTGACTAGTAAGAATCTTAAAACCTATGTATTGATATGTCTCCGTAAGGGAATCAAGTGTGTCTAGACTGGCATAAACATGGCAGCGAGAATCAGCTCAAACCCACTATAAAAAGGAATTTCAAAAACAAAACAAAAACCTGGGAAATTCTTTACAATTCCTTCAGGGTCTCTGTTGAAACCTGGAATGACCCTATGTACAACAACAGCTGGATGTGGCATAAGGCTGGACACTTGGGACTGAGAGGATTGGTGAGATTGGGTGAGCAAATGCAGACCCTTTAAAGCAATAATGCATAGCACCCATTCCATGGTTCCCAACTCTCCAGGTTGAAGGGAATATTACTACAGTTATAACATGTACGGGAAACCTAGAGAACGGACACACTGTGAATACGAAAGGTTTCTAAAACTCAACGAATAATCCCTCTCCTGGGGCTCAGGTTTGACTTTCCATCTGCTTTACTATCAACTTCCCAACTTGGAGAGACAGACCCTTTAACCTCCTGGTTCGCACAGGTTGCCAATTTGGCAGAGGATGAAAGGAAAGAGGGAGAACCAATGAGAGAGTAGCAGTTAGGCATTTGGACGGGCACATATCACTGTAATTTCCCGGCAGGAAGAAGAATTAACCAAAGTCTCAGCCCCCCACCAGGAACCAGTATAGGTCGTGAACCTAAATTTTGGACTTGCGGTCAGCTCACCAAAAACGAGTTGAAAATGGAGCTCAGGGGCACAGCAATTCACAAACTGGCCGAGTAATAAAGGAGAACTATCGTCCAAAAATCTGTTGAGGGAAGGCAACGAGGTGCACTTGAAAGCGAGGCAGAATAGCAGAAAACAGATTTCAAGAGGTACGTTGGAAACGCTTTTGAAGCACAGGAAGAGGGGCACAACTTCGACAATGATGCACTTGGCCGAAAAGGGCATATGCGTTTTCTCCTGAATATATTCAGGAGAAAACACATATGCCCTTTTTGGCCAAGCAAGCAAGCGGGCAATGAAAATCTGCACTACAAAGAAGTATCACTTCCCACCGGTCAAAAGGGACATCCACAAAATGTGTGAAAACCAGAAAGGCAAGACAGGCCCTGGAGAACAGGGAGCCTTGTTATGCTGATGGGCGGGATGTAAATTGCCAACTGCCTCTCTGGGGGAGTGCATTGTGTTTCCTAAAACAAGTAAACAGCAGAGCTACCGAGCCAAGGGCACTTCCAGTCTAGGGAATATACCTTGGGAAAACTGAAAATCAATAAGACAGAGCCAACCCAAAATTTAGGGTTGCACTGCTTACAAGGACCTCAACTTGGGTACACCTTAAATATCCCAGGAAATATAAAAATGGTTCAAAAAATTGTGGTACTTACGTACGATGGAATATCCCTCAGCCATGAAATCAATGTCATAAGACCAGTAGCAGCAAAATGGGTGGATTCAGGTATGATGATTCTAAGTGAAATAAGTCACACAGAAAAAGAAACTTATCATAAGATATCACTTATGAAGATCCTGTACACATGGCTACACTTGAACTGAGTTAGGAAAGAGAACAGTGTCTCACATTTAGAAAACACTCTTATGCCTGCTTAAGGGGGAAAGAGAGGTGGGGTGATGCATAAAACCAGAGTTTGATATAAGCACAGGTACCGTTCCAAAAACCAACTATGGAATAGACAAGACCTACACCTTCCTCAGTGAAAGGGACTCAAAACCCCATATTTCCCACAGAGGAATATATCTGACTAGTAAGAATCTTAAAACCTATGTATTGATATGTCTCCGTAAGGCAATCAAGTGTGTCTAGACTGGCATAAACATGGCAGCGAGAATCAGCTCAAATCCAGTATAAAAAGGAATTTCAAAAACAAAACAAAAAATCTAGGAAATTCTTTACAATTCCTTCAGGGTCTCTGATGAATCCTGGAATGATCCTATCTACAACGACAGCTGGATGTGGCATAAGGCTGGACACTTGGGACTGAGAGGATTGGTGAGATTGGGTGAGCAAATGCAGACCCTTTAAAGCAATAATGTATGGCACCCATTCCAAGGGTCCCAACTCTCCAGGTTGAAGGGAATTTTAATACAGTTATAACACGTACGGGAAACCTAGAGAACGGACACACTGTGAATACGAAAGGTTTCTAAAACTCAACGAATAGTCCCTCTCCGGGTGCTCCGGTTTGACTTTCCAACTGCTTTACTATCAACCTCCCAACTTGGAGAGACAGCCCCTTTAACCTCCTGGTTCGCACAGGTTGCCAATTTGGCAGAGGATGAAAGGGAAGTGGGAGAACCAATGAGAGAGTAGCTGTTAGGCATTTGGACGGGCACATATCACTGTAATTTCCCGGCAGGAAGACGAATTAACCAAAGTCTCAGCCACCCACCGGGAACCAGTATAGGTCCTGAACCAAAATTTTGGACTTGTGGTCAGCTCACCAAAAACGAGTTGAATAATGGAGCTCAGGGGCACAGCAATTCACAAACTGGCAGAGTAATAAAGGACAACTATCATCCAAAAATCTGTTGAGGGAAGGCAACGAGGCGGACCTGAAACCGAGGCAGAAGAGCAGGAAACAGATTTCAAGAGGTACGTTGGAATCGCCTTTAAAGCACAGGAAGAGGGGCACAACTTCGACAATGATGCACTTGGCCAAAACGGGCGTATGTGTTTTCTCCTGAATATATTCAGGAGAAAACGCATACGCCCTTTTTGGCCAAGCAAGCAAGCGGGCAATGCAAATCTGCACTACAAAGAAGTATCACTTCCCACCGGTCAAAAGGGACATCCACAAAATGCGTAAAAACCAGAAAGGCAAGACAGGCCCTGGAGAACAGGGAGCCTTGTTATGCTGATGGGCGGGATGTAAATTGCCAACTGCCTCTCTGGAGAAGTACATTGTGTTCCCTAAAACTAGTAAACAACAGAGCTACAGAGCCAAGGGCACTTCCAGTCTAGGGAATATACCTTGGGAAAACTGAAAATCAATAAGACAGAGCCACCCCAAAATTTAAGGCTGCACTGCTTACAAGGACCTCAACTTGGGTACACCTTAAATATCCCAGGAAATATAAAAATGTTTCAAAAAATTGTGGTACTTACGTACGATGGAATATCCCTCAGCCATGAAATCAATCTCATAAGACCAGTAGCAGCAAAATGGGTGGATTCAGGTACGGTGATTCTAACTGAAATAAGTCACACAGAAAAAGAAACTTATCATAAGATATCACTTATGAAGATCCTGTACACATGGCTACACTTGAACTGAGTTAGGAAAGAGAACAGTGTCTCACATATAGAAAACACTCTTATGCCTGCTTAAGGGGGAAGGAGAGGTGGGGTGATGCATAAAACCAGAGTTTGATATAAGCACAGGTACCGTTCAAAAACCAACTATGGAATAGACAAGACCTATACCTTCCTCAGTGAAAGGGACTCAAAACCCCATATTTCCCGCAGAGGAATATATCTGACTAGTAAGAATCTTAAAACCTATGTATTGATATGTCTCCGAAAGGAAATCAAGTGTGTCTAGACTGACATAAACATGGCAGCGAGAATCAGCTCAAACCCACTATAAAAAGGAATTTCAAAAACAAAACAAAAAAACTGGGAAATTCTTTACAATTCCTTCAGGGTCTCTGATGAAACCTGGAATGACCCTATCTACAACGACAGCTGGATGTGGCATAAGGCTGGACACTTGGGACTGAGACGATTGGTGAGATTGGGTGAGCAAATGCAGACCCTTTAAAGCAATAATGCATGGCACCCATTCTATGGGTCCCAACTCTCCAGGTTGATGGGAATATTACTACAGCTATAACATGTACGGGAAACCTAGAGAACGGACACACTGTGAATACGAAAGGTTTCTAAAACTCAACGAATAGTCCCTCTCCTGGTGCTCCGGTTTGACTTTACACCTGCTTTACTATCATCCTCCCATCTTGGAGAGACAGCCCCTTTAACCTCCTGGTTCGCACAGGTTGCCAATTTCGCAGAGGATGAAAGGGAAGAGGGAGAACCAATGAGAGAGTAGCTGTTAGGCATTTGAACGGGCACATATCACTGTAATTTCCCGGCAGGAAAAAGAATTAACCAAAGTCTCAGCCCCCCACCGGGCACCAGCATAGGTCCTGAACCAATATTTCGGACTTCCGGTCACCTCACAAAAAACGAGTTGAAAAATGGAGCTCAGGGGCACAGCAATTCACAAACTGGCCGAGTAATAAAGGACAACTATCGTCCAAAAATCTATTGAGGGAAGGCAACGAGGCGGACTTGAAAGCGAGGCAGAATAGCAGGAAACAGATTTTAAGAGGTACGTTGGAATCGCCTTTAAAGCACAGGAAGAGGGGCACAACTTCGACAATGATGCACTTGGCCAAAAAGGGCGTATGCGTTTTCTCCTGAATATATTCAGGAGAAAACGCATACGCCCTTTTTGGCCAAGCAAGCAAGCGGGCAATGCAAATCTGCACTACAAAGAAGTATCACTTCCCACCGGTCAAAAGGGACATCCACAAAATATGTAAAAACCAGAAAGGCAAGACAGGCCCTGGAGAACAGGGAGCCTTGTTATGCTGATGGGCGGGATGTAAATTGCCAACTGCCTCTCCGGAGGAGTACATTGTGTTCCCTAAAACAAGTAAAGAACAGAGCTACAGAGCCAAGAGCACTTCCAGTCTAGGGAATATACCTTGGGAAAACTGAAAATCAATAAGACAGAGCCACCCCAAAATTTAGGGCTGCACTGCTTACAAGGACCTCAACTTGGGTACACCTTAAATATCCCAGGAAATATAAAAATGGTTCAAAAAATTGTGGTACTTACGTACGATGGAATATCCCTCAGCCATGAAATCAATGTCATAAGACCAGTAGCAGCAAAATGGGTGGATTCAGGTACGATGATTCTAAGTGAAATAAGTCACAGAGAAAAAGAAACTTATCATAAGATATCACTTATGAAGATCCTGTACACATGGCTACACTTGAACTGAGTTAGGAAAGAGAACAGTGTCTCACATTTAGAAAACACTCTTATGCCTGCTTAAGGGGGAAGGAGAGGTGGGGTGATGCATAAAACCAGAGTTTGATATAAGCACAGGTACCGTTCCAAAAACCAACTATGGAATAGACAAGACCTACACCTTCCTCAGTGAAAGGGTCTGAAAACACCATATTTCCCGCAGAGGAATATATCTGACTAGTAAGAATCTTAAAACCTATGTATTGATATGTCTCCGTAAGGAAATCAAGTGTGTCTAGACTGGCATAAACATGGCAGCGAGAATCAGCTCAAACCCACGATAAAAAGGAATTTCAACAACAAAACAAAAAAACTGGGAAATTCTTTACAATTCCTTCAGGGTCTCTGATGAAACCTGGAATGACCCTATCTACAATGACAGCTGGATGTGGCATAAGGCTGGACACTTGGGAATGACAGGATTGGTGAGATTCAGTGAGCAAATGCAGACCCTTTAAAGAAATAATGCATGGCACCCATTCCATGGGTCCCAACTCTCCAGGTTGAAGGGAATATTACTACAGTTATAACATGTATGGGAAACCTAGAGAAGGGACACACTGTGAATACGAAAGGTTTCTAAAACTCAACGAATAGTCCCTCTCCTGGTGCTCCGGTTTGACTTTCCATCTGCTTTACTATCAACCTCCCAACTTGGAGAGACAGCCCCTTTAACCTCCTGTTTCGCACAGGTTTCCAATTTGGCAGAGGATGAAAGGGAAGAGGGAGAACCAATGAGAGAGTAGCTGTTAGGCATTTGGACGGGCACATATCACTGTAATTTCCCGGCAGGAAGAAGAATTAACCAAAGTCTCAGACACCCACCGGGAACCAGTATAGGTCCTGAACCAAAATTTTGGACTTGCGGTCAGCTCACCAAAAAGGAGTTGAAAAATGGAGCTCAGTGGCACAGCAATTCACAAACTGGCCGAGTAATAAAGGACAACTATCGTCCAAAAACCTGTTGACGGAAGGCAATGAGGCGGACTTGAAAGTGAGCTAGAATAGCAGGAAACAGATTTCAAGAGGTACGTTGGAATCGCCTTTAAAGCACAGGAAGAGGGGCACAACTTCGACAATGATGCACTTGGCCAAAAAGGGCGTATGCGTTTTCTCCTGAATATATTCAGGAGAAAACGCATACGCCCTTTTTGGCCAAGCAAGCAAGTGGGCAATGCAAATCTGCACTACAAAGAAGTAACACTTCCGACCGGTCAAAAGGGACATCCACAGAATGTGTAAAAAGCAGAAAGGCAAGACAGGCCCTGGAGAACAGGGAGCCTTGTTATGCTGATGGGCGGGATGTAAATTGCCAAATGCCTCTCTGGAGGAGTGCATTGTGTTCCCTAAAACAAGTAAAGAACAGAGCTACAGAGCCAAGGGAACTTCCAGTCTAGGGAATATACCTTGGGAAAACTGAAAATCAATAAGACAGAGCCACGCCAAAATTTAGGGCTGCACTGCTTACAAGGACCCCAACTTGGGTACACCTTAAATATCCCAGGAAATATAAAAATGGTTCAAAAAATTGTGGTACTTACGTACGATGGAATATCCCTCAGCCATGAAATCAATGTCATAAGACCAGTAGCAGCAAAATGGGTGGATTCAGATACGATGTTTCTAAGTGAAATAAGTCACACAGAAAAAGAAACTTATCATAAGATATCACTTATGAAGATCCTGTAAACATGGCTACACTTGAACTGAGTTAGGAAAGAGAACAGTGTCTCACATTTAGAAAACATTCTTATGCCTTCTTAATGGGGAAAGAGAGGTGATGTGATGCATAAAACCAGAGTTTGATATAAGCACAGGTACCGCTCCAAAAACCAACTATGGAATACCCAAGACCTACACCTTCCTCAGTGAAAGGGATTCAAAACACCATATTTCCCGCAGAGGAATATATCTGACTAGCAAGAATCTTAAACCTATGTATTGATATGTCTCCGTAAGGGATTCAAGTGTGTCTAGACTTTCATAAACATGGCAGCGAGAATCAGCTCAAACCCACGATAAAAAGGAATTACAAAAACAAAACAAAAAAACTGGGAAATTCTTTACAATTCCTTCAGAGTTTCTGTTGAAACCTGGAATGACCCTATCTACAATGACAGCTGGATGTGACATAAGGCTGGACACTTGGGACTGAGAGGTTTGGTGAGATTCAGTGAGCAAATGCAGACCCTTTAAAGTAATAATGCATGGCACACATTCCATGAGTCCCAACTCTCCAGGTTGAAGGGAATATTACTATAGCTATAACATGTACGGGAAACCTAGAGAACGGACACACTGTGAATACGAAAGGTTTCTAAAACTCAACGAATAGTCCCACTCCTGGTGCTCCTGTTTGACTTTCCACCTGCTTTACTATCAATCTCCCAACATGGAGAGACAGCCCCTTTAACCTCCTGGTTCGCACAGGTTGCCAATTTGGCAGAGGATGAAAGGGAAGAGGGAGAACCAATGAGAGAGTAGCTGTTAGGCATTTGGACGGGCACATATCACTGTAATTTCCCGGCAGGAAGAAGAATTAACCAAAGTCTCAGCCCCCCACCGGAAACCAGCATAGGTCCTGAACCAAAATTTTGGACTTGCGGTCAGGTCACCAAAAACGAGTTGAAAAATGGAGCTCAGGGGCACAGCAATTCACAAACTGGCCGAGTAATAAAGGAGAACTATCGTCCAAAAATCTGTTGAGGGAAGGCAACGAGCCGGACTTGTAAGCGAGGCAGAATAGCAGGAAACAGATTTCAAGAGGTACGTTGGAATCGCCTTTAAAGCACAGGAAGAGGGGCACAACTTCGACAATGATGCACTTGGCCAAAAAGGGCGTATGCGTTTTCTCCTGAATATATTCAGGAGAAAACGCATACGCCCTTTTTGGCCAAGCAAGCAAGCGGGCAATGCAAATCTGCACTACAAAGTAGTATCACTTCCCTCCGGTCAAAAGGGACATCCACAAAATGTGTAAAAACCAGAAAGGCAAGACAGGCCCTGGAGAACAGGGTGCCTTGTTATGCTGAAGGGTGGGATGTAAATTGCCCACTGCCTCTCTGGAGGAGTACATAGTGTTCCCTAAAACAAGTAAACAACAGAGCTATTGAGCCAAGGGCACTTCCAGTCTAGGGAATATACTTTGGGAAAACTGAAAATCAATAAGACAGAGCCACCCCAAAATTTAAGGCTGCACTGCTTACAAGGACCTCAACTTGGGTACACCTTAAATATCCCAGGAAATATAAAAATGGTTCAAAAAATTGTGGTACTTACGTACGATGGAATATCCCTCAGCCATGAAATCAATGTCATAAGACCAGTAGCAGCAAAATTGGTGGATTCAGGTACGATGATTCTAAGTGAAATAAGTCACACAGAAAAAGAAACTTATCATAAGATATCACTTATGAAGATGCTGTAAACATGGCTACACTTGAAATGAGTTAGGAAAGAGAACAGTGTCTCACATTTAGAAAACACTGTTATGCCTGCTTAAGGGGGAGAGAGAGGTGGGGTGATGCATAAAACCAGAGTTTGATATAAGCACAGGTACCGTTCCAAAAACCAACTATGGAATAGACAAGACCTACACCTTCCTCAGTGAAAGGGACTCAAAACACCATATTTCCCGCAGAGGAATATATCTGACTAGTAAGAATCTTAAAACCTATGTATTGATATGTCTCCGTAAGGGAATCAAGTGTGTCTAGACTGGCATAAACATGGCAGCGAGAATCAGCTCAAACCCACTATAAAAAGGAATTTCAAAAACAAAACAAAAAAACTGGGAAATTCTTTACAAATCCTTCAGAGTATCTGATGAAACCTGGAATGACCCTATCTACAACGACAGCTGGATGTGGCATAAGGCTGGACACTTGGTAGTGAGAGGATTGGTGAGATTGGGTGAGCAAATGCAGACCCTTTAAAGCAATTATGCATGGCACCCATTCCATGGGTCCCAACTCTCCAGGTTGAAGGGAATATTACTACAGCTATAACATGTACGGGAAACCTAGAGAACGGACACACTGTGAATACGAAAGGTTTCTAAAACTCAACGAATAGTCCCGCGCCTGGTGCTCCAGTTTGACTTTTCATCTGCTTTACTATCAACCTCCCAACTTGGAGAGACAGCCCCTTTAACCTCCTGGTTCGCAAAGGTTGCCAATTTGGCAGAGGATGAAAGGGATGAGGGAGAACCAATGAGAGAGTAGCTGTTGGGCATTTGGACGGGCACATATCACTGTAATTTCCCGGCAGGAAGAAGAATTAACCAAAGTCTCAGCCACCCACCGGGAACCAGTATAGGTCCTGAACCAAAATTTTGGACTTGCGGTCAGCTCACCAAAAACGAGTTGAAAAATGGAGCTCAGGGGCACAACAATTCACAAACTGGCTGAGTAATAAAGGACAACTATCGTCCAAAAATCTGTTGAGGGAAGGCAACGAGGCGGACTTCAAAGCGAGGCAGTATAGCAGGAAACAGATTTCAAGAGGTACGTTGGAATCGCCTTTAAAGCACAGGAAGAGGGGCACAACTTCGACAATGATGCACTTGGCCAAAAAGGGCGTATGCGTTTTCTCCTGAATATATTCAGGAGAAAACGCATACGCCCTTTTTGGCCAAGCAAGCAAGCGGGCAATGCAAATCTGCACTACAAAGAAGTATCACTTCCAACCGGTCAAAAGGGACATCCACAAAATGTGTAAAAACCAGAAAGGCAAGACAGGCCCTGGAGAACAGGGAGCCTTGTTATGCTGATGGGCGGGATGTAAATTGCCAACTGCCTCTCTGGAGGAGTGCATTGTGTTCCCTAAAACAAGTAAACAACAGAGCTACAGAGTCAAGGGCACTTGTAGTCTAAGGAATATACCTTGGGAAAACTGAAAATCAATAGGACAGAACCACCCCAAAATTTAGGGCTGCACTGCTTACAAGGACCTCAACTTGGGTACACCTTAAATATCCCAGGAAATATAAAAATGGTTCAAAAAATTCTGGTACTACGTACGATGGAATATCCCTCAGCCATGAAATCAATGACATAAGACCAGTAGCAGCAAAATGGGTGGATTCAGGTACGATGATTCTAAGTGAAATAAGTCACACAGAAAAAGAAACTTATCATAAGATATCACTTATGAAGATCCTGTAAACATGGCTACACTTGAACTGAGTTAGGAAAGAGAACAGTGTCTCACATTTAGAAAACATTCTTATGCCTTCTTAATGGGGAAAGAGAGGTGATGTGATGCATAAAACCAGAGTTTGATATAAGCACAGGTACCGCTGCAAAAACCAACTATGGAATACCCAAGACCTACACCTTCCTCAGTGAAAGGGATTCAAAACACCATATTTCCCGCAGAGGAATATATCTGACTAGCAAGAATCTTAAAACCTATGTATTGATATGTCTCCGTAAGGGATTCAAGTGTGTCTAGACTTTCATAAACATGGCAGCGAGAATCAGCTCAAACCCACGATAAAAAGGAATTTCAAAAACAAAACAAAAAAACTGGGAAATTCTTTACAATTCCTTCAGAGTTTCTGTTGAAACCTGGAATGACCCTATCTACAACGACAGCTGGATGTGACATAAGGCTGGACACTTGAGACTGAGAGGTTTGGTGAGATTCAGTGAGCAAATGCAGACCCTTTAAAGTAATAATGCATGGCACACATTCCATGAGTCCCAACTCTCCAGGTTGAAGGGAATATTACTACAGCTATAACATGTACGGGAAACCTAGAGAACGGACACACTGTGAATACGAAAGGTTTCTAAAACTCAACGAATAGTCCCACTCCTGGTGCTCCTGTTTGACTTTCCACCTGCTTTACTATCAATCTCCCAACATGGAGAGACAGCCCCTTTAACCTCCTGGTTCGCACAGGTTGCCAATTTGGCAGAGGATGAAAGGGAAGAGGGAGAACCAATGAGAGAGTAGCTGTTAGGCATTTGGACGGGCACATATCACTGTAATTTCCCGGCAGGAAGAAGAATTAACCAAAGTCTCAGCCCCCCACCGGAAACCAGCATAGGTCCTGAACCAAAATTTTGGACTTGCGGTCAGCTCACCAAAAAGGAGTTGAAAAATGGAGCTCAGGGGCACAGCAATTCACAAACTGGCCGAGTAATAAAGGACAACTATCGTCCAAAAATCTGTTGAGGGAAGACAACGAGGCGGACTTGTAAGCGAGGCAGAATAGCAGGAAACAGATTTCAAGAGGTACGTTGGAATCGCCTTTAAAGCACAGGAAGAGGGGCACAACTTCGACAATGATGCACTTGGCCAAAAAGGGCGTATGAGTTTTCTCCTGAATATATTCAGGAGAAAACGCATACGCCCTTTTTGGCCAAGCAAGCAAGCGGGCAATGCAAATCTGCACTACAAAGTAGTATCACTTCCCTCCGGTCAAAAGGGACATCCACAAAATGTGTAAAAACCAGAAAGGCAAGACAGGCCCTGGAGAACAGGGTGCCTTGTTATGCTGAAGGGTGGGATGTAAATTGCCCACTGCCTCTCTGGAGGAGTACATAGTGTTCCCTAAAACAAGTAAACAACAGAGCTACAGAGCCAAGGGCACTTCCAGTCTAGGGAATATACTTTGGCAAAACTGAAAATCAATAAGACAGAGCCACCCCAAAATTTAAGGCTGCACTGCTTACAAGGACCTCAACTTGGGTACACCTTAAATATCCCAGGAAATATAAAAATGGTTCAAAAAATTGTGGTACTTACGTACGATGGAATATCCCTCAGCCATGAAATCAATGTCATAAGACCAGTAGCAGCAAAATGGGTGGATTCAGGTACGATGATTCTAAGTGAAATAAGTCACACAGAAAAAGAAACTTTTCATAAGATATCACTTATGAAGATGCTGTAAACATGGCTACACTTGAAATGAGTTAGGAAAGAGAACAGTGTCTCACATTTAGAAAACACTGTTATGCCTGCTTAAGGGGGAGAGAGAGGTGGGGTGATGCATAAAACCAGAGTTTGATATAAGCACAGGTACCGTTCCAAAAACCAACTATGGAATAGACAAGACCTACACCTTCCTCAGTGAAAGGGACTCAAAACACCATATTTCCCGCAGAGGAATATATCTGACTAGTAAGAATCTTAAAACCTATGTATTGATATGTCTCCGTAAGGGAATCAAGTGTGTCTAGACTGGCATAAACATGGCAGCGAGAATCAGCTCAAACCCACTATAAAAAGGAATTTCAAAAACAAAACAAAAAAACTGGGAAATTCTTTACAAATCCTTCAGAGTCTCTGATGAAACCTGGAATGACCCTATGTACAACGACAGCTGGATGTGGCATAAGGCTGGACACTTGGTAGTGAGAGGATTGGTGAGATTGGGTGAGCAAATGCAGACCCTTTAAAGCAATTATGCATGGCACCCATTCCATGGGTCCCAACTCTCCAGGTTGAAGGGAATATTACTACAGCTATAACATGTACGGGAAACCTAGAGAACGGACACACTGTGAATACGAAAGGTTTCTAAAACTCAACGAATAGTCCCGCGCCTGGTGCTCCAGTTTGACTTTTCATCTGCTTTACTATAAACCTCCCAACTTGGAGAGACAGCCCCTTTAACCTCCTGGTTCGCAAAGGTTGCCAATTTGGCAGAGGATGAAAGGGATGAGGGAGAACCAATGAGAGAGTAGCTGTTGGGCATTTGGACGGGCACATATCACTGTAATTTCCCGGCAGGAAGAAGAATTAACCAAAGTCTCAGCCACCCACCGGGAACCAGTATAGGTCCTGAACCAAAATTTTGGACTTGCGGTCAGCTCACCAAAAACGAGTTGAAAAATGGAGCTCAGGGGCACAACAATTCACAAACTGGCTGAGTAATAAAGGACAACTATCGTCCAAAAATCTGTTGAGGGAAGGCAACGAGGCGGACTTCAAAGCGAGCCAGAATAGCAGGAAACAGATTTCAAGAGGTACGTTGGAATCGCCTTTAAAGCACAGGAAGAGGGGCACAACTTCGACAATGATGCACTTGGCCAAAAAGGGCGTATGCGTTTTCTCCTGAATATATTCAGGAGAAAACGCATACGCCCTTTTTGGCCAAGCAAGCAAGCGGGCAATGCAAATCTGCACTACAAAGAAGTATCACTTCCAACCGGTCAAAAGGGACATCGACAAAATGTGTAGAAACCAGAAAGGCAAGACAGGCCCTGGAGAACAGGGAGCCTTGTTATGCTGATGGGCGGGATGTAAATTGCCAACTGCCTCTCTGGAGGAGTGCATTGTGTTCCCTAAAACAAGTAAACAACAGGGCTACAGAGTCAAGGGCACTTGTAGTCTAAGGAATATACCTTGGGAAAACTGAAAATCAATATGACAGAACCACCCCAAAATTTAGGGCTGCACTGCTTACAAGGACCTCAACTTGGGTACACCTTAAATATCCCAGGAAATATAAAAATGGTTCAAAAAATTCTGGTACTACGTACGATGGAATATCCCTCAGCCATGAAATCAATGACATAAGACCAGTAGCAGCAAAATGGGTGGATTCAGGTACGATGATTCTAAGTGAAATAAGTCACACAGAAAAAGAAACTTATCATAAGATATCACTTATGAAGATCCTGTAAACATGGCTACACTTGAACTGAGTTAGGAAAGAGAACAGTGTCTCACATTTAGAAAACATTCTTATGCCTTCTTAATGGGGAAAGAGAGGTGATGTGATGCATAAAACCAGAGTTTGATATAAGCACAGGTACCGCTGCAAAAACCAACTATGGAATACCCAAGACCTACACCTTCCTCAGTGAAAGGGATTCAAAACACCATATTTCCCGCAGAGGAATATATCTGACTAGCAAGAATCTTAAAACCTATGTATTGATATGTCTCCGTAAGGGATTCAAGTGTGTCTAGACTTTCATAAACATGGCAGCGAGAATCAGCTCAAACCCACGATAAAAAGGAATTTCAAAAACAAAACAAAAAAACTGGGAAATTCTTTACAATTCCTTCAGAGTTTCTGTTGAAACCTGGAATGACCCTATCTACAACGACAGCTGGATGTGACATAAGGCTGGACACTTGAGACTGAGAGGTTTGGTGAGATTCAGTGAGCAAATGCAGACCCTTTAAAGTAATAATGCATGGCACACATTCCATGAGTCCCAACTCTCCAGGTTGAAGGGAATATTACTACAGCTATAACATGTACGGGAAACCTAGAGAACGGACACACTGTGAATACGAAAGGTTTCTAAAACTCAACGAATAGTCCCACTCCTGGTGCTCCTGTTTGACTTTCCACCTGCTTTACTATCAATCTCCCAACATGGAGAGACAGCCCCTTTAACCTCCTGGTTCGCACAGGTTGCCAATTTGGCAGAGGATGAAAGGGAAGAGGGAGAACCAATGAGAGAGTAGCTGTTAGGCATTTGGACGGGCACATATCACTGTAATTTCCCGGCAGGAAGAAGAATTAACCAAAGTCTCAGCCCCCCACCGGAAACCAGCATAGGTCCTGAACCAAAATTTTGGACTTGCGGTCAGGTCACCAAAAACGAGTTGAAAAATGGAGCTCAGGGGCACAGCAATTCACAAACTGGCCGAGTAATAAAGGACAACTATCGTCCAAAAATCTGTTGAGGGAAGACAACGAGGCGGACTTGTAAGCGAGGCAGAATAGCAGGAAACAGATTTCAAGAGGTACGTTGGAATCGCCTTTAAAGCACAGGAAGAGGGGCACAACTTCGACAATGATGCACTTGGCCAAAAAGGGCGTATGAGTTTTCTCCTGAATATATTCAGGAGAAAACGCATACGCCCTTTTTGGCCAAGCAAGCAAGCGGGCAATGCAAATCTGCACTACAAAGTAGTATCACTTCCCTCCGGTCAAAAGGGACATCCACAAAATGTGTAAAAACCAGAAAGGCAAGACAGGCCCTGGAGAACAGGGTGCCTTGTTATGCTGAAGGGTGGGATGTAAATTGCCCACTGCCTCTCTGGAGGAGTACATAGTGTTCCCTAAAACAAGTAAACAACAGAGCTACAGAGCCAAGGGCACTTCCAGTCTAGGGAATATACTTTGGCAAAACTGAAAATCAATAAGACAGAGCCACCCCAAAATTTAAGGCTGCACTGCTTACAAGGACCTCAACTTGGGTACACCTTAAATATCCCAGGAAATATAAAAATGGTTCAAAAAATTGTGGTACTTACGTACGATGGAATATCCCTCAGCCATGAAATCAATGTCATAAGACCAGTAGCAGCAAAATGGGTGGATTCAGGTACGATGATTCTAAGTGAAATAAGTCACACAGAAAAAGAAACTTTTCATAAGATATCACTTATGAAGATGCTGTAAACATGGCTACACTTGAAATGAGTTAGGAAAGAGAACAGTGTCTCACATTTAGAAAACACTGTTATGCCTGCTTAAGGGGGAGAGAGAGGTGGGGTGATGCATAAAACCAGAGTTTGATATAAGCACAGGTACCGTTCCAAAAACCAACTATGGAATAGACAAGACCTACACCTTCCTCAGTGAAAGGGACTCAAAACACCATATTTCCCGCAGAGGAATATATCTGACTAGTAAGAATCTTAAAACCTATGTATTGATATGTCTCCGTAAGGGAATCAAGTGTGTCTAGACTGGCATAAACATGGCAGCGAGAATCAGCTCAAACCCACTATAAAAAGGAATTTCAAAAACAAAACAAAAAAACTGGGAAATTCTTTACAAATCCTTCAGAGTCTCTGATGAAACCTGGAATGACCCTATGTACAACGACAGCTGGATGTGGCATAAGGCTGGACACTTGGTAGTGAGAGGATTGGTGAGATTGGGTGAGCAAATGCAGACCCTTTAAAGCAATTATGCATGGCACCCATTCCATGGGTCCCAACTCTCCAGGTTGAAGGGAATATTACTACAGCTATAACATGTACGGGAAACCTAGAGAACGGACACACTGTGAATACGAAAGGTTTCTAAAACTCAACGAATACTCCCGCGCCTGGTGCTCCAGTTTGACTTTTCATCTGCTTTACTATAAACCTCCCAACTTGGAGAGACAGCCCCTTTAACCTCCTGGTTCGCAAAGGTTGCCAATTTGGCAGAGGATGAAAGGGATGAGGGAGAACCAATGAGAGAGTAGCTGTTGGGCATTTGGACGGGCACATATCACTGTAATTTCCCGGCAGGAAGAAGAATTAACCAAAGTCTCAGCCACCCACCGGGAACCAGTATAGGTCCTGAACCAAAATTTTGGACTTGCGGTCAGCTCACCAAAAACGAGTTGAAAAATGGAGCTCAGGGGCACAGCAATTCACAAACTGGCCGAGTAATAAAGGACAACTATCGTCCAAAAATCTGTTGAGGGAAGGCAACGAGGCGGACTTGAAAGCGAGGCAGAATAGCAGGAAACAGATTTCAAGAGGTACGTTGGAATCGCCTTTAAAACACAGGAAGAGGGGCACAACTTCGACAATGATGCACTTGGCCAAAAAGTGCGTATGCGTTTTCTCCTGAATATATTCAGGAGAAAACGCATACGCTCTTTTTGGCCAAGCAAGCAAGCGGGCAATGCAAATCTGCACTACAAAGAAGTATCACTTCCATCCGGTCAAAAGGGACATCCACAAAATGTGTAAAAACCAGAAAGGCAAGACAGGCCCTGGAGAACAGGGAGCCTTGTTATGCTGATGGGCGGGATGTAAATTGCCAACTGCCTCTCTGGAGGAGTGCATTGTGTTCCCTAGAACAAGTAAACAACAGAGCTACAGAGTCAAGGGCACTTGTAGTCTAAGGAATATACCTTGGGAAAACTGAAAATCAATAGGACAGAACCACCCCAAAATTTAGGGCTGCACTGCTTACAAGGACCTCAACTTGGGTACACCTTAAATATCCCAGGAAATATAAAAATGGTTCAAAAAATTCTGGTACTACGTACGATGGAATATCCCTCAGCCATGAAATCAATGACATAAGACCAGTAGCAGCAAAATGGGTGGATTCAGGTACGATGATTCTAAGTGAAATAAGTCACACAGAAAAAGAAACTTATCATAAGATATCACTTATGAAGATCCTGTAAACATGGCTACACTTGAACTGAGTTAGGAAAGAGAACAGTGTCTCACATTTAGAAAACACTCTTATGCCTGCTTAAGGGGGAAGGAGAGGTGGTGTGAAGCATAAAACCAGAGTTTGATATAAGCACAGGTACCGTTCCAAAATCCAACTATGGAATAGACAACACCTACAGCTTCCTCAGTGAAAGGGACTCAAAACCCCATATTTCCCGCAGAGGAATATATCTGACTAGTAAGAATCTTAAAACCTATGTATTGATATGTCTCCATAAGGGAATCAAGTGTGTCTAGACTGGCAAAAACATGGCAGCGAGAATCAGCTCAAACCCACTATAAAAAGGAATTTCAAAAACAAAACAAAAAAACTGGGAAATTCTTTACAATTCCTTCAGGGTCAATGATGAAACCTGGAATGACCCTATCTACAACGACAGCTGGATGTGGCATAAGGCTGGACACTTGGGACTGAGGGGATTGGTGAGATTGGGTGAGCAAATGCAGACCCTTTAAAGCAATAATGCATGGCACCCATTCCATGGGTCCCAATTCTCCAGGTTGAAGGGAATATTACTACACTTTTAACATGTACGGGAAACCTAGAGAACGGACACACTGTGAATACGAATGGTTTCTAAAACTCAACGAATATTCCCTCTCCTGGCGCTCCGGTTTGACTTTCTACCTGCTTTGCTATCAACCTCCCAACATGGAGAGACAGCCCCTTTAACCTCCTGGTTCGCACAGCTTGCCAATTTGGCAGAGGATGAAAGGGAAGAGGGAGAACCAATGAGAGAGTAGCTGTTAGGCATTTGGACGGGCACATATCACTGTAATTTCCCGGCAGGAAGAAGAATTAACCAAGGTCTCAGCACCCCACCGGGAACCAGCATAGGTGCTGAACCAAAATTTTGGACTTGCGGTCAGCTCACCAAAAAGGAGTTGAAAAATGGAGCTCAGGGGCACAGCAATTCACTAATTGGCCAAGTAATAAAGGACAACTATCGTCCAAAAACCTGTTGAGGGTAGGCAACGAGGCGGACTTGAAAGCGAAGCAGAATAGCAGGAAACAGATTTAAAGAGGTATGTTGGAATCGCCTTTAAAGCACAGGAAGAGGGGCACAACTTCGACAATGATGCACTTGGCCAAAAAGGGCGTATGCATTTTCTCCTGAATATATTCAGGAGAAAACGCATACGCCCTTTTTGGCCAAGCAAGCAAGCGGGCAATGCAAATCTGCACTACAAAGAAGTATCACTTCCCACCGGTCAAAAGGGACATCCACAAAATGTGTAAAAACCAGAAAGGCAAGACAGGCCCTGGAGAACAGGGAGCCTTGTTATGCTGATGGGCGGGATGTAAATTGCCCACTGCCTCTCTGGAGGAGTGCATTGTGTTCCCTAAAACAAGTAAACAACAGAGCTACAGAGTCAAGGGCACTTGTAGTCTAGGGAATATACCTTGGGAAAACTGTAAATCAATAAGACAGAGCCACCCCAAAATTTAGGGCTGCACTGCTTACAAGGACCTCAACTTGGGTACACCTTAAATATCCCAGGAAATATAGAAATGGTTCAAAAAATTGTGGTACTTACGTACGATGGAATATCCCTCAGCCATGAAATCAATGACATAAGACCAGTAGCAGCAAAATGGGTGGATTCAGGTACGATGATTCTAAGTGAAATAAGTCACACAGAAAAAGAAACTTATCATAAGATATCACTTATGAAGATCCTGTAAACATGGCTACAGTTGAACTGAGTTAGGAAAGAGAAGAGTGTCTCACATTTAGAAAACACTCTTATGCCTGCTTAAGGGGGAAAGAGAGGTGGGGTGATGCATAAAACCAGAGTTTGATATAAGCACAGGTACCCTTCCAAAAACCAACTATGGAATAGAAAAGACCTACACCTTCCTCAGTGAAAGGGACTCAAAACCCCATATTTCCCACAGAGGAATATATCTGAGTAGTAAGAATCTTAAAACCTATGTATTGATATGTCTCCGTAAGGGAATCAAGTGTGTCTAGACTGGCATAAACATGGCAGCGAGAATCAGCTCAAACCCACTATAAAAAGGAATTTCAAAAACAAAACAAAAAAACTGGGAAATTCTTTACAATTCCTTCAGAGTCTCTGATGAAACCTGGAATGACCCTATCTACAATGACAGCTGGATGTGGCATAAGGCTGGACACTCGGGACTGAGAGGATTGGTGAGATTGGGTGAACAAATGCAGACCCTTTAAAGCAATAATGCATGGCACCCATTCCATGGGTCCCAACTCTCCAGGTTGAAGGGAATATTACTACAGTTATAACATGTACGGGAAACCTAGAGAACGGACACACTGTGAATACGAAAGGTTTCTAAAACTCAACGAATAGTCCCTGTCCTGGTGCTCTGGTTTGACTTTCCATCTGCTTAACTATCAACCGCCCCACATGGAGAGCCAGCCCCTTTAACCTCCTGGTTCGCACAGGTTGCCAATTTGGCAGAGGATGAAAGGGAAGAGGGAGAACCAATGAGAGAGTAGCTGTTAGGCATTTGGACGGGCACATATCACTGTAATTTCCTGGCAGGAAGAAGAATTAACCAAAGTCTCAGTCCCCCACCGGGAACGAGTATAGGTCCTGAACCAAAATTTTGGACTTGCGGTCAGCTCACCAAAAACGAGTTGAAAAATGGAGCTCAGGGGCACAGCAATTCACAAACTGGCCGAGTAATAAAGGACAACTATCCTCCAAAAATCTGTTGAGGGAAGGCAACGAGGCGGACTTGAAAGCGAGCCAGAACAGCAGGAAACAGATTTCAAGAGGTACGTTGGAATCGCCTTTAAAGCACAGGAAGAGGGGCACAACTTCGACAATGATGCACTTGGCCAAAAAGGGCGTATGCGTTTTCTCCTGAATATATTCAGGAGAAAACGCATACGCCCTTTTTGGCCAAGCAAGCAAGCGGTCAATGCAAATCTGCACTACAAAGAAGTATCACCTCCCACCGTTCAAAAGGGACATCCACAAAATGTGTAAAAACCAGAAAGGCAAGACAGGCCGTGGAGAACAGGGAGCCTTGTTATGCTGATGGGCGGGATGTAAATTGCCAACTGCCTCTCTGGAGGAGTGCATTGTGTTCCCTAAAACATGTAAAGAACATAGCTACAGAGCCAAGGGCACTTCCAGTCTAAGGAATATACCTTGGGAAAACTGAAAATCAATAAGACAGAGCCACCCCAAAATTTAGGGCTGCACTGCTTACAAGGACCTCAACTTGGGTACACCTTAAATATCCCAGGAAATATAAAAATGGTTCAAAAAATTGTGGTACTTACGTACGATGGAATATCCCTCAGCCATGAAATCAATGACATAAGACCAGTAGCAGCAAAATGGGTGGATTCAGGTACGATGATTCTAAGTGAAATAAGTCACACAGAAAAAGAAACTTATCATAAAATATCACTTATGAAGATCCTGTAAACATGGCTACACTTGAACTGAGTTAGGAAAGAGAACAGTGTCTCACATTTAGAAAACACTCTTATGCCTGATTAAGGGGGAAGGAGAGGCTGGGTGATGAATAAAACCAGAGTTTGATATAAGCACAGGTACCCTTCCAAAAACCAACTATGGAATAGACAAGACCTACACCTTCCTCAGTGAAAGGGACTCAAAACCCCATATTTCCCGCAGAGGAATATATCAGACTAGTAAGAATCTTAAAACCTATGTATTGATATGTCTCCGTATGGGAAACAATTGTGTGTAGACTGGCATAAACATGGCAGCGAGAATCAGCTCAAACCCACTATAAAAAGGAATTTCAAAAACAAAACAAAAAAACTGGGAAATTCTTTACAATTCCTTCAGAGTCTCTGATGAAACCTGGAATGACCCTATGTACAACGACAGCTGGATATGGCATAAGTCTGGACACTTGGGACTGAGAGGATTGGTGAGATTGGGTGAACAAATGCAGACCCTTTAAAGCAATAATGCATGGCACCCATTCCATGGGTCGCAACTCTCCAGCTTGAAGGGAATATTACTACAGTTATAACATGTACGGGAAACCTAGAGAACGGACACACTGTGAATACGAAAGGTTTCTAAAACTCAACGAATAGTCCCTCTCCTGGTGCTCGGGTTTGACTTTCCATCTGCTTTACTATCAACCTCCCAAATTGGAGAGACAGCCCCTTTAACCTCCTGGTTCGCACAGGTTGCCAATATGGCAGAGGATGAAAGGGAAGAGGGAGAACCAATGAGAGAGTAGCTGTTAGGCATTTGGACTGGCACATATCACTGTAATTTCCCGGCAGGAAGAAGAATTAACCAAAGTCTCAACCCCCCACCGGGAACCAGCATAGGTCCTGAACCAAAATTTTGGACTTGCGGTCAGCTCACCAAAAACGAGTTGAAAAATGGAGCTCAGGGGCACAGCAATTGACAAACTGGCCGAGTAATAAAGGACAACTATCGTCCAAAAATCTGTTGAGGGAAGGCAACGAGGCGGACTTGTAAGCGAGGCAGAATAGCAGGAAACAGATTTCAAGAGGTACGTTGGAATCGCCTTTAAAGCACAGGAAGAGGGGCACAACTTCGACAATGATGCACTTGGCCAAAAAGGGCGTATGCGTTTTCTCCTGAATATATTCAGGAGAAAACGCATACGCCCTTTTTGGCCAAGCAAGCAAGCGGGCAATGCAAATCTGCACTACAAAGAAGTACCACTTCCCTCCGGTCAAAAGGGACATCCACAAAATGTGTAAAAACCAGAAAGGCAAGACAGGCCCTGGAGAAGAGGGAGCCTTGTTATGCTGAAGGGTGGGATGTAAATTTCCAACTGACTCTCTGGAGGAGTACATAGTGTTCCCTAAAACAAGAAAACAACAGAGCTACAGAGCCAAGGGCACTTCCAGTCTTGGGAATATACTTTGGGAAAACTGAAAATCAATAAGACAGAGCCACCCCAAAGTTTAACGCTGCACTGCTTACAAGGACCTCAACTTAGGTACACCTTAAATATCCCAGGAAACATAAAAATGGTTCAAAAAATTGTGGTACTTACGTACGATGGAATATCCCTCAGCCATGAAATCAATGTCATAAGACCAGTAGCAGCAAAATGGGTGGATTCAGGTACGATGATTCTAAGTGAAATAAGTCACACAGAAATAGAAACTTATCATAAGATATCACTTATGAAGATGCTGTAAACATGGCTACACTTGAAATGAGTTAGGAAAGAGAACAGTGTCTCACATTTAGAAAACACTCTTATGCCTGCTTAAGGGGGAAAGAGAGGTGGGGTGATGCATAAAACCAGAGTTTGATATAAGCACAGGTACCGTTACAAAAACCAACTATGGAATAGACAAGACCTACACCTTCCTCAGTGAAAGGGACTCAAAACACCATATTTCCTGCAGAGGAATATATCAGACTAGTAAGAATCTTAAAACCTATGTATTGATATGTCTCCGTAAGGGAATCAAGTGTGTCTAGACTGGCATAAACATGGCAGCGAGATTCAGGTCAAACCCACTATAAAAAGGAATTTCAAAAACAAAACAAAAAAACTGGGAAATTCTTTACAAATCCTTCAGAGTATCTGATGAAACCTGGAATGACCCTATCTACAACAACAGCTGGATGTGGCATAAGGCTGGACACTTGGGACTGAGAGGATTGGTGAGATTGGGTGAGCAAATGCAGACCCTTTAAAGCAATAATGCATGGCACCCATTCCATGGGTCCCAACTCTCCAGGTTGAAGGGAATATTACTACAGTTATAACATGTACGGGAAACCTAGAGAACGGACACACTGTGAATACGAAAGGTTTCTAAAACTCAACGAATAGTCCCTCGCCTGGTGCTCCAGTTTGACATTCCATCTGCTTTACTATCAACCTCCCAACTTGGAGAGACAGCCCCTTGAACCTCCTGGTTCGCACAGGTTGCCAATTTGGCAGAGGATGAAAGGGAAGAGGGAGAACCAATGAGAGAGTAGCTGTTGGGCATTTGGACGGGCACATATCACTGTAATTTCCCGGCAGGAAGAAGAATTAATCAAAGTCTCAGCCCCCCACCGGGAACCAGCATAGGTCCAGAACCAAAATTTTGGACTTGCGGTCAGCTCACCAAAAACGAGTTGAAAAATGGAGCTCAGGGGCACAGCAATTCACAAACTGGCCGAGTAATAAAGGACAACTATCGTCCAAAAATCTGTTGAGGGAAGGCAACGAGGCGGACTTGAAAGCGAGGCAGAATAGCAGGAAACAGATTTCAAGAGGTACGTTGGAATCGCCTTTAAAGCACAGGAAGAGGGGCACAACTTCGACAATGATGCACTTGGCCAAAAAGGGCGTATGCGTTTTCTCCTGAATATATTCAGGAGAAAACGCATACGCCCTTTTTGGCCAAGCAAGCAAGCGGGCAATGCAAATCTGCACTACAAAGAAGTATCACTTCCCACCGGTCAAAAGGGACATCCACAAAATGTGTAAAAACCAGAAAGGCAAGACAGGCCCTGGAGAACAGGGAGCCTTGTTATGCTGATGGGCGGGATGTAAATTGCCAACTGCCTCTCTGGAGGAGTGCATTGTGTTCCCTAAAACAAGTAAACAACAGAGCTACAGAGTCAAGGGCACTTGTAGTCTAGGGAATATACCTTGGGAAAACTGTAAATCAATAAGACAGAGCCACCCCAAAATTTAGGGCTGCACTGCTTACAAGGACCTCAACTTGGGTACACCTTAAATATCCCAGGAAATATAAAAATGGTTCAAAAAATTGTGGTACTTACGTACGATGGAATATCCCTCAGCCATGAAATCAATGACATAAGACCAGTAGCAGCAAAATGGGTGGATTCAGGTACGATGATTCTAAGTGAAATAAGTCACACAGAAAAAGAAACTTATCATAAGATATCACTTATGAAGATCCTGTAAACATGGCTACACTTGAACTGAGTTAGGAAAGAGAAGAGTGTCTCACATTTACAAAACACTCTTATGCCTGCTTAAGGGGGAAAGAGAGGTGGGGTGATGCATAAAACCAGAGTTTGATATAAGCACAGGTACCCTTCCAAAAACCAACTATGGAATAGAAAAGACCTACACCTTCCTCAGTGAAAGGGACTCAAAACCCCATATTTCCCACAGAGGAATATATCTGAGTAGTAAGAATCTTAAAACCTATGTATTGATATGTCTCCGTAAGGGAATCAAGTGTGTCTAGACTGGCATAAACATGGCAGCGAGAATCAGCTCAAACCCACTATAAAAAGGAATTTCAAAAACAAAACAAAAAAACTGGGAAATTCTTTACAATTCCTTCAGAGTCTCTGATGAAACCTGGAATGACCCTATCTACAATGACAGCTGGATGAGGCATAAGGCTGGACACTCGGGACTGAGAGGATTGGTGAGATTGGGTGAACAAATGCAGACCCTTTAAAGCAATAATGCATGGCACCCATTCCATGGGTCCCAACTCTCCAGGTTGAAGGGAATATTACTACAGTTATAACATGTACGGGAAACCTAGAGAACGGACACACTGTGAATACGAAAGGTTTCTAAAACTCAACGAATAGTCCCTGTCCTGGTGCTCCGGTTTGACTTTCCATCTGCTTAACTATCAACCGCCCCACATGGAGAGACAGCCCCTTTAACCTCCTGGTTCGCACAGGTTGCCAATTTGGCAGAGGATGAAAGGGAAGAGGGAGAACCAATGAGAGAGTAGCTGTTAGGCATTTGGACGGGCACATATCACTGTAATTTCCTGGCAGGAAGAAGAATTAACGAAAGTCTCAGTCCCCCACCGGGAACGAGTATAGGTCCTGAACCAAAATTTTGGACTTGCGGTCAGCTCACCAAAAACGAGTTGAAAAATGGAGCTCAGGGGCACAGCAATTCACAAACTGGCCGAGTAATAAAGGACAACTATCCTCCAAAAATCTGTTGAGGGAAGGCAACGAGGCGGACTTGAAAGCGTGCCAGAACAGCAGGAAACAGATTTCAAGAGGTACGCTGGAATCGCCTTTAAAGCACAGGAAGAGGGGCACAACTTCGACAATGATGCACTTGGCCAAAAAGGGCGTATGCGTTTTCTCCTGAATATATTCAGGAGAAAACGCATACGCCCTTTTTGGCCAAGCAAGCAAGCGGTCAATGCAAATCTGCACTACAAAGAAGTATCACCTCCCACCGTTCAAAAGGGACATCCACAAAATGTGTAAAAACCAGAAAGGCAAGACAGGCCCTGGAGAACAGGGAGCCTTGTTATGCTGATGGGCGGGATGTAAATTGCCAACTGCCTCTCTGGAGGAGTGCATTGTGTTCCCTAAAACATGTAAAGAACATAGCTACAGAGCCAAGGGCACTTCCAGTCTAGGGAATATACCTTGGGAAAACTGAAAATCAATAAGACAGAGCCACCCCAATATTTAGGGCTGCACTGCTTACAAGGACCTCAACTTGGGTACACCTTAAATATCCCAGGAAATATAAAAATGGTTCAAAAAATTGTGGTACTTACGTACAATGGAATATCCCTCAGCCATGAAATCAATGACATAAGACCAGTAGCAGCAAAATGGGTGGATTCAGGTACGATGATTCTAAGTGAAATAAGTCACACAGAAAAAGAAACTTATCATAAGATATCACTTATGAAGATCCTGTAAACATGGCTACACTTGAACTGAGTTAGGAAAGAGAACAGAGTCTCACATTTAGAAAACAGACTTATGTCTGCTTAAGGTGGAAGGAGAGGTGGGGTGATGCATAAAACCAGAGTTTGATATAAGCACAGGTACCGTTCCAAAAACCAACTATGGAATAGACAAGACCTACACCTTCCTCAGTGAAAGGGACTCAAAACCCCATATTTCCCGCAGAGGAATATATCTGACTAGTAAGAATCTTAAAACCTATGTATTGATATGTCTCCATAAGGGAATCAAGTGTGTCTAGACTGGCATAAACATGGCAGCGAGAATCAGCTCAAACCCACTATAAAAAGGAATTTCAAAAACAAAACAAAAAAACTGGGAAATTCTTTACAATTCCTTCAGAGTCTCTGATGAAACCTGGAATGACCCTATCTACAATGACAGCTGGATGTGGCATAAGGCTGGACACTCGGGACTGAGAGGATTGGTGAGATTGGGTGAACAAATGCAAACCCTTTAAAGCAATAATGCATGGCACCCATTACATGGGTCCCAACTCTCCAGGTTGAAGGGAATATTACTACAGTTATAACATGTACGGGAAACCTAGAGAACGGACACACTGTGAATACGAAAGGTTTCTAAAACTCAACGAATAGTCCCTCTCCTGGTGCTCCGGTTTGACTTTCCATCTGCTTTACTATCAACCTCCCCACATGGAGAGACAGCGCCTTTAACCTCCTGGTTCGCACAGGTTGCCAATTTGGCAGAGGATGAAAGGGAAGAGGGAGAACCAATGAGAGAGTAGCTGTTAGGCATTTGTACGGGCACATATCACTCTAATTTCCTGGCAGGAAGAAGAATTAATCAAAGTCTCAGCCCCCCACCGGGAACCAGCATAGGTCCTGAACCAAAATTTTGGACTTGCGGTCAGCTCACAAAAAACGAGTTGAAAAATGGAGCTAAGGGGCACAGCAATTCAAAAACTGGCCGAGTAATAAAGGACAACTATCGTCCAAAAATCTGTTGAGGGAAGGCAACGAGGCAGAATTGAAAGTGAGGCAGAATAGCAGGAAACAGATTTCAAGAGGTACGTTGCAATCGCCTTTAAAGCACAGGAAGAGGGGCACAACTTCGACAATGATGCACTTGGCCAAAAAGGGCTTATGCGTTTTCTCCTGAATATATTCAGGAGCAAACGCATACGCCCCTTTTGGCCAAGCAAGCAAGCGGGCAATGCAAATCTGCACTACAAAGAAGTATCACTTCCCACCGGTCAAAAGGGACATCCACAAAATGTGTAAAAACCAGAAAGGCAAGACAGGCCCTGGAGAACAGGGAGCCTTGTTATGTTGATGGGCCGGATGTAAATTGCCAACTACCTCTCTGGAGGAAAATATTGTGTTCCCTAAAACAAGTAAAGAACAGAGCTAAAGAGCCAAGGGCACTTCCAGTCTAGGGAATATACCTTGTGAATTCTGAAAATCAATAAGACAGAGCCACCCCAAAATTTAGGGCTGCACTGCTTACAAGGACCTCAACTTGGGTACACCTTAAATATCCCAGGAAATATAAAAATGGTTCAAAAATTGTGGTACTTACGTACGATGGAATATCCCTCAGCCATGAAATCAATGTCATAAACCAGTAGCAGCAAAATGGGTGGATTCAGGTACGATGATTCTAAGTGAAATAAGTCACACAGAAAAAGAAACTTATCATAAGATATCACTTATGAAGATCCTGTAAACATGGTTACACTTGAACTGAGTTAGGAAAGAGAACAGTGTCTCACATTTAGAAAACACTCTTATGCCTGCTTAAGGGGGAAGGAGAGGTGGGGTGATGCATAAAACCAGAGTTTGATATAAGCACAGGTACCGTTCGAAAAACCAACTATGGAATAGACAAGACCTAGACCTTCCTCAGTGAAAGGGACTCAAAACCCCATATTTCCCGCAGAGGAATATATCTGACTAGTAAGAATTTTAAAACCTATGTATTGATATGTCTACGTAAGGGAATCAAGTGTGTCTGGACTGGCATAAACATGGCAGCGAGAATCACCTCAAACCCACTATAAAAAGGAATTTCAAAAACAAAACAAAAAAACTGGGAAATTCTTTACAATTCCTTCAGGGTCTCTGATGAACCCTGGAATGACCCTATCTACAACGACAGCTGGATGTGGCATAAGGAGGGACACTTGGGACTGAGACGGTTGGTGAGATTGGGTGAGCAAATGCAGACCCTTTAAAGCAATAATGCATGGCACCCATTCCATGGGTCCCAACTCTCCAGGTTGAAGGGAATATTACTAAAGTTATAACATGTACGGGAAACCTAGAGAACGGACACACTGTGAATACGAAAGGTTTCTAAAACTCAACGAATAGTCCCTCTCCTGGTGCTCCGGTTTGACTTTCCATCAGCTTTACTATCAACCTCCCAACTTGGAGAGACAGCCCTTTAACCTCCTGGTTCACACAGGTTGCCAATTTGGCAGAGGATGAAAGGGAAGAGGGAGAACCAATGAGAGAGTAGCTGTTAGGCATTTGGACGGGCACATATCACTGTAATTTCCCGGCAGGAAGAAGAATTAACCAAAGTCTCAGCAACACACCGGGAACCAGTATAGGTCCTGAACCAAAATTTTGGACTTGCGGTCAGCTCACAAAAAATAAGTTGAAAAATGGAGCTCAGGGGCACAGCAATTCACAAACTGGCCGAGTAATAAAGGACAACTATCGTCCAAAAATCTGTTGAGGGAAGGCAACGAGGCGGACTTGAAAGCGAGGCAGAATAGCAGGAAACAGATTTCAAGAGGTACGTTGGAATCGCCTTTAAAGCACAGGAAGAGGGGCACAACTTCGACAATGATGCACTTGGCCAAAAAGGGCGTATGCGTTTTCTCCTGAATATATTCAGGAGAAAACGCATACGCCCTTTTTGGCCAAGCAAGCAAGCGGGCAATGCAAATCTGCACTACAAAGAAGTATCACTTCCCACCGGTCAAAAGTGACATCCACAAAATGTGTAAAAACCAGAAAGGCAAGACAGGCCCTGGAGAACAGGGAGCATTTTTATGCTGATAGGCGAGATGTAAATTGCCAACTGCCTCTCTGGAGGAGTGCATTGTGTTCCCTAAAACAAATAAACAACAGAGCTACAGAGCCAAGGGCACTTCCAATCTAGGGAATATACCTTGGGAAAACTGAAAATCAATAAGACAGAGCCACCCCAAAATTTAAGGCTGCACTGCTTACAAGGACCTCAACTTGGTTACACCTAAAATATCCCAGAAAATATAAACATGGTTCAAAAAATTGTGGTACTTACGTACGATGGAATATCCCTCAGCCATGAAATCAATGTCATAAGACCAGTAGCAGCAAAATGGGTGGATTCAGGTACGATGATTCTAAGTGAAATAAGTCACACAGAAAAAGAAACTTATCATAAGATATCACTTATGAAGATCCTGTAAACATGGCTACACTTGAACTGAGTTAGGAAAGAGAACAGTGTCTCACATTTAGAAAACACTCTTATGCCTGCTTAAGGTGGAATGAGAGGTGGGGTCATGCATAAAACCAGAGTTTGATATAAGCACAGGTACCGTTCCAAAAACCAACTATGGAATAGACAAGACCTACACCTTCCTCAGTGAAAGGGACTCAAAACCCCATATTTCCCGCAGAGGAATATATCTGACTAGTAAGAATATTCAAACCTATATATTGATATGTCTCCATAACGGAATCAAGTGTGTCTAGACTGGCATAAACATGGCAGCGAGAATCAGCTCAAACCCACTATAAAAAGGAATTTCAAAAACAAAACAAAAAAAACTGGGAAATTCTTTACAATTCCTTCAGGGTCTCTGATGAAACCTGTAATGACCCTATCTAAAACGACAGCTGGTTGTGGCATAAGGCTGGACACTTGGGACTGAGAGGATTGGTGAGATTGGGTGAGCAAATGCAGACCCTTTAAAGAACAAATGCCTGGCACCCATTCCATGGGTCCCAACTCTCCAGGTTGAAGGGAATATTACTACAGCTATAACATGTACGGGAAACCTAGAGAACGGACACACTGTGAATACGAAAGGATTTAAAACTCAACGAATAGTCCCTCTCCTGGTGCTCCGGTTTGACTTTCTATCTGCTTTACTATCAACCTCCCAACTTGGAGAGACAGCCCCTTTAACCTCCTGGTTCGCAAAGGTTGCCAATTTGGCAGAGGATGAAAGGGAAGAGGGAGAACCAATGAGAGAGTAGCTGTTAGGCATTTGGACGGGCACATATCACTCTAATTTCCCGGCAGGAAAAATAATTAACCAAAGTCTCAGCCCCCCACCGGGAACCAGCATAGGTCCTCAACCAAAATTTTGGACTTGCGGTCAGCTCACCAAAAACGAGTTGAAAAATGGAGCTCAGTGGCACAGCAATTCACAAACTGGCCAAGTAATAAAGGACAACTATCGTCCATAAATCTGTTGAGGGAAGGCAACGAGGCAGACTTGAAAGCGAGGCAGGATAGCAGGAAACAGATTTCAAGTGGTACGTTGGAATCACCTTTAAAGCACAGGAAGAGGGGCACAACTTCGACAATGAGGCACTTGGCCAAAAAGGTCCTATGCGTTTTCTCCTGAATATATTCAGGAGAAAACGCATACGCCCTTTTTGGCCAAGCAAGCAAGCGGGCAATGCAAATCTGCACTACATAGAAATATCACTTCCCACCGGTCAAAAGGGACTTCCACAAAATGTGTAAAAACCAGAAAGGCAAGACAGGCCCTGGAGAACAGGGAGCCTTGTTATGCTGATGGGCGGGATGTAAATTCCCAACTGCCTCTCTGGAGGAGTGCATTGTTTTCCCTAAAACAAGTAAAGAACAGAGCTACAGAGCCAAGTGCACTTCCAGTCTTGGGAATATACCTTGGGAAACCTGAAAATCAATAAGACAGAGCCACCCCAAAATTTAGGGCTGCACTGCTTACAAGGATCTCAACTTGGATACACCTTAAGTATCCCAGGAAATTTAAAAATGGTTCAAAAAAGTGTGGTACTTACGTACGATGGAATATCCCTCAGCCATGAAATCAATGTCATAAGACCAGTAGCAGCAAAATGGGTGGATTCAGGTACGATGATTCTAAGTGAAATAAGTCACACAGAAAAAGAAACTTATCATAAGATATCACTTATGAAGATCCTATAAACATGGCTACACTTGAACTGAGTTAGGAAAGAGAATAGTGTCTCACATTTAGAAAACACTCTTATGCCTGCTTAAGGGGGAAGGAGAGGTGGTGTGATCCATAAAACCAGAGTTTGATATAAGCACAGGTACCGTTCCAAAAACCAACTATGGAATAGCCAAGACCTACACCTTCCTCACTGAAAGGGACTCAAAACCCCATATTTCCCGCAGAGGAATATATCAGACTAGTAAGAATCTTAAAACCTATGTATTGATATGTCTCCGTAAGGGAATCAAGTGTGTCTAGACTGGCATAAACATGGCAGCGAGAATCAGCTCAAACCCACTATAAAAAGGAATTTCAAAAACAAAACAAAAAAACTTGGAAATTCTTTACAATTCCTTCAGGGTCTCTGATGAAACCTGGAATGACCCTATCTACAACGACAGCTGGATGTGGCATAAGGAGGGACACTTGGGACTGAGAGGATTGGTGAGATTGGGTGAGCAAATCCAGACCCTTTAAAGCAATAATGCCTGGCACCCATTCCATGGGTCCCAACTCTGCAGGTTGAAGGGAATATTACTACAGTTATAACATGTACGGGAAACCTAGAGAACGGACACACTGTGAATACGAAAGGTTTCTAAAACTCAAAAAATAGTCCCTCTCCTGGTGCTCCGGTTTGACTTTCCATCTGCTTTACTATCAATCTCCAAACTTGGAGAGACAGCCCCTTTAACCTCCTGGTTCGCACAGGTTTCCAATTTGGCAGAGGATGAAAGGGAAGAGGGAGAACCAATGAGAGAGAAGCTGTTAGGCATTTGGACGGGCACATATCACTCTAACTTCCCAGCAGGAAGAAGAATTAATCAAAGCCTCAGCCCCCCACCGGGAACCAGCATAGGTCCTGAACCAAAATTTTGGACTTGCGGTCAGCTCACAAAACAAGAGTTGAAAAATGGAGCTAAGGGGCACAGCAATTCACAAACTGGCTGAGTAATAAAGGACAGCTATCGTCCAAAAATCTGTTGAGGGAAGGCAAAGAGGCGGACTTGAAAGCGAGGCAGAATAGCAGGAAACAGATTTCAAGAGGTACGTTGGAATCGCCTTTAAAGCACAGGAAGAGGGGCACAACTTCGACAATGATGCACTTGGCCAAAAAGGGCGTATGCGTTTTCTCCTGAATATATTCAGGAGAAAACGCATACGCCCTTTTTGGCCAAGCAAGCAAGCGGGCAATGCAAATCTGCACTACAAAGAAGTATCACTTCCCACCGGTCAAAAGGGACATCCACAAAATGTGTAAAAACCAGAAAGGCAAGACAGGCCCTGGAGAACCGGGAGCCTTGTTATGCTGATGGGCGGGATGTAAATTGCCAACTGCCTCTCTGGAGGAGTACATTGTGTTCCCTAAAACAAGTAAAGAATAGAGCTACAGAGCCAAGGGCACTTCCAGCCTAGGGAATATACCTTGTGAATTCTGAAAATCAATAAGACAGAGCCACCCCAAAATTTAGGGCTGAATTGCTTACAAGGACCTCAACTTGGGTACACCTTAAATATCCCAGGATATATAAAAATGGTTCAAAAATTGTGGTACTTACGTACGATGGAATATCCCTCAGCCATGAAATCAATGTCATAAACCAGTAACAGCAAAATGGGTGGATTCAGGTACGATGATTCTAAGTGAAATAAGTCACAGAGAAAAAGAAACTTATCATAAGATATCACTTATGAAGATCCTGTAAACATGGCTACTCTTGAACTGAGTTAGGAAAGAGAACAGAGTCTCACATTTAGAAAACACACTTATGCCTGCTTAAGGGGGAAGGAGAGGTGGGGTGATGCATAAAACCAGAGTTTGATATAAGCACAGGTACCGTTCCAAAAACCAAATATGGAATAGACAAGACCTACACCTTCCTCAGTGAAAGGGACTCAAAACCCCATATTTCCTGCAGAGGAATATATCTGACTAGTAAGAATCTTAAAACCTATGTATTGATATGTCTCCATAAGGGAATCAAGTGTGTCTAGACTGGCATAAACATGGCAGCGAGAATCAGCTCAAACCCCCTATAAAAAGGAATTTCAAAAACAAAACAAAAAAACTGGGAAATTCTTTACAATTCCTTCAGGGTCTCTGATGAACCCTTGAATGACCCTATCTACAATGACAGCTGGATGTGGCATAATGAGGGACACTTGGGACTGAGAGGATTGGTGAGATTGGGTGAGCAAATGCAGACCCTTTAAAGCAGAAATGCCTGGCACCCATTCCATGGGTCCCAACTCTCCAGGTTGAAGGGAATATTACTACAGCTATAACATGTACGGGAAACCTAGAGAACGGAGACACTGTGAATACGAAAGGTTTCTAAAACTCAACGAATAGTCCCTCTCCTGGTGCTCCGGTTTGACTTTCCATCTGCTTTAATATCAACCTCCCAACTTGGAGAGACAGCCCTTTTTACCTCCTGGATCACACAGGTTGCCAAATTGGGAGAGGATGAAAGGGAAGAGGGAGAACCAATGAGAGAGTAGCTGATAGTCATTTGGAAGGGCACATATCACTCTAATATCCCGGGAAGAAGAAGAATTAACCAAAGTCTCAGCCACCCACTGGGAACCAGTATAGGTCCTGAACCAAAATTTTGGACTTGCGGTCAGCTCACCAAAAACGAGTTGAAAAATGGAGCTCAGGGGCACAGCAACTCACAAACTGGCCGAGTAATAAAGGACAACTCTCGTCCAAAAATCTGTTGAGGGAAGGCAACGAGGTGTACTTGAGAGCGAGGCAGAACAGCAGGAAACAGATTTCAAGAGGTACGTTGGAATCGCCTTTAAAGCACAGGAAGAGGGGCACAACTTCGACAATGATGCACTTGGCCAAAAAGGGCGTATGCGTTTTCTCCTGAATATATTCAGGGAAAAACGCATACGCCCTTTTTGGCCAAGCAAGCAAGCGGGCAATGCAAATCTGCACTACAAAGAAGTATCACTTCCCACCAGTAAAAAGGGACATCCACAAAATGTGTAAAAACCAGAAAGGCAAGACAGGCCTTGGAGAACAGGGAGCCTTGTTATGCTGATGGGCGGGATGTAAATTCCCAACTGCCTCTCTGGAGGAGTGCATTGTGTTCCCTAAAACAAGTAAACAACAGAGCTACAGAGCCAAGGGCACTTCCAGTCTAGGGAATATACCTTGGGGAAACTGAAAATCAATAAGACAGATCCACCCCAAAATTTAGAGCTGCACTGCTTACAAGGACCTCAACTTGGATACACTTTAAGTATCCCAGGAAATATAAAAATGGTTCAAAAAATTGTGGTACTTACGTACGATGGAATAGCCCTCAGCCATGAGATCAATGTCATAAGACCAGTAGCAGCAAAATGGGTGGATTCAGGTACGATGATTCTAAGTGAAATAAGTCACACAGAAAAAGAAACTTTTCATAAGATATCACTTATGAAGATCCTAGAAACATGGCTACACTTGAACTGAGTTAGGAAAGAGAACAGTGTCTCACATTTAGAAAACACTTTTATGCCTGCTTATGGGGGAATGAGAGGTGGGGTGATGCATAAAACCAGAGTTTGATATAAGCACAGGTACCGTTCCAAAAACTAACTATGGAATAGAAAAGACCTACACCTTCCTCAGTGAAAGGGACTCAAAACCCCATATTTCCAGGAGAGGAATATATCTGACTAGTAAGAATCTTAAAACCTATGTATTGATATGTCTCCGTAAGGGAATCAAGTGTGTCTAGACTGGCATAAACATGGCAGCGAGAATCAGCTCAAACCCACTATAAAAAGGAATTTCAAAAACAAAACAAAAAAACTGGGAAATTCTTTACAATTCCTTCAGGGTCTCTGATGAAACCTGGAATGACCCTATCTACAACGACAGCTGGATGTGGCATAAGGCTGGACACTTGGGACTGAGAGGATTGGTGAGATTGGGTGAGCCAATGCAGACCCTTTAAAGCACAAATGCCTGGCACACATTCCATGGGTCCCAACTCTCCAGGTTGAAGGGAATTTTACTACAGCTATAACATGTACGGGAAACCTAGACAATGGACACACTGTGAATACGAAAGGTTTCTAAAACTCAACGAATAGTCCCTCTCCTGGTGCTCCGGTTTGACTTTCCATCTGCTTTACTATCAATCTCCCAACTTGGAGAGACAGCCCTTTTAACCTCCTGGTTCGCACAGGTTTCCAATTTGGCAGAGGATGAAACGGAAGAGGGAGAACTAATGAGAGAGTAGCTGTTAGGCATTTGGACGTGCACATATCACTCTAACTTCCCAGCAGGAAGAAGAATTAACCAAAGTCTCAGCCCCCCACCGGGAACCAGCATAGGTCCTGAACGAAAATTTTGGACTTGCGGTCAGCTCACAAAAAACGAGTTGAAAAATGGAGCTCAAGGGCCCAGCAATTCACAAACTGCCCGAGTAATAAAGGACAACTATCGTACAAAAATCTGTTAAGGGAAGGCAATGAGGCGGACTGGAAAGCGAGGCATAATAGCAGGAAACAGATTTCAAGAGGTACGTTGGAATCGCCTTTAAAGCACAGGAAGAGGGGCACAACTTCGACAATGATGCACTTGGCCAAAAAGGGCGTATGCGTTTTCTCCTGAATATATTTAGGAGAAAACGCATACACCCTTTTTGTGCAAGCAAGCAAGTGGGCAATGCAAATCTGCACAACAAAGAAGTATCACTTCCCACCGGTCAAAAGGGACATGCACAAAATGTGTAAAAACCAGAAAGGTAACACAGGCCCTAGAGAACAGGGAGCCTTGTTATGCTGATGGGCGGGATGTAAATTGCCAACTGCCTCTCTGGAGGAGTGCATTGTGTTCCCTAAAACAAATAAACAACAGAGCTACAGAGCCAAGGGCACTTCCAGTCTAGGGAATATACCTTGGGAAAACTGAAAATCAATAAGACAGAGCCACCCCAAAATTTAGGGCTGCACTGCTTACAAGGACCTCAACTTGGGTACACCTTAAATATCCCAGGAAATATAAAAATTGTTCAAAAAATTGTGGTATTTACGTAGGATGGAATATCCCTCAGCCATGAAATCAATGTCATAAGACCAGTAGCAGCAAAATGGGTGGATTCAGGTACGATGATTCTAAGTGAAATAAGTCACAGAGAAAAAGAAACTTATCATAAGATATCACTTATGAAGATCCTGTAAACATGGCTACACTTGAACTGAGTTAGGAAAGAGAACAGTGTCTCACATTTAGAAAACAATCTTATGCCTGCTTTAGGGCGAACGAGAGGTGGGGTGATGCATAAAACCAGAGTTTGATATAAGCACAGGTACCTTTCCAAAAATCAACTATGGAATAGACAAGACCTACACCTTCCTCAGTGAAAGGGACTCAAAACCCCATATTTCCCACAGAGGAATATATCTGACTAGTAAGAATCTTAAAACCTATGTATTGATATGTCTGCATAAGGGAATCAAGTGTGTCTAGACAGGCATAAACATGGCAGCGAGAATCAGCTCAAACCCACTATAAAAAGGAATTTCTAAAACAAAACAAAAAAACTGGGAAATTCTTTACAATTCCTTCAGGGTCTCTGATGAAACCAGGAATGACCCTATCTACAACGACAGCTGGATGTGGCATAAGGCTGGACACTTGGGACTGAGAGGATTGGTGAGATTGGGTGAGCAAATGCAGACCCTTTAAAGCAATAATGCATGGCACACATTCCATGGGTCACAAATCTCCAGGTTGAAGGGAATATTACTACAGCTATAACATAAACAGGAAACCTAGAGAACGGACACACTCTGAATACTAAAGGTTTCTAAAACTCAACGAATAGTCCCTCTCCTGGTGCTCCGGTTTGACTTTCCATCTGCTTTACTATCAATCTCCCAACATGGAGAGACAGCCCCTTTAACCTCCTGGTTCGCACAGGTTGCCAATTTGGCAGAGGATGAAAGGGAAGAGAGAGAACCAATGAGAGAGTAGCTGTTAGGCATTTGGACGGGCAAATATCACTCTATTTTCACGGCAGGAAGAAGAATTAACCAAAATCTCAGCCCCCCAACGGAAACCAGCATAGGTCCTGAACCAAAATTTTGGACTTGTGGTCAGCTCACAAAAAACGAGTTGAAAAGTGGAGCTCAGGGTCACAGCAATTCACAAACTGGCAAGGTAATAAAGTACAAGTATCGTCCAAATATCTGTTGAGGGAAGTCAACGAGGAGGACTTGAAAGCCAGGCAGAATAGCAGGAAACAGATTTTGAGAGGAACGTTGGAATCGCCTTTAAAGCACAGGAAGAGGGCCACAACTTGGACAGTGACACACTTACCCAAAAAGGGCGTATGCGTTTTCTCCTGAATATATTCAGGAGAAAACGCATACGCCCTTTTTGGCCAAGCAAGCAAGCGGGCAATGAAAATCTGCACTACAAAGAAGTATCACTTCCCACCAGTCAAAAGGGACATCGAAAAAATGTGTAAAAACCAGAAAGGCAAGAGAGGCCCTGTAGAAAAAGGAGCCTACTTATGCTGAAGGGCGGGATGTAAATTGCCATGTGCCTCTCTGGAGGAGTACATTGTGTTCCCTAAAACAAGTAAAGAACAGAGCTACAGAGCCAAGGGCACTTCCCGTCTAGGGAATATACATTGGGAAAACTGAAAATCAATAAGACAGAGCCACCCCAAAATTTAGGGCTACACTGCTTACAAGAACCTCAACTTGGGTACACATTAAATACCCCAGGAAATATAAAAATGGTTTAAAATTTTTGGTACATACCTACGATGGAATAGCCCTCAGCCATGACGTCAATGTCATAAGACCAGTAGCAGCAAAATGGGTGGATTCAGGTACGTTGATTCTAAGTGAAATACGTCACACAGAAAAAGAAACTTATCATAAGATATCACTTATGAAGATCCTATAAACTTGCCTACACTTGAACTGAGTTAGGAAAGAGAACAGAGTCTCACATTTAGAAAGAACTCTTATGCCTGTTTAAGGGGGAAGGAGAGGTTGGGTGATGCATAAAACCGGATTTTGATATAAGCACAGGTACCGTTCCAAAAACCAGCTAAAGAATAGACAAGACCTACACCTTCCTCAGTGAAAGGGACTCAAAACCCCATATTTCCCACAGAGGAATATATCTGACTAGTAAGAATCTTAAAACCTATGTATTGATATGTCTCCGTAAGGGAATCAAGTGTGTCTAGACTGGCATAAACATGGCAGCGAGAATCAGCTCAAACTCACTATAAAAAGGAATTTCAAAAACAAAACAAAAAAACTGGGAAATTCTTTACAATTCCTTCAGGGTCTCTGATGAAACCTGGAATGACCCTATCTACAACGACAGCTGGATGTGGCATAAGGCTGGACACTTGGGACTGAGAGGATTGGTGAGATTGGGTGAGCAAATGCAGAACCTTTAAAGCAAAAATGCCTGGCACCCATTGCATGGGTCCCAACTCTCCAGGTTGAAGGGAATATTACTACAGTTATAACATGTACGGGAAACCTAGAGAACGGACACACTGGGAATACGAAAGGTTTCTAAAACTCAACGAATAGTCCCTCTCCTGGTGCTCTGGTTTGACTTTCCATCTGCTTTACTATCAACCTCCCAACTTGGACAGACAGCCCCTTTAACCTCCTGGTTCACACAGGTTTCCAATTTGGCAGAGGATAAAATTGAAGTGGGGGAACCAATGAGAGAGTAGCTGTTAGGCATTTGGACTTGCAAATATCACTCTAACTTCCCGGCAGGAAGAAGAATTAACCAAAGTCTCAGCCCCCCACCGGGAACCAGCATAGGTCCAGAACCAAAATTTTGGACTTGCGGTCAGCTCACAAAAAACGAGTTGAAAAATGGAGCTCAGGGGCACAGCAATTCACAAACTGGCCGAGTAATAAAGGACAACTATCGTCCAAAAACCTGTTGAGGGAAGGCAACGAGGCGGACTTGAAAGCGAGGCAGAATAGCAGGAAACAGATTTCAAGAGGTACGTTGGAATCGCCTTTAAAGCACAGGAAGAGGGGCACAACTTCGACAATGATGCACTTGGCCAAAAAGGGCGTATGCGTTTTCTCCTGAATATATTCAGGAGAAAACGCATACGCCCTTTTTGGCCAAGCAAGCAAGCGGGCAATGCAAATCTGCACTACAAAGAAGTATCACTTCCCACCGGTCAAAAGGGACATCCACAAAATGTGTAAAAACCAGAAAGGCAAGACAGGCCCTGGAGAACAGGGAGCCTTTTTATGCTGATAGGCGGGATGTAAATTGCCAACTTCCTCTCTGGAGGAGTGCATTGTGTTCCCTAAAACAAATAAACAACAGAGCTACAGAGCCAAGGGCACTTCCAATCTAGGGAACATACCTTGGGAAAACTGAAAATCAATAAGACAGAGCCACCCCAAAATTTAAGGCTGCACTGCTTACAAGGACCTCAACTTGGGTACACCTAAAATATTCCAGGAAATATAAAAATGGTTCCAAAAATTGTGGTAATTATGTACGATGGATTATCCCTCAGCCATGAAATCAATGTCATAAGACCAGTAGCAGCAAAATGGGTGGATTCAGGTACGATGATTCTAAGTGAAATAAGTCACACAGAAAAAGAAACTTATCATAAGATATCACTTATAAAGATCCTGTAAACATGGCTACACTTGAACTGAGTTAGGAAAGAGAACAGTGTCTCACATTTAGAAAACACTCTTATGCCTGCTCAAGGGTGAAGGAGAGGTGGGGTGATGTATAAAACCAGAGTTTGATATAAGCACAGGTACTGCTCCAAAAACCAACTATGGAATAGACAAGACCTACACCTTCCTCAGTGAAAGGGACTCAAAACCCCATATTTCCTGCAGAGGAATATATCTGACTAGTAAGAATCTTAAAACATATGTATAGATATGTCTCCGTAAGGGAATCAAGTGTGTCTAGACTGGCATAAACATGGCAGCGAGAATCAGCTCAAACCCACTATAAAAAGGAATTGCAAAAACAAAACAAAAAAACTGGGAAATTCTTTACAATTCCGTCAGGGTCTCTGATGAAACCTGGAATGACCCTGTCTACAATGAAAGCTGGATGTGGCATAAGTCTGGACACTTGGGACTGAGACGATTGGTGAGATTTGGTGAGCAAATGCAGACCCTTTAAAGCACAATTGCCTGGCACCCATTCCATGGGTCCCAACTCTCTAGGTTGAAGGGAATATTACTACAGCTATAACATGTACGGGAAACCTAGAGAACGTACACACTGTGAATACGAAAGGTTTCTAAAACTCAACGAATAGTCCCTCTCCTGGTGCTCCGGTTTGACTTTCCATCTGCTTTACTATCAACCTCCCAACTTGGAGAGACAGCCCCTTTAACCTCCGGGTTCGCACAGGTTGCCAATTTGGCAGAGGATGAAAGGGAAGAGGGAGAACCAATGAGAGAGTAGCTGTTAGGCATTTGGACCGGCACATATAACTCTAATTTCCCGGCAGGAAGAAGAATTAACCAAAGTCTCAGCCACCCACTGGGAACCAGCATAGGTCCTGAACCAAAATTTTGGACATGTGGTCAGCTCACAAAAAACGAGTTGAAAAATGGAGCTCAGGGGCACAGCAATTCAAAAACTGGCAGAGTAATAAAGAACAACTATCTTCCAAAAATCTGTTGAGGGAAGGCAACGAGGCGGACTTGAAAGCGAGGCAGAATAGCAGGAAACAGATTTCAAGAGGTACGTAGGATCACCTTTAAAGCACAGGAAGAGGGGCACAACTTCGACAGTGATGCAGTTGGCCAAAAAGGGCGTATGCGTTTTCTCCTGAATATATTCAGGAGAAAACGCATACGCCCTTTTTGGCCAAGCAAGCAAGCGGGCAATGCAAATCTGCACTACAAAGAAGGATCACTTCCCACTGGTCAAAAGGGACATCCACAAAATTTGTAAAATCCATAAAGGAAAGACAGGCCCTGGAGAACAGGGAGCCTTGTTATGCTGATGGGCGGGATATAACTAGCCAACTGCCTCTCCTGAGGAGTGCATTGTGTTCCCTAAAACAAATAAACAACAGAGCTACAGAGCCAAGGGCACTTCCAGTGTAGGGAATATACCTTGGGAAAACTGAAAATCGATAAGACAGAGCCACCCCAAAATTTAGGGCGGCACTGCATACAAGGACCTCAACTTGGGTACACCTTAAGTATCCCAGGAAATATAAAAATGGTTCAAAAATTGTGGTACTTACGTACGATGGAATATCCCTCAGCCATGAAATCAATGTCATAATACCAGTAGCAGCAAAATGGGTGGATTCAGGTACGATGATTCTAAGTGAAATAAGTCACACAGAAAAAGAAACTTATCATAAGATATCACTTATGAAGATCCTGTAAACATGGCTACACTTGAACTCTGTTAGGAAAGAAAACAGTGTCTCACATTTAGAAAACACTCTTATGCCTGCTTAAGGGGGAAGGAGAGGTGGGGTGATGCATAAAACCAGAGTTTGATATAAGCACACGTACCGTTCCAAAAACCAACTGTGGAATAGACAAGACCTACACCTTCCTCAGTGAAAGGGACTCAAAACCCCATATTTCCCGCAGAGGAATATATCTGACTAGTAAGAATCTTAAAACCTATGTATTGATATGTCTCCGTAAGGGAATCAAGTGTGTCTAGACTGTCATAAACATGGCAGCGAGAATCAGCTCAAACCGACTATAAAAAGGAATTTCAAAAACAAAACAAAAAAACTGGGAAATTCTTTACAATTCCTTCAGGGTCTCTGATGAAACCTGGAATGACCGTATGTACAACGACAGTTGGATGTGGCATAATGCTGGACACTTGGGACTGAGAGGATTGGTGAGATTGGGTGAGCAAATGCAGACCCTTTAAAGCACAAATGCCTCGCACCCATTCCATGGGTCCCAACTCTCCAGTTTAAGGGGAATTTTACTACAACTATAACATATACGGGAAACCTAGAGAATGGACACATTGTGAATACGAAAGGTTTCTAAAACTCAACGAATAGTCCCTTTCCTGGTGCTCGGGTTTGACTTTCCATCTGCTTTACTATCAACCTCCCAAATTGGAGAGACAGCCCCTTTAACCTCCTGGTTCGCACAGGTTGCCAATTTGGCAGAGGATGAAAGGGAAGAGGGAGAACCAATGAGAGAGTAGCTGTTAGGCATTTGTACGGGCACATATCACTCTAATTTCCCGGCAGGAAGAAGAATTAACCAAAGCCTCCGCCTCCCACCGGGAACCAGTATAGGTCCTGAACCAAAATTTTGGACTTGCGGTCAGCTCACAAAAAAAGAGTTGAAAAATGGAGCTCAGGGGCACAGCAATTCCCAAACTGGACGAGGAATAAAGGACAACTATCGTCCAAAAATCTGTTGAGGGAAGGCAACGAGGCGGACTTGAAAGCGAGGCAGCATAGCAGGAAACAGATTTCAAGAGGTACGTTGGAATCACCTTTAAAGCACAGGAAGAGGGGCACAACTTCGACAATGATGCACTTGGCCATAAAGGGCGTAATGGTTTTCTCCTGAATATATTCAGGAGAAAACGCATACACCCTTTTTGGCCAAGCAAGCAAGAGGGCAATACAAATCTGCACTACAAAGAAGTATCACTTCCCACCGGTCAAAAGGGACATCCACAAAATGTGTAAAAACCAGAAAGGCAAGACAGGCCCTGGAGAACAGGGAGCCTTGTTATGCTGATGGGCGGGATGTAAACTGCCAACTGCCTCTCTGGAGGAGTGCATTGTGCTCCCTAAAACAAGTAAAGAACAGAGCTACAGAGCCAAGGGCACTTCAAGTCTAGGGAATATACCTTGGGAAAACTGAAAATCAATAAGACAGAGCCACCCTAAAATTTAGGGCTGCACTGCTTTCAAGGACCTCAACTTGGGTACACCTTAAGTATCCCAGGAAATATAAAAATGGTTCAAAAAATTGTGGTACTTACGTACGATGGAATATCCCTCAGCCATGAAATCAATGTCATAAGACCAGTAGCAGCAAAATGGGTGGATTCAGGTACGATGATTCTAAGTGAAATAAGTCACACAGAAAAAGAAACTTATCATAAGATATCACTTACGAAGATCCTGTAAACATGGCTACACTTGAACTGAGTTAGGAAAGAGAACAGTGTCTCACATTTAGAAAACACTCTTATGCCTGCTTAAGGGGGAAGTAGAGGTGGGGTGATGCATAAAACCAGAGTTTGAAATAAGCACAGGTACTGCTCCAAAAACCAACTATGGAATAGACAAGACCTACACCTTCCTCAGTGAAAGGGACTCAAAACCCCATATTTCCCACAGAAGAATATATCTGACTAGTAAGAATCTTAAAACCTATGTATTGATATGTCTCCATAAGGGAATCAAGTGTGTCTAGACTGGCATAAACATGGCAGCGGGAATTAGCTCAAACCCACTATAAAAAGGAATTTCAAAAACAAAACAAAAAAACTGGGAAATTCTTTACAATTCCTTCAGGGTCTCTGATGAAACCTGGAATGACCCTATCTACAACGACAGCTGGATGTGGCATAAGGCTGGACACTTGGGACTGAGACGATTGGTGAGATTGGGTGAGCAAATGCAGACCCTTTAAAGCACAAATGCCTTGCACCCATTCCATGGGTCCCAACTCTCCAGGATGAAGGGAATATTACTACAGCTATAACATGGACGGTAAACCTAGAGAACGGACACACTGTGAATACGAAAGGTTTCTAAAACTCAACGAATAGTCCCTCGCCTGGTGCTCCGGTTTGACTTTCAATCTGCTTTACTATCAATCTCCCACCTTGGAGAGACAGCCCCTTTAACCTCCTGGCTCGCACAGGTTGCCAATTTGGCAGAGGATGAAAGGGAAGAGGGAGAACCAATGAGAGAGTAGCTGTTAGGCATTAGGACGGGCACATCTCACTCTAACTTCCCAGCAGGAAGAAGAATTAACCAAAGTCTCAGAACCCCACCGTGAAACAGCATAGGTCCTGAACCAAAATTTTGCACTCCTGGTCAGCTCACAAAAAAACGAGTTGAAAAATGGAGCGCAAGGGCACAGCAATTCACAAACTGGCAGAGTAATAAAGGACAACTATCGTCCAAAAATCTGTAAAGGGAAGGCAACGAGGCGGACTTGAAAGCGAGGCAGAATACCAGGAAACAGATTTCAAGAGGTACGTTGGAATCGCCTTTAAAGCACAGGAAGAGGGGCACAACTTCGACAATGATGCACTTGGCCAAAAAGGGCGTATGCGTTTTCTCCTGAATATATTCAGGAGAAAACGCATACGCCCTTTTTGGCCAAGCAAGCAAGCGGGCAATGCAAATCTGCACTACAAAGAAGTATCACTTCCCACCGGTCAAAAGGGACATCCACAAAATGTGTAAACACCAGAAAGGCAAGACAGGCCCTCGAGAACAGGGAGCCTTGTTATGCTGATGGGGCGGATGTAACTTGCCAACTGCCTCTCTGGAGGAGTGCATTGTGTTCCCTAAAACAAGTAAAGAACAGAGCTACAGAGCCAAGGGCACTTCCAGTCTAGGGAATATACCTTGGGAAAACTGAAAATCAGTAAGCCAGAGCCACCCCAAAATATAGGTCTGCACTGCTTACAAGGACCTCAACTTGGGTACACCTTAAATATCCCAGGAAATATAAAAATGGTTCAAAAAATTGTGGTACTTACGTACGATGGAATATCCCTCAGCCATGAAATCAATGTCATAAGACCAGTAGCAGCAAAATGGGTGGATTCAGGTACGATGATTCTAAGTGAAATAAGTCACAGAGAAAAAGAAACTTATCATAAGATATCACTTATGAAGATCCTGTAAACATGGTTACACTTGAACTGAGTTAGGAAAGAGAACAGAGTCTCACATTTAGGAAACACTCTTATGCCTGCTTAAGGGTGAAGGAGAGGTGGGGTGATGCATAAAACCAGAGTTTGATATAAGCACAGGTACCGTTCCAAAAACCAACTATGGAATAGAAAAGACCTACACCTTCCTCAGTGAAAGGGACTCAAAACCCCATAGTTCCCACAGAGGAATATATCTGACTAGTAAGAATCTTAAAACTTATGTATTGATATATCTCCGTAAGGGAATCAAGTGTGTCTAGACTGGCATAAACATGGCAGCGAGAATCAGCTCAAACCCACTATAAAAAGGAATTTCAAAAACAAAACATAAAAACTGGGAAATTCTTTACAATTCCTTCAGGGTCTCTGATGAAACCTGGAATGACCCTATCTACAATGACAGCTGGATGTGGCATAAGGCTGGACACTTGGGTCTGAGAGGATTTGTGAGATTGGGTGAGAAAATGCAGACCCTTTAAATCACAAATGCCTGGCACACATTCCATGGGTCCTAACTCTCCAGCTTGAAGGGAATATTACTACAGCTATAACATGTACAGGAAACCTAGAGAACAGACACACTGTGAATATGAAAGGTTTCTAAAACTCAACGAATAGTCCCTCTCCTGGTGCTCCGGTTTGACTTGCCATCTGCTTTACTATCAACCTCCCTACTTGGAGAGACAGCCCCTTTAACCTCCTGGTTCGCACAGGTGGCCAATTTGGCAGAGGATGAAAGGGAAGAGGGAGAACCAATGAGAGAGTAGCTGTTATGCATTTGGACGGGCACATATCACTGTAATTTCCCGCCAGGAAGAAGAAGTAACCAAAGCCTCAGCCCCCCACCGGGAACCAGTATAGGTCCTGAACCAAAATTTTGGACTTGCGGTCAGCTCACAAAAAACGAGTTGAAAAATGGAGCTCAGGGGCACAGCAATTCCCAAACTGGCCGTGTAATAAAGGACAACTATCGTCCAAAAATCTGTTGATGGAAGGCAACGTGGCGGACTTGAAAACGAGGCAGCATAGCAGGAAACAGATTTCAAGAGGTACATTGGAATCGCCTTTAAAGCACAGGAAGAGGGGCACAACTTCGACAATGATGCACTTGGAAAAAAAGGGCGTTTGCGTTTTCTCCTGAATATATTCAGGAGAAAACGCATACGCTCTTTTTGGCCAAGCAAGCAAGCGGGCAATGCAAATCTGCACTACAAAGAAGTATCCCTTCTCTCCGGTCAAAAGGGACATGCAGGAAATGTGTAAAAACCAGAAAGGCAAGACAGGCCCTGGAGAACAGGGAGCCTTTTTATGCTGATGGGCAGGATGTAAATTGCCAACTGCCTCTCTGGAGGAGTGCATTGTGTTCCCTAAAACAAATAAACAACAGAGCTATAGAGGCAAGGGCACTTCCAGTCTAGGGAATATACCTTGGGAAAACTGAAAATCAATAAGACAGATCCACCCCAAAATTTAGGGCTGCACTGCTTACAAGGACCTCAACTTGGGTACACCTTAAATATCCCAGGAGATATAAAAATGGTTCAAAAAATTGTGGTACTTACATACGATGGAATATCCCTCAGCGGTGAAATCAATGTCATAAGACCAGTAGCAGCAAAATGGGTGGATTCAGGTACGATGATTCTAAGTGAAATAAGTCACACAGAAAAAGAAACTTATCATAAGATATCACTTATGAAGATCCTGTAAACATGGCTACACTTGAACTGAGTTAGGAAAGAGAGCAGTGTCTCACATTTAGAAAACACTCTTATGCCTGCTTAAGGGAAAAGAGAGGTGGGGTGATGCATAAAACCAGAGTTTGATATAAGCACAGGTACCGTTCCAAAAACCAACTATGGAATAGACAAGACCTACACCTTCCTCAGTGAAAGGGACTCAAAACCCCATAGTTCCCGCAGAGGAATATATCTGACTAGTAAGAATCTTAAAACCTATGTATTGATAGGTCTCCATAAGGGAATCAAGTGTGTCTAGACTGGCATAAACATGGCAGCGAGAATCAGCTCAAACCCACTATAAAAACTAATTTCAAATACAGAACAAAAAAACAGTGAAATATTTTACAATTCCTTCAGGGTCTCTGAGGAAACCTGGAATGACCCTATCTACAACGACAGCTGGATGTGGCATAAGGCTGGACACTTGGGTCTGAGAGGATTTGTGAGATTGGGTGAGAAAATGCAGACCCTTTAAATCACAAATGCCTGGCACACATTCCATGGGTCCCAACTCTCCAGGTTGAAGGGAATATTACTACAGCTATAACATGTACAGGAAACCTAGAGAACAGACACACTGTGAATACGAAAGGTTTCTAAAACTCAACGAATAATCCCTCTCCTGGTGGTCCGATTAGACTTGCCATCTGCTTTACTATCAACTTCCCAACTTGGAGAGACAGCCCCTTTAACCTCCTGGTTCGCACAGGTTGCCAATTTGGCAGAGGATGAAAGGGAAGAGGGAGAACCAATGAGAGACTAGCTGTTAGGCATTTGGACGGGCACATATCACTCTAATTTCCCAGCAGGAAGAAGAATTAACCAAAGTCTCAGCCACCCACCGGGAAACACCATGGGTCCTGAACCAAAATTTTGGACATGCGGTCAGCTCACAAAAAACGAGTTGAAAAATGGTGCTCAGGGGCACAGCAATTCACAAACTGGCCGAGTAATAAAGGAAAACTATCGTCCAAAAATCTGTTGAGGGAAGGCAACGAGGTAGACTTGAAAGCGAGGCACAATAGCAGGAAACAGATTTCAAGAGGTACGTGGGAATCGCCTTTAAAGCACAGGAAGAGGGGCACAACTTCGACAATGATGCACTTGGCCAAAAAGGGCGTATGCGTTTTCTCCTGAATATATTCAGGAGAAAACGCATACGCCCTTTTTGGCCAAGCAAGCAAGCAGGCAATGCAAATCTGCACTATAAAGAAGTATCACTTCCCACCGGTCAAAAGGGACATCCACAAAATGTGTAAAAACCAGAAAGGCAAGACAGGCCCTGGAGAACAGGGAGCCTTGTTATGCTGATGGGCGGGATGTACATTGCCAACTGCCTCTCTGGAGGAGTGCATTGTGTTCCCTAAAACAAGTAAACAACAGATCTACAGAGCCATGGGCACTTCCAGTCTAGGGAATATACCTTGGGAAAACTGAAAATCAATAAGACCGAGCCACCCCAAAATTTAGGGCTGCACTGCTTACAAGGACCTCAACTTGGGTTCACCTTAAATATCCCAGGAAATATAAAAATGGTTCAAAAAATTGTGGTACTTACATACATTGGAATATCCCTCAGCCATGAAATCAATGTCATAAGACCGGTAGCAGCAAAATGGGTGGATTCACGTACGATGATTCTAAGTGAAATAAGTTACACAGAAAAAGAAACTTATCATAAGATATCACTTATGAAGATCCTGTAAACATGGCTACACTTGAACTGAGTTAGGAAAGAGAACAGTGTCTCACATTTAGAAAACACTCTTATGCCTGCTTAAGGGGGAAGGAGAGGTGGGGTGATGCATAAAACCAGAGTTTGATATAAGCACAGGTACCATTCCAAAAACCAACTATGGAATAGACAAGACCTAAACCTTCCTCAGTGAAAGGGACTCAAAACCCCATATTTCCCGCAGAGGAATATATCTGACTAGTAAGAATCTTAAAACCTATGTATTGATATGTCTCCATAAGGGAATCAAGTGTGTCTAGACTGGCATAAACATGGCAGCGATGATCAGGTCAAACCCACTATAAAAATGAATTTCAAAAACAAAACAAAAAAACTGGGAAATTCTTTACAATTCCTTCCGGGTCTCTGATGAAACCTGGAATGACCCTATCTACAACGACAGCTGGATGTGGCATAAGGCTGGACAATTGGGACTGAGAGGAATGGTGAGATTGGGTGAGCAAATGCAGACCCTTTAAAGCACAAATGCCTGGCACCCATTCCATGGGTCCCAACTCTCCAGGTTGAAGGGAATATTACTACAGCTATAACATGTACGGGAAACCTAGAGAACGGACACACTGTGAATACGAAAGGTTTCTAAAACTCAACGAATAGTCCCTCTCCTGGTGCTCCGGTTCGGCTTTCCATCTGCTTTACTATCAACCTCCCAAATTGCAGTGACAGCCCCTTTAACCTCCTGGTGCGCACAGTTTTTCAATTTGGCAGAGGATGAAATGGAAGATGGCGAACCAATGAGAGAGTAGCTGTTAGGCATTTGGACGGGCACATATCACTCTAATTTCCCGGCAGGAAGAAGAATTAACCAAAGTCTCAACCCCCCACCGGGAACTAGCATAGGTCCTGAATGAAAATTTTGGACTTGCGGTCAGCGCACCAAAAACGAGTTGAAAAATGGAGCTCAGGGGCACAGCAATTCACAAACTGGCCGAGTAATAAAGGACAACTATCGTCCAAAAATCAGTTGAGGGAAGGCAACGAGGAGGACTTGAAAGCGAGGCAGAATAGCAGGAAACAGATTTCAAGAGGTACGTTGGAATCGCCTTTAAAGCACGGGAAGAGGGGCCCAACTTCGACAATGATGCACTTGGCCAAAAAGGGCGTATGCGTTTTCTCCTGAATATATTCAGGAGAAAACGCATACGCCCTTTTTCGCCAAGGAAGCAAGCAGGCAATGGAAATCTGCACTACAAAGAAGTATTAATTCCCACTGGTCAAAAGGGACATCCACAAAATGTGTAAAAACCAGAAAGGCAAGACAGGCCCTGGAGATCAGGGAGCCTTGTTATGCTGATGGGCAGGATGTAAATTGCCAACTGCCTCTCTGGAGGAGTGTATTGTGTTCCCTAAAACAAGTAAACAACAGAGCTACAGAGCCAAGGGCACTTCCAGTCTAGGGAATATACCTTCGGAAAACTGAAAATCAATAAGACAGAGCCACCCCAAAATTTAGGGCTGCACCGCTTACAAGGACCTCAACTTGGATACACCTTAAATATCCCAGGAAATATAAAAATGGTTCAAAAAATTGTGGTACTTCCGTACGATGGAATATCCCTCAGCCATGAAATCAATGTCATAAGACCAGTAGCAGCAAAATTGGTGGATTCAGGTACGATGATTCTAAGTGAAATAAGTCACACAGAAAAAGAAACTTATCATAAGATATCACTTATGAAGATCCTGTAAACATGGCTACACTTGAACTCAGTTAGGAAAGAGAACAGAGTCGCACATTTAGAAAACACTCTTATGGCTGCTTAAGGGGGAAGGAGAGGTGGGGTGATGCATAAAACCAGAGTTTGATATAAGCACAGGTACCGTTCCAAAAACCAACTAAGGAATAGACAAGACCTACACATTCCTCAGTGAAAGGGACTCAAAACCCCATATTTCCCACAAAGGAATATATCTGACTAGTAAGAATCTTAAAACCTATGTATTGATATGTCTCCGTAAGGGAATCAAGTGTGTCTACACTGGCATAAACATGGCAGCGTAATCAGCTCAAACCCACTATAAAAAGGAATTACAAAAACTAAACAAAACTAAAATGGAAATTCTTTACAATTCCTTCATGGTCTCTGATGAAACCTGGAATTACCCTATCTACAATGACAGCTGGATATGGCATAAGTCTGGACACTTGGGACTGAGAGGATTGGTGAGATTGGGTGAGCAAATGCAGACCCTTTAAAGCAATAATGCGTGGCACCCATTCCATGGGTCCCAATTCTCCAGGATGAAGGGAATATTACTACAGATATAACATGTACGGGAAACCTAGAGCATGGACACACTGTGAATACGAAAGGTTTCTAAAACTCAACGAATAGTCCCTCTCCTGGTGTTCCGGTTTCACTTTCCAACTGCTTTACTATCAATCTCCCAACTTGGAGAGACAGCCCCTTTAACCTACTGGTTCGCAAAGGATACCAGTTTGGCTGAGGATGAAAGTGAAGAGGGAGAACCAATGAGAGAGTAGCTGTTAGGCATTTGGACGGGCAAATATCAATCCAATTTCCCAGCAGGAAGAAGAATTAACCAAAGTCTCAGCGCCCCATCGGAAACCAGTATAGGTCCTGAACCAAAATTTTGGACTTGCGGTCAGCTCACAAAAAACGAGTAGAATAATGGAGCTCAGGGGCACAGCAATTCACAAACTGGCAGAGTAATAAAGGACAACTATCGTCCAAAAATCTGGTGAGGGAAGGCAACGAGGCAGACATGAAAGCGAGGCAGAATACCAGGAAACAGATTTCAAGAGGTACGTTGGAATCGCGTTTGAAGCACAGAAAGAGGGGCAAAATTTCAAAAATAATGCACTTGGCCAAATAGAGCGTATGTGTTTTCTCATGAATATATTCAGGAGAAAACGCATACGCCCTTTTTGGCCAAGCAAGCAGGCGGGCAATGAAAATCTGCACTACAAAGAAGTATCACTTTCCATAGGTCTAAAAGGGACATCCACAAAATGTGTAAAAACGAGAAAGGCAAAACAGGCCCTGGAGAACAGGGAGTCTTGTTATGCTGATGGGCGGGATGTAAATTGCCACCTGCCTCTCTGGATGAGTGCATTCTGTTCCCTAAAACAAGTAAACAACAGAGCTACAGAGCCAAGGGCACTTCCAGTCTAGGGAATATACCTTGGGAAACCTGAAAATCAATAAGACAGAGCCACCCCAAAATTTAGGGCTTCACTGCTTACAAAAACCTCAACTTGGGTACACCTTAAATATCCCAGGAAATATAAAAATGGTTGAAAAAATTGTGGTACTTCCGTACGATGGAATATCCCTCAGCCATGCAATCAATGGCATAAGACCAGTAGCAGCAAAATGAGGTTGATGAGGTATGATGCTTCTAAGTGAAATAAGTCACACAGAAAAAGAAACTTATATTAAGATATCACTTATAAAGATCCTGTAAACATGGCTACACTTGAACTCAGTTAGGAAAGAGAACAGAGTCTCACATTTGGAAAACACTCTTATGCCTGCTTAAGGGGGAATGAGAGGTGGGGTGATGCATAAAATCAGAGTTTGATATAAGCACAGGTACCGTTCCAAAAACAAACTATGGAATAGACAAGACCTACACCTTCCTCAGTGAAAGGGACTTGAGGCATCTGTGAGTAACCGTGAGCTGAGCCCCAGGTCAGCTGCTGTTGAACTTTTCCCACCCTTCCCAGGTAAAACACCTGAATATGTACAAGGCCTTGAAAGCCTAGAGATGGGCCGTGGAGCCACACCAGAGACAGCATGCAGAACAACTTTGTGCCTGCAGGCCAGCCAGGATGGTCCTGGCCCTGGGCGCTCTTCTGGAAGCTTTCCATTGCCCTGCCTCAGATACCCCTCCTGTCCCGGCCCCCACTGCTTTTTTCCTTCCTCACCTCTGTCCACAGAGAAATTCCAGCGGAAGGTATGGGTGACACATCCTCTTCTTTACAGGTGGAAGCCTGGCAACTCCTGCAGAAAGTCCAACAGAGACACACTCACAACGGGGCACCCACAAAGCCGTGACCTCACAATCACTCCCACCAGCACAGCCCCGAGACTGCTGACTGGGCAGAGAATATGGCGTCAGGCAGAGCTTCAGGGGCTATTGCTGCCTGCAGTGCTGTTTATATTGACCTCAACACAGGCACACCTTTGGAGGGCCGGCCGGCAGGGTCAGGCTACCCAGGTCAGCTAATCCTCAGCCCTCAGGGAATCACATTGTTGAAAATGGACCTCGCTAAGGCAGAATAGAAGCCAAGGAATAAAAGGACACAATGCCATTTGCAGCACCGTAGGTGTGTCTAGAGGTAATCACGTGACTTGTAGTAAGTCAGAAAGTGAAAGACACATATCATATCATATCTCTTATAGGTGTGACCGAAAAATGGATACCAGGGCAGATATTTCCACGGAGAAGGGCAATCACAGATTCATTCAACAAACTTATGGTTCACCAATGGAAAGGTGTGAGCATTGGTTTCATTATGATAGTGGGGTTAACAGACATATACAAACACAGGTGACATATATAATCACCGAAGTCCTACAGAATACCAAGAGAAGAATACTCAACATTCTGTCATAAGGTAAATGGGAAAAGGATCCCAGGAAGAACTGACATATGTATATGTGTAAAAGAACCACATCTTCCACACCTACAACAAGCCAAACATTGTAATCAAATTTGCTGTAATAAAAAATAAAAAAAATTAAATTAAAAACACGAACAAGAAGTAGTGAGACAAACTTGAGGGGCTTTCTCCTGGCACATTCCATTCTAAATTCCAATCTAGAACACGACTTCCATTGAGGTTCTGTTGCCCCAGTAACCAGATTTGGTAAGGGAGAACTGCTGCCACCTTGTGGCCGTTTCACACAACAGCAGCTTTAATCCCAGCGCTAATGGTCAGTTGATATTCAAAATCATTGCAGGCCTGTAAATGACACCTGCCCTGAAAACAAATCCTGGGTTCATATATCGACCAAAAAATTCAAAGGACGTCCATATTTCAAAACGACAGTTTCAAAAGGCATATTTTACACACATTAGTGTTCTGCTTCTTTTTCTTTCTTTCTTTTTTTGTTAAAAAAACGGAATGGCAAAAAGCATCCCTCAGAATGGGAGAAAATATTTGCAAACGAATCAATGGACAAAGGATTAATCTCCAATATATATAAAGAGCTCATGCAGCTTAATATTAAAAAAACAAACAACCCAATACAAAAATGGGCAGAAGATCTAAAGAGACGTTACTTCAAAGAAGACACAGAGACGGCCAAGACGCACATGAAAAGCTGCTCAACATCACTAATTATTAGAGAAATGCAAATCAAAACTACAATGAGGTATCACCTCACACCTGTTAGAATCGGCATCATCAGAAAATCTACAAACAACGAATTCTGGGGAGGGTGTGGACAAAAGGATCCCTCTTCCACTAGTGGTGGAAATGTAAATTGATACAGTCACGATGGAGAACAGTATGGAGTTTCCTTAAAAAAACTAGAAATAGAATTACCATATGATCCAGCAATCCCACTTCTGGGCATATACCCAGAGAAAACCATAAATCAAAAAGGCACATTCACCACAATGCTCATTTCAGCACTATTTACGAAAGACAGGTAATGGAAGCAACCTAAATACCCACAGACAGACGAATGGATAAAGATGTGGTACATATATAAAATGGAATATTACTCAGCCATAAGAAGGAATGAAACTGGGTCATTTATAGAGACGTCGATGGATCTAGAGACTGTCATAGAGAATGAAGTAAGTCAGAAAGAGACAAACAAATATTGTATATTAATGCATATATGTGGAACCTAGAAAAATGGTACAGATGAACTGCTTTGCAGGGAAGAAATAGAGACACAGAGGTAGAGAACACACGTATGGACGCCAAGTGTGGGAAGCCATGGGTTGGTGGTGGTGGGATGAGTTGGGAGATTGGGATTGACCTGTATACATGTATATGCATAAAATACATAACTAATAATAACCTGCTGTATAAAAAAATAAATAAAATTAAATTTCAAAATTTTAAAAAATAAAACTTAAAAATAAAACAGAAAAAAGTTCTTCCCTTCACACAGATGTATTTATATGAATGAATTATTTCCATGCTTATATCTATAAATACATAAAAGAGGAATAAAATCTAACTTGAACCAAAAAAGAAAAAAAAAACCTGAACCCACCAGTTATACAGAGGAAAACACTATCAGGGCACTTGCTCCAGCGGTAAACAATTCTGAAATTGGTCAGAGGTGGGGAATCATCTCCCATACAGCCAGCAGCCCACTCCTATGCAAAGAGCGTCCTCATTGCAATGGTGGGGGCCATTCCGAGGCATCTGTGAGTAACCGTGACATGAGCCACAGGCCAGATGCCTTTGAACTTTTCCCACCCTTCCGAGGTAAAACACCTGAATATGTACAAGGACTTGAAAGCCTAGAGGAAGGGCCGTGGAGCCACACCAGCGACAGCACGCAGGCCAACTTGGTGCCTGCAGGCCAGCCAGGATGGTCCTGGCCCTGGGCGCTCTTCTGGAAGCTTTCCATTGCCCTGCCTGAGATTCCCCTCCTCTCCCGGCCCCACTGATTTTTTCATTTCACCTCTGTCCGGAGAGAAATTCCAGCGGAAGTTATGGGTGCCACATCCTCTTCTTTACAGGTGGCAGCCTGGCAACTCCTGCAGAAAGTCCAGCAGAGACCACTCACACAGGGCCACCCACAAAGCCGTGGCCCCTCACTGCCTCCCACCAGCACAGCCCCGAGACTGCTGACGGGGCAGAGAATATGGAGTCAGGCACAGCTTCAGGGGCTATTGCTGCCTGCAGCGCTGTTTATATTGACCTCAACCCAGGCACAACTGGGGAGGGCCGGCCGGCAGGGTCAGGCTACCCAGGTCAGCTAATCCGCAGCCCTCAGGGAATCACATTGTTGAAAATGGACCTCGCTAAGGCAGAATAGAAGCCAAGGAATGAAAGGACACAATGCCATTTGCAGCACCATAGGTGTGTCTAGAGGTAATCACGTGACTTGTAGTAAGTCAGAAAGTGAAAGACACATATCATATCATATCTCTTATAGGTTTGACCGAAAAATGTATACCAGGGCAGATATTTCCACGGAGAAGGGCAATCACAGATTCATTCAACAAACTTATGGTTCACCAATGGAAAGGTGTGAGGATTGGTTTCATTATGATATTGGGGTTAACAGACATATACAAACACAGGTGACATATATAATCACCAAAGACCTACAGAATACCAAGAGAAGACCACTCAACTTTCTGTCATAAGGTACATGGGAAAAAGATCCCAGGAAGTACATACATATGTATATGTGTAAAAGAACCACATCTTCCACACCTACAACAAGCCAAACATTGTAATCAAATTTGCTGTAATAAAAAATAAAAAATTAAATTAAAAACACGAACAAGATGTAGTGAGACAAACTTGAGGGGCTTTCTCCTGGCACATTCCATTCTAAATTCCAATCTAGAACACGACTTCCATTGAGGCTCTGTTGCCCCAGTAACCAGATTTGGTAAGGGAGAACTGCTGCCACCTTGTGGCCGTTTCACACAACAGCAGCTTTAATCCCAGCGCTAAGGGTCAGTTGATATTCAAAATCATTGCAGGCCTGTAAATGACACCTGCCCTGAAAACAAATCCTGGGTTCATATATCGACCAAAAAATTCAAAAGACGTCCATATTTCAAAACGACAGTTTCAAAAGGCATATTTTACACACATTAGTGTTCTGCTTCTTTTTCTTTCTTTCTTTTTTTCTTAAAAAAACGGGAATGGCAAAAAGCATCCCTCAGAATGGGCGAAAATATTTGCAAACGAATCAGTGGACAAAGGTTTAATCTCCAATATATATAAAGAGCTCATGCAGCTTAATATTAAAACAACAAACAACCCAATACAAAAATGGGCAGAAGATCTAAAGAGACGTTTCTTCAAAGAAGACACAGAGATGGCCAAGACGCACATGAAAAGCTGCTCAACATCACTAATTATTAGATAAATGCAAATCAAAACTACAATGAGGTATCACCTCACACCTGTTAGAATCGGCATCATCAGAAAATCTACAAACAACGAATTCTGTAGAGGGTGTGGACAAAAGGATCCCTCTTCCACTAGTGGTGGAAATGTAAATTGATACAGTCACGATGGAGAACAGTATGGAGTTTCCTTAAAAAAACTAGAAATAGAATTACCATATGATCCAGCAATCCCACTTCTGGGCATATACCCAGAGAAAACCATAAATCAAAAAGGCACATTCACCGCAATGCTCATTTCAGCACTATTTACGATAGCCAGGTAATGGAAGCAACCTAAATACCCACAGACAGACGAATGGATAAAGATGTGGTACATATATAAAATGGAATATTACTCAGCCATAAGAAGGAATGAAACTGGGTCATTTGTAGAGACATCGATAGATCTAGAGACTGTCATAGAGAATGAAGTAAGTCAGAAAGAGACAAACAAATATTGTATATTAATGCATATATGTGAAACCTAGAAAAATCGTACAGATGAACTGGTTTGCAGGGAAGAAAGAGAGACACAGATATAGAGAACACACGTATGGACACCAACTGTGGGAAGCCATGGGGAGGTGGTGTTGGGATGAGTTGGGAGACTTGGATTGACCTGTATACATGTATATGAACAAAATACATAACCAATAATAACCTGCTGTATAAAAAAATAAATAAAATTAAATTTCAAAATTTAAAAAAATAAAATTTAAAAATAAAACAGATAAAAGTTCTTCCCTCACACAGATGTATTTATATGAATGAATTATTTCCATGCTTATATTTATAAATACATAAAACAGGAATAAAATCTAACTTGAACCAAAAAAGAAAAAAGAAAACCTGAACCCACGAGTTAGACAGAGGAAAACCCTATCAGGGCACTTGCTCCAGCGGTAAACAATTCTGAAATTGGTCAGAGGTGGGGAATCATCACCGATAGAGCCAGCAGCCCACTCCTATGCAAGGAGCGTCCTCATTTCAAAGCTGGGGGCCATGCCGAGGCATCTGTGAGTAACGGTGAGCTGAGCCCCAGGCCAGCTGCTGTTGAACTTTTCCCACCCTTCCCAGGTAAAACACCTGAATATGTACAAGGGCTTGAAAGCCTTGAGGAAGGGGCGTGGAGCCACACCAGCGACAGCACGCAGGCCAACTTGGTGCCTGCAGGCCAGCTAGGATGGTCCTGGCCCTGGGCACTCTTCTGGAAGCTTTCCATTGCCCTGCCTGAGATACCCCTCCTGTCCCGGGACCCACTGCTTTTTTCCTTCCTCACCTCTGTCCGGAGAGAAATTCCAGCGGAAGTTATGGGTGACACATCCTCTTCTTTACAGGTGGCAGCCTGGCAACTCCTGCAGAAAGTCCAGCAGAGACCCACTCACACAGGGCCACCCACAAAGCCGTGGCCTCTCACTCCCTCCCACCAGCACAGCCCCGAGACTGCTGACGGGGCAGAGAATATGGAGTCAGGCACAGCTTCAGGGGCTATTGCTGCCTGCAGCGCTGTTTATATTGACCTCAACACAGGCACACCTGGGGAGGACCGGCCGGCAGGGTCAGGCTACCCAGGTCAGCTAATCCTCAGCCCTCAGGGAATCACATTGTTGAAAATGGACCTCGCTAAGGCAGAATAGAAGCCAAGGAATAAAAGGACACAATGCCATTTGCAGCACCGTAGGTGTGTCTAGAGGTAATCACGTGACTTGTAGTAAGTCAGAAAGTGAAAGACACATATCATATCATATCTCTTATAGGTGTGACCGAAAAATGGATACCAGGGCAGATATTTCCATGGAGAAGGGCAATCACAGATTAATTAAACAAACTAATGTTTCCCCAATGGAAAGGTGTGAGGATTGGTTTCATTTTGATATTGGGGTTAACAGACATATACAAACACAGGTGACATATATAATCACCAAAGACCTACAGAATACCAAGAGAAGACTACTCAACATTCTGTCATAAGGTACATGGGAAAAGGATCCTAGGAAGAACAGACATATGTATATGTGTAAAAGAACCACATCTTCCACACCTACAACAAGCCAAACATTGTAATCAAATTTGCTGTAATAAAAAATAAAAAATTAAACTGAAAACACGAACAAGAAGTAGTGAGACAAACTTGAGGGGCTTTCTCCTGGTACATTCCATTCTACATTCCAATCTAGAACACGACTTCCATTGAGGCTCTGTTGCCCCAGTAACCAGATTTGGTAAGGGAGAACTGCTGCCACATTGTGACTGTGTCACAAAACAGCAGCTTTAATCCCAGCGCTAATGGTCAGTTGATATTCAAAATCATTGCAGGCCTGTAAATGACACCTGCCCTGAAAACAAATCCTGGGTTCATATATCGACCAAAAAATTCAAAGGACGTCCATATTTCAAAACGACAGTTTCAAAAGGCATATTTTACACACATTAGTGTTCTGCTTCTTTTTCTTTCTTTCTTTTTTTGTTAAAAAAACGGGAATGGCAAAAAGCATCCCTCAGAATGGGAGAAAATATTTGCAAACGAATCAATGGTCAAAGGTTTAATCTCCAATATATATAAAGAGCTCATGCAGCTTAATATTAAAAAAACAAACAACCCAGTACAAAATTGGGCAGAAGATCTAAAGAGACGTTTCTTCAAAGAAGACACAGAGATGGCCAAGACGCACATGAAAAGCTGCTCAACATCACTAATTATTAGAAAAATGCAAATCAAAACTACAATGATGTATCACCGCACACCTGTTAGAATCGGCATCATCAGAAAATCTACAAACAACAAATTCTGGGTAGGGTGTGGACAAAAGGATCCCTCTTCCACTAGTGGTGGAAATGTAAATTGATACAGTCACGATGGAGAACAGTATGGAGTTTCCTTAAAAAAACTAGAAATAGAATTACCATATGATCCAGCAATCCCACTTCTGGGCATATACCCAGAGAAAACCATAAATCAAAAAGGCACATTCACCACAATGCTCATTTCAGCACTATTTACGATAGCCAGGTAATGGAAGCAACCTAAATACCCACAGACAGACGAATGGATAAAGATGTGGTACATATATAAAATGGAATATTACTCAGCCATAAGAAGGAATGAAACTGGGTCATTTGTAGAGACGTCGATGTATCTAGAGACTGTCATACAGAATGAAGTAAGTCAGAAAGAGACAAACAAATATTGTATATTAATGCATATATGTGGAACCTAGAAAAATGGTATAGATTAACTGCTTTGCAGGGAAGAAATAGAGACACAGAGGTAGAGAACACACGTATGGACACCAAGTGTGGGAAGCCATGGTGTGGTGTTGGTGGCATATGTTGGGAGATTGGGATTGACCTGTATACATGTATATGCATAAAATACATATCTAATAATAACCTGCTGTATAAAAATATAAATAAAATTAAATTTTAAAATTTAAAAAAATAAAATTTAAAAATAAAACAGAAAAAGTTCTTCCCTTCACACAGATGTATTTATATGAATGAATTATTTCCATGCTTATATCAATAAATACATAAAACAGGAATAAAATCTAACTTGAACCAAAAAAGGAAAAAAAAACCTGAACCCACCAGTTATACAAAGGAAAACCCTATCAGGGCACTTGTTCCAGCGGTAAACAATTCTGAAATTGGTCAGAGGTGGGGAATCATCTCCCATACAGCCAGAAGCCCGCCCTCCAAGCAAGGAGGGTCCTCATTGCAAAGCTGGGGGACCGTTCCAAGGCATCTGTGAGTAAACGTGAGCTGAGCCCCAGTCCGGCTTCAGCTGAACTCTTCCCACCCTTTCCAGGTAAAACACCTGAATATGTACAAGAACTTGCACGCTTAGAGGAAGGGCTGTGGAGCCAAACCAGCGACAGCACACAGGCCGACTTGGTGCCTGCAGGCCAGTCAGGATGGTCCTGGCCCCAGATGCTCATCTGGAAGCTTTCCATTTCCCTGCCTGAGATACCGCTCCTGACACGGCCCCCACTGCTTTTTTACTTCCTCACATCTGCCTGGGGAGAAATTCCAGCGGCAGGTATCGGTGACACATCCTCTTCTTTAGCAGGTGGCAGCCTGGCAACTCCTGCAGAAAGTCCAGCAGAGCCCCACTCACACTGGGCCACCCACAAAGCCACGGCCCCTCACTCCCTCCCACCAGCACAGCCCCGGCACTGCCTACGGGGCAGAGAATATGGCGTCAGTCACAGCTACAAGGGCTGTCGCTCACTGGAGATCTGTTTATATTGCCCTCAACCCAGGCACACCTGTGGAGGGCTGGCAGGCAGTTTCAGGCTGCCAAAATCAGCCAATCCTCACCCCTCAGGGGCTCACAGTTGCAGAAAATGAAACTTGCTAAACGGGCCAGGCCCTAGGAACAGGTGTGGGCCCTTGAGAGTCAGGATAGACAAGGGGCTGCAGCTGCGGCTTGTTTTCTTATCATTTTATCTGGTCCATGAGTGGAAAACAACTTCAAGAAGACACTATCCTAATGAGAGGAACCCAGGAGTCAGGGAGAGGAGTGATGGTGGGTGGAGACAGAGGCCTGGTGCCCTGGCTGCAGTGGAAGTGTCTGGAAGACCAGGCAGAAAGAGCCTGCAGAGAGTGATAGCCATGGTCACAGACCTCTCAGAGCTGCTGTTTGTTAGTTCAAGTCCTGCTCTGAGGTATTCTGTGTCAGCTGTGAGCCACAGGTGAGCTGGGGGTTCTCTGCAAGGTGGGCTATGTGCACAGTTCCTGTGTGTCCAGCCCGGCTGGGGTACCTGCCCAGGGGAGCTCCGTATCCTGGGAAGGGCCTGAGTAGGAGAGCCCCATGGGCTGCTGGGTAGCTGCAGAGTTGAGCTCCATACCCTGGGAGGGACTTGACCACGAGAGCCCCGTGGGCTGTGGGGTAGGGGTGCAGCCCAGGTGAGCTCCATATCCTGGGATTGGCCTGACCACGAGAGCCCCATGGGCTGCTGGAGACCTGGTAAAGGATATCAGGACAGTCAGTGAAGCCACCGAGGATATACATCCAGTAGCTCCTATTTCCTACTCCCTGCTGGTCATTCTACCTTCCACCAGGCCATGGCATTCTGTATTAGACTTCAATGATGCCTTCTTCTGTATTCCATTCATCTCAGAGTCACAAGAATTTTTGGCTTGTGAGTGGCAGGACACAACATGCAACAAAAGCAATAATGCTGGGCCGTCCTGCCCCAATGGTTCAAAAATCCCCACACCATCATTGGGGAAATGTCCTCTAAAGACCTAAAAGTTCAACCTCTGTAAAAGGGAATCCTCCTTCAATATGCAGATGACATTCTGATCGCCAGGCCTACTAAAGACGCCTCTGAACTACCTAGCCAAGAAAGGATAGAAGGTGTCCAAGAAAAACGCTCAAATATCCCAGGCTAAGGTGACATGCCTGGGCTTCATTCTCACAGATATTCGGAGAAACGCATCCCAGGATAGGGAAGAAGCCATTTGCAGCCTTACCTCTTCTAAAACTAGAAGATAGTTTAGGGGTTCCTGGGGAGGCCAAGGTTTTCTGCATCTGGATCCCTGACTACAGTGTAATAGCTGGGCCTCTACATGAAACACTGACACGAAAAGATGATGATCCTTTTGAATAGAATCCAGAAGCAGCCTTTCAAGAATGGAAAGAGCAGTCAATACAGACCCTTGCCCAGGAACTCCCTAATTTAGCTAAACCCTTTGACCTTTACATACCCGGTCAAAGGTTAATCGCGCTTGGAGCCTTAGTGCAAAAACTGGGACCACTTGAAATGGAGCAACACAAGAATGCCCTTCAGGTATGATAAACTATGGTCACCAAGGGCTTTGCCCACCGACTCATCAGGCCAGGATACTGGGGTATCTAAAAAGCTGGAAATCAGCAGCCCGCAAGGCCAGCTCCCTCCTAAGGGAAAAGGACCCCACGTGGTGATCCTAACCACCCATCATGCCCTGAAGTTGCAGGGGTCGCTCTGTGGACACACTGACCTCGAGTGAGGAGGCCCTCCAACTCCAACCTCCAGAGAGATAAACGGGGGCAACGGGCCCCCAAGATGTCTCGTGTGACCATCACTTGACCTGGAGTTTCTCTCAGAAAACGACAAGACTGTGCCCCGAAAGAGCAGACTACTGCTTGCAGGACTTACTGCACCCAGAGGGGAGCTAATAAGCTTGGCGGGGGAAACGTATATCACGCTTTCACCATAGAAAACCCTACAGACACCGCGGTGATGGTGGCCAATATGACCGGCTGGACTGCTGGCTACTTCTAAAGGCCATTGACTCAGTGGACGTCATGGTCCTGGATCACCACTGACCCTGGACTGTCTGGGAGTTGCGTGGGCAGGGCTCTGACACATGGTGCTGTTTGTACATTAATTCAGGGACCTAATTAAAGAAAGCACAGACTACTGGTCAGAGCATCTAGTCTGGCAAAAACTGTCAGCCTAAGGTCGCCGAACATATGTGGGGTGGGGTGAAACCTGCCACCGCAGCATCTCTGCGCCTCTCTTTCCTGGACCCTTAAAGGTCATTAGAATCTGTACACTTCCAATGCTGGTGCTCAGGCGGACGAGAAGTGAGGCAGGAGGCCTTGGGACAATCAACCTCACCAGGAGGCTGGTGGGGAGACGTTTTGCCCCTCCCCCCATGTATCAGGGCTCCCACCACAGCATGAAGCAGTTACAAAAGAGGGGTCTGCACCCTCAACACCCCAAGAATAAGGAACGGAACAAAAAGCAGAGGAGGTGTTCGTCTCCGGCAACGTTCATTAAAAATTCCTGGGAGATAAAAAGAGAATCTGGGCAATAAAATAAAGTCTAACCTGTTTTTCCTTTGTGCTTTGTCTAATTTCACGTGCTCCTAGGGTTCCGCATGCAGAGGTCCCACACCCGGCACTTCAGACCCGATTTCCTAGTGCAGAATGGCTGGGTCGACACCTCAGCTAGCGGGGTCCCATGCAGACTCCGCGGCATAGAGCCTGAGCTGCAGCCAACCCAGCCCTCGAGAGCTCCATCCCCTCCCTCACACTGACGCTGCCGGGGACCCTACACAGCAGCCCAGCCCACAGCCCATGGGGGAATTCACGCTCTCACCTCTCCATTCTGTTTTCAAAATAATGTTTCCTTTGCTTCTGAACCAAACTCAGTCTTGATCTGTTGGCTCCAATGACACTGGGCACGGGGACTCCTGTTGGGGTCCACTCTGGAGGATCAGTAACAGAAATTGAGAACATTGTAACTTCAATGAACAGATGTGTGAGCCAAACTGTAGTTAACATAGAGCAGTGTATAATGCTCGGGTAAAATAAGATGTTTCTAAGACTTACATTTGATATTTCCATCACTTTCTTATAAGCAAGTTCAGTGAAGACGTCTGTCTTATTTGCCAGGTCAACATTAGAGAAATGAAGTGATTTATTTCCATAGATGTACATCGAATACTCTTGGCTGCAGCTTCAATCTTGTTTTCAATGCTTTTCCATTGAAAATGATACCTCTCTTTCAGCTCCCCCATTTCTGAGAAGTATAAAATCTTATAATTTATTATTACCAAAGGGGAAAGGTAGGAGAAGGGATAAATTAACAGTTTGGGATTAACACATACACACTGTTATGTATAAAAGAGATCATCAACAAGGAACTACTGTATAGCACAGGGAACTACACTGAATATTTTGCAATAACCTATAAGGGGAAATAATCTGAAAAAGAATAGATATTTTTATTGACATCATCTATCAATGACAGATAAAATGTAACCTAAGCAAGGCCGATGGTGAGCGCTTCTGACCCTGAAGATTTCAGTCATCTAAAGTTTGGGCTCTGCCTATTTCCCTAGGCCCTTAAAGGACATACGTGTAGCCGTAGCTTAAAAATTCCCCAGTTTGGGGTTCGGGGAGGCACTGATTTGGAAAAATCCCTGGTGTTCTCCTTACATGCACGGGACCCTTCCTACAGCTAAAACATGCCTGTCACACCTAGAGGATGGTACACCGTTTGATCGGAAAGAGTTTGGAAAAGGCACCTCATCTCCTCATTGCCTGGTGCTCGGGTTCAACCCTCCAGCATCTTTCCTAACAATCTCCTCACTTGGGGATATCAGCACCGTCAACATCCTGTTGCACACAGTTTGGAATTTGTCCAGAGGGTGAAGCGGAAGGATGAGAAAAATTTAGAGACAAGTCTTAGGTGTTCGGACAGGCACATGCCACTCTAATTTCCAATCCAGAAGACAAATTCATCAAAGGCTAGAATTGCCCACGGAAACAGAATAGGGCTAGAGGAAATCCCGCTGTTTTGTGTCCAGTTTCCAAAAACACAAGTTGAAAAATGGAACTCAGGGGCACTAAAATTCATGAAACTGCAGAGTTGAAAATATCTATCGTCGAAAAATGTCTTGAGGTAAGTCACAGAAAAGGACTTGTAAGCAAGGGAGAGTGGCAGGAAACAGATTTGAAGAGGTAGAAAGGACTCCCCATTAAAGCACAAGAAAAGGGGCTGAACATCGCCAATGATGCAGTTGGCCAAAAAGGGTGTATGCATTTTTTCTGAATATATTCAAATAAAGGCCATACACACTTTTTATCCAACCAAACAGGTGGGCACTGGAAATCAATATCACAAAATGTATCACTTCACATCAGTCAGAAGGGCCATCCACATAAAGTGTAAACACCAGAAATGCAGGACAGGGCGAGGAGAAAAGGGAGCCCTGTGAGGCTGATAGTGGAAATGTAATTTGCCAACGGCCACTCTGGAGAAGTGTATTGTGTTTGCTGAAACATCTAAAAAATGAGCTACAGAGCATAGGGCACTTGCACTCATGGGCGTGTACCTTGGGAAAAACAAAAATCGACAGAAAACAGGCACACCAACGTTTACCACCTCTCTGTTAAAAAGGGCCTCAACTTGGATATAACCTAAATGTCCCTGGAAGGATAAAATGGATAAAAGAGATGGGGTACTTATGTAGAGTGGAATATTACTCATCCAGAAATCAATGAAATAAGGCCAGTTGTAACAACTCTGGAGGAGTTACATACGATCATTCTAAGTGACATATGTCAGAAAGAAAAAGACACATATCATAAGATGTCACTTAAAGGTGGAATCAAAAATGGCTACACATGAAATAAATTACAAAACAGAAACATAGTCAAATATGTAGAAAATAGACATAAGGCTGCTAAATGGGAAAGGTGGGGAATGGTGAGGTATTATCCAGGAGGTTGAAATTAGCAAAGATACCATTCCAAGTACCAAATTGGATAACTGACAAGGCCTACACGGTACCTCAAAGAACTGCACTCAGCCCACTCAAGTCACTGGAAAATAATACATATGACTGGTAAGCATCTGAAAAAGAAGTTATTGTTGTCTCTCAGTACATGAATCAAGTGGATGTACAGCAGCAAAAAACAGAGCTTTGAAAATCAGCTGTAATCAATATAAAAATAAATTTAAAACTATTTATAAAAACAGTGAGACAGACAAAAATTCTTACAACTTTTGTTGAAGGGCTACGATGTAACATGGATTGAACACATGTAGACCCACAGCAGGATGATTATATAAGGCTGGAAGCTATGCACGCTAAGAGATGTTAGAGAGGCTGGGTGAGGAAATGCAGACCTTTTAAAGTAATACTGCCTGGTACCCATTCCATGGGTCCCAAATCTGCAGGTTCAAGGGAATCTTCTGACAGCGAAAACATGCCTGGGAAACCGAGATGAATGTACACCGTGTGCTCAGGAAAGGTGTCTAAAATGCACCTCATTTTTGATCTCCTGGTGCTGGGGTTCGCCATTCCAGCCACATTACTAACAATTTCCCCAGTTGGAGGATCAGCACCTTTAACCTCCTCTTTTACACAGTTTGCAATTTGTGCAGAGGATAAATGGGAAGAGGGGGAACCAATGAGAGATTAGCTGTAGGTCTTTTGACAGGCACATGTCACTCTAATTTCCCATTAGGAAGAAGAATTAACCAAAGGCTCAGCCTGCCTCCCCAGAACCAGAATAGGGCCAGAAGTAATCCAATGGTTTGGCGGCCAGCTCACAAAAAAAGCGAGTTGCAAAATGGAGCTCAGGAGCAGACAATTCAAAGACCTGCAAAGATATAAATGATAACCAACGTCCAAAAATATATTCAGGTAAGGTAACGAAGAGGATCTGAATGAGAGGCAGAATTGCAGGAAACAGATTTCAAAAGGTAGATTGTACTCACATTTAAAGCATATGAAAAGCAGCAGAATTTCTAAAATGAGGCGGTTGGGCAAAAGGGTGTATGCATTTTTTTCGTGAATATCTTCAGGAAAAAAACACATGCAGAGTTTTTGTCCAACCAAGCAAGAGGGAAATGCAAATCCGCACAACAAAGAAGTCTCAATTTCCACTGCTCAGAAAGGCCATCCAAAAAATGTGTACAAACCAGAAATGCAGGAGAGGCCATGGAAAACAGGGAGCCTAGTCAGGCTGATGGGTGGGGTATAAATATCCAAGAGCCACTCTGAAGAAGTGTATGCTGTTTTTAAAACATCTAAAATACAAAGCCCCGGAGCAAGGGGACTTCAACTCATGGACATATAACTTGGAAAGACTAAATGTCAATAAGACACAGGCACCCCAAAGTTTAGGGCTGCTCTGCATACAAGAACCTCAACTTTGGTACACCTAAAATATCCCAGGAAAAAGAGAAATGCATAAAGAACTTGTGGTAATTTTGTACAACGGAATATCACTCAGACGTGAAATCAATGTATACAAGGCCAGTAGCAGCATAAAGAGTGGATTTAGGTATGATGATTTTAAGGGAAATTAGTCACACAGAAAAAGAATCTTATCATAAGATATCACTTATAGAGGGAATGTCAATATCACAACACATGAACTGAATTAGGAAAGAGAACAGAGTCTCACATTTAGCAAAAATCTCTTATGCCTGCTTCAGGGGAAAGGAGAGGTGGGGTGATGCATAAAACCAGAGTTTGATATTAGCACAGGTACCATTCCATAAACCAAATACAGAATAGACAAGACCTACACCTTCCTCAGTGAACGGGACTCAACACCCCTATGCCCCACAGAGGAATATATCTGACTACTAAGAATCTTATAACCTATGTATTGATATGTCTCCGTAAGGGAATCAATTGTGTCTAGACTGGCATAAACACGTCAGTGAAAATCAGCTCAACCCCATTATAAAAATGAATTTCAAAAAACCCCAAAATACAGCGAAATTCTTACACAATTCCTTCAGGGTTTCTGATGAAACCTGGAATGACCCTATCTGCAAAGACAGCTGGATGAGACATAAGGCTGGACACTTGGGACTGAGAGGACTGGTGAGATTGGGAGAGAAAATGCAGACCTTTTAAAGTAGTAATGCATGCCACCATTCCATGTGTCCCAAATCTCCAGGTAGAAGGGTATATCACTACAATTATAACATGTATGGGAAACCTAGAAAATGGACACCCTGTGATGGCGAAAGGTTTCTAAAACTCTCCTAATTTTTCCTCTCCTTGTGCTCCACTTTGGCATTCCAACTGCTTTACTATCAATCTCCCAACTTAGGAGAGTCAGCCCCTATAACCTCCTGGTTCGCACAGTTTGCTAATTGTGCAGAGGATGAAAGGGAAGAGGGAGAACCAATCAGAGAGTAGATGTAGGCATTTGGAAGGTCACATGTCACTCTAAGTTCCCGGCAGGAAGAAGAATTAACCAAAGCCTCAACCACCCACAGGGAACCAATATAGCGACCCCTGGAACCAGTATAGGTCCTGAAGCAAAATTGTGGATTTGCGGCCAGCTCACAAAGATGGGATTTGAAAATTGGAGCTCAGGGGCACAGCAATTCACAAACCTGCAGACTTATAAAGGACTACTCTCTTCCAAAAATCTGTTGAGGGAAGGCAATGAAGTGGACTTGAAAATGAGGCAGAATTGCACAAAACATATTTCAAGAGGTAAATTGGAATCGCCTTTAAAGCATAGGAAAAACATCCCAACTTGGACAGAGATGCACTTGGCCAAAAAGGGCGTATGCCTTTTCTCCTGAATATATTCAGAAGAAAACGCATACGCCCTTTTTGGCCAATCAAGCAAGCGCACAATACAAATCCACACTACAAAGAATTGTCACTTACCACCGGTCAAAAGGGACATCCGAATATCTGTAAAAACCAGAAAGGCAAGAGAGAGATGGCAAGGGCATGAAGCAATGTGATCCCAGTGGTCATGGAGGATTGTGATGACAAGCGCATGGAGAATTGTGATGACAAGATTATGTACCATTTTGTTGACAAAGGCAAGGACCATTATGATGACAAGGTTCATGGAGCACTGTGATGACAAGCATCACGGAGCATTGTGATATACAGGGGTCCTGTAGCATTGGGATGACAAGCGCATGGATCATTGTGATGACAATGGTCATGGAGCATTTTAATGACAAGAGTCCCGGATCATTGTGTTGTCAGGGTTCATGGAGCGTTGTGATGACAGTGGTCATGGAGCATTGTGATGACAAGGTACTGGAGCACTGTGATGAGAAGACCATGGAGCTTTGTGATGACAAGTCTCATGGAGCATTCTGATGAAAAGTGCCATGGAGCATTGTGATTACAGGGGTCTTGGAGCATTATGATGACAAGGGCATGGAGCATTGGCATGAGAAGGCCATGGACCGTTCTGATGACATGCATCATGGAGCTTTGTGAGGACAAGGGCATGGAGCATTGTGATTACAGTGGTCTTGGAGCACTGTGATGAAAAGGGCATGGATCATTTTTATGAAAAAGACATGGAGCCTTGTCATGACAGGGTTCAAGGAGCAAACTGACAACAAGTGTCAGGGAGCATTGTGATGACAAAGGTATTGAGTATTGTGATGACAAAGGTCATGGAGCATTGTGATGAGAAGACCATGGATAATTGTGATGACGAGAGTCATGGGGCGTTGTGATGATAAGTGTTATGGAACATATTGATCACAAGGATTTGGAGCATTGTGATGACAGAGGTCATGGAGCATTGTGGTTTCATTGTGATGACAATAGCCTGAAGCATTATGATGATGGGCATGGTGCATTGTGATGACAGGGTTCATGGAGCATTGAGATGAAAAGGGGCATGGAGCATTGCGATTACAGGAGTCTTGGAGCATTGTGATGACAAAGGCATGGAACATCGTGAATGAGAAGGCCATGGAGCATTCTGTTGACATGCGTCATGGAGCTTTGTGATGACAAGGGCATGGAGCATTGTGATTACAGGGGTCTTGGAGCATTGTGATGACAAGGGTCATGGAGCCTTGTGATGATAAGGCTGTGGAACATTGTGATGGCAGGGGTCATGGAGCATTGTTATGACAGGGGTAATGGAGCATTGTGATGACAAGGGCATGGAGCATTGGTCTGAAAAGTTTCATGGATTATTGTGATGAGAGGGGGCAAGGAGCATTGTGATGACAAGGGCATGGAACACTGTGATACATGGGTCATGGAGGATTGTAATGAGAAGCGCATGGAGCATTGTGATAAGAATGGCATCGAGCATTGTGATGAAAAGCATCATGGAGCCTGTGATGACAAGGGCATGGAACAATGTGATGAGAGGGTTCATGGAGCATTGTGATGACAATGGCATGCAGCATTGTGATGACAAGGGTCATTGATCTTTGTGATCACAAAGGTCATGGAGCATTTTGATGACAAGGGTGTGGTGCATTCTGTTGTGAAGGGCAGGGAGCATTGTGATGACAGGGGTTATGGAACATTGTGATGTCAGGGGAATGGAGCATTGTGATGATAAAGGCATGTAGCATTGTTGTGACAAGGGTCATGGAATATTGTGATGACAGGGGTGAGGGAGTATTGTGTTGACTAGTGATGGAACATTGTGATATCAGTGGTGAGAGAGCATTTTGATGAGAAGTGCATGGAGCATTGTGATGACAAAGTTTATGGAGCATTGTGATGACAAAGATGTGGAGCATTGTAATGACAAGTGCATGGCACATTGTGATGCCATGGGTCATGGAGTATTGTGCTAACAAAGGCATTGAGCATTGGGATGACAAGGGTCACCAAGCATTGTGATGAAATGTTCATGGAGCGCTGTGGTGACAAAGGTCACAGAGCCTTGTGATAATGAGGGCATGAACCATTGTGATGACAAAGGTCATGAAGCATTTTGATGACTGGAGTCAGGGAGCATTGTGATGACAGGGGTCATAGAGCATTGTGATGAAAGGGCATGGAGCATTGTTATGACAGGGGCATGTTGCATTGGTTTGACAAGTTTCAGGGATTATTGTGATGACAGTGGGCATGGCGCATTGTGATGACAAGGGCATGGAGCATTGTGATGAGAAGGTCATGGAGTATTGTGAAGAAGGGTGTCAGGGAGCATTGTGATGACATATGTCATGGTCCATTGCGATGACAATGGAATGGAGCATTGTGATGCCAAGTGTCATGGAGGATTGTGATGACAAAGGTAATGGAGCATTTTGATGACAAGCGCTTGGAGCATTGTGATGACAAGGGTCATGGAGCATTGTGATAACAAGGGCCATTGAGAATTTTGATGACATGTTCATGAAGCATTGTGATGACAATCACATGGAGCTTGCTGTGACAGGGATCATGGAGCATTGCGATGACAAGTGCATAGAGAATTGTGATGACAAAGCATGTAACACTGTGATGAAAAGCATCATGGAGCACAGTGATGCCAAGAACATGGAGAATTGTGATGACAGGGGACATGGAGCATTGTAATGACCAGGGCATGGAGTATTGTGATGCCAAGACCGTGGAGCATTGTGATGAGAAGACCATGGATAATTGTGATGATGAGCGTCATGGAGCACTGTAATGACAAGGGGTATGGAGCATTGTGATAACAGGGGTCATGGAGCATTGTGATGACAAGTTTCATGGAGCATTCTGATGACAAGCTTGTGGAGTATTTTGATGACAATGACATGGAGCATTTTGATGAAAATGGCATGGGGCATTGTGATGAAAAAGACATGGAGCCTTTTCATGACAGTTTTCAGGGAGCATTCTGACGACAAGTGTCAGGGTCCATTGTGATGACAAAGGTCATGGAGAATTGTGACGACAAGGGCATGGAGTATTGTGATGACAAGCACATGGAGCTTGCTATGACGGGGTCATGGAGCATTGCGATGACAAGTGCATAGAGAATTGTGATGACAAAGCATGTAACACTGTGATGAGAAGTGTCATGGAGCATAGTGATGCCAAGATCGTGGAGAATTGTGATGACAGGGGAAATGGAGCATTGTGATGACCAGGGCATGGAGCATTGCGATGGCAAGATCGTGGAGCATTGTGATGAGAAGACCATGGATAATTGTGATGACGAGGGTCATGGAGCACTGTAATGACAAGGGGTATAGAGCATTGTGATGACAGTGGTCATGGAGCATTGTGATGACCGGGGACATGGAGTATTGTGATGTCCAAGGCATGGAGCACTGTGATGGCAAGACCGTGGAGCATTGTGATGAGAAGACCATGGATAATTGTGATGAGGAGCATCATGGAACACTGTAATGACAAGGGGCATGGAGCATTGTGATGACAGGTGTCATGGAGCATTGTGATGACAGGGGTCATGGATCATTGAGATGACAAGGGTCACGGAGCATTCTGATGACAAGCTTGTGGAGTATTGTGATGACAATGGCATGAAGCATTGTGATGAAAAGGGCATGGATCATTGTGATGAAAAAGGCATGGAGACTTGTCATGACAGGGTTCAATGAGCATACTGATGACAAGTGTCAGGGAGCATTGTGATGACAAGTGTATTGAGAATTGTGATGACAAAGGTCATGGAGCATTGTGATGAGAATTCCGTGGATAATTGTGATGACCAGCGTCATGGGGCGTTGTGATGACAAGTGTTATGGAACATTGTGATCACAAGGGTTTGGAGCATTGTGATGAGAGAGGTCATGGAGAATTTTGATTTCATTGTGATGACAATAGCATGAAGCATTATGATGATGGGCATGGTGCATTGTGATGACAGGGTTCATGGAGCATTGAGATGAAAAGAGGCATGGATCATTGTAATAACAACGGTCTTGGAGCATTGTGATGACAAGGGCATGGAGTATTGTGATGAGAAGGCCATGGAGCATTCTGATGACATGCGTCAGGGAGCTTTGTGATGACATGGGCATGGAGCATTGTGATTACAGGGGTCTTGGAGCATTGTGATGACAAGGGTCATGGAGTCTTGTGATGACAAGGCCGTAGAACATTGTGATGGCAGGGGTCATGGAGCATTGTTATGACAGGTGTAATGGAGCATTGTGATGACAAGGGCATGGAGCATTGGTCTGAAAAGTTTCATGGATTATTGTGATGAGAGTGAGCATGGAGCATTGTGATGACAAGGGCACGGAACACAGTGATACATGTGTCATGGAGGATTGCAATGACAAGGGCATGGAGCATTGTGATGACAAGCGTCATGGAGCTTTGTGATGACAACGGCATGGAGCAATGTGATGAGAGGTTTCATGGAGCTTTGTGATGACAATGGCATGGAGCATTGTGATTCCATGGGTCATGGAGCTTTGTGATGACATAGGCCATGGAGCATTTTGATGACAAGGGCGTGGTGCATTGTGATGAGAAGGGCAGGGAGCATTGTGATGACAGGGTCATGGAGCAATTGGATGAAAAGGGTCATGGAACATTTTGATGACAGTGTTTATGGATCATTGTGATGTTAGGGGTCATGGAACATTGTGATGAAAAGGGTCATGGAGCATTGTGATGACAGGGGTTATGGAACATTGAGATGTCAGGGGTCATGGAGCATTGTGATGATAAGAGCATGTAGCATTGTTGTGACAAGGGTCATGGAACATTGGGATGACAGGGTGGAGGGAGTATTGTGTTGACTAGTGATGGAACATTGTGATATCAGTGGTGAGAGAGCATTTTGATGAGAGGTGCATGGAGCATTGTGATGACAAGGCTGTGGAGCATTGTGATGAGAAACGCAGGGCACATTGTGATGACATGGGTCATGGAACATTGTGCTGACAAACGCATGGAGCATTGTGATGACAAGGTTTATGGAGCATTGTGATGACAACGATGTGGAGCATTGTGATGACAAGCGCATGGCACATTTGATGCCATGTGTCATGGAGTAATGTGCTGACAAAGGCATGGAGCATTGTGATGACAAGGGTCACCGAGCATTGTGATGAAATGTTCATGGAGTGTTGTGGTCACAAAGGTCACAGAGCCTTGTGATGACGAGGGCTTGGACCATTGTGATGACAAAGGTCATGAAGCATTGTGATGACTGGAGTCACGGAGCATTGTGATGACAGGGGTCATAGAGCATTGTGATGAAAGGGAATGGAGCATTGTGATGACAGGTTCATGGAGCATTTTTCTGAACAAGTTTCATGGATTATTGTGATGACAGTGGGCATGGCGCATTGTGATGACAAGGGCATGGAGCATTGTGATGAGAAGGTCATGGAGTATTGTGAAGAAGGGTGTCAGGGAGCATTGTGAAAACATATGTCATGGTCTATGGCAATGACAATGGAATGTAGCATTGTGATGCCAAGTGTCATGGAGGATTGTGATGACAAAGGTAATGGAGCATTTTGATGACAAGGGCTTGGAGCATTGTGATGACAAGGGTCATGGAGCATTGTGATAACAAGGGCCATTGAGAATTTTGATGACATGTTCATGAAGCATTGTGATGACAATCACATGGAGCTTGCTATGACAGGGGTCATGGAGCATTATGATGACAAGTGCATAGAGAATTGTGATGACAAAACATGTAACACTGTGATGAGAAGTATCATGGAGCATAGTGATGCCAAGAACGTGGAGAATTGTGATGACACGGGACATGGAGCATTGTGATGACCAGGGCATAGAGCATTGTGATGGCAAGACCGTGGGGCATTGTGATGAGAAGACCATGGATAATTGTGATGACGAGCGTCATGGAACACTGTAATGACAAGGGGTATGGAGCATTGTGATGACAGGGGTCATGGAGCATTCTGAAGACAATGATCATGGAGCATTCTGATGACAAGCTTGTGGAGTATTGTGATGACAATGACGTGGAGCGTTGTGATGAAAAGGGCATGGAGCATTCTGATGAAAAAGGCATGGAGCCTTTTCATGACAGTGTTCAAGGAGTATTCTGACGACAAGTGTCAGGGAGCATTGTGATGACAAGTGTATTGAGAATTGTGATGACAAAGGTCATGGAGCATTGTGACGACAAGTGCATGGAGTATTGTCATGACAGTCATCATGCAGTGTTGTGATGACAAGTGTTATGGAACATTGTGATCACAAGGGGTTGGAGCATTGTGATGACAGAGGTCATGGACCATTTTGATTTCAAGGAGCATGGAGCATTGTGATGACAAGGGCATGGAGCAATGTGATCCCAAGGTTCATGGAGGATTGTGATGAAAATGGTAAAGGAGTATTGTGATGACAAGCTCATGGAGCATTGTGATGACAAGGTCATGTAGGATTTTGATGACACAGGCATGGAGAATTGTGATAATAAGGGTCATGGAGCACTGTGATGATAAGCGTCACGGAGCATTGTGATTACAGGGGTCATGGAGCGTTGGGATGACAAGGGCATGGATCATTGTGATGACAATTGTCATGGAACATTGGGCTGAAAATGTTCATGGAGCATTGTGATGACAAGGGAATGGAGCATTGTGATGACAAGAGTCCCGGATCATTGTGTTGTCAGGGGTCATGGAGTGTTGTGATGACAGTGGTCATGGAGGACTGTGATGATATGGGTCATGGAGCATTGTGATGAGAAGGTCATGAAGCATTGGGCTGAAAATGTTCATGGAGTATTGTGATGACAGGGGTCATGGAGCATTGTAATGAGAAGGGAATTGAGCACTGTGATGACAAGGTCCTGGAGCATTGTGATGGGAAGTCCATGGAGCCTTGTGATGACAATTCTCATGGAACATTCTGATGAAAAGGGGCATGGAGCATTGTGATTACAGGGGTCTTGGAGCATTGTGATGACAAGGGCATGGAGCATTGTGATGAGAAGGCCATGGAGCATTCTGATGACATGTGTCATGGAGCTTTGTGCTGACAAGGGCATGGAGCATTGTGATGAAAATGGCATGGATCATTGTTATGAAAAAGGCATGGAGCCTTGTCATGACAGGGTTCTAGGAGCATACTGACGACAAGTGTCACGGAGCATTGTGATGACAAGTGTATTGAGCATTGTGATGACAAAGTTCATGGAGCATTGTGATGAGAAGACCATGGATAATTGTGATGATGAGCGTCATGGGGTGTTGTGATGATAAGTTTTAGGGAACATTGTGATCACAAGGGTTTGGAGCATTGTGATGAGAGAGGTCATGGAGCATTTTGATTTCATTGTGATGACAATAGCCTGAAGCATTATGGTGATGGGCATGGTGCATTGTGATGACAGCGTTCATGGAGCATTGAGATGAAAAGGGGCATGGAGCATTGTGATTACAGGGGTCTTGGAGCATTGTGATGACAAGGGCAAGGAGCATTGTGATGAGAAGGCCATGGAGCATTCTGATGACATGCGTCATTGAGCTTTGTGATGACAAGGGCATGGAGCATTGTGATTACAGGGGTCTTGGAGCATTGTGATGACAAGGGTCATGGAGCCTTGTGATGACAATTGTGTGGAACATTGTGATGGCAGGTGTCATGGAGCATTGTTATGACAGGGGTAATGGAGCATTGTGATGAGAAGGGCATGGAGCATTGGTCTGAAAAGTTTCATGGATTATTGTGATGAGAGTGGGCATGGAGCATTGTGATGACAAGGTCACGGAACACTGTGATCCATGGGCCATGGAGGATTGTAATGACAAGGGCATGGAGCATTGTGATGAGAAGGGCATCGAACATTGTTTTGACAAGCGTCATGGAGCTTTGTGATGACAAGGGCATGGAACAATGTGATGAGAGGGTTCATGGAACATTGTGATTCCAAGGGTTATGGAGCTTTGTGATGACAAAAGTCATGGAGCATTTTGATGTCAAGGGCGTGGTGCATTGTGTTGAGAAGGGCAGGGAGCATTTTGATGACAGGGTCATGCAGCAATTTGATGAAAAGTGAAATGGAACATTTTGATGACAGGGGTTATAGAACATTGTGATGTCAGGGGTCATGTGGCTTTGGGATGAAAAGGGTCATGGAGCATTTTGATGACAGGGGTTATGGAACATTGTGATGTCAGGGGTCATGGAACATTGTGATGATAAGGGGATGTAGCATTGTGATGACAGGGGTCATGGAACATTGTGATTACAGGGGTGAGGGAGTATTGTGATGACTAGTGATGGAACATTGTGATATCTCTGTTGAGAGAGCATTTTGATGAGAAGTGCATGGAGCATTGTGATTACAAGGTTTATGGAGCATTACGATGACAAGGTTGTGGACCGTTGTGATGAAAATCACGTGGCACATTGTGATGACAAGGGTCATGGAGCATTGTTCTGACAAAGGCATGGAGCATTGTGATGACAAGTGTCACGGAGCATTGTGATGAAAAGTTCATGGAGTATTGTGGTTACAAAGGTCACAGAGCTTTGTGATGATGTGGGCATGGACCACTGTGATGACAAATGTTATGAAGCATTGTGATGACTGGAGTCACAGAGCATTGTGATGACAGGGGTCATGGAGCATTGTGATGACAAGGGCATGGAGCATTGTGATGACAGGGGCATGGAGCATTGGTCTGACAAGTTTAATAGATTATTGTGATGACAGTGGGCATGGGGCATTGTGATGACAAGGGCATGGGGCATTGTGATGAGAAGGTCATGGAGTATTGTGAAGACAGGTGTCAGGGAGCATTGTGATGACATATGTCATGGTCCATTGCGATGACAATGGCATGGAGCATTGTGATGCCAAATGTAATGGAGGATTGTGATGACAAATATAATGGAGCATTGTGATGACTAGGGCTTGGAGCATTATGATGACAAGGGCCATTGAAAATTTTCATGACAAGGTCGTGAAGCATTGTGATGACAAGGTGCTGGAGCATTGTGATGAGAAAACCATGGAGCCTTGTGAGACAAGTCTCATGGAGCATACTGATGAAAAGGGGCATGGAGCATTGTGATTAGAGTGTCTTGGAAAATTGTGATGACAAGGTGCTGGAGCATTGTGATGAGAAGGCCAAGGAGCAGTCTGATGACATGCGTCGTTGAGCTTTGTGATGACAAGGGCATGGAGCATTGTAATTACAGGTGTCTTGGAGCATTGTGATGAAAAACGCATGGATCATTGTGATGAAAAAGGCATGAAGCCTTGTCATGACAGGGTTCAAGGAGCATACAGAGAACAAGTGTCTGGGTGCATTTTGATGACAAGTGTATTGAGCATTGTGATGACAAAGGTCATGGAGCATTGTGATGAGAAGACCATAGATAATTGTGATGACGAGCGTCATGGGGCATTGTGATGACAGGTGTTATGGAATATTGTGATCACAAGGGTTTGGAGCAGTGTTATGACAGAGGTCATGGAGCATTTTGATTTCATTGTGATGACAATAGCCTGAAGCATTATGATGATGGGCATGGTGCATTGTGATGACAGGGTTCATGGATCATTGAGATAAAAAGGGACATGGAGCATTGTGATTACAGGTGTCTTGGAGCATTGTGATGAGAAGGGTCATGGAGCCTTGTGATGACAAGGCCATGGAACATCGTGATGGCAGGGGTCATGGGGCATTGTTATCACAGGGGTAATGGAGCATTGTGATGGCAAGGGCATGGAGCATTCTGATGACATGCATCATGGAGCTTTGTGATGACAAGGGCATGTAGCACTGTGATTACAGGGGTCTTGGAGCATTGTGGTGACAAGGGTCATGGAGCCTTGTGATGACAAGGCCGTGGAACGTTGTGATGGCAGGGGTCATGGAGCATTGTTATGACAGGGGTAATGGAGCATTGTGATGACAAGGGCATGGAACATTTGTCTGAAAAGTTTCATGGATTATTGTGATGAGAGTGGGCATGGAGCATTGTGATGACAAGGGCACGGAACACAGTGATACATGGGTCATGGAGGATTGTAATGACAAGGGCATGGAGCATTGTGATGAGAAGGGCATCGAGCAGTGTGATGACAAGCACCATGGAGCTTTTTGATGACAATTGCATGGAACAATGTGATGAGAGGTTTCATGGGGTATTGTGATGACAATGGCATGGAGCATTGTGATGCCAAGGGTCATGGAGCTTTGTGATGACAAAGGTCATGGAGCATTTTGATGACAAGGGCGTGGTGCATTGTGATGAGAAGGGCAGGGAGCATTGTGATGACATTGTCATGGACCAATTTGATGAAAAGTGTCATGGAACATTCTGATGAGAGGCGTTATGTAACATTGTGATGTCAGGGGTCATGGAGCATTTTGATGAAAATGGTCATGGAGCATTTTGATGACAGGGGTTATGGAACATTGTGATGTCAGGGATCATCGAACATTGTGATGATAAGTGCATGTAGCATTGTGATGACAGGAGTCATGGAACATAGTGATGACAGGGTTGAGGGAGTATTGTGATGAATAGTGATGTAACATTGTGTTATCAGTGGTGAGAGAGCATTTTGATTTGAAGTGCATGGAGCATTGTGATGACAAGGTTTATGGAGCATTGTGATGACAAGATTGTGGAGCACTGTGATGACAAGCGCATGGTGCATTGTGATGACATGGGTCATGGAGCATTGTGCTGACAAGCGCATGGAGCATTGTGATGACAAGGGTCATGGAGCATTGTGCTGAGAAAGGCATAGAGCATTGTGATGACAAGGGTCAAAGAGCATTGTGATGAAAAGTTCATGAAGCATTGTGGTTAAAAAGGTCACAGAGACTGTTGATGACAAGGGCATGGACCATTGTGATGACATAGGTCATGAAGCCTTGTGATGACTGGAGTCATGGAGAATTGTGATGACAGGGGTCATGGAGCATTGTGATAACAAGGGCATGGGGCATTGTGATGACAAGGGCATGGAGCATTGGTCTAATAAGTTTCATGGCTTATTGCGATGACAGTTGGAATGGCGCATTGTGATGACAAGGGCATGGAGCATTGTGATGACCAGGTCATTCATTATTGTGAAGACAGGTGTCAGGGAGCATTGTGATGACATATGTAATGGCCCATTGTGATGACAATGCCATGGAGCATTGTGATGCCAAGGGTCGTGGAGGATTCTGATGACAAAGGTAATGGAGCATTGTGATGACAATGGCTTGGAGCATTGTGATGACAAGGGTCAGGGAGCATTGTGCTGACAAGTGCATGGAAAATTGTGATGACAAGGGACATGGAGCATTCTGATGACAAGCTTGTGGAGTATTTTGATGACAATGGCATGGAGCATTGGGATGAAAACGGCATGGTGCATTTTGATGAAAAAGGCATGGCGCCTTTTTGTGACAGGGTTCAAGGAGCATTCTGATGACAAGTGTCAGGGAGCATTGTGATGACAAGTGTATCGAGAATTGTGATGACAAAGGTCATGGAGCATTGTGATGAAAAGGGCATGGAGTATTGTGATGACAGGCATCATGGAGCATTGTGATGACAAGTGTTATGGAACATTGTGATCACAAGGGTTTGGAGCATTGTGATGACAGAGGTCATGGATCATTTTGATTTCAAGGAGCATGGAGCATTGTGATGACAAGGGCATGGAGCAATGTGATCCCAAGGTTCATGGAGGATTTTGATGGCAATAGTAATGGAGTATTGTGATGACAAGTGCATAGAACATGGTAATGACAAGGTCATGTAGCATTTTGCTGACAAAGGCATGGAGCATTGTGATGACAGGTGTCATGGAGCACTGTGATGACAAGCGTCATGGAGCATTGTGATTACAGGGGTCATGGAGCATTGGGATGACAAGTGCATGCGTCATTGTGATGACAAGTGTCATGGAGCATTGGGCTGAAAATGGCATGGATCATTGTGATGAAAAAGGCATGGAGCCTTGTCATGAAAGGGTTCAGGGAGCATACTGATGGCAAGAGTCAGGGAGCATTGTGATGACATGTGTATTGCGCATTGTGATGACAAATGTCATGGGGCATTGTGATGAGAAGTCCATGGATAATTGTGATGACTAGCGTCATGGGGTATTGTGATGACAAGTGTTATGGAACATTGTGATCACAAGGGTTTGGAGCATTGTGATGACAGAGGTCATAGAGCATTTTGATTTCGTTGTGATGACAAGAGCATGAAGCATTATGATGATGGGCATGGTGCATTGTGATGACAGGGTTCATGGAGCATTGTGATGAAAGGTGGCATGGAGCTTTGGTCTGACAAGTTTCATGGATTATTTTGATGACATTGGGCATGGCACATTGTGATGACAAGGGCATGGAGCATTGTGATGACAAGGTCATGGAGTATTGTGAAGACAGGTGTCAGGGAGCATTGTGATGACATATGTCATGTTCCATTGTGATGACAATAGCACGGAGCATTGTGATGCCAAGTGTCATGGAGGATTGTTGTGACAAAGGTAAAGGAGCATTGTGATGATAAGCGCAAGGAGCATTGAGATGACAAGGGCCATTGATAATTTTAATGTCCATGTCCTGAAACATTGTGATGACAAGCGCATGGAGCTTCCTATGACAGGGGTCATGGAGCATTGAGATGACAAGTGCATGGAGTATTGTTATGACAAGAGCATATAACATTGTGATGAGAAGTGCCATGGAGCATTGTGATGACAAGGACGTGGAGAATTGTGAGGACAAGGGACATTGAGCTTTGAGATGACCAGGGCATGGAGCATTGTGATGGCAAAACCGTGGAGCTTTGTGATGAGAAGACCATGGGTAATTGTGATGACGAGCATCATGGAGCACTGTAATGACAAGGGGCATGAAGCATTGTGATGACAGGTGTCAGGGAGCATTGTGATGACAGGGGTCATGGAGCATTGTGATGACAAGGGCATGGAGCATTGTGATGACAAGGGTACGGAACATTGTGATGAAAAGTGCCATTGAGAATTTAGATGATAAAGTCGTGAAGCATTGTGATGACAAACACTTGGAGCTTGCTATGACAGGGGTCATGGAACATTGCAATGACAAGTGCATGGGGAATTGTGATGAAACGAGCATGTAACTTTGTGATGAGAAGTGTCATGTAGCATTGTGATGACAAGTACATGGAGAATTGTTATGACAAGGGACATGGAGCATTGTGATAACCAGGGAATGGAGCATTGTGATGACAGGGGTCATGGAGCATTATTATGACAAGGGCCATGGTACATTCTGATATAAGATATCACTTATGAAGGGAATGTAAACCTGGCTACATATGAACTGAATTAGGAAAGAGAACAGAGTCTCAGATTTAGAAAACACTCTTATGCTTGCTTAAGGGGGAAGGAGAGGTGGGGAGACACACAAAACCAGAGTTTGATATTAACACAGGTACCGTTCCATAATCCAAATACAGAAGAGACAAGCCCAACTCCTTCCTCAGTGAATGGGACTCACCACCCCTATTCCCCACAGAGAAATATATCCGACTAGTAAGGATCTTAAAACCTATGTATTGATATGTCTCCATAAGGGAACCAAGTGTGTCTAGAATGACATAAACACGGCAGTGAGAATCAGCTCAAACCCACTATAAAAAGGAATTTTAAAACAAAACAAAGAAACAGTGAAATTCTTACACAACACCTTCAGGGGTTCTGATGAAACTTGGAATGACCCTATCTACAACAACAGCTGGATGTGGCATAAGGCTGTTCACCTGGGACTGAGAGGATTGGTGAGATTGGGTGAGAAAATGCAGACGCTTTAAAGCAATAATGCCTGCCACTGATTCCATGGTTCCCAACTCTCCAGGTAGAAGGGAATATCACTACAGTTATAACATGTATGGGAAACCTAGAGAATGGACACCCTCTGATGGTGAAAGGTTTCTAAAACTCTACTAATTTTTTTCCCTCCATGTGCTGCAGCTTGACATTCCAACTGCTTTAATATCAATCTTCCAACTTGGAGAGTCAGCCCCTATAACCTCCTGGTTCGCACAGTTGGCACATTGTGCAGAGGATATAAGGGAAGAGGGAGAACCAATGAGAGAGTAGCTGTAGGCATTTGGACGGCCACATGTCACTCTAATTTCCCGTCACGAAGAAGAATTAACCAAACTCTCAGCCTGCCCCACCCCCATAACTAGTATAGGTCCTGAAGCAAAATTGTGGGTTTGCGGTCAGCTCACAAAAACACAAGTTGAAAAATGGAGCTCAGGGGCACAGCAATTCACTAACTTGCAGAGTTATACAGGACTACTCTCTTCCAAAAATCTGTTGAGGAAAAGCCATGAGGCGGAGTTGAAAATGAGGGAGATTTGCATGAAACAGATTTCCAGAAGTACATTGGAATCACCTTTAAACACAGGAAAAGCATCACAACTTCGACAATTATGGAATTGTCCATAAAGGGCGCATGCGTTTTCTCCTGAATATATTCAGGAGAAAACGCATACACCCATTTTGGCCAACCAAGCAACCGCACAATGCAAATCTGCACTACAAAGAAGTATCACTTCCCACCAGTCAAAAGGGATATCCGTAAAATGTGTAAAAACCAGAAAGGCAAGAGGGGCTCTAGAGAACAGGGAGCCTTGTTATGCTGATGGGTGGGATGCAGATTGCCAACAGCCACTCTGGAGGAGTGCATTGTGTTCCCTAAAAGAATTAAACAACAGAGCTTCACAACCTAAGGCACTTCCAGTCATGGGAATATACCTTGGGGAAATTGAAAATCAATAAGACACAGCCACCCCAAAATCTATGGCAGCACTGCTTACAAGAACCTCGACTTCGGGACACCTTATATATCCCAGGAAAGACAAAAATGGTAAAGAAATTGTGGTAAATACGTATGATGGAATATCCCTCAGCCATGAAGTCAATGTAATAAGGCCAGTAGCAACATAATGACGGGATTCATGTACGATGACTCTAACTGAAAAAAACACACAGAAAAATAAACTTATCATAAGATATCACTTATGAAGGGTATATAAACATGGCTACACATGGAAGGAATTAGGAAAGGGAACAGAGTCTCATATTTAGAAAACACTCTTATGCATGCTAAAGGGGAAAGCAGAGGTGGGGTGATGAATAAAACCAGAGTTTGATATTAGCACAGGTACGGTTCCATAATCCAAATACAGAACAGACAAGACCTACTACTTCCTCTGTGAACGGGACTCAAAACCCCATATTTCCCACAGAGGAATATATCTGACTAGTAAGAATCTTAAAACCTATGTATTGATATGTCTCCGTAAGGGAATCAAGTGTGTCTAGACTGGCATAAACATGGCAGCGAGAATCAGCTCAAACCCACTATAAAAAGGAATTTCAAAAACAAAACAACAAAAACTGGAAAATTCTTTACAATTCCTTCAGGGTCTCTAATGAAACCTGGAATGACCCTATCTACAACGACAGCTGCATGTGGCATAAGGAGGGACACTTGGGACTGAGACGATTGGTGAGATTGGGTGAGCAAATGCAGACCCTTTTATGCACAAATGCCTGGCACCCATTCCATGGGTCCCAACTCTCAGCGTTGAAGGGAATATTACTACAGCTATAACATGTACGGGAAACCTAGAGAACGGACACACTGTGAATACGAAAGGTTTCTAAAACTCAACGAATAGTCCCTCTCCTGGTGCTCCGGTTTGACTTTCCATCTGCTTTACTATCAACCTCCCAACTTGGAGAGACAGCCCCTTTAACCTCCTGGTTCGCACAGGTTGCCAATTTGGCAGAGGATGAAAGGGAAGAGGGAGAACCAATGAGAGAGTAGCTGTTAGGCATTTCGACGGGCACATATCACTCTAAATTCCCTGCAGGATGAAGAATTAACCAAAGTCTCAGCAACCCACCGTGAACCAGTACAGGTCCTGAACCAAAATTTTGGACTTGCGGTCAGCTCACCAAAAACGAGTTGAAAAATGGAGCTCAGTGGCACAGCAATTCACAAACAGGCCGAGTAATAAAGGACAACTATCGTCCAAAAATCTGTTGAGGGAAGGCAATGAGGCGGACTTCAAAGCGAGGCAGAAGAGCAGGAAACAGATTTCAAGAGGTACGTTGGAATCGCCTTTAAAGCACAGGAAGAGGGGCACAACTTCGACAATGAGGCACTTGGCCGAAAAGGGCGTATGCGTTTTCTCCTGAATATATTCAGGAGAAAACGCATACGCCCTATTTGGCCAAGCAAGCAAGCGGGCAATGCAAATCTGCACTACAAAGAAGTATCACTTCCCACCGGTCAAAAGGGACATCCACAAAATGTGTAAAAACCAGAAAGGCAAGACAGGCCCTGGAGAACAGGGAGCGTTGTTATGCTGATGGGTGGGATGTAAATTGCCAACTGCCTCTCTGGAGGAGTGCATTGTGTTCCCTAAAACAAGTAAAGAACAGAGCTACAGAGCCAAGGGCACTTCCAGTCTAGGGAATATACCTTGGGAAAACTGAAAATCAATAATACAGAGCCACCCCAAAATTTAGGGCTGCACTGCTTACAAGGACCTCAACTTGGGTACACCTTAAATATCCAAGGAAATATGAAAATGGTTCAAAAAATTGTGGTACTTACGTACGATGGAATATCCCTCAGCCATGAAATCAATGTCATAAGACCAGTAGCAGCAAAATGGGTGGATTCAGGTACGATGATTCTAAGTGAAATAAGTCACACAGAAAAAGAAACTTATCATATGATATCACTTATGATGATCCTATAAACATGGCTACACATGAACTGAGTTAGGAAAGAGAACAGTGTCTCACATTTAGAAAACATTCTTATGCCTGCTTAAGGGGGAAGGAGAGGTGGGGTGATGCATAAAACCAGAGTTTGATATAAGCACAGGTACCGTTCCAAAAACCAACTATGGAATAGACAAGACCTACACCTTCCTCAGTGAAAGGGACTCAAAACACCATATTTCCCGCAGAGGAATATATCTGACTAGTAAGAATATTAAAACCTATGTATTGATATGTCTCCGTAAGGGAAACAAGTGTGTCTAGACTGGCATAAACATGGCAGCGAGAATCAGCTCCAACCCACTGTAAAACGGAATTTCAAAAACAAAACACAAAAACTGGGAAATTCTTTACAATTCCTTCAGGGTCTCTGATGAAACCTGGAATGACCCTATCTACAACGACAGCTGGATGTGGCATAAGGCTGGACACTTGGGACTGAGAGAATTGGTGAGATTGGGTGAGCAAATGCAGACCCTTTAAAGCAATAATGCATGGCACCCATTCCATGGGTCCCAAATCTCCATGTTGAAGGGTATATTACTACAGTTATAACATGTACGGGAAACCTAGAGAACGGACACACTGTGAATACGAAAGGTTTCTAAAACTCAACGAATAGTCCCTCTCCTGGTGCTCCGGTTTGACTTTCCATCTGCTTTACTATCAACCTCCCAACTTGGAGAGACAGCCCCTTTAACCTCCTGGTTCGCACAGGTTGCCAATTTGGCAGAGGATGAAAGGGAAGAGGGAGTACCAATGAGAGAGTAGCTGTTAGGCATTTGGTCGGGTACATATCACTATAATTTCCCGGCAGGAAGAAGAATTAACCAAAGTCTCAGCCACCCACCGGGAACCAGTATAGGTCCTGAACCTAAATTTTGGACTTGAGGTCAGCTCACCAAAAAACGAGTTGAAAAATGGAGCTCAGGGGCACAGCAATTCACAAACTGGCCGAGTAAAAAAGGACAACTATCGTCCAAAATTCTGTTGAGGGAAGGCAACGAGGCGGACTTGAAAGCGAGGCAGAATAGCGGGAAACAGATTCCAAGAGGTACGTTGGAATCGCCTTTAAAGCACAGGAAGAGGGGCACAACTTCGACAATGATGCACTTGGCCAAAAAGGGCGTATGCTGTTTCCCTTGAATATATTCAGGAGAAAAGGCATACGCCCTTTTTGGGCAAGCAAGCATGCGGGCAATGCAAATCTGCACTACAAAGAAGTATCACTTCCCACCGGTCAAAAGGGACATCCACAAAATGTGTAAAAACCAGAAAGGCAAGACAGGCCCTGGAGAACAGGGAGCCTTGTTATGCTGATGGGCGGGATGTAAATTGCCAAGTGCCTCTCTGGAGGAGTGCATTGTGTTCCCTAAAACAAGTAAAGAACAGAGATACAGAGCCAAGGGCACTTCCAGTCTAGGGAATATACCTTGGGAATTCTGAAAATCAATAAGACACAGCCACCCCAAAATTTAGGGCTGCACTGCTTACAAGGACCTCAACTTGGGTACACCTTAAATATCCCAGGAAATATAAAATTGGTTCAAAAAATTGTGGTACTAACGTACGATGGAATATCCCTCAGCCATGAAATCAATGTCATAAGACCAGTAGCAGCAAAATGGGTGGATTCAGGTACGATGATTCTAAGTGAAATAAGTCACAGAGAAAAAGAAACTTATCATAAGATATCACTTATGAAGATCCTGTAACATGGCTACACTTGAACTGAGTTAGGAAAGAGAACAGTGTCTCACATTTAGAAAACACTCTTATGCCTGCTTAAGGGGGAAGGAGAGGTGGGGTGATGCATAAAACCAGAGTTTGATATAAGCACAGGTACCGTTCCAAAAACCAACTATGGAATAGACAAGACCTACAACGTCCCCTGTGAAAGGGACTCAGAACCCCATATTTCCCGCAGAGGAATATATCTGACTAGTAAGAATCTTAAAACCTATGTATTGATATGTCTCCGTAAGGGAATCAAGTGTGTCTAGACTGGCATAAACATGGCAGCGAGAATCAGCTCAAACCCACTATAAAAAGGAATTTCAAAAACAAAACAAAAAAACTGGGAAATTCTTTACAATTCCTTCAGGGTCTCTGATGAAACCTGGAATGACCATATCTACAACGACAGCTGGATGTGGCATAAGGAGGGACACTTGGGACTGAGACGATTGGTGAGATTCGGTGAGCAAATGCAGACCCTTTAAAGCAATAATGCATGGCACCCATTCCATGGGTCCGAACTCTCCAGGTTGAAGGGAATATTACTACAGCTATAACATGTACGGGAAACCTAGAGAACGGACACACTGTGAATACGAAAGGTTTCTAAAACTCAACGAATAGTCCCTCTCCTGGTGCTCCGGTTTGACTTTCCATCTGCTTTACTATCAACCTCCCAACTTGGAGAAACAGACCCTTTAACCTCCTGGTTCGCACAGGTTGCCAATTTGGCAGAGGATGAAAGGGAAGAGGGAGAACCAATGAGAGAGTAGCTGTTAGACATTTGGACGGGCACATATCACTCTAACTTCCCGGCAGGAAGACGAATTAACCAAAGTCTCAGCCCCCAACCGAGAACCAGCATAGGTCCTGAACCAAAATTTTGGATTTGTGGTCAGCTAACAAAAAACGAGTTGAAAAATGGAGCTCAGGGGCACAGCATTTCACAAACTGGCCAATTAATAAAGGACAAGTATGGTCCAAAAATCTGTTGAGGGAAGGCAACGAGGCAGACTTGAAAGCGAGGCAGAATAGCAGGAAACAGATTTCAAGAGGTACGTTGGAATCACCTTTAAAGCACAGGAAGAGGGGCACAACTTCGACAATGATGCACTTGGCCAAAAAGGGCGTATGTGTTTTCTCCTGAATATATTCAGGAGAAAACGCATACGCCCTTTTTGGCCAAGCAAGCAAGCGGGCAATGCAAATCTGCACTACAATGAAGTATCACTTCCCACCGGTCAAAAGTGACATCCACAAAATGTGTAAAAACCAGAAAGGCAAGACAGGCCCTGGAGAACAGGGAGCCTTGTTATGCTGATGGGCGGGATGTAAATTGCCAACTGCCTCTCTGGAGGAGTGCATTGTGTTCCCTCAAACAAGTAAAGAACACAGCTGCAGAGCCAAGGGCACTTCCAGTCTAGGGAATATAACTTGGGAAAACTGAAAATCAATAAGACAGAGCCACCCCAAAATTTAGGGCTGCACTGCTTACAAGGACCTCAACTTGGGTACACCTTAAATATCCCAGGAAATATAAAAATGGTTCAAAAAATTGTGGTACTTACGTACGATGGAATATCCCTCAGCCATGAAATCAATGTCATAAGACCAGTAGCAGCAAAATGGTTGGATCCAGGTACGATGATTCTAAGTGAAATAAGTCACACAGAAAAAGAAACTTATCATAAGATATCACTCATGAAGATCCTGTAAACATGGCTACACTTGAACTGAGTTAGGAAAGAGAACAGTGTCTCACATTTAGAAAACACTCTTATGCCTGCTTAAGGGGGAAGGAGAGGTGGGGTGATGCATAAAACCAGAGTTTGATATAAGCACAGGTACCGTTCCAAAAACTAACTATGGAATATTCAAGAACTACACCTTCCTCAGTGAAAGGGACTCAAAACCCCATATTTCACGCAGAGGAATATATCTGACTAGTAAGAATCTTAAAACCTATTTATTGATATGTCTGCGTAAGGGAATCAAGTGTGTCTAGACTGGCATAAACATGGCAGCGAGAACCAGCTCAAACCCAGTATAAAAAGGAATTTCAAAAACAAAACAAAAAAAAATGGAAATTCTTCACAATTCCTTCATGGTCTCTGATGAAACCTGGACTGACCCAATCTACAACGACAGCTGGATGTGGCATAAGGCTGGACACTTGGGATTGAGAAGATTGGTGAGATTCGCTGAGCAAATGCAGACCCTTTAAAGCAATAATGAATGGCACGCATTCCATTGTTCCCAACTCTCCAGGTTGAAGGGACTATTACTACAGATATAACATGTAAGGGAAAAATAGAGAATGGACACACTGTGAATATGAAAGGTTTCTAAAACTCAACGAATAGTCCCTCTCCTGGTGCTCCGGTTTCATTTTCCAACTGCTTTTCTATCAATCTCCCAAATTGGAGAAACAGCCCCTTTAACCTCCTGGTTCGCACACGTTGCCAATTTGGCAGAGGATGAAAGGGAAGAGGGAGAACCAATGAGAGAGTAGCTCTAAGGCATTTGGACGGGCACATGTCACTCTAATTTCCCAGCAGGAAGAAGAATTAACCAAAGTCTCAGCCCCCCACCGGGAACCAGTATAGGTCATGAACCACAATTTTGGACTTTCGGTCAGCTCACAAAAAACAAGTTGAAAAATGGAGCTCAGGGGCACAGCAATTCACAAACTGGCTGAGTAATAAAGGCAAATATTGTCCAAATATCTGTTGAGGGAAGGCAACGAGGTGGACTTGAAAGCTAGGCAGAATAGCAGGAAACAGATTTCAAGTGGTACGTTGGAATTGACTTTAAAGCACAGGATGAGGGGCACAACTTCAAAAATGTTGCAACTGAGCAAAAAGGGCGTATGCGTTTTCTCCTGAATATATTCAGGAGAAAACGCATACGCCCTTTTTGGCCAAGCAAGCAAGCGGGCAATGCAAATCTGCACTACAAAGAAGTATCACTTCCCAGTGTTCAAAAGGGACATCCACAAAATGTGTAAAATCCAGAAAGGCAAGACAGGCCCCGGAAAACAGGGAGGCTTGTTTTGCTGATGGGCGGGATGTAAACTGCCAACTGCATCTCTGGAGGAGTGCATTGTGTTCCCTAAAACAAGTAAACAACTGAGCTACAGAGCCAAGGACACTTCCAGTCTAGGGAATATACCTTGGGAAAACTGAAAATCAATAAGACAGCGCCACCCCAAAATTTAGGGCTGCACTGCTTACAAGAACCTCAACTTGGGTACACCTTAAATATCCCAGGAAATATAAAAATGGTTCAAAAATTGTGGTGCTTCCGAACGATGGAATATCCCTTACCCATGCAATCAATGGCATAAGACCAGTAGCAGCAAAATGAGTGGATTTAGGTATGAAGCTTCTAAGTGAAATAAGTCACACAGAAAAAGAAACTTATATTAACATATCACTTATGATGATCCTCTAAACATGGCTACACTTGAACTCAGTTAAGAAAGAGAACAGTGTCTCACATTTAGAATACACTCTTATGCCTGCTTAAGGGGGAAGGAGAGGTGGGGTGATGCATAAAACCAGAGTTTGATATAAGCACAGGTACCGTTCCAAAAACCAACTATGATATAGACAAGACCTACACCTTCCTCAGTGAAAGGGACTCAAAACCCCATATTTCCCGCAGAGGAATATATCTGACTAGTAAGAATCTTAAAAGCTATGTATTGATATGTCTCCGTAATGGAATCAAGTGTGTCTAGACTGGCATAAACATGGCAGCGAGAATCAGCTCAAACCCACTATAAAAAGGAATTTCAAAAACAAAACAAAAAAACTGGGAAATTCTTTACAATTCCTTCAGGGTCTCTGATGTAACCTGGAAAGCCCCTATCTACAATGACAGCTGGATGTGGCATAAGGATGGACACTTGGGACTGAGAGGATTGGTGAGATTGGGTGAGCAAATGCAAACCCGTTAAAGCACAAATGCCTGGCACCCATTCCATGGGTCCCAACTCTCCAGGTTAAAGGGAATATTACTACAGCTATAACATGTACGGGAAACCTAGAGAACGGAGACACTGTGAATACGAAAGGTTTCTAAAACTCAACGAATAGTCCCTCTCCTAGTGCTCCGGTTTGACTTTCCATCTGCTTTACTATCAACCTCCCAACTTGGAGAGACAGCCCCTTTAACCTCCTGGTTCGCACAGGTTGCCAATTTGGCAGAGGATGAAAGGGAAGAGGGAGAACCAATGAGAGAGTAGCTGTTAGGCATTTAAACGGGCACATATATCACTGTAATTTCCCGGCAGGAAGAAGAATTAACCAAAGTCTCAGCCACCCACTGGGAACCAGTATAGGTCCTGAACCAAAATTTTGGACTTGCGGTCAGCTCACCAAAAACGAGTTGAAAAATGGAGCTCAGGGGCACAACAATACACAAACTAGCCGAGTAATAAAGGACAACTACCGTCCAAAAATCTGTTGAGGGAAGGCAACGAGGCGGACTTGAAAGCGAGGCAGAATAGCAGGAAACAGAATTCAAGAGGTACTTTGGAATCGTCTTTAAAGCACAGGAAGAGGGGCACAACTTCTACAATGATGCACTTGGCCAAAAAGTGTGTATGCGTTTTCTCCTGAATATATTCAGGAGAAAACGCATACGCCATTTTTGCCCAAGCAAGCAAGTGGGCAATGCAAATCTGCACTACAAAGAAGTATCACTTCCCACTGGTCAAAAGGGACATCCACAAAAATGTGTAAAAACCAGAAAGGCAAGACAGGCCCTGGAGAACAGGGAGCCTTGTTATGCTGATGGGCGGGATGTAAATTGCCAACTGCCTCTCTGGAGGAGTGCATTGTGTTCCCTAAAACAAGTAAACAACAGAGCTACAGAGCCAAGGGCACTTCCAGTCTAGGGAATATACCTTGGGAAAACTGAAAATGAATAAGACAGAGCCACCCCAAAATTTAGGGCTGCACTGCTTACAAGGACCTCAACTTGGGTACACCTTAGGTATCCCAGGAAATATAAAAATGGTTCAAAAAATTGTGGTACTTACGTACGATGGAATATCCCTCAGCCATGAAATCAATGTCATAAGACCAGTAGCAGCAAAATGGGTGGATTCAGGTACGATGATTCTAAGTGAAATAAGTCACACAGAAAAAGAAACTTATCATAAGATATCACTTATGAAGATCCTGTAAACATGGCTACACTTGAACTGAGTTAGGAAAGAGAACAGTGTCTCACATTTAGAAAACACTCTTATGCCTGCTTAAGGGGGAAGGAGAGGTGGGGTGATGCATAAAACCAGAGTGTGATATAAGCACAGGTACCGTTCCAAAAACCAACTATGGAATACACAAGACCTACACCTTCCTCAGTGAAAGGGACTCAAAACCCCATATTTCCTGCAGAGGAATATATCTGACTAGTAAGAATCTTAAAACCTATGTATTGATATGTCTCCGTAAGGGAATCAAGTGTGTCTAGACTGGCATAAACATGGCAGCGAGAATCAGCTCAAACCCACTATAAAAAGGAATTTCAAAAACAAAACAAAAAAACTGGGAAACTCTTTACAATTCCTTCAGGGTCTCTAATGAAACCTGGAATGACCCTATCTACAACGACAGCTGTAAGTGGCATAAGGCTGGACACTTGGGACTGAGAGGATTGGTGAGATTGAGTGAGCAAATGCACACCCTTTAAAGCAATAATGCATGGCACACATTCCATGGGTCCAAACTCTCAAGGTTGAAGGGAATATTACTACAGCTATAACATGTACGGGAAACCTAGAGAACGGACACACTGTGAAAATGAAAGGATTCTAAAACTCAACGAATAGTCCCTCTCCTGGTGCTCCTGTTTGACTTTACACCTGCTTTACTATCATCCTCCCAACTTGGAGAGACAGCCCCTTTAACCTCCTGGTTCGCACAGGTTGCCAATTTGGCAGAGGATGAAAGGCAAGAGGGAGAACCAATGAGAGAGTAGCTGTAAGGCATTTGAACGCGCACATATCACTCTAATTTTCCGGGAGGAAGAAGAATTAACCAAAGTCTCAGCCCCCCACCGGGAACCAGCATAGGTCCTGAACCAAAATTTCGGACTTGCGGTCAGCTCAACAAAAACGAGTTGAAAAATGGAGCTCAGGGGCACAGCAATTCGCAAACTGGCCGAGTAATAAACGACAACTCTCATCCAAAAATCTGTTGAGGGAAGGCAACGAGGCGGACTTGAAACGAGGAAGAATAGCAGGAAACAGATTTCAAGAGGTACATTGGAATCGCCTTTAAAGCACAGGAAGAGGGGCACAACTTCGACAATGATGCACTTGGCCAATAAGGGCGTATGAGTTTTCTCCTGAATATATTCAGGAGAAAACGCATACGCCCTTTTTGGCCAAGCAAGCAAGCGGGCAATGCAAATCTGCACTACAAAGAAGTATCACTTCCCACCGGTCAAAAGGGACATCCACAAAATGTGTAAAACCAGAAACGCAAGACAGGCCCTGGAGAACAGGGAGCCTTGTTATGCTGATGGGAGGGATGTAAATTGCCAACTGCCTCTCTGGAGGAGTACATTGTGTTCCCGAAAACAAACAAAGAACAGAGCTACAGAGCCAAGGGCACTTCCAGTCTAGGGAATATACTTGGGAAAAGTGAAAATCAATAAGACAGAGCCACCCCAAAATTTAGGGCTGCACTGCTTACAAGGACCTCAACTTGGGTACACCTTAAATATCCCAGGAAATATAAAAATGGTTCAAAAAATTGTGGTACTTACGTACGATGGAATATCCCTCAGCCATGAAATCAATGTCATAAGACCAGTAGCAGCAAAATGGGTGGATTCAGGTACGATGATTCTAAGTGAAATAAGTCACACAGAAAAAGAAACTTATCATAAGATATCACTTATGAAGTTCCTGTAAACATGGCTACACTTGAACTGAGTTAGGAAAGAGAACAGTGTCTCACATTTAGAAAACACTCTTATGCCTGCTTAAGGGGGAAGGAGAGGTGGGGTGATGCATAAAACCAGAGTTTGATATAAGCACAGGTACCGTTCCAAAAACCAACTATGGAATAGACAAGACCTACACCTTCCTCAGTGAAAGGGACTCAAAACCCCATATTTCCCGCAGAGGAATATATCTGACTAGTAAGAAACTTAAAACCTATGTATTGATATGTCTCTGTAAGGGAATCAAGAGTGTCTAGACTGGCATAAACATGGCAGCGAGAATCAGCTCAAACCCAATATAAAAAGGAATTTCAAAAACAAAACAAAAAAAACTGGGAAATTCTTTACAATTCCTTCATGGTCTCTGATGAAACCTGGAATGACCCTATCTACAACGACAGCTGGATGTGGCATAAGGAGGGACACTTGGGACTGAGACGATTGGTGAGATTGGGTGAGAAAATGCAGACCCTTTAAAGCACAAATCCCTGGCACCCATTCCATGGGTCCCAACTCTCCATGTTGAAGGGAATATTACTACAGCTATAACATGTACGGGAAACCTAGAGAACGGACACACTGTGAATACGAAATCTTTCTAAAACTCAAAGAATAATCCCTCTCCTGGTGCTCCGGATTGACTTTCCATCTGCTTTATTATCAACCTCCCAACTTGGAGAGACAGCCCCTTTAACCTCCTGGTTCGCACAGGTTGCCAATTTGGCAGAGGATGAAAGGGAAGAGGGAGAACCAATGAGAGAGTAGCTGTTAGTCATTTGGACGGGCACATATCACTGTAATTTCCCGGCAGGAAGAAGAATTAACCAAAGTCTCAGCCACATACTGGTAACCAGCATAGGTCCTGAACCAAAATTTTGGACTTGCGGTCGGCTCACCACAAACGAGTTGAGAAATGGAGCTAAGGGGCACAGCAATTCACAAACTGGCCTAGAAATAAAGGACAACTATCGTCCAAAAATCTGTTGAGGGAAGGCAACGAGGCGGACTTGAATGCGAGGCAGAATAGCGGGAAACAGATTTCAAGAGGTACGTTGGAATCGCCTTTAAAGCACAGGAAGAGGGGCACAACTTCGACAATGATGCACTTGGCCAAAAAGGGCGTAAGTGTTTTCTCCTGAATATATTCAGGAGAAAACGCATACGCCCTTTTTGGCCAAGCAAGCAAGAGGGCAATGCAAATATGCACTACAAAGAAGTATCACTTCCCACCGGTCAAAAGGGACATCCACAAAAATGTGTAAAAAGCAGAAAGGCAAGACAGGCCCTGGAGAACAGGGAGCTTTGTTATGCTGATGGGCGGGATGTAAATTGCCAACTGCCTCTCTGGAGGAGTGCATTGTGTTCCCTAAAACAAGTAAACAACAGAGCTATAGAGCCAAGGGCACTTCCAGTCTAGGGAATATACCTTGGGAAAACTGAAAATGAATAAGACAGAGCCACCTCAAAATTTAGGGCTGCACTGCTTACAAGGACCTCAACTTGGGTACACCTTAAGCATCCCAGGAAATATAAAAATGGTTCAAAATATTGTGGTACTTACGTACGATGGAATATCCCTCAGCCATGAAATCAATGTCATAAGACCAGTAGCAGCAAAATGGGTGGATTCAGGTATGATGATTCTAAGTGAAATAAGTCACACAGAAAAAGAAACTTATCATAAGATATCACTTATGAAGATCCTGTAAACATGGCTACACTTGAACTGAGTTAGGAAAGAGAACAGTGTCTCACATTTAGAAAACACTCTTATGCCTGCTTAAGGGGGAAGGAGAGGTGGGGTGATGCATAAAACCAGAGTTTGATATAAGCACAGGTACTGTTCCAAAAACCAACTATGGAATAGACACGACCTACACCTTCCTCAGTGAAAGGGACTCAAAACCGCATATTTCCCGCAGAGGAATATATCTGACTAGTAAGAATCTTAAAACCTATGTATTGATATGTCTCCGTAAGGGAATCAAGTGTTTCTAGACTGGCATAAAAATAGCAGCGAGAATCAGCTCACACCCACTATAAAAAGGAATTTCAAAAACAAAACAAAAAAACTGGGAAATTCTTTACAATTCCTTCAGGGTCTCTGATGAAACCTGGAATGACCCTATCTACAACGACAGCTGGATGTGGCATAAGGAGGGACACTTGGGACGAGACGATTGGTGAGATTGGGTGAGCAAATGCAGACCCTTTAAAGCAATAATGCATGGCACCCATTCCATGGGTCCCAACTCTCCAGGTTGAAGGGAATATTACTAAAGTTATAACATGTACGTGAAAACTAGAGAACGGACACTCAGTGAATACGAAAGGTTTCTAAAACTCAACGAATAGTCCCTCTCCTGGTGCTCCGGTTTGACTTTCCATCTGCTTTACTATCAACCTCCCAACTTGGAGAGACAGTCCCTTTAACCTCCTGGTTCGCACAGGTTGCCAATTTGGCAGAGGATGAAAGGGAAGAGGGAGAACCAATGAGAGAGTAGATGTTAGGCATCTGGACGGGCACATATCACTGTAATTTCCCGGCAAGAAGTAGAATTAACCAAAGTCTCAGCCACCCTCCGGGAACCAGTATAGGTCCTGAACCAAAATTTTGGACTTGCGGTCAGCTCACAAAAAACGAGTTGAAAAATGGAACTCAGGGGCACAGCAATTCACCCACTGGCCGAGTAATAAAGGAGAACTATTGTCCAAAAATCTGTTGAGGGAAGGCAACGAGGCGGACTTGAAAGCGAGGCAGAATAGCAGGAAACAGATTTCAAGAGGTATGTTCGAATCGCCTTTAAAGCACAGGAAGAGGGGCACAACTTCGACAATGATGCACTTGGCCAAAAAGGGCGTATGCATTTTCTCCTGAATATATTCAGGAGAAAATGCATACGCCCTTTTTGACCAAGCAAGCAAGCGGGCAATGCAACCTGCACTACAAAGAAGTATCACTTCCCACCGGTCAAAAGGGATATCCACAAAATGTGTAAAAACCAGAAAGGTAAGACAGGCCCTGGAGAACAGGGAGCCTTTTTATGCTGATGGGCGGGATGTAAATTGCCAACTGCCTCTCTGGAGGACTACATTGTGTTCCCTAAAACAAACAAAGAACAGAGCTACAGAGCCAAGGGCACTTCCAGTCTAGGGAATATACCTTGGGAAAACTGAAAATCAATAAGACAGAGCCACCCCAAAATTTAGGGCTGCACTGCTTACAAGGACCTCAACTTGGGTGCACCTTAAATATCCCAGGAAATATAAAAATGGTTCAAAATATTGTGGTACTTACGTACGATGGAATATCCCTCAGCCTTGAAATCAATGTCATAAGACCAGTAGCAGCAAAATGGGTGGATTCAGGTACGCTGATTCTAAGTGAAATAAGTCACAGAGAAAAAGAAACTTATCATAAGATATCACTTATGAAGATCCTGTAAACATGGCTACACTTGAACTGAGTTAGGAAAGAGAACAGTGTCTCACATTTAGAAAACACTCTTATGCCTGCTTAAGAGGGAAGGAGAGGTGGGGTGATGCATAAAACCAGAGTTTGATATAAGCACAGGTACCGTTCCAAAAACCAACTATGGAATAGACAAGACCTTCACCTTCCTCAGTGAAAGGGACTCAAAACCCCATATTTCCCGCAGAGGAATATATCTGACTAGTAAGAATCTTAAAACCTATGTGTTGATATGTCTCCATAAGGGAATCAAGTGTGTCTAGACTGGCATAAACATGGCAGCGAGAATCAGCTCAAACCCACTATAAAAAGGAATTTCAAAAACAAAACAAAAAAAACTGGGAAATTCTTTACAATTCCTTCAGGGTCTCTGATGAAACCTGGAATGACCCTATCTACAACGACAGCTGGATGTGGCATAAGGCTGGACACTTGGGACTGAGACGATTGGTGAGATTGGGTGAGCAAATGCAGACCCTTTAAAGCACAAATGCCTGGCACCCATTCCATGGGTCCCAACTCTCCAGGTTGAAGGGAATATTACAACAGCTATAACATGTACAGGAAACCTGGAAAACGGACACACTGTGAATATGAAAGGTTTCTAAAACTCAACGAATAGTCCCTCTCCTGGTGCTCCGGTTTGACTTTCCACCTGCTTTACTATCAACCTCCCAACTTGGAGAGACAGCCCCTTTAACCTCCTGGTTCGCACAGGTTGCCAATTTGGAAGAGGATGAAAGGGAAGAGGGAGAACCAATGAGAGAGTAGCTGTTAGGCATTTGGAAAGGCACATATCACTGTAATTTCCTGGCAGGAAGAAGAATTAAGCAAAGTCTCAGCCACCCTCCGGGAACCAGTATAGGTCCTGAACCAAAATTTTGGACTTGCGGTCAGCTCACCAAAAACGAGTTGAAAAATGGAGCTCAGGGGCACAGCAATTCAAAAACTGGCCGAGTAACAAACGACAACTATCGTCCAAAAATCTGTTGAGGGAAGGCAACGAGGCGGACTTGAAAGCGAGGCAGAATAGCAGGAAACAGATTTCAAGAGGTACGTTGGAATCGCCTTTAAAGCACAGGAAGAGGGGCACAACTTCGACAATGATGCACTTGGCCAAAAAGGCCGTATGCGTTTTCTCCTGAATATATTCAGGAGAAAACGCATACGCCCTTTTTGGCCAAGCAAGCAAGACGGCAATGCAAATCTGCACTACAAAGAAGAATCACTTCCCACCAGTCAAAATGGACATCCACAAAATGTGCAAAAACCAGAAAGGCAAGACAGGACCTAGAGAACAGGGAGCCTTGTTATGCTGATGGGCGGGATGTAAATTGCCAACTGACTCTCTGGAGGAGTGCATTGTGTTCCCTAAAACAAGTAAAGAACAGAGCTACAGAGCCAAGGGCACTTCCAGTCTAGGGAATATACCTTTGGAAAACTGAAAATCAATAAGACAGAGCCTCCCCAAAATTTAGGGCTGCACTGCTTACAAGGACCTCAACTTGGGTACACCTTAAATATCCCAGGAAATATAAAAATGGTTCAAAAAATTGTGGTACTTATGTACGATGGAATATCCCTCAGCCATGAAATCAATGTCATAAGACCAGTAGCAGCAAAATGGGTGGATTCAGGTACGATGATTCTAAGGGAAATAAGTCACACAGAAAAACAAACTTATCATAAGATATCACTTATGAAGATCCTGTAAACATGGCTACACTTGAACTGAGTTAGGAAAGAGAACAGTGTCTCACATTTAGAAAACACTCTTATGCCTGCTTAAGGGGGAAGGAGAGGTGGGGTGATGCATAAAACCAGAGTTTGATATAAGCACAGGTACCGTTCCAAAAACCAACTATGGAATAGACAAGACCAACAACTTCCTCAGTGAAAGGGACTCAAAACCCCATATTTCCCGCAGAGGAATATATCTGACTAGTAAGAATCTTAAAACCTATGTATTGATATGTCTCTGTAAGGGAATCAAGAGTGTCTAGACTGGCATAAACATGGCAGCGAGAATCAGCTCAAACACCCTATAAAAAGGAATTTCAAAAACAAAACAAAAAAAACTGGGAAATTCTTTACAATTCCTTCATGGTCTCTGATGAAACCTGGAATGACCCTATCTACAACGACAGCTGGATGTGGCATAAGGAGGGACACTTGGGACTGAGACGATTGGTGAGATTGGGTGAGAAAATGCAGACCCTTTAAAGCACAAATCCCTGGCACCCATTCCATGGGTCCCAACTCTCCATGTTGAAGGGAATATTACTACAGCTATAACATGTACGGGAAACCTAGAGAACGGACACACTGTGAATACGAAAGGTTTCTAAAACTCAACGAATAGTCCCTCTCCTGGTGCTCCGGATTGACTTTCCATCTGCTTTATTATCAACCTCCCAACTTGGAGAGACAGCCCCTTTAACCTCCTGGTTCGCACAGGTTGCCAATTTGGCAGAGGATGAAAGGGAAGAGGGAGAACCAATGAGAGAGTAGCTGTTAGTCATTTGGACGGGCACATATCACTGAAATTTCCCGGCAGGAAGAAGAATTAACCAAAGTCTCAGCCACATACTGGTAACCAGCATAGGTCCTGAACCAAAATTTTGGACTTGCGGTCGGCTCACCACAAAGGAGTTGAGAAATGGAGCTAAGGGGCACAGCAATTCACAAACTGGCCTAGAAATAAAGGACAACTATCGTCCAAAAATCTGTTGAGGGAAGGCAACGAGGCGGACTTGAATGCGAGGCAGAATAGCGGGAAACAGATTTCAAGAGGTACGTTGGAATCGCCTTTAAAGCACAGGAAGAGGGGCACAACTTCGACAATGATGCACTTGGCCAAAAAGGGCGTAAGTGTTTTCTCCTGAATATATTCAGGAGAAAACGCATACGCCCTTTTTGGCCAAGCAAGCAAGAGGGCAATGCAAATATGCACTACAAAGAAGTATCACTTCCCACCGGTCAAAAGGGACATCCACAAAAATGTGTAAAAAGCAGAAAGGCAAGACAGGCCCTGGAGAACAGGGAGCTTTGTTATGCTGATGGGCGGGATGTAAATTGCCAACTGCCTCTCTGGAGGAGTGCATTGTGTTCCCTAAAACAAGTAAACAACAGAGCTACAGAGCCAAGGGCACTTCCAGTCTAGGGAATATACCTTGGGAAAACTGAAAATGAATAAGACAGAGCCACCTCAAAATTTAGGGCTGCACTGCTTACAAGGACCTCAACTTGGGTACACCTTAAGCATCCCAGGAAATATAAAAATGGTTCAAAATATTGTGGTAATTATGTACGATGGAATATCCCTCAGCCATGAAATCAATGTCATAAGACCAGTAGCAGCAAAATGGGTGGATTCAGGTACGATGATTCTAAGTGAAATAAGTCACAGAGAAAAAGAAACTTATCATAAGATATCACTTATGAAGATCCTGTAAACATGGCTACACTTGAACTGAGTTAGGAAAGAGAACAGTGTCTCACATTTAGAAAACACTCTTATGCCTGCTTAAGGGGGAAGGAGAGGTGGGGTGATGCATAAAACCAGAGTTTGATATAAGCACAGGTACTGTTCCAAAAACCAACTATGGAATAGACAAGACCTACACCTTCCTCAGTGAAAGGGACTCAAAACCCCATATTTCCCGCAGAGGAATATATCTGACTAGTAAGAATCTTAAAACCTATGTATTGATATGTCTCCGTAAGGGAATCAAGTGTTTCTAGACTGGCATAAACATAGCAGCGAGAATCAGCTCACACCCACTATAAAAAGGAATTTCAAAAACAAAACAAAAAAAACTGGGAAATTCTTTACAATTCCTTCAGGGTCTCTGATGAAACCTGGAATGACCCTATCTACAACGACAGCTGGATGTGGCATAAGGAGGGACACTTGGGACTGAGACGATTGGTGTGATTGGGTGAGAAAATGCAGACCGTTTAAAGCAATAATGCATGGCACCCATTCCATGGGTCCCAACTCTCCAGGTTGAAGGGAATATTACTAAAGTAATAACATGTACGGGAAAACTAGAGAACGGACACTCAGTGAATACGAAAGGTTTCTAAAACTCAACTAATAGTCCCTCTCCTGGTGCTCCGGTTTGACTTTCCATCTGATTTACTATCAACCTCCCAACTTGGAGAGACAGCCCCTTTAACCTCCTGGTTCGCACAGGTTGCCAATTTGGCAGAGGATGAAAGGGAAGAGGGAGAACCAATGAGAGAGTAGCTGTTAGGCATCTGGACGGGCACATATCACTGTAATTTCCCGGCAAGAAGTAGAATTAACCAAAGTCTCAGCCACCCTCCGGAAACCAGTATAGGTCCTGAACCAAAATTTTGGACTTGCGGTCAGCTCACAAAAAACGAGTTGAATAATGGAACTCAGGGGCACAGCAATTCACCCACTGGCCGAGTAATAAAGGACAACTATTGTCCAAAAATCTGTTGAGGGAAGGCAACGAGGCGGACTTGAAAGCGAGGCAGAATAGCAGGAAACAGATTTCAAGAGGTATGTTCGAATCGCCTTTAAAGCACAGGAAGAGGGGCACAACTTCGACAATGATGCACTTGGCCAAAAAGGGCGTATGCGTTTTCTCCTGAATATATTCAGGAGAAAATGCATACGCACTTTTTGACCTAGCAAGCAAGCGGGCAATGCAAATCTGCACTACAAAGAAGTATCACTTCCCACCGGTCAAAAGGGATATCCACAAAATGTGTAAAAACCAGAAAGGTAAGACAGGCCCTGGAGAACAGGGAGCCTTGTTATGCTGATGGGCGGGATGTAAATTGCCAACTGCCTCTCTGGAGGACTACATTGTGTTCCCTAAAACAAACAAAGAACAGAGCTACAGAGCCAAGGGCACTTCCAGTCTAGGGAATATACCTTGGGAAAACTGAAAATCAATAAGACAGAGCCACCCCAAAATTTAGGGCTGCACTGCTTACAAGGACCTCAACTTCGGTGCACCTTAAATATCCCAGGAAATATAAAAATGGTTCAAAATATTGTGGTACTTACGTACGATGGAATATCCCTCAGCCATGAAATCAATGTCATAAGACCAGTAGCAGCAAAATGGGTGGATTCAGGTACGCTGATTCTAAGTGAAATAAGTCACAGAGAAAAAGAAACTTATCATAAGATATCACTTATGAAGATCCTGTAAACATGGCTACACTTGAACTGAGTTAGGAAAGAGAACAGTGTCTCACATTTAGAAAACACTCTTATGCCTGCTTAAGGGGGAAGGAGAGGTGGGGTGATGCATAAAACCAGAGTTTGATATAAGCACAGGTACCGTTACAAAAACCAACTATGTAATAGACAAGACCTTCACCTTCCTCAGTGAAAGGGACTCAAAACCCATTATTTCCCACAGAGGAATATATCTGACTAGTAAGAATCTTAAAACCTATGTGTTGATATGTCTCCATAAGGGAATCAAGTGTGTCTAGACTGGCATAAACATGGCAGCGAGAATCAGCTCAAACCCAGTATAAAAAGGAATTTCAAAAACAAAACAAAAAAAACTGGGAAATTCTTTACAATTCCTTCAGTGTCTCTGATGAAACCTGGAATGACCCTATCTACAACGACAGCTGGATGTGGCATAAGGAGGGACACTTGGGACTGAGACGATTGGTGAGATTTGGTGAGCAAATGCAGACCCTTTAAAGCACAAATGCCTGGCACCCATTCCATGGGTCCCAACTCTCCAGGTTGAAGGGAATATTACAACAGCTATAACATGTACAGGAAACCTGGAAAACGGACACACTGTGAATATGAAAGGTTTCTAAAACTCAACGAATAGTCCCTCTCCTGGTGCTCCGGTTTGACTTTCCACCTGCTTTACTATCAACCTCCCAACTTGGAGAGACAGCCCCTTTAACCTCCTGGTTCGCACAGGTTGCCAAATTGGAAGAGGATGAAAGGGAAGAGGGAGATCCAATGAGAGAGTAGCTGTTAGGCATTTGGACGGGCACATATCACTGTAATTTCCTGGCAGGAAGAAGAATTAAGCAAAGTCTCAGCCACCCACCGGGAATCACTATAGGTCCTGAACCAAAATTTTGGACTTGCGGTCAGCTCACCAAAAACGAGTTGAAAAATGGAGCTCAGGGGCACAGCAATTCAAAAACTGGCCGAGTAACAAACGACAACTATCGTCCAAAAATCTGTTGAGGGAAGGCAACGAGGCGGACTTGAAATCGAGGCAGAATAGCAGGAAACAGATTTCAAGAGGTACGTTGGAATCGCCTTTAAAGCACAGGAAGAGGGGCACAACTTCGACAATGATGCACTTGGCCAAAAAGGCCGTATGCGTTTTCTCCTGAATATATTCAGGAGAAAACGCATACGGCCTTTTTGGCCAAGCAAGCAAGACGGCAATGCAAATCTGCACTACAAAGAAGTATCACTTCCCACCAGTCAAAATGGACATCCACAAAATGTGCAAAAACCAGAAAGGCAAGACAGGACCTAGAGAACAGGGAGCCTTGTTATGCTGATGGGCGGGATGTAAATTGCCAACTGACTCTCTGGAGGAGTGCATTGTGTTCCCTAAAACAAGTAAAGAACAGAGCTACAGAGCCAAGGGCACTTCCAGTCTAGGGAATATACCTTGGGAAAACTGAAAATCAATAAGACAGAGCCACCCCAAAATTTAGGGCTGCACTGCTTACAAGGACCTCAACTTGGGTACACCTTAAATATCCCAGGAAATATAAAAATGGTTCAAAAAATTGTGGTACTTATGTACGATGGAATATCCCTCAGCCATGAAATCAATGTCATAAGACCAGTAGCAGCAAAATGGGTGGATTCAGGTACGATGATTCTAAGGGAAATAAGTCACACAGAAAAACAAACTTATCATAAGATATCACTTATGAAGATCCTGTAAACATGGCTACACTTGAACTGAGTTAGGAAAGAGAACAGTGTCTCACATTTAGAAAACACTCTTATGCCTGCTTAAGGGGGAAGGAGAGGTGGGGTGATGCATAAAACCAGAGTTTGATATAAGCACAGGTACCGTTCCAAAAACCAACTATGGAATAGACAAGACCAACAACTTCCTCAGTGAAAGGGACTCAAAACCGCATATTTCCCGCAGAGGAATATATCTGACTAGTAAGAATCTTATAAACTATGTATTGATATGTCTCCATAAGGGAATCAAGTGTGTCTAGACTGGCATAAACATGGCAGCGAGAATCAGCTCAAACCCACTATAAAAAGGAATTTCAAAAACAAAACAAAAAAACTGGAAATTCTTTACAATTCCTTCAGGGTCTCTGATGAAACCTGGAATGACCCTATCTACAACGACAACTGGATGTGGCATAAGGCTGGACACATGGGACTGAGAGGATTGGTGAGATTGGGTGAGCAAATGCAGACCCTTTAAAGCAATAATGCATGGCACCCATTCCATGGGTCCCAACTGTCCAGGTTGAAGGGAATATTACTACAGCTATAACATGTACGGGAAACCTAGAGAATGGAGACACTGTGAATACGAAAGGTTTCTAAAACTCAAAGAATAGTCCCTCTCCTGGTGCTCCTGTTTGACTTTACACCTGCTTTACTATCAATCTCCCAACTTGGAGAGACAGCCCCTTTAACCTCCTGGTTCGCACAGGTTGCCAATTTGGCAGAGGATGAAAGGCAAGAGGGAGAACCAATGAGAGAGTAGCTGTTAGGCATTTGAACGGGCACATATCACTGTAATTTCCCGGCAGGAAGAAGAATTAACCAAAGTCTCAGCCCCCCACCGAGAACCAGCATAGGTCCTGAACCAAAATTTCGGAGTTGCGGTCAGCTCACCAAAAAGAGTTGAAAAATGGAGCTCAGGGGCACAGCAATTCACAAATTGGCCGAGTAATAAACGACAACTATCGTCCAAAAATCTGTTGAGGGAAGGCAATGAGGCGGACTTGAAAGCGAGGCAGAATAGCAGGAAACAGATTTCAAGAGGTACGTTGGAATCGCCTTTAAAGCACAGGAAGAGGGTCACAACTTCGAAAATGATGCACTTGGCCAAAAGGGCGTATGCCTTTTCTCCTGAATATATTCAGGAGAAAACGCATACGCACTTTTTGGCCAAGCAAGCAAGCGGGCAATGCAAATCTGCACTACAAAGAAGTATCACTTCCCACCGGTCAAAAGGGACATCCACAAAATGTGTAAAAACCAGAAAGGCAAGACAGGCCCTGGAGAACAGGGAGCCTTGTTATGCTGATGGGCGGGATGTAAATTGCCAACTGCCTCTCTGGAGGAGTGCATTGTGTTCCCTAAAACAAGTAAAGAACAGAGCTACAGAGCCAAGGGCACTTCCAGTCTAGGGAATATACCTTGGGAAAACTGAAAATCAATAAGACAGAGCCACCCCAAAATTTAGGGCTGCACTGCTTACAAGGACCTCAACTTGGGTACACCTTAAATATCCCAGGAAATATAAAAATGGTTCAAAAAATTGTGGTACTTACGTACGATGGAATATCCCTCAGCCATGAAATCAATGTCATAAGACCAGTAGCAGCAAAATGGGTGGATTCAGGTACGATGATTCTAAGTGAAATAAGTCACACAGAAAAAGAAACTTATCATAAGATATCACATATGAAGATCCTGTAAACATGGCTACACTTGAACTGAGTTAGGAAAGAGAACAGTCTCTCACATTTAGAAAACACTCTTATGCCTGCTTAAGGGGGAAGGAGAGGTGGGGTGATGCATAAAACCAGAGTTTGATATAAGCACAGGTACCGTTCCAAAAACCAACTATGGAATAGACAAGACCTACACCTTCCTCAGTGAAAGGGACTCAAAACCCCATAGTTCCTGCAGAGGAATATATCAGACTAGTAAGAATCTTAAAACCTATGTATTGATATGTCTCCGTAAGGGAATCAAGTGTGTCTAGACTTGCATAAACATGGCAGCGAGAATCAGCTCAAACCCTCTATAAAAAGGAATTTCAAAAACAAAACAAAAAAAACTGGGAAATTCTTTACAATTCCTTTAGGGTCTCTGATGAAACCTGGAATGACCCTATCTACAATGACAGCTGGATGTGGCATAAGGCTGGACACTTGGGACTGAGAGGATTGGTGAGATTTGGTGGGCAAATGAAGACCCTTTAAAGCACAAATGCCTGGCACCCATTCCATGGGTCCCAACTCTCCAGGTTGAAGGGAATATTACTACAGCTATAACATGTACGGGAAACCTAGAGAACGGACACACTGTGAATACGAAAGGTTTCTAAAACTCAACGAATAGTCCCTCTCCTGGTGCTCTGGTTTGACTTTCCATCTGCTTTACTATCAACCTCCCAACTTGGAGAGACAGCCCCTTTAACCTCCTGGTTCGCACAGGTTTCCAATTTGGCAGAGGATGAAAGGGGAGAGGGAGAACCAATGAGAGAGTAGCAGTTAGGCATTTGAAAGGGCACATATCACTGTAATTTCCCGGCAGGAAGAAGAATTAACCAAAGTCTCAGCCCCCCACTGGGAACCAGCATAGGTCCTGAACCATAATTTCGGAGTTGCGGTCAGCTCACCAAAAACGAGTTGAAAAATGGAGCTCAGGGGCACAGCAATTCACAAACTGGCCGAGTAATAAAGGACAACTATCGTCCAAAAATCTGTTGAGGGAAGGCAACGAGGCGGACTCGAAAGCGAGGCAAAATAGCCAGAAACAGATTTCAAGAGGTACGTTGGAATCGCCTTTAAAGCACAGGGAGAGGGGCGCAACTTCGACAATGATGCACTTGGCCAAAAAGGGCGTATGCGTTTTCTCCTGAATATATTCAGGAGAAAATGCGTACGCCCTTTTTGGCCAAGCAATCAAGCGGGCAATGCAAATCTGCACTACAAAGAAGTATCACTTCCCACCGGTCAAAAGGGACATCCACAAAATGTGTAAAAACCAGAAAGGCAAGACAGGCCCTGGAGAACAGGGAGCCGTGTTATGATGATGGGCGGGATGTAAATTGCCAACTGCCTCTCTGGAGGAGTGCATTGTGTTCCCTAAAACAAGTAAAGAACAGAGCTACAGAGCCAAGGGCACTTCCAGTCTAGGGAATATACCTTGGGAAAACTGAAAATCAATAAGACAGAGCCACACCAAAATTTAGGGCTGCACTGCTTACAAGGACCTCAACTTGGGTACACCTTAAATATCCCAGGAAATATAAAAATGGTTCAAAAAATTGTGGTACTTACGTACGATGGAATATCCCTCAGCCATGAAATCAATGTCATAAGACCAGTAGCAGCAAAATGGGTGGATTCAGGTACGATGATTCTAAGTGAAATAAGTCACACAGAAAAAGAAACTTATCATAAGATATCACTTATGAAGATCCTGTAAACATGGCTACACTTGAACTGAGTTAGGAAAGAGAACAGTCTCTCACATTTAGAAAGCACTCTTATGCCTGCTTAAGGAGGAAGGAGAGGTGGGGTGATGCATAAAACCAGAGTTTGATATAAGCACAGGTACCGTTCCAAAAACCAACTATGGAATAGACAAGACCTACACCTTCCTCAGTGAAAGGGACTCAAAATCCCATATTTCCCTCAGAGGAATATATCTGACTAGTAAGAATCTTAAAACCTATGTATTGATATGTCTCCGTAAGGGAATCAAGTGTGTCTAGACTGGCATAAACATGGCAGCGAGAATCAGCTCAAACCCACTATAAAAAGGAATTTCAAAAACAAAACAAAAAAACTGGGAAATTCTTTACAATTCCTTCAGGGTCTCTGATGAAACCTGGAATGACCCTATCTACAACGACAGCTGGATGTGGCATAAGGAGGGACACTTGGGACTGAGACGGTTGGTGAGAATGGGTGAGCAAATGCAGACCCTTTAAAGCACAAATGCCTGGCACCCATTCCATGTGTCCCAACTCTCCAGGTTGAAGGGAATATTACTACAGCTATAACATGTACGGGAAACCTAGAGAACGGACACACTGTGAATACGAAAGTTTTCTAAAACTCAACGAATAGTCCCTCTCCTGGTGCTCCGGCGTGACTTTCCACCTGCTTTACTATCAACAACCCAACTTGGAGAGAGAGCCCCTTTAACCTCCTGGTTCACACAGGTTGCCAATTTGGCACAGGATGAAAGGGAAGAGGGAGAACCAATGAGAGAGTAGCTGTTAGGCATTTGAACGGGCACATATCACTCTAATTTCCCGGCAGGAATAAGAATTAAACAAAGTCTCAGCCACCCAATGGTAACCAGCATAGGTCCTGAACCAAAATTTTGGAGTTGCGGTCGGCTCACCAAAAACGAGTTGAGAAATGGAGCTCAGGGGCACAGCAATTCACAAACTGGCCTAGTAATAAAGGACAACTATCGTCCAAAAATCTGTTGAGGGAAGGCAACGAGGCGGACATGAAAGCAAGGCAGAATAGCGGGAAACAGATTTCAAGAGGTACGTTGGAATCGCCTTTAAAGCACAGGAAGAGGGGCACAACTTCGACAATGATGTACTTGGCCAAAAAGGGCGTATGCGATTTCTCCTGAATATATTCAGGAGAAAACGCATACGCCCTTTTTGGCCAAGCAAGCAAGCGGGCAATGCAAATCTGCACTACAAAGAAGTAACACTTCCTACCAGTCAAAAGGGACATCCACAAAATATGTAAAAACCATAAAGGCAAGACAGGCCCTGGAGAACAGGGAGCCTTGTTATGCTGATGGGCGGGATGTAAATTGCCAACTGCCTCTCCGGAGGAGTGCATTGTGTTCCCTAAAACAAGTAAACAACAGAGCTACAGAGACAAGGGCACTTCCAGTCTAGGGAATATACCTTGGGAAAACTGAAAATCAATAAGACAGAGCCACACCAAAATTTAGGGCTGCACTGCTTACAAGGACCTCATTTTGGGTACACCTTAAATATCCTAGGAAATATAAAAATGGTACAAAAAATTGTGGTACTTACGTACGATGGAATATCCCTCAGCCATGAAATCAATGTCATAAGACCAGTAGCAGCAAAATGGGTGGATTCAGGTACGATGATTCTAAGTGAAATAAGTTACAGAGAAAAAGAAACTTATGATAAGATATCCCTTATGAAGATCCTGTAAACATGGCTACACTTGAACTGAGTTAGGAAAGAGAACAGTGTCTCACATTTAGAAAACACTCTTATGCCTGCTTAAGGGGGAAGGAGAGGTGGGGTGATGCATAAAACCAGAGTTTGATATAAGCACAGGTACCGTTCCAAAAACCAACTATGGAATAGACAAGACCTACACCTTCCTCAGTGAAAGGGACTCAAAACACCATATTTCCCACAGAGGAATATATCTGACTAGTAAGAATCTTAAAACCTATGTATTGATATGTCTCCATAAGGGAATCAAGTGTGTCTAGACTGGCATAAACCTGGCAGCGAGAATCAGCTCAAACCCACTATAAAAAGGAATTTCAAAAACAAAACAAAAAAACTGGGAAATTCTTTACAATTCCTTCAGGGTCTCTGATGAAACCTGGAATGACCCTATCTACAACGACAGCTGGATGTGGCATAAGGCTGGACACTTGGGACTGAGAGGATTGGTGAGATTGGGTGAGCAAATGCAGACCCTTTAAAGCAATAATGCATGGCACCCATTCCATGGGTCCCAACTCTCCAGGTTGAAGGGAATATTAGTACAGCTATAACATGTACGGGAAAGCTAGAGAATGGACACACTGTGAATACGAAAGGTTTCTAAAACTCAACGAATAGTCCCTCTCCTGGTGCTCCTGTTTGACTTTATACCTGCTTTACTATCAATCTCCCAACTTGGAGAGACAGCCCCTTTAACCTCCTGGTTCACACAGGTTGCCAATTTGGCAGAGGATGAAAGGCAAGAGGGAGAACCAATGAGAGAGTAGCTGTTAGGCATGTGAACGGGCACATGTCACTGTAATTTCCCGGCAGGAAGAAGAATTAACCAAAGTCTCAGCCCCCCACCGGGAACCAGCATAGGTCCTGAACCAAAATTTCGGAGTTGCGGTTAGCTCACCAAAAACGAGTTGAAAAATGGAGCTCAGGGGCACAGCAATTCACAAACTGGCCGAGTAATAAACGACAACTATCGTCCAAAAATCTGTTGAGGGAAGGCAACGAGGCGGACTTGAAAGCGAGGCAGAATAGCAGGAAACAGATTTCAAGAGGTACGTTGGAATCACCTTTAAAGCACAGGAATAGGGGCACAACTTCGACAATGATGCACTTGGCCAAAAAGGCCGTATGCGTTTTCTCCTGAATATATTCAGGAGAAAACACATACGCCCTTTTTGGCCAAGCAAGCAAGCGGGCAATGCAAATCTGCACTACAAAGAAGTATCACTTCCCACCGGTCAAAAGGGACATCCACAAAATGTGTAAAAACCAGAAAGGCAAGACAGGCCCTGGAGAACAGGGAGCCGTGTTATGATGATGGGCGGGATGTAAATTGCCAACTGCCTCTCTGGAGGAGTGCATTGTGTTCCCTAAAACAAGTAAAGAACAGAGCTACAGAGCCAAGGGCACTTCCAGTCTAGGGAATATACCTTGGGAAAACTGAAAATCAATAAGACAGAGCCACACCAAAATTTAGGGCTGCACTGCTTACAAGGACCTCAACTTGGGTACACCTTAAATATCCCAGGAAATATAAAAATGGTTCAAAAAATTGTGGTACTTACGTACGATGGAATATCCCTCAGCCATGAAATCAATGTCATAAGACCAGTAGCAGCAAAATGGGTGGATTCAGGTACGATGATTCTAAGTGAAATAAGTCACACAGAAAAAGAAACTTATCATAAGATATCACTTATGAAGATCCTGTAAACATGGCTACACTTGAACTGAGTTAGGAAAGAGAACAGTCTCTCACATTTAGAAAGCACTCTTATGCCTGCTTAAGGAGGAAGGAGAGGTGGGGTGATGCATAAAACCAGAGTTTGATATAAGCACAGGTACCGTTCCAAAAACCAACTATGGAATAGACAAGACCTACACCTTCCTCAGTGAAAGGGACTCAAAATCCCATATTTCCCTCAGAGGAATATATCTGACTAGTAAGAATCTTAAAACCTATGTATTGATATGTCTCCGTAAGGGAATCAAGTGTGTCTAGACTGGCATAAACATGGCAGCGAGAATCAGCTCAAACCCACTATAAAAAGGAATTTCAAAAACAAAACAAAAAAACTGGGAAATTCTTTACAATTCCTTCAGGGTCTCTGATGAAACCTGGAATGACCCTATCTACAACGACAGCTGGATGTGGCATAAGGAGGGACACTTGGGACTGAGACGGTTGGTGAGAATGGGTGAGCAAATGCAGACCCTTTAAAGCACAAATGCCTGGCACCCATTCCATGTGTCCCAACTCTCCAGGTTGAAGGGAATATTACTACAGCTATAACATGTACGGGAAACCTAGAGAACGGACACACTGTGAATACGAAAGTTTTCTAAAACTCAACGAATAGTCCCTCTCCTGGTGCTCCGGCGTGACTTTCCACCTGCTTTACTATCAACAACCCAACTTGGAGAGAGAGCCCCTTTAACCTCCTGGTTCACACAGGTTGCCAATTTGGCACAGGATGAAAGGGAAGAGGGAGAACCAATGAGAGAGTAGCTGTTAGGCATTTGAACGGGCACATATCACTCTAATTTCCCGGCAGGAATAAGAATTAAACAAAGTCTCAGCCACCCAATGGTAACCAGCATAGGTCCTGAACCAAAATTTTGGAGTTGCGGTCGGCTCACCAAAAACGAGTTGAGAAATGGAGCTCAGGGGCACAGCAATTCACAAACTGGCCTAGTAATAAAGGACAACTATCGTCCAAAAATCTGTTGAGGGAAGGCAACGAGGCGGACATGAAAGCAAGGCAGAATAGCGGGAAACAGATTTCAAGAGGTACGTTGGAATCGCCTTTAAAGCACAGGAAGAGGGGCACAACTTCGACAATGATGTACTTGGCCAAAAAGGGCGTATGCGATTTCTCCTGAATATATTCAGGAGAAAACGCATACGCCCTTTTTGGCCAAGCAAGCAAGCGGGCAATGCAAATCTGCACTACAAAGAAGTAACACTTCCTACCAGTCAAAAGGGACATCCACAAAATATGTAAAAACCATAAAGGCAAGACAGGCCCTGGAGAACAGGGAGCCTTGTTATGCTGATGGGCGGGATGTAAATTGCCAACTGCCTCTCCGGAGGAGTGCATTGTGTTCCCTAAAACAAGTAAACAACAGAGCTACAGAGACAAGGGCACTTCCAGTCTAGGGAATATACCTTGGGAAAGCTGAAAATCAATAAGACAGAGCCACACCAAAATTTAGGGCTGCACTGCTTACAAGGACCTCATTTTGGGTACACCTTAAATATCCTAGGAAATATAAAAATGGTACAAAAAATTGTGGTACTTACGTACGATGGAATATCCCTCAGCCATGAAATCAATGTCATAAGACCAGTAGCAGCAAAATGGGTGGATTCAGGTACGATGATTCTAAGTGAAATAAGTTACAGAGAAAAAGAAACTTATGATAAGATATCCCTTATGAAGATCCTGTAAACATGGCTACACTTGAACTGAGTTAGGAAAGAGAACAGTGTCTCACATTTAGAAAACACTCTTATGCCTGCTTAAGGGGGAAGGAGAGGTGGGGTGATGCATAAAACCAGAGTTTGATATAAGCACAGGTACCGTTCCAAAAACCAACTATGGAATAGACAAGACCTACACCTTCCTCAGTGAAAGGGACTCAAAACACCATATTTCCCACAGAGGAATATATCTGACTAGTAAGAATCTTAAAACCTATGTATTGATATGTCTCCATAAGGGAATCAAGTGTGTCTAGACTGGCATAAACCTGGCAGCGAGAATCAGCTCAAACCCACTATAAAAAGGAATTTCAAAAACAAAACAAAAAAACTGGGAAATTCTTTACAATTCCTTCAGGGTCTCTGATGAAACCTGGAATGACCCTATCTACAACGACAGCTGGATGTGGCATAAGGCTGGACACTTGGGACTGAGAGGATTGGTGAGATTGGGTGAGCAAATGCAGACCCTTTAAAGCAATAATGCATGGCACCCATTCCATGGGTCCCAACTCTCCAGGTTGAAGGGAATATTAGTACAGCTATAACATGTACGGGAAAGCTAGAGAATGGACACACTGTGAATACGAAAGGTTTCTAAAACTCAACGAATAGTCCCTCTCCTGGTGCTCCTGTTTGACTTTATACCTGCTTTACTATCAATCTCCCAACTTGGAGAGACAGCCCCTTTAACCTCCTGGTTCACACAGGTTGCCAATTTGGCAGAGGATGAAAGGCAAGAGGGAGAACCAATGAGAGAGTAGCTGTTAGGCATGTGAACGGGCACATGTCACTGTAATTTCCCGGCAGGAAGAAGAATTAACCAAAGTCTCAGCCCCCCACCGGGAACCAGCATAGGTCCTGAACCAAAATTTCGGAGTTGCGGTTAGCTCACCAAAAACGAGTTGAAAAATGGAGCTCAGGGGCACAGCAATTCACAAACTGGCCGAGTAATAAACGACAACTATCGTCCAAAAATCTGTTGAGGGAAGGCAACGAGGCGGACTTGAAAGCGAGGCAGAATAGCAGGAAACAGATTTCAAGAGGTACGTTGGAATCACCTTTAAAGCACAGGAATAGGGGCACAACTTCGACAATGATGCACTTGGCCAAAAAGGCCGTATGCGTTTTCTCCTGAATATATTCAGGAGAAAACGCATACGCCCTTTTTGGCCAAGCAAGCAAGCGGGCAATGCAAATCTGCACTACAAAGAAGTATCACTTCCCACCGGTCAAAAGGGACATCCACAAAATGTGTAAAAACCAGAAAGGCAAGACAGGACCTAGAGAACAGGGAGCCTTGTTATGCTGATGGGCAGGATGTAAATTGCCAACTGCCTCTCTGGAGGAGTGCATTGTGTTCCCTAAAACAAGTAAAGAACAGAGCTACAGAGCCAAGGGCACTTCCAGTCTAGGGAATATACCTTGGGAAAACTGAAAATCAATAAGACAGAGCCACCCCAAAATTTAGGGCTGCACTGCTTACAAGGACCTCAACTTGGGTACACCTTAAATATCCCAGGAAATATAAAAATGGTTCAAAAAATTGTGGTACTTACGTACGATGGAATATCCCTCAGCCATGAAATCAATGTCATAAGACCAGTAGAAGCAAAATGGGTGGATTCAGGTCCGCTGATTCTAAGTGACATAAGTCACAGAGAAAAAGAAACTTATGGTAAGATATCACTTATGAAGATCCTGTAAACATGGCTACACTTGAACTGAGTTAGGAAAGAGAACAGTCTCTCACATTTAGAAAGCACTCTTATGCCTGCTTAAGGGGGAAAGAGAGGTGGGGTGATGCATAAAACCAGAGTTTGATATAAGCACAGGTACCGTTCCAAAAACCAACTATGGAATAGACAAGACCTACACCTTCCTCAGTGATAGGGACTCAAAACCCCATATTTCCCGCAGAGGAATATATCTGACTAGTAAGAATCTTAAAACCTATGTATTGATATGTCTCCGTAAGGGAATCAAGTGTGTCTAGACTGGCATAAACATGGCAGCGAGAATCAGCTCAAACCCACTATAAAAAGGAATTTCAAAAACAAAACAAAAAAAAACTGGGAAATTCTTTACAATTCCTTCAGGGTCTCTGATGAAACCTGGAATGACCCTATCTACAATGACAGCTGGATGTGGCATAAGGCTGGACACTTGGGACTGAGAGGATTGGTGAGATTGGGTGAGCAAATGCAGACCCTTTAAAGCACAAATGCCTGGCACCCATTGCATGGGTCCCAACTCTCCAGGTTGAAGGGAATATTACTACAGCTATAACATGTACGGGAAACCTAGAGAACGTACACACTGTGAATATGAAAGGTTTCTAAAACTCAACGAATAGTCCCTCTCATGGTGCTCTGGTTTGACTTTCCATCTGCTTTACTATCAACCTCCCAACTTGGAGAGACAGCCCCTTTAACCTCCTGGTTCGCACAGGTTTCCAATTTGGCAGAGGATGAAAGGGAAGAGGGAGAACCAATGAGAGAGTAGCTGTTAGGCATTTGGACGGGCACATATCCCTGTAATTTCCCGGCAGGAAGAAGAATTAACCAAAGTCTCAGCCACCCACCGGGAACCAGTATAGGTCCTGAACCAAAATTTTGGACTTGCGGTCAGCTCACCAAAAACGAGTTGAAAAATGGAGCTCAGGGGCACAGCAATTCACAAACTGGCTGAGTAATAAACGCCAACTATCGTCCAAAAATCTGTTGAGGGAAGGCAACGAGGCGGACTTGAAAGCGAGGCACAATAGCAGGAAACAGATTTCAAGAGGTACGTTGGAATCGCCTTTAAAGCACAGGAAGAGGGGCACAACTTCGACAATGATGCACTTGGCCAAAAAGAGCGTATGCGTTTTCTCCTGAATATATTCAGGAGAAAACGCATACGCCCTTTTTGGCCAAGCAAGCAAGCGGGCAATGCAAATCTGCACTACAAAGAAGTATCACTTCCCACCAGTCAAAAGGGACATCCACAAAATGTGTAAATACCAGAAAGGCAAGACAGGTACCGGAGAACAGGGAGCCTTGTTATGCTGATGGGCGGCATGTAAATTGCCAACTGCCTCTCTGGAGGAGTGCATTGTGTTCCCTAAAACAAGTAAAGAACAGAGCTACAGAGCCAAGGGCACTTCCAGTCTAGGGAATATACCTTGGGAAAACTGAAAATCAATAAGACAGAGCCACCACAAAATTTAGGGCTGCACTGCTTACAAGGACCTCAACTTGGGTACACCTTAAATATCTCAGGAAATATAAAAATGGTTCAAATATTTGTGGTACTTACGTACGATGGAATATCCCTCAGCCATGAAATCAATGTAATAAGACCAGTAGCAGCAAAATAGGTGGATTCAGGAACGATGATTCTAAGTGAAATAAGTCACAGAGAAAAAGAAACTTATCATAAGATATCACTTATGAAGATCCTGTAAACATGGCTACACTTGAACTGAGTTAGGAAAGAGAACAGTGTCTCACATTTAGAAAACACTCTTATGCCTGCTTAAGGGGGAAAGAGAGGTGGGGTGATGCATAAAACCAGAGTTTGATATAAGCACAGGTACCGTTCCAAAAACCAACTATGGAATACACAAGACCTACACCATCCTCAGTGAAAGGGACTCAAAACCCCATATTTCCCGCAGAGGAATATATCTGACTAGTAAGAATCTTAAAACCTATGTATTGATAGGTCTCCGTAAGGGAATCAAGTGTGTCTAGAATGGCATAAACATGGCAGCGAGAATCATCTCAAACCCTCTATAAAAAGGAATTTCAAAAACAAAACAAAAAAACTGGGAAATTCTTTACAATTCCTTCAGGGTCTCTGATGAAACCTGGAATGACCCTATCTACAACGACAGCTGGATGTGGCATAATGTTGGACACTTGGGACTGAGAGGATTGGTGAGAATGGTTGAGCAAATGCAGACCCTTTAAAGCAATAATGCATGGCACCCATTCCAAGGGTCCCAAATCTCCAGGTTGAAGGGAATATTACTACAGTTATAACATGTACGGGAAACCTAGAGAACGAACACACTGTGAATACAAAAGGTTTCTAAAACTCAACGAATACTCCCTCTCCTGGTGCTCCGGTTTGACTTTTCACCTGCTTTACTATCAACCTCCCAACTTGGAGAGACAGCCCCTTTAACCTCCTGGTTCGCACAGGTTGCCAATTTGGCAGAGGATGAAAGGGAAGAGGGAGAACCAATGAGAGAGTAGCTGTTAGGCATTTGGACGGGCAAATATCACTGTAATTTCCCGGCAGGAAGAAGAATTAAACAAAGTCTCAGCCCCCCACCGGGAACCAGCATAGGTCCTGAACCAAAATTTTGGACTTGCGGTCAGCTCACCAAAAACGAGTTGAAAAACGGAGCTCAGGGGCACAGCAATTCGCAAACTGGCCGAGTAATAAAGGACAACTATGGTCCAAAAATCTGTTGAGGGAAGTCAACGAGGCGGACTTCAAAGCGAGGAAGAATAGCAGGATACAGATTTCAAGAGCTACGTTGGAATCGCCTTTAAAGCACAGGAAGAGGGGCACAACTTCGACAATGATGCACTTGGCCAAAAAGGGCTTATGCATTTTCTCCTGAATATATTTAGGAGAAAATGCATACGCCCTTTTTGGCCAAGCAAGCAAGCGGGCAATGCAAATCTGCACTACAAAGAAGTATCACTTCCCACCGGTCAAAAGGGACATCCACAAAATGTGTAAAAACCAGAAAGGCAAGACAGGCCTTGGAGAACAGTGAGCCTTGTTATGCTGATGGGCGGGATGTAAATTGCCAATTGCCTCTCTGGAGGAGTGCATTGTGTTCCCTAAAACAAGTAAAGAACAGAGCTACAGAGCCAAGGGCTCTTCCAGTCTAGGGAATATACCTTGGGAAAACTGAAAATCAATGAGACAGAGCCACACCAAAATTTAAGGCTGCACTGCCTACAAGGACCTCAACTTGGGTACACCTTAAATATCCCAGGAAATATAAAAATGGTTCAAAAAATTGTTGTACTTACGTACGATGGAATATCCCTCAGCCATGAAATCAATGTCATAAGACCAGTAGCAGCAAACTAGTTGGATTCAGGTACGATGATTCTAAGTGAAATAAGTCACAGAGAAAAAGAAACTTATCATAAGATATCACTTATGAAGATCCTGTAAACATGGCTACACTTGAACTGAGTTAGGAAAGAGAACAGTGTCTCACATTTAGAAAACACTCTTATGCCTGCTTAAGGGGGAAGGAGAGGTGGGGTGATGCATAAAACCAGAGTTTGATATAAGCACAGGTACCGTTCCAAAAACCAACTATGGAATAGACAAGACCTACACCTTCCTCAGTGAAAGGGACTCAAAACCCCATATTTCCCACAGAGGAATATATCTGACTAGTAAGAATCTTAAAACCTATGTATAGATATGTCTCCATAAGGGAATCAAGTGTGTCTAGACTGGCATAAACCTGGCAGCGAGAATCAGCTCAAACCCACTATAAAAAGGAATTTCAAAACAAAACAAAAAAACTGGGAAATTCTTTACAATTCCTTCAGGGTCTCTGATGAAACCTGGAATGACGCTATCTACAACGACAGCTGGATGTGGCATAAGGCTGGACACTTGGGACTGAGAGGATTGGTGAGATTGGGTGAGCAAATGCAGACCCTTTAAAGCAATAATGCATGGCACCCATTCCATGGGTCCCAACTGTCCAGGTTGAAGGGAATATTACTATAGCTATAAAATGTACGAGAAACCTAGAGAACGGACACACTGTGAATACGAAAGCTTTCTAAAACTCAACGAATAGTCCCTCTCCTGGTGCTCCTGTTTGACTTTACACCTGCTTTACTATCATCCTCCCAACTTGGAGAGACAGACCCTTTAGCCTCCTGGTTCGCGCACATTGCCAATTTGGCAGAGGATGAAAGGGAAGAGGGAGAACCAATGAGAGAGTAGCTGTTAGGCATTTGAACGGGCACATATCACTGTAATTTCCCGGCAGGAAGAAGAATTAACCAAAGTCTCAGCCCCCCACCGGGAACCAGCATAGGTCCTGAACCAAAATTTTGGACTTGCGGTCAGCTCACCAAAAACGAGTTGAAAAATGGAGCTCAGGGGCACAGCAATTCACCAACTGGCCGAGTAATAAACGACAACTATCGTCCAAAAATCTGTTGAGGGAAGGCAACCAGGCGGACTTGAAAGCGAGGCAGAATAGCAGGAAATAGATTTCAAGAGGCACGTTGGAATCGCCTTTAAAGCACAGGAAGAGGGGCACAACTCCGACAATGATGCACTTGGCCAAAAAGGGCGTATGCGTTTTCTCCTGAATATATTCAGGAGAAAACGCATACGCCCTTTTTGGCCAAGCAAGCAAGAGGGCAATGCAAATCTGCAGTACAAAGAAGTATCACTTCCCACCGGTCAAAAGAGACATCCACAACATGTATAAAAACCAGAAAGGCAAGACAGGTCCTGGAGAACAGGGAGCCTTGTTATGCTGATGGGCGGGATGTAAATTGACAACTGCCTCTCTGGAGGAGTGCCTTGTGTTCCCTAAAACAAGTAAAGAACAGAGCTACAGAGCCAAGGGCACTTCCAGTCTAGGGAATATACCTTGGGAAAACTGAAAATCAATAAGACAGAGCCACCCCAAAATTTAGGGCTGCACTGCTTACAAGGACCTCAACTTGGGTACACCTTAAATATCCCAGGAAATATAAAAATGGTTCAAAAAATTGTGGTACTTACGTACGATGGAATATCCCTCAGCCATGAAATCAATGTCATAAGACCAGTAGCAGCAAAATAGGTGGATTCAGGTACGATGATTCTAAGTGAAATAAGTCACAGAGAAAAAGAAACTTATCATAAGATATCACTTATGAAGATCCTGTAAACATGGCTACACTTGAACTGAGTTAGGAAAGAGAACAGTGTCTCACATTTAGAAAACACTCTTATGCCTGCTTAAGGGGGAAGGAGAGGTGGGGTGATGCATAAAACCAGAGTTTGATATAAGCAGAGGTACCGTTCCAAAAACCAACTATGGAATAGACAAGACCTACACCTTCCTCAGTGAAAGGGACTCAAAACCCCATATTTCCCGCAGAGGAATATATCTGACTAGTTAGAATCTTAAAACCTATTTATTGATATGTCTCCGTAAGGGAATCAAGTGTGTCTAGACTGGCATAAACATGGCAGCGAGAATCAGCTCAAACCCACTATAAAAAGGAATTTCAAAAACAAAACAAAAAAACTGGGAAATTCTTTACAATTCCTTCAGGGTCTCTGATGAAACCTGGAATGACCCTATCTACAAGGACAGCTGGATGTGGCATAAGGCTGGACACTTGGGACTGAGAGGATTGGTGAGATTGGGTGAGCAAATGCAGACCCCTTAAAGCAATAATGCATGGCAACCATTCCATGGGTCCCAACTGTCCAGGTTGAAGGGAATATTACTACAGCTATAACATGTACGAGAAACCTAGAGAACGGACACACTGTGAATACGAAAGGTTTCTAAAACTCAATGAATAGTCCCTCTCCTGGTGCTCCTGTTTGACTTTATACCTGCTTTACTATCATCCTCCCAACTTGGAGAGACAGCCCCTTTAACCTCCTGGTTCGCACAGGTTGCCAATTGGGCAGAGGATGAAAGGGAAGAGGGAGAACCAATGAGAGAGTAGCTGTTAGGCATTTGAACGGGCACATATCACTGTAATTTCCCGGCAGGAAGAAGAATTAACCAAAGTCTCAGCCTCCCACCGGAACCAGTATAGGTCCTGAACCAAAATTTTGGACTTGCGGTCAGCTCACCAAAAACGAGTTGAAAAATGGAGCTCAGGGGCACAGCAATTCACAAACTGGCCGAGTAATAAAGGACAACTATCGTCCAAAAATCTGTTGAGGGAAGGTAACGAGGCGGACTTGAAAGCGAGGCAGAAGAGCAGGAAACAGATTTCAAGAGGTACGTTGGAATCGCCTTTAAAGCACAGGAAGAGGGGCACAACTTCGACAATGATGCACTTGGCCAAAAAGGGCGTATGCGTTTTCTCTTGAATATATTCAGGAGAAAACGCATACGCCCTTTTTGGCCAAGCAAGCAAGCCGGCAATGCAAATCTGCACTACAAAGAAGTATCACTTCCCACCGGTCAAAAGGGACATCCACAAAATGTGTAAAAACCAGAAAGGCAAGACAGGTCCTGGAGAACAGGGAGCCTTGTTATGCTGATGGGCGGCATGTAAATTGCCAACTGCCTCTCTGGAGGAGTGCATTGTGTTCCCTAAAACAAGTAAAGAACAGAGCTACAGAGCCAAGGGCACTTCCAGTCTAGGAAATATACCTTGGGAAAACAGAAATTCAATAAGACAGAGCCACCCCAAAATTTAGGGCTGCACTGCTTACAAGGACCTCAACTTGGGTACACCTTAAATATCCCAGGAAATATAAAAATGGTTCAAATAATTGTGGTAATTATGTACGATGGAATATCCCTCAGCCATAAAATCAATGTCATAAGACCTGTAGCAGCAAAATGGGTGGAGTCAGGCTCGATGATTCTAAGTGAAATAAGTCACAGAGAAAAAGAAACTTATCATAAGATATCACTTATGAAGATCCTGTAAACATGGCTACACTTGAACTGAGTTAGGAAAGAGAACAGTGTCTCACATTTAGAAAACACTCTTATGCCTGCTTAAGGGGGAAGGAGAGGTGGGGTGATGCATAAAACCAGAGTTTGATATAAGCAGAGGTACCGTTCCAAAAACCAACTATGGAATAGACAAGACCTACACCTTCCTCAGTGAAAGGGACTCAAAACCCCATATTTCCCACAGAGGAATACATCTGACTAGTAAGAATCTTAAAACCTATGTATAGATATGTCTCCATAAGGGAATCAAGTGTGTCTAGACTGGCATAAACCTGGTAGCGAGAATCAGCTCAAACCCACTATAAAAAGGAATTTCAAAAACAAAACAAAAAAACTGGGAAATTCTTTACAATTCCTTCAGGGTCTCTGATGAAACCTGGAATGACGCTATCTACAACGACAGCTGGATGTGGCATAAGGCTGGACACTTGGGACTGAGAGGATTGGTGAGATTGGGTGAGCAAATGCAGACCCTTTAAAGCAATAATGCATGGCACCCATTCCATGGGTCCCAACTGTCCAGGTTGAAGGGAATATTACTATAGCTATAAAATGTACGAGAAACCTAGAGAACGGACACACTGTGAATACGAAAGCTTTCTAAAACTCAACGAATAGTCCCTCTCCTGGTGCTCCTGTTTGACTTTACACCTGCTTTACTATCATCCTCCCAACTTGGAGAGACAGACCCTTTAGCCTCCTGGTTCGCGCACATTGCCAATTTGGCAGAGGATGAAAGGGAAGAGGGAGAACCAATGAGAGAGTAGCTGTTAGGCATTTGAACGGGCACATATCACTGTAATTTCCCGGCAGGAAGAAGAATTAACCAAAGTCTCAGCCCCCCACCGGGAACCAGCATAGGTCCTGAACCAAAATTTTGGACTTGCGGTCAGCTCACCAAAAACGAGTTGAAAAATGGAGCTCAGGGGCACAGCAATTCACCAACTGGCCGAGTAATAAACGACAACTATCGTCCAAAAATCTGTTGAGGGAAGGCAACCAGGCGGACTTGAAAGCGAGGCAGAATAGCAGGAAATAGATTTCAAGAGGCACGTTGGAATCGCCTTTAAAGCACAGGAAGAGGGGCACAACTTCGACAATGATGCACTTGGCCAAAAAGGGCATATGCGTTTTCTCCTGAATATATTCAGGAGAAAACGCATACGCCCTTTTTGGCCAAGCAAGCAAGAGGGCAATGCAAATCTGCACTACAAAGAAGTATCACTTCCCACCGGTCAAAAGAGACATCCACAACATGTATAAAAACCAGAAAGGCAAGACAGGCCCTGGAGAACAGGGAGCCTTGTTATGCTGATGGGCGGGATGTAAATTGACAACTGCCTCTCTGGAGGAGTGCCTTGTGTTCCCTAAAACAAGTAAAGAACAGAGCTACAGAGCCAAGGGCACTTCCAGTCTAGGGAATATACCTTGGGAAAAATGAAAATCAATAAGACAGAGCCACCCCAATATTTAGGGCTGCACTGCCTACAAGGACCTCAACTTGGGTACACCTTAAATATCCCAGGAAATATAAAAATGGTTCAAAAAATTGTGGTACTTACGTACGATGGAATATCCCTCAGCCATGAAATCAATGTCATAAGACCAGTAGCAGCAAAATAGGTGGATTCAGGTACGATGATTCTAAGTGAAATAAGTCACAGAGAAAAAGAAACTTATCATAAGATATCACTTATGAAGATCCTGTAAACATGGCTACACTTGAACTGAGTTAGGAAAGAGAACAGTGTCTCACATTTAGAAAACACTCTTATGCCTGCTTAAGGGGGAAGGAGAGGTGGGGTGATGCATAAAACCAGAGTTTGATATAAGCAGAGGTACCGTTCCAAAAACCAACTATGGAATAGACAAGACCTACACCTTCCTCAGTGAAAGGGACTCAAAACCCCATATTTCCCGCAGAGGAATATATCTGACTAGTAAGAATCTTAAAACCTATTTATTGATATGTCTCCGTAAGGGAATCAAGTGTGTCTAGACTGGCATAAACATGGCAGCGAGAATCAGCTCAAACCCACTATAAAAAGGAATTTCAAAAACAAAACAAAAAAACTGGGAAATTCTTTACAATTCCTTCAGGGTCTCTGATGAAACCTGGAATGACCCTATCTACAACGACAGCTGGATGTGGCATAAGGAGGGACACTTGGGACTGAGAGGATTGGTGAGATTGGGTGAGCAAATGCAGACCCTTTAAAGCAATAATGCATGGCACCCATTCCATGGGTCCCAACTCTCCAGGTTGAAGGGAAAATTACTACAGTTATAACATGTACGGGAATCCTAGAGAACGGACACAATGTGAATACGAAAGGTTTCTAAAACTCAACGAATAGTCCCTCTCCTGGTGCTCCGGTTTGACTTTCCATCTGCTTTACTATAAATCTCCCAACTTGGAGAGACAGCCCCTTTAACCTCCTGGTTCGCACAGGTTGCCAATTTGGCAGAGGATGAAAGGGAAGAGGGAGAACCAATGAGAGAGTAGCTGTTAGGCATTTGGACGGACACATATCACTGTAATTTCGCAGCAGGAAGAAGAATTAACCAAAGTCTCAGCCACCCACCGGGAACCAATATAGGTCCTGAACCAAAATTTTGGACTTGAGGTCAGCTCACCAAAAACGAGTTGAAAAATGGAGCTCAGGGGCACAGCAATTCACAAACTGGCCGAGTAATAAAGGACAACTATCCTCCAAAAATATGTTGAGGAAAGGCAACGAGGCGCACTTGAAAGCGAGGCAGAATAGCAGGAAACAGATTTCAAGAGGTACATTGGAATCGCCTTTAAAGCACAGGAAGAGGGGCACAACTTCGACAATGATTCACTTGGCCAAAAAGGGCGTATGCGTTTTCTCCTGAATATATTCAGTAGAAAACGCATACCCCCTTTTTGGCCAAGCAAGCAAGCGGGCAATGCAAATCTGCACTACAAAGAAGTATCACTTCCCACCGGTCAAAAGGGACATCCACAAAATGTGTAAAAACCAGAAAGGCAAGACAGGCCCTGGAGTACAGGGAGCCTTGTTATGCTGATGGGCGGGATGTAAATTGCCAACTGCCTCTCTGGAGGAGTGCATTGTGTTGCCTAAAACAAGTAAAGAACAGAGCTACAGAGCCAAGGGCACTTCCAGTGTAGGGAATATACCTTGGGAAAACTGAAAATCAATAAGACAGAGCCACCCCAAAATTTAGGGCTGCACTGCTTACAAGGACCTCAACTTGGGTACACCTTAAATATCCCAGGAAATATAAAAATGGTTCAAATAATTGTGGTAATTATGTACGATGGAATATCCCTCAGCCATAAAATCAATGTCATAAGACCTGTAGCAGCAAAATGGGTGGAGTCAGGCTCGATGATTCTAAGTGAAATAAGTCACAGAGAAAAAGAAACTTATCATAAGATATCACTTATGAAGATCCTGTAAACATGGCTACACTTGAACTGAGTTAGGAAAGAGAACAGTGTCTCACATTTAGAAAACACTCTTATGCCTGCTTAAGGGGGAAGGAGAGGTGGGGTGATGCATAAAACCAGAGTTTGATATAAGCAGAGGTACCGTTCCAAAAACCAACTATGGAATAGACAAGACCTACACCTTCCTCAGTGAAAGGGACTCAAAACCCCATATTTCCCACAGAGGAATACATCTGACTAGTAAGAATCTTAAAACCTATGTATAGATATGTCTCCATAAGGGAATCAAGTGTGTCTAGACTGGCATAAACCTGGCAGCGAGAATCAGCTCAAACCCACTATAAAAAGGAATTTCAAAAACAAAACAAAAAAACTGGGAAATTCTTTACAATTCCTTCAGGGTCTCTGATGAAACCTGGAATGACGCTATCTACAACGACAGCTGGATGTGGCATAAGGCTGGACACTTGGGACTGAGAGGATTGGTGAGATTGGGTGAGCAAATGCAGACCCTTTAAAGCAATAATGCATGGCACCCATTCCATGGGTCCCAACTGTCCAGGTTGAAGGGAATATTACTATAGCTATAAAATGTACGAGAAACCTAGAGAACGGACACACTGTGAATACGAAAGCTTTCTAAAACTCAACGAATAGTCCCTCTCCTGGTGCTCCTGTTTGACTTTACACCTGCTTTACTATCATCCTCCCAACTTGGAGAGACAGACCCTTTAGCCTCCTGGTTCGCGCACATTGCCAATTTGGCAGAGGATGAAAGGGAAGAGGGAGAACCAATGAGAGAGTAGCTGTTAGGCATTTGAACGGGCACATATCACTGTAATTTCCCGGCAGGAAGAAGAATTAACCAAAGTCTCAGCCCCCCACCGGGAACCAGCATAGGTCCTGAACCAAAATTTTGGACTTGCGGTCAGCTCACCAAAAACGAGTTGAAAAATGGAGCTCAGGGGCACAGCAATTCACCAACTGGCCGAGTAATAAACGACAAATATCGTCCAAAAATCTGTTGAGGGAAGGCAACCAGGCGGACTTGAAAGCGAGGCAGAATAGCAGGAAATAGATTTCAAGAGGCACGTTGGAATCGCCTTTAAAGCACAGGAAGAGGGGCACAACTTCGACAATGATGCACTTGGCCAAAAAGGGCATATGCGTTTTCTCCTGAATATATTCAGGAGAAAACGCATACGCCCTTTTTGGCCAAGCAAGCAAGAGGGCAATGCAAATCTGCACTACAAAGAAGTATCACTTCCCACCGGTCAAAAGAGACATCCACAACATGTATAAAAACCAGAAAGGCAAGACAGGCCCTGGAGAACAGGGAGCCTTGTTATGCTGATGGGCGGGATGTAAATTGACAACTGCCTCTCTGGAGGAGTGCCTTGTGTTCCCTAAAACAAGTAAAGAACAGAGCTACAGAGCCAAGGGCACTTCCAGTCTAGGGAATATACCTTGGGAAAAATGAAAATCAATAAGACAGAGCCACCCCAATATTTAGGGCTGCACTGCCTACAAGGACCTCAACTTGGGTACACCTTAAATATCCCAGGAAATATAAAAATGGTTCAAAAAATTGTGGTACTTACGTACGATGGAATATCCCTCAGCCATGAAATCAATGTCATAAGACCAGTAGCAGCAAAATAGGTGGATTCAGGTACGATGATTCTAAGTGAAATAAGTCACAGAGAAAAAGAAACTTATCATAAGATATCACTTATGAAGATCCTGTAAACATGGCTACACTTGAACTGAGTTAGGAAAGAGAACAGTGTCTCACATTTAGAAAACACTCTTATGCCTGCTTAAGGGGGAAGGAGAGGTGGGGTGATGCATAAAACCAGAGTTTGATATAAGCAGAGGTACCGTTCCAAAAACCAACTATGGAATAGACAAGACCTACACCTTCCTCAGTGAAAGGGACTCAAAACCCCATATTTCCCGCAGAGGAATATATCTGACTAGTAAGAATCTTAAAACCTATTTATTGATATGTCTCCGTAAGGGAATCAAGTGTGTCTAGACTGGCATAAACATGGCAGCGAGAATCAGCTCAAACCCACTATAAAAAGGAATTTCAAAAACAAAACAAAAAAACTGGGAAATTCTTTACAATTCCTTCAGGGTCTCTGATGAAACCTGGAATGACCCTATCTACAACGACAGCTGGATGTGGCATAAGGAGGGACACTTGGGACTGAGAGGATTGGTGAGATTGGGTGAGCAAATGCAGACCCTTTAAAGCAATAATGCATGGCACCCATTCCATGGGTCCCAACTCTCCAGGTTGAAGGGAAAATTACTACAGTTATAACATGTACGGGAATCCTAGAGAACGGACACAATGTGAATACGAAAGGTTTCTAAAACTCAACGAATAGTCCCTCTCCTGGTGCTCCGGTTTGACTTTCCATCTGCTTTACTATAAATCTCCCAACTTGGAGAGACAGCCCCTTTAACCTCCTGGTTCGCACAGGTTGCCAATTTGGCAGAGGATGAAAGGGAAGAGGGAGAACCAATGAGAGAGTAGCTGTTAGGCATTTGGACGGACACATATCACTGTAATTTCGCAGCAGGAAGAAGAATTAACCAAAGTCTCAGCCCCCCCCGGGAACCAATATAGGTCCTGAACCAAAATTTTGGACTTGAGGTCAGCTCACCAAAAACGAGTTGAAAAATGGAGCTCAGGGGCACAGCAATTCACAAACTGGCCGAGTAATAAAGGACAACTATCCTCCAAAAATATGTTGAGGAAAGGCAACGAGGCGCACTTGAAAGCGAGGCAGAATAGCAGGAAACAGATTTCAAGAGGTACATTGGAATCGCCTTTAAAGCACAGGAAGAGGGGCACAACTTCGACAATGATTCACTTGGCCAAAAAGGGCGTATGCGTTTTCTCCTGAATATATTCAGTAGAAAACGCATACCCCCTTTTTGGCCAAGCAAGCAAGCGGGCAATGCAAATCTGCACTACAAAGAAGTATCACTTCCCACCGGTCAAAAGGGACATCCACAAAATGTGTAAAAACCAGAAAGGCAAGACAGGCCCTGGAGTACAGGGAGCCTTGTTATGCTGATGGGCGGGATGTAAATTGCCAACTGCCTCTCTGGAGGAGTGCATTGTGTTGCCTAAAACAAGTAAAGAACAGAGCTACAGAGCCAAGGGCACTTCCAGTGTAGGGAATATACCTTGGGAAAACTGAAAATCAATAAGACAGAGCCACCCCAAAATTTAGGGCTGCACTGCTTACAAGGACCTCAACTTGGATACACCTTAAGTATCTCAGGAAATATAAAAATGGTTCAAAAAATTGTGGTACTTACGTACGATGGAATATCCCTCAGCCATGAAATCAATGTCATAAGACCAGTAGCAGCAAAATGGGTGGATTCAGGTACGATGATTCTAAGTGAAATAAGTCACACAGAAAAAGAAACTTATCATAAGATATCACTTATGAAGATCCTATAAACATGGCTACACTTGAACTGAGTTAGGAAAGAGAACAGTGTCTCATATTTAGAAAACACTCTTATACCTGCTTAAGGGGGAAGGAGAGATGGGGTGATGCATAAAACCAGAGTTTGATATAAGCACAGGTACCGGTCCAAAAACCAACTATGGAATAGACAAGACCTTCACCTTCCTCAGTGAAAGGGACTCAAAACCCCATATTTCCCGCAGAGGAATATATCTGACTAGTAAGAATCTTAAAACCTATGTATTGATATGTCTCCGTAAGGGAATCAAGTGTGTCTAGACTGGCATAAACATGGCAGCGAGAATCAGCTCAAACCCACTATAAAAAGGAATTTCAAAAACAAAACAAAAAAACTGGGAAATTCTTTCCAATTCCTTGAGGGTCTCTGATGAAACCTGGAATGACCCTATCTACAATGACAGCTGGATGTGGCATAAGGCTTGACACTTGGGACTGAGAGGATTGGTGAGATTGGGTGAGCAAATGCAGACCCTTTAAAGCAATAATGCATGGCACCCATTCCATGGGTCCCAACTCTCCAGGTTGAAGGGAATATTACTACAGTTATAACATGTACGGGAAACCTAGAGAACGGACACAATGTGAATACGAAAGGTTTCTAAAACTCAACGAATAGTCCCTCTCCTGGTGCTCCGGTTTGACTTTCCATCTGCTTTACTATAAAGATCCCAACTTGGAGAGACAGCCCCTTTAACCTCCTGGTTCGCACAGGTTGCCAATTTGGCAGAGGATGAAAGGGAAGAGGGAGAACCAATGAGAGAGTAGCTGTTAGGCACTTAGACGGACACATATCACTGTAATTTCCCAGCAGGAAGAAGAATTAACCAAAGTCTCAGCCACCCACCGGGAACCAGTATAGGTCCTGAACCAAAATTTTGGACTTGAGGTCAGCTCGTCAAAAACGAGTTGAAAAATGGAGCTCAGGGGCACAGCAATTCACAAACTGGCCGAGTAATAAAGGACAACTATCCTCCAAAAATATGTTGAGGAAAGGCAACGAGACGCACTTGAAAGCGAGGCAGAATAGCAGGAAACAGATTTCAAGAGGTACATTGGAATCGCCTTTAAAGCACAGGAAGAGGGGCACAACTTCGACAATGATTCACTTGGCCAAAAAGGGCGTATGCGTTTTCTCCTGAATATATTCAGGAGAAAACGCATACGCCCTTTTTGGCCAAGCAAGCAAGCGGGCAATGCAAATCTGCACTACAAAGAAGTATCACTTCCCACCGCTCAAAAGGGACATCCACAAAATGTGTAAAAACCAGAAAGGCAAGACAGGCCCTGGAGAACAGGGAGCCTTGTTATGCTGATGGGCGGGATGTAAATTGCCAACTGCCTCTCTGGAGGAGTGCACTGTGTTCCCTAAAACAAGTAAACATCAGAGCTACAGAGCCAAGGGCACTTCCAGTCTAGGGAATATATCTTGGGAAAACTGAAAATCAATAAGACAGAGCCACCCCAAAATTTAGGGCTGCACTGCTTACAAGGACCTCAACTTGGAAACACCTTAAGTATCCCAGGAAATATAAAAATGGTTCAGGGCCTCCCTGGTGGTGCAGTGGTTGAGAGTCCGCCTGCCGATGCAGGGGATACGGGTTCGTGCCCCGGTCTGGGAGGATCCCATATGCCGCGGGGCGGCTGGACCCGTGAGCCATGGCCGCTGAGCCTGCGCATCCGGAGCCTGTGCTCCGCAACGGGAGAGGCCACAACAGTGAGAGGCCCGCGTACCGCAAAAAAAAAAAAAAATGGTTCAAAAAATTGTGGTACTTACGTACGATGGAATATCCCTCAGCCATGAAATCAATGTCATAAGACCAGTAGCAGCAAAATGGGTGGATTCAGGTACGATGATTCTAAGTGAAATAAGTCACACAGAAAAAGAAACTTATCATAAGATATCACTTATGAAGATCCTATAAACATGGCTACACTTGAACTGAGTTAGGAAAGAGAACAGTGTCTCATATTTAGAAAACACTCTTATGCCTGCTTAAGGGGGAAGGAGAGGTGGGGTGTTGCATAAAACCAGAGTTTGATATAAGCACAGGTACCGTTCCAAAAACCAACTATGGAATAGACAAGACCTACACCTTCCTCAGTGAAAGGGACTCAAAACCCCATATTTCCCGCAGAGGAATATATCTGACTAGTAAGAATCTTAAAACCTATGTATTGATATGTCTACGTAAGGGAATCAAGTGTGTCTAGACTGACATAAACATGGCAGCGAGAATCAGCTCAAACGAACTATAGAAAGGAATTTCAAAAACAAAACAAAAAAACTGGGTAAATCTTTACAATTCCTTCAGGGTCTCTGATGAAACCTGGAATGACCCTATCTACAACGACAGCTGGATGTGGCATAAGGAGGGACACTTGGGACTGAGAGGATTGGTGAGATTGGGTGAGCAAATGCAGACCCTTTAAAGTACAAATGCCTGGCACCCATTCCATGGGTCCCAACTCTCCAGGTTGAAGGGAATATTACTACAGCTATAACATGTACGGGAAACCTAGAGAACGGACACACTGTGAATACGAAAGGTTTCTAAAACTCAACGAATAGTCCCTCTCCTGGTGCTCCGGTTTAACTTTACATCTGCTTTACTATCAACCTCCCAAATTGGAGAGACAGCCCCTTTAACCTCCTGGTTCGCACAGGTTGCCAATTTGGCAGAGGATGAAAGGGAAGAGGGAGAGCCTATGAGAGAGTAGCTGTTAGGCATTTGGACGGGCACATATCACTGTAATTTCCCGGCAGGAAGAAGAATTAACCAAAGTCTCAGCCACCCACCGGGAACCAGTATAGGTCCTGAACCAAAATTTTGGACTTGCGGTCAGCTCACCAAAAACGAGTTGAAAAATGGAGCTCAGGGGCACAGCAATTCACAAACTGGCCGAGTAATAAAGGACAACTATCGTCCAAAAATCTGTTGAGGAAAGGCAATGAGGCGGACTTGAAAGCGAGGCAGAATAGCAGGAAACAGATTTCAAGAGGTACGTTGGAATCGCCTTTAAAGCACAGGAAGAGGGGCACAACTTCGACAATGATGCCCTTGGCCAAAAAGGGCGTATGTGTTTTCTCCTGAATATATTCAGGAGAAAACGCATATGCCCTTTTTGGCCAAGCAAGCAAGCGGGCAATGCAAATCTGCACTACAAAGAAGTATCACTTCCCACCGGTCAAAAGGGACATCCACAAAATGTGTAAAAACCAGAAAGGCAAGACAGGCCCTGGAGAACAGGGAGCCTTGTTATGCTGATGGGCGGGATGTAAATTGCCAACTGCCTCTCTGGAGGAGTGCACTGTGTTCCCTAAAACAAGTAAACAACAGAGCTACAGAGCCAAGGGCACTTCCAGTCTAGGGAATATACCTTGGGAAAACTGAAAATCAATAAGACAGAGCCACCCCAAAATTTAGGGCTGCACTGCTTACAAGGACCTCAACTTGGGTACACCTTAAATATCCCAGGAAATATAAAAATGGTTCAAAAAATTGTGGTACTTACGAACGATGGAATATCCCTCAGCCATGAAATCAATGTCATAAGACCAGTAGCAGCAAAATTGGTGGATTCAGGTTCGGTGATTCTAAGTGAAATAAGTCACACAGAAAAAGAAACTTATCATAAGATATCACTTGTGAAGATCCTGTAAACATGGCTACACTTGAACTGAGTTAGGAAAGAGAACAGTGTCTCATATTTAGAAAACACTCTTATTCCTGCTTAAGGGGGAAGGAGAGATGGGGTGATGCATAAAACCAGAGTTTGATATAAGCACACGTACCGTTCGAAAAACCAACTATGGAATAGACAAGACCTACACCTTCCTCAGTGAAAGGGACTCAAAACCCCATATTTCCCGCAGAGGAATATATCTGACTAGTAAGAATCTTAAAACTTATGTATTGATATGTCTCCGTAAGGGAATCAAATGTGTTTAGACTGGCATAAACATGGCAGCGAGAATCAGCTCAAACCCAGTATAAAAAGGAATTTCAAAAACAAAACAAAAAAACTGGGAAAATCTTTACAATTCCTTCAGGGTCTCTGATGAAACCTGGAATGACCCTACCTACAACGACAGCTGGATGTGGCATAAGGAGGGACACGTGGGACTGAGAGGATTGGTGAGATTGGGTGAGCAAATGCAGACCCTTTAAAGCACAAATGCTTGGCACCCATTCCATGATTCCCAACTCTCCAGGTTGAAGGGAATATTACTACAGCTATAACATGTACGGGAAACCTAGAGAACGGACACACTGTGAATTCGAAAGGTTTCTAAAACTCAACGAATAGTCCCTATCCTGTTGCTCCAGTTTGACTTTCCATCTTCTTTACTATCAACCTCCCAACTTGGACAGACAGCCCCTTTAACCTCCTCGTTCGCACAGGTTTCCAATTTGGCAGAGGATGAAAGGGAAGAGGGAGAACCAATGAGAGAGTAGCTGTTAGGCATTTGGACGGGCACATATCACTGTAATTTCCCGGCAGGAAGAAGAATTAACCAAAGTCTCAGCCACCCACCGGGAACCAGTATAGGTCCTGAACCAAAATTTTGGACTTGCGGTCCGCTCACCAAAAACGAGTTGAAAAATGGAGCTCAGGGGCACAGCAATTCACAAACTGGCCGCGTAATAAAGGACAACTATCGTCCAAAAATCTGTTGAGGGAAGGCAACGAGGCGGACTTGAAAGCGAGGCAGAATAGCAGGAAACAGATTTCAAGAGGTACGTTGGAATCGCCTTTAAAGCACAGGAAGAGGGGCACAACTTCGACAATGATGCACTTGGCCAAAAAGGGCTTATGCATTTTCTCCTGAATATATTTAGGAGAAAATGCATACGCCCTTTTTGGCCAAGCAAGCAAGCGTGCAATGCAAATCTGCACTACAAAGAAGTATCACTTCCCACTGGTCAAAAGGGACATCCACAAAATATGTAAAAACCAGAAAGGCAAGACAGGCCCTGGCGAACAGGGAGCCTTGTTATGCTGATGGGCGGGATGTAAATTGCCAACTGCCTCTCTGGAGGAGTTCATTGTGTTCCCTAAAACAAGTAAAGAACAGAGCTACAGAGCCAAGGGCACTTCCAGTCTAGGGAATATACCTTGGGAAAACTGAAAATCAATAAGACAGAGCAACCCCAAAATTTAGGGCTGCACTGCTTACAAGGACCTCAACTTGGATACACCTTAAGTATCCCAGGAAATATAAAAATGGTTCAAAAATTGTGGTACTTACGTTCGATGGAATATCCCTCAGCCATGAAATCAATGTCATAAGACCAGTAGCAGCAAAATGGGTGGATTCAGGTAAGATGATTCTAAGTGAAATAAGTCACACAGAAAAAGAAACTTATCATAAGATATCACTTATGAAGATTCTATAAACATGGCTACACTTGAACTGAGTTAGGAAAGAGAACAGTGTCTCATATTTAGAAAACACTCTTATGCCTGCTTAAGGGGGAAGGAGAGGTGGGGTGATGCATAAAACCAGAGTTTGATATAAGCAGAGGCACCGTTCCAAAAACCAACTATGGAATAGACAAGACCTACACATTCCTCAGTGAAAGGGACTCAAAACACCATATTTCCCGCAGAGGAATATATCTGACTAGTAAGAATCTTAAAACCTATGTATTGATAGGTCTCCGTAAGGGAACCAAGTGTGTCTAGACTGGCATAAACATGGCAGCGGGAATCAGCTCTAGCCCACTATAAAAAGGAATTTCAAAAACAAAACAAAAAAACTGGGAAATTCTTTCCAATTCCTTCAGGTTCTCTGATGAAACCTGGAAAGACCCTATCTACAACGACAGCTGGATGTGGCATAAGGAGGGACACTTGGGACTGAGAGGATTGGTGAGATTGGGTGAGCAAATGCAGACCCTTTAAAGCAATAATGCATGGCACCCATTCCATGGGTCCCAACTCTCCAGGTTGAAGGGAATATTACTACAGTTATAACATGTACGGGAAACCTAGAGAACGGACACAATGTGAATACGAAAGGTTTCTAAAACTCAACGAATAGTCCCTCCCCTGGTGCTCCGGTTTGACTTTCCATCTGCTTTACTATAAAGATCCCAACTTGGAGAGACAGCCCCTTTAACCTCCTGGTTCGCACAGGTTGCCAATTTGGCAGAGGATGAAAGGGAAGAGGGAGAACCAATGAGAGAGTAGCTGTTAGGCACTTAGACGGACACATATCACTGTAATTTCCCAGCAGGAAGAAGAATTAACCAAAGTCTCAGCCACCCACCGGGAACCAGTATAGGTCCTGAACCAAAATTTTGGACTTGAGGTCAGCTCGTCAAAAACGAGTTGAAAAATGGAGCTCAGGGGCACAGCAATTCACAAACTGGCCGAGTAATAAAGGACAACTATCCTCCAAAAATATGTTGAGGAAAGGCAACGAGACGCACTTGAAAGCGAGGCAGAATAGCAGGAAACAGATTTCAAGAGGTACATTGGAATCGCCTTTAAAGCACAGGAAGAGGGGCACAACTTCGACAATGATTCACTTGGCCAAAAAGGGCGTATGCGTTTTCTCCTGAATATATTCAGGAGAAAACGCATACGCCCTTTTTGGCCAAGCAAGCAAGCGGGCAATGCAAATCTGCACTACAAAGAAGTATCACTTCCCACCGCTCAAAAGGGACATCCACAAAATGTGTAAAAACCAGAAAGGCAAGACAGGCCCTGGAGAACAGGGAGCCTTGTTATGCTGATGGGCGGGATGTAAATTGCCAACTGCCTCTCTGGAGGAGTGCACTGTGTTCCCTAAAACAAGTAAACATCAGAGCTACAGAGCCAAGGGCACTTCCAGTCTAGGGAATATATCTTGGGAAAACTGAAAATCAATAAGACAGAGCCACCCCAAAATTTAGGGCTGCACTGCTTACAAGGACCTCAACTTGGATACACCTTAAGTATCCCAGGAAATATAAAAATGGTTCAGGTCCTCCCTGGTGGTGCAGTGGTTGAGAGTCCGCCTGCCGATGCAGGGGATACGGGTTCGTGCCCCGGTCTGGGAGGATCCCATATGACGCAGGGTGGCTGGACCCGTGAGCCATGGCCGCTGAGCCTGCGCATCCGGAGCCTGTGCTCCGCAACGGGAGAGGCCACAACAGTGAGAGGCCCGCGTACCGCAAAAAAAAAAAAAAAAAAAAAAAAAAAAAAATGGTTCAAAAAATTGTGGTACTTACGTACGATGGAATATCCCTCAGCCATGAAATCAATGTCATAAGACCAGTAGCAGCAAAATGGGTGGATTCAGGTACGATGATTCTAAGTGAAATAAGTCACACAGAAAAAGAAACTTATCATAAGATATCACTTATGAAGATCCTATAAACATGGCTACACTTGAACTGAGTTAGGAAAGAGAACAGTGTCTCATATTTAGAAAACACTCTTATGCCTGCTTAAGGGGGAAGGAGAGGTGGGGTGTTGCATAAAACCAGAGTTTGATATAAGCACAGGTACCGTTCCAAAAACCAACTATGGAATAGACAAGACCTACACCTTCCTCAGTGAAAGGGACTCAAAACCCCATATTTCCCGCAGAGGAATATATCTGACTAGTAAGAATCTTAAAACCTATGTATTGATATGTCTACGTAAGGGAATCAAGTGTGTCTAGACTGACATAAACATGGCAGCGACAATCAGCTCAAACGAACTATAGAAAGGAATTTCAAAAACAAAACAAAAAAACTGGGTAAATCTTTACAATTCCTTCAGGGTCTCTGATGAAACCTGGAATGACCCTATCTACAACGACAGCTGGATGTGGCATAAGGAGGGACACTTGGGACTGAGAGGATTGGTGAGATTGGGTGAGCAAATGCAGACCCTTTAAAGTACAAATGCCTGGCACCCATTCCATGGGTCCCAACTCTCCAGGTTGAAGGGAATATTACTACAGCTATAACATGTACGGGAAACCTAGAGAACGGACACACTGTGAATACGAAAGGTTTCTAAAACTCAACGAATAGTCCCTCTCCTGGTGCTCCGGTTTAACTTTACATCTGCTTTACTATCAACCTCCCAAATTGGAGAGACAGCCCCTTTAACCTCCTGGTTCGCACAGGTTGCCAATTTGGCAGAGGATGAAAGGGAAGAGGGAGAGCCTATGAGAGAGTAGCTGTTAGGCATTTGGACGGGCACATATCACTGTAATTTCCCGGCAGGAAGAAGAATTAACCAAAGTCTCAGCCACCCACCGGGAACCAGTATAGGTCCTGAACCAAAATTTTGGACTTGCGGTCAGCTCACCAAAAACGAGTTGAAAAATGGAGCTCAGGGGCACAGCAATTCACAAACTGGCCGAGTAATAAAGGACAACTATCGTCCAAAAATCTGTTGAGGAAAGGCAATGAGGCGGACTTGAAAGCGAGGCAGAATAGCAGGAAACAGATTTCAAGAGGTACGTTGGAATCGCCTTTAAAGCACAGGAAGAGGGGCACAACTTCGACAATGATGCCCTTGGCCAAAAAGGGCGTATGTGTTTTCTCCTGAATATATTCAGGAGAAAACGCATATGCCCTTTTTGGCCAAGCAAGCAAGCGGGCAATGCAAATCTGCACTACAAAGAAGTATCACTTCCCACCGGTCCAAAGGGACATCCACAAAATGTGTAAAAACCAGAAAGGCAAGACAGGCCCTGGAGAACAGGGAGCCTTGTTATGCTGATGGGCGGGATGTAAATTGCCAACTGCCTCTCTGGAGGAGTGCACTGTGTTCCCTAAAACAAGTAAACAACAGAGCTACAGAGCCAAGGGCACTTCCAGTCTAGTGAATATACCTTGGGAAAACTGAAAATCAATAAGACAGAGCCACCCCAAAATTTAGGGCTGCACTGCTTACAAGGACCTCAACTTGGGTACACCTTAAATATCCTAGGAAATATAAAAATGGTTCAAAAAATTGTGGTACTTACGAACGATGGAATATCCCTCAGCCATGAAATCAATGTCATAAGACCAGTAGCAGCAAAATTGGTGGATTCAGGTTCGGTGATTCTAAGTGAAATAAGTCACACAGAAAAAGAAACTTATCATAAGATATCACTTGTGAAGATCCTTTAAACATGGCTACACTTGAACTGAGTTAGGAAAGAGAACAGTGTCTCATATTTAGAAAACACTCTTATTCCTGCTTAAGGGGGAAGGAGAGATGGGGTGATGCATAAAACCAGAGTTTGATATAAGCACACGTACCGTTCCAAAAACCAACTATGGAATAGACAAGACCTACACCTTCCTCAGTGAAAGGGACTCAAAACCCCATATTTCCCGCAGAGGAATATATCTTACTAGTAAGAATCTTAAAACTTATGTATTGATATGTCTCCGTAAGGGAATCAAGTGTGTCTAGACTGGCATAAACATGGCAGCGAGAATCAGCTCAAACCCACTATAAAAAGGAATTTCAAAAACAAAACAAAAAAACTGGGAAAATCTTTACAATTCCTTCAGGGTCTCTGATGAAACCTGGAATGACCCTACCTACAACGACAGCTGGATGTGGCATAAGGAGGGACACGTGGGACTGAGAGGATTGGTGAGATTGGGTGAGCAAATGCAGACCCTTTAAAGCACAAATGCTTGGCACCCATTCCATGATTCCCAACTCTCCAGGTTGAAGGGAATATTACTACAGCTATAACATGTACGGGAAACCTAGAGAACGGACACACTGTGAATTCGAAAGGTTTCTAAAACTCAACGAATAGTCCCTATCCTGTTGCTCCAGTTTGACTTTCCATCTTCTTTACTATCAACCTCCCAACTTGGACAGACAGCCCCTTTAACCTCCTCGTTCGCACAGGTTTCCAATTTGGCAGAGGATGAAAGGGAAGAGGGAGAACCAATGAGAGAGTAGCTGTTAGGCATTTGGACGGGCACATATCACTGTAATTTCCCGGCAGGAAGAAGAATTAACCAAAGTCTCAGCCACCCACCGGGAACCAGTATAGGTCCTGAACCAAAATTTTGGACTTGCGGTCCGCTCACCAAAAACGAGTTGAAAAATGGAGCTCAGGGGCACAGCAATTCACAAACTGGCCGCGTAATAAAGGACAACTATCGTCCAAAAATCTGTTGAGGGAAGGCAACGAGGCGGACTTGAAAGCGAGGCAGAATAGCAGGAAACAGATTTCAAGAGGTACGTTGGAATCGCCTTTAAAGCACAGGAAGAGGGGCACAACTTCGACAATGATGCACTTGGCCAAAAAGGGCTTATGCATTTTCTCCTGAATATATTTAGGAGAAAATGCATACGCCCTTTTTGGCCAAGCAAGCAAGCGGGCAATGCAAATCTGCACTACAAAGAAGTATCACTTCCCACCGGTCAAAAGGGACATCCACAAAATATGTAAAAACCAGAAAGGCAAGACAGGCCCTGGCGAACAGGGAGCCTTGTTATGCTGATGGGCGGGATGTAAATTGCCTACTGCCTCTCTGGAGGAGTTCATTGTGTTCCCTAAAACAAGTAAAGAACAGAGCTACAGAGCCAAGGGCACTTCCAGTCTAGGGAATATACCTTGGGAAAACTGAAAATCAATAAGACAGAGCAACCCCAAAATTTAGGGCTGCACTGCTTACAAGGACCTCAACTTGGATACACCTTAAGTATCCCAGGAAATATAAAAATGGTTCAAAAATTGTGGTACTTACGTTCGATGGAATATCCCTCAGCCATGAAATCAATGTCATAAGACCAGTAGCAGCAAAATGGGTGGATTCAGGTAAGATGATTCTAAGTGAAATAAGTCACACAGAAAAAGAAACTTATCATAAGATATCACTTATGAAGATTCTATAAACATGGCTACACTTGAACTGAGTTAGGAAAGAGAACAGTGTCTCATATTTAGAAAACACTCTTATGCCTGCTTAAGGGGGAAGGAGAGGTGGGGTGATGCATAAAACCAGAGTTTGATATAAGCAGAGGCACCGTTCCAAAAACCAACTATGGAATAGACAAGACCTACACATTCCTCAGTGAAAGGGACTCAAAACACCATATTTCCCGCAGAGGAATATATCTGACTAGTAAGAATCTTAAAACCTATGTATTGATAGGTCTCCGTAAGGGAACCAAGTGTGTCTAGACTGGCATAAACATGGCAGCGGGAATCAGCTCTAGCCCACTATAAAAAGGAATTTCAAAAACAAAACAAAAAAACTGGGAAATTCTTTCCAATTCCTTCAGGTTCTCTGATGAAACCTGGAAAGACCCTATCTACAACGACAGCTGGATGTGGCATAAGGAGGGACACTTGGGACTGAGAGGATTGGTGAGATTGGGTGAGCAAATGCAGACCCTTTAAAGCAATAATGCATGGCACCCATTCCATGGGTCCCAACTCTCCAGGTTGAAGGGAATATTACTACAGTTATAACATGTACGGGAAACCTAGAGAACGGACACAATGTGAATACGAAAGGTTTCTAAAACTCAACGAATAGTCCCTCCCCTGGTGCTCCGGTTTGACTTTCCATCTGCTTTACTATAAAGATCCCAACTTGGAGAGACAGCCCCTTTAACCTCCTGGTTCGCACAGGTTGCCAATTTGGCAGAGGATGAAAGGGAAGAGGGAGAACCAATGAGAGAGTAGCTGTTAGGCACTTAGACGGACACATATCACTGTAATTTCCCAGCAGGAAGAAGAATTAACCAAAGTCTCAGCCACCCACCGGGAACCAGTATAGGTCCTGAACCAAAATTTTGGACTTGAGGTCAGCTCGTCAAAAACGAGTTGAAAAATGGAGCTCAGGGGCACAGCAATTCACAAACTGGCCGAGTAATAAAGGACAACTATCCTCCAAAAATATGTTGAGGAAAGGCAACGAGACGCACTTGAAAGCGAGGCAGAATAGCAGGAAACAGATTTCAAGAGGTACATTGGAATCGCCTTTAAAGCACAGGAAGAGGGGCACAACTTCGACAATGATTCACTTGGCCAAAAAGGGCGTATGCGTTTTCTCCTGAATATATTCAGGAGAAAACGCATACGCCCTTTTTGGCCAAGCAAGCAAGCGGGCAATGCAAATCTGCACTACAAAGAAGTATCACTTCCCACCGCTCAAAAGGGACATCCACAAAATGTGTAAAAACCAGAAAGGCAAGACAGGCCCTGGAGAACAGGGAGCCTTGTTATGCTGATGGGCGGGATGTAAATTGCCAACTGCCTCTCTGGAGGAGTGCACTGTGTTCCCTAAAACAAGTAAACATCAGAGCTACAGAGCCAAGGGCACTTCCAGTCTAGGGAATATATCTTGGGAAAACTGAAAATCAATAAGACAGAGCCACCCCAAAATTTAGGGCTGCACTGCTTACAAGGACCTCAACTTGGAAACACCTTAAGTATCCCAGGAAATATAAAAATGGTTCAGGGCCTCCCTGGTGGTGCAGTGGTTGAGAGTCCGCCTGCCGATGCAGGGGATACGGGTTCGTGCCCCGGTCTGGGAGGATCCCATATGCCGCGGGGCGGCTGGACCCGTGAGCCATGGCCGCTGAGCCTGCGCATCCGGAGCCTGTGCTCCGCAACGGGAGAGGCCACAACAGTGAGAGGCCCGCGTACCGCAAAAAAAAAAAAAAAAAAAAAAAAAAAAAAAAAAAAAAAAAAAAAAAAAAAATGGTTCAAAAAATTGTGGTACTTACGTACGATGGAATATCCCTCAGCCATGAAATCAATGTCATAAGACCAGTAGCAGCAAAATGGGTGGATTCAGGTACGATGATTCTAAGTGAAATAAGTCACACAGAAAAAGAAACTTATCATAAGATATCACTTATGAAGATCCTATAAACATGGCTACACTTGAACTGAGTTAGGAAAGAGAACAGTGTCTCATATTTAGAAAACACTCTTATGCCTGCTTAAGGGGGAAGGAGAGGTGGGGTGTTGCATAAAACCAGAGTTTGATATAAGCACAGGTACCGTTCCAAAAACCAACTATGGAATAGACAAGACCTACACCTTCCTCAGTGAAAGGGACTCAAAACCCCATATTTCCCGCAGAGGAATATATCTGACTAGTAAGAATCTTAAAACCTATGTATTGATATGTCTACGTAAGGGAATCAAGTGTGTCTAGACTGACATAAACATGGCAGCGAGAATCAGCTCAAACGAACTATAGAAAGGAATTTCAAAAACAAAACAAAAAAACTGGGTAAATCTTTACAATTCCTTCAGGGTCTCTGATGAAACCTGGAATGACCCTATCTACAACGACAGCTGGATGTGGCATAAGGAGGGACACTTGGGACTGAGAGGATTGGTGAGATTGGGTGAGCAAATGCAGACCCTTTAAAGTACAAATGCCTGGCACCCATTCCATGGGTCCCAACTCTCCAGGTTGAAGGGAATATTACTACAGCTATAACATGTACGGGAAACCTAGAGAACGGACACACTGTGAATACGAAAGGTTTCTAAAACTCAACGAATAGTCCCTCTCCTGGTGCTCCGGTTTAACTTTACATCTGCTTTACTATCAACCTCCCAAATTGGAGAGACAGCCCCTTTAACCTCCTGGTTCGCACAGGTTGCCAATTTGGCAGAGGATGAAAGGGAAGAGGGAGAGCCTATGAGAGAGTAGCTGTTAGGCATTTGGACGGGCACATATCACTGTAATTTCCCGGCAGGAAGAAGAATTAACCAAAGTCTCAGCCACCCACCGGGAACCAGTATAGGTCCTGAACCAAAATTTTGGACTTGCGGTCAGCTCACCAAAAACGAGTTGAAAAATGGAGCTCAGGGGCACAGCAATTCACAAACTGGCCGAGTAATAAAGGACAACTATCGTCCAAAAATCTGTTGAGGAAAGGCAATGAGGCGGACTTGAAAGCGAGGCAGAATAGCAGGAAACAGATTTCAAGAGGTACGTTGGAATCGCCTTTAAAGCACAGGAAGAGGGGCACAACTTCGACAATGATGCCCTTGGCCAAAAAGGGCGTATGTGTTTTCTCCTGAATATATTCAGGAGAAAACGCATATGCCCTTTTTGGCCAAGCAAGCAAGCGGGCAATGCAAATCTGCACTACAAAGAAGTATCACTTCCCACAGGTCAAAAGGGACATCCACAAAATGTGTAAAAACCAGAAAGGCAAGACAGGCCCTGGAGAACAGGGAGCCTTGTTATGCTGATGGGCGGGATGTAAATTGCCAACTGCCTCTCTGGAGGAGTGCACTGTGTTCCCTAAAACAAGTAAACAACAGAGCTACAGAGCCAAGGGCACTTCCAGTCTAGGGAATATACCTTGGGAAAACTGAAAATCAATAAGACAGAGCCACCCCAAAATTTAGGGCTGCACTGCTTACAAGGACCTCAACTTGGGTACACCTTAAATATCCCAGGAAATATAAAAATGGTTCAAAAAATTGTGGTACTTACGAACGATGGAATATCCCTCAGCCATGAAATCAATGTCATAAGACCAGTAGCAGCAAAATTGGTGGATTCAGGTTCGGTGATTCTAAGTGAAATAAGTCACACAGAAAAAGAAACTTATCATAAGATATCACTTGTGAAGATCCTTTAAACATGGCTACACTTGAACTGAGTTAGGAAAGAGAACAGTGTCTCATATTTAGAAAACACCCTTATTCCTGCTTAAGGGGGAAGGAGAGATGGGGTGATGCATAAAACCAGAGTTTGATATAAGCACAGGTACCGTTCCAAAAACCAACTATGGAATAGACAAGACCTACACCTTCCTCAGTGAAAGGGACTCAAAACCCCATATTTCCCGCAGAGGAATATATCTTACTAGTAAGAATCTTAAAACTTATGTATTGATATGTCTCCGTAAGGGAATCAAGTGTGTCTAGACTGGCATAAACATGGCAGCGAGAATCAGCTCAAACCCACTATAAAAAGGAATTTCAAAAACAAAACAAAAAAACTGGGAAAATCTTTACAATTCCTTCAGGGTCTCTGATGAAACCTGGAATGACCCTACCTACAACGACAGCTGGATGTGGCATAAGGAGGGACACGTGGGACTGAGAGGATTGGTGAGATTGGGTGAGCAAATGCAGACCCTTTAAAGCACAAATGCTTGGCACCCATTCCATGATTCCCAACTCTCCAGGTTGAAGGGAATATTACTACAGCTATAACATGTACGGGAAACCTAGAGAACAGACACACTGTGAATTCGAAAGGTTTCTAAAACTCAACGAATAGTCCCTATCATGTTGCTCCAGTTTGACTTTCCATCTTCTTTACTATCAACCTCCCAACTTGGACAGACAGCCCCTTTAACCTCCTCGTTCGCACAGGTTTCCAATTTGGCAGAGGATGAAAGGGAAGAGGGAGAACCAATGAGAGAGTAGCTGTTAGGCATTTGGACGGGCACATATCACTGTAATTTCCCGGCAGGAAGAAGAATTAACCAAAGTCTCAGCCACCCACCGGGAACCAGTATAGGTCCTGAACCAAAATTTTGGACTTGCGGTCCACTCACCAAAAACGAGTTGAAAAATGGAGCTCAGGGGCACAGCAATTCACAAACTGGCCGCGTAATAAAGGACAACTATCGTCCAAAAATCTGTTGAGGGAAGGCAACGAGGCGGACTTGAAAGCGAGGCAGAATAGCAGGAAACAGATTTCAAGAGGTACGTTGGAATCGCCTTTAAAGCACAGGAAGAGGGGCACAACTTCGACAATGATGCACTTGGCCAAAAAGGGCTTATGCATTTTCTCCTGAATATATTTAGGAGAAAATGCATACGCCCTTTTTGGCCAAGCAAGCAAGCGGGCAATGCAAATCTGCACTACAAAGAAGTATCACTTCCCACCAGTCAAAAGGGACATCCACAAAATGTGTAAAAACCAGAAAGGCAAGACAGGCCCTGGCGAACAGGGAGCCTTGTTATGCTGATGGGCGGGATGTAAATTGCCAACTGCCTCTCTGGAGGAGTTCATTGTGTTCCCTAAAACAAGTAAAGAACAGAGCTACAGAGCCAAGGGCACTTCCAGTCTAGGGAATATACCTTGGGAAAACTGAAAATCAATAAGACAGAGCAACCCCAAAATTTAGGGCTGCACTGCTTACAAGGACCTCAACTTGGATACACCTTAAGTATCCCAGGAAATATAAAAATGGTTCAAAAATTGTGGTACTTACGTACGATGGAATATCCCTCAGCCATGAAATCAATGTCATAAGACCAGTAGCAGCAAAATGGGTGGATTCAGGTAAGATGATTCTAAGTGAAATAAGTCACACAGAAAAAGAAACTTATCATAAGATATCACTTATGAAGATTCTATAAACATGGCTACACTTGAACTGAGTTAGGAAAGAGAACAGTGTCTCATATTTAGAAAACACTCTTATGCCTGCTTAAGGGGGAAGGAGAGGTGGGGTGATGCATAAAACCAGAGTTTGATATAAGCAGAGGCACCGTTCCAAAAACCAACTATGGAATAGACAAGACCTACACATTCCTCAGTGAAAGGGACTCAAAACACCATATTTCCCGCAGAGGAATATATCTGACTAGTAAGAATCTTAAAACCTATGTATTGATAGGTCTCCGTAAGGGAACCAAGTGTGTCTAGACTGGCATAAACATGGCAGCGGGAATCAGCTCTAGCCCACTATAAAAAGGAATTTCAAAAACAAAACAAAAAAACTGGGAAATTCTTTCCAATTCCTTCAGGTTCTCTGATGAAACCTGGAAAGACCCTATCTACAACGACAGCTGGATGTGGCATAAGGAGGGACACTTGGGACTGAGAGGATTGGTGAGATTGGGTGAGCAAATGCAGACCCTTTAAAGCAATAATGCATGGCACCCATTCCATGGGTCCCAACTCTCCAGGTTGAAGGGAATATTACTACAGTTATAACATGTACGGGAAACCTAGAGAACGGACACAATGTGAATACGAAAGGTTTCTAAAACTCAACGAATAGTCCCTCCCCTGGTGCTCCGGTTTGACTTTCCATCTGCTTTACTATAAAGATCCCAACTTGGAGAGACAGCCCCTTTAACCTCCTGGTTCGCACAGGTTGCCAATTTGGCAGAGGATGAAAGGGAAGAGGGAGAACCAATGAGAGAGTAGCTGTTAGGCACTTAGACGGACACATATCACTGTAATTTCCCAGCAGGAAGAAGAATTAACCAAAGTCTCAGCCACCCACCGGGAACCAGTATAGGTCCTGAACCAAAATTTTGGACTTGAGGTCAGCTCGTCAAAAACGAGTTGAAAAATGGAGCTCAGGGGCACAGCAATTCACAAACTGGCCGAGTAATAAAGGACAACTATCCTCCAAAAATATGTTGAGGAAAGGCAACGAGACGCACTTGAAAGCGAGGCAGAATAGCAGGAAACAGATTTCAAGAGGTACATTGGAATCGCCTTTAAAGCACAGGAAGAGGGGCACAACTTCGACAATGATTCACTTGGCCAAAAAGGGCGTATGCGTTTTCTCCTGAATATATTCAGGAGAAAACGCATACGCCCTTTTTGGCCAAGCAAGCAAGCGGGCAATGCAAATCTGCACTACAAAGAAGTATCACTTCCCACCGCTCAAAAGGGACATCCACAAAATGTGTAAAAACCAGAAAGGCAAGACAGGCCCTGGAGAACAGGGAGCCTTGTTATGCTGATGGGCGGGATGTAAATTGCCAACTGCCTCTCTGGAGGAGTGCACTGTGTTCCCTAAAACAAGTAAACATCAGAGCTACAGAGCCAAGGGCACTTCCAGTCTAGGGAATATATCTTGGGAAAACTGAAAATCAATAAGACAGAGCCACCCCAAAATTTAGGGCTGCACTGCTTACAAGGACCTCAACTTGGAAACACCTTAAGTATCCCAGGAAATATAAAAATGGTTCAGGGCCTCCCTGGTGGTGCAGTGGTTGAGAGTCCGCCTGCCGATGCAGGGGATACGGGTTCGTGCCCCGGTCTGGGAGGATCCCATATGCCGCGGGGCGGCTGGACCCGTGAGCCATGGCCGCTGAGCCTGCACATCCGGAGCCTGTGCTCCGCAACGGGAGAGGCCACAACAGTGAGAGGCCCGCGTACCGCAAAAAAAAAAAAAAATGGTTCAAAAAATTGTGGTACTTACGTACGATGGAATATCCCTCAGCCATGAAATCAATGTCATAAGACCAGTAGCAGCAAAATGGGTGGATTCAGGTACGATGATTCTAAGTGAAATAAGTCACACAGAAAAAGAAACTTATCATAAGATATCACTTATGAAGATCCTATAAACATGGCTACACTTGAACTGAGTTAGGAAAGAGAACAGTGTCTCATATTTAGAAAACACTCTTATGCCTGCTTAAGGGGGAAGGAGAGGTGGGGTGTTGCATAAAACCAGAGTTTGATATAAGCACAGGTACCGTTCCAAAAACCAACTATGGAATAGACAAGACCTACACCTTCCTCAGTGAAAGGGACTCAAAACCCCATATTTCCCGCAGAGGAATATATCTGACTAGTAAGAATCTTAAAACCTATGTATTGATATGTCTACGTAAGGGAATCAAGTGTGTCTAGACTGACATAAACATGGCAGCGACAATCAGCTCAAACGAACTATAGAAAGGAATTTCAAAAACAAAACAAAAAAACTGGGTAAATCTTTACAATTCCTTCAGGGTCTCTGATGAAACCTGGAATGACCCTATCTACAACGACAGCTGGATGTGGCATAAGGAGGGACACTTGGGACTGAGAGGATTGGTGAGATTGGGTGAGCAAATGCAGACCCTTTAAAGTACAAATGCCTGGCACCCATTCCATGGGTCCCAACTCTCCAGGTTGAAGGGAATATTACTACAGCTATAACATGTACGGGAAACCTAGAGAACGGACACACTGTGAATACGAAAGGTTTCTAAAACTCAACGAATAGTCCCTCTCCTGGTGCTCCGGTTTAACTTTACATCTGCTTTACTATCAACCTCCCAAATTGGAGAGACAGCCCCTTTAACCTCCTGGTTCGCACAGGTTGCCAATTTGGCAGAGGATGAAAGGGAAGAGGGAGAGCCTATGAGAGAGTAGCTGTTAGGCATTTGGACGGGCACATATCACTGTAATTTCCCGGCAGGAAGAAGAATTAACCAAAGTCTCAGCCACCCACCGGGAACCAGTATAGGTCCTGAACCAAAATTTTGGACTTGCGGTCAGCTCACCAAAAACGAGTTGAAAAATGGAGCTCAGGGGCACAGCAATTCACAAACTGGCCGAGTAATAAAGGACAACTATCGTCCAAAAATCTGTTGAGGAAAGGCAATGAGGCGGACTTGAAAGCGAGGCAGAATAGCAGGAAACAGATTTCAAGAGGTACGTTGGAATCGCCTTTAAAGCACAGGAAGAGGGGCACAACTTCGACAATGATGCCCTTGGCCAAAAAGGGCGTATGTGTTTTCTCCTGAATATATTCAGGAGAAAACGCATATGCCCTTTTTGGCCAAGCAAGCAAGCGGGCAATGCAAATCTGCACTACAAAGAAGTATCACTTCCCACCGGTCAAAAGGGACATCCACAAAATGTGTAAAAACCAGAAAGGCAAGACAGGCCCTGGAGAACAGGGAGCCTTGTTATGCTGATGGGCGGGATGTAAATTGCCAACTGCCTCTCTGGAGGAGTGCACTGTGTTCCCTAAAACAAGTAAACAACAGAGCTACAGAGCCAAGGGCACTTCCAGTCTAGGGAATATACCTTGGGAAAACTGAAAATCAATAAGACAGAGCCACCCCAAAATTTAGGGCTGCACTGCTTACAAGGACCTCAACTTGGGTACACCTTAAATATCCCAGGAAATATAAAAATGGTTCAAAAAATTGTGGTACTTACGAACGATGGAATATCCCTCAGCCATGAAATCAATGTCATAAGACCAGTAGCAGCAAAATTGGTGGATTCAGGTTCGGTGATTCTAAGTGAAATAAGTCACACAGAAAAAGAAACTTATCATAAGATATCACTTGTGAAGATCCTGTAAACATGGCTACACTTGAACTGAGTTAGGAAAGAGAACAGTGTCTCATATTTAGAAAACACTCTTATTCCTGCTTAAGGGGGAAGGAGAGATGGGGTGATGCATAAAACCAGAGTTTGATATAAGCACACGTACCGTTCCAAAAACCAACTATGGAATAGACAAGACCTACACCTTCCTCAGTGAAAGGGACTCAAAACCCCATATTTCCCGCAGAGGAATATATCTGACTAGTAAGAATCTTAAAACTTATGTATTGATATGTCTCCGTAAGGGAATCAAGTGTGTCTAGACTGGCATAAACATGGCAGCGAGAATCAGCTCAAACCCACTATAAAAAGGAATTTCAAAAACAAAACAAAAAAACTGGGAAATTCTTTACAATTCCTTCAGGGTCTCTGATGAAACCTGGAATGACCCTACCTACAACGACAGCTGGATGTGGCATAAGGAGGGACACGTGGGACTGAGAGGATTGGTGAGATTGGGTGAGCAAATGCAGACCCTTTAAAGCACAAATGCTTGGCACCCATTCCATGATTCCCAACTCTCCAGGTTGAAGGGAATATTACTACAGCTATAACATGTACGGGAAACCTAGAGAACGGACACACTGTGAATTCGAAAGGTTTCTAAAACTCAACGAATAGTCCCTATCCTGTTGCTCCAGTTTGACTTTCCATCTTCTTTACTATCAACCTCCCAACTTGGACAGACAGCCCCTTTAACCTCCTCGTTCGCACAGGTTTCCAATTTGGCAGAGGATGAAAGGGAAGAGGGAGAACCAATGAGAGAGTAGCTGTTAGGCATTTGGACGGGCACATATCACTGTAATTTCCGGGCAAGAAGAAGAATTAACCAAAGTCTCAGCCACCCACCGGGAACCAGTATAGGTACTGAACCAAAATTTTGGACTTGCGGTCAGCTCACCAAAAACGAGTTGAAAAATGGAGCTCAGGGGCACAGCAATTCACAAACTGGCCGCGTAATAAAGGACAACTATCGTCCAAAAATCTGTTGAGGGAAGGCAACGAGGCGGACTTGAAAGCGAGGCAGAATAGCAGGAAACAGATTTCAAGAGGTACGTTGGAATCGCCTTTAAAGCACAGGAAGAGGGGCACAACTTCGACAATGATGCACTTGGCCAAAAAGGGCTTATGCATTTTCTCCTGAATATATTTAGGAGAAAATGCATACGCCCTTTTTGGCCAAGCAAGCAAGCGGGCAATGCAAATCTGCACTACAAAGAAGTATCACTTCCCACTGGTCAAAAGGGACATCCACAAAATGTGTAAAAACCAGAAAGGCAAGACAGGCCCTGGCGAACAGGGAGCCTTGTTATGCTGATGGGCGGGATGTAAATTGCCAACTGCCTCTCTGGAGGAGTGCATTGTGTTCCCTAAAACAAGTAAAGAACAGAGCTACAGAGCCAAGGGCACTTCCAGTCTAGGGAATATACCTTGGGAAAACTGAAAATCAATAAGACAGAGCAACCCCAAAATTTAGGGCTGCACTGCTTACAAGGACCTCAACTTGGATACACCTTAAGTATCCCAGGAAATATAAAAATGGTTCAAAAATTGTGGTACTTACGTTCGATGGAATATCCCTCAGCCATGAAATCAATGTCATAAGACCAGTAGCAGCAAAATGGGTGGATTCAGGTAAGATGATTCTAAGTGAAATAAGTCACACAGAAAAAGAAACTTATCATAAGATATCACTTATGAAGATTCTATAAACATGGCTACACTTGAACTGAGTTAGGAAAGAGAACAGTGTCTCATATTTAGAAAACACTCTTATGCCTGCTTAAGGGGGAAGGAGAGGTGGGGTGATGCATAAAACCAGAGTTTGATATAAGCAGAGGCACCGTTCCAAAAACCAACTATGGAATAGACAAGACCTACACATTCCTCAGTGAAAGGGACTCAAAACACCATATTTCCCGCAGAGGAATATATCTGACTAGTAAGAATCTTAAAACCTATGTATTGATAGGTCTCCGTAAGGGAACCAAGTGTGTCTAGACTGGCATAAACATGGCAGCGGGAATCAGCTCTAGCCCACTATAAAAAGGAATTTCAAAAACAAAACAAAAAAACTGGGAAATTCTTTCCAATTCCTTCAGGTTCTCTGATGAAACCTGGAAAGACCCTATCTACAACGACAGCTGGATGTGGCATAAGGAGGGACACTTGGGACTGAGAGGATTGGTGAGATTGGGTGAGCAAATGCAGACCCTTTAAAGCAATAATGCATGGCACCCATTCCATGGGTCCCAACTCTCCAGGTTGAAGGGAATATTACTACAGTTATAACATGTACGGGAAACCTAGAGAACGGACACAATGTGAATACGAAAGGTTTCTAAAACTCAACGAATAGTCCCTCTCCTGGTGCTCCGGTTTGACTTTCCATCTGCTTTACTATAAAGATCCCAACTTGGAGAGACAGCCCCTTTAACCTCCTGGTTCGCACAGGTTGCTAATTTGGCAGAGGATGAAAGGGAAGAGGGAGAACCAATGAGAGAGTAGCTGTTAGGCACTTAGACGGACACATATCACTGTAATTTCCCAGCAGGAAGAAGAATTAACCAAAGTCTCAGCCACCCACCGGGAACCAGTATAGGTCCTGAACCAAAATTTTGGACTTGAGGTCAGCTCGTCAAAATCGAGTTGAAAAATGGAGCTCAGGGGCACAGCAATTCACAAACTGGCCGAGTAATAAAGGACAACTATCCTCCAAAAATATGTTGAGGAAAGGCAACGAGACGCACTTGAAAGCGAGGCAGAATAGCAGGAAACAGATTTCAAGAGGTACATTGGAATCGCCTTTAAAGCACAGGAAGAGGGGCACAACTTCGACAATGATTCACTTGGCCAAAAAGGGCGTAAGCGTTTTCTCCTGAATATATTCAGGAGAAAACGCATACGCCCTTTTTGGCCAAGCAAGCAAGCGGGCAATGCAAATCTGCACTACAAAGAAGTATCACTTCCCACCGCTCAAAAGGGACATCCACAAAATGTGTAAAAACCAGAAAGGCAAGACAGGCCCTGGAGAACAGGGAGCCTTGTTATGCTGATGGGCGGGATGTAAATTGCCAACTGCCTCTCTGGAGGAGTGCACTGTGTTCCCTAAAACAAGTAAACATCAGAGCTACAGAGCCAAGGGCACATCCAGTCTAGGGAATATATCTTGGGAAAACTGAAAATCAATAAGACAGAGCCACCCCAAAATTTAGGGCTGCAGTGCTTACAAGGACCTCAACTTGGATACACCTTAAGTATCCCAGGAAATATAAAAATGGTTCAGGGCCTCCCTGGTGGTGCAGTGGTTGAGAGTCCGCCTGCCGATGCAGGGGATACGGGTTCGTGCCCCGGTCTGGGAGGATCCCATATGCCGCGGGGCGGCTGGACCCGTGAGCCATGGCCGCTGAGCCTGCGCATCCGGAGCCTGTGCTCCGCAACGGGAGAGGCCACAACAGTGAGAGGCCCGCGTACCGCAAAAAAAAAAAAAAAAAAAAAAAAAAAAAATGGTTCAAAAAATTGTGGTACTTACGTACGATGGAATATCCCTCAGCCATGAAATCAATGTCATAAGACCAGTAGCAGCAAAATGGGTGGATTCAGGTACGATGATTCTAAGTGAAATAAGTCACACAGAAAAAGAAACTTATCATAAGATATCACTTATGAAGATCCTATAAACATGGCTACACTTGAACTGAGTTAGGAAAGAGAACAGTGTCTCATATTTAGAAAACACTCTTATGCCTGCTTAAGGGGGAAGGAGAGGTGGGGTGTTGCATAAAACCAGAGTTTGATATAAGCACAGGTACCGTTCCAAAAACCAACTATGGAATAGCAAGACCTACACCTTCCTCAGTGAAAGGGACTCAAAACCCCATATTTCCCGCAGAGGAATATATCTGACTAGTAAGAATCTTAAAACCTATGTATTGATATGTCTACGTAAGGGAATCAAGTGTGTCTAGACTGACATAAACATGGCAGCGACAATCAGCTCAAACGAACTATAGAAAGGAATTTCAAAAACAAAACAAAAAAACTGGGTAAATCTTTACAATTCCTTCAGGGTCTCTGATGAAACCTGGAATGACCCTATCTACAACGACAGCTGGATGTGGCATAAGGAGGGACACTTGGGACTGAGAGGATTGGTGAGATTGGGTGAGCAAATGCAGACCCTTTAAAGTACAAATGCCTGGCACCCATTCCATGGGTCCCAACTCTCCAGGTTGAAGGGAATATTACTACAGCTATAACATGTACGGGAAACCTAGAGAACGGACACACTGTGAATACGAAAGGTTTCTAAAACTCAACGAATAGTCCCTCTCCTGGTGCTCCGGTTTAACTTTACATCTGCTTTACTATCAACCTCCCAAATTGGAGAGACAGCCCCTTTAACCTCCTGGTTCGCACAGGTTGCCAATTTGGCAGAGGATGAAAGGGAAGAGGGAGAGCCTATGAGAGAGTAGCTGTTAGGCATTTGGACGGGCACATATCACTGTAATTTCCCGGCAGGAAGAAGAATTAACCAAAGTCTCAGCCACCCACCGGGAACCAGTATAGGTCCTGAACCAAAATTTTGGACTTGCGGTCAGCTCACCAAAAACGAGTTGAAAAATGGAGCTCAGGGGCACAGCAATTCACAAACTGGCCGAGTAATAAAGGACAACTATCGTCCAAAAATCTGTTGAGGAAAGGCAATGAGGCGGACTTGAAAGCGAGGCAGAATAGCAGGAAACAGATTTCAAGAGGTACGTTGGAATCGCCTTTAAAGCACAGGAAGAGGGGCACAACTTCGACAATGATGCCCTTGGCCAAAAAGGGCGTATGTGTTTTCTCCTGAATATATTCAGGAGAAAACGCATATGCCCTTTTTGGCCAAGCAAGCAAGCGGGCAATGCAAATCTGCACTACAAAGAAGTATCACTTCCCACCGGTCAAAAGGGACATCCACAAAATGTGTAAAAACCAGAAAGGCAAGACAGGCCCTGGAGAACAGGGAGCCTTGTTATGCTGATGGGCGGGATGTAAATTGCCAACTGCCTCTCTGGAGGAGTGCACTGTGTTCCCTAAAACAAGTAAACAACAGAGCTACAGAGCCAAGGGCACTTCCAGTCTAGGGAATATACCTTGGGAAAACTGAAAATCAATAAGACAGAGCCACCCCAAAATTTAGGGCTGCACTGCTTACAAGGACCTCAACTTGGGTACACCTTAAATATCCCAGGAAATATAAAAATGGTTCAAAAAATTGTGGTACTTACGAACGATGGAATATCCCTCAGCCATGAAATCAATGTCATAAGACCAGTAGCAGCAAAATTGGTGGATTCAGGTTCGGTGATTCTAAGTGAAATAAGTCACACAGAAAAAGAAACTTATCATAAGATATCACTTGTGAAGATCCTTTAAACATGGCTACACTTGAACTGAGTTAGGAAAGAGAACAGTGTCTCATATTTAGAAAACACTCTTATTCCTGCTTAAGGGGGAAGGAGAGATGGGGTGATGCATAAAACCAGAGTTTGATATAAGCACACGTACCGTTCCAAAAACCAACTATGGAATAGACAAGACCTACACCTTCCTCAGTGAAAGGGACTCAAAACCCCATATTTCCCGCAGAGGAATATATCTGACTAGTAAGAATCTTAAAACTTATGTATTGATATGTCTCCGTAAGGGAATCAAGTGTGTCTAGACTGGCATAAACATGGCAGCGAGAATCAGCTCAAACCCACTATAAAAAGGAATTTCAAAAACAAAACAAAAAAACTGGGAAAATCTTTACAATTCCTTCAGGGTCTCTGATGAAACCTGGAATGACCCTACCTACAACGACAGCTGGATGTGGCATAAGGAGGGACACGTGGGACTGAGAGGATTGGTGAGATTGGGTGAGCAAATGCAGACCCTTTAAAGCACAAATGCTTGGCACCCATTCCATGATTCCCAACTCTCCAGGTTGAAGGGAATATTACTACAGCTATAACATGTACGGGAAACCTAGAGAACGGACACACTGTGAATTCGGAAGGTTTCTAAAACTCAACGAATAGTCCCTATCCTGTTGCTCCAGTTTGACTTTCCATCTTCTTTACTATCAACCTCCCAACTTGGACAGACAGCCCCTTTAACCTCCTCGTTCGCACAGGTTTCCAATTTGGCAGAGGATGAAAGGGAAGAGGGAGAACCAATGAGAGAGTAGCTGTTAGGCATTTGGACGGGCACATATCACTGTAATTTCCGGGCAAGAAGAAGAATTAACCAAAGTCTCAGCCACCCACCGGGAACCAGTATAGGTACTGAACCAAAATTTTGGACTTGCGGTCAGCTCACCAAAAACGAGTTGAAAAATGGAGCTCAGGGGCACAGCAATTCACAAACTGGCCGCGTAATAAAGGACAACTATCGTCCAAAAATCTGTTGAGGGAAGGCAACGAGGCGGACTTGAAAGCGAGGCAGAATAGCAGGAAACAGATTTCAAGAGGTACGTTGGAATCGCCTTTAAAGCACAGGAAGAGGGGCACAACTTCGACAATGATGCACTTGGCCAAAAAGGGCTTATGCATTTTCTCCTGAATATATTTAGGAGAAAATGCATACGCCCTTTTTGGCCAAGCAAGCAAGCGGGCAATGCAAATCTGCACTACAAAGAAGTATCACTTCCCACTGGTCAAAAGGGACATCCACAAAATGTGTAAAAACCAGAAAGGCAAGACAGGCCCTGGCGAACAGGGAGCCTTGTTATGCTGATGGGCGGGATGTAAATTGCCAACTGCCTCTCTGGAGGAGTGCATTGTGTTCCCTAAAACAAGTAAAGAACAGAGCTACAGAGCCAAGGGCACTTCCAGTCTAGGGAATATACCTTGGGAAAACTGAAAATCAATAAGACAGAGCAACCCCAAAATTTAGGGCTGCACTGCTTACAAGGACCTCAACTTGGATACACCTTAAGTATCCCAGGAAATATAAAAATGGTTCAAAAATTGTGGTACTTACGTTCGATGGAATATCCCTCAGCCATGAAATCAATGTCATAAGACCAGTAGCAGCAAAATGGGTGGATTCAGGTAAGATGATTCTAAGTGAAATAAGTCACACAGAAAAAGAAACTTATCATAAGATATCACTTATGAAGATTCTATAAACATGGCTACACTTGAACTGAGTTAGGAAAGAGAACAGTGTCTCATATTTAGAAAACACTCTTATGCCTGCTTAAGGGGGAAGGAGAGGTGGGGTGATGCATAAAACCAGAGTTTGATATAAGCAGAGGCACCGTTCCAAAAACCAACTATGGAATAGACAAGACCTACACATTCCTCAGTGAAAGGGACTCAAAACACCATATTTCCCGCAGAGGAATATATCTGACTAGTAAGAATCTTAAAACCTATGTATTGATAGGTCTCCGTAAGGGAACCAAGTGTGTCTAGACTGGCATAAACATGGCAGCGGGAATCAGCTCTAGCCCACTATAAAAAGGAATTTCAAAAACAAAACAAAAAAACTGGGAAATTCTTTCCAATTCCTTCAGGTTCTCTGATGAAACCTGGAAAGACCCTATCTACAACGACAGCTGGATGTGGCATAAGGAGGGACACTTGGGACTGAGAGGATTGGTGAGATTGGGTGAGCAAATGCAGACCCTTTAAAGCAATAATGCATGGCACCCATTCCATGGGTCCCAACTCTCCAGGTTGAAGGGAATATTACTACAGTTATAACATGTACGGGAAACCTAGAGAACGGACACAATGTGAATACGAAAGGTTTCTAAAACTCAACGAATAGTCCCTCTCCTGGTGCTCCGGTTTGACTTTCCATCTGCTTTACTATAAAGATCCCAACTTGGAGAGACAGCCCCTTTAACCTCCTGGTTCGCACAGGTTGCCAATTTGGCAGAGGATGAAAGGGAAGAGGGAGAACCAATGAGAGAGTAGCTGTTAGGCACTTAGACGGACACATATCACTGTAATTTCCCAGCAGGAAGAAGAATTAACCAAAGTCTCAGCCACCCACCGGGAAGCAGTATAGGTCCTGAACCAAAATTTTGGACTTGAGGTCAGCTCGTCAAAAACGAGTTGAAAAATGGAGCTCAGGGGCACAGCAATTCACAAACTGGCCGAGTAATAAAGGACAACTATCCTCCAAAAATATGTTGAGGAAAGGCAACGAGACGCACTTGAAAGCGAGGCAGAATAGCAGGAAACAGATTTCAAGAGGTACATTGGAATCGCCTTTAAAGCACAGGAAGAGGGGCACAACTTCGACAATGATTCACTTGGCCAAAAAGGGCGTAAGCCTTTTCTCCTGAATATATTCAGGAGAAAACGCATACGCCCTTTTTGGCCAAGCAAGCAAGCGGGCAATGCAAATCTGCACTACAAAGAAGTATCACTTCCCACCGCTCAAAAGGGACATCCACAAAATGTGTAAAAACCAGAAAGGCAAGACAGGCCCTGGAGAACAGGGAGCCTTGTTATGCTGATGGGCGGGATGTAAATTGCCAACTGCCTCTCTGGAGGAGTGCACTGTGTTCCCTAAAACAAGTAAACATCAGAGCTACAGAGCCAAGGGCACATCCAGTCTAGGGAATATATCTTGGGAAAACTGAAAATCAATAAGACAGAGCCACCCCAAAATTTAGGGCTGCAGTGCTTACAAGGACATCAACTTGGATACACCTTAAGTATCCCAGGAAATATAAAAATGGTTCAGGGCCTCCCTGGTGGTGCAGTGGTTGAGAGTCCGCCTGCCGATGCAGGGGATACGGGTTCGTGCCCCGGTCTGGGAGGATCCCATATGCCGCGGGGCGGCTGGACCCGTGAGCCATGGCCGCTGAGCCTGCGCATCCGGAGCCTGTGCTCCGCAACGGGAGAGGCAACAACAGTGAGAGGCCCGCGTACCGCAAAAAAAAAAAAAAAAAAAAAAAAAAAAAATGGTTCAAAAAATTGTGGTACTTACGTACCATGGAATATCCCTCAGCCATGAAATCAATGTCATAAGACCAGTAGCAGCAAAATGGGTGGATTCAGGTACGATGATTCTAAGTGAAATAAGTCACACAGAAAAAGAAACTTATCATAAGATATCACTTATGAAGATCCTATAAACATGGCTACACTTGAACTGAGTTAGGAAAGAGAACAGTGTCTCATATTTAGAAAACACTCTTATGCCTGCTTAAGGGGGAAGGAGAGGTGGGGTGTTGCATAAAACCAGAGTTTGATATAAGCACAGGTACCGTTCCAAAAACCAACTATGGAATAGCAAGACCTACACCTTCCTCAGTGAAAGGGACTCAAAACCCCATATTTCCCGCAGAGGAATATATCTGACTAGTAAGAATCTTAAAACATATGTATTGATATGTCTACGTAAGGGAATCAAGTGTGTCTAGACTGACATAAACATGGCAGCGACAATCAGCTCAAACGAACTATAGAAAGGAATTTCAAAAACAAAACAAAAAAACTGGGTAAATCTTTACAATTCCTTCAGGGTCTCTGATGAAACCTGGAATGACCCTATCTACAACGACAGCTGGATGTGGCATAAGGAGGGACACTTGGGACTGAGAGGATTGGTGAGATTGGGTGAGCAAATGCAGACCCTTTAAAGTACAAATGCCTGGCACCCATTCCATGGGTCCCAACTCTCCAGGTTGAAGGGAATATTACTACAGCTATAACATGTACGGGAAACCTAGAGAACGGACACACTGTGAATACGAAAGGTTTCTAAAACTCAACGAATAGTCCCTCTCCTGGTGCTCCGGTTTAACTTTACATCTGCTTTACTATCAACCTCCCAAATTGGAGAGACAGCCCCTTTAACCTCCTGGTTCGCACAGGTTGCCAATTTGGCAGAGGATGAAAGGGAAGAGGGAGAGCCTATGAGAGAGTAGCTGTTAGGCATTTGGACGGGCACATATCACTGTAATTTCCCGGCAGGAAGAAGAATTAACCAAAGTCTCAGCCACCCACCGGGAACCAGTATAGGTCCTGAACCAAAATTTTGGACTTGCGGTCAGCTCACCAAAAACGAGTTGAAAAATGGAGCTCAGGGGCACAGCAATTCACAAACTGGCCGAGTAATAAAGGACAACTATCGTCCAAAAATCTGTTGAGGAAAGGCAATGAGGCAGACTTGAAAGCGAGGCAGAATAGCAGGAAACAGATTTCAAGAGGTACGTTGGAATCGCCTTTAAAGCACAGGAAGAGGGGCACAACTTCGACAATGATGCCCTTGGCCAAAAAGGGCGTATGTGTTTTCTCCTGAATATATTCAGGAGAAAACGCATATGCCCTTTTTGGCCAAGCAAGCAAGCGGGCAATGCAAATCTGCACTACAAAGAAGTATCACTTCCCACCGGTCAAAAGGGACATCCACAAAATGTGTAAAAACCAGAAAGGCAAGACAGGCCCTGGAGAACAGGGAGCCTTGTTATGCTGATGGGCGGGATGTAAATTGCCAACTGCCTCTCTGGAGGAGTGCACTGTGTTCCCTAAAACAAGTAAACAACAGAGCTACAGAGCCAAGGGCACTTCCAGTCTAGGGAATATACCTTGGGAAAACTGAAAATCAATAAGACAGAGCCACCCCAAAATTTAGGGCTGCACTGCTTACAAGGACCTCAACTTGGGTACACCTTAAATATCCCAGGAAATATAAAAATGGTTCAAAAAATTGTGGTACTTACGAACGATGGAATATCCCTCAGCCATGAAATCAATGTCATAAGACCAGTAGCAGCAAAATTGGTGGATTCAGGTTCGGTGATTCTAAGTGAAATAAGTCACACAGAAAAAGAAACTTATCATAAGATATCACTTGTGAAGATCCTGTAAACATGGCTACACTTGAACTGAGTTAGGAAAGAGAACAGTGTCTCATATTTAGAAAACACTCTTATTCCTGCTTAAGGGGGAAGGAGAGATGGGGTGATGCATAAAACCAGAGTTTGATATAAGCACACGTACCGTTCCAAAAACCAACTATGGAATAGACAAGACCTACACCTTCCTCAGTGAAAGGGACTCAAAACCCCATATTTCCCGCAGAGGAATATATCTGACTAGTAAGAATCTTAAAACTTATGTATTGATATGTCTCCGTAAGGGAATCAAGTGTGTCTAGACTGGCATAAACATGGCAGCGAGAATCAGCTCAAACCCACTATAAAAAGGAATTTCAAAAACAAAACAAAAAAACTGGGAAAATCTTTACAATTCCTTCAGGGTCTCTGATGAAACCTGGAATGACCCTACCTACAACGACAGCTGGATGTGGCATAAGGAGGGACACGTGGGACTGAGAGGATTGGTGAGATTGGGTGAGCAAATGCAGACCCTTTAAAGCACAAATGCTTGGCACCCATTCCATGATTCCCAACTCTCCAGGTTGAAGGGAATATTACTACAGCTATAACATGTACGGGAAACCTAGAGAACGGACACACTGTGAATTCGAAAGGTTTCTAAAACTCAACGAATAGTCCCTATCCTGTTGCTCCAGTTTGACTTTCCATCTTCTTTACTATCAACCTCCCAACTTGGACAGACAGCCCCTTTAACCTCCTCGTTCGCACAGGTTTCCAATTTGGCAGAGGATGAAAGGGAAGAGGGAGAACCAATGAGAGAGTAGCTGTTAGGCATTTGGACGGGCACATATCACTGTAATTTCCCGGCAGGAAGAAGAATTAACCAAAGTCTCAGCCACCCACCGGGAACCAGTATAGGTCCTGAACCAAAATTTTGGACTTGCGGTCCGCTCACCAAAAACGAGTTGAAAAATGGAGCTCAGGGGCACAGCAATTCACAAACTGGCCGCGTAATAAAGGACAACTATCGTCCAAAAATCTGTTGAGGGAAGGCAACGAGGCGGACTTGAAAGCGAGGCAGAATAGCAGGAAACAGATTTCAAGAGGTACGTTGGAATCGCCTTTAAAGCACAGGAAGAGGGGCACAACTTCGACAATGATGCACTTGGCCAAAAAGGGCTTATGCATTTTCTCCTGAATATATTTAGGAGAAAATGCATACGCCCTTTTTGGCCAAGCAAGCAAGCGGGCAATGCAAATCTGCACTACAAAGAAGTATCACTTCCCACTGGTCAAAAGGGACATCCACAAAATGTGTAAAAACCAGAAAGGCAAGACAGGCCCTGGCGAACAGGGAGCCTTGTTATGCTGATGGGCGGGATGTAAATTGCCAACTGCCTCTCTGGAGGAGTTCATTGTGTTCCCTAAAACAAGTAAAGAACAGAGCTACAGAGCCAAGGGCACTTCCAGTCTAGGGAATATACCTTGGGAAAACTGAAAATCAATAAGACAGAGCAACCCCAAAATTTAGGGCTGCACTGCTTACAAGGACCTCAACTTGGATACACCTTAAGTATCCCAGGAAATATAAAAATGGTTCAAAAATTGTGGTACTTATGTTCGATGGAATATCCCTCAGCCATGAAATCAATGTCATAAGACCAGTAGCAGCAAAATGGGTGGATTCAGGTAAGATGATTCTAAGTGAAATAAGTCACACAGAAAAAGAAACTTATCATAAGATATCACTTATGAAGATTCTATAAACATGGCTACACTTGAACTGAGTTAGGAAAGAGAACAGTGTCTCATATTTAGAAAACACTCTTATGCCTGCTTAAGGGGGAAGGAGAGGTGGGGTGATGCATAAAACCAGAGTTTGATATAAGCAGAGGCACCGTTCCAAAAACCAACTATGGAATAGACAAGACCTACACATTCCTCAGTGAAAGGGACTCAAAACACCATATTTCCCGCAGAGGAATATATCTGACTAGTAAGAATCTTAAAACCTATGTATTGATAGGTCTCCGTAAGGGAACCAAGTGTGTCTAGACTGGCATAAACATGGCAGCGGGAATCAGCTCTAGCCCACTATAAAAAGGAATTTCAAAAACAAAACAAAAAAACTGGGAAATTCTTTCCAATTCCTTCAGGTTCTCTGATGAAACCTGGAAAGACCCTATCTACAACGACAGCTGGATGTGGCATAAGGAGGGACACTTGGGACTGAGAGGATTGGTGAGATTGGGTGAGCAAATGCAGACCCTTTAAAGCAATAATGCATGGCACCCATTCCATGGGTCCCAACTCTCCAGGTTGAAGGGAATATTACTACAGTTATAACATGTACGGGAAACCTAGAGAACGGACACAATGTGAATACGAAAGGTTTCTAAAACTCAACGAATAGTCCCTCCCCTGGTGCTCCGGTTTGACTTTCCATCTGCTTTACTATAAAGATCCCAACTTGGAGAGACAGCCCCTTTAACCTCCTGGTTCGCACAGGTTTCCAATTTGGCAGAGGATGAAAGGGAAGAGGGAGAACCAATGAGAGAGTAGCTGTTAGGCACTTAGACGGACACATATCACTGTAATTTCCCAGCAGGAAGAAGAATTAACCAAAGTCTCAGCCACCCACCGGGAAGCAGTATAGGTCCTGAACCAAAATTTTGGACTTGAGGTCAGCTCGTCAAAAACGAGTTGAAAAATGGAGCTCAGGGGCACAGCAATTCACAAACTGGCCGAGTAATAAAGGACAACTATCCTCCAAAAATATGTTGAGGAAAGGCAACGAGACGCACTTGAAAGCGAGGCAGAATAGCAGGAAACAGATTTCAAGAGGTACATTGGAATCGCCTTTAAAGCACAGGAAGAGGGGCACAACTTCGACAATGATTCACTTGGCCAAAAAGGGCGTAAGCGTTTTCTCCTGAATATATTCAGGAGAAAACGCATACGCCCTTTTTGGCCAAGCAAGCAAGCGGGCAATGCAAATCTGCACTACAAAGAAGTATCACTTCCCACCGCTCAAAAGGGACATCCACAAAATGTGTAAAAACCAGAAAGGCAAGACAGGCCCTGGAGAACAGGGAGCCTTGTTATGCTGATGGGCGGGATGTAAATTGCCAACTGCCTCTCTGGAGGAGTGCACTGTGTTCCCTAAAACAAGTAAACATCAGAGCTACAGAGCCAAGGGCACTTCCAGTCTAGGGAATATATCTTGGGAAAACTGAAAATCAATAAGACAGAGCCACCCCAAAATTTAGGGCTGCAGTGCTTACAAGGACCTCAACTTGGATACACCTTAAGTATCCCAGGAAATATAAAAATGGTTCAGGGCCTCCCTGGTGGTGCAGTGGTTGAGAGTCCGCCTGCCGATGCAGGGGATACGGGTTCGTGCCCCGGTCTGGGAGGATCCCATATGCCGCGGGGCGGCTGGACCCGTGAGCCATGGCCGCTGAGCCTGCGCATCCGGAGCCTGTGCTCCGCAACGGGAGAGGCCACAACAGTGAGAGGCCCGCGTACCGCAAAAAAAAAAAAAAAAAAAAAAAAAAAAAAAAATGGTTCAAAAAATTGTGGTACTTACGTATGATGGAATATCCCTCAGCCATGAAATCAATGTCATAAGACCAGTAGCAGCAAAATGGGTGGATTCAGGTACGATGATTCTAAGTGAAATAAGTCACACAGAAAAAGAAACTTATCATAAGATATCACTTATGAAGATCCTATAAACATGGCTACACTTGAACTGAGTTAGGAAAGAGAACAGTGTCTCATATTTAGAAAACACTCTTATGCCTGCTTAAGGGGGAAGGAGAGGTGGGGTGTTGCATAAAACCAGAGTTTGATATAAGCACAGGTACCGTTCGAAAAACCAACTATGGAATAGACAAGACCTACACCTTCCTCAGTGAAAGGGACTCAAAACCCCATATTTCCCGCAGAGGAATATATCTGACTAGTAAGAATCTTAAAACATATGTATTGATATGTCTACGTAAGGGAATCAAGTGTGTCTAGACTGACATAAACATGGCAGCGAGAATCAGCTCAAACGAACTATAGAAAGGAATTTCAAAAACAAAACAAAAAAACTGGGTAAATCTTTACAATTCCTTCAGGGTCTCTGATGAAACCTGGAATGACCCTATCTACAACGACAGCTGGATGTGGCATAAGGAGGGACACTTGGGACTGAGAGGATTGGTGAGATTGGGTGAGCAAATGCAGACCCTTTAAAGTACAAATGCCTGGCACCCATTCCATGGGTCCCAACTCTCCAGGTTGAAGGGAATATTACTACAGCTATAACATGTACGGGAAACCTAGAGAACGGACACACTGTGAATACGAAAGGTTTCTAAAACTCAACGAATAGTCCCTCTCCTGGTGCTCCGGTTTAACTTTACATCTGCTTTACTATCAACCTCCCAAATTGGAGAGACAGCCCCTTTAACCTCCTGGTTCGCACAGGTTGCCAATTTGGCAGAGGATGAAAGGGAAGAGGGAGAGCCTATGAGAGAGTAGCTGTTAGGCATTTGGACGGGCACATATCACTGTAATTTCCCGGCAGGAAGAAGAATTAACCAAAGTCTCAGCCACCCACCGGGAACCAGTATAGGTCCTGAACCAAAATTTTGGACTTGCGGTCAGCTCACCAAAAACGAGTTGAAAAATGGAGCTCAGGGGCACAGCAATTCACAAACTGGCCGAGTAATAAAGGACAACTATCGTCCAAAAATCTGTTGAGGAAAGGCAATGAGGCGGACTTGAAAGCGAGGCAGAATAGCAGGAAACAGATTTCAAGAGGTACGTTGGAATCGCCTTTAAAGCACAGGAAGAGGGGCACAACTTCGACAATGATGCCCTTGGCCAAAAAGGGCGTATGTGTTTTCTCCTGAATATATTCAGGAGAAAACGCATATGCCCTTTTTGGCCAAGCAAGCAAGCGGGCAATGCAAATCTGCACTACAAAGAAGTATCACTTCCCACCGGTCAAAAGGGACATCCACAAAATGTGTAAAAACCAGAAAGGCAAGACAGGCCCTGGAGAACAGGGAGCCTTGTTATGCTGATGGGCGGGATGTAAATTGCCAACTGCCTCTCTGGAGGAGTGCACTGTGTTCCCTAAAACAAGTAAACAACAGAGCTACAGAGCCAAGGGCACTTCCAGTCTAGGGAATATACCTTGGGAAAACTGAAAATCAATAAGACAGAGCCACCCCAAAATTTAGGGCTGCACTGCTTACAAGGACCTCAACTTGGGTACACCTTAAATATCCCAGGAAATATAAAAATGGTTCAAAAAATTGTGGTACTTACGAACGATGGAATATCCCTCAGCCATGAAATCAATGTCATAAGACCAGTAGCAGCAAAATTGGTGGATTCAGGTTCGGTGATTCTAAGTGAAATAAGTCACACAGAAAAAGAAACTTATCATAAGATATCACTTGTGAAGATCCTGTAAACATGGCTACACTTGAACTGAGTTAGGAAAGAGAACAGTGTCTCATATTTAGAAAACACTCTTATTCCTGCTTAAGGGGGAAGGAGAGATGGGGTGATGCATAAAACCAGAGTTTGATATAAGCACACGTACCGTTCCAAAAACCAACTATGGAATAGACAAGACCTACACCTTCCTCAGTGAAAGGGACTCAAAACCCCATATTTCCCGCAGAGGAATATATCTGACTAGTAAGAATCTTAAAACTTATGTATTGATATGTCTCCGTAAGGGAATCAAGTGTGTCTAGACTGGCATAAACATGGCAGCGAGAATCAGCTCAAACCCACTATAAAAAGGAATTTCAAAAACAAAACAAAAAAACTGGGAAAATCTTTACAATTCCTTCAGGGTCTCTAATGAAACCTGGAATGACCCTACCTACAACGACAGCTGGATGTGGCATAAGGAGGGACACGTGGGACTGAGACGATTGGTGAGATTGGGTGAGCAAATGCAGACCCTTTAAAGCACAAATGCTTGGCACCCATTCCATGATTCCCAACTCTCCAGGTTGAAGGGAATATTACTACAGCTATAACATGTACGGGAAACCTAGAGAACGGACACACTGTGAATTCGAAAGGTTTCTAAAACTCAACGAATAGTCCCTATCCTGTTGCTCCAGTTTGACTTTCCATCTTCTTTACTATCAACCTCCCAACTTGGACAGACAGCCCCTTTAACCTCCTCGTTCGCACAGGTTTCCAATTTGGCAGAGGATGAAAGGGAAGAGGGAGAACCAATGAGAGAGTAGCTGTTAGGCATTTGGACGGGCACATATCACTGTAATTTCCCGGCAGGAAGAAGAATTAACCAAAGTCTCAGCCACCCACCGGGAACCAGTATAGGTCCTGAACCAAAATTTTGGACTTGCGGTCCGCTCACCAAAAACGAGTTGAAAAATGGAGCTCAGGGGCACAGCAATTCACAAACTGGCCGCGTAATAAAGGACAACTATCGTCCAAAAATCTGTTGAGGGAAGGCAACGAGGCGGACTTGAAAGCGAGGCAGAATAGCAGGAAACAGATTTCAAGAGGTACGTTGGAATCGCCTTTAAAGCACAGGAAGAGGGGCACAACTTCGACAATGATGCACTTGGCCAAAAAGGGCTTATGCATTTTCTCCTGAATATATTTAGGAGAAAATGCATACGCCCTTTTTGGCCAAGCAAGCAAGCGGGCAATGCAAATCTGCACTACAAAGAAGTATCACTTCCCACCAGTCAAAAGGGACATCCACAAAATGTGTAAAAACCAGAAAGGCAAGACAGGCCCTGGCGAACAGGGAGCCTTGTTATGCTGATGGGCGGGATGTAAATTGCCAACTGCCTCTCTGGAGGAGTGCATTGTGTTCCCTAAAACAAGTAAAGAACAGAGCTACAGAGCCAAGGGCACTTCCAGTCTAGGGAATATACCTTGGGAAAACTGAAAATCAATAAGACAGAGCAACCCCAAAATTTAGGGCTGCACTGCTTACAAGGACCTCAACTTGGATACACCTTAAGTATCCCAGGAAATATAAAAATGGTTCAAAAATTGTGGTACTTACGTTCGATGGAATATCCCTCTGCCATGAAATCAATGTCATAAGACCAGTAGCAGCAAAATGGGTGGATTCAGGTAAGATGATTCTAAGTGAAATAAGTCACACAGAAAAAGAAACTTATCATAAGATATCACTTATGAAGATTCTATAAACATGGCTACACTTGAACTGAGTTAGGAAAGAGAACAGTGTCTCATATTTAGAAAACACTCTTATGCCTGCTTAAGGGGGAAGGAGAGGTGGGGTGATGCATAAAACCAGAGTTTGATATAAGCAGAGGCACCGTTCCAAAAACCAACTATGGAATAGACAAGACCTACACATTCCTCAGTGAAAGGGACTCAAAACACCATATTTCCCGCAGAGGAATATATCTGACTAGTAAGAATCTTAAAACCTATGTATTGATAGGTCTCCGTAAGGGAACCAAGTGTGTCTAGACTGGCATAAACATGGCAGCGGGAATCAGCTCTAGCCCACTATAAAAAGGAATTTCAAAAACAAAACAAAAAAACTGGGAAATTCTTTCCAATTCCTTCAGGTTCTCTGATGAAACCTGGAAAGACCCTATCTACAACGACAGCTGGATGTGGCATAAGGAGGGAAACTTGGGACTGAGAGGATTGGTGAGATTGGGTGAGCAAATGCAGACCCTTTAAAGCAATAATGCATGGCACCCATTCCATGGGTCCCCACTCTCCAGGTTGAAGGGAATATTACTACAGCTATAACATGTACGGGAAACCTAGAGAACAGACACAATGTGAATACGAAAGGTTTCTAAAACTCAACGAATAGTCCCTCTCCTGGTGCTCCGGTTTGACTTTCCATCTGCTTTACTATAAATCTCCCAACTTGGAGAGACAGCCCCTTTAACCTCCTGGTTCGCACAGGTTGCCAATTTGGCAGAGGATGAAAGGGAAGAGGGAGAACCAATGAGAGAGTAGCTGTTAGGCATTTGGACGGACACATATCACTGTAATTTCCCAGCAGGAAGAAGAATTAACCAAAGCCTCAGCCAACCACCGGGAACCAGTATAGGTCCTGAACCAAAATTTTGGACTTGAGTTAAGCTCACCAAAAACGAGTTGAAAAATGGAGCTCAGGGGCACAGCAATTCACAAACTGGCCGAGTAATAAAAGACAACTATCCTCCAAAAATATGTTGAGGAAAGGCAACGAGGCAGACTTGAAAGCTTGGCAGAATAGCAGGAAACAGATTTCAAGAGGTACATTGGAATCGCCTTTAAAGCACAGGAAGAGGGGCACAACTTCGACAATGATTCACTTGGCCAAAAAGGGCGTATGCGTTTTCTCCTGAATATATTCAGGAGAAAACGCATACGCCCTTTTTGGCCAAGCAATCAAGCGGGCAATGAAAATCTGCACTACAAAGAAGTATCACTTCCCACCGGTCAAAAGGGACATCCACAAAATGTGTAAAAACCAGAAAGGCAAGACAGGCCCTGGAGTACAGGGAGACTTGTTATGCTGATGGGCGGGATGTAAATTGCCAACTGCCTCTCTGGAGGTGTGCATTGTGTTCCCTAAAACAAGTAAAGAACAGAGCTACAGAGCCAAGGGCACTTTCAGTCTAGGGAATATACCTTGGGAAAACTGAAAATCAATAAGACAGAGCCACCCCAAAATTTAGGGCTGCACTGCTTACAAGGACCTCAACTTGGATACACCTTAAGTATCCCAGGAAATATAAAAATGGTTCAAAAAATTGTGGTACTTACGTACGATGGAATATCCCTCAGCCATGAAATCAATCTCATAAGACCAGTAGCAGCAAAATGGGTGGATTCAGGTACGATGATTCTAAGTGAAATAAGTCACACAGAAAAAGAAACTTATCATAAGATATCACTTATGAAGATCCTATAAACATGGCTACACTTGAACTGAGTTAGGAAAGAGAACAGTGTCTCATATTTAGAAAACACTCTTATGCCTGCTTAAGGGGGAAGGAGAGGTGGGGTGATGCATAAAACCAGAGTTTGATATAAGAACAGGTACCGTTCCAAAAACCAACTGTGGAATAGACAAGACCTACACTTTCCTCAGTGAAAGGGACTCAAAACCCCATATTTCCCGCAGAGGAATATATCTGACTAGTAAGAATCTTAAAACCTATGTATTGATATGTCTCCGTAAGGGAATCAAGTGTGTCTAGACTGGCATAAACATGGCAGCGAGAATCAGCTCAAACCCACTATAAAAAGGAATTTCAAAAACAAAACAAAAAAACGGGGAAATTCTTTACAATTCCTTCAGGGTCTCTGATGAAACCTGGAATGACCGTATCTACAATGACAGCTGGATGTGGCATAAGGCTGGACACTTGTGACTGAGAGAATTGGTGAGATTGGGTGAGCAAATGCAGACCCTTCAAAGCAATAATGCATGGCACCCATTCCAAGGGTCCCAACTCTCCAGGTTGAAGGGAATATTACTACAGCTATAACATTTGCGGGAAACCTAGAGAACGGACACACTGTGAATACGAAAGGTTTCTAAAACTCAACGAATAGTCCCTCTCCTGGTGCTCCGGTTTAACTTTACATCGGCTTTACTATCAACCTCCCAAATTGGAGAGACAGCCCCTTTAACCTCCTGGTTCGCACAGGTTGCCAATTTGGCAGAGGATGAAAGGGAAGAGGGAGAACCAATGAGAAAGTAGCTGTTAGGCATTTCGACGGGCACATATCACTGTAACTTCCCGGCAGGAAGAAGAATTAACCAAAGTCTCAGACACCCACCGGGAACCAGTATAGGTCCTGAACCAAAATTTTGCACTTGCGGTCAGCTCACAAAAAACGAGATGAAAAATGGAGCTCAGGGGCACAGCAATTCACAAACTGGCCAAGTAATAAAGGACAACTATCGTCCAAAAATCTGTTGAGGAAAGGCAACGAGGCGGACTTGAAAGCGAGGCAGAATAGCAGGAAACAGATTTCAAGAGGTACATTGGAATCGCCTTTAAAGCACAGGAAGAGGGGCACAACTTCGACAATGATGCACTTGGCCAAAAAGGGCGTATGCGTTTTCTCCTGAATATATTCAGGAGAAAACGCATACGCCCTTTTTGGCCAAGCAAGCAAGCGGGCATTGCAAATCTGCACTACAAAGAAGTATCACTTCCCACCGGTCAAAAGGGACATCCACAAAATGTGTAAAAACCAGAAAGGCAAGACAGGCCGTGGAGAACAGGGAGCCTTGTTATGCTGATGGGCGGGATGTAAATTGCCAACTGCCTCTCTGGAGGAGTGCATTGTGTTCCCTAAAACAAGTAAACAACAGAGCTACAGAGCCAAGGGCACTTCCAGTCTAGGGAATATACCTTGGGAAAACTGAAAATCAATAAGACAGAGCCACCCCAAAATTTAGGGCTGCACTGCTTACAAGGACCTCAACTTGGGTACACCTTAAATATCCCAGGAAATATTAAAATGGTTCAAAAAATTGTATTACTTACGTACGATGGAATATCCCTCAGCCATGAAATCAATGTCATAAGACCAGTAGCAGCAAAATGGGTGGATTCAGGTACGATGATTCTAAGTGAAATAAGTCACACAGAAAAAGAAACTTATCATAAGATATCACTTATGAAGATGCTGTAAACATGGCTACACTTGAACTGAGTTAGGAAAGAGAACAGTGTCTCACATTTAGAAAAAACTCTTATGCCTGCTTAAGGGGTAAGGGGAGGTGGGGTGATGCATAAAACCAGAGTTTGATATAAGCACACGTACCGTTCCAAAAACAAACTATGGTATAGACAAGACCTACACCTTACTCAGTGAATGGGACTCAAAACACCATATTTCCCGCAGAGGAATATATCTGACTAGGAAGAATCTTAAAACCTATGTATTGATATGTCTCCGTAAGGGAATCAAGTGTGTCTAGACTGGCATAAACATGGCAGCGAGAATCAGCTCAAACCCACTATAAAAAGGAATTTCAAAAACAAAACAAAAAAACGGGGAAATTCTTTACAATTCCTTCAGGGTCTCTGATGAAATCTGGAATGACCCTATCTACAACGACAGCTGGATGTGGCATAAGGAGGGACACTTGGGACTGAGACGATTGGTGAGATTCGGTGAGCAAATGCAGCCCCTTTAAAGCACAAATGCTTGGCACCCATTCCATGAGTCCCAACTCTCCAGGTTGAAGGGAATATTACTACAGCTATAACATGTACGGGAAACCTAGAGAACGGACACTCTTTGAATACGAAAGGTTTCTAAAACTCAACGAATAGTCCCTATCCTGGTGTTCCGGTTTGACTTTCCATCTGCTTTACTATCAACTTCCCAACTTGGAGAGACAGCCCCTTTAACCTCCTGGTTCGCACAGATTTCCAATTTGGCAGAGGATGAAAGGGAAGAGGGAGAACCAATGAGAGAGTAGCTGTTAGGCATTTGGACGGGCACATATCACTGTAATTTCCCGGCAGGAAGAAGAATTAACCAAAGTCTCAGCCACCCACCGGGAACCAGTATAGGTCCTGAACCAAAATTTTGGACTTGCCGTCAGCTCACCAAAAACGAGTTGAAAAATGGAGCTCAGGGGCACAGCAATTCACAAACTGGCCGAGTAATAAAGGACAACTATCGTCCAAAAATCTGTTGAGGGAAGGCAACGAGGCGGACTTGAAAGCGAGGCAGAATACCAGGAAACAGATTTCAAGAGGTACGTTGGAATCGCCTTTAAAGCACAGGAAGAGGGGCACAACTTCGACAATGATGCACTTGCCCAAAAAGGGCCTATGCGTTTTCTCCTGAATATATTCAGGAGAAAACGCATACGACTTTTTTGGCCATGCAAGCAACCGCGCAATGCAAATCTGCACTACAAAGATGTATCACTTCCCACCGGTCAAAAGGGACATCCACAAAATGTGTAAAAACCAGAAAGGCAAGACAGGCCCTGGAGAACAGGGAGCCTTGTTATGCTGATGGGCCGGATGTAAATTGCCAACTGCCTCTCTGGAGGAGTGCATTGTGTTCCCTAAAACAAGTAAACAATAGAGCTACAGAACCAAGGGCACTTCCAGTCTAGGGAATATACCTTGGGAAAACTGAAAATCAATAAGACAGAGCCACCCCAAAATTTAGGGCTGCACTGCTTACAAGGACCTCGCTTGGATACACCTTAAGTATCCCAGGAAATTTAAAAATGGTTCAAAAAATTGTGGTACTTACGTACGATGGAATATCCCTCAGCCATGAAATCAATGTCATAAGACCAGTAGCAGCAAAATGGGTGGATTCAGGTACGATGATTCTAAGTGAAATAAGTCACACAGAAAAAGAAACTTATCATAAGATATCACTTATGAAGATCCTATAAACATGGCTACACTTGAACTGAGTTAGGAAAGAGAACAGTGTCTCATATTTAGAAAACACTCTTATGCCTGCTTAAGGTGGAAGGAGAGGTGGGGTGATGCATAAAACCAGAGTTTGATATAAGCACAGGTACCGTTCCAAAAACCAAGTATGGAATAGACAAGACCTACACCTACCTCAGTGAAATTGACTCAAAACACCATATTTCCTGCAGAGGAATATATCTGACTAGTAAGAATCTTAAAACCTATGTATTGATATGTCTCCGTAAGGGAATCAAGTGTGTCTAGACTGGCATAAACATGGCAGCGAGAATCAGCTCAAACCCACTATAAAAAGGAATTTCAAAAACAAAACAAAAAAACTAGGAAATTCTTTACAATTCCTTCAGGGTCTCTGATGAAACCTGGAATGACCCTATATACAACGACAGCTGGATGTGTCATAAGGAGGGACACTTGGGACTGAGACGATTGTTGAGATTGGGTGATCAAATGCAGCCCCTTTAAAGCACAAATGCTTGGCACCCATTCCATGAGCCCCAACTCTCCAGGTTGAAGGGAATATTACTACAGCTATAACATGTACGGGAAACCTAGAGAACGGACACACTGTGAATTCGAAAGGTTTCTAAAACTCAACGAATAGTCCCTCTCCTGGTGCTCCGGTTTGACTTTACATCTGCTTTACTATCAACCTCCCAAATTGGAGAGACAGCCCCTTCAACCTCCTGGTTCGCACAGGTTGCCAATTTGGCAGAGGATGAAAGGGAAGAGGGAGAACCAATGAGAGAGTAGCTGTTAGGCATTTTGACGGGAACATATCACTGTAACTTCCCGGCAGGAAGAAGAATTAACCAAAGTCTCAGCCACCCACCGGGAACCAGTATAGGTCCTGAACCAAAATTTTGGACTTGCGGTCAGCTCACCAAAAACGAGTTGAAAAATGGAGCTCAGGGGCACAGCAATTCACAAACTGGCCGAGTAATAAAGGACAAGTATCGTCCAAAAATCTGTTGAGGGAAGGCAACGAGGCGGACTTGAAAGCGAGGCAGAATAGCAGGAACCAGATTTCAAGAGGTACGTTTGAATTGCCTTTAAAGCACAGGAAGAGGGGCACAACTTCGACAATGATGCACTTGGCCAAAAAGGGCGTATGCGTTTTCTCCTGAATATATTCAGGAGAAAACGCATACGCCCTTTATGGCCAAGCAAGCAAGCGGGCAATGCAAATCTGCACTACAAAGAAGTATCACTTCCCACCGGTCAAAAGGGACATCCACAAAATGTGTAAAAACCAGAAAGGAAAGACAGGCCCTGGAGAACAGGGAGCCTTGTTATGCTGATGGGCGGGATGTAAATTGCCAACTGCCTCTCTGGAGGAGTGCATTGTGTTCCCTAAAACAAGTAAAGAACAGAGCTACAGAGCCAAGGGCACTTCCAGTCTAGGGAATATACCTTGGGAAAACTGAAAATCAATAAGACAGAGCCACCCCAAAATTTAGGGCTGCACTGCTTACAAGGACCTCAACTTGGGTACACCTTAAATATCCCAGGAAATATAAAAATGGTTCCAAAAATTGTGGTACTTACGTACGATGGAATATCCCTCAGCCATAAAATCAATGTCATAACACCAGTAGCAGCAAAATGGGTGGATTCAGGTTCGGTGATTCTAAGTGAAATATGTCACACAGAAAAAGAAACTTATCATAAGATATCACTTATGAAGATCCTGTAAACATGGCTACACTTGAACTGAGTTAGGAAAGAGAACAGTGTCTCACATTTAGAAAACACTCTTATGCCTGCTTAAGGGGAAGGAGAGGTGGGGTGATGCATAAAACCAGAGTTTGATATAAGCACACGTACCGTTCCAAAAACCAACTATGGAATAGACAAGACCTACACCTACCTCAGTGAAAGGGACTCAAAACACCATATTTCCTGCAGAGGAATATATCTGACTAGTAAGAATCTTAAAACCTATGTATTGATATGTCTCTGTAAGGGAATCAAGTGTGTCTAGACTGGCATAAACATGGCAGCGAGAATCAGCTCAAACCCACTATAAAAAGGAATTTCAAAAACAAAACAAAAAAACTGGGAAATTCTTTACAATTCCTTCATGGTCTCTGATGAAAGCTGGAATGACCCTATCTATAACGACAGCTGGATGTGGCATAAGGAGGGACACTTGGGACTGAGACGATTGGTGAGATTGGGTGAGCAAATGCAGCCCCTTTAAAGCACAAATGCTTGGCACCCATTCCATGAGTCCCAACTCTCCAGGTTGAAGGGAATATTACTACAGCTATAACATGTACGGGAAACCTAGAGAACGGACACACTGTGAATACGAAAGGTTTCTAAAACTCAACGAATAGTCCCTATCCTGGTGCTCCGATTTGACTTTCCATCTGCTTTACTATCAACCTCCCAACTTGGAGAGACAGCCCCTTTAACCTCCTGGTTCGCACAGGTTTCCAATTTGGCAGAGGATGAAAGGGAAGAGGGAGAACCAATGAGAGAGTAGCTGTTAGGCATTTGGACGGGCACATATCACTGTAATTTCCCGGCAGGAAGAAGAAGTAACCAAAGTCTCAGCCACCCACCGGGAACCAGTATAAGTCCTAAACCAAAATTTTGGACTTGGGGTCAGCTCACCAAAAACGAGTTGAAAAATGGAGCTCAGGGGCACAGCAATTCACAAACTGGCCGAGTAATAAAGGACCACTATCATGCAAAAATCTGTTGAGGGAAGGCAACGAGGCGGACTTGAAAGTGAGGCAGAATAGCAGGAAACAGATTTCAAGAGGTACGTTGGAATCGCCTTTAAAGCACAGGAAGAGGGACACAACTTCGACAATGATGCACTTGGCCAAAAAGGGCGTATGCATTTTCTCCTGAATATATTCAGGAGAAAACGCATACGCCCTTTTTGGCCAAGCAAGCATGCGGGCAATGCAAATCTGCACTACAAAGAAGTATCACTTCCCACCGGTCAAAAAGGACATCCACAAAATGTGTAAAAACCAGAAAGGCAAGACAGGCCCTGGAGAACAGGGAGCCTTGTTATGCTGATGGGCGGGATGTAAATTGCCAACTGCCTCTCTGGAGGAGTGCATTGTTTTCCCTAAAACAAGTAAACAACATAGCTACAGAGCCAAGGGCACTTCCAGTCTAGGGAATATACCTTGGGAAAACTGAAAATCAATAATACAGAGCCACCCCAATATTTAGGGCTGCACTGCTTACAAGGACCTCAACTTTGGTACACCTTAAATATCCCAGGAAATATAAAAATGGGTCAAAAAATTGTGGTACTTACGTACGATGGAATATCCCTCAGCCATAAAATCAATGTCATAAGACCAGTAGCAGCAAAATGGGTGGATTCAGGTAAGATGATTCTAAGTGAAATAAGTCACACAGAAAATGTTACTTATCATAAGATATCACTTATGAAGATCCTGTAAACATGGCTACACTTGAACTGAGTTAGGAAAGAGAACAGTGTCTCACATTTAGAAAACACTCTTATGCCTGCTTAAGGGGAAGGAGAGGTGGGGTGATGCATAAAACCAGAGTTTGATATAAGCACACGTACCGTTCCAAAAACCAACTATGGAATAGACAAGACCTACACCTACCTCAGTGAAAGGGACTCAAAACACCATATTTCCTGCAGAGGAATATATCTGACTAGTAAGAATCTTAAAACCTATGTATTGATATGTCTCCGTAAGAGAATCAAGTGTGTCTAGACTGGCATAAACATGGCAGCGAGAATCAGCTCAAACCCACTATAAAAAGGAATTTCAAAAACAAAACAAAAAAACTGGGAAATTCTTTACAATTCCTTCAGGATCTCTGATGAAACCTGGAATGACCCTATCTACAACGACAGCTGGATGTGGCATAAGGAGGGACACTTGGGACTGAGACGATTGGTGAGATTGGGTGAGCAAATGCAGCCCCTTTAAAGCACAAATGCTTGGCACCCATTCCCTGAGTCCCAACTCTCCAGGTTGAAGGGAATATTACTAGAGCTATAACATGTACGGGAAACCTAGAGAACGGACACACTGTGAATACGAAAGGTTTCTAAAACTCAACGAATAGTCCCTATCCTCGTGCTCCGATTTGACTTTCCATCTGCTTTACTATCAACCTCCCAACTTGGAGAGACAGCCCCTTTAACCTCCTGGTTCGCACAGGTTTCCAATTTGGCAGAGGATGAAAGGGAAGAGGGAGAACCAATGAGAGAGTAGCTGTTAGGCATTTGGACGGGCACATATCACTGTAATTTCCCGGCAGGAAGAAGAATTAACCAAAGTCTCAGCCACCCCCCGGGAACCAGTATAGGTCCTGAACCAAAATTTTGGACTTGCGGTCAGCTCACCAAAAACGAGTTGAAAAATGGAGCTCAGGGGCACAGCAATTCACAAACTGGCCAAGTAATAAAGGACAACTATCGTCCAAAAATCTGTTGAGGAAAGGCAACGAGGCGGACTTGAAAGCGAGGCTGAATAGCAGGAAACAGATTTCAAGAGGTACCTTGGAATCGCCTTTAAAGCACAGGAAGAGGGGCACAACTTCGACAATGATGCACTTGGCCAAAAAGGGCGTATGCGTTTTCTCCTGAATATATTCAGGAGAAAACGCATACGCCCTTTTTGGCCAAGCAAGCAAGCGGGCAATGCAAATCTGCACTACAAAGAAGTATCATTTCCCACCGGTCAAAAGGGACATCCACAAAATGTGTAAAAACCAGAAAGGCAAGACAGGCCTTGGAGAACAGGGAGCCTTGTTATGCTGATGCGCGGGATGTAAATTGCCAACTGCCTCTCTGAAGGAGTACATTGTGTTCCCTAAAACAAGTAAACAACAGAGCTACAGAGCCAAGGGCACTTCCAGTCTAGGGAATATACCTTGGGAAAACTGAAAATCAATAAGACAGAGCCACCCCAAAATTTAGGGCTGCACTGCTTACAAGGACCTCAACTTGGGTACACCTTAAATATCCCAGGAAATATTAAAATGGTTCAAAAATTTGTGGTACTTACGTACGATGGAATATCCCTCAGCCGTGAAATCAATGTCATAAGACCAGTAGCAGCAAAATGGGTGGATTCAGGTACGATGATTCTAAGTGAAATAAGTCACACAGAAAAAGAAACTTATCATAAGATATCACTTATGAAGATCCTGTAAACATGGCTACACTTGAACTGAGTTAGGAAAGAGAACAGTGTCTCACATTTATAAAAAACTCTTATGCCTGCTTAAGGGGTAAGGGGAGGTGGGGTGATGCATAAAACCAGAGTTTGATATAAGCACACGTACCGTTCCAAAAACAAACTATGGTATAGACAAGACCTACACCTTTCTCAGTGAAAGGGACTCAAAACACCATATTTCCCGCAGAGGAATATATCTGACTAGGAAGAATCTTAAAACCTATGTATTGATATGTCTCCGTAAGGGAATCAAGTGTGTCTAGACTGGCATAAACATGGCAGCGAGAATCAGCTCAAACCCACTATAAAAAGGAATTTCAAAAACAAAACAAAAAAACTAGGAAATTCTTTACAATTCCTTCAGGGTCTCTGATGAAACCTGGAATGACCCTATCTACAACGACAGCTGGATGTGTCATAAGGAGGGACACTTGGGACTGAGACGATTGTTGAGATTGGGTGAGCAAATGCAGCCCCTTTAAAGCACAAATGCTTGGCACCCATTCCATGAGCCCCAACTCTCCAGGTTGAAGGGAATATTACTACAGCTATAACATGTACGGGAAACCTAGAGAACGGACACACTGTGAATTCGAAAGGTTTCTAAAACTCAACGAATAGTCCCTCTCCTGGTGCTCCGGTTTGACTTTACATCTGCTTTACTATCAACCTCCCAAATTGGAGAGACAGCCCCTTCAACCTCCTGGTTCGCACAGGTTGCCAATTTGGCAGAGGATGAAAGGGAAGAGGGAGAACCAATGAGAGAGTAGCTGTTAGGCATTTTGACGGGAACATATCACTGTAACTTCCCGGCAGGAAGAAGAATTAACCAAAGTCTCAGCCACCCACCGGGAACCAGTATAGGTCCTGAACCAAAATTTTGGACTTGCGGTCAGCTCACCAAAAACGAGTTGAAAAATGGAGCTCAGGGGCACAGCAATTCACAAACTGGCCGAGTAATAAAGGACAAGTATCGTCCAAAAATCTGTTGAGGGAAGGCAACGAGGCGGACTTGAAAGCGAGGCAGAATAGCAGGAACCAGATTTCAAGAGGTACGTTTGAATTGCCTTTAAAGCACAGGAAGAGGGGCACAACTTCGACAATGATGCACTTGGCCAAAAAGGGCGTATGCGTTTTCTCCTGAATATATTCAGGAGAAAACGCATACGCCCTTTATGGCCAAGCAAGCAAGCGGGCAATGCAAATCTGCACTACAAAGAAGTATCACTTCCCACCGGTCAAAAGGGACATCCACAAAATGTGTAAAAACCAGAAAGGAAAGACAGGCCCTGGAGAACAGGGAGCCTTGTTATGCTGATGGGCGGGATGTAAATTGCCAACTGCCTCTCTGGAGGAGTGCATTGTGTTCCCTAAAACAAGTAAAGAACAGAGCTACAGAGCCAAGGGCACTTCCAGTCTAGGGAATATACCTTGGGAAAACTGAAAATCAATAAGACAGAGCCACCCCAAAATTTAGGGCTGCACTGCTTACAAGGACCTCAACTTGGGTACACCTTAAATATCCCAGGAAATATAAAAATGGTTCCAAAAATTGTGGTACTTACGTACGATGGAATATCCCTCAGCCATAAAATCAATGTCATAACACCAGTAGCAGCAAAATGGGTGGATTCAGGTTCGGTGATTCTAAGTGAAATATGTCACACAGAAAAAGAAACTTATCATAAGATATCACTTATGAAGATCCTGTAAACATGGCTACACTTGAACTGAGTTAGGAAAGAGAACAGTGTCTCACATTTAGAAAACACTCTTATGCCTGCTTAAGGGGAAGGAGAGGTGGGGTGATGCATAAAACCAGAGTTTGATATAAGCACACGTACCGTTCCAAAAACCAACTATGGAATAGACAAGACCTACACCTACCTCAGTGAAAGGGACTCAAAACACCATATTTCCTGCAGAGGAATATATCTGACTAGTAAGAATCTTAAAACCTATGTATTGATATGTCTCTGTAAGGGAATCAAGTGTGTCTAGACTGGCATAAACATGGCAGCGAGAATCAGCTCAAACCCACTATAAAAAGGAATTTCAAAAACAAAACAAAAAAACTGGGAAATTCTTTACAATTCCTTCAGGGTCTCTGATGAAAGCTGGAATGACCCTATCTATAACGACAGCTGGATGTGGCATAAGGAGGGACACTTGGGACTGAGACGATTGGTGAGATTGGGTGAGCAAATGCAGCCCCTTTAAAGCACAAATGCTTGGCACCCATTCCATGAGTCCCAACTCTCCAGGTTGAAGGGAATATTACTACAGCTATAACATGTACGGGAAACCTAGAGAACGGACACACTGTGAATACGAAAGGTTTCTAAAACTCAACGAATAGTCCCTATCCTGGTGCTCCGATTTGACTTTCCATCTGCTTTACTATCAACCTCCCAACTTGGAGAGACAGCCCCTTTAACCTCCTGGTTCGCACAGGTTTCCAATTTGGCAGAGGATGAAAGGGAAGAGGGAGAACCAATGAGAGAGTAGCTGTTAGGCATTTGGACGGGCACATATCACTGTAATTTCCCGGCAGGAAGAAGAAGTAACCAAAGTCTCAGCCACCCACCGGGAACCAGTATAAGTCCTAAACCAAAATTTTGGACTTGGGGTCAGCTCACCAAAAACGAGTTGAAAAATGGAGCTCAGGGGCACAGCAATTCACAAACTGGCCGAGTAATAAAGGACCACTATCATGCAAAAATCTGTTGAGGGAAGGCAACGAGGCGGACTTGAAAGTGAGGCAGAATAGCAGGAAACAGATTTCAAGAGGTACGTTGGAATCGCCTTTAAAGCACAGGAAGAGGGACACAACTTCGACAATGATGCACTTGGCCAAAAAGGGCGTATGCATTTTCTCCTGAATATATTCAGGAGAAAACGCATACGCCCTTTTTGGCCAAGCAAGCATGCGGGCAATGCAAATCTGCACTACAAAGAAGTATCACTTCCCACCGGTCAAAAAGGACATCCACAAAATGTGTAAAAACCAGAAAGGCAAGACAGGCCCTGGAGAACAGGGAGCCTTGTTATGCTGATGGGCGGGATGTAAATTGCCAACTGCCTCTCTGGAGGAGTGCATTGTTTTCCCTAAAACAAGTAAACAACATAGCTACAGAGCCAAGGGCACTTCCAGTCTAGGGAATATACCTTGGGAAAACTGAAAATCAATAATACAGAGCCACCCCAATATTTAGGGCTGCACTGCTTACAAGGACCTCAACTTTGGTACACCTTAAATATCCCAGGAAATATAAAAATGGGTCAAAAAATTGTGGTACTTACGTACGATGGAATATCCCTCAGCCATAAAATCAATGTCATAAGACCAGTAGCAGCAAAATGGGTGGATTCAGGTAAGATGATTCTAAGTGAAATAAGTCACACAGAAAATGTTACTTATCATAAGATATCACTTATGAAGATCCTGTAAACATGGCTACACTTGAACTGAGTTAGGAAAGAGAACAGTGTCTCACATTTAGAAAACACTCTTATGCCTGCTTAAGGGGAAGGAGAGGTGGGGTGATGCATAAAACCAGAGTTTGATATAAGCACACGTACCGTTCCAAAAACCAACTATGGAATAGACAAGACCTACACCTACCTCAGTGAAAGGGACTCAAAACACCATATTTCCTGCAGAGGAATATATCTGACTAGTAAGAATCTTAAAACCTATGTATTGATATGTCTCCGTAAGGGAATCAAGTGTGTCTAGACTGGCATAAACATGGCAGCGAGAATCAGCTCAAACCCACTATAAAAAGGAATTTCAAAAACAAAACAAAAAAACTGGGAAATTCTTTACAATTCCTTCAGGATCTCTGATGAAACCTGGAATGACCCTATCTACAACGACAGCTGGATGTGGCATAAGGAGGGACACTTGGGACTGAGACGATTGGTGAGATTGGGTGAGCAAATGCAGCCCCTTTAAAGCACAAATGCTTGGCACCCATTCCCTGAGTCCCAACTCTCCAGGTTGAAGGGAATATTACTAGAGCTATAACATGTACGGGAAACCTAGAGAACGGACACACTGTGAATACGAAAGGTTTCTAAAACTCAACGAATAGTCCCTATCCTCGTGCTCCGATTTGACTTTCCATCTGCTTTACTATCAACCTCCCAACTTGGAGAGACAGCCCCTTTAACCTCCTGGTTCGCACAGGTTTCCAATTTGGCAGAGGATGAAAGGGAAGAGGGAGAACCAATGAGAGAGTAGCTGTTAGGCATTTGGACGGGCACATATCACTGTAATTTCCCGGCAGGAAGAAGAATTAACCAAAGTCTCAGCCACCCCCCGGGAACCAGTATAGGTCCTGAACCAAAATTTTGGACTTGCGGTCAGCTCACCGAAAACGAGTTGAAAAATGGAGCTCAGGGGCACAGCAATTCACAAACTGGCCAAGTAATAAAGGACAACTATCGTCCAAAAATCTGTTGAGGAAAGGCAACGAGGCGGACTTGAAAGCGAGGCTGAATAGCAGGAAACAGATTTCAAGAGGTACCTTGGAATCGCCTTTAAAGCACAGGAAGAGGGGCACAACTTCGACAATGATGCACTTGGCCAAAAAGGGCGTATGCGTTTTCTCCTGAATATATTCAGGAGAAAACGCATACGCCCTTTTTGGCCAAGCAAGCAAGCGGGCAATGCAAATCTGCACTACAAAGAAGTATCATTTCCCACCGGTCAAAAGGGACATCCACAAAATGTGTAAAAACCAGAAAGGCAAGACAGGCCTTGGAGAACAGGGAGCCTTGTTATGCTGATGCGCGGGATGTAAATTGCCAACTGCCTCTCTGGAGGAGTACATTGTGTTCCCTAAAACAAGTAAACAACAGAGCTACAGAGCCAAGGGCACTTCCAGTCTAGGGAATATACCTTGGGAAAACTGAAAATCAATAAGACAGAGCCACCCCAAAATTTAGGGCTGCACTGCTTACAAGGACCTCAACTTGGGTACACCTTAAATATCCCAGGAAATATTAAAATGGTTCAAAAATTTGTGGTACTTACGTACGATGGAATATCCCTCAGCCGTGAAATCAATGTCATAAGACCAGTAGCAGCAAAATGGGTGGATTCAGGTACGATGATTCTAAGTGAAATAAGTCACACAGAAAAAGAAACTTATCATAAGATATCACTTATGAAGATCCTGTAAACATGGCTACACTTGAACTGAGTTAGGAAAGAGAACAGTGTCTCACATTTATAAAAAACTCTTATGCCTGCTTAAGGGGTAAGGGGAGGTGGGGTGATGCATAAAACCAGAGTTTGATATAAGCACACGTACTGTTCCAAAAACAAACTATGGTATAGACAAGACCTACACCTTTCTCAGTGAAAGGGACTCAAAACACCATATTTCCCGCAGAGGAATATATCTGACTAGGAAGAATCTTAAAACCTATGTATTGATATGTCTCCGTAAGGGAATCAAGTGTGTCTAGACTGGCATAAACATGGCAGCGAGAATCAGCTCAAACCCACTATAAAAAGGAATTTCAAAAACAAAACAAAAAAAAAAGGGAAATTCTTTACAATTCCTTCAGGGTCTCTGATGAAACCTGGAATGACCCTATCTACAACGACAGCTGGATGTGTCATAAGGAGGGACACTTGGGACTGAGACGATTGGTGAGATTGGGTGAGCAAATGCAGCCCCTTTAAAGCACAAATGCTTGGCACCCATTCCATGAGTCCCAACTCTCCAGGTTGAAGGGAATATTAATACAGCTATAACATGTACGGGAAACCTAGAGAACGGACACTCTTTGAATACGAAAGGTTTCTAAAACTCAAGAATAGTCCCTATCCTGGTGTTCCGGTTTGACATTCCATCTGCTTTACTATCAACTTCCCAACTTGGAGAGACAGCCCCTTTAACCTCCTGGTTCGCACAGGTTTCCAATTTGGCAGAGGATGAAAGGGAAGAGGGAGAACCAATGAGAGAGTAGCTGTTAGGCATTTGGACGGGCACATTTCACTGTAATTTCCCGGCAGGAAGAAGAATTAACCAAAGTCTCAGCCACCCACCGGGAACCAGTATAGGTCCTGAACCAAAATTTTGGACTTGCGGTCAGCTCACCAAAAACGAGTTGAAAAATGGAGCTCAGGGGCACAGCAATTCACAAACTGGCCGAGTAATAAAGGACAACTATCGTCCAAATATCTGTTGACGGAAGGTAACGAGGCGGACTTGAAAGCGAGGCAGAATAGCAGGAAACAGATTTCAAGAGGTACGTTGGAATCGCCTTTAAAGCACAGGAAGAGGGGCACAACTTCGACAATGATGCACTTGGCCAAAAAGGGCATATGCGTTTTCTCCTGAATATATGCAGGAGAAAACGCATACGCCCTTTTTGGCCAAGCAAGCAAGCGGGCAATGCAAATCTGCACTACAAAGATGTATCACTTCCCACCGGTCAAAAGGGACATCCACAAAATGTGTAAAAACCAGAAAGGCAAGACAGGCCCTGGAGTACAGGGAGCCTTGTTATGCTGATGGGCGGGATGTAAATTGCCAACTGCCTCTCTGGAGGAGTGCATTGTGTTCCCTAAAACAAGTAAACAACAGAGCTACAGAGCAAAGGGCACTTCCAGTCTAGGGAATATACCTTGGGAAAACTGAAAATCAATAAGACAGAGCCACCCCAAAATTTAGGGCTGCACTGCTTACAAGGACCTCGCTTGGATACACCTTAAGTATCCCAGGAAATATAAAAATGGTTCAAAAAATTGTGGTACTTACGTACGATGGAATATCCCTCAGCCATGAAATCAATGTCATAAGACCAGTAGCAGCAAAATGGGTGGATTCAGGTACGATGAGTCTAAGTGAAATAAGTAACACAGAAAAAGAAACTTATCATAAGATATCACTTATGAAGATCCTATAAACATGGCTACACTTGAACTGAGTTAGGAAAGAGAACAGTGTCTCATATTTAGAAAACACTCTTATGCCTGCTTAAGGGGGAAGGAGAGATGGGGTGATGCATAAAACAAGAGTTTGATATAAGCACAGGTACTGTTCCAAAAACCAACTATGGAATAGACTAGACCTACACCTACCTCAGTGAAAGGGACTCAAAACACCATATTTCCTGCAGAGGAATATATCTGAGTAGTAAGAATATTAAAACCTATGTATTGATATGTCTCCGTAAGGGAATCAAGTGTGTCTAGACTGGCATAAACATGGCAGCGAGAATCAGCTGAAACCCACTATAAAAAGGAATTTCAAAAACAAAACAAAAAAACTGGGAAATTCTTTACAATTCCTTCAGGGTCTCTGATGAAACCTGGAATGACCCTATATACAACGACAGCTGGATGTGTCATAAGGAGGGACACTTGGGACTGAGACGATTGGTGAGATTGGGTGAGCAAATGCAGCCCCTTTAAAGCACAAATGCTTGGCACCCATTCCATGAGTCCCAACTCTCCAGTTTGAAGGGAATATTACTACAGCTATAACATGTATGGGAAACCTAGAGAACGGACACACTGTGAATACGAAAGGTTTCTAAAACTCAACGAATAGTCCCTATCCTGGTGTTCCGGTTTGACTTTCCATCTGCTTTACTATCAACTTCCCAACTTGGAGAGACAGCCCCTTTAACCTCCTGGTTCGCACAGGTTGCCAATTTGGCAGAGGATGAAAGGGAAGAGGGAGAACCAATGAGAGAGTAGCTGTTAGGCATTTGGACGGGCACATATCACTGTAATTTCCCAGCAGGAAGAAGAATTAACCAAAGTCTCAGCCACCCACCGGGAACCAGTATAGGTCCTGAACCAAAATTTTGGACTTGCGGTCAGCTCACCAAAAACGAGTTGAAAAATGGAGCTCAGGGGCACAGCAATTCACAAACTGGCCGAGTAATAAAGGACAACTATCGTCCAAAAATCTGTTGAGGGAAGGCAACGAGGCGGACTTGAAAGCGAGGCAGAATAGCAGGAAACAGATTTCAAGAGGTACGTTGGAATCGCCTTTAAAGCACAGGAAGAGGGGCACAACTTCGACAATGATGCACTTGGCCAAAAAGGGCGTATGCGTTTTCTCCTGAATATATTCAGGTGAAAACGCATACGCCCTTTTTCGCCAAGCAAGCAAGCGGGCAATGCAAATCTGCACTACAAAGATGTATCACTTCCCACCGGTCAAAAGGGACATCCACAAAATGTGTAAAAACCAGAAAGGCAAGACAGGCCCTGGAGAACAGGGAGCCTTGTTATGCTGATGGGCGGGATGTAAATTGCCAACTGCCTCTCTGGAGGAGTGCATTGTGTTCCCTAAACCAAGTAAACAACAGAGCTACAGAGCCAAGGGCACTTCCAGTCTAGGGAATATACCTTGGGAAAACTGAAAATCAATAAGACAGAGCCACCCCAAAATTTAGGGCTGCACTGCTTACAAGGACCTCGCTTGGATACACCTTAAGTATCCCAGGAAATATAAAAATGGTTCAAAAAATTGTGGTACTTACCTACGATGGAATATCCCTCAGCCATGAAATCAATGTCATAAGACCAGTAGCAGCAAAATGGGTGGATTCAGGTACGATGTTTCTAAGTGAAATAAGTCACACAGAAAAAGAATCTTATCATAAGATATCACTTATGAAGATCCTGTAAACATGGCTACACTTGAACTGAGTTAGGAAAGAGAACAGTGTCTCACATTTAGAAAACACTCTTATGCCTGCTTAAGGGGGAAGGAGAGGTGGGGTGATGCATAAAACCAGAGTTTGATATAAGCACAGGTACTATTCCAAAAACCAACTATGGAATAGACAAGACCTACACCTTCCTCAGGGAAAGGGACTCAAAACCCCATATTTCCCGCAGAGGAATATATCTGACTAGTAAGAATCTTAAAACCTATGTATTGATATGTCTCCATAAGGGAATCAAGTGTGTCTAGACTGGCATAAACATGGCAGGGAGAATCAGCTCAAACCCACTATAAAAAGGAATTTCAAAAACAAAACAAAAAAACGGGGAAATTCTTTACAATTCCTTCAGGGTCTCTGATGAAACCTGGAATGACCTTATGTACAACGACAGCTGGATGAGGCATAAGGAGGGACACTTGGGACTGAGACGATTGGTGAGATTGGGTGAGCAAATGCAGACCCTTTAAAGCACAAATGCCTGGCACCCATTCCATGGGTCCCAACTCTCCAGGTTTAAGGGGATATTACTACAGATATAACATGTACGGGAAACCTAGAGAACGGACACACTGTGAATACGAAAGGTTTCTAAAACTCAACGAATAGTCCCTCTCCTGGTGCTCCGGTTTGACTTTCCATCTGCTTTACTATCAACCTCCCAACTTGGAGAGACAGCCCCTTTAACCTCCTGGTTCGCACAGATTGCCAATTTGGCAGATGATGAAAGGGAAGAGGGAGAACCAATGAGAGCGTAGCTGTTAGGCATTTGGACGGGCACATATCACTGTAATTTCCCGGCAGGAAGAAGAATTAACCAAAGTCTCAGCCACCCACCGGGAACCAGTATAGGTCCAGAACTAAAATTTTGGACTTGCGGTCAGCTCAAAAAAACGAGATGAAAAATGGAGCTCAGGGGCACAGCAATTCACAAACTGGCCGAGTAATAAAGGACCACTATCGTCCAAAAATCTGTTGAGGGAAAGCAACGAGGCGGACTTGAAAGCGAGGCAGCATAGCAGGAAACAGATTTCAAGAGGTACGTTGGAATCACATTTAAAGCACAGGAAGAGGGGCACAACTTTGACAATGATGCACTTGGCCAAAAAGGGCGTATGTGTTTTCTCCAGAATATATTCAGGAGAAAACGCATACGCCCTTTTTGGCCAAGCAAGCAAGCGGGCATTGCAAATCTGCACTACAAAGAAGTATCACTTCCCACCAGTCAAAAGGGACATCCACAAAATGTGTAAAAACCAGAAAGGCAAGACAGGCCCTGGAGAACAGGGAGCCTTGTTATGCTGATGGGTGGGATGTAAATTGCCAACTGCCTCTGTGGAGGAGTACATTGTGTTCCCTAAAACAAGTAAAGAACAGAGCTACAGAGCCAAGGGCACTTCCAGTCTAGGGAATATACATTGGGAAAACTGAAAATCAATAAGACAGAGCCACCCCAAAATTTAGGGCTGCACTGCTTACAAGGACCTCAACTTGGGTACACCTTAAATATCCCAGGAAATATAAAATGGTTCAAAAAATTTTGGTATTTACGTACGATGGAATATCCCTCAGCCATGAAATCAATGTCATAACACCAGTAGCAGCAAAATGGGTGGATTCAGGTACGATGATTCTAAGTGAAATAAGTCACACAGAAAAAAAAACTTATCATAAGATATCACTTATGAAGATCCTGTAAACATGGCTACACTTACTCAGTTAGGAAAGAGAACAGTGTCTCACATTTAGAAAACACTCTTATGCCTGCTTAAAGGGGAAGGAGAGGTGGGGTGATGCATAAAACCAGAGTTTGATATAAGCACAGGTACCGTTCCGAAAACCAACTATGGAATTGACAAGACCTACACCTTCCTCAGTGAAAGGGACTCAAAACCCCATATTTCCCGCAGAGGAATATATCTGACTAGTAAGAATCTTAAACCTATGTATTGATATGTCTCCATACGGGAATCAAGTGTGTCTAGACTTGCATAAACATGGCAGCGAGATTCAGCTCAAACCCACTATAAAAAGGAATTTCAAAAACAAAACAAAAAACTGGGAAATTCTTTACAATTCCTTCAGGGTCTCTGATGAAACCTGGAATGACCCTATCTACAATGACAGCTGGATGTGGCATAAGGCTGGACACTTGGGACTGAGATGATTGGTGAGATTGGGTGAGCAAATGCAGACCCTTTAAAGCACTAATGCATGGCACCCATTCCATGGGTCCCAACTCTCCAGGTTGAAGGGAATATTACTACAGCTATAACATGTACAGGAATCCTAGAGAACGGACACACTGTGAATACAAAAGTTTTCTAAAACTCAACGAATAGTCCCTCTCCTGGTGCTCCAGTTTGACTTTCCATCTGCTTTACTATCAACCTCCCAACTTGCAGAGACAGCCCCTTTAACCTCCTGGTTCGCACAGGTTGCAATTTGGCAGAGGATGAAAGGGAAGAGGGAGAACCAATGAGAGAGCAGCTGTTAGGCATTTGGACGGGCACATATCACTCTAACTTCGTAGCAGGAAGAAGAATTAACCAAAGTCTCAGCCCCCCACCGAGAACCAGCATAGGTCCTGAACCAAAATTTTGGACTTGCGGTCAGCTCACAAAAAACGAGTTGAAAAATGGAGCTCAAGGCCACAGCAATTTAAAAACTGGCAGAGTAATAAAGGACAACTATCTTCCGAAAATCTGTTAAGGGAAGGCAATGAGGCAGACTTGAAAGCGAGGCAGAATAGCAGGAAACAGATTTCAAGAGGTACCTTGGAATCGCCTTTAAAGCACAGGAAGAGGGGCACAACTTCGACAATGATGCACTTGGCCAAAAAGGGCGTATGCGTTTTCTCCTGAATATATTCAGGAGAAAACGCATACGCCCTTTTTGGCCAAGCAAGCAAGCGGGCAACGCTAATCTGCACTACAAAGAAGTATCACTTCCCACCGGTCAAAAGGGACATCCACAAAATGTGTAAAAACCAGAAAGGTAAGACAGGCCCTGGAGAACAGGGAGCCTTGTTATGCTGATGGGCGGGATGTACATTGCCAACTGCCTCTCTGGAGGAGTGCATTGTGTTCCCTAAAACAAGTAAAAAACAGAGCTACAGAGCCAAGGGCACTTCCAGTCTAGGGAATATACCTTGGGAAAACTGAAAATCAATAAGACAGAGCCACCCCAAAATTTAGGGCTGCACTGCTTACAAGGACCTCAACTTGGGTACACCTTAAATATCCCAGGAAATATAAAAATGGTTCAAAAAATTGTGGTACTTACGTACGATGGAATATCCCTCAGCCATGAAATCAATGTCATAAGACCAGTAGCAGCAAAATGGGTGGATTCAGGTACGATGATTTTAAGTGAAATAAGTCACACAGAAAAAGAAACTTATCATAAGATATCACTTATGAAGATCCTGCAAACATAGCTACACTTGAACTGAGTTAGGAAAGAGAACAGTGTCTCACATTTAGAAAACACTCTTATGCCTGCTTAAGGGGGAAGGAGAGGTGGGGTGACGCATAAAACCAGAGTTTGATATAAGCACAGGTACCGTTCCAAAAACCAACTATGGAATAGACAAGACCTACACCTACCTCAGTGAAAGGGACTCTAAACCCCATATTTCCCGCAGAGGAATATATCTGACTAGTAAGAATCTTAAAACATATGTATTGATATGTCTCCGTAAGGGAATCAAGTGTGTCTAGACTGGCATAAACATGGCAGCGAGAATCAGCTCAAACCCACTATAAAAAGGAATTTCAAAAACAAAACAAAAAAACTGGGAAATTCTTTACAATTCCTTCGGGTCTCTGATGAAACCTGGAATGACCCTATCTACAACGACAGCTGGATGTGGCATAAGGCTGGACACTTGGGACTGAGAAGATTGGTGAGATTGGGTGAGCAAATGCAGACCCTTTAAAGCACAAATGCCTGGCACCCATTCCATGGGTCCCAACTCTCCAGGTTGAAGGAAATATTACTACAGCTATAACATGTACGGGAAACCTAGAGAACGGACCCACTGTGAATACGAAAGGTTTCTAAAACTCAACGAATAATCCCACTCCTGGTGCTCCGGTTGGATTTTCCATCTGCTTTACTATCAACCTCCCAACGTGGAGAGACAGCCCCTTTAACCTCCTGGTTCGCACAGGTTGCCAATTTGGCAGAGGATGAAAGGGAAGAGGGAGAACCAATGAGAGAGTAGCTGTTATGCATTTGGACGGGCACATATCACTGTAATTTCCCGGCAGGAAGAAGAATTAACCAAAGTCTCAGCCACCCACCGGGAACCAGTATAGGTCCTGAACCAAAATTTTGGACTTGCGGTCAGCTCACCAAAAAAGAGTTGAAAAATTGAGCTCAGGGGCAGAGCAATTCACATACTGGCCGAGTAATAAAGGACAACTATCGTCCAAAAATCTGTTGAGGGAAGGCAACGAGGCGGACTTGAAAGCGAGGCAGAATAGCAGGAAACAGATTTCAAGAGGTAAGTTGGAATCGCCTTTAAAGCACAGGAAGAGGGGCACAACTTCGACAGTGATGCACTTGGCCAAAAAGGGCGTATGCGTTTTCTCCTGAATATATTCAGGAGAAAATGCATACGCCCTTTTTGGCCAAGCAAGCAAGCGGGCAATGCAAATCTGCACTACAAAGAAGTATCACTTCCCACCGGTCAAAAGGGACATCCACAAAATGTGTAAAAACCAGAAAGGCAAGACAGGCCCTGGAGAACAGGGAGCCTTGTTATGCTGATGGGCGGAATGTAAATTGCCAACTGCCTCTCTGGAGGAGTGCATTGTGTTCCCTAAAACAAGTAAAGAACAGAGCTACAGAGCCAAGGGCACTTCCAGTCTAGGGAATATACCTTGGGAAAACTGAAAATCAATAAGACAGAGCCACCCCAAAATTTAGGTCTGCACTGCTTACAAGGACCTCAACTTGGGTACACCTTAAATATCCCAGGAAATATAAAAATGGTTCAAAAAATTGTGGTACTTACGTACGATGGAATATCCCTCAGACATGAAATCAATGTCATAAGACCAGTAGCAGCAAAATGGGTGGATTCAGGTACGATGATTCTAAGTGAAATAAGTCTCACAGAAAAAGAAACTTATCAAAAGATATCACTTATTATGATCCTATAAACATGGCTACACTTGAACTGAGTTAGGAAAGAGAACAGTGTCTCATATTTAGAAAACACTCTTATGCCTGCTTAAGGGGGAATGAGAGGTGGGGTGATGCATAAAACCAGAGTTTGATATAAGCAGAGGTACCGTTCCAAAAACCAACTATGGAATAGACAAGACCTACACCTTCCTCAGTGAAAGGGACTCAAAACACCATATTTCCCGCAGAGGAATATATCTGACTAGTAAGAATCTTAAAACCTATGTATTGATATGTCTCCGTAAGGGAATCAAGTGTGTCTAGACTGGCATAAACATGGCAGCGAGAATCATTTCAAACCCACTATAAAAAGGAATTTCAAAAACAAAACAAAAAAACTGGTAAATTCTTTACAATTCCTTCAGGGTCTCTGATGAAACCTGGAATGACCCTATCTACAACGACAGCTGGATATGGCATAAGGAGGGACACTTGGGACTGAGACGATTGGTGAGACTGGGTGAGCAAATGCAGACCCTTTAAAGCACAAATGCTTGGCACCCATTCCATGAGTCCCAACTCTCCAGGTTGAAGGGAATATTACTACAGCTATAACATGTACGGGAAACCTAGAGAACAGACACACTGTGAATACGAAAGGATTCTAAAACTCAACGAATAGTCCCTCTCCTGGTGCTCCGGTTTGACTTTTCATCTGCTTTACTATCAACCTCCCAACTTGGAGAGACAGCCCCTTTAACCTCCTGGTACACACAGGTTGCCAATTTGGCAGAGGATGAAAGGGAAGAGGGAGAACCAATGAGAGAGTAGCTGTTAGGCATTTGGACGGGCACATATCACTGTAATTTCCCGGCAGGAAGAAGAAGTAACCAAAGTCTCAGCCACCCACCGGGAACCAGTATAAGTCCTAAACCAAAATTTTGGACTTGCGGTCAGCTCACCAAAAACGAGTTGAAAAATGGAGCTCAGGGGCACAGCAATTCACAAACTGGCCGAGTAATAAAGGACAACTATCATGCAAAAATCTGTTGAGGGAAGGCAACAAGGCGGACTTGAAAGTGAGGCAGAATAGCAGGAAACAGATTTCAAGAGGTACGTTGGAATCGCCTTTAAAGCACAGGAAGAGGGGCACAACTTCGACAATGATGCACTTGGCCAAAAAGGGCGTATGGGTTTTCTCCTGAATATATTCAGGAGAAAACGCATACGCCCTTTTTGGCCAAGCAAGCATGCGGGCAATGCAAATCTGCACTACAAAGAAGTATCACTTCCAACCGGTCAAAAAGGACATCCACAAAATGTGTAAAAACCAGAAAGGCAAGACAGGCCCTGGAGAACAGGGAGCCTTGTTATGCTGATGGGCGGCATCTAAATTGCCAACTCCCTCTCTGGAGGAGTGCATTGTTTTCCCTAAAACAAGTAAACAACATAGCTATAGAGCCAAGGGCACTTCCAGTCTAGGGAATATACCTTGGGAAAACTGAAAATCAATAATACAGAGCCACCCCAATATTTAGGGCTGCACTGCTTACAAGGACCTCAACTTTGGTACACCTTAAATATCCCAGGAAATATAAAAATGGGTCAAAAAATTGTGGTACTTACGTACGATGGAATATCCCTCAGCCATAAAATCAATGTCATAAGACCAGTAGCAGCAAAATGGGTGGATTCAGGTAAGATGATTCTAAGTGAAATAAGTCACACAGAAAAAGATACTTATCATAAGATATCACTTATGAAGATCCTGTAAACATGGCTACACTTGAACTGAGTTAGGAAAGAGAACAGTGTCTCACATTTAGAAAACACTCTTATGCCTGCTTAAGGGGAAGGAGAGGTGGGGTGATGCATAAAAACAGAGTTTGATATAAGCACACGTACCGTTCCAAAAACCAACTATGGCATAGACAAGACCTACACCTACCTCAGTGAAAGGGACTCAAAACACCATATTTCCTGCAGAGGAATATATCTGACTAGTAAGAATCTTAAAACCTATGTATTGATATGTCTCCGTAAGGGAATCAAGTGTGTCTAGACTGGCATAAACATGGCAGCGAGAATCAGCTCAAACCCACTATAAAAAGGAATTTCAAAAACAAAACAAAAGAACTGGGAAATTCTTTACAATTCCTTCAGGGTCTCTGATGAAACCTGGAATGACCCTATCTACAACGACAGCTGGATGTGGCATAAGCAGGGACACTTGGGACTGAGACGATTGGTGAGATTGGGTGAGCAAATGCAGACCCTTTAAAGCATAAATGCTTGGCACCCATTCCATGAGTCCCAACTCTCCATGTTGAAGGGAATATTACTACAGCTATAACATGTACGGGAAACCTAGAGAACGGACACACTGTGAATACGAAAGGTTTCTAAAACTCAACGAATAGTCCCTATCCTGGTGCTCCGATTTGACTTTCCATCTGCTTTACTATCAACCTCCCAACTTGGAGAGACAGCCCCTTTAACCTCCTGGTTCGCACAGGTTTCCAATTTGGCAGAGGATGAAAGGGAAGAGGGAGAACCAATGAGAGAGTAGCTGTTAGGCATTTGGACGGGCACATATCACTGTAATTTCCCGGCAGGAAGAAGAATTAACCAAAGTCTCAGCCACCCCTCGGGAACCAGTATAGGTCCTGAACCAAAATTTTGGACTTGCGGTCAGCTCACCAAAAACGAGTTGAAAAATGGAGCTCAGGGGCACAGCAATTCACAAACTGGCCAAGTAATAAAGGACAACTATCGTCCAAAAATCTGTTGAGGAAAGGCAATGAGGCGGACTTGAAAGCGAGGCTGAATAGCAGGAAACAGATTTCAAGAGGTACGTTGGAATCGCCTTTAAAGCACAGGAAGAGGGGCACAACTTCGACAATGATGCACTTGGCCAAAAAGGGCGTATGCGTTTTCTCCTGAATATATTCAGGAGAAAACGCATACGCCCTTTTTGGCCAAGCAAGCAAGCGGGCAATGCAAATCTGCACTACAAAGAAGTATCATTTCCCACCGGTCAAAAGGGACATCCACAAAATGTGTAAAAACCTGAAAGGCAAGACAGGCCCTGGAGAACAGGGAGCCTTGTTATGCTGATGCGCGGGATGTAAATTGCCAACTGCCTCTCTGGAGGAGTGCATTGTGTTCCCTAAACCAAGTAAACAACAGAGCTACAGAGCCAAGGGCACTTCCAGTCTAGGGAATATACCTTGGGAAAACTGAAAATCAATAAGACAGAGCCACCCCAAAATTTAGGGCTGCACTGCTTACAAGGACCTCAACTTGGGTACACCTTAAATATCCCAGGAAATATTAAAATGGTTCAAAAATTTGTGGTACTTACGTACGATGGAATATCCCTCAGCCGTGAAATCAATGTCATAAGACCAGTAGCAGCAAAATGGGTGGATTCAGGTACGATGATTCTAAGTGAAATAAGTCACACAGAAAAAGAAACTTATCATAAGATATCACTTATGAAGATCCTGTAAACATGGCTACACTTGAAATGAGTTAGGAAAGAGAACAGTGTCTCACATTTATAAAAAAATCTTATGCCTGCTTAAGGGTTAAGGGGAGGTGGGGTGATGCATAAAACCAGAGTTTGATATAAGCACACGTACCGTTCCAAAAACAAACTATGGTATAGACAAGACCTACACCTTTCTCAGTGAAAGGGACTCAAAACACCATATTTCCCGCAGAGGAATATATCTGACTAGGAAGAATCTTAAAACCTATGTATTGATATGTCTCCGTAAGGGAATCAAGTGTGTCTAGACTGGCATAAACATGGCAGCGAGAATCATTTCAAACCCACTATAAAAAGGAATTTCAAAAACAAAACAAAAAAACTGGTAAATTCTTTACAATTCCTTCAGGGTCTCTGATGAAACCTGGAATGACCCTACCTACAACGACAGCTGGATGTGGCATAAGGAGGGACACGTGGGACTGAGAGGATTGGTGAGATTGGGTGAGCAAATGCAGACCCTTTAAAGCACAAATGCTTGGCACCCATTCCATGATTCCCAACTCTCCAGGTTGAAGGGAATATTACTACAGCTATAACATGTACGGGAAACCTAGAGAACGGACACACTGTGAATTCGAAAGGTTTCTAAAACTCAACGAATAGTCCCTATCCTGTTGCTCCAGTTTGACTTTCCATCTTCTTTACTATCAACCTCCCAACTTTGACAGACAGCCCCTTTAACCTCCTCGTTCGCACAGGTTTCCAATTTGGCAGAGGATGAAAGGGAAGAGGGAGAACCAATGAGAGAGTAGCTGTTAGGCATTTGGACGGGCACATATCACTGTAATTTCCGGGCAAGAAGAAGAATTAACCAAAGTCTCAGCCACCCACCGGGAACCAGTATAGGTACTGAACCAAAATTTTGGACTTGCGGTCAGCTCACCAAAAACGAGTTGAAAAATGGAGCTCAGGGGCACAGCAATTCACAAACTGGCCGCGTAATAAAGGACAACTATCGTCCAAAAATCTGTTGAGGGAAGGCAACGAGGCGGACTTGAAAGCGAGGCAGAATAGCAGGAAACAGATTTCAAGAGGTACGTTGGAATCGCCTTTAAAGCACAGGAAGAGGGGCACAACTTCGACAATGATGCACTTGGCCAAAAAGGGCTTATGCATTTTCTCCTGAATATATTTAGGAGAAAATGCATACGCCCTTTTTGGCCAAGCAAGCAAGCGGGCAATGCAAATCTGCACTACAAAGAAGTATCACTTCCCACTGGTCAAAAGGGACATCCACAAAATGTGTAAAAACCAGAAAGGCAAGACAGGCCCTGGCGAACAGGGAGCCTTGTTATGCTGATGGGCGGGATGTAAATTGCCAACTGCCTCTCTGGAGGAGTGCATTGTGTTCCCTAAAACAAGTAAAGAACAGAGCTACAGAGCCAAGGGCACTTCCAGTCTAGGGAATATACCTTGGGAAAACTGAAAATCAATAAGACAGAGCAACCCCAAAATTTAGGGCTGCACTGCTTACAAGGACCTCAACTTGGATACACCTTAAGTATCCCAGGAAATATAAAAATGGTTCAAAAATTGTGGTACTTACGTTCGATGGAATATCCCTCAGCCATGAAATCAATGTCATAAGACCAGTAGCAGCAAAATGGGTGGATTCAGGTAAGATGATTCTAAGTGAAATAAGTCACACAGAAAAAGAAACTTATCATAAGATATCACTTATGAAGATTCTATAAACATGGCTACACTTGAACTGAGTTAGGAAAGAGAACAGTGTCTCATATTTAGAAAACACTCTTATGCCTGCTTAAGGGGGAAGGAGAGGTGGGGTGATGCATAAAACCAGAGTTTGATATAAGCAGAGGCACCGTTCCAAAAACCAACTATGGAATAGACAAGACCTACACATTCCTCAGTGAAAGGGACTCAAAACCCCATATTTCCCGCAGAGGAATATATCTGACTAGTAAGAATCTTAAAACCTATGTATTGATAGGTCTCCGTAAGGGAACCAAGTGTGTCTAGACTGGCATAAACATGGCAGCGGGAATCAGCTCTAGCCCACTGTAAAAAGGAATTTCAAAAACAAAACAAAAAAACTGGGAAATTCTTTCCAATTCCTTCAGGTTCTCTGATGAAACCTGGAAAGACCCTATCTACAACGACAGCTGGATGTGGCATAAGGAGGGACACTTGGGACTGAGAGGATTGGTGAGATTGGGTGAGCAAATGCAGACCCTTTAAAGCAATAATGCATGGCACCCATTCCATGGGTCCCAACTCTCCAGGTTGAAGGGAATATTACTACAGTTATAACATGTACGGGAAACCTAGAGAACGGACACAATGTGAATACGAAAGGTTTCTAAAACTCAACGAATAGTCCCTCTCCTGGTGCTCCGGTTTGACTTTCCATCTGCTTTACTATAAAGATCCCAACTTGGAGAGACAGCCCCTTTAACCTCCTGGTTCGCACAGGTTGCCAATTTGGCAGAGGATGAAAGGGAAGAGGGAGAACCAATGAGAGAGTAGCTGTTAGGCACTTAGACGGACACATATCACTGTAATTTCCCAGCAGGAAGAAGAATTAACCAAAGTCTCAGCCACCCACCGGGAAGCAGTATAGGTCCTGAACCAAAATTTTGGACTTGAGGTCAGCTCGTCAAAAACGAGTTGAAAAATGGAGCTCAGGGGCACAGCAATTCACAAACTGGCCGAGTAATAAAGGACAACTATCCTCCAAAAATATGTTGAGGAAAGGCAACGAGACGCACTTGAAAGCGAGGCAGAATAGCAGGAAACAGATTTCAAGAGGTACATTGGAATCGCCTTTAAAGCACAGGAAGAGGGGCACAACTTCGACAATGATTCACTTGGCCAAAAAGGGCGTAAGCGTTTTCTCCTGAATATATTCAGGAGAAAACGCATACGCCCTTTTTGGCCAAGCAAGCAAGCGGGCAATGCAAATCTGCACTACAAAGAAGTATCACTTCCCACCGCTCAAAAGGGACATCCACAAAATGTGTAAAAACCAGAAAGGCAAGACAGGCCCTGGAGAACAGGGAGCCTTGTTATGCTGATGGGCGGGATGTAAATTGCCAACTGCCTCTCTGGAGGAGTGCACTGTGTTCCCTAAAACAAGTAAACATCAGAGCTACAGAGCCAAGGGCACATCCAGTCTAGGGAATATATCTTGGGAAAACTGAAAATCAATAAGACAGAGCCACCCCAAAATTTAGGGCTGCAGTGCTTACAAGGACATCAACTTGGATACACCTTAAGTATCCCAGGAAATATAAAAATGGTTCAGGGCCTCCCTGGTGGTGCAGTGGTTGAGAGTCCGCCTGCCGATGCAGGGGATACGGGTTCGTGCCCCGGTCTGGGAGGATCCCATATGCCGCGGGGCGGCTGGACCCGTGAGCCATGGCCGCTGAGCCTGCGCATCCGGAGCCTGTGCTCCGCAACGGGAGAGGCCACAACAGTGAGAGGCCCGCGTACCGCAAAAAAAAAAAAAAAAAAATGGTTCAAAAAATTGTGGTACTTACGTACGATGGAATATCCCTCAGCCATGAAATCAATGTCATAAGACCAGTAGCAGCAAAATGGGTGGATTCAGGTACGATGATTCTAAGTGAAATAAGTCACACAGAAAAAGAAACTTATCATAAGATATCACTTATGAAGATCCTATAAACATGGCTACACTTGAACTGAGTTAGGAAAGAGAACAGTGTCTCATATTTAGAAAACACTCTTATGCCTGCTTAAGGGGGAAGGAGAGGTGGGGTGTTGCATAAAACCAGAGTTTGATATAAGCACAGGTACCGTTCCAAAAACCAACTATGGAATAGCAAGACCTACACCTTCCTCAGTGAAAGGGACTCAAAACCCCATATTTCCCGCAGAGGAATATATCTGACTAGTAAGAATCTTAAAACATATGTATTGATATGTCTACGTAAGGGAATCAAGTGTGTCTAGACTGACATAAACATGGCAGCGACAATCAGCTCAAACGAACTATAGAAAGGAATTTCAAAAACAAAACAAAAAAACTGGGTAAATCTTTACAATTCCTTCAGGGTCTCTGATGAAACCTGGAATGACCCTATCTACAACGACAGCTGGATGTGGCATAAGGAGGGACACTTGGGACTGAGAGGATTGGTGAGATTGGGTGAGCAAATGCAGACCCTTTAAAGTACAAATGCCTGGCACCCATTCCATGGGTCCCAACTCTCCAGGTTGAAGGGAATATTACTACAGCTATAACATGTACGGGAAACCTAGAGAACGGACACACTGTGAATACGAAAGGTTTCTAAAACTCAACGAATAGTCCCTCTCCTGGTGCTCCGGTTTAACTTTACATCTGCTTTACTATCAACCTCCCAAATTGGAGAGACAGCCCCTTTAACCTCCTGGTTCGCACAGGTTGCCAATTTGGCAGAGGATGAAAGGGAAGAGGGAGAGCCTATGAGAGAGTAGCTGTTAGGCATTTGGACGGGCACATATCACTGTAATTTCCCGGCAGGAAGAAGAATTAACCAAAGTCTCAGCCACCCACCGGGAACCAGTATAGGTCCTGAACCAAAATTTTGGACTTGCGGTCAGCTCACCAAAAACGAGTTGAAAAATGGAGCTCAGGGGCACAGCAATTCACAAACTGGCCGAGTAATAAAGGACAACTATCGTCCAAAAATCTGTTGAGGAAAGGCAATGAGGCAGACTTGAAAGCGAGGCAGAATAGCAGGAAACAGATTTCAAGAGGTACGTTGGAATCGCCTTTAAAGCACAGGAAGAGGGGCACAACTTCGACAATGATGCCCTTGGCCAAAAAGGGCGTATGTGTTTTCTCCTGAATATATTCAGGAGAAAACGCATATGCCCTTTTTGGCCAAGCAAGCAAGCGGGCAATGCAAATCTGCACTACAAAGAAGTATCACTTCCCACCGGTCAAAAGGGACATCCACAAAATGTGTAAAAACCAGAAAGGCAAGACAGGCCCTGGAGAACAGGGAGCCTTGTTATGCTGATGGGCGGGATGTAAATTGCCAACTGCCTCTCTGGAGGAGTGCACTGTGTTCCCTAAAACAAGTAAACAACAGAGCTACAGAGCCAAGGGCACTTCCAGTCTAGGGAATATACCTTGGGAAAACTGAAAATCAATAAGACAGAGCCACCCCAAAATTTAGGGCTGCACTGCTTACAAGGACCTCAACTTGGGTACACCTTAAATATCCCAGGAAATATAAAAATGGTTCAAAAAATTGTGGTACTTACGAACGATGGAATATCCCTCAGCCATGAAATCAATGTCATAAGACCAGTAGCAGCAAAATTGGTGGATTCAGGTTCGGTGATTCTAAGTGAAATAAGTCACACAGAAAAAGAAACTTATCATAAGATATCACTTGTGAAGATCCTTTAAACATGGCTACACTTGAACTGAGTTAGGAAAGAGAACAGTGTCTCATATTTAGAAAACACTCTTATTCCTGCTTAAGGGGGAAGGAGAGATGGGGTGATGCATAAAACCAGAGTTTGATATAAGCACACGTACCGTTCCAAAAACCAACTATGGAATAGACAAGACCTACACCTTCCTCAGTGAAAGGGACTCAAAACCCCATATTTCCCGCAGAGGAATATATCTGACTAGTAAGAATCTTAAAACTTATGTATTGATATGTCTCCGTAAGGGAATCAAGTGTGTCTAGACTGGCATAAACATGGCAGCGAGAATCAGCTCAAACCCACTATAAAAAGGAATTTCAAAAACAAAACAAAAAAACTGGGAAAATCTTTACAATTCCTTCAGGGTCTCTGATGAAACCTGGAATGACCCTACCTACAACGACAGCTGGATGTGGCATAAGGAGGGACACGTGGGACTGAGAGGATTGGTGAGATTGGGTGAGCAAATGCAGACCCTTTAAAGCACAAATGCTTGGCACCCATTCCATGATTCCCAACTCTCCAGGTTGAAGGGAATATTACTACAGCTATAACATGTACGGGAAACCTAGAGAACGGACACACTGTGAATTCGAAAGGTTTCTAAAACTCAACGAATAGTCCCTATCCTGTTGCTCCAGTTTGACTTTCCATCTTCTTTACTATCAACCTCCCAACTTGGACAGACAGCCCCTTTAACCTCCTCGTTCGCACAGGTTTCCAATTTGGCAGAGGATGAAAGGGAAGAGGGAGAACCAATGAGAGAGTAGCTGTTAGGCATTTGGACGGGCACATATCACTGTAATTTCCCGGCAGGAAGAAGAATTAACCAAAGTCTCAGCCACCCACCGGGAACCAGTATAGGTCCTGAACCAAAATTTTGGACTTGCGGTCCGCTCACCAAAAACGAGTTGAAAAATGGAGCTCAGGGGCACAGCAATTCAGAAACTGGCCGAGTAATAAAGGACAACTATCGTCCAAAAATCTGTTGAGGGAAGGCAACGAGGCGGACTTGAAAGCGAGGCAGAATAGCAGGAAACAGATTTCAAGAGGTACGTTGGAATCGCCTTTAAAGCACAGGAAGAGGGGCACAACTTCGACAATGATGCACTTGGCCAAAAAGGGCTTATGCATTTTCTCCTGAATATATTTAGGAGAAAATGCATACGCCCTTTTTGGCCAAGCAAGCAAGCGGGCAATGCAAATCTGCACTACAAAGAAGTATCACTTCCCACTGGTCAAAAGGGACATCCACAAAATGTGTAAAAACCAGAAAGGCAAGACAGGCCCTGGCGAACAGGGAGCCTTGTTATGCTGATGGGCGGGATGTAAATTGCCAACTGCCTCTCTGGAGGAGTTCATTGTGTTCCCTAAAACAAGTAAAGAACAGAGCTACAGAGCCAAGGGCACTTCCAGTCTAGGGAATATACCTTGGGAAAACTGAAAATCAATAAGACAGAGCAACCCCAAAATTTAGGGCTGCACTGCTTACAAGGACCTCAACTTGGATACACCTTAAGTATCCCAGGAAATATAAAAATGGTTCAAAAATTGTGGTACTTATGTTCGATGGAATATCCCTCAGCCATGAAATCAATGTCATAAGACCAGTAGCAGCAAAATGGGTGGATTCAGGTAAGATGATTCTAAGTGAAATAAGTCACACAGAAAAAGAAACTTATCATAAGATATCACTTATGAAGATTCTATAAACATGGCTACACTTGAACTGAGTTAGGAAAGAGAACAGTGTCTCATATTTAGAAAACACTCTTATGCCTGCTTAAGGGGGAAGGAGAGGTGGGGTGATGCATAAAACCAGAGTTTGATATAAGCAGAGGCACCGTTCCAAAAACCAACTATGGAATAGACAAGACCTACACATTCCTCAGTGAAAGGGACTCAAAACACCATATTTCCCGCAGAGGAATATATCTGACTAGTAAGAATCTTAAAACCTATGTATTGATAGGTCTCCGTAAGGGAACCAAGTGTGTCTAGACTGGCATAAACATGGCAGCGGGAATCAGCTCTAGCCCACTATAAAAAGGAATTTCAAAAACAAAACAAAAAAACTGGGAAATTCTTTCCAATTCCTTCAGGTTCTCTGATGAAACCTGGAAAGACCATATCTACAACGACAGCTGGATGTGGCATAAGGAGGGACACTTGGGACTGAGAGGATTGGTGAGATTGGGTGAGCAAATGCAGACCCTTTAAAGCAATAATGCATGGCACCCATTCCATGGGTCCCAACTCTCCAGGTTGAAGGGAATATTACTACAGTTATAACATGTACGGGAAACCTAGAGAACGGACACAATGTGAATACGAAAGGTTTCTAAAACTCAACGAATAGTCCCTCCCCTGGTGCTCCGGTTTGACTTTCCATCTGCTTTACTATAAAGATCCCAACTTGGAGAGACAGCCCCTTTAACCTCCTGGTTCGCACAGGTTTCCAATTTGGCAGAGGATGAAAGGGAAGAGGGAGAACCAATGAGAGAGTAGCTGTTAGGCACTTAGACGGACACATATCACTGTAATTTCCCAGCAGGAAGAAGAATTAACCAAAGTCTCAGCCACCCACCGGGAACCAGTATAGGTCCTGAACCAAAATTTTGGACTTGAGGTCAGCTCGTCAAAAACGAGTTGAAAAATGGAGCTCAGGGGCACAGCAATTCACAAACTGGCCGAGTAATAAAGGACAACTATCCTCCAAAAATATGTTGAGGAAAGGCAACGAGACGCACTTGAAAGCGAGGCAGAATAGCAGGAAACAGATTTCAAGAGGTACATTGGAATCGCCTTTAAAGCACAGGAAGAGGGGCACAACTTCGACAATGATTCACTTGGCCAAAAAGGGCGTAAGCGTTTTCTCCTGAATATATTCAGGAGAAAACGCATACGCCCTTTTTGGCCAAGCAAGCAAGCGGGCAATGCAAATCTGCACTACAAAGAAGTATCACTTCCCACCGCTCAAAAGGGACATCCACAAAATGTGTAAAAACCAGAAAGGCAAGACAGGCCCTGGAGAACAGGGAGCCTTGTTATGCTGATGGGCGGGATGTAAATTGCCAACTGCCTCTCTGGAGGAGTGCACTGTGTTCCCTAAAACAAGTAAACATCAGAGCTACAGAGCCAAGGGCACTTCCAGTCTAGGGAATATATCTTGGGAAAACTGAAAATCAATAAGACAGAGCCACCCCAAAATTTAGGGCTGCAGTGCTTACAAGGACCTCAACTTGGACACACCTTAAGTATCCCAGGAAATATAAAAATGGTTCAGGGCCTCCCTGGTGGTGCAGTGGTTGAGAGTCCGCCTGCCGATGCAGGGGATACGGGTTCGTGCCCCGGTCTGGGAGGATCCCATATGCCGCGGGGCGGCTGGACCCGTGAGCCATGGCCGCTGAGCCTGCGCATCCGGAGCCTGTGCTCCGCAACGGGAGAGGCCACAACAGTGAGAGGCCCGCGTACCGCAAAAAAAAAAAAAAAAAAAAAAAAAAAAAAAATGGTTCAAAAAATTGTGGTACTTACGTATGATGGAATATCCCTCAGCCATGAAATCAATGTCATAAGACCAGTAGCAGCAAAATGGGTGGATTCAGGTACGATGATTCTAAGTGAAATAAGTCACACAGAAAAAGAAACTTATCATAAGATATCACTTATGAAGATCCTATAAACATGGCTACACTTGAACTGAGTTAGGAAAGAGAACAGTGTCTCATATTTAGAAAACACTCTTATGCCTGCTTAAGGGGGAAGGAGAGGTGGGGTGTTGCATAAAACCAGAGTTTGATATAAGCACAGGTACCGTTCGAAAAACCAACTATGGAATAGACAAGACCTACACCTTCCTCAGTGAAAGGGACTCAAAACCCCATATTTCCCGCAGAGGAATATATCTGACTAGTAAGAATCTTAAAACATATGTATTGATATGTCTACGTAAGGGAATCAAGTGTGTCTAGACTGACATAAACATGGCAGCGAGAATCAGCTCAAACGAACTATAGAAAGGAATTTCAAAAACAAAACAAAAAAACTGGGTAAATCTTTACAATTCCTTCAGGGTCTCTGATGAAACCTGGAATGACCCTATCTACAACGACAGCTGGATGTGGCATAAGGAGGGACACTTGGGACTGAGAGGATTGGTGAGATTGGGTGAGCAAATGCAGACCCTTTAAAGTACAAATGCCTGGCACCCATTCCATGGGTCCCAACTCTCCAGGTTGAAGGGAATATTACTACAGCTATAACATGTACGGGAAACCTAGAGAACGGACACACTGTGAATACGAAAGGTTTCTAAAACTCAACGAATAGTCCCTCTCCTGGTGCTCCGGTTTAACTTTACATCTGCTTTACTATCAACCTCCCAAATTGGAGAGACAGCCCCTTTAACCTCCTGGTTCGCACAGGTTGCCAATTTGGCAGAGGATGAAAGGGAAGAGGGAGAGCCTATGAGAGAGTAGCTGTTAGGCATTTGGACGGGCACATATCACTGTAATTTCCCGGCAGGAAGAAGAATTAACCAAAGTCTCAGCCACCCACCGGGAACCAGTATAGGTCCTGAACCAAAATTTTGGACTTGCGGTCAGCTCACCAAAAACGAGTTGAAAAATGGAGCTCAGGGGCACAGCAATTCACAAACTGGCCGAGTAATAAAGGACAACTATCGTCCAAAAATCTGTTGAGGAAAGGCAATGAGGCGGACTTGAAAGCGAGGCAGAATAGCAGGAAACAGATTTCAAGAGGTACGTTGGAATCGCCTTTAAAGCACAGGAAGAGGGGCACAACTTCGACAATGATGCCCTTGGCCAAAAAGGGCGTATGTGTTTTCTCCTGAATATATTCAGGAGAAAACGCATACGCCCTTTTTGGCCAAGCAAGCAAGCGGGCAATGCAAATCTGCACTACAAAGAAGTATCACTTCCCACCGGTCAAAAGGGACATCCACAAAATGTGTAAAAACCAGAAAGGCAAGACAGGCCCTGGAGAACAGGGAGCCTTGTTATGCTGATGGGCGGGATGTAAATTGCCAACTGCCTCTCTGGAGGAGTGCACTGTGTTCCCTAAAACAAGTAAACAACAGAGCTACAGAGCCAAGGGCACTTCCAGTCTAGGGAATATACCTTGGGAAAACTGAAAATCAATAAGACAGAGCCACCCCAAAATTTAGGGCTGCACTGCTTACAAGGACCTCAACTTGGACACACCTTAAATATCCCAGGAAATATAAAAATGGTTCAAAAAATTGTGGTACTTACGAACGATGGAATATCCCTCAGCCATGAAATCAATGTCATAAGACCAGTAGCAGCAAAATTGGTGGATTCAGGTTCGGTGATTCTAAGTGAAATAAGTCACACAGAAAAAGAAACTTATCATAAGATATCACTTGTGAAGATCCTGTAAACATGGCTACACTTGAACTGAGTTAGGAAAGAGAACAGTGTCTCATATTTAGAAAACACTCTTATTCCTGCTTAAGGGGGAAGGAGAGATGGGGTGATGCATAAAACCAGAGTTTGATATAAGCACACGTACCGTTCCAAAAACCAACTATGGAATAGACAAGACCTACACCTTCCTCAGTGAAAGGGACTCAAAACCCCATATTTCCCGCAGAGGAATATATCTGACTAGTAAGAATCTTAAAACTTATGTATTGATATGTCTCCGTAAGGGAATCAAGTGTGTCTAGACTGGCATAAACATGGCAGCGAGAATCAGCTCAAACCCACTATAAAAAGGAATTTCAAAAACAAAACAAAAAAACTGGGAAAATCTTTACAATTCCTTCAGGGTCTCTAATGAAACCTGGAATGACCCTACCTACAACGACAGCTGGATGTGGCATAAGGAGGGACACGTGGGACTGAGAGGATTGGTGAGATTGGGTGAGCAAATGCAGACCCTTTAAAGCACAAATGCTTGGCACCCATTCCATGATTCCCAACTCTCCAGGTTGAAGGGAATATTACTACAGCTATAACATGTACGGGAAACCTAGAGAACGGACACACTGTGAATTCGAAAGGTTTCTAAAACTCAACGAATAGTCCCTATCCTGTTGCTCCAGTTTGACTTTCCATCTTCTTTACTATCAACCTCCCAACTTGGACAGACAGCCCCTTTAACCTCCTCGTTCGCACAGGTTTCCAATTTGGCAGAGGATGAAAGGGAAGAGGGAGAACCAATGAGAGAGTAGCTGTTAGGCATTTGGACGGGCACATATCACTGTAATTTCCCGGCAGGAAGAAGAATTAACCAAAGTCTCAGCCACCCACCGGGAACCAGTATAGGTCCTGAACCAAAATTTTGGACTTGCGGTCCGCTCACCAAAAACGAGTTGAAAAATGGAGCTCAGGGGCACAGCAATTCACAAACTGGCCGCGTAATAAAGGACAACTATCGTCCAAAAATCTGTTGAGGGAAGGCAACGAGGCGGACTTGAAAGCGAGGCAGAATAGCAGGAAACAGATTTCAAGAGGTACGTTGGAATCGCCTTTAAAGCACAGGAAGAGGGGCACAACTTCGACAATGATGCACTTGGCCAAAAAGGGCTTATGCATTTTCTCCTGAATATATTTAGGAGAAAATGCATACGCCCTTTTTGGCCAAGCAAGCAAGCGGGCAATGCAAATCTGCACTACAAAGAAGTATCACTTCCCACCAGTCAAAAGGGACATCCACAAAATGTGTAAAAACCAGAAAGGCAAGACAGGCCCTGGCGAACAGGGAGCCTTGTTATGCTGATGGGCGGGATGTAAATTGCCAACTGCCTCTCTGGAGGAGTGCATTGTGTTCCCTAAAACAAGTAAAGAACAGAGCTACAGAGCCAAGGGCACTTCCAGTCTAGGGAATATACCTTGGGAAAACTGAAAATCAATAAGACAGAGCAACCCCAAAATTTAGGGCTGCACTGCTTACAAGGACCTCAACTTGGATACACCTTAAGTATCCCAGGAAATATAAAAATGGTTCAAAAATTGTGGTACTTACGTTCGATGGAATATCCCTCTGCCATGAAATCAATGTCATAAGACCAGTAGCAGCAAAATGGGTGGATTCAGGTAAGATGATTCTAAGTGAAATAAGTCACACAGAAAAAGAAACTTATCATAAGATATCACTTATGAAGATTCTATAAACATGGCTACACTTGAACTGAGTTAGGAAAGAGAACAGTGTCTCATATTTAGAAAACACTCTTATGCCTGCTTAAGGGGGAAGGAGAGGTGGGGTGATGCATAAAACCAGAGTTTGATATAAGCAGAGGCACCGTTCCAAAAACCAACTATGGAATAGACAAGACCTACACATTCCTCAGTGAAAGGGACTCAAAACACCATATTTCCCGCAGAGGAATATATCTGACTAGTAAGAATCTTAAAACCTATGTATTGATAGGTCTCCATAAGGGAACCAAGTGTGTCTAGACTGGCATAAACATGGCAGCGGGAATCAGCTCTAGCCCACTATAAAAAGGAATTTCAAAAACAAAACAAAAAAACTGGGAAATTCTTTCCAATTCCTTCAGGTTCTCTGATGAAACCTGGAAAGACCCTATCTACAACGACAGCTGGATGTGGCATAAGGAGGGAAACTTGGGACTGAGAGGATTGGTGAGATTGGGTGAGCAAATGCAGACCCTTTAAAGCAATAATGCATGGCACCCATTCCATGGGTCCCCACTCTCCAGGTTGAAGGGAATATTACTACAGCTATAACATGTACGGGAAACCTAGAGAACAGACACAATGTGAATATGAAAGGTTTCTAAAACTCAACGAATAGTCCCTCTCCTGGTGCTCCGGTTTGACTTTCCATCTGCTTTACTATAAATCTCCCAACTTGGAGAGACAGCCCCTTTAACCTCCTGGTTCGCACAGGTTGCCAATTTGGCAGAGGATGAAAGGGAAGAGGGAGAACCAATGAGAGAGTAGCTGTTAGGCATTTGGACGGACACATATCACTGTAATTTCCCAGCAGGAAGAAGAATTAAGCAAAGCCTCAGCCAACCACCGGGAACCAGTATAGGTCCTGAACCAAAATTTTGGACTTGAGTTAAGCTCACCAAAAACGAGTTGAAAAATGGAGCTCAGGGGCACAGCAATTCACAAACTGGCCGAGTAATAAAAGACAACTATCCTCCAAAAATATGTTGAGGAAAGGCAACGAGGCAGACTTGAAAGCTTGGCAGAATAGCAGGAAACAGATTTCAAGAGGTACATTGGAATCGCCTTTAAAGCACAGGAAGAGGGGCACAACTTCGACAATGATTCACTTGGCCAAAAAGGGCGTATGCGTTTTCTCCTGAATATATTCAGGAGAAAACGCATACGCCCTTTTTGGCCAAGCAATCAAGCGGGCAATGCAAATCTGCACTACAAAGAAGTATCACTTCCCACCGGTCAAAAGGGACATCCACAAAATGTGTAAAAACCAGAAAGGCAAGACAGGCCCTGGAGTACAGGGAGCCTTGTTATGCTGATGGGCGGGATGTAAATTGCCAACTGCCTCTCTGGAGGTGTGCATTGTGTTCCCTAAAACAAGTAAAGAACAGAGCTACAGAGCCAAGGGCACTTTCAGTCTAGGGAATATACCTTGGGAAAACTGAAAATCAATAAGACAGAGCCACCCCAAAATTTAGGGCTGCACTGCTTACAAGGACCTCAACTTGGATACACCTTAAGTATCCCAGGAAATATAAAAATGGTTCAAAAAATTGTGGTACTTACGTACGATGGAATATCCCTCAGCCATGAAATCAATGTCATAAGACCAGTAGCAGCAAAATGGGTGGATTCAGGTACGATGATTCTAAGTGAAATAAGTCACACAGAAAAAGAAACTTATCATAAGATATCACTTATGAAGATCCTATAAACATGGCTACACTTGAACTGAGTTAGGAAAGAGAACAGTGTCTCATATTTAGAAAACACTCTTATGCCTGCTTAAGGGGGAAGGAGAGGTGGGGTGATGCATAAAACCAGAGTTTGATATAAGAACAGGTACCGTTCCAAAAACCAACTGTGGAATAGACAAGACCTACACTTTCCTCAGTGAAAGGGACTCAAAACCCCATATTTCCCGCAGAGGAATATATCTGACTAGTAAGAATCTTAAAACCTATGTATTGATATGTCTCCGTAAGGGAATCAAGTGTGTCTAGACTGGCATAAACATGGCAGCGAGAATCAGCTCAAACCCACTATAAAAAGGAATTTCAAAAACAAAACAAAAAAACGGGGAAATTCTTTACAATTCCTTCAGGGTCTCTGATGAAACCTGGAATGACCGTATCTACAATGACAGCTGGATGTGGCATAAGGCTGGACACTTGTGACTGAGAGAATTGGTGAGATTGGGTGAGCAAATGCAGACCCTTCAAAGCAATAATGCATGGCACCCATTCCAAGGGTCCCAACTCTCCAGGTTGAAGGGAATATTACTACAGCTATAACATTTGCGGGAAACCTAGAGAACGGACACACTGTGAATACGAAAGGTTTCTAAAACTCAACGAATAGTCCCTCTCCTGGTGCTCCGGTTTAACTTTACATCGGCTTTACTATCAACCTCCCAAATTGGAGAGACAGCCCCTTTAACCTCCTGGTTCGCACAGGTTGCCAATTTGGCAGAGGATGAAAGGGAAGAGGGAGAACCAATGAGAAAGTAGCTGTTAGGCATTTCGACGGGCACATATCACTGTAACTTCCCGGCAGGAAGAAGAATTAACCAAAGTCTCAGACACCCACCGGGAACCAGTATAGGTCCTGAACCAAAATTTTGCACTTGCGGTCAGCTCACAAAAAACGAGATGAAAAATGGAGCTCAGGGGCACAGCAATTCACAAACTGGCCAAGTAATAAAGGACAACTATCGTCCAAAAATCTGTTGAGGAAAGGCAACGAGGCGGACTTGAAAGCGAGGCAGAATAGCAGGAAACAGATTTCAAGAGGTACATTGGAATCGCCTTTAAAGCACAGGAAGAGGGGCACAACTTCGACAATGATGCACTTGGCCAAAAAGGGCGTATGCGTTTTCTCCTGAATATATTCAGGAGAAAACGCATACGCCCTTTTTGGCCAAGCAAGCAAGCGGGCATTGCAAATCTGCACTACAAAGAAGTATCACTTCCCACCGGTCAAAAGGGACATCCACAAAATGTGTAAAAACCAGAAAGGCAAGACAGGCCGTGGAGAACAGGGAGCCTTGTTATGCTGATGGGCGGGATGTAAATTGCCAACTGCCTCTCTGGAGGAGTGCATTGTGTTCCCTAAAACAAGTAAACAACAGAGCTACAGAGCCAAGGGCACTTCCAGTCTAGGGAATATACCTTGGGAAAACTGAAAATCAATAAGACAGAGCCACCCCAAAATTTAGGGCTGCACTGCTTACAAGGACCTCAACTTGGGTACACCTTAAATATCCCAGGAAATATTAAAATGGTTCAAAAAATTGTATTACTTACGTACGATGGAATATCCCTCAGCCATGAAATCAATGTCATAAGACCAGTAGCAGCAAAATGGGTGGATTCAGGTACGATGATTCTAAGTGAAATAAGTCACAGAGAAAAAGAAACTTATCATAAGATATCACTTATGAAGATGCTGTAAACATGGCTACACTTGAACTGAGTTAGGAAAGAGAACAGTGTCTCACATTTAGAAAAAACTCTTATGCCTGCTTAAGGGGTAAGGGGAGGTGGGGTGATGCATAAAACCAGAGTTTGATATAAGCACACGTACCGTTCCAAAAACAAACTATGGTATAGACAAGACCTACACCTTACTCAGTGAATGGGACTCAAAACACCATATTTCCCGCAGAGGAATATATCTGACTAGGAAGAATCTTAAAACCTATGTATTGATATGTCTCCGTAAGGGAATCAAGTGTGTCTAGACTGGCATAAACATGGCAGCGAGAATCAGCTCAAACCCACTATAAAAAGGAATTTCAAAAACAAAACAAAAAAACGGGGAAATTCTTTACAATTCCTTCAGGGTCTCTGATGAAATCTGGAATGACCCTATCTACAACGACAGCTGGATGTGGCATAAGGAGGGACACTTGGGACTGAGACGATTGGTGAGATTCGGTGAGCAAATGCAGCCCCTTTAAAGCACAAATGCTTGGCACCCATTCCATGAGTCCCAACTCTCCAGGTTGAAGGGAATATTACTACAGCTATAACATGTACGGGAAACCTAGAGAACGGACACTCTTTGAATACGAAAGGTTTCTAAAACTCAACGAATAGTCCCTATCCTGGTGTTCCGGTTTGACTTTCCATCTGCTTTACTATCAACTTCCCAACTTGGAGAGACAGCCCCTTTAACCTCCTGGTTCGCACAGATTTCCAATTTGGCAGAGGATGAAAGGGAAGAGGGAGAACCAATGAGAGAGTAGCTGTTAGGCATTTGGACGGGCACATATCACTGTAATTTCCCGGCAGGAAGAAGAATTAACCAAAGTCTCAGCCACCCCCCGGGAACCAGTATAGGTCCTGAACCAAAATTTTGGACTTGCCGTCAGCTCACCAAAAACGAGTTGAAAAATGGAGCTCAGGGGCACAGCAATTCACAAACTGGCCGAGTAATAAAGGACAACTATCGTCCAAAAATCTGTTGAGGGAAGGCAACGAGGCGGACTTGAAAGCGAGGCAGAATACCAGGAAACAGATTTCAAGAGGTACGTTGGAATCGCCTTTAAAGCACAGGAAGAGGGGCACAACTTCGACAATGATGCACTTGCCCAAAAAGGGCCTATGCGTTTTCTCCTGAATATATTCAGGAGAAAACGCATACGACTTTTTTGGCCATGCAAGCAACCGCGCAATGCAAATCTGCACTACAAAGATGTATCACTTCCCACCGGTCAAAAGGGACATCCACAAAATGTGTAAAAACCAGAAAGGCAAGACAGGCCCTGGAGAACAGGGAGCCTTGTTATGCTGATGGGCCGGATGTAAATTGCCAACTGCCTCTCTGGAGGAGTGCATTGTGTTCCCTAAAACAAGTAAACAATAGAGCTACAGAACCAAGGGCACTTCCAGTCTAGGGAATATACCTTGGGAAAACTGAAAATCAATAAGACAGAGCCACCCCAAAATTTAGGCCTGCACTGCTTACAAGGACCTCGCTTGGATACACCTTAAGTATCCCAGGAAATTTAAAAATGGTTCAAAAAATTGTGGTACTTACGTACGATGGAATATCCCTCAGCCATGAAATCAATGTCATAAGACCAGTAGCAGCAAAATGGGTGGATTCAGGTAAGATGATTCTAAGTGAAATAAGTCACACAGAAAAAGAAACTTATCATAAGATATCACTTATGAAGATCCTATAAACATGGCTACACTTGAACTGAGTTAGGAAAGAGAACAGTGTCTCATATTTAGAAAACACTCTTATGCCTGCTTAAGGTGGAAGGAGAGGTGGGGTGATGCATAAAACCAGAGTTTGATATAAGCACAGGTACCGTTCCAAAAACCAAGTATGGAATAGACAAGACCTACACCTACCTCAGTGAAATTGACTCAAAACACCATATTTCCTGCAGAGGAATATATCTGACTAGTAAGAATCTTAAAACCTATGTATTGATATGTCTCCGTAAGGGAATCAAGTGTGTCTAGACTGGCATAAACATGGCAGCGAGAATCAGCTCAAACCCACTATAAAAAGGAATTTCAAAAACAAAACAAAAAAACTAGGAAATTCTTTACAATTCCTTCAGGGTCTCTGATGAAACCTGGAATGACCCTATATACAACGACAGCTGGATGTGTCATAAGGAGGGACACTTGGGACTGAGACGATTGTTGAGATTGGGTGAGCAAATGCAGCCCCTTTAAAGCACAAATGCTTGGCACCCATTCCATGAGCCCCAACTCTCCAGGTTGAAGGGAATATTACTACAGCTATAACATGTACGGGAAACCTAGAGAACGGACACACTGTGAATTCGAAAGGTTTCTAAAACTCAACGAATAGTCCCTCTCCTGGTGCTCCGGTTTGACTTTACATCTGCTTTACTATCAACCTCCCAAATTGGAGAGACAGCCCCTTCAACCTCCTGGTTCGCACAGGTTGCCAATTTGGCAGAGGATGAAAGGGAAGAGGGAGAACCAATGAGAGAGTAGCTGTTAGGCATTTTGACGGGAACATATCACTGTAACTTCCCGGCAGGAAGAAGAATTAACCAAAGTCTCAGCCACCCACCGGGAACCAGTATAGGTCCTGAACCAAAATTTTGGACTTGCGGTCAGCTCACCAAAAACGAGTTGAAAAATGGAGCTCAGGGGCACAGCAATTCACAAACTGGCCGAGTAATAAAGGACAAGTATCGTCCAAAAATCTGTTGAGGGAAGGCAACGAGGCGGACTTGAAAGCGAGGCAGAATAGCAGGAACCAGATTTCAAGAGGTACGTTTGAATTGCCTTTAAAGCACAGGAAGAGGGGCACAACTTCGACAATGATGCACTTGGCCAAAAAGGGCGTATGCGTTTTCTCCTGAATATATTCAGGAGAAAACGCATACGCCCTTTATGGCCAAGCAAGCAAGCGGGCAATGCAAATCTGCACTACAAAGAAGTATCACTTCCCACCGGTCAAAAGGGACATCCACAAAATGTGTAAAAACCAGAAAGGAAAGACAGGCCCTGGAGAACAGGGAGCCTTGTTATGCTGATGGGCGGGATGTAAATTGCCAACTGCCTCTCTGGAGGAGTGCATTGTGTTCCCTAAAACAAGTAAAGAACAGAGCTACAGAGCCAAGGGCACTTCCAGTCTAGGGAATATACCTTGGGAAAACTGAAAATCAATAAGACAGAGCCACCCCAAAATTTAGGGCTGCACTGCTTACAAGGACCTCAACTTGGGTACACCTTAAATATCCCAGGAAATATAAAAATGGTTCCAAAAATTGTGGTACTTACGTACGATGGAATATCCCTCAGCCATAAAATCAATGTCATAACACCAGTAGCAGCAAAATGGGTGGATTCAGGTTCGGTGATTCTAAGTGAAATATGTCACACAGAAAAAGAAACTTATCATAAGATATCACTTATGAAGATCCTGTAAACATGGCTACACTTGAACTGAGTTAGGAAAGAGAACAGTGTCTCACATTTAGAAAACACTCTTATGCCTGCTTAAGGGGAAGGAGAGGTGGGGTGATGCATAAAACCAGAGTTTGATATAAGCACACGTACCGTTCCAAAAACCAACTATGGAATAGACAAGACCTACACCTACCTCAGTGAAAGGGACTCAAAACACCATATTTCCTGCAGAGGAATATATCTGACTAGTAAGAATCTTAAAACCTATGTATTGATATGTCTCTGTAAGGGAATCAAGTGTGTCTAGACTGGCATAAACATGGCAGCGAGAATCAGCTCAAACCCACTATAAAAAGGAATTTCAAAAACAAAACAAAAAAACTGGGAAATTCTTTACAATTCCTTCAGGGTCTCTGATGAAAGCTGGAATGACCCTATCTATAACGACAGCTGGATGTGGCATAAGGAGGGACACTTGGGACTGAGACGATTGGTGAGATTGGGTGAGCAAATGCAGCCCCTTTAAAGCACAAATGCTTGGCACCCATTCCATGAGTCCCAACTCTCCAGGTTGAAGGGAATATTACTACAGCTATAACATGTACGGGAAACCTAGAGAACGGACACACTGTGAATACGAAAGGTTTCTAAAACTCAACGAATAGTCCCTATCCTGGTGCTCCGATTTGACTTTCCATCTGCTTTACTATCAACCTCCCAACTTGGAGAGACAGCCCCTTTAACCTCCTGGTTCGCACAGGTTTCCAATTTGGCAGAGGATGAAAGGGAAGAGGGAGAACCAATGAGAGAGTAGCTGTTAGGCATTTGGACGGGCACATATCACTGTAATTTCCCGGCAGGAAGAAGAAGTAACCAAAGTCTCAGCCACCCACCGGGAACCAGTATAAGTCCTAAACCAAAATTTTGGACTTGGGGTCAGCTCACCAAAAACGAGTTGAAAAATGGAGCTCAGGGGCACAGCAATTCACAAACTGGCCGAGTAATAAAGGACCACTATCATGCAAAAATCTGTTGAGGGAAGGCAACGAGGCGGACTTGAAAGTGAGGCAGAATAGCAGGAAACAGATTTCAAGAGGTACGTTGGAATCGCCTTTAAAGCACAGGAAGAGGGACACAACTTCGACAATGATGCACTTGGCCAAAAAGGGCGTATGCATTTTCTCCTGAATATATTCAGGAGAAAACGCATACGCCCTTTTTGGCCAAGCAAGCATGCGGGCAATGCAAATCTGCACTACAAAGAAGTATCACTTCCCACCGGTCAAAAAGGACATCCACAAAATGTGTAAAAACCAGAAAGGCAAGACAGGCCCTGGAGAACAGGGAGCCTTGTTATGCTGATGGGCGGGATGTAAATTGCCAACTGCCTCTCTGGAGGAGTGCATTGTTTTCCCTAAAACAAGTAAACAACATAGCTACAGAGCCAAGGGCACTTCCAGTCTAGGGAATATACCTTGGGAAAACTGAAAATCAATAATACAGAGCCACCCCAATATTTAGGGCTGCACTGCTTACAAGGACCTCAACTTTGGTACACCTTAAATATCCCAGGAAATATAAAAATGGGTCAAAAAATTGTGGTACTTACGTACGATGGAATATCCCTCAGCCATAAAATCAATGTCATAAGACCAGTAGCAGCAAAATGGGTGGATTCAGGTAAGATGATTCTAAGTGAAATAAGTCACACAGAAAATGTTACTTATCATAAGATATCACTTATGAAGATCCTGTAAACATGGCTACACTTGAACTGAGTTAGGAAAGAGAACAGTGTCTCACATTTAGAAAACACTCTTATGCCTGCTTAAGGGGAAGGAGAGGTGGGGTGATGCATAAAACCAGAGTTTGATATAAGCACACGTACCGTTCCAAAAACCAACTATGGAATAGACAAGACCTACACCTACCTCAGTGAAAGGGACTCAAAACACCATATTTCCTGCAGAGGAATATATCTGACTAGTAAGAATCTTAAAACCTATGTATTGATATGTCTCCGTAAGGGAATCAAGTGTGTCTAGACTGGCATAAACATGGCAGCGAGAATCAGCTCAAACCCACTATAAAAAGGAATTTCAAAAACAAAACAAAAAAACTGGGAAATTCTTTACAATTCCTTCAGGATCTCTGATGAAACCTGGAATGACCCTATCTACAACGACAGCTGGATGTGGCATAAGGAGGGACACTTGGGACTGAGACGATTGGTGAGATTGGGTGAGCAAATGCAGCCCCTTTAAAGCACAAATGCTTGGCACCCATTCCCTGAGTCCCAACTCTCCAGGTTGAAGGGAATATTACTAGAGCTATAACATGTACGGGAAACCTAGAGAACGGACACACTGTGAATACGAAAGGTTTCTAAAACTCAACGAATAGTCCCTATCCTCGTGCTCCGATTTGACTTTCCATCTGCTTTACTATCAACCTCCCAACTTGGAGAGACAGCCCCTTTAACCTCCTGGTTCGCACAGGTTTCCAATTTGGCAGAGGATGAAAGGGAAGAGGGAGAACCAATGAGAGAGTAGCTGTTAGGCATTTGGACGGGCACATATCACTGTAATTTCCCGGCAGGAAGAAGAATTAACCAAAGTCTCAGCCACCCCCCGGGAACCAGTATAGGTCCTGAACCAAAATTTTGGACTTGCGGTCAGCTCACCAAAAACGAGTTGAAAAATGGAGCTCAGGGGCACAGCAATTCACAAACTGGCCAAGTAATAAAGGACAACTATCGTCCAAAAATCTGTTGAGGAAAGGCAACGAGGCGGACTTGAAAGCGAGGCTGAATAGCAGGAAACAGATTTCAAGAGGTACCTTGGAATCGCCTTTAAAGCACAGGAAGAGGGGCACAACTTCGACAATGATGCACTTGGCCAAAAAGGGCGTATGCGTTTTCTCCTGAATATATTCAGGAGAAAACGCATACGCCCTTTTTGGCCAAGCAAGCAAGCGGGCAATGCAAATCTGCACTACAAAGAAGTATCATTTCCCACCGGTCAAAAGGGACATCCACAAAATGTGTAAAAACCAGAAAGGCAAGACAGGCCTTGGAGAACAGGGAGCCTTGTTATGCTGATGCGCGGGATGTAAATTGCCAACTGCCTCTCTGGAGGAGTACATTGTGTTCCCTAAAACAAGTAAACAACAGAGCTACAGAGCCAAGGGCACTTCCAGTCTAGGGAATATACCTTGGGAAAACTGAAAATCAATAAGACAGAGCCACCCCAAAATTTAGGGCTGCACTGCTTACAAGGACCTCAACTTGGGTACACCTTAAATATCCCAGGAAATATTAAAATGGTTCAAAAATTTGTGGTACTTACGTACGATGGAATATCCCTCAGCCGTGAAATCAATGTCATAAGACCAGTAGCAGAAAAATGGGTGGATTCAGGTACGATGATTCTAAGTGAAATAAGTCACACAGAAAAAGAAACTTATCATAAGATATCACTTATGAAGATCCTGTAAACATGGCTACACTTGAACTGAGTTAGGAAAGAGAACAGTGTCTCACATTTATAAAAAACTCTTATGCCTGCTTAAGGGGTAAGGGGAGGTGGGGTGATGCATAAAACCAGAGTTTGATATAAGCACACGTACCGTTCCAAAAACAAACTATGGTATAGACAAGACCTACACCTTTCTCAGTGAAAGGGACTCAAAACACCATATTTCCCGCAGAGGAATATATCTGACTAGTAAGAATCTTAAAACCTATGTATTGATATGTCTCCGTAAGGGAATCAAGTGTGTCTAGACTGGCATAAACATGGCAGCGAGAATCAGCTCAAACCCACTATAAAAAGGAATTTCAAAAACAAAACAAAAAAAAAAGGGAAATTCTTTACAATTCCTTCAGGGTCTCTGATGAAACCTGGAATGACCCTATCTACAACGACAGCTGGATGTGTCATAAGGAGGGACACTTGGGACTGAGACGATTGGTGAGATTGGGTGAGCAAATGCAGCCCCTTTAAAGCACAAATGCTTGGCACCCATTCCATGAGTCCCAACTCTCCAGGTTGAAGGGAATATTAATACAGCTATAACATGTACGGGAAACCTAGAGAACGGACACTCTTTGAATACGAAAGGTTTCTAAAACTCAAGAATAGTCCCTATCCTGGTGTTCCGGTTTGACATTCCATCTGCTTTACTATCAACTTCCCAACTTGGAGAGACAGCCCCTTTAACCTCCTGGTTCGCACAGGTTTCCAATTTGGCAGAGGATGAAAGGGAAGAGGGAGAACCAATGAGAGAGTAGCTGTTAGGCATTTGGACGGGCACATTTCACTGTAATTTCCCGGCAGGAAGAAGAATTAACCAAAGTCTCAGCCACCCACCGGGAACCAGTATAGGTCCTGAACCAAAATTTTGGACTTGCGGTCAGCTCACCAAAAACGAGTTGAAAAATGGAGCTCAGGGGCACAGCAATTCACAAACTGGCCGAGTAATAAAGGACAACTATCGTCCAAATATCTGTTGACGGAAGGTAACGAGGCGGACTTGAAAGCGAGGCAGAATAGCAGGAAACAGATTTCAAGAGGTACGTTGGAATCGCCTTTAAAGCACAGGAAGAGGGGCACAACTTCGACAATGATGCACTTGGCCAAAAAGGGCATATGCGTTTTCTCCTGAATATATTCAGGAGAAAACGCATACGCCCTTTTTGGCCAAGCAAGCAAGCGGGCAATGCAAATCTGCACTACAAAGATGTATCACTTCCCACCGGTCAAAAGGGACATCCACAAAATGTGTAAAAACCAGAAAGGCAAGACAGGCCCTGGAGTACAGGGAGCCTTGTTATGCTGATGGGCGGGATGTAAATTGCCAACTGCCTCTCTGGAGGAGTGCATTGTGTTCCCTAAAACAAGTAAACAACAGAGCTACAGAGCAAAGGGCACTTCCAGTCTAGGGAATATACCTTGGGAAAACTGAAAATCAATAAGACAGAGCCACCCCAAAATTTAGGGCTGCACTGCTTACAAGGACCTCGCTTGGATACACCTTAAGTATCCCAGGAAATATAAAAATGGTTCAAAAAATTGTGGTACTTACGTACGATGGAATATCCCTCAGCCATGAAATCAATGTCATAAGACCAGTAGCAGCAAAATGGGTGGATTCAGGTACGATGAGTCTAAGTGAAATAAGTAACACAGAAAAAGAAACTTATCATAAGATATCACTTATGAAGATCCTATAAACATGGCTACACTTGAACTGAGTTAGGAAAGAGAACAGTGTCTCATATTTAGAAAACACTCTTATGCCTGCTTAAGGGGGAAGGAGAGATGGGGTGATGCATAAAACAAGAGTTTGATATAAGCACAGGTACTGTTCCAAAAACCAACTATGGAATAGACTAGACCTACACCTACCTCAGTGAAAGGGACTCAAAACACCATATTTCCTGCAGAGGAATATATCTGAGTAGTAAGAATATTAAAACCTATGTATTGATATGTCTCCGTAAGGGAATCAAGTGTGTCTAGACTGGCATAAACATGGCAGCGAGAATCAGCTGAAACCCTCTATAAAAAGGAATTTCAAAAACAAAACAAAAAAACTGGGAAATTCTTTACAATTCCTTCAGGGTCTCTGATGAAACCTGGAATGACCCTATATACAACGACAGCTGGATGTGTCATAAGGAGGGACACTTGGGACTGAGACGATTGGTGAGATTGGGTGAGCAAATGCAGCCCCTTTAAAGCACAAATGCTTGGCACCCATTCCATGAGTCCCAACTCTCCAGTTTGAAGGGAATATTACTACAGCTATAACATGTATGGGAAACCTAGAGAACGGACACACTGTGAATACGAAAGGTTTCTAAAACTCAACGAATAGTCCCTATCCTGGTGTTCCGGTTTGACTTTCCATCTGCTTTACTATCAACTTCCCAACTTGGAGAGACAGCCCCTTTAACCTCCTGGTTCGCACAGGTTGCCAATTTGGCAGAGGATGAAAGGGAAGAGGGAGAACCAATGAGAGAGTAGCTGTTAGGCATTTGGACGGGCACATATCACTGTAATTTCCCAGCAGGAAGAAGAATTAACCAAAGTCTCAGCCACCCACCGGGAACCAGTATAGGTCCTGAACCAAAATTTTGGACTTGCGGTCAGCTCACCAAAAACGAGTTGAAAAATGGAGCTCAGGGGCACAGCAATTCACAAACTGGCCGAGTAATAAAGGACAACTATCGTCCAAAAATCTGTTGAGGGAAGGCAACGAGGCGGACTTGAAAGCGAGGCAGAATAGCAGGAAACAGATTTCAAGAGGTACGTTGGAATCGCCTTTAAAGCACAGGAAGAGGGGCACAACTTCGACAATGATGCACTTGGCCAAAAAGGGCGTATGCGTTTTCTCCTGAATATATTCAGGTGAAAACGCATACGCCCTTTTTCGCCAAGCAAGCAAGCGGGCAATGCAAATCTGCACTACAAAGATGTATCACTTCCCACCGGTCAAAAGGGACATCCACAAAATGTGTAAAAACCAGAAAGGCAAGACAGGCCCTGGAGAACAGGGAGCCTTGTTATGCTGATGGGCGGGATGTAAATTGCCAACTGCCTCTCTGGAGGAGTGCATTGTGTTCCCTAAACCAAGTAAACAACAGAGCTACAGAGCCAAGGGCACTTCCAGTCAAGGGAATATACCTTGGGAAAACTGAAAATCAATAAGACAGAGCCACCCCAAAATTTAGGGCTGCACTGCTTACAAGGACCTCGCTTGGATACACCTTAAGTATCCCAGGAAATATAAAAATGGTTCAAAAAATTGTGGTACTTACCTACGATGGGATATCCCTCAGCCATGAAATCAATGTCATAAGACCAGTAGCAGCAAAATGGGTGGATTCAGGTACGATGATTCTAAGTGAAATAAGTCACACAGAAAAAGAATCTTATCATAAGATATCACTTATGAAGATCCTGTAAACATGGCTACACTTGAACTGAGTTAGGAAAGAGAACAGTGTCTCACATTTAGAAAACACTCTTATGCCTGCTTAAGGGGGAAGGAGAGGTGGGGTGATGCATAAAACCAGAGTTTGATATAAGCACAGGTACTATTCCAAAAACCAACTATGGAATAGACAAGACCTACACCTTCCTCAGGGAAAGGGTCTCAAATCCCCATATTTCCCGCAGAGGAATATATCTGACTAGTAAGAATCTTAAAACCTATGTATTGATATGTCTCCATAAGGGAATCAAGTGTGTCTAGACTGGCATAAACATGGCAGGGAGAATCAGCTCAAACCCACTATAAAAAGGAATTTCAAAAACAAAACAAAAAAACGGGGAAATTCTTTACAATTCCTTCAGGGTCTCTGATGAAACCTGGAATGACCTTATGTACAACGACAGCTGGATGAGGCATAAGGAGGGACACTTGGGACTGAGACGATTGGTGAGATTGGGTGAGCAAATGCAGACCCTTTAAAGCACAAATGCCTGGCACCCATTCCATGGGTCCCAACTCTCCAGGTTTAAGGGGATATTACTATAGATATAACATGTACGGGAAACCTAGAGAACGGACACACTGTGAATACGAAAGGTTTCTAAAACTCAACGAATAGTCCCTCTCCTGGTGCTCCGGTTTGACTTTCCATCTGCTTTACTATCAACCTCCCAACTTGGAGAGACAGCCCCTTTAACCTCCTGGTTCGCACAGATTGCCAATTTGGCAGATGATGAAAGGGAAGAGGGAGAACCAATGAGAGCGTAGCTGTTAGGCATTTGGACGGGCACATATCACTGTAATTTCCCGGCAGGAAGAAGAATTAACCAAAGTCTCAGCCACCCACCGGGAACCAGTATAGGTCCAGAACTAAAATTTTGGACTTGCGGTCAGCTCAAAAAAACGAGATGAAAAATGGAGCTCAGGGGCACAGCAATTCACAAACTGGCCGAGTAATAAAGGACCACTATCGTCCAAAAATCTGTTGAGGGAAAGCAACGAGGCGGACTTGAAAGCGAGGCAGCATAGCAGGAAACAGATTTCAAGAGGTACGTTGGAATCACATTTAAAGCACAGGAAGAGGGGCACAACTTTGACAATGATGCACTTGGCCAAAAAGGGCGTATGTGTTTTCTCCAGAATATATTCAGGAGAAAACGCATACGCCCTTTTTGGCCAAGCAAGCAAGCGGGCATTGCAAATCTGCACTACAAAGAAGTATCACTTCCCACCAGTCAAAAGGGACATCCACAAAATGTGTAAAAACCAGAAAGGCAAGACAGGCCCTGGAGAACAGGGAGCCTTGTTATGCTGATGGGCGGGATGTAAATTGCCAACTGCCTCTGTGGAGGAGTACATTGTGTTCCCTAAAACAAGTAAAGAACAGAGCTACAGAGCCAAGGGCACTTCCAGTCTAGGGAATATACATTGGGAAAACTGAAAATCAATAAGACAGAGCCACCCCAAAATTTAGGGCTGCACTGCTTACAAGGACCTCAACTTGGGTACACCTTAAATATCCCAGGAAATATAAAATGGTTCAAAAAATTTTGGTATTTACGTACGATGGAATATCCCTCAGCCATGAAATCAATGTCATAACACCAGTAGCAGCAAAATGGGTGGATTCAGGTACGATGATTCTAAGTGAAATAAGTCACACAGAAAAAAAAACTTATCATAAGATATCACTTATGAAGATCCTGTAAACATGGCTACACTTACTCAGTTAGGAAAGAGAACAGTGTCTCACATTTAGAAAACACTCTTATGCCTGCTTAAAGGGGAAGGAGAGGTGGGGTGATGCATAAAACCAGAGTTTGATATAAGCACAGGTACCGTTCCGAAAACCAACTATGGAATTGACAAGACCTACACCTTCCTCAGTGAAAGGGACTCAAAACCCCATATTTCCCGCAGAGGAATATATCTGACTAGTAAGAATCTTAAACCTATGTATTGATATGTCTCCATACGGGAATCAAGTGTGTCTAGACTTGCATAAACATGGCAGCGAGATTCAGCTCAAACCCACTATAAAAAGGAATTTCAAAAACAAAACAAAAAACTTGGAAATTCTTTACAATTCCTTCAGGGTCTCTGATGAAACCTGGAATGACCCTATCTACAATGACAGCTGGATGTGGCATAAGGCTGGACACTTGGGACTGAGATGATTGGTGAGATTGGGTGAGCAAATGCAGACCCTTTAAAGCACTAATGCATGGCACCCATTCCATGGGTCCCAACTCTCCAGGTTGAAGGGAATATTACTACAGCTATAACATGTACAGGAATCCTAGAGAACGGACACACTGTGAATACAAAAGTTTTCTAAAACTCAACGAATAGTCCCTCTCCTGGTGCTCCAGTTTGACTTTCCATCTGCTTTACTATCAACCTCCCAACTTGCAGAGACAGCCCCTTTAACCTCCTGGTTCGCACAGGTTGCAATTTGGCAGAGGATGAAAGGGAAGAGGGAGAACCAATGAGAGAGCAGCTGTTAGGCATTTGGACGGGCACATATCACTCTAACTTCGTAGCAGGAAGAAGAATTAACCAAAGTCTCAGCCCCCCACCGAGAACCAGCATAGGTCCTGAACCAAAATTTTGGACTTGCGGTCAGCTCACAAAAAACGAGTTGAAAAATGGAGCTCAAGGCCACAGCAATTTAAAAACTGGCAGAGTAATAAAGGACAACTATCTTCCGAAAATCTGTTAAGGGAAGGCAATGAGGCAGACTTGAAAGCGAGGCAGAATAGCAGGAAACAGATTTCAAGAGGTACCTTGGAATCGCCTTTAAAGCACAGGAAGAGGGGCACAACTTCGACAATGATGCACTTGGCCAAAAAGGGCGTATGCGTTTTCTCCTGAATATATTCAGGAGAAAACGCATACGCCCTTTTTGGCCAAGCAAGCAAGCGGGCAACGCTAATCTGCACTACAAAGAAGTATCACTTCCCACCGGTCAAAAGGGACATCCACAAAATGTGTAAAAACCAGAAAGGTAAGACAGGCCCTGGAGAACAGGGAGCCTTGTTATGCTGATGGGCGGGATGTACATTGCCAACTGCCTCTCTGGAGGAGTGCATTGTGTTCCCTAAAACAAGTAAAAAACAGAGCTACAGAGCCAAGGGCACTTCCAGTCTAGGGAATATACCTTGGGAAAACTGAAAATCAATAAGACAGAGCCACCCCAAAATTTAGGGCTGCACTGCTTACAAGGACCTCAACTTGGGTACACCTTAAATATCCCAGGAAATATAAAAATGGTTCAAAAAATTGTGGTACTTACGTACGATGGAATATCCCTCAGCCATGAAATCAATGTCATAAGACCAGTAGCAGCAAAATGGGTGGATTCAGGTACGATGATTTTAAGTGAAATAAGTCACACAGAAAAAGAAACTTATCATAAGATATCACTTATGAAGATCCTGCAAACATAGCTACACTTGAACTGAGTTAGGAAAGAGAACAGTGTCTCACATTTAGAAAACACTCTTATGCCTGCTTAAGGGGGAAGGAGAGGTGGGGTGACGCATAAAACCAGAGTTTGATATAAGCACAGGTACCGTTCCAAAAACCAACTATGGAATAGACAAGACCTACACCTACCTCAGTGAAAGGGACTCTAAACCCCATATTTCCCGCAGAGGAATATATCTGACTAGTAAGAATCTTAAAACATATGTATTGATATGTCTCCGTAAGGGAATCAAGTGTGTCTAGACTGGCATAAACATGGCAGCGAGAATCAGCTCAAACCCACTATAAAAAGGAATTTCAAAAACAAAACAAAAAAACTGGGAAATTCTTTACAATTCCTTCGGGTCTCTGATGAAACCTGGAATGACCCTATCTACAACGACAGCTGGATGTGGCATAAGGCTGGACACTTGGGACTGAGAAGATTGGTGAGATTGGGTGAGCAAATGCAGACCCTTTAAAGCACAAATGCCTGGCACCCATTCCATGGGTCCCAACTCTCCAGGTTGAAGGAAATATTACTACAGCTATAACATGTACGGGAAACCTAGAGAACGGACCCACTGTGAATACGAAAGGTTTCTAAAACTCAACGAATAATCCCACTCCTGGTGCTCCGGTTGGATTTTCCATCTGCTTTACTATCAACCTCCCAACGTGGAGAGACAGCCCCTTTAACCTCCTGGTTCGCACAGGTTGCCAATTTGGCAGAGGATGAAAGGGAAGAGGGAGAACCAATGAGAGAGTAGCTGTTATGCATTTGGACGGGCACATATCACTGTAATTTCCCGGCAGGAAGAAGAATTAACCAAAGTCTCAGCCACCCACCGGGAACCAGTATAGGTCCTGAACCAAAATTTTGGACTTGCGGTCAGCTCACCAAAAAAGAGTTGAAAAATTGAGCTCAGGGGCAGAGCAATTCACATACTGGCCGAGTAATAAAGGACAACTATCGTCCAAAAATCTGTTGAGGGAAGGCAACGAGGCGGACTTGAAAGCGAGGCAGAATAGCAGGAAACAGATTTCAAGAGGTACGTTGGAATCGCCTTTAAAGCACAGGAAGAGGGGCACAACTTCGACAGTGATGCACTTGGCCAAAAAGGGCGTATGCGTTTTCTCCTGAATATATTCAGGAGAAAATGCATACGCCCTTTTTGGCCAAGCAAGCAAGCGGGCAATGCAAATCTGCACTACAAAGAAGTATCACTTCCCACCGGTCAAAAGGGACATCCACAAAATGTGTAAAAACCAGAAAGGCAAGACAGGCCCTGGAGAACAGGGAGCCTTGTTATGCTGATGGGCGGAATGTAAATTGCCAACTGCCTCTCTGGAGGAGTGCATTGTGTTCCCTAAAACAAGTAAAGAACAGAGCTACAGAGCCAAGGGCACTTCCAGTCTAGGGAATATACCTTGGGAAAACTGAAAATCAATAAGACAGAGCCACCCCAAAATTTAGGTCTGCACTGCTTACAAGGACCTCAACTTGGGTACACCTTAAATATCCCAGGAAATATAAAAATGGTTCAAAAAATTGTGGTACTTACGTACGATGGAATATCCCTCAGACATGAAATCAATGTCATAAGACCAGTAGCAGCAAAATGGGTGGATTCAGGTACGATGATTCTAAGTGAAATAAGTCTCACAGAAAAAGAAACTTATCAAAAGATATCACTTATTATGATCCTATAAACATGGCTACACTTGAACTGAGTTAGGAAAGAGAACAGTGTCTCATATTTAGAAAACACTCTTATGCCTGCTTAAGGGGGAATGAGAGGTGGGGTGATGCATAAAACCAGAGTTTGATATAAGCAGAGGTACCGTTCCAAAAACCAACTATGGAATAGACAAGACCTACACCTTCCTCAGTGAAAGGGACTCAAAACACCATATTTCCCGCAGAGGAATATATCTGACTAGTAAGAATCTTAAAACCTATGTATTGATATGTCTCCTTAAGGGAATCAAGTGTGTCTAGACTGGCATAAACATGGCAGCGAGAATCATTTCAAACCCACTATAAAAAGGAATTTCAAAAACAAAACAAAAAAACTGGTAAATTCTTTACAATTCCTTCAGGGTCTCTGATGAAACCTGGAATGACCCTATCTACAACGACAGCTGGATATGTCATAAGGAGGGACACTTGGGACTGAGACGATTGGTGAGACTGGGTGAGCAAATGCAGACCCTTTAAAGCACAAATGCTTGGCACCCATTCCATGAGTCCCAACTCTCCAGGTTGAAGGGAATATTACTACAGCTATAACATGTACGGGAAACCTAGAGAACAGACACACTGTGAATACGAAAGGATTCTAAAACTCAACGAATAGTCCCTCTCCTGGTGCTCCGGTTTGACTTTTCATCTGCTTTACTATCAACCTCCCAACTTGGAGAGACAGCCCCTTTAACCTCCTGGTACACACAGGTTGCCAATTTGGCAGAGGATGAAAGGGAAGAGGGAGAACCAATGAGAGAGTAGCTGTTAGGCATTTGGACGGGCACATATCACTGTAATTTCCCGGCAGGAAGAAGAAGTAACCAAAGTCTCAGCCACCAACCGGGAACCAGTATAAGTCCTAAACCAAAATTTTGGACTTGCGGTCAGCTCACCAAAAACGAGTTGAAAAATGGAGCTCAGGGGCACAGCAATTCACAAACTGGCCGAGTAATAAAGGACAACTATCATGCAAAAATCTGTTGAGGGAAGGCAACAAGGCGGACTTGAAAGTGAGGCAGAATAGCAGGAAACAGATTTCAAGAGGTACGTTGGAATCGCCTTTAAAGCACAGGAAGAGGGGCACAACTTCGACAATGATGCACTTGGCCAAAAAGGGCGTATGGGTTTTCTCCTGAATATATTCAGGAGAAAACGCATACGCCCTTTTTGGCCAAGCAAGCATGCGGGCAATGCAAATCTGCACTACAAAGAAGTATCACTTCCCACCGGTCAAAAGGGACATCCACAAAATGTGTAAAAACCAGAAAGGCAAGACAGGCCCTGGAGAACAGGGAGCCTTGTTATGCTGATGGGCGGCATCTAAATTGCCAACTCCCTCTCTGGAGGAGTGCATTGTTTTCCCTAAAACAAGTAAACAACATAGCTATAGAGCCAAGGGCACTTCCAGTCTAGGGAATATACCTTGGGAAAACTGAAAATCAATAATACAGAGCCACCCCAATATTTAGGGCTGCACTGCTTACAAGGACCTCAACTTTGGTACACCTTAAATATCCCAGGAAATATAAAAATGGGTCAAAAAATTGTGGTACTTACGTACGATGGAATATCCCTCAGCCATAAAATCAATGTCATAAGACCAGTAGCAGCAAAATGGGTGGATTCAGGTAAGATGATTCTAAGTGAAATAAGTCACACAGAAAAAGATACTTATCATAAGATATCACTTATGAAGATCCTGTAAACATGGCTACACTTGAACTGAGTTAGGAAAGAGAACAGTGTCTCACATTTAGAAAACACTCTTATGCCTGCTTAAGGGGAAGGAGAGGTGGGGTGATGCATAAAACCAGAGTTTGATATAAGCACACGTACCGTTCCAAAAACCAACTATGGCATAGACAAGACCTACACCTACCTCAGTGAAAGGGACTCAAAACACCATATTTCCTGCAGAGGAATATATCTGACTAGTAAGAATCTTAAAACCTATGTATTGATATGTCTCCGTAAGGGAATCAAGTGTGTCTAGACTGGCATAAACATGGCAGCGAGAATCAGCTCAAACCCACTATAAAAAGGAATTTCAAAAACAAAACAAAAGAACTGGGAAATTCTTTACAATTCCTTCAGGGTCTCTGATGAAACCTGAAATGACCCTATCTACAACGACAGCTGGATGTGGCATAAGCAGGGACACTTGGGACTGAGACGATTGGTGAGATTGGGTGAGCAAATGCAGACCCTTTAAAGCATAAATGCTTGGCACCCATTCCATGAGTCCCAACTCTCCATGTTGAAGGGAATATTACTACAGCTATAACATGTACGGGAAACCTAGAGAACGGACACACTGTGAATACGAAAGGTTTCTAAAACTCAACGAATAGTCCCTATCCTGGTGCTCCGATTTGACTTTCCATCTGCTTTACTATCAACCTCCCAACTTGGAGAGACAGCCCCTTTAACCTCCTGGTTCGCACAGGTTTCCAATTTGGCAGAGGATGAAAGGGAAGAGGGAGAACCAATGAGAGAGTAGCTGTTAGGCATTTGGACGGGCACATATCACTGTAATTTCCCGGCAGGAAGAAGAATTAACCAAAGTCTCAGCCACCCACCGCGAACCAGTATAGGTCCTGAACCAAAATTTTGGACTTGCGGTCAGCTCACCAAAAACGAGTTGAAAAATGGAGCTCAGGGGCACAGCAATTCACAAACTGGCCAAGTAATAAAGGACAACTATCGTCCAAAAATCTGTTGAGGAAAGGCAATGAGGCGGACTTGAAAGCGAGGCTGAATAGCAGGAAACAGATTTCAAGAGGTACGTTGGAATCGCCTTTAAAGCACAGGAAGAGGGGCACAACTTCGACAATGATGCACTTGGCCAAAAAGGGCGTATGCGTTTTCTCCTGAATATATTCAGGAGAAAACGCATACGCCCTTTTTGGCCAAGCAAGCAAGCGGGCAATGCAAATCTGCACTACAAAGAAGTATCATTTCCCACCGGTCAAAAGGGACATCCACAAAATGTGTAAAAACCTGAAAGGCAAGACAGGCCCTGGAGAACAGGGAGCCTTGTTATGCTGATGCGCAGGATGTAAATTGCCAACTGCCTCTCTGGAGGAGTGCATTGTGTTCCCTAAACCAAGTAAACAACAGAGCTACAGAGCCAAGGGCACTTCCAGTCTAGGGAATATACCTTGGGAAAACTGAAAATCAATAAGACAGAGCCACCCCAAAATTTAGGGCTGCACTGCTTACAAGGACCTCAACTTGGGTACACCTTAAATATCCCAGGAAATATTAAAATGGTTCAAAAATTTGTGGTACTTACGTACGATGGAATATCCCTCAGCCGTGAAATCAATGTCATAAGACCAGTAGCAGCAAAATGGGTGGATTCAGGTACGATGATTCTAAGTGAAATAAGTCACACAGAAAAAGAAACTTATCATAAGATATCACTTATGAAGATCCTGTAAACATGGCTACACTTGAAATGAGTTAGGAAAGAGAACAGTGTCTCACATTTATAAAAAAATCTTATGCCTGCTTAAGGGTTAAGGGGAGGTGGGGTGATGCATAAAACCAGAGTTTGATATAAGCACACGTACCGTTCCAAAAACAAACTATGGTATAGACAAGACCTACACCTTTCTCAGTGAAAGGGACTCAAAACACCATATTTCCCGCAGAGGAATATATCTGACTAGGAAGAATCTTAAAACCTATGTATTGATATGTCTCCGTAAGGGAATCAAGTGTGTCTAGACTGGCATAAACATGGCAGCGAGAATCAGCTCAAACCCCCTATAAAAAGGAATTTCAAAAACAAAACAAAAAAAATGGGAAACTCTTTACAATTCCTTCAGGGTCTCTGATGAAACCTGGAATGACCCTATCTACAATGACAGCTGGATGTGTCATAAGGAGGGACACTTGGGACTGAGACGATTGGTGAGATTGGGTGAGCAAATGCAGCCCCTTTAAAGCACAAATGCTTGGCACCCATTCCATGAGTCCCAACTCTCCAGGTTGAAGGGAATATTACTACAGCTATAACATGTACGGGAAACCTAGAGAACGGACACTCTGTGAATACGAAAGGTTTCTAAAACTCAAGAATAGTCCCTATCCTGGTGTTCCGGTTTGACTTTCCATCTGCTTTACTATCAACTTCCCAACTTGGAGAGACAGCCCCTTTAACCTCCTTGTTCGCACAGGTTTCCAATTTGGCAGAGGATGAAAGGGAAGAGGGAGAACCAATGAGAGAGTAGCTGTTAGGCATTTGGACGGGCACATTTCACTGTAATTTCCCGGCAGGAAGAAGAATTAACCAAAGTCTCAGCCACCCACCGGGAACCAGTATACGTCCTGAACCAAAATTTTGGACTTGCGGTCAGCTCACCAAAAACGAGTTGAAAAATGGAGCTCAGGGGCACAGCAATTCACAAACTGGCCGAGTAATAAAGGACAACTATCGTCCAAAAATCTGTTGAGGGAAGGTAACGAGGCGGACTTGAAAGCGAGGCAGAATAGCAGGAAACAGATTTCAAGAGGTATGTTGGAATCGCCTTTAAAGCACAGGAAGAGGGGCACAACTTCGACAATGATGCACTTGGCCAAAAAGGGCGTATGCGTTTTCTCCTGAATATATTCAGGAGAAAACGCATACGCCCTTTTTCGCCAAGCAAGCAAGCGGGCAATGCAAATCTGCACTACTAAGATGTATCACTTCCCACCGGTCAAAAGGGACATCCACAAAATGTGTAAAAACCAGAAAGGCAAGACAGGCCCTGGAGAACAGGGAGCCTTGTTATGCTGATGGGCGGGATGTAAATTGCCAACTGCCTCTCTGGAGGAGTGCATTGTGTTCCCTAAACCAAGTAAACAACAGAGCTACAGAGCCAAGGGCACTTCCAGTCTAGGGAATATACCTTGGGAAAACTGAAAATCAATAAGACAGAGCCACCCCAAAATTTAGGGCTGCACTGCTTACAAGGACCTCGCTTGGATACACCTTAAGTATCCCAGGAAATATAAAAATGGTTCAAAAAATTGTGGTACTTACGTACGATGGAATATCCCTCAGCCATGAAATCAATGTCATAAGACCAGTAGCAGCAAAATGGGTGGATTCAGGTACGATGAGTCTAAGTGAAATAAGTCACACAGAAAAAGAAACTTATCATAAGATATCACTTATGGAGATCCTATAAACATGGCTACACTTGAACTGAGTTAGGAAAGAGAACAGTGTCTCATATTTAGAAAACACTCTTATGCCTGCTTAAGGGGGAAGGAGAGGTGGGGTGATGCATAAAACCAGAGTTTGATATAAGCACAGGTACCGTTCCAAAAACCAACTATGGAATAGACAAGACCTACACCTTCCTCAGTGAAAGGGACTCAAAACCCCATATTTCCCGCAGAGGAATATATCTGACTAGTAAGAAACTTAAAACCTATGTATTGATATGTCTCCGTAAGGGAAACAAGTGTGTCTAGACTGGCATATACATGGCAGCGAGAATCAGCTCAAACCAGTATAAAAAGGAATTTCAAAAACAAAACAAAAAAACTGGGAAATTCTTTACAATTCCTTCAGGGTCTCTGATGAAACCTGGAATGACCCTATGTACAACGACAGCTGGATGTGGCATAAGCCTGGACACATGGGACTTAGAGGATTGGTGAGACTGTGTGAGCAAATGCAGACCCTTTAAAGTACAAATGCCTGGCACCCATTCCATGGGTCCCAACTCTCTAGATTAAAGGGAATATTACTACAGCTATAACATGTACGGGAAACCTAGAGAACGGACACACTGTGAATACAAAAGTTTTCTGAAACTCAACGAATACTCCCTCTCCTGGTGCTCGGGTTTGACTTTCCATCTGCTTTACTATCAACCTCCCAACTTGGAGAGACAGCCCCTTTAACCTCCTGGTTCGCACAGGTTTCCAATTTGGCAGAGGATGAAAGGGAAGAGGGAGAACCAATGAGAGAGTAGCTGTTAGGCATTTGGACGGGCACATATCACTGTAATTTCCCGGCAGGAAGAAGAATTAACCAAAGTCTCAGCCATCCACCGGGAACCAGTATAGATACTGAACCAAAATTTTGGAATGCGGTCAGCTCACAGAAAACGAGTTGCAAAATGGAGCTCAGGGGCACAGCAATTCACAAACTAGCCGAGTAATAAAGGACAACTATCATCCAAAAATCTGTTGAGGGAAGGCAACGAGGCGGACTTGAAAGCGAGGCAGAATAGCAGGAAACAGATTTCAAGAGGTATGTTGGAATCACCTTTAAAGCACAGGAAGAGGGGCACAACTTCGACAATGATGCACTTGGCCAAAAAGGGCGTATGCGTTTTCTCCTGAATATATTCAGGAGAAAACGCATACGCCCTTTTTGGCCAAGCAAGCAAGCGGGCAATGCAAATCTGCACTACAAAGATGTATCACTTCCCACCGGTCAAAAGGGACATCCACAAAATGTGTAAAAACCAGAAAGGCAAGACAGGCCCTGGAGTACAGGGAGCCTTGTTATGCTGATGGGTGGGATGTAAATTGCCAACTGCCTCTCTGGAGGAGTGCATTGTGTTCCCTAAAACAAGTAAACAACAGAGCTACAGAGCAAAGGGCACTTCCAGTCTAGGGAATATAACTTGGGAAAACTGAAAATCAATAAGACAGAGCCACCCCAAAATTTAGGGCTGCACTGCTTACAAGGACCTCGCTTGGATACACCTTAAGTATCCCAGGAAATATAAAAATGGTTCAAAAAATTGTGGTACTTACGTACGATGGAATATCCCTCAGCCATGAAATCAATGTCATAAGACCAGTAGCAGCAAAATGGGTGGATTCAGGTACGATGAGTCTAAGTGAAATAAGTCACACAGAAAAAGATACTTATCATAAGATATCACTTATGAAGATCCTATAAACATGGCTACACTTGAACTGAGTTAGGAAAGTGAACAGTGTCTCATATTTAGAAAACACTCTTATGCCTGCTTAAGGTGGAAGGAGAGATGGGGTGATGCATAAAACCAGAGTTTGATATAAGCACAGGTACCGTTCCAAAAACCAACTATGGAATAGACTAGACCTACACCTACCTCAGTGAAAGGGACTCAAAACACCATATTTCCTGCAGAGGAATATATCTGAGTAGTAAGAATATTAAAACCTATGTATTGATATGTCTCCGTAAGGGAATCAAGTGTGTCTAGACTGGCATAAACATGGCAGCGAGAATCAGCTGAAACCCACTATAAAAAGGAATTTCAAAAACAAAACAAAAAAACTGGGAAATTCTTTACAATTCCTTCAGGGTCTCTGATGAAACCTGGAATGACCCTATATACAACGACAGCTGGATGTGTCATAAGGAGGGACACTTGGGACTGAGACGATTGGTGAGATTGGGTGAGCAAATGCAGCCCCTTTAAAGCACAAATGCTTGGCACCCATTCCATGAATCCCAACTCTCCAGGTTGAAGGGAATATTACTACAGCTATAACATGTACGGGAAACCTAGAGAACGGACACACTGTGAATACGAAAGGTTTCTAAAACTCAACGAATAGTCCCTATCCTGGTGTTCCGGTTTGACTTTCCATCTGCTTTACTATCAACTTCCCAACTTGGAGAGACAGCCCCTTTAACCTCCTGGTTCGCACAGGTTGCCAATTTGGCAGAGGATGAAAGGGAAGAGGGAGAACCAATGAGAGAGTAGCTGTTAGGCATTTGGACGGGCACATATCACTGTAATTTCCCAGCAGGAAGAAGAATTAACCAAAGTCTCAGCCACCCACCGGGAACCAGTATAGGTCCTTAACCAAAATTTTGGACTTGCGGTCAGCTCACCAAAAACGAGTTGAAAAATGGAGCTCAGGGGCACAGCAATTCACAAACTGGCCGAGTAATAAAGGACAACTATCGTCCAAAAATCTGTTGAGGGAAGGCAACGAGGCGGACTTGAAAGCGAGGCAGAATAGCAGGAAACAGATTTCAAGAGGTACGTTGGAATCGCCTTTAAAGCACAGGAAGAGGGGCACAACTTCGACAATGATGCACTTGGCCAAAAAGGGCGTATGCGTTTTCTCCTGAATATATTCAGGAGAAAACGCATACGCCCTTTTTCGCCAAGCAAGCAAGCGGGCAATGCAAATCTGCACTACTAAGATGTATCACTTCCCACCGGTCAAAAGGGACATCCACAAAATGTGTAAAAACCAGAAAGGCAAGACAGGCCCTGGAGAACAGGGAGCCTTGTTATGCTGATGGGCGGGATGTAAATTGCCAACTGCCTCTCTGGAGGAGTGCATTGTGTTCCCTAAACCAAGTAAACAACAGAGCTACAGAGCCAAGGGCACTTCCAGTCTAGGGAATATACCTTGGGAAAACTGAAAATCAATAAGACAGAGCCACCCCAAAATTTAGGGCTGCACTGCTTACAAGGACCTCGCTTGGATACACCTTAAGTATCCCAGGAAATATAAAAATGGTTCAAAAAATTGTGGTACTTACCTACGATGGAATATCCCTCAGCCATGAAATCAATGTCATAAGACCAGTAGCAGCAAAATGGGTGGATTCAGGTACGATGTTTCTAAGTGAAATAAGTCACACAGAAAAAGAAACTTATCATAAGATATCACTTATGAAGATCCTGTAAACATGGCTACACTTGAACTGAGTTAGGAAAGAGAACAGTGTCTCACATTTAGAAAACACTCTTATGCCTGCTTAAGGGGGAAGGAGAGGTGGGGTGATGCATAAAACATGAGTTTGATATAAGCACACGTACCGTTCCAAAAACCAACTATGGAATAGACAAGATCTACACCTTCCTCAGTGAAAGGGACTCAAAACACCATATTTCCCGCAGAGGAATATATCTGACTAGTAAGAATCTTAAAACCTATGTATTGATATGTCTCCGTAAGGGAATCAAGTGTGTCTAGACAGGCATAAACATGGCAGCGAGAATCAGCTCAAACCCACTATAAAAAGGAATTTCAAAAACAAAACAAGAAAACTCGGAAATTCTTTACAATTCCTTCAGGGTCTCTGATGAAACCTGGAATGACCGTATCTACAACGACAGCTGGAGGTGGCATAAGGAGGGACACTTGGGACTGAGACGATTTGTGAGATTGGGTGAGCAAATGCAGACCCTTTAAAGCACAAATGCCTGGCACCCATTCCATGGGTCCCAACTCTCCAGGTTGAAGGGAATATTACTACAGCTATAACATGTATGGGAAACCTAGAGAATGGACACACTGTGAATACGAAAGGTTTCTAAAACTCAACGAATAGCCCCACTCCTGGTGCTCCGGTTTGACTTTCCATCAGCTTTACTATCAACCGCCAAACTTGGAGAGACAGCCCCTTTAACCTCCTGGTTTGCACAGGTTGCCAATTTGGCAGAGGATGAAAGGGAAGAGGGAGAACCAATGAGAGAGTAGCTCTTAGGCATTTGGACGGGCACATATCACTCTAACTTCCCCGCAGGAAGAAGAATTAACCAAAGTCTCAGCCACACACCGGGAACCAGTATACGTCCTGAACCAAAATTTTGGACTTGCGGTCAGCTCACCAAAAACGAGTTGAAAAATGGAGCTCAGGGGCACAGCAATTCACAAACTGGCCGAGTAATAAAGGACAACTATCGTCAAAAATCTGTTTTGGCAAGGCAACGAGGCGGACTTGAAAGCGAGGCAGAATAGCAGGAAACAGATTTCAAGAGCTATGTTGGAATCGCCTTTAAAGCACAGGAAGAGGGGCACAACTTCGACAATGATGCACTTGGCCAAAAAGGGCGTATGCGTTTTCTCCTGAATATATTCAGGAGAAAATGCATACGCCCTTTTTGGCCAAGCAAGCAAGCGGGCAATGCAAATCTGCACTACAAAGAAGTATCACTTCCCACCGGTCAAAAGGGACATCCACAAAATGTGTAAAAACCAGAAAGGCAAGACAGGCCCTGGAGAACAGGGAGCCTTGTTATGCTGATGGGCGGGATGTAAATTGCCAACTGCCTCTCTGGAGGAGTGCATTGTGTTCCCTAAAACAAGTAAACAACAGAGCTACAGAGCCAAGGGCCCTTCCAGTCTAGGGAATATACCTTGGGAAAACTGAAAATCAATAAGACAGAGCCACCCCATAATTTAGGGCTCCACTGCTTACAAGGACCTCAACTTGGATACACCTTAAGTATCCCGGGAAATATAAAAATGGTTCAATAATTCTGGTACTTACGTACGATGGAATATCCCTCAGCCATGAAATCAATGTCATAAGACCAGTAGCAGCAAAATGGGTGGATTCAGGTACGATGATTCTAAGTGAAATAAGTCACACAGAAAAAGAAACTTATCATAAGATATCACTTATGAAGATCCTGTAAACATGGCTACACTTGAACTGAGTTAGGAAAGAGAACAGTATCTCATATTTAGAAAACATTCTTATGCCTGCTTAAGGTGGAAGGAGAGGTGGGGTGATGCATAAAACCAGAGTTTGATATAAGCACAGGTACCGTTCCAAAAACCAACAATGGAATACACAAGACCTACTCCTTTCTCAGTGAAAGGGACTTAAAAACCCATATTTCCCGCAGAGGAATATATCTGACTAGTAAGAATCTTAAAACCTATGTATTGATATGTCTCCATAAGAGAATCAAGTGTGTCTAGACTGGCATAAACATGGCAGCGAGAATCAGCTCAAACCACTATAAAAAGGAATTTCAAAAACAAAACAAAAAAAACTGGGAAATTCTTTACAATTCCTTCAGGGTCTCTGATGAAACCTGGAATGACCCTATCTACAACGACAGCTGGATGTGGCATAAGGCTGGACACTTGGGACTGAGAGGATTGGTGAGATTGGGTGAGCAAATGCAGACCCTTTAAAGCACAAATGCCTGGCACCCATTCCATGGGTCCCAACTCTCCAGTTTGAATGGAATATTACTACAGCTATAACATGTACGGGAAACCTAGAGAACGAACACACTGTGAATACGAAAGGTTTCTAAAACTCAGCGAATAGTCCCTATCCTGGTGCTCCGGTTTGACTTTCCATCTGCTTTACTATCAACCTCCCAACTTGGAGAGAAAGCCCCTTTAACCTCCTGGTTTGCACAGGTTGCCAATTTGGCAGAGGATGAAAGGGAAGAGGGAGAACCAATGAGAGAGTAGCTGTTAGGCATTTGGACGGGCACATATCACTCTAACTTCCCGGCAGGAAGAAGAATTAAGCAACGTCTCAGCCACCCACCGGGAACCAGTATAGGTCCTGAACCAAAATTTTGGACTTGCGGTCAGCTCACCAAAAACGAGTTGAAAAATGGAGCTCAGGGGCACAGCAATTCACAAACTGGCCGAGTAATAAAGGACAACTATCGTCCAAAAATCTGTTGAGGGAAGGCAACGAGGCGGACTTGAAAGCGAGGCAGAATAGCAGGAAACAGATTTCAAGAGGTACGTTGGAATCGCCTTTAAAGCACAGGAAGAGTGGCACAACTTCGACAATGATGCACTTGCCCAAAAAGGGCGTATGCATTTTCTCCTGAATATATTCAGGAGAAAACGCATACGCCCTTTTTGGCCAAGCAAGCAAGCGGGCAATGCAAATCTGCACTACAAAGAAGTATCACTTCACACCGGTCAAAAGGGACATCCACAAAATGTGTAAAAACCAAAAAGGCAAGACAGGCCCTGGAGAACAGGCAGCCTTGTTATGCTGATGGGCGGCATGTAAATTGCCAACTGCCTCTCTGGAGGAGTGCATTGTGTTTCCTAAAACAAGTAAACAACAGAGCTACAGAGCCAAGGGCACTTCCAGTCTAGGGAATATACCTTGGGAAAATTGAAAATCAATAAGACAGAGCCACCCCAAAATTTAGGGCTGCACTGCTTACAAGGACCTCAACTTGGGTACACCTTAAATATCCCAGGAAATATAAAAATGGTTCAAAAAATTGTGGTACTTACGTAGGATGGAATATCCCTCAGCCATGAAATCAATGTCATAAGACCAGTAGCAGCAAAATGGGTGGATTCAGGTACGATGATTCTAAGTGAAATAAGTCACACAGAAAAAGAAACTTATCATAAGATATCACTTATGAAGATCCTGTAAACATGGCTACACTTGAACTGAGTTAGGAAAGAGAACAGTGTCTCACATTTAGAAAACACTCTTATGCCTGCTTAAGGGGGAAGGAGAGGTGGGGTGATGCATAAAATCAGAGTTTGATATAAGCACAGGTACCGTTCCAAAAACCAACTATGGAATAGACAAGACCTACACCTTCCTCAGTGAAAGGGACTCAAAACCCCATATTTCCCACAGAGGAATATATCTGACTAGTAAGAATCTTAAAACCTATGTGTTGATATGTCTCCGTAAGGGAATCAAGTGTGTCTAGACTGGCATAAACATGGCAGCGAGAATCAGCTCAAACCCACTATAAAAAGGGATTACAAAAACAAAACAAAAAAAAATGGGAAATTCTTTACAATTCCTTCAGGGTCTCTGATGAAACCTGGAATGACCCTATCTACAACGACAGCTGGATGTGGCATAAGTAGGGGCACTTGGGACTGAGACGATTGGTGAGATTGGGTGAGCAAATGCAGACCCTTTAAAGCACAAATGCCTGGCACCCATTCCATGGGTACCAACTCTCCAGGTTGAAGGGAATATTACTACAGCTATACACGTAAGGGAAACCTAGAGAACGGACACACTGTGAATACGAAAGGTTTCTAAAACTCAACGAATAGTCCCTCTCCTGGTGATCCGGTTTGACTTTCCATCTGCTTTACTATCAACCTCCCAACTTGGAGAGACAACCCTTTTAACCTCCTGGTTCGCACAGGTTGCCAATTTGGCAGAGGATGAAAGGGAAGAGGGAGAACCAATGAGAGAGTAGCTGATCGGCATTTGGACGGGCACATATCACTGTAATTTCCCGGCAGGAAGAAGAATTAACCAAAGTCTCAGCCACTCACCGGGAACCAGTATAGGTCCTGAACCAAAATTTTGGACTTGCGGTCAGCTCACCAAAAACGAGTTGAAAAATGGAGCTCAGGGGCACAGCAATTCACAAACTGGCCGAGTAATAAAGGACAACTATCGTCCAAAAATCTGTTGAGGAAAGGCAACGAGGCGGACTTGAAAGCGAGGCAGACTAGCAGGAAACAGATTTCAAGAGGTATGTTGGAATCGCCTTTAAAGCACAGGAAGAGGGGCACAACTTCGACAATGATGCACTTGGCCAAAAAGGGCGTATGCGTTTTCTCCTGAATATATTCAGGAGAAAATGCATACGCCCTTTTTGGCCAAGCAAGCAAGCGGGCAATGCAAATCTGCACTACAAAGAAGTATCACTTCCCACTGGTCAAAAGGGACATCCACAAAATGTGTAAAAACCAGAAAGGCAAGACAGGCCCTGGAGAACAGGGAGCCTTGTTATGCTGATGGGCGGGATGTAAATTGCCAACTGCCTCTCTGGAGGAGTGCATTGTGTTCCATAAAATAAGTAAAGAATAGAGCTACAGAGCTAAGGGCACTTCTAGTCTAGGGAATATACCTTGGGAAAACTGAAAATCAATAAGACAGAGCCACCCCAAAATTTAGGGCTGCACTGCATACAAGGACCTCAACTTGGATACACCTTAAGTATCCCAGGAAATATAAAAATGGTTCAAAAAATTGTGGTACTTACGTACGATGGAATATCCCTCAGCCATGAAATCAATGTCATAAGACCAGTAGCAGCAAAATGGGAGGATTCAGGTTCGATGATTCTAAGTGAAATAAGTCACACAGAAAAAGAAACTTATCATAAGATATCACTTATGAAGATCCTATAAACATGGCTACACTTGAACTGAGTTAGGAAAGAGAACAGTGTCTCATATTTAGAAAACACTCTTATGCCTGCTTAAGGGGGAAGGAGAGGTGGGGTGATGCATAAAACCAGAGTTTGATATAAGCACAGGTACCGTTCCAAAAACCAACTATGGAATAGACAAGACCTACACCTTCCTCAGTGAAAGGGACTCAAAACCCCATATTTCCCGCAGAGGAATATATCTGACTAGTAAGAAACTTAAAACCTATGTATTGATATGTCTCCGTAAGGGAAACAAGTGTGTCTAGACTGGCATATACATGGCAGCGAGAATCAGCTCAAACCAGTATAAAAAGGAATTTCAAAAACAAAACAAAAAAACTGGGAAATTCTTTACAATTCCTTCAGGGTCTCTGATGAAACCTGGAATGACCCTATGTACAACGACAGCTGGATGTGGCATAAGCCTGGACACATGGGACTTAGAGGATTGGTGAGACTGTGTGAGCAAATGCAGACCCTTTAAAGTACAAATGCCTGGCACCCATTCCATGGGTCCCAACTCTCTAGATTAAAGGGAATATTACTACAGCTATAACATGTACGGGAAACCTAGAGAACGGACACACTGTGAATACAAAAGTTTTCTGAAACTCAACGAATACTCCCTCTCCTGGTGCTCGGGTTTGACTTTCCATCTGCTTTACTATCAACCTCCCAACTTGGAGAGACAGCCCCTTTAACCTCCTGGTTCGCACAGGTTTCCAATTTGGCAGAGGATGAAAGGGAAGAGGGAGAACCAATGAGAGAGTAGCTGTTAGGCATTTGGACGGGCACATATCACTGTAATTTCCCGGCAGGAAGAAGAATTAACCAAAGTCTCAGCCATCCACCGGGAACCAGTATAGATACTGAACCAAAATTTTGGAATGCGGTCAGCTCACAGAAAACGAGTTGTAAAATGGAGCTCAGGGGCACAGCAATTCACAAACTAGCCGAGTAATAAAGGACAACTATCATCCAAAAATCTGTTGAGGGAAGGCAACGAGGCGGACTTGAAAGCGAGGCAGAATAGCAGGAAACAGATTTCAAGAGGTATGTTGGAATCGCCTTTAAAGCACAGGAAGAGGGGCACAACTTCGACAATGATGCACTTGGCCAAAAAGGGCATATGCGTTTTCTCCTGAATATATTCAGGAGAAAACGCATACGCCCTTTTTGGCCAAGCAAGCAAGCGGGCAATGCAAATCTGCACTACAAAGATGTATCACTTCCCACCGGTCAAAAGGGACATCCACAAAATGTGTAAAAACCAGAAAGGCAAGACAGGCCCTGGAGTACAGGGAGCCTTGTTATGCTGATGGGTGGGATGTAAATTGCCAACTGCCTCTCTGGAGGAGTGCATTGTGTTCCCTAAAACAAGTAAACAACAGAGCTACAGAGCAAAGGGCACTTCCAGTCTAGGGAATATAACTTGGGAAAACTGAAAATCAATAAGACAGAGCCACCCCAAAATTTAGGGCTGCACTGCTTACAAGGACCTCGCTTGGATACACCTTAAGTATCCCAGGAAATATAAAAATGGTTCAAAAAATTGTGGTACTTACGTACGATGGAATATCCCTCAGCCATGAAATCAATGTCATAAGACCAGTAGCAGCAAAATGGGTGGATTCAGGTACGATGAGTCTAAGTGAAATAAGTCACACAGAAAAAGATACTTATCATAAGATATCACTTATGAAGATCCTATAAACATGGCTACACTTGAACTGAGTTAGGAAAGAGAACAGTGTCTCATATTTAGAAAACACTCTTATGCCTGCTTAAGGTGGAAGGAGAGATGGGGTGATGCATAAAACCAGAGTTTGATATAAGCACAGGTACCGTTCCAAAAACCAACTATGGAATAGACTAGACCTACACCTACCTCAGTGAAAGGGACTCAAAACACCATATTTCCTGCAGAGGAATATATCTGAGTAGTAAGAATATTAAAACCTATGTATTGATATGTCTCCGTAAGGGAATCAAGTGTGTCTAGACTGGCATAAACATGGCAGCGAGAATCAGCTGAAACCCACTATAAAAAGGAATTTCAAAAACAAAACAAAAAAACTGGGAAATTCTTTACAATTCCTTCAGGGTCTCTGATGAAACCTGGAATGACCCTATATACAACGACAGCTGGATGTGTCATAAGGAGGGACACTTGGGACTGAGACGATTGGTGAGATTGGGTGAGCAAATGCAGCCCCTTTAAAGCACAAATGCTTGGCACCCATTCTATGAGTCCCAACTCTCCAGGTTGAAGGGAATATTACTACAGTTATAACATGTACGGGAAACCTAGAGAACGGACACACTGTGAATACGAAAGGTTTCTAAAACTCAACGAATAGTCCCTATCCTGGTGTTCCGGTTTGACTTTCCATCTGCTTTACTATCAACTTCCCAACTTGGAGAGACAGCCCCTTTAACCTCCTGGTTCGCACAGGTTGCCAATTTGGCAGAGGATGAAAGGGAAGAGGGAGAACCAATGAGAGAGTAGCTGTTAGGCATTTGGACGGGCACATAACACTGTAATTTCCCAGCAGGAAGAAGAATTAACCAAAGTCTCAGCCACCCACCGCGAACCAGTATAGGTCCTTAACCAAAATTTTGGACTTGCGGTCAGCTCACCAAAAACGAGTTGAAAAATGGAGCTCAGGGGCACAGCAATTCACAAACTGGCCGAGTAATAAAGGACAACTATCGTCCAAAAATCTGTTGAGGGAAGGCAACGAGGCGGACTTGAAAGCGAGGCAGAATAGCAGGAAACAGATTTCAAGAGGTACGTTGGAATCGCCTTTAAAGCACAGGAAGAGGGGCACAACTTCGACAATGATGCACTTGGCCAAAAAGGGCGTATGCGTTTTCTCCTGAATATATTCAGGAGAAAACGCATACGCCCTTTTTCGCCAAGCAAGCAAGCGGGCAATGCAAATCTGCACTACTAAGATGTATCACTTCCCACCGGTCAAAAGGGACATCCACAAAATGTGTAAAAACCAGAAAGGCAAGACAGGCCCTGGAGAACAGGGAGCCTTGTTATGCTGATGGGCGGGATGTAAATTGCCAACTGCCTCTCTGGAGGAGTGCATTGTGTTCCCTAAACCAAGTAAACAACAGAGCTACAGAGCCAAGGGCACTTCCAGTCTAGGGAATATACCTTGGGAAAACTGAAAATCAATAAGACAGAGCCACCCCAAAATTTAGGGCTGCACTGCTTACAAGGACCTCGCTTGGATACACCTTAAGTATCCCAGGAAATATAAAAATGGTTCAAAAAATTGTGGTACTTACCTACGATGGAATATCCCTCAGCCATGAAATCAATGTCATAAGACCAGTAGCAGCAAAATGGGTGGATTCAGGTACGATGTTTCTAAGTGAAATAAGTCACACAGAAAAAGAAACTTATCATAAGATATCACTTATGAAGATCCTGTAAACATGGCTACACTTGAACTGAGTTAGGAAAGAGAACAGTGTCTCACATTTAGAAAACACTCTTATGCCTGCTTAAGGGGGAAGGAGAGGTGGGGTGATGCATAAAACATGAGTTTGATATAAGCACACGTACCGTTCCAAAAACCAACTATGGAATAGACAAGACCTACACCTTCCTCAGTGAAAGGGACTCAAAACACCATATTTCCCGCAGAGGAATATATCTGACTAGTAAGAATCTTAAAACCTATGTATTGATATGTCTCCGTAAGGGAATCAAGTGTGTCTAGACAGGCATAAACATGGCAGCGAGAATCAGCTCAAACCCACTATAAAAAGGAATTTCAAAAACAAAACAAGAAAACTCGGAAATTCTTTACAATTCCTTCAGGGTCTCTGATGAAACCTGGAATGACCGTATCTACAACGACAGCTGGAGGTGGCATAAGGAGGGACACTTGGGACTGAGACGATTTGTGAGATTGGGTGAGCAAATGCAGACCCTTTAAAGCACAAATGCCTGGCACCCATTCCATGGGTCCCAACTCTCCAGGTTGAAGGGAATATTACTACAGCTATAACATGTATGGGAAACCTAGAGAATGGACACACTGTGAATACGAAAGGTTTCTAAAACTCAACGAATAGCCCCACTCCTGGTGCTCCGGTTTGACTTTCCATCAGCTTTACTATCAACCGCCAAACTTGGAGAGACAGCCCCTTTAACCTCCTGGTTTGCACAGGTTGCCAATTTGGCAGAGGATGAAAGGGAAGAGGGAGAACCAATGAGAGAGTAGCTCTTAGGCATTTGGACGGGCACATATCACTCTAACTTCCCCGCAGGAAGAAGAATTAACCAAAGTCTCAGCCACACACCGGGAACCAGTATACGTCCTGAACCAAAATTTTGGACTTGCGGTCAGCTCACCAAAAACGAGTTGAAAAATGGAGCTCAGGGGCACAGCAATTCACAAACTGGCCGAGTAATAAAGGACAACTATCGTCAAAAATCTGTTTTGGCAAGGCAACGAGGCGGACTTGAAAGCGAGGCAGAATAGCAGGAAACAGATTTCAAGAGCTATGTTGGAATCGCCTTTAAAGCACAGGAAGAGGGGCACAACTTCGACAATGATGCACTTGGCCAAAAAGGGCGTATGCGTTTTCTCCTGAATATATTCAGGAGAAAATGCATACGCCCTTTTTGGCCAAGCAAGCAAGCGGGCAATGCAAATCTGCACTACAAAGAAGTATCACTTCCCACCGGTCAAAAGGGACATCCACAAAATGTGTAAAAACCAGAAAGGCAAGACAGGCCCTGGAGAACAGGGAGCCTTGTTATGCTGATGGGCGGCATGTAAATTGCCAACTGCCTCTCTGGAGGAGTGCATTGTGTTCCCTAAAACAAGTAAACAACAGAGCTACAGAGCCAAGGGCCCTTCCAGTCTAGGGAATATACCTTGGGAAAACTGAAAATCAATAAGACAGAGCCACCCCAAAATTTAGGGCTCCACTGCTTACAAGGACCTCAACTTGGATACACCTTAAGTATCCCGGGAAATATAAAAATGGTTCAAAAATTCTGGTACTTACGTACGATGGAATATCCCTCAGCCATGAAATCAATGTCATAAGACCAGTAGCAGCAAAATGGGTGGATTCAGGTACGATGATTCTAAGTGAAATAAGTCACACAGAAAAAGAAACTTATCATAAGATATCACTTATGAAGATCCTGTAAACATGGCTACACTTGAACTGAGTTAGGAAAGAGAACAGTATCTCATATTTAGAAAACATTCTTATGCCTGCTTAAGGTGGAAGGAGAGGTGGGGTGATGCATAAAACCAGAGTTTGATATAAGCACAGGTACCGTTCCAAAAACCAACAATGGAATACACAAGACCTACTCCTTTCTCAGTGGAAGGGACTTAAAAACCCATATTTCCCGCAGAGGAATATATCTGACTAGTAAGAATCTTAAAACCTATGTATTGATATGTCTCCATAAGAGAATCAAGTGTGTCTAGACTGGCATAAACATGGCAGCGAGAATCAGCTCAAACCACTATAAAAAGGAATTTCAAAAACAAAACAAAAAAAACTGGGAAATTCTTTACAATTCCTTCATGGTCTCTGATGAAACCTGGAATGACCCTATCTACAACGACAGCTGGATGTGGCATAAGGCTGGACACTTGGGACTGAGAGGATTGGTGAGATTGGGTGAGCAAATGCAGCCCCTTTAAAGCACAAATGCTTGGCACCCATTCTATGAGTCCCAACTCTCCAGGTTGAAGGGAATATTACTACAGTTATAACATGTACGGGAAACCTAGAGAACGGACACACTGTGAATACGAAAGGTTTCTAAAACTCAACGAATAGTCCCTATCCTGGTGTTCCGGTTTGACTTTCCATCTGCTTTACTATCAACTTCCCAACTTGGAGAGACAGCCCCTTTAACCTCCTGGTTCGCACAGGTTGCCAATTTGGCAGAGGATGAAAGGGAAGAGGGAGAACCAATGAGAGAGTAGCTGTTAGGCATTTGGACGGGCACATAACACTGTAATTTCCCAGCAGGAAGAAGAATTAACCAAAGTCTCAGCCACCCACCGCGAACCAGTATAGGTCCTTAACCAAAATTTTGGACTTGCGGTCAGCTCACCAAAAACGAGTTGAAAAATGGAGCTCAGGGGCACAGCAATTCACAAACTGGCCGAGTAATAAAGGACAACTATCGTCCAAAAATCTGTTGAGGGAAGGCAACGAGGCGGACTTGAAAGCGAGGCAGAATAGCAGGAAACAGATTTCAAGAGGTACGTTGGAATCGCCTTTAAAGCACAGGAAGAGGGGCACAACTTCGACAATGATGCACTTGGCCAAAAAGGGCGTATGTGTTTTCTCCTGAATATATTCAGGAGAAAACGCATACGCCCTTTTTCGCCAAGCAAGCAAGCGGGCAATGCAAATCTGCACTACTAAGATGTATCACTTCCCACCGGTCAAAAGGGACATCCACAAAATGTGTAAAAACCAGAAAGGCAAGACAGGCCCTGGAGAACAGGGAGCCTTGTTATGCTGATGGGCGGGATGTAAATTGCCAACTGCCTCTCTGGAGGAGTGCATTGTGTTCCCTAAACCAAGTAAACAACAGAGCTACAGAGCCAAGGGCACTTCCAGTCTAGGGAATATACCTTGGGAAAACTGAAAATCAATAAGACAGAGCCACCCCAAAATTTAGGGCTGCACTGCTTACAAGGACCTCGCTTGGATACACCTTAAGTATCCCAGGAAATATAAAAATGGTTCAAAAAATTGTGGTACTTACCTACGATGGAATATCCCTCAGCCATGAAATCAATGTCATAAGACCAGTAGCAGCAAAATGGGTGGATTCAGGTACGATGTTTCTAAGTGAAATAAGTCACACAGAAAAAGAAACTTATCATAAGATATCACTTATGAAGATCCTGTAAACATGGCTACACTTGAACTGAGTTAGGAAAGAGAACAGTGTCTCACATTTAGAAAACACTCTTATGCCTGCTTAAGGGGGAAGGAGAGGTGGGGTGATGCATAAAACATGAGTTTGATATAAGCACACGTACCGTTCCAAAAACCAACTATGGAATAGACAAGACCTACACCTTCCTCAGTGAAAGGGACTCAAAACACCATATTTCCCGCAGAGGAATATATCTGACTAGTAAGAATCTTAAAACCTATGTATTGATATGTCTCCGTAAGGGAATCAAGTGTGTCTAGACAGGCATAAACATGGCAGCGAGAATCAGCTCAAACCCACTATAAAAAGGAATTTCAAAAACAAAACAATAAAACTGGGAAATTCTTTACAATTCCTTCAGGGTCTCTGATGAAACCTGGAATGACCGTATCTACAACGACAGCTGGAGGTGGCATAAGGAGGGACACTTGGGACTGAGACGATTTGTGAGATTGGGTGAGCAAATGCAGACCCTTTAAAGCACAAATGCCTGGCACCCATTCCATGGGTCCCAACTCTCCAGGTTGAAGGGAATATTACTACAGCTATAACATGTATGGGAAACCTAGAGAATGGACACACTGTGAATACGAAAGGTTTCTAAAACTCAACGAATAGCCCCACTCCTGGTGCTCCGGTTTGACTTTCCATCAGCTTTACTATCAACCGCCAAACTTGGAGAGACAGCCCCTTTAACCTCCTGGTTTGCACAGGTTGCCAATTTGGCAGAGGATGAAAGGGAAGAGGGAGAACCAATGAGAGAGTAGCTCTTAGGCATTTGGACGGGCACATATCACTCTAACTTCCCCGCAGGAAGAAGAATTAACCAAAGTCTCAGCCACACACCGGGAACCAGTATACGTCCTGAACCAAAATTTTGGACTTGCGGTCAGCTCACCAAAAACGAGTTGAAAAATGGAGCTCAGGGGCACAGCAATTCACAAACTGGCCGAGTAATAAAGGACAACTATCGTCAAAAATCTGTTTTGGCAAGGCAACGAGGCGGACTTGAAAGCGAGGCAGAATAGCAGGAAACAGATTTCAAGAGCTATGTTGGAATCGCCTTTAAAGCACAGGAAGAGGGGCACAACTTCGACAATGATGCACTTGGCCAAAAAGGGCGTATGCGTTTTCTCCTGAATATATTCAGGAGAAAATGCATACGCCCTTTTTGGCCAAGCAAGCAAGCGGGCAATGCAAATCTGCACTACAAAGAAGTATCACTTCCCACCGGTCAAAAGGGACATCCACAAAATGTGTAAAAACCAGAAAGGCAAGACAGGCCCTGGAGAACAGGGAGCCTTGTTATGCTGATGGGCGGGATGTAAATTGCCAACTGCCTCTCTGGAGGAGTGCATTGTGTTCCCTAAAACAAGTAAACAACAGAGCTACAGAGCCAAGGGCACTTCCAGTCTAGGGAATATACCTTGGGAAAACTGAAAATCAATAAGACAGAGCCACCCCAAAATTTAGGGCTCCACTGCTTACAAGGACCTCAACTTGGATACACCTTAAGTATCCCGGGAAATATAAAAATGGTTCAAAAATTCTGGTACTTACGTACGATGGAATATCCCTCAGCCATGAAATCAATGTCATAAGACCAGTAGCAGCAAAATGGGTGGATTCAGGTACGATGATTCTAAGTGAAATAAGTCACACAGAAAAAGAAACTTATCATAAGATATCACTTATGAAGATCCTGTAAACATGGCTACACTTGAACTGAGTTAGGAAAGAGAACAGTATCTCATATTTAGAAAACATTCTTATGCCTGCTTAAGGTGGAAGGAGAGGTGGGGTGATGCATAAAACCAGAGTTTGATATAAGCACAGGTACCGTTCCAAAAACCAACAATGGAATACACAAGACCTACTCCTTTCTCAGTGGAAGGGACTTAAAAACCCATATTTCCCGCAGAGGAATATATCTGACTAGTAAGAATCTTAAAACCTATGTATTGATATGTCTCCATAAGAGAATCAAGTGTGTCTAGACTGGCATAAACATGGCAGCGAGAATCAGCTCAAACCACTATAAAAAGGAATTTCAAAAACAAAACAAAAAAAACTGGGAAATTCTTTACAATTTCTTCAGGGTCTCTGATGAAACCTGGAATGACCCTATCTACAACGACAGCTGGATGTGGCATAAGGCTGGACACTTGGGACTGAGAGGATTGGTGAGATTGGGTGAGCAAATGCAGACCCTTTAAAGCACAAATGCCTGGCACCCATTCCATGGGTCCCAACTCTCCAGTTTGAATGGAATATTACTACAGCTATAACATGTACGGGAAACCTAGAGAACGAACACACTGTGAATACGAAAGGTTTCTAAAACTCAGCGAATAGTCCCTATCCTGGTGCTCCGGTTTGACTTTCCATCTGCTTTACTATCAACCTCCCAACTTGGAGAGAAAGCCCCTTTAACCTCCTGGTTTGCACAGGTTGCCAATTTGGCAGAGGATGAAAGGGAAGAGGGAGAACCAATGAGAGAGTAGCTGTTAGGCATTTGGACGGGCACATATCACTCTAACTTCCCGGCAGGAAGAAGAATTAAGCAACGTCTCAGCCACCCACCGGGAACCAGTATAGGTCCTGAACCAAAATTTTGGACTTGCGGTCAGCTCACCAAAAACGAGTTGAAAAATGGAGCTCAGGGGCACAGCAATTCACAAACTGGCCGAGTAATAAAGGACAACTATCGTCCAAAAATCTGTTGAGGGAAGGCAACGAGGCGGACTTGAAAGCGAGGCAGAATAGCAGGAAACAGATTTCAAGAGGTACGTTGGAATCGCCTTTAAAGCACAGGAAGAGTGGCACAACTTCGACAATGATGCACTTGCCCAAAAAGGGCGTATGCATTTTCTCCTGAATATATTCAGGAGAAAACGCATACGCCCTTTTTGGCCAAGCAAGCAAGCGGGCAATGCAAATCTGCACTACAAAGAAGTATCACTTCACACCGCTCAAAAGGAACATCCACAAAATGTGTAAAAACCAAAAAGGCAAGACAGGCCCTGGAGAACAGGCAGCCTTGTTATGCTGATGGGCGGCATGTAAATTGCCAACTGCCTCTCTGGAGGAGTGCATTGTGTTTCCTAAAACAAGTAAACAACAGAGCTACAGAGCCAAGGGCACTTCCAGTCTAGGGAATATACCTTGGGAAAATTGAAAATCAATAAGACAGAGCCACCCCAAAATTTAGGGCTGCACTGCTTACAAGGACCTCAACTTGGGTACACCTTAAATATCCCAGGAAATATAAAAATGGTTCAAAAAATTGTGGTACTTACGTAGGATGGAATATCCCTCAGCCATGAAATCAATGTCATAAGACCAGTAGCAGCAAAATGGGTGGATTCAGGTACGATGATTCTAAGTGAAATAAGTCACACAGAAAAAGAAACTTATCATAAGATATCACTTATGAAGATCCTGTAAACATGGCTACACTTGAACTGAGTTAGGAAAGAGAACAGTGTCTCACATTTAGAAAACACTCTTATGCCTGCTTAAGGGGGAAGGAGAGGTGGGGTGATGCATAAAACCAGAGTTTGATATAAGCACAGGTACCGTTCCAAAAACCAACTATGGAATAGACAAGACCTACACCTTCCTCAGTGAAAGGGACTCAAAACCCCATATTTCCCGCAGAGGAATATATCTGACTAGTAAGAATCTTAAAACCTATGTGTTGATATGTCTCCGTAAGGGAATCAAGTGTGTCTAGACTGGCATAAACATGGCAGCGAGAATCAGCTCAAACCCACTATAAAAAGGAATTTCAAAAACAAAACAAAAAAAAATGGGAAATTCTTTACAATTCCTTCAGGGTCTCTGATGAAACCTGGAATGACCCTATCTACAACGACAGCTGGATGTGGCATAAGTAGGGGCACTTGGGACTGAGACGATTGGTGAGATTGGGTGAGCAAATGCAGACCCTTTAAAGCACAAATGCCTGGCACCCATTCCATGGGTACCAACTCTCCAGGTTGAAGGGAATATTACTACAGCTATACACGTAAGGGAAACCTAGAGAACGGACACACTGTGAATACGAAAGGTTTCTAAAACTCAACGAATAGTCCCTCTCCTGGTGATCCGGTTTGACTTTCCATCTGCTTTACTATCAACCTCCCAACTTGGAGAGACAACCCTTTTAACCTCCTGGTTCGCACAGGTTGCCAATTTGGCAGAGGATGAAAGGGAAGAGGGAGAACCAATGAGAGAGTAGCTGATCGGCATTTGGACGGGCACATATCACTGTAATTTCCCGGCAGGAAGAAGAATTAACCAAAGTCTCAGCCACCCACCGGGAACCAGTATAGGTCCTGAACCAAAATTTTGGACTTGCGGTCAGCTCACCAAAAACGAGTTGAAAAATGGAGCTCAGGGGCACAGCAATTCACAAACTGGCCGAGTAATAAAGGACAACTATCGTCCAAAAATCTGTTGAGGAAAGGCAACGAGGCGGACTTGAAAGCGAGGCAGACTAGCAGGAAACAGATTTCAAGAGGTATGTTGGAATCGCCTTTAAAGCACAGGAAGAGGGGCACAACTTCGACAATGATGCCCTTGGCCAAAAAGGGCGTATGTGTTTTCTCCTGAATATATTCAGGAGAAAATGCATACGCCCTTTTTGGCCAAGCAAGCAAGCGGGCAATGCAAATCTGCACTACAAAGAAGTATCACTTCCCACTGGTCAAAAGGGACATCCACAAAATGTGTAAAAACCAGAAAGGCAAGACAGGCCCTGGAGAACAGGGAGCCTTGTTATGCTGATGGGCGGGATGTAAATTGCCAACTGCCTCTCTGGAGGAGTGCATTGTGTTCCATAAAATAAGTAAAGAATAGAGCTACAGAGCTAAGGGCACTTCTAGTCTAGGGAATATACCTTGGGAAAACTGAAAATCAATAAGACAGAGCCACCCCAAAATTTAGGGCTGCACTGCTTACAAGGACCTCAACTTGGATACACCTTAAGTATCCCTGGAAATATAAAAATGGTTCAAAAAATTGTGGTACTTACGTACGATGGAATATCCCTCAGCCATGAAATCAATGTCATAAGACCAGTAGCAGCAAAATGGGAGGATTCAGGTTCGATGATTCTAAGTGAAATAAGTCACACAGAAAAAGAAACTTATCATAAGATATCACTTATGAAGATCCTATAAACATGGCTACACTTGAACTGAGTTAGGAAAGAGAACAGTGTCTCATATTTAGAAAACACTCTTATGCCTGCTTAAGGGGGAAGGAGAGGTGGGGTGATGCATAAAACCAGAGTTTGATATAAGCACAGGTACCGTTCCAAAAACCAACTATGGAATAGACAAGACCTACACCTTCCTCAGTGAAAGGGACTCAAAACCCCATATTTCCCGCAGAGGAATATATCTGACTAGTAAGAAACTTAAAACCTATGTATTGATATGTCTCCGTAAGGGAAACAAGTGTGTCTAGACTGGCATATACATGGCAGCGAGAATCAGCTCAAACCAGTATAAAAAGGAATTTCAAAAACAAAACAAAAAAACTGGGAAATTCTTTACAATTCCTTCAGGGTCTCTGATGAAACCTGGAATGACCCTATGTACAACGACAGCTGGATGTGGCATAAGCCTGGACACATGGGACTTAGAGGATTGGTGAGACTGTGTGAGCAAATGCAGACCCTTTAAAGCACAAATGCCTGGCACCCATTCCATGGGTCCCAACTCTCTAGATTAAAGGGAATATTACTACAGCTATAACATGTACGGGAAACCTAGAGAACGGACACACTGTGAATACAAAAGTTTTCTGAAACTCAACGAATACTCCCTCTCCTGGTGCTCGGGTTTGACTTTCCATCTGCTTTACTATCAACCTCCCAACTTGGAGAGACAGCCCCTTTAACCTCCTGGTTCGCACAGGTTTCCAATTTGGCAGAGGATGAAAGGGAAGAGGGAGAACCAATGAGAGAGTAGCTGTTAGGCATTTGGACGGGCACATATCACTGTAATTTCCCGGCAGGAAGAAGAATTAACCAAAGTCTCAGCCATCCACCGGGAACCAGTATAGATACTGAACCAAAATTTTGGAATGCGGTCAGCTCACAGAAAACGAGTTGTAAAATGGAGCTCAGGGGCACAGCAATTCACAAACTAGCCGAGTAATAAAGGACAACTATCATCCAAAAATCTGTTGAGGGAAGGCAACGAGGCGGACTTGAAAGCAAGGCAGAATAGCAGGAAACAGATTTCAAGAGGTATGTTGGAATCGCCTTTAAAGCACAGGAAGAGGGGCACAACTTCGACAATGATGCACTTGGCCAAAAAGGGCATATGCGTTTTCTCCTGAATATATTCAGGAGAAAACGCATACGCCCTTTTTGGCCAAGCAAGCAAGCGGGCAATGCAAATCTGCACTACAAAGATGTATCACTTCCCACCGGTCAAAAGGGACATCCACAAAATGTGTAAAAACCAGAAAGGCAAGACAGGCCCTGGAGTACAGGGAGCCTTGTTATGCTGATGGGTGGGATGTAAATTGCCAACTGCCTCTCTGGAGGAGTACATTGTGTTCCCTAAAACAAGTAAACAACAGAGCTACAGAGCAAAGGGCACTTCCAGTCTAGGGAATATAACTTGGGAAAACTGAAAATCAATAAGACAGAGCCACCCCAAAATTTAGGGCTGCACTGCTTACAAGGACCTCGCTTGGATACACCTTAAGTATCCCAGGAAATATAAAAATGGTTCAAAAAATTGTGGTACTTACGTACGATGGAATATCCCTCAGCCATGAAATCAATGTCATAAGACCAGTAGCAGCAAAATGGGTGGATTCAGGTACGATGAGTCTAAGTGAAATAAGTCACACAGAAAAAGATACTTATCATAAGATATCACTTATGAAGATCCTATAAACATGGCTACACTTGAACTGAGTTAGGAAAGAGAACAGTGTCTCATATTTAGAAAACACTCTTATGCCTGCTTAAGGTGGAAGGAGAGATGGGGTGATGCATAAAACCAGAGTTTGATATAAGCACAGGTACCGTTCCAAAAACCAACTATGGAATAGACTAGACCTACACCTACCTCAGTGAAAGGGACTCAAAACACCATATTTCCTGCAGAGGAATATATCTGAGTAGTAAGAATATTAAAACCTATGTATTGATATGTCTCCGTAAGGGAATCAAGTGTGTCTAGACTGGCATAAACATGGCAGCGAGAATCAGCTGAAACCCACTATAAAAAGGAATTTCAAAAACAAAACAAAAAAACTGGGAAATTCTTTACAATTCCTTCAGGGTCTCTGATGAAACCTGGAATGACCCTATATACAACGACAGCTGGATGTGTCATAAGGAGGGACACTTGGGACTGAGACGATTGGTGAGATTGGGTGAGCAAATGCAGCCCCTTTAAAGCACAAATGCTTGGCACCCATTCCATGAGTCCCAACTCTCCAGGTTGAAGGGAATATTACTACAGCTATAACATGTACGGGAAACCTAGAGAACGGACACACTGTGAATACGAAAGGTTTCTAAAACTCAACGAATAGTCCCTATCCTGGTGTTCCGGTTTGACTTTCCATCTGCTTTACTATCAACTTCCCAACTTGGAGAGACAGCCCCTTTAACCTCCTGGTTCGCACAGGTTGCCAATTTGGCAGAGGATGAAAGGGAAGAGGGAGAACCAATGAGAGAGTAGCTGTTAGGCATTTGGACGGGCACATATCACTGTAATTTCCCAGCAGGAAGAAGAATTAACCAAAGTCTCAGCCACCCACCGGGAACCAGTATAGGTCCTGAACCAAAATTTTGGACTTGCGGTCAGCTCACCAAAAACGAGTTGAAAAATGGAGCTCAGGGGCACAGCAATTCACAAACTGGCCGAGTAATAAAGGACAACTATCGTCCAAAAATCTGTTGAGGGAAGGCAACGAGGCGGACTTGAAAGCGAGGCAGAATAGCAGGAAACAGATTTCAAGAGGTACGTTGGAATCGCCTTTAAAGCACAGGAAGAGGGGCCCAACTTCGACAATGATGCACTTGGCCAAAAAGGGCGTATGCGTTTTCTCCTGAATATATTCAGGAGAAAACGCATACGCCCTTTTTCGCCAAGCAAGCAAGCGGGCAATGCAAATCTGCACTACTAAGATGTATCACTTCCCACCGGTCAAAAGGGACATCCACAAAATGTGTAAAAACCAGAAAGGCAAGACAGGCCCTGGAGAACAGGGAGCCTTGTTATGCTGATGGGCGGGATGTAAATTGCCAACTGCCTCTCTGGAGGAGTGCATTGTGTTCCCTAAACCAAGTAAACAACAGAGCTACAGAGCCAAGGGCACTTCCAGTCTAGGGAATATACCTTGGGAAAACTGAAAATCAATAAGACAGAGCCACCCCAAAATTTAGGGCTGCACTGCTTACAAGGACCTCGCTTGGATACACCTTAAGTATCCCAGGAAATATAAAAATGGTTCAAAAAATTGTGGTACTTACGTACGATGGAATATCCCTCAGCCATGAAATCAATGTCATAAGACCAGTAGCAGCAAAATGGGTGGATTCAGGTACGATGATTCTAAGTGAAATATGTCACAGAGAAAAAGAAACTTATCATAAGATATCACTTATGAAGATCCTGTAAACATGGCTACACTTGAACTGAGTTAGGAAAGAGAACAGTGTCTCACATTTAGAAAACACGCTTATGCCTGCTTAAGGGGGAAGGAGAGGTGGGGTGATGCATAAAACCAGAGTTTGATAAAAGCACAGGTACCGTTCCAAAAACCAACTATGGAATAGACAAGACCTACACATTCCTCAGTGAAAGGGACTCAAAACCCCATATTTCCCGCAGAGGAATATATCTGACTAGTAAGAATCTTAAAACCTATGTATTGATATGTCTCCGTAAGGGAATCAAGAGTGTCTAGACTGGCATAAACATGGCAGCGAGAATCAGCTCAAGCCCACTATAAAAAGGAATTTCAAAAACAAAACAAAAAAACTGGGAAATTCTTTACAATTCCTTCAGGGTCTCTGATGAAACCTGGAATGACCGTATCTACAACGACAGCTGGATGTGGCATAAGGAGGGACACTTGGGACTGAGACGATTGGTGAGATTGGGTGAGCAAATGCAGACCCTTTAAAGCACAAATGCCTGGCACCCATTCCATGGGTCCCAACTCTCCAGGTTGAAGGGAATATTACTACAGATATAACATGTACGGGAAACCTTGGGAAGGGACACACTGTGAATATGAAAGGTTTCTAAAACTCAAGGAATAATCCCTCTCCTGGTGCTCCAGTTTGACTTTTCATCTGCTTTACTATCAACCTCCCATCTTGGAGAGGCAGCCCCTTTAACCTCCTCGTTCAAACAGGTTGCCAATTTGGCAGAGGATGAAAGGGAAGAGGGAGAACCAATGAGAGAATAGCTGTTAGGCATTTGGACGGGCACATATCACTCTAATTTCCTGGCCTGAAGAAGAATTAAGCAAAGTCTCAGCCACTCACCGGGAACCAGTATAACTCCTGAACCAAAATTTTGGAATGCGGTCAGCTCACAAAAAACGAGTTGAAAAATGGAACTCAGGGGCACAGCAATTCACAAACTGGCCGAGTAATAAAGGACAACTATCGTCCAAAAATCAGTTGAGGGAAGGCAACGAGGCGGACTTGAAAGCGAGGCAGAATAGCAGGAAACAGATTTCAAGAGGTACGTTGGAATCGCCTTTTAAGCACTGGAAGAGAGGCACAACTTCGACAATGATGCACTTGGACAAAAAGGGCGTATGCGTTTTCTCCTGAATATATTCAGGAGAAAACGCATACGCCCTTTTTGGCCAAGCAAGCAAGCGGGCAATGCAAATCTGCACTACAAAGAAGTATCACTTCCCACCGTTCAAAAGGGACATCCACAAGATGTGTAAAAACCAGAAAGGCAAGACAGGCCCTGGAGAACAGGGAGCCTTGTTATGCTGATGGGGGGGATGTAACTTGCCAACTGCCTCTCTGGAGGAGTGCATTGTGTTCCCTAAAACAAGTAAAGAACAGAGATATAGAGCCAAGGGCACTTCCAGTCTAGGGAATATACCTTGGGAAAACTGAAAATCAATAAGCCAGAGCCACCCCAAAATTTAGGGCTGCACTGCTTACAAGGACCTCAACTTGGGTACACCTTAAATATCCCAGGAAATATAAAAATGGTTCAAAAAATTGTGGTACTTACGTACGATGGAATATCCCTCAGCCATGAAATCAATGTCATAAGACCAGTAGCAGCAAAATGGGTGGATTCAGGTACGATGATTCTAAGTGAAATAAGTCACACAGAAAAAGAAACTTATCATAAGATATCACTTATGAAGATCCTGTAAACATGGCTACACTTGAACTAAGTTAGGAAATAGAACAGAGTCTCACATTTAGGAAACACTCTAATGCCTGCTTAAGGGTGAAGGAGAGGTGGGGTGATGCATAAAACCAGAGTTTGATATAAGCACAGGTACCATTCCAAAAACCAACTATGGAATAGACAAGAGCTACACCTTCCTCAGTGAAAGGGACTCAAAACCCCATATTTCCCGCAGAGGAATATATCTGACTAGTAAGAATCTTAAAACCTATGTATTGATATGTCTCCGTAAGCGAATCAAGTGTGTCTAGACTGGCATAAACATGGCAGCGAGAATCAGCTCAAACGCACCATAAAAAGGAATTTCAAAAACTAAACAAAAAAACTGGGAAATTCTTTACAATTCCTTCAGGGTATCTGATGAAACCTGGAATGACCCTATCTACAACGACAGCTGGATGTGGCATAAGACTGGACACTTGGGACTGAGACGATTGGTGAGATTGGGTGAACAAATGCAGACCCTTTAAAGCACAAATGCCTGGCACCCACTCCATGGGTCCCAACTCTCCAGGTTGAAGGGAATATTACTACAGATATAACATATACGGGAAACCTAGAGAACGGACACACTGTGAATACGAAAGCTTTCTAAAACTCAACGAATAGTCCGTCTCCTGGTGCTCTGGTTTGATTTTCCATCTGCTTTACTATCAACCTCCCAACTTGGAGAGACAGCCCCTTTAACCTCCTGGTTCGCACAGGTTTCCAATTTGGCAGAGGATGAAAGGGAAGAGGGAGAACCAATGAGAGAGTAGCTGTTAGGCATTTGGACGGGCACATATCACACTAACTTCCCAGCAGAAAGAAGAATTAACCAAAGTCTCAGCCCCCCACCGGTAACCAGCATAGGCCCTGAACCAAAATTTTGGACATGCGGTGAGCTCACAAAAAACGAGTGGATAAATGGAGCTCAGGGCACAGCAATTCACAAACTGGCCGAGTAATAAAGGACAACTATCGTCCAAAAATCTGTTGAGGGAAGGCAACGAGGTGGATTTGAAAGCGAGGCAGAATAGCAGGAATTAGATTTCAAGAGGTACGTTGGAATCGCCCTTAAAGCACAGGAAGAGGGGCACAACTTCGACAATGATGCACTTGGCCAAAAAGGGCGTATGCGTTTTCTCCTGAATATATTCAGGAGAAAACGCATACACCCTATTTTGCCAAGCAAGCAAGCGGGCAATGCAAATCTGCACTACAAAGAAGTATCACTTCCCACCGGTCAAAATGGACATCCACAAAATGTGTAAAAACCAGAAATGTAAGACAGGCCCTGGAGAACAGGGAGCCTTGTTATGCTGATGGGCGGGATGTACGTTGCCAACTGCCTCTCTGGAGGAGTGCATTGTGTTCCCTAAAACAAGTAAACATCAGATCATCAGAGCCATGGGCACTTCCAGTCTAGGGAATATACCTTGGGAAAACTGAAAATCAATAATACAGAGCCACCCCAATATTTAGGGCTGCACTGCTTACAAGGACCTCCACTTGGGTACACCTTAAATATCCCAGGAAATATAAAAATGGTTCAAAAAATTGTGGTACTTATGTACGATGGAATATCCCTCAGCCATGCAATCAATGGCATAAGACCAGTAGCAGCAAAATGGGTGGATTCAGGTACGATGATTCTAAGTGAAATAAGTCACACAGAAAAATAAACTTATCATAAGATATCACTTATGAAGATCCTGTAAACATGGCTACACTTGAACTGAGTTAGGAAAGAGAACAGTGTCTCACATTTAGAAAACACTCTTATGCCTGCTTAAGGGGGAAGGAGAGGTGGGGTGATGCATAAAACCAGAGTTTGATATAAGCACAGGTACCGTTCCAAAAACCATCTATGGAATAGACAAGACCTACACCTTCCTCAGTGAAAGGGACTTGAGGCATATGTGAGTAACCGTGAGCTGAGCCCCAGGCCAGCTGCTACTGAACTTTTCCCACCCTTTCCAGGTAAAACACCTGAATATGTACAAGCGCTTGAAAGCTTAGAGGAAGGGCCGTGGAGCCACAACAGCGACAGCACGCCGGCCAACATGCTGCCTGCAGGCCAGCCAGGATGGTCCTGTCCCTGGGCGCTCTTCTGGAAGCTTTCCATTGCCTTGCCTGAGATACCCCTCCTGTCCCTGCACCCACTGCTTTTTTCCTTCCTCACCTCTGTCTGGAGAGAAATTCCCACAGAACTTGTGGGTGATACATCTTCTTGTTTACACGTGGCATCCTGGCAACACCTGCAGAAAGTCCAGCAGAGACCCACTCACACCGGGCCACCCTCAAAACCGTGGCCCCACACTCCCTCCCACCAGCACAGCCCCGAGACTGCTGACGGGTCAGAGAACATGGAGTCAGGCACAGCTTCAGGGGCTATTGCTGCCTGCAGTGCTGTTTATATTGACCTCAACCCAGGCACACCAGGGGAGGGCCGGCCGGCAGGGTCAGGCTACCCAGGTCAGCTAATCCTCAGCCCTCAGGGAATCACATTGCTGAAAATGGACCTCGCTAAGGCAGAATAGAAGCCAAGGAATAAAAGGACACAATGCCATTTGCAGCACCTTAGGTGTGTCTAGAGGTAATCACGTGACTTGTAGTAAGTCAGAAAATGAAAGACACATATCATATCATATCTCTTATAGGTGTGACCAAAAAATGGATACCAGGGCAGATATTTCCACGGAGAAGGGCAATCACAGATTCATTCAACAAACTTATGGTTCACCAATGGAAAGGTGTGAGGATTCGTTTCATTATGATATTGGGGTTAACAGACATATACAAACACAGGTGAAATATATAATCACCGAAGACCTACAGAATACCAAGAGAAGACTACTCAACATTCTGTCATAAGGTACATGGGAAAAGGATCCCAGGAAGAATAGACATATGTATATGTGTAAAAGAACCACATCTTCCACACCTACAACAAGCCAAACATTGTAATCAAATTTGTTGTAATAAAAAATTAAAAATTAAATTAAAAACACGAACAAGAAGTAGTGAGACAAACTTGAGGGGCTTTCTCCTGGCACATTGCATTCTAAATTCCAATCTAGAACACAACTTCCATTGAGGCTCTGTTGCCCCAGTAACCAGATTTGGTAAGGGAGAACTGCTGCCACCTTGTGGCCGTTTCACACAACAGCAGCTTTAATCCCAGCGCTAATGGTCAGTTGATATTCAAAATCATTGCAGGCCTGTAAATGACACCTGCCCTGAAAACCAATCCTGGATTCATATATCGACCAAAAATTTCAAAGGACGTCCATATTTGAAAACGACAGTTTCAAAAGGCATATTTTACACACATTAGTGTTCTGCTTCTTTTTCTTTCTTCCTGTTTTTGTTAAAAAAACGGGAATGGCAAAAAGCATCCCTCAGAATGGGCGAAAATATTTGCAAACGAATCAATGGACAAAGGATTAATCTCCAATATATATAAAGAGCTCATGCAGCTTAATATTAAAAAAACAAACAACCCAATACAAAAATGGGCAGAACATCTAAAGAGACGTTTCTTCAAAGAAGACACAGAGATGGCCAAGACACACATGAAAACCTGCTCAACATCACTAATTATTAGAGAAATGCAAATCAAAACTACAATGAGGTATCCCCTCACACCTGTTAGAATCGGCATCATCAGAAAATCTACAAACAACGAATTCTGGGGAGGGTGTGGACAAAAGGATCCCTCTTCCACTAGTGGTGGAAATGTAAATTGATACAGTCATGATGGAGAACAGTATGGAGTTTCCTTAAAAAAACTAGAAATAGAATTACCATATGATCCAGCAATCCCACTTCTGGGCATATACCCAGAGAAAACCATAAATCAAAAAGGCACATTCACCACAATGGTCATTTCAGCACTATTTACAATAGCCAGGTAATGGAAGCAACCTAAATACCCACAGACAGACGAATGGATAAACATGTGCTACATATATAAAATGGAATATTACTCAGCCATAAGAAGGAATGAAACTGGGTCATTTGTAGAGACGTCGATGGATCTCGAGACTGTCATACAGAATGAAGTAAGTCAGAAAGAGAAAAACAAATATTGTATATTAATGCATATATGTGGAACCTAGAAAAATGGTACAGATGAACTGGTTTGCAGGGAAGAAATAGAGACACAGAGGTAGAGAACACATGTATGGACACCAAGTGTGGGAAGCCATGGGGTGGTGGTGGTGGGATGAGTTGGGAGATTGGGATTGACCTGTATACATGTATATGCATAAAATACATAACTAATAATAACCTGCTGTATAAAAAAATAAATAAAATAAAATTTCAAAATTTTAAAAAATAAAATTTAAAAATAAAACAGAAAAAAGTTCTTCCCTTCACACAGATGTATTTATATGAATGAATTATTTCCATGCTTTTATCTATAAATACATAAAAGAGGAATAAAATCTAACTTGAACCAAAAAAGAAAAAAAAAAACCCGAACCCACGAGTTAGAGGAAAACCCTATCAGGGCACTTGCTCCAGCGGTAAACAATTCTGAAATTGGGCAGAGGTGGGGAATCATCTCTCATAGAGCCAGCAGCCCACTCCTACGCAAGGAGCGTTCTCATTGCAAAGCTGCGGGCCATGTCGAGGCATCTGTCAGTAACCGTGAGCTGAGCCCCAGGCCAGCTGCTGTTGAACTTTTCCCACCCTTCCCAGGTAAAACACCTGAATATGTACAAGGCCTTGAAAGCCTAGAGGAAGGGGCATGGAGCCACACCAGCGACAGCACGCAGGCCAACTTGGTGCCTGCAGGCCAGCCAGGATGGTCCTGGCCCTGGGCGCTCTACTGGAAGCTTTCCATTGCCCTGCCTGAGATACCCCACCTGTCCCAGCCCCCACTGCTTTTTTCCTTCCTCACCCTTGTCCAGAGAGATATTAGAGCGGAAGTTATGGGTGACATATTCTTCTGTTTACTGGTGGCAGCCTGGCAACTCCTGCAGAAAGTCCAGCAGAGAACCACTCACAACGGGCCACCCACAAAGCCATGGCCCCTCACTTCCTCCCACCAGCACAGCACCGAGACTGCTGATGGGGCAGAGAATATGGAGTCAGGCACAGCTTTAGTGGCTATTGCTGCCTGCAACACTGTTTATATTGACCTTATCCCAGGCACACCTGTGGAGGGCAGGCCGGCAGGGTCAGGCTACAGAGGTCAGCTAATCCTCATCCCTCAGGGAATCACATTGTTGAAAATTGACCTCGCTAACGCAGAAAAGAAGCCAAGGAATAAAAGGACACAATGACATTTGCAGCACCGTAGGTGTGTCTAGAGGTAATCACGTGACTTGAAGTAAGTAAGAAAGTGAAAGACACATATGATATCTTATCTCTTATAGGTGTGACCGAAAAATGGATACAAGGACAGATATTTCCACGGAGAAGGGCAATCACAGATTCATTCAACAAACTTATGGTTCACCAATGGAAAGGTGTGAGGGTTGGTTTCATTATGATATTGGGGTTAACAGACATATACAAACACAGGTGACATATATAATCACCGAAGACCTACAGAATACCAAGAGAAGACTACTCAACATTCTGTCATAAGGTACATGGGAAAAGGATCCCAGGAAGAACTGACATATGTATATGTGTAAAAGAACCACATCTTCCACACCTACAACAAGCCAAACATTGTAATCAAATTTGCTGTAATAAAAAATAAAAAATTAAATTAAAAACACGAACAAGAAGTAGTGAGACAAACTTGAGGGGCTTTCTCCTGGCACATTGCATTCTAAATTCCAATCTAGAACAGGACTTCCATTGAGGCTCTGTTGCCCTAGTAAAGAGATTTGGTAAGGGAGAACTGCTGCCACCTTGTGGCCGTTTCACACAACAGCAGCTTTAATCCCAGCGATAATGGTCTGTTGATATTCAAAATCATTGCAGGCCTGTAAATGACACCTGCCCTGAAAACTAAACCTGGGTTCATATATCGACCAAAAAATTCAAAGGACGTCCATATTTGAAAACGACAGTTTCAAAAGGCATATTTTACACACATTAGTGTTCTGCTTCTTTTTCTTTCTTTCTGTTTTTGTTAAAAAAACGGGAATGGCAAAAAGCATCCCTCAGAATGGGCGAAAATATTTGCAAACGAATCAATGGACAAAGGATTAATCTCCAATATATATAAAGAGCTCATGCAGCTTAATATTAAAAAAACAAACAACCCAATACAAAAATGGGCAGAAGATCTAAAGAGACGTTACTTCAAAGAAGACACAGAGACGGCAAAGACGCACATGAAAAGCTGCTCAACATCACTAATTATTCGAGAAATGCAAATCAAAACTACAATGAGGTATCACCTCACACCTGTTAGAATCGGCATCATCAGAAAATCTACAATCAACGAATTCTGGGGAGGGTGTGGACAAAAGGATCCCTCTTCCACTAGTGGTGGAAATGTAAATTGATACAGTCACGATGGAGAACAGTATGGAGTTTCCTTAAAAAAACTAGAAATACAATTTCCATATGATCCAGCAATCCCACTTCTGGGCATATACCCAGAGAAAACCATAAATCAAAAAGGCACATTCACCACAATGCTCATTTCAGCACTATTTACTATAGCCAGGTAATGGAAGCAACCTAAATACCCACAGACAGACGAATGGATAAAGATGTGGTACATATATGAAATGGAATATTACTCAGCCATAAGAAGGAATGAAAGTGGGTCATTTGTAGAGACGTCGATGGTTCTAGAGACTGTCATACAGAATGAAGTAAGTCAGAAAGAGAAAAACAAATATTGTATATTAATGCATATATGTGGAACCTAGAAAAATGGTACAGATGAACTGGTTTGCAGGGAAGAAATAGAGACACAGAGGTAGAGAACACACGTATGGACACCAAGTGTGGGAAGCCATGGGTTGGTGGTGGTGGGATGAGTTTGGAGATTGGGATTGACCTGTATACATGTATATGCATAAAATACGTAACTAATAATAACCTGCTGTATAAAAAAATAAAAAAATTAAATTTCAAAATTTTAAAAAATAAAATTTAAAAATAAAACAGAAAAAAGTCCTTCCCTTCACACAGATGTATTTATATGAATGAATTATTTCCATGCTTATATCTATAAATACATAAAAGAGGAATAAAATCTAACTTGAACCAAAAAAGAAAAAAAAAAAACCTTAACCCTCCAGTTAAACAGAGGAAAACACTATCAGGGCACTTGCTCCAGCGGTAAACAATTCTGAAATTGGTGAGAGGTGGGGAATCATCTCCCATACAGCCAGCAGCCCACTTCTATGAAAAGAGCGTCCTCATTGCCATGGTGGGGGCCATTCCGAGGCATCTGTGAGTAACCGTGACCTGAGCCACAGGCTAGATACCTTTGAACTTTTCCCACCCTTCCGAGGTAAAACACCTGAATATGTACAAGGGCTTGAGACCCTAGAGGAAGGGCCTTGGAGCCACACCAGCAACAGCACGCAGGCCAACTTGGTGCCTGCAGGCCAGCCAGGATGGTCCTGGCCCTGGGCGCTCTTCTGGAAGCTTTCCATTGCCTTGCCTGAGATAACCCTCCTGTCCCGGCCCCCAATGATTTTTTCCTTTCACCTCTGTCCGGAGAGAAATTCCAGCGGAAGGTATGGGTGCCACATCCTCTTCTTTACAGGTGGCAGCCTGGCAACTCCTGCAGAAAGTCCAGCAGAGACCCACTCACACAGGGCCACCCACAAAGCCGTGGCCCCTCACTGCCTCCCACCAGCACAGACCCGAGACTGCTGACGGGGCAGAGAATATGGAGTCAGGCACAGCTTCAGGGGCTATTGCTGCCTGCAGCGCTGTTTATATTGACCTCAACCCAGGCACACCTGGGGAGGGCCGGCCGGCAGGGTCAGGCTACCCAGGTCAGCTAATCCTCAGCCCTCAGGGAACCACATTGTTGAAAATGGACCTCGCTAAGGCAGAATAGAAGCCAAGGAATAAAAGGACACAATGCCATTTGCAGCCCCGTAGGTGTGTCTACAGGTAATCACGTGAATTGCAGTAAGTCAGAAAGTGAAGGACACATATCATATCATATCTCTTATAGGTGTGACCGAAAAATGGATACCAGGGCAGATATTTCCACGGAGTAGGGCAATCACAGATTCATTCAACAAACTTATGGTTCACTAATGGAAAGGTGTGAGGATTGGTTTCATTATGATATTGGGGTTAACAGACATATACAAACACAGGTGACATATATAATCACCGAAGACCTACAGAATACCAAGAGAAGACTACTCAACATTCTGTCATAAGGTACATGGGAAAAGGATCCCAGGAAGAACTGACATATGTATATGTGTAAAAGAACCACATCTTCCACACCTACAACTAGCCAAACATTGTAATCAAATTTGCTGTAAAAAAAGTAAAAAAAAATAAATTAAAAACACGAACAATAAGTGGTGAGACAAACTTGAGGGGCTTTCTCCTGGCACATTCCATTCTAAATTACAATCTAGAACACGACTTCCATTGACGCTCTGTTGCCCCAGTAACCAGATTTGGTAAGGGAGAACTGCTGCCACCTTGTGGCCGTTTCACACAACAGCAGCTTTAATCCCAGCGCTAATGGTCAGTTGATATTCAAAATCATTGCAGGCCTGTAAATGACACCTGCCCTGAAAACAAATCCTGGGTTCATGTATCGACCAAAAAATTCAAAGGACGTCCACATTTCAAAACGACAGTTTCAAAAGGCATATTTTACACACATTAGTGTTCTGCTTCTTTTTCTTTCTTTCTGTTTTTGTTAAAAAAACGGGAATGGCAAAAAGCATCCCTCAGAATGGGAGAAAATATTTGCAAACGAATCAATGGACAAAGGTTTAATCTCCAATATATATAAAGAGCTCATGCAGCTTAATATTAAAAAAACAAACAACCCAATACAAAAATGGGCAGAAGATCTACAGAGACGTTTCTTCAAAGAAGACACAGAGATGGCCAAGACACACATGAAAAGCTGCTCAACATCACTAATTATTAGAGAAATGCAAATCAAAACTACAGTGAGGTATCACCTCACACCTGTTAGAATCGGCATCATCAGAAAATCTACAAACAACGAATTCTGGGGAGGGTGTGGACAAAAGGATCCCTCTTCCACTATTGGTAGAAATGTAAATTGATACAGTCACGATGGAGAACAGTATGGAGTTTCCTTTAAAAACCTAGAAATACAATTAACATATGATCCAGCAATCCCACTTCTGGGCATATACCCAGAGAAAACCATAAATCAAAAAGGCACATTCACCACAAGGGTCATTTCAGCACTATTTACGATAGCCAGGTAATGGAAGCAACATAAATACCCACAGACAGACGAATGGATAAAGATGTGGTACATATATAAAATGGAATATTACTCAGCCATAAGAAGGAATGAAACTGGGTCATTTGTAGAGACGTCGATGGATCTAGAGACTGTCATACAGAATGAAGTAAGTCAGAAAGAGAAAAACAAATATTGTATATTAATGCATATATGTGGAACCTAGAAAAATGGTACAGATGAACTGGTTTGCAGGGAAGAAAGAGAGACACAGAGGTAGAGAACACACGTATGGACACCAAGTGTGGGAAGCCATGGGGAGGTGGTGTTGGGATGAGTTGGGAGATTGGGATTGACCTGTATACATGTATATGCATAAAATACATAACTAATAATAACCTGCTGTATAAAAAAATAAATAAAATTAAATTTCAAAATTTTTAAAAATAAAACTTAAAAATAAAACAGAAAAAAGTTCTTCCCTTCACACAGATGTATTTATATGAATGAATTATTTCCATGCTTATATCTATAAATACATAAAAGAGGAATAAAATCTAACTTGAACCAAAAAAGAAAAAAAAAAAAACCTTAACCCTCCAGTTAAACAGAGGAAAACACTATCAGGGCACTTGCTCCAGCGGTAAACAATTCTGAAATTGGTGAGAGGTGGGGAATCATCTCCCATACAGCCAGCAGCCCACTCCTATGAAAAGAGTGTCCTCATTGCAATGGTGGGGGCCATTCCGAGGCATCTGTGAGTAACCGTGACCTGAGCCACAGGCCAGATACCTTTGAACTTTTCCCACACTTCCGAGGTAAAACACCTGAATATGTACAAGGGCTTGAGAGCCTAGAGGAAGGGCCGTGGAGCCACACCAGCAACAGCACGCAGGCCAACTTGGTGCCTGCAGGCCAGCCAGGATGGTCCTGGCCCTGGGCGCTCTTCTGGAAGCTTTCCATTGCCTTGCCTGAGATAACCCTCCTGTCCCGGCCCCCAATGATTTTTTCCTTTCACCTCTGTCCGGAGAGAAATTCCAGCGGAAGGTATGGGTGCCACATCCTCTTCTTTACAGGTGGCAGCCTGGCAACTCCTGCAGAAAGTCCAGCAGAGACCCACTCACACAGGGCCACCCACAAAGCCGTGGCCCCTCACTCCCTCCCACCACCACAGCCCCGAGACTGCTGACGGGGCAGAGAATATGGAGTAAGGCACAGCTTCAGGGGCTATTGCTGCCTGCAGCGCTGTTTATATTGACCTCAACCCAGGCACACCTGGGGAGGGCCGGCCGGCAGGGTCAGGCTACCCAAGTCAGCTAATCCTCAGCCCTCAGGGAACCACATTGTTGAAAATGGACCTCGCTAAAGCAGAATAGAAGCCAAGGAATAAAAGGACACATTGCCATTTGCAGCCCCGTAGGTGTGTCTACAGGTAATCACATGAATTGTAGTAAGTCAGAAAGTGAAAGACACATGTCATATCATATCTCTTATAGGTGTGACCGAAAAATGGATACCAGGGCAGATATTTCCACGGAGTAGGGCAATCACAGATTCATTCAACAAACTTATGGTTCACTAATGGAAAGGTGTGAGGATTTGTTTCATTATGATATTGGGGTTAACAGACATATACAAACACAGGTGACATATATAATCACCGAAGACCTACAGAATACCAAGAGAAGACCACTCAACATTCTGTCATAAGGTACATGGGAAAAGGATCCCAGGAAGAACTGACATATGTATATGTGTAAAAGAACCACATCTTCCACACCTACAACTAGCCAAACATTGTAATCAAATTTGCTGTAATAAAAAGTAAAAAAAAATAAATTAAAAACACGAACAATAAGTAGTGAGACAAACTTGAGGGGCTTTCTCCTGGCACATTCCATTCTAAATTACAATCTAGAACACGACTTCCATTGAGGCTCTGTTGCCCCAGTAACCAGATTTGGTAAGGGAGAACTGCTGCCACCTTGTGGCCGTTTCACACAACAGCAGCTTTAATCCCAGCGCTAATGGTCAGTTGATATTCAAAATAATTGCAGGCCTGTAAATGACACCTGCCCTGAAAACAAATCCTGGGTTCATGTATCGACCAAAAAATTCAAAGGACGTCCACATTTCAAAACGACAGTTTCAAAAGGCATATTTTACACACATTAGTGTTCTGCTTCTTTTTCTTTCTTTCTGTTTTTGTTAAAAAAACGGGAATGGCAAAAGGCATCCCTCAGAATGGGCGAAAATATTTGCAAACGAATCAATGGACAAAGGTTTAATCTCCAATATATATAAAGAGCTCATGCAGCTTAATATTAAAAAAACAAACAACCCAATACAAAAATGGGCAGAAGATCTACAGAGACGTTTCTTCAAAGAAGACACAGAGATGGCCAAGACGCACATGAAAAGCTGCTCAACATCACTAATTATTAGAGAAATGCAAATCAAAACTACAGTGAGGTATCACCTCACACCTGTTAGAATCGGCATCATCAGAAAATCTACAAACAACGAATTCTGGGGAGGGTGTGGACAAAAGGATCCCTCTTCCACTATTGGTAGAAATGTAAATTGATACAGTCACGATGGAGAACAGTATGGAGTTTCCTTTAAAAACCTAGAAATACAATTAACATATGATCCAGCAATCCCACTTCTGGGCATATACCCAGAGAAAACCATAAATCAAAAAGGCACATTCACCACAAGGGTCATTTCAGCACTATTTACGATAGCCAGGTAATGGAAGCAACCTAAATACCCACAGACAGACGAATGGATAAAGATGTGGTACATATATAAAATGGAATATTACTCAGCCATAAGAAGGAATGAAACTGGGTCATTTGTAGAGACGTCGATGGATCTAGAGACTGTCATACAGAATGAAGTAAGTCAGAAAGAGAAAAACAAATATTGTATATTAATGCATATATGTGGAACCTAGAAAAAGGGTACAGATGAACTGGTTTGCAGGGAAGAAAGAGAGACACAGAGGTAGAGAACACACGTATGGACACCAAGTGTGGAAGCAATGGGGAGGTGGTGTTGGGATGAGTTGGGAGATTGGGGTTGACCTGTATACATGTATATGCATAAAATACATAACTAATAATAACCTGCTGTATAAAAAAATAAATAAAATTAAATTTCAAAATTTTTAAAAATAAAACTTAAAAATAAAACAGAAAAAAGTTCTTCCCTTCACACAGATGTATTTATATGAATGAATTATTTCCATGCTTATATCTCTAAATACATAAAAGAGGAATAAAATCTAACTTGAACCAAAAAAGAAAAAAAAAAACCTGAACCCACGAGTTAGACAGAGGAAAACCCTATCAGGGCACTTGCTCCAGCAGTAAACAATTCTGAAATTGGTCAGAGGTGGGGAATCATCTCCAATAGAGCAAGCTGCCCACTCCTACGCAAGGAGCGTCCTCATTGCAAAGCGGGGGCCATGCCGAGGCATCTGTGAGTAACCGTGAGCTGAGCCCCAGGCCAGCTGCTGTTGAACTTTTCCCACCCTTCCCAGGTAAAACACCTGAATATGTACAAGGGCTTGAAAGCCTAGAGGAAGGGGCGTGGAGCCACACCAGCGACAGCACGCAGGCCAACTTGGTGCCTGCAGGCCAGCCAGGATGGTCCTGGCCCTGGGCGCTCTTCTGGAAGCTTTCCATTGCCCTGCCTGAGATACCCCACCTGTCCCGGCCCCCACTGCTTTTTTCCTTGCTCACATCTGTCCGGAGAGAAATTCCAGCGGAAGGTATGGGTGACACATCCTCTTCTTTACAAGTGGAAGCCTGGCAACTCCTGCAGAAAGTCCAGCAGAGACCCACTCACACCGGGCCACCCACAAAGCCGTGACCCCTCACTCCCTCCCACCAGCACAGCCCCGAGACTGCTGACTGGGCAGAGAATATGGCGTCAGACAGAGCTTCAGGGGCTATTGCTGCCTGCAGTGCTGTTTATATTGACCTCAACCCAGGCACACCTGGGGAGGGCCGGCCGGCAGGGTCAGGCTACCCAGGTCAGCTAATCCTCAGCCCTCAGGGAATCACAGTGTTGAAAATGGACCTCGCTAAGGCAGAATAGAAGCCAAGGAATAAAAGGACACAATGCCATTTGCAGCACCGTATGTGTGTCTAGAGGTATTCACGTGAATTGTAGTAAGTTCAGAAAGTGAAAGACACATATCATATCATATCTCTTATAGGTGTGACCGAAAAATGGATACCAGGGCAGATATTTCCACGGAGAAGGGCAATCAGAGATTCATTAAACAAACTTATGGTTCACCAAAGGAAAGGTGTGAGGATTGGTTTCATTATGATATTGGGGTTAACAGACATATACAAACACAGGTGACATATATAATCACCGAAGACCTACAGAATACCAAGAGAAGACTACTCAACATTCTGTCATAAGGTACATGGGAAAAGGATCCCAGGAAGAACTGGCATATGTATATGTGTAAAAGAACCACATCTTCCACACCTACAACAAGCCAAACATTGTAATCAAATTTGCTGTAATAAAAAAATAAAAAATTAAATTAAAAACACGAACAAGATGTAGTGAGACAAATTTGAGGGGCTTTCTCCTGGCACATTCCATTCTAAATTCCAATCTAGAACACGACTTCCATTGAGGCTCTGTTGCCCCAGTAACCAGATTTGGTAAGGGAGAGCTGCTGCCACCTTGTGGCCGTTTCACACAACAGCAGCTTTAATCCCAGCGCTAATGGTCAGTTGATATTCAAAATCATTGCAGGCCTGTAAATGACACCTGCCCTGAAAACAAATCCTCGGTTCATATATCGACCAAAAATTTCAAAGGACGTCCATATTTCAAAACGACAGTTTCAAAAGGCATATTTTACACACATTAGTGTTCTGCTTCTTTTTCTTTCTTTCTTTTTTTGTTAAAAAAACGGAATGGCAAAAAGCATCCCTCAGAATGGGCGAAAATATTTGCAAACGAATCAATGGACAAAGGTTTAATCTCCAATATATATAAAGAGCTCATGCAGCTTAATATTAAAAAAAACAAACAACCCAATACAAAAATGGGCAGAAGATCTAAAGAGACGTTTCTTCAAAGAAGACACAGAGATGGCCAAGACGCACATGAAAAGCTGCTCAACATCACTAATTATTCGAGAAATGCAAATCAAAACTACAATGAGGTATCACCTCACACGTGTTAGAATCGGCATCATCAGAAAATCTACAAACAACGAATTCTGGGGAGGGTGTGGACAAAAGGATCCCTCTTCCACTATTGGTGGAAATGTAAATTGATACAGTCACTATGGAGAACAATATGGAGTTTCCTTTAAAAAAGCTAGTAATAGAATTACCATATGATCCAGCAATCCCACTTCTGGGCATATACCCAGAGAAAACCATAAATCAAAAAGGCACATTCACCACAATGCTCATTTCAGCACTATTTACAATAGCCAGGTAATGGAAGCAACATGAATACCCACAGACAGACGAATGGATAAAGATGTGGTACATATATAAAATGGAATATTACTCAGCCATAAGAAGGAATGAAACTGGGTCATTTGTAGAGACGTCGATGGATCTAGAGACTGTCATACAGAATGAGGTAAGTCAGAAAGAGACAAACAAATATTGTATATTAATGCATATATGTGGACCCTAGAAAAATGGAACAGATGAACTGGTTTGAAGGGAAGAAATAGAGACACAGAGGTAGAGAACACACGTATGGACACCAAGTGTGGGAAGCCATGGGGAGGTGGTGTTGGGATGAGTTGGGAGATTGGGATTGACCTGTATACATGTATATGCATAAAATACATAACTAATAATAACCTGCTGTATAAAAAAATAAATAAAATTAAATTTCAAAATTTGAAAATATAAAACTTAAAAATAAAACAGAAAAAAGTTCTTCCCTTCACACAGATGTATTTATATGAATGAATTATTTCCATGCTTATATCTATAAATACATAAAAGAGGAATAAAATCTAACTTGAACCAAAAAAGAAAAAAAAAATCCTGAACCCACGAGTTAGACAGAGGAAAACACTATCAGGGCACTTGCTCCAGCGGTAAACAATTCTGAAATTGGTCAGAGGTGGGGAATCATCTCCAATAGAGCCAGCTGCCCACTCCTACGCAAGGAGCGTCCTCATTGCAAAGCGGGGGGCCATGCCGAGGCATCTGTGAGTAACCGTGAGCTGAGCCCCAGGCCAGCTGCTGTTGAACTTTTCCCACCCTTCCCAGGTAAAACACCTGAATATGTACAAGGGCTTGAAAGCCTAGAGGAAGGGGCGTGGAGCCACACCAGCGACAGCACGCAGGCCAACTTGGTGCCTGCAGGCCAGCCAGGATGGTCCTGGCCCTGGGCGCTCTTCTGGAAGCTTTCCATTGCCCTGCCTGAGATACCCCACCTGTCCCGGCCCCCACTGCTTTTTTCCTTGCTCACATCTGTCCGGAGAGAAATTCCAGCGGAAGGTATGGGTGACACATCCTCTTCTTTACAAGTGGAAGCCTGGCAACTCCTGCAGAAAGTTCAGCAGAGACCCACTCACACCGGGCCACCCACAAAGCCGTGACCCCTCACTCCCTCCCACCACCACAGCCCCGAGACTGCTGACTGGGCAGAGAATGTGGAGTCAGGCACAGCTTCAGGGGCTATTGCTGCCTGCAGTGCTGTTTATATTGACCTCAACCCAGGCACACCTGGGGAGGGCCGGCCGGCAGGGTCAGGCTACACAGGTCAGCTAATCCTCAGCCCTCAGGGAATCACATTGTTGAAAATGGACCTCGCTAAGGCAGAATAGAAGCCAAGGAATAAAAGGACACAATGCCATTTGCAGCACCGTAGGTGTGTCTAGAGGTATTCACGTGAATTGTAGTAAGTCAGAAAGTGAAAGACACATATCATATCTTATCTCTTATAGGTGTGACCGAAAAATGGATACCAGGGCAGATATTTCCTCGGAGTAGGGCAATCACAGATTCATTCAACAAACTTATGGTTCACCAATGGAAAGGTGTGAGGATTGGTTTCATTATGATATTGGGGTTAACAGACATATACAAACACAGGTGACATATATAATCACCGAAGACCTACAGAATACCAAGAGAAGACTACTCAACATTCTGTCATAAGGTACATGGGAAAAGGATCCCAGGAAGAACTGACATATGTATATGTGTAAAAGAACCACATCTTCCACACCTACAACTAGCCAAACATTGTAATCAAATTTGCTGTAATAAAAAGTAAAAAAAATTAAATTAAAAACACGAACAATAAGTAGTGAGACAAACTTGAGGGGCTTTCTCCTGGCACATTCCATTCTAAATTCCAATCTAGAACACGACTTCCATTGAGGCTCTGTTGCCCCAGTAACCAGATTTGGTAAGGGAGAACTGCTGCCACCTTGTGGCCGTTTCACACAACAGCAGCTTTAATCCCAGCGCTAATGGTCAGTTGATATTCAAAATCATTGCAGGCCTGTAAATGACACCTGCCCTGAAAACAAATCCTGGGTTCATATATCGACCAAAAAATTCAAAGGACGTCCACATTTCAAAACGACAGTTTCAAAAGGCATATTTTACACACATTAGTGTTCTGCTTCTTTTTCTTTCTTTCTGTTTTTGTTAAACAAACGGGAATGGCAAAAAGCATCCCTCAGAATCGGCGAAAATATTTGCAAACGAATCAATGGACAAAGGTTTAATCTCCAATATATATAAAGAGCTCATGCAGCTTAATATTAAAAAAACAAACAACCCAATACAAAAATGGGCAGAAGATCTACAGAGACGTTTCTTCAAAGAAGACACAGAGATGGCCAAGACACACATGAAAAGCTACTCAACATCACTAATTATTAGAGTAATGCAAATCAAAACTACACTGAGGTATCACCTCACACCTGTTAGAATCGGCATCATCAGAAAATCTACAAACAACGAATTCTGGGGAGGGTGTGGACAAAAGGATCCCTCTTCCACTATTGGTAGAAATGTAAATTGATACAGTCACGATGGAGAACAGTATGGAGTTTCCTTTAAAAACCTAGAAATACAATTAACATATGATCCAGCAATCCCACTTCTGGGCATATACCCAGAGAAAACCATAAATCAAAAAGGCACATTCACCACAAGGGTCATTTCAGCACTATTTACGATAGCCAGGTAATGGAAGCAACATAAATACCCACAGACAGACGAATGGATAAAGATGTGGTACATATATAAAATGGAATATTACTCAGCCATAAGAAGGAATGAAACTGGGTCATTTGTAGAGACGTCGATGGATCTAGAGACTGTCATACAGAATGAAGTAAGTCAGAAAGAGAAAAACAAATATTGTATATTAATGCATATATGTGGAACCTAGAAAAAGGGTACAGATGAACTGGTTTGCAGGGAAGAAAGAGAGACACAGAGGTAGAGAACACACGTATGGACACCAAGTGTGGGAAGCCATGGGGAGGTGGTGTTGGGATGAGTTGGGAGATTGGGATTGACCTGTATACATGTATATGCATAAAATACATAACTAATAATAACCTGCTGTATAAAAAAATAAATAAAATTAAATTTCAAAATTTTTAAAAATAAAACTTAAAAATAAAACAGAAAAAAGTTCTTCCCTTCACACAGATGTATTTATATGAATGAATTATTTCCATGCTTATATCTCTAAATACATAAAAGAGGAATAAAATCTAACTTGAACCAAAAAAGAAAAAAAAAACCTGAACCCACGAGTTAGACAGAGGAAAACCCTATCAGGGCACTTGCTCCAGCAGTAAACAATTCTGAAATTGGTCAGAGGTGGGGAATCATCTCCAATAGAGCCAGCTGCCCACTCCTACGCAAGGAGCGTCCTCATTTCAAAGAGGGGGGCCATGCCGAGGCATCTGTGAGTAACCGTGAGCTGAGCCCCAGGCCAGCTGCTGCTGAACTGTTCCCACCCTTCCCAGGTAAAACACCTGAATATGTACAAGGGCTTGAAAGCCTAGAGGAAGGGGCGTGGAGCCACACCAGCGACAGCACGCAGGCCAACTTGGTGCCTGCAGGCCAGCCAGGATGGTCCTGGCCCTGGGCGCTCTTCTGGAAGCTTTCCATTGCCCTGCCTGAGATACCCCACCTGTCCCGGCCCCCACTGCTTTTTTCCTTGCTCACATCTGTCCGGAGAGAAATTCCAGCGGAAGGTATGGGTGACACATCCTCTTCTTTACAAGTGGAAGCCTGGCAACTCCTGCAGAAAGTCCAGCAGAGACCCACTCACACCGGGCCACCCACAAAGCCGTGACCCCTCACTCCCTCCCAACAGCACAGCCCCGAGACTGCTGACTGGGCAGAGAATATGGCGTCAGGCTAAGCTTCAGGGGTTATTGCTGCCTGCAGTGCTGTTTATATTGACCTCAACCCAGGCACACCTGGGGAGGGCCGGCCGGCAGGGTCAGGCTACACAGGTCAGCTAATCCTCAGCCCTCAGGGAATCACATTGTTGAAAATGGACCTCGCTAAGGCAGAATAGAAGCCAAGGAATAAAAGGACACAATGCCATTTGCAGCACCGTATGTGTGTCTAGAGGTATTCACGTGAATTGTAGTAAGTTCAGAAAGTGAAAGACACATATCATATCATATCTCTTATAGGTGTGACCGAAAAATGGATACCAGGGCAGATATTTCCACAGAGAAGTGCAATCAGAGATTCATTAAACAAACTTATGGTTCACCAAAGGAAAGGTGTGAGGATTGGTTTCATTATGATATTGGGCTTAACAGACATATACAAACACAGGTGACATATATAATCACTGAAGACCTACAGAATACCAAGAGAAGACTACTCAACATTCTGTCATAAGGTACATGGGAAAAGGATCCCAGGAAGAACTGGCATATGTATATGTGTAAAAGAACCACATCTTCCACACCTACAACTAGCCAAACATTGTAATCAAATTTGCTGTAATAAAAGATAAAAAAAATTAAATTAAAAACACGAACAAGATGTAGTGAGACAAACTTGAGGGGCTTTCTCCTGGCACATTCCATTCTAAATTCCAATCTAGAACACGACTTCCATTGAGGCTCTGTTGCCCCAGTAACCAGATTTGGTAAGGGAGAGCTGCTGCCACCTTGTGGCCGTTTCACACAACAGCAGCTTTAATCCCAGCGCTAATGGTCAGTTGATATTCAAAATCATTGCAGGCCTGTAAATGACACCTGCCCTGAAAACAAATCCTCGGTTCATATATCGACCAAAAATTTCAAAGGACGTCCATATTTCAAAACGACAGTTTCAAAAGGCATATTTTACACACATTAGTGTTCTGCTTCTTTTTCTTTCTTTCTTTTTTTGTTAAAAAAACGGAATGGCAAAAAGCATCCCTCAGAATGGGCGAAAATATTTGCAAACGAATCAATGGACAAAGGTTTAATCTCCAATATATATAAAGAGCTCATGCAGCTTAATATTAAAAAAAACAAACAACCCAATACAAAAATGGGCAGAAGATCTAAAGAGACGTTTCTTCAAAGAAGACACAGAGATGGCCAAGACGCACATGAAAAGCTGCTCAACATCACTAATTATTCGAGAAATGCAAATCAAAACTACAATGAGGTATCACCTCACACGTGTTAGAATCGGCATCATCAGAAAATCTACAAACAACGAATTCTGGGGAGGGTGTGGACAAAAGGATCCCTCTTCCACTATTGGTGGAAATGTAAATTGATACAGTCACTATGGAGAACAATATGGAGTTTCCTTTAAAAAAGCTAGTAATAGAATTACCATATGATCCAGCAATCCCACTTCTGGGCATATACCCAGAGAAAACCATAAATCAAAAAGGCACATTCACCACAATGCTCATTTCAGCACTATTTACAATAGCCAGGTAATGGAAGCAACATGAATACCCACAGACAGACGAATGGATAAAGATGTGGTACATATATAAAATGGAATATTACTCAGCCATAAGAAGGAATGAAACTGGGTCATTTGTAGAGACGTCGATGGATCTAGAGACTGTCATACAGAATGAGGTAAGTCAGAAAGAGACAAACAAATATTGTATATTAATGCATATATGTGGACCCTAGAAAAATGGAACAGATGAACTGGTTTGAAGGGAAGAAATAGAGACACAGAGGTAGAGAACACACGTATGGACACCAAGTGTGGGAAGCCATGGGGAGGTGGTGTTGGGATGAGTTGGGAGATTGGGATTGACCTGTATACATGTATATGCATAAAATACATAACTAATAATAACCTGCTGTATAAAAAAATAAATAAAATTAAATTTCAAAATTTTTAAAAATAAAACTTAAAAATAAAACAGAAAAAAGTTCTTCCCTTCACACAGATGTATTTATATGAATGAATTATTTCCATGCTTATATCTATAAATACATAAAAGAGGAATAAAATCTAACTTGAACCAAAAAAGAAAAAAAAAAAACCTGATCCCACGAGTTAGACAGAGGAAAACCCTATCAGGGCACTTGCTCCAGCGGTAAACAATTCTGAAATTGGTCAGAGGTGGGGAATCATCTCCAATAGAGCCAGCTGCCCACTCCTACGCAAGGAGCGTCCTCATTGCAAAGCGGGGGGCCATGCCGAGGCATCTGTGAGTAACCGTGAGCTGAGCCCCAGGCCAGCTGCTGTTGAACTTTTCCCACCCTTCCCAGGTAAAACACCTGAATATGTACAAGGGCTTGAAAGCCTAGAGGAAGGGGCGTGGAGCCACACCAGCGACAGCACGCAGGCCAACTTGGTGCCTGCAGGCCAGCCAGGATGGTCCTGGCCCTGGGCGCTCTTCTGGAAGCTTTCCATTGCCCTGCCTGAGATACCCCACCTGTCCCGGCCCCCACTGCTTTTTTCCTTGCTCACATCTGTCCGGAGAGAAATTCCAGCGGAAGGTATGGGTGACACATCCTCTTCTTTACAAGTGGAAGCCTGGCAACTCCTGCAGAAAGTTCAGCAGAGACCCACTCACACCGGGCCACCCACAAAGCCGTGACCCCTCACTCCCTCCCACCAGCACAGCCCCGAGACTGCTGACTGGGCAGAGAATGTGGAGTCAGGCACAGCTTCAGGGGCTATTGCTGCCTGCAGTGCTGTTTATATTGACCTCAACCCAGGCACACCTGGGGAGGGCCGGCCGGCAGGGTCAGGCTGCCCAGGTCAGCTAATCCTCAGCCCTCAGGGAATCACATTGTTGAAAATGGACCTCGCTAAGGCAGAATAGAAGCCAAGGAATAAAAGGACACAATGCCATTTGCAGCACCATAGGTGTGTCTAGAGGTAATCACGTGAATTGTAGTAAGTCAGAAAGTGAAAGACACATATCATATCATATCTCTTATAGGTGTGACCGAAAAATGGATACCAGGGCAGATATTTCCACGGAGTAGGGCAATCACAGATTCATTCAACAAACTTATGGTTCACCAATGGAAAGGTGTGAGGATTGGTTTCATTATGATATTGGGGTTAACAGACATATACAAACACAGGTGACATATATAATCACCGAAGACCTACAGAATACCAAGAGAAGACTACTCAACATTCTGTCATAAGGTACATGGGAAAAGGATCCCAGGAAGAACTGACATATGTATATGTGTAAAAGAACCACATCTTCCACACCTACAACTAGCCAAACATTGTAATCAAATTTGCTGTAATAAAAGATAAAAAAAATTAAATTAAAAACACGAACAAGAAGTAGTGAGACAAACTTGAGGGGCTTTCTCCTGGCACATTCCATTCTAAATTACAATCTAGAACACGACTTCCATTGACGCTCTGTTGCCCCAGTAACCAGATCTGGTAAGGGAGAACTGCTGCCACCTTGTGGCCGTTTCACACAACAGCAGCTTTAATCCCAGCGCTAATGGTCAGTTGATATTCAAAATCATTGCAGGCCTGTAAATGACACCTGCCCTGAAAACAAATCCTGGGTTCATGTATCGACCAAAAAATTCAAAGGACGTCCACATTTCAAAACGACAGTTTCAAAAGACATATTTTACACACATTAGTGTTCTGCTTCTTTTTCTTTCTTTCTGTTTTTGTTAAAAAAACGGGAATGGCAAAAGGCATCCCTCAGAATGGGCGAAAATATTTGCAAACGAATCAATGGACAAAGGTTTAATCTCCAATATATATAAAGAGCTCATGCAGCTTAATATTAAAAAAACAAACAACCCAATACAAAAATGGGCAGAAGATCTACAGAGACGTTTCTTCAAAGAAGACACAGAGATGGCCAAGACACACATGAAAAGCTGCTCAACATCACTAATTATTAGAGAAATGCAAATCAAAACTACAGTGAGGTATCACCTCACACCTGTTAGAATCGGCATCATCAGAAAATCTACAAACAACGAATTCTGGGGAGGGTGTGGACAAAAGGATCCCTCTTCCACTATTGGTAGAAATGTAAATTGATACAGTCACGATGGAGAACAGTATGGAGTTTCCTTTAAAAACCTAGAAATACAATTAACATATGATCCAGCAATCCCACTTCTGGGCATATACCCAGAGAAAACCATAAATCAAAAAGGCACATTCACCACAAGGGTCATTTCAGCACTATTTACGATAGCCAGGTAATGGAAGCAACATAAATACCCACAGACAGACGAATGGATAAAGATGTGGTACATATATAAAATGGAATATTACTCAGCCATAAGAAGGAATGAAACTGGGTCATTTGTAGAGACGTCGATGGATCTAGAGACTGTCATACAGAATGAAGTAAGTCAGAAAGAGAAAAACAAATATTGTATATTAATGCATATATGTGGAACCTAGAAAAAGGGTACAGATGAACTGGTTTGCAGGGAAGAAAGAGAGACACAGAGGTAGAGAACACACGTATGGACACCAAGTGTGGGAAGCCATGGGGAGGTGGTGTTGGGATGAGTTGGGAGATTGGGATTGACCTGTATACATGTATATGCATAAAATACATAACTAATAATAACCTGCTGTATAAAAAAATAAATAAAATTAAATTTCAAAATTTTTAAAAATAAAACTTAAAAATAAAACAGAAAAAAGTTCTTCCCTTCACACAGATGTATTTATATGAATGAATTATTTCCATGCTTATATCTCTAAATACATAAAAGAGGAATAAAATCTAACTTGAACCAAAAAAGAAAAAAAAAACCTGAACCCACGAGTTAGACAGAGGAAAACCCTATCAGGGCACTTGCTCCAGCAGTAAACAATTCTGAAATTGGTCAGAGGTTGGGAATCATCTCCAGTAGAGCCAGCTGCCCACTCCTACGCAAGGAGCGTCCTCATTGCAAAGCGGGGGGCCATGCCGAGGCATCTGTGAGTAACCGTGAGCTGAGCCCCAGGCCAGCTGCTGTTGAACTTTTCCCACCCTTCCCAGGTAAAACACCTGAATATGTACAAGGGCTTGAAAGCCTAGAGGAAGGGGCGTGGAGCCACACCAGCGACAGCACGCAGGCCAACTTGGTGCCTGCAGGCCAGCCAGGATGGTCCTGGCCCTGGGCGCTCTTCTGGAAGCTTTCCATTGCCCTGCCTGAGATACCCCACCTGTCCCGGCCCCCACTGCTTTTTTCCTTGCTCACATCTGTCCGGAGAGAAATTCCAGCGGAAGGTATGGGTGACACATCCTCTTCTTTACAAGTGGAAGCCTGGCAACTCCTGCAGAAAGTTCAGCAGAGACCCACTCACACCGGGCCACCCACAAAGCCGTGACCCCTCACTCCCTCCCACCAGCACAGCCCCGAGACTGCTGACTGGGCAGAGAATATGGCGTCAGGCAGAGTTTCAGGGGTTATTGCTGCCTGCAGTGCTGTTTATATTGACCTCAACCCAGGCACACCTGGGGAGGGCCGGCCGGCAGGGTCAGGCTACACAGGTCAGCTAATCCTCAGCCCTCAGGGAATCACATTGTTGAAAATGGACCTCGCTAAGGCAGAATAGAAGCCAAGGAATAAAAGGACACAATGCCATTTGCAGCACCGTATGTGTGTCTAGAGGTATTCACGTGAATTGTAGTAAGTTCAGAAAGTGAAAGACACATATCATATCATATCTCTTATAGGTGTGACCGAAAAATGGATACCAGGGCAGATATTTCCACGGAGAAGGGCAATCAGAGATTCATTAAACAAACTTATGGTTCACCAAAGGAAAGGTGTGAGGATTGGTTTCATTATGATATTGGGGTTAACAGACATATACAAACACAGGTGACATATATAATCACCGAAGACCTACAGAATACCAAGAGAAGACTACTCAACATTCTGTCATAAGGTACATGGGAAAAGGATCCCAGGAAGAACTGGCATATGTATATGTGTAAAAGAACCACATCTTCCACACCTACAACAAGCCAAACATTGTAATCAAATTTGCTGTAATAAAAAAATAAAAAATTAAATTAAAAACACGAACAAGAAGTAGTGAGACACACTTGAGGGGCTTTCTCCTGGCACATTCCATTCTAAATTCCAATCTAGAACACGACTTCCATTGAGGCTCTGTTGCCCCAGTAACCAGATTTGGTAAGGGAGAGCTGCTGCCACCTTGTGGCCGTTTCACACAACAGCAGCTTTAATCCCAGCGCTAATGGTCAGTTGATATTCAAAATCATTGCAGGCCTGTAAATGACACCTGCCCTGAAAACAAATCCTCGGTTCATATATCGACCAAAAATTTCAAAGGACGTCCATATTTCAAAACGACAGTTTCAAAAGGCATATTTTACACACATTAGTGTTCTGCTTCTTTTTCTTTCTTTCTTTTTTTGTTAAAAAAACGGAATGGCAAAAAGCATCCCTCAGAATGGGCGAAAATATTTGCAAACGAATCAATGGACAAAGGTTTAATCTCCAATATATATAAAGAGCTCATGCAGCTTAATATTAAAAAAAACAAACAACCCAATACAAAAATGGGCAGAAGATCTAAAGAGACGTTTCTTCAAAGAAGACACAGAGATGGCCAAGACGCACATGAAAAGCTGCTCAACATCACTAATTATTCGAGAAATGCAAATCAAAACTACAATGAGGTATCACCTCACACGTGTTAGAATCGGCATCATCAGAAAATCTACAAACAACGAATTCTGGGGAGGGTGTGGACAAAAGGATCCCTCTTCCACTATTGGTGGAAATGTAAATTGATACAGTCACTATGGAGAACAATATGGAGTTTCCTTTAAAAAAGCTAGTAATAGAATTACCATATGATCCAGCAATCCCACTTCTGGGCATATACCCAGAGAAAACCATAAATCAAAAAGGCACATTCACCACAATGCTCATTTCAGCACTATTTACAATAGCCAGGTAATGGAAGCAACATGAATACCCACAGACAGACGAATGGATAAAGATGTGGTACATATATAAAATGGAATATTACTCAGCCATAAGAAGGAATGAAACTGGGTCATTTGTAGAGACGTCGATGGATCTAGAGACTGTCATACAGAATGAGGTAAGTCAGAAAGAGACAAACAAATATTGTATATTAATGCATATATGTGGACCCTAGAAAAATGGAACAGATGAACTGGTTTGAAGGGAAGAAATAGAGACACAGAGGTAGAGAACACACGTATGGACACCAAGTGTGGGAAGCCATGGGGAGGTGGTGTTGGGATGAGTTGGGAGATTGGGATTGACCTGTATACATGTATATGCATAAAATACATAACTAATAATAACCTGCTGTATAAAAAAATAAATAAAATTAAATTTCAAAATTTTTAAAAATAAAACTTAAAAATAAAACAGAAAAAAGTTCTTCCCTTCACACAGATGTATTTATATGAATGAATTATTTCCATGCTTATATCTATAAATACATAAAAGAGGAATAAAATCTAACTTGAACCAAAAAAGAAAAAAAAAAAACCTGATCCCACGAGTTAGACAGAGGAAAACCCTATCAGGGCACTTGCTCCAGCGGTAAACAATTCTGAAATTGGTCAGAGGTGGGGAATCATCTCCAATAGAGCCAGCTGCCCACTCCTACGCAAGGAGCGTCCTCATTGCAAAGCGGGGGGCCATGCCGAGGCATCTGTGAGTAACCGTGAGCTGAGCCCCAGGCCAGCTGCTGTTGAACTTTTCCCACCCTTCCCAGGTAAAACACCTGAATATGTACAAGGGCTTGAAAGCCTAGAGGAAGGGGCGTGGAGCCACACCAGCGACAGCACGCAGGCCAACTTGGTGCCTGCAGGCCAGCCAGGATGGTCCTGGCCCTGGGCGCTCTTCTGGAAGCTTTCCATTGCCCTGCCTGAGATACCCCACCTGTCCCGGCCCCCACTGCTTTTTTCCTTGCTCACATCTGTCCGGAGAGAAATTCCAGCGGAAGGTATGGGTGACACATCCTCTTCTTTACAAGTGGAAGCCTGGCAACTCCTGCAGAAAGTTCAGCAGAGACCCACTCACACCGGGCCACCCACAAAGCCGTGACCCCTCACTCCCTCCCACCACCACAGCCCCGAGACTGCTGACTGGGCAGAGAATGTGGAGTCAGGCACAGCTTCAGGGGCTATTGCTGCCTGCAGTGCTGTTTATATTGACCTCAACCCAGGCACACCTGGGGAGGGCCGGCCGGCAGGGTCAGGCTACACAGGTCAGCTAATCCTCAGCCCTCAGGGAATCACATTGTTGAAAATGGACCTCGCTAAGGCAGAATAGAAGCCAAGGAATAAAAGGACACAATGCCATTTGCAGCACCGTAGGTGTGTCTAGAGGTATTCACGTGAATTGTAGTAAGTCAGAAAGTGAAAGACACATATCATATCTTATCTCTTATAGGTGTGACCGAAAAATGGATACCAGGGCAGATATTTCCTCGGAGTAGGGCAATCACAGATTCATTCAACAAACTTATGGTTCACCAATGGAAAGGTGTGAGGATTGGTTTCATTATGATATTGGGGTTAACAGACATATACAAACACAGGTGACATATATAATCACCGAAGACCTACAGAATACCAAGAGAAGACTACTCAACATTCTGTCATAAGGTACATGGGAAAAGGATCCCAGGAAGAACTGACATATGTATATGTGTAAAAGAACCACATCTTCCACACCTACAACTAGCCAAACATTGTAATCAAATTTGCTGTAATAAAAAGTAAAAAAAATTAAATTAAAAACACGAACAATAAGTAGTGAGACAAACTTGAGGGGCTTTCTCCTGGCACATTCCATTCTAAATTCCAATCTAGAACACGACTTCCATTGAGGCTCTGTTGCCCCAGTAACCAGATTTGGTAAGGGAGAACTGCTGCCACCTTGTGGCCGTTTCACACAACAGCAGCTTTAATCCCAGCGCTAATGGTCAGTTGATATTCAAAATCATTGCAGGCCTGTAAATGACACCTGCCCTGAAAACAAATCCTGGGTTCATATATCGACCAAAAAATTCAAAGGACGTCCACATTTCAAAACGACAGTTTCAAAAGGCATATTTTACACACATTAGTGTTCTGCTTCTTTTTCTTTCTTTCTGTTTTTGTTAAACAAACGGGAATGGCAAAAAGCATCCCTCAGAATCGGCGAAAATATTTGCAAACGAATCAATGGACAAAGGTTTAATCTCCAATATATATAAAGAGCTCATGCAGCTTAATATTAAAAAAACAAACAACCCAATACAAAAATGGGCAGAAGATCTACAGAGACGTTTCTTCAAAGAAGACACAGAGATGGCCAAGACACACATGAAAAGCTACTCAACATCACTAATTATTAGAGTAATGCAAATCAAAACTACACTGAGGTATCACCTCACACCTGTTAGAATCGGCATCATCAGAAAATCTACAAACAACGAATTCTGGGGAGGGTGTGGACAAAAGGATCCCTCTTCCACTATTGGTAGAAATGTAAATTGATACAGTCACGATGGAGAACAGTATGGAGTTTCCTTTAAAAACCTAGAAATACAATTAACATATGATCCAGCAATCCCACTTCTGGGCATATACCCAGAGAAAACCATAAATCAAAAAGGCACATTCACCACAAGGGTCATTTCAGCACTATTTACGATAGCCAGGTAATGGAAGCAACATAAATACCCACAGACAGACGAATGGATAAAGATGTGGTACATATATAAAATGGAATATTACTCAGCCATAAGAAGGAATGAAACTGGGTCATTTGTAGAGACGTCGATGGATCTAGAGACTGTCATACAGAATGAAGTAAGTCAGAAAGAGAAAAACAAATATTGTATATTAATGCATATATGTGGAACCTAGAAAAAGGGTACAGATGAACTGGTTTGCAGGGAAGAAAGAGAGACACAGAGGTAGAGAACACACGTATGGACACCAAGTGTGGGAAGCCATGGGGAGGTGGTGTTGGGATGAGTTGGGAGATTGGGATTGACCTGTATACATGTATATGCATAAAATACATAACTAATAATAACCTGCTGTATAAAAAAATAAATAAAATTAAATTTCAAAATTTTTAAAAATAAAACTTAAAAATAAAACAGAAAAAAGTTCTTCCCTTCACACAGATGTATTTATATGAATGAATTATTTCCATGCTTATATCTCTAAATACATAAAAGAGGAATAAAATCTAACTTGAACCAAAAAAGAAAAAAAAAACCTGAACCCACGAGTTAGACAGAGGAAAACCCTATCAGGGCACTTGCTCCAGCAGTAAACAATTCTGAAATTGGTCAGAGGTGGGGAATCATCTCCAATAGAGCCAGCTGCCCACTCCTACGCAAGGAGCGTCCTCATTTCAAAGAGGGGGGCCATGCCGAGGCATCTGTGAGTAACCGTGAGCTGAGCCCCAGGCCAGCTGCTGCTGAACTGTTCCCACCCTTCCCAGGTAAAACACCTGAATATGTACAAGGGCTTGAAAGCCTAGAGGAAGGGGCGTGGAGCCACACCAGCGACAGCACGCAGGCCAACTTGGTGCCTGCAGGCCAGCCAGGATGGTCCTGGCCCTGGGCGCTCTTCTGGAAGCTTTCCATTGCCCTGCCTGAGATACCCCACCTGTCCCGGCCCCCACTGCTTTTTTCCTTGCTCACATCTGTCCGGAGAGAAATTCCAGCGGAAGGTATGGGTGACACATCCTCTTCTTTACAAGTGGAAGCCTGGCAACTCCTGCAGAAAGTCCAGCAGAGACCCACTCACACCGGGCCACCCACAAAGCCGTGACCCCTCACTCCCTCCCAACAGCACAGCCCCGAGACTGCTGACTGGGCAGAGAATATGGCGTCAGGCTAAGCTTCAGGGGTTATTGCTGCCTGCAGTGCTGTTTATATTGACCTCAACCCAGGCACACCTGGGGAGGGCCGGCCGGCAGGGTCAGGCTACACAGGTCAGCTAATCCTCAGCCCTCAGGGAATCACATTGTTGAAAATGGACCTCGCTAAGGCAGAATAGAAGCCAAGGAATAAAAGGACACAATGCCATTTGCAGCACCGTATGTGTGTCTAGAGGTATTCACGTGAATTGTAGTAAGTTCAGAAAGTGAAAGACACATATCATATCATATCTCTTATAGGTGTGACCGAAAAATGGATACCAGGGCAGATATTTCCACAGAGAAGTGCAATCAGAGATTCATTAAACAAACTTATGGTTCACCAAAGGAAAGGTGTGAGGATTGGTTTCATTATGATATTGGGCTTAACAGACATATACAAACACAGGTGACATATATAATCACTGAAGACCTACAGAATACCAAGAGAAGACTACTCAACATTCTGTCATAAGGTACATGGGAAAAGGATCCCAGGAAGAACTGGCATATGTATATGTGTAAAAGAACCACATCTTCCACACCTACAACTAGCCAAACATTGTAATCAAATTTGCTGTAATAAAAGATAAAAAAAATTAAATTAAAAACACGAACAAGATGTAGTGAGACAAACTTGAGGGGCTTTCTCCTGGCACATTCCATTCTAAATTCCAATCTAGAACACGACTTCCATTGAGGCTCTGTTGCCCCAGTAACCAGATTTGGTAAGGGAGAGCTGCTGCCACCTTGTGGCCGTTTCACACAACAGCAGCTTTAATCCCAGCGCTAATGGTCAGTTGATATTCAAAATCATTGCAGGCCTGTAAATGACACCTGCCCTGAAAACAAATCCTCGGTTCATATATCGACCAAAAATTTCAAAGGACGTCCATATTTCAAAACGACAGTTTCAAAAGGCATATTTTACACACATTAGTGTTCTGCTTCTTTTTCTTTCTTTCTTTTTTTGTTAAAAAAACGGAATGGCAAAAAGCATCCCTCAGAATGGGCGAAAATATTTGCAAACGAATCAATGGACAAAGGTTTAATCTCCAATATATATAAAGAGCTCATGCAGCTTAATATTAAAAAAAACAAACAACCCAATACAAAAATGGGCAGAAGATCTAAAGAGACGTTTCTTCAAAGAAGACACAGAGATGGCCAAGACGCACATGAAAAGCTGCTCAACATCACTAATTATTCGAGAAATGCAAATCAAAACTACAATGAGGTATCACCTCACACGTGTTAGAATCGGCATCATCAGAAAATCTACAAACAACGAATTCTGGGGAGGGTGTGGACAAAAGGATCCCTCTTCCACTATTGGTGGAAATGTAAATTGATACAGTCACTATGGAGAACAATATGGAGTTTCCTTTAAAAAAGCTAGTAATAGAATTACCATATGATCCAGCAATCCCACTTCTGGGCATATACCCAGAGAAAACCATAAATCAAAAAGGCACATTCACCACAATGCTCATTTCAGCACTATTTACAATAGCCAGGTAATGGAAGCAACATGAATACCCACAGACAGACGAATGGATAAAGATGTGGTACATATATAAAATGGAATATTACTCAGCCATAAGAAGGAATGAAACTGGGTCATTTGTAGAGACGTCGATGGATCTAGAGACTGTCATACAGAATGAGGTAAGTCAGAAAGAGACAAACAAATATTGTATATTAATGCATATATGTGGACCCTAGAAAAATGGAACAGATGAACTGGTTTGAAGGGAAGAAATAGAGACACAGAGGTAGAGAACACACGTATGGACACCAAGTGTGGGAAGCCATGGGGAGGTGGTGTTGGGATGAGTTGGGAGATTGGGATTGACCTGTATACATGTATATGCATAAAATACATAACTAATAATAACCTGCTGTATAAAAAAATAAATAAAATTAAATTTCAAAATTTTTAAAAATAAAACTTAAAAATAAAACAGAAAAAAGTTCTTCCCTTCACACAGATGTATTTATATGAATGAATTATTTCCATGCTTATATCTATAAATACATAAAAGAGGAATAAAATCTAACTTGAACCAAAAAAGAAAAAAAAAAAACCTGATCCCACGAGTTAGACAGAGGAAAACCCTATCAGGGCACTTGCTCCAGCGGTAAACAATTCTGAAATTGGTCAGAGGTGGGGAATCATCTCCAATAGAGCCAGCTGCCCACTCCTACGCAAGGAGCGTCCTCATTGCAAAGCGGGGGGCCATGCCGAGGCATCTGTGAGTAACCGTGAGCTGAGCCCCAGGCCAGCTGCTGTTGAACTTTTCCCACCCTTCCCAGGTAAAACACCTGAATATGTACAAGGGCTTGAAAGCCTAGAGGAAGGGGCGTGGAGCCACACCAGCGACAGCACGCAGGCCAACTTGGTGCCTGCAGGCCAGCCAGGATGGTCCTGGCCCTGGGCGCTCTTCTGGAAGCTTTCCATTGCCCTGCCTGAGATACCCCACCTGTCCCGGCCCCCACTGCTTTTTTCCTTGCTCACATCTGTCCGGAGAGAAATTCCAGCGGAAGGTATGGGTGACACATCCTCTTCTTTACAAGTGGAAGCCTGGCAACTCCTGCAGAAAGTTCAGCAGAGACCCACTCACACCGGGCCACCCACAAAGCCGTGACCCCTCACTCCCTCCCACCAGCACAGCCCCGAGACTGCTGACTGGGCAGAGAATGTGGAGTCAGGCACAGCTTCAGGGGCTATTGCTGCCTGCAGTGCTGTTTATATTGACCTCAACCCAGGCACACCTGGGGAGGGCCGGCCGGCAGGGTCAGGCTGCCCAGGTCAGCTAATCCTCAGCCCTCAGGGAATCACATTGTTGAAAATGGACCTCGCTAAGGCAGAATAGAAGCCAAGGAATAAAAGGACACAATGCCATTTGCAGCACCATAGGTGTGTCTAGAGGTAATCACGTGAATTGTAGTAAGTCAGAAAGTGAAAGACACATATCATATCATATCTCTTATAGGTGTGACCGAAAAATGGATACCAGGGCAGATATTTCCACGGAGTAGGGCAATCACAGATTCATTCAACAAACTTATGGTTCACCAATGGAAAGGTGTGAGGATTGGTTTCATTATGATATTGGGGTTAACAGACATATACAAACACAGGTGACATATATAATCACCGAAGACCTACAGAATACCAAGAGAAGACTACTCAACATTCTGTCATAAGGTACATGGGAAAAGGATCCCAGGAAGAACTGACATATGTATATGTGTAAAAGAACCACATCTTCCACACCTACAACTAGCCAAACATTGTAATCAAATTTGCTGTAATAAAAGATAAAAAAAATTAAATTAAAAACACGAACAAGAAGTAGTGAGACAAACTTGAGGGGCTTTCTCCTGGCACATTCCATTCTAAATTACAATCTAGAACACGACTTCCATTGACGCTCTGTTGCCCCAGTAACCAGATCTGGTAAGGGAGAACTGCTGCCACCTTGTGGCCGTTTCACACAACAGCAGCTTTAATCCCAGCGCTAATGGTCAGTTGATATTCAAAATCATTGCAGGCCTGTAAATGACACCTGCCCTGAAAACAAATCCTGGGTTCATGTATCGACCAAAAAATTCAAAGGACGTCCACATTTCAAAACGACAGTTTCAAAAGACATATTTTACACACATTAGTGTTCTGCTTCTTTTTCTTTCTTTCTGTTTTTGTTAAAAAAACGGGAATGGCAAAAGGCATCCCTCAGAATGGGCGAAAATATTTGCAAACGAATCAATGGACAAAGGTTTAATCTCCAATATATATAAAGAGCTCATGCAGCTTAATATTAAAAAAACAAACAACCCAATACAAAAATGGGCAGAAGATCTACAGAGACGTTTCTTCAAAGAAGACACAGAGATGGCCAAGACACACATGAAAAGCTGCTCAACATCACTAATTATTAGAGAAATGCAAATCAAAACTACAGTGAGGTATCACCTCACACCTGTTAGAATCGGCATCATCAGAAAATCTACAAACAACGAATTCTGGGGAGGGTGTGGACAAAAGGATCCCTCTTCCACTATTGGTAGAAATGTAAATTGATACAGTCACGATGGAGAACAGTATGGAGTTTCCTTTAAAAACCTAGAAATACAATTAACATATGATCCAGCAATCCCACTTCTGGGCATATACCCAGAGAAAACCATAAATCAAAAAGGCACATTCACCACAAGGGTCATTTCAGCACTATTTACGATAGCCAGGTAATGGAAGCAACATAAATACCCACAGACAGACGAATGGATAAAGATGTGGTACATATATAAAATGGAATATTACTCAGCCATAAGAAGGAATGAAACTGGGTCATTTGTAGAGACGTCGATGGATCTAGAGACTGTCATACAGAATGAAGTAAGTCAGAAAGAGAAAAACAAATATTGTATATTAATGCATATATGTGGAACCTAGAAAAAGGGTACAGATGAACTGGTTTGCAGGGAAGAAAGAGAGACACAGAGGTAGAGAACACACGTATGGACACCAAGTGTGGGAAGCCATGGGGAGGTGGTGTTGGGATGAGTTGGGAGATTGGGATTGACCTGTATACATGTATATGCATAAAATACATAACTAATAATAACCTGCTGTATAAAAAAATAAATAAAATTAAATTTCAAAATTTTTAAAAATAAAACTTAAAAATAAAACAGAAAAAAGTTCTTCCCTTCACACAGATGTATTTATATGAATGAATTATTTCCATGCTTATATCTCTAAATACATAAAAGAGGAATAAAATCTAACTTGAACCAAAAAAGAAAAAAAAAACCTGAACCCACGAGTTAGACAGAGGAAAACCCTATCAGGGCACTTGCTCCAGCAGTAAACAATTCTGAAATTGGTCAGAGGTTGGGAATCATCTCCAGTAGAGCCAGCTGCCCACTCCTACGCAAGGAGCGTCCTCATTGCAAAGCGGGGGGCCATGCCGAGGCATCTGTGAGTAACCGTGAGCTGAGCCCCAGGCCAGCTGCTGTTGAACTTTTCCCACCCTTCCCAGGTAAAACACCTGAATATGTACAAGGGCTTGAAAGCCTAGAGGAAGGGGCGTGGAGCCACACCAGCGACAGCACGCAGGCCAACTTGGTGCCTGCAGGCCAGCCAGGATGGTCCTGGCCCTGGGCGCTCTTCTGGAAGCTTTCCATTGCCCTGCCTGAGATACCCCACCTGTCCCGGCCCCCACTGCTTTTTTCCTTGCTCACATCTGTCCGGAGAGAAATTCCAGCGGAAGGTATGGGTGACACATCCTCTTCTTTACAAGTGGAAGCCTGGCAACTCCTGCAGAAAGTTCAGCAGAGACCCACTCACACCGGGCCACCCACAAAGCCGTGACCCCTCACTCCCTCCCACCAGCACAGCCCCGAGACTGCTGACTGGGCAGAGAATATGGCGTCAGGCAGAGTTTCAGGGGTTATTGCTGCCTGCAGTGCTGTTTATATTGACCTCAACCCAGGCACACCTGGGGAGGGCCGGCCGGCAGGGTCAGGCTACACAGGTCAGCTAATCCTCAGCCCTCAGGGAATCACATTGTTGAAAATGGACCTCGCTAAGGCAGAATAGAAGCCAAGGAATAAAAGGACACAATGCCATTTGCAGCACCGTATGTGTGTCTAGAGGTATTCACGTGAATTGTAGTAAGTTCAGAAAGTGAAAGACACATATCATATCATATCTCTTATAGGTGTGACCGAAAAATGGATACCAGGGCAGATATTTCCACGGAGAAGGGCAATCAGAGATTCATTAAACAAACTTATGGTTCACCAAAGGAAAGGTGTGAGGATTGGTTTCATTATGATATTGGGGTTAACAGACATATACAAACACAGGTGACATATATAATCACCGAAGACCTACAGAATATCAAGAGAAGACTACTCAACATTCTGTCATAAGGTACATGGGAAAAGGATCCCAGGAAGAACTGGCATATGTATATGTGTAAAAGAACCACATCTTCCACACCTACAACAAGCCAAACATTGTAATCAAATTTGCTGTAATAAAAAAATAAAAAATTAAATTAAAAACACGAACAAGATGTAGTGAGACAAATTTGAGGGGCTTTCTCCTGGCACATTCCATTCTAAATTCCAATCTAGAACACGACTTCCATTGAGGCTCTGTTGCCCCAGTAACCAGATTTGGTAAGGGAGAGCTGCTGCCACCTTGTGGCCGTTTAACACAACAGCAGCTTTAATCCCAGCGCTAATGGTCAGTTGATATTCAAAATCATTGCAGGCCTGTAAATGACACCTGCCCTGAAAACAAATCCTCGGTTCATATATCAACCAAAAATTTCAAAGGACGTCCATATTTCAAAACGACAGTTTCAAAAGGCATATTTTACACACATTAGTGTTCTGCTTCTTTTTCTTTCTTTCTTTTTTTGTTAAAAAAACGGAATGGCAAAAAGCATCCCTCAGAATGGGCGAAAATATTTGCAAACGAATCAATGGACAAAGGTTTAATCTCCAATATATATAAAGAGCTCATGCAGCTTAATATTAAAAAAAACAAACAACCCAATACAAAAATGGGCAGAAGATCTAAAGAGACGTTTCTTCAAAGAAGACACAGAGATGGCCAAGACGCACATGAAAAGCTGCTCAACATCACTAATTATTCGAGAAATGCAAATCAAAACTACAATGAGGTATCACCTCACACGTGTTAGAATCGGCATCATCAGAAAATCTACAAACAACGAATTCTGGGGAGGGTGTGGACAAAAGGATCCCTCTTCCACTATTGGTGGAAATGTAAATTGATACAGTCACTATGGAGAACAATATGGAGTTTCCTTTAAAAAAGCTAGTAATAGAATTACCATATGATCCAGCAATCCCACTTCTGGGCATATACCCAGAGAAAACCATAAATCAAAAAGGCACATTCACCACAATGCTCATTTCAGCACTATTTACAATAGCCAGGTAATGGAAGCAACATGAATACCCACAGACAGACGAATGGATAAAGATGTGGTACATATATAAAATGGAATATTACTCAGCCATAAGAAGGAATGAAACTGGGTCATTTGTAGAGACGTCGATGGATCTAGAGACTGTCATACAGAATGAGGTAAGTCAGAAAGAGACAAACAAATATTGTATATTAATGCATATATGTGGACCCTAGAAAAATGGAACAGATGAACTGGTTTGAAGGGAAGAAATAGAGACACAGAGGTAGAGAACACACGTATGGACACCAAGTGTGGGAAGCCATGGGGAGGTGGTGTTGGGATGAGTTGGGAGATTGGGATTGACCTGTATACATGTATATGCATAAAATACATAACTAATAATAACCTGCTGTATAAAAAAATAAATAAAATTAAATTTCAAAATTTTTAAAAATAAAACTTAAAAATAAAACAGAAAAAAGTTCTTCCCTTCACACAGATGTATTTATATGAATGAATTATTTCCATGCTTATATCTATAAATACATAAAAGAGGAATAAAATCTAACTTGAACCAAAAAAGAAAAAAAAAAAACCTGATCCCACGAGTTAGACAGAGGAAAACCCTATCAGGGCACTTGCTCCAGCGGAAAACAATTCTGAAATTGGTCAGAGGTGGGGAATCATCTCCAATAGAGCCAGCTGCCCACTCCTACGCAAGGAGCGTCCTCATTGCAAAGCGGGGGGCCATGCCGAGGCATCTGTGAGTAACCGTGAGCTGAGCCCCAGGCCAGCTGCTGTTGAACTTTTCCCACCCTTCCCAGGTAAAACACCTGAATATGTACAAGGGCTTGAAAGCCTAGAGGAAGGGGCCTGGAGCCACACCAGCGACAGCACGCAGGCCAACTTGGTGCCTGCAGGCCAGCCAGGATGGTCCTGGCCCTGGGCGCTCTTCTGGAAGCTTTCCATTGCCCTGCCTGAGATACCCCACCTGTCCCGGCCCCCACTGCTTTTTTCCTTGCTCACATCTGTCCGGAGAGAAATTCCAGCGGAAGGTATGGGTGACACATCCTCTTCTTTACAAGTGGAAGCCTGGCAACTCCTGCAGAAAGTTCAGCAGAGACCCACTCACACCGGGCCACCCACAAAGCCGTGACCCCTCACTCCCTCCCACCACCACAGCCCCGAGACTGCTGACTGGGCAGAGAATGTGGAGTCAGGCACAGCTTCAGGGGCTATTGCTGCCTGCAGTGCTGTTTATATTGACCTCAACCCAGGCACACCTGGGGAGGGCCGGCCGGCAGTGTCAGGCTACCCAGGTCAGCTAATCCTCAGCCCTCAGGGAATCACATTGTTGAAAATGGACCTCGCTAAGGCAGAATAGAAGCCAAGGAATAAAAGGACACAATGCCATTTGCAGCACCGTATGTGTGTCTAGAGGTATTCACGTGAATTGTAGTAAGTCAGAAAGTGAAAGACACATATCATATCATATCTCTTATAGGTGTGACCGAAAAATGGATACCAGGGCAGATATTTCCACGGAGAAGGGCAATCACAGATTCATTCAACAAACTAATGGTTCACCAAAGGAAAGGTGTGAGGATTGGTTTCATTATGATATTGGGGTTAACAGACATATACAAACACAGGTGACATATATAATCACCGAAGACCTACAGAATACCAAGAGAAGACTACTCAACATTCTGTCATAAGGTACATGGGAAAAGGATCCCAGGAAGAACTGACATATGTATATGTGTAAAAGAACCACATCTTCCACACCTACAACAAGCCAAACATTGTAATCAAATTTGCTGTAATAAAAAATAAAAAATTAAATTAAAAACACGAACAAGAAGTAGTGAGACAAACTTGAGGGGCTTTCTCCTGGCACATTCCATTCTAAATTCCAATCTAGAACACGACTTCCATTGAGGCTCTGTTGCCCCAGTAACCAGATTTGGTAAGGGAGAGCTGCTGCCACCTTGTGGCCGTTTCACACAACAGCAGCTTTAATCCCAGCGCTAATGGTCAGTTGATATTCAAAATCATTGCAGGCCTGTAAATGACACCTGCCCTGAAAACAAATCCTCGGTTCATATATCGACCAAAAATTTCAAAGGACGTCCATATTTCAAAACGACAGTTTCAAAAGGCATATTTTACACACATTAGTGTTCTGCTTCTTTTTCTTTCTTTCTGTTTTTGTTAAACAAACGGGAATGGCAAAAAGCATCCCTCAGAATCGGCGAAAATATTTGCAAACGAATCAATGGACAAAGGTTTAATCTCCAATATATATAAAGAGCTCATGCAGCTTAATATTAAAAAAAACAAACAACCCAATACAAAAATGGGCAGAAGATCTACAGAGACGTTTCTTCAAAGAAGACACAGAGATGGCCAAGACACACATGAAAAGCTGTTCAACATCACTAATTATTAGAGAAATGCAAATCAAAACTACAGTGAGGTATCACCTCACACCTGTTAGAATCGGCATCATCAGAAAATCTACAAACAACGAATTCTGGGGAGGGTGTGGACAAAAGGATCCCTCTTCCACTATTGGTAGAAATGTAAATTGATACAGTCACGATGGAGAACAGTATGGATTTTCCTTTAAAAACCTAGAAATACAATTAACATATGATCCAGCAATCCCACTTCTGGGCATATACCCAGAGAAAACCATAAATCAAAAAGGCACATTCACCACAATGCTCATTTCAGCACTATTTATGATAGCCAGGTAATGGAAGCAACATAAATACCCACAGACAGACGAATGGATAAAGATGTGGTACATATATAAAATGGAATATTACTCAGCCATAAGAAGGAATGAAACTGGGTCATTTGTAGAGACGTCGATGGATCTAGAGACTGTCATACAGAATGAAGTAAGTCAGAAAGAGACAAACAAATATTGTATATTAATGCATATATGTGGAACCTAGAAAAATGGAACAGATGAACTGGTTTGCAGGGAAGAAGGAGAGACACAGAGGTAGAGAACACACGTATGGACACCAAGTGTGGGAAGCCATGGGGAGGTGGTGTTGGGATGAGTTGGGAGATTGGGATTGACCTGTATACATGTATATGCATAAAATACATAACTAATAATAACCTGCTGTATAAAAAAATAAATAAAATTAAATTTCAAAATTTTTAAAAATAAAACTTAAAAATAAAACAGAAAAAAGTTCTTCCCTTCACACAGATGTATTTATATGAATGAATTATTTCCATGCTTATATCTCTAAATACATAAAAGAGGAATAAAATCTAACTTGAACCAAAAAAGAAAAAAAAAACCTGAACCCAAGAGTTAGACAGAGGAAAACCCTATCAGGGCACTTGCTCCAGCAGTAAACAATTCTGAAATTGGTCAGAGGTGGGGAATCATCTCCAATAGAGCCAGCTGCCCACTCCTACGCAAGGAGCGTCCTCATTGCAAAACGGGGGGCCATGCCGAGGCATCTGTGAGTAACCGTGAGCTGAGCCCCAGGCCAGCTGCTGTTGAACTTTTCCCACCCTTCCCAGGTAAAACACCTGAATATGTACAAGGGCTTGAAAGCCTAGAGGAAGGGGCGTGGAGCCACACCAGCGACAGCACGCAGGCCAACTTGGTGCCTGCAGGCCAGCCAGGATGGTCCTGGCCCTGGGCGCTCTTCTGGAAGCTTTCCATTGCCCTGCCTGAGACACCCCACCTGTCCCGGCCCCCACTGCTTTTTTCCTTGCTCACATCTGTCCGGAGAGAAATTCCAGCGGAAGGTATGGGTGACACATCCTCTTCTTTACAAGTGGAAGCCTGGCAACTCCTGCAGAAAGTCCAGCAGAGACCCACTCACAACGGGCCACCCACAAAGCCGTGACCCCTCACTCCCTCCCACCACCACAGCCCCGAGACTGCTGACTGGGCAGAGAATATGGCGTCAGGAAGAGCTTCAGGGGCTATTGCTGCCTGCAGTGCTGTTTATATTGACCTCAACCCAGGCACACCTGGGGAGGGCCGGCCGGCAGGGTCAGGCTACCCAGGTCAGCTAATCCTCAGCCCTCAGGGAATCACATTGTTGAAAATGGACCTCGCTAAGGCAGAATAGAAGCCAAGGAATAAAAGGACACAATGCCATTTGCAGCACCGTAGGTGTGTCTAGAGGTATTCACGTGAATTGTAGTAAGTCAGAAAGTGAAAGACACATATCATATCATATCTCTTATAGGTGTGACCGAAAAATGGATACCAGGGCAGATATTTCCACGGAGAAGGGCAATCACAGATTCATTCAACAAACTAATGGTTCACCAAAGGAAAGGTGTGAGGATTGGTTTCATTATGATATTGGGGTTAACAGACATATACAAACACAGGTGACATATATAATCACCGAAGACCTACAGAATACCAAGAGAAGACTACTCAACATTCTGTCATAAGGTACATGGGAAAAGGATCCCAGGAAGAACTGACATATGTATATGTGTAAAAGAACCACATCTTCCACACCTACAACAAGCCAAACATTGTAATCAAATTTGCTGTAATAAAAAATAAAAAATTAAATTAAAAACACGAACAAGAAGTAGTGAGACAAACTTGAGGGGCTTTCTCCTGGCACATTCCATTCTAAATTCCAATCTAGAACACGACTTCCATTGAGGCTCTGTTGCCCCAGTAACCAGATTTGGTAAGGGAGAGCTGCTGCCACCTTGTGGCCGTTTCACACAACAGCGGCTTTAATCCCAGCGCTAATGGTCAGTTGATATTCAAAATCATTGCAGGCCTGTAAATGACACCTGCCCTGAAAACAAATCCTCGGTTCATATATCGACCAAAAATTTCAAAGGACGTCCATATTTCAAAACGACAGTTTCAAAAGGCATATTTTACACACATTAGTGTTCTGCTTCTTTTTCTTTCTTTCTGTTTTTGTTAAACAAACGGGAATGGCAAAAAGCATCCCTCAGAATGGGAGAAAATATTTGCAAACGAATCAATGGACAAAGGTTTAATCTCCAATATATATAAAGAGCTCATGCAGCTTAATATTAAAAAAAACAAACAACCCAATACAAAAATGGGCAGAAGATCTACAGAGACGTTTCTTCAAAGAAGACACAGAGATGGCCAAGACACACATGAAAAGCTGCTCAACATCACTAATTATTAGAGAAATGCAAATCAAAACTACAGTGAGGTATCACCTCACACCTATTAGAATCGGCATCATCAGAAAATCTACAAACAACGAATTCTGGGGAGGGTGTGGACAAAAGGATCCCTCTTCCACTATTGGTAGAAATGTAAATTGATACAGTCACGATGGAGAACAGTATGGATTTTCCTTTAAAAACCTAGAAATACAATTAACATATGATCCAGCAATCCCACTTCTGGGCATATACCCAGAGAAAACCATAAATCAAAAAGGCACATTCACCACAATGCTCATTTCAGCACTATTTATGATAGCCAGGTAATGGAAGCAACATAAATACCCACAGACAGACGAATGGATAAAGATGTGGTACATATATAAAATGGAATATTACTCAGCCATAAGAAGGAATGAAACTGGGTCATTTGTAGAGACGTCGATGGATCTAGAGACTGTCATACAGAATGAAGTAAGTCAGAAAGAGACAAACAAATATTGTATATTAATGCATATATGTGGAACCTAGAAAAATGGAACAGATGAACTGGTTTGCAGGGAAGAAGGAGAGACACAGAGGTAGAGAACACACGTATGGACACCAAGTGTGGGAAGCCATGGGGAGGTGGTGTTGGGATGAGTTGGGAGATTGGGATTGACCTGTATACATGTATATGCATAAAATACATAACTAATAATAACCTGCTGTATAAAAAAATAAATAAAATTAAATTTCAAAATTTTTAAAAATAAAACTTAAAAATAAAACAGAAAAAAGTTCTTCCCTTCACACAGATGTATTTATATGAATGAATTATTTCCATGCTTATATCTCTAAATACATAAAAGAGGAATAAAATCTAACTTGAACCAAAAAAGAAAAAAAAAACCTGAACCCAAGAGTTAGACAGAGGAAAACCCTATCAGGGCACTTGCTCCAGCAGTAAACAATTCTGAAATTGGTCAGAGGTGGGGAATCATCTCCAATAGAGCCAGCTGCCCACTCCTACGCAAGGAGCGTCCTCATTGCAAAACGGGGGGCCATGCCGAGGCATCTGTGAGTAACCGTGAGCTGAGCCCCAGGCCAGCTGCTGTTGAACTTTTCCCACCCTTCCCAGGTAAAACACCTGAATATGTACAAGGGCTTGAAAGCCTAGAGGAAGGGGCGTGGAGCCACACCAGCGACAGCACGCAGGCCAACTTGGTGCCTGCAGGCCAGCCAGGATGGTCCTGGCCCTGGGCGCTCTTCTGGAAGCTTTCCATTGCCCTGCCTGAGATACCCCACCTGTCCCGGCCCCCACTGCTTTTTTCCTTGCTCACATCTGTCCGGAGAGAAATTCCAGCGGAAGGTATGGGTGACACATCCTTTTCTTTACAAGTGGAAGCCTGGCAATTCCTGCAGAAAGTCCAGCAGAGACCCACTCACAACGGGCCACCCACAAAGCCGTGACCCCTCACTCCCTCCCACCAGCACAGCCCCGAGACTGCTGACTGGGCAGAGAATATGGCGACAGGAAGAGCTTCAGGGGCTATTGCTGCCTGCAGTGCTGTTTATATTGACCTCAACCCAGGCTCACCTGGGGAGGGCCGGCCGGCAGGGTCAGGCTACCCAGGTCAGCTAATCCTCAGCCCTCAGGGAATCACATTGTTGAAAATGGACCTCGCTAAGGCAGAATAGAAGCCAAGGAATAAAAGGACACAATGCCATTTGCAGCACCGTAGGTGTGTCTAGAGGTATTCACGTGAATTGTAGTAAGTCAGAAAGTGAAAGACACATATCATATCATATCTCTTATAGGTGTGACCGAAAAATGGATACCAGGGCAGATATTTCCACGGAGAAGGGCAATCACAGATTCATTCAACAAACTAATGGTTCACCAAAGGAAAGGTGTGAGGATTGGTTTCATTATGATATTGGGGTTAACAGACATATACAAACACAGGTGACATATATAATCACCGAAGACCTACAGAATACCAAGAGAAGACTACTCAACATTCTGTCATAAGGTACATGGGAAAAGGATCCCAGGAAGAACTGACATATGTATATGTGTAAAAGAACCACATCTTCCACACCTACAACAAGCCAAACATTGTAATCAAATTTGCTGTAATAAAAAATAAAAAATTAAATTAAAAACACGAACAAGAAGTAGTGAGACAAACTTGAGGGGCTTTCTCCTGGCACATTCCATTCTAAATTCCAATCTAGAACACGACTTCCATTGAGGCTCTGTTGCCCCAGTAACCAGATTTGGTAAGGGAGAGCTGCTGCCACCTTGTGGCCGTTTCACACAACAGCAGCTTTAATCCCAGCGCTAATGGTCAGTTGATATTCAAAATCATTGCAGGCCTGTAAATGACACCTGCCCTGAAAACAAATCCTCGGTTCATATATCGACCAAAAATTTCAAAGGATGTCCATATTTCAAAACGACAGTTTCAAAAGGCATATTTTACACACATTAGTGTTCTGCTTCTTTTTCTTTCTTTCTGTTTTTGTTAAACAAACGGGAATGGCAAAAAGCATCCCTCAGAATGGGAGAAAATATTTGCAAACGAATCAATGGACAAAGGTTTAATCTCCAATATATATAAAGAGCTCATGCAGCTTAATATTAAAAAAAACAAACAACCCAATACAAAAATGGGCAGAAGATCTACAGAGACGTTTCTTCAAAGAAGACACAGAGATGGCCAAGACACACATGAAAAGCTGCTCAACATCACTAATTATTAGAGAAATGCAAATCAAAACTACAGTGAGGTATCACCTCACACCTATTAGAATCGGCATCATCAGAAAATCTACAAACAACGAATTCTGGGGAGGGTGTGGACAAAAGGATCCCTCTTCCACTATTGGTAGAAATGTAAATTGATACAGTCACGATGGAGAACAGTATGGATTTTCCTTTAAAAACCTAGAAATACAATTAACATATGATCCAGCAATCCCACTTCTGGGCATATACCCAGAGAAAACCATAAATCAAAAAGGCACATTCACCACAATGCTCATTTCAGCACTATTTATGATAGCCAGGTAATGGAAGCAACATAAATACCCACAGACAGACGAATGGATAAAGATGTGGTACATATATAAAATGGAATATTACTCAGCCATAAGAAGGAATGAAACTGGGTCATTTGTAGAGACGTCGATGGATCTAGAGACTGTCATACAGAATGAAGTAAGTCAGAAAGAGACAAACAAATATTGTATATTAATGCATATATGTGGAACCTAGAAAAATGGTACAGATGAACTGGTTTGCAGGGAAGAAGGAGAGACACAGAGGTAGAGAACACACGTATGGACACCAAGTGTGGGAAGCCATGGGGAGGTGGTGTTGGGATGAGTTGGGAGATTGGGATTGACCTGTATACATGTATATGCATAAAATACATAACTAATAATAACCTGCTGTATAAAAAAATAAATAAAATTAAATTTCAAAATTTTTAAAAATAAAACTTAAAAATAAAACAGAAAAAAGTTCTTCCCTTCACACAGATGTATTTATATGAATGAATTATTTCCATGCTTATATCTCTAAATACATAAAAGAGGAATAAAATCTAACTTGAACCAAAAAAGAAAAAAAAAACCTGAACCCAAGAGTTAGACAGAGGAAAACCCTATCAGGGCACTTGCTCCAGCAGTAAACAATTCTGAAATTGGTCAGAGGTGGGGAATCATCTCCAATAGAGCCAGCTGCCCACTCCTACGCAAGGAGCGTCCTCATTGCAAAACGGGGGGCCATGCCGAGGCATCTGTGAGTAACCGTGAGCTGAGCCCCAGGCCAGCTGCTGTTGAACTTTTCCCACCCTTCCCAGGTAAAACACCTGAATATGTACAAGGGCTTGAAAGCCTAGAGGAAGGGGCGTGGAGCCACACCAGCGACAGCACGCAGGCCAACTTGGTGCCTGCAGGCCAGCCAGGATGGTCCTGGCCCTGGGCGCTCTTCTGGAAGCTTTCCATTGCCCTGCCTGAGATACCCCACCTGTCCCGGCCCCCACTGCTTTTTTCCTTGCTCACATCTGTCCGGAGAGAAATTCCAGCGGAAGGTATGGGTGACACATCCTCTTCTTTACAAGTGGAAGCCTGGCAACTCCTGCAGAAAGTCCAGCAGAGACCCACTCACAACGGGCCACCCACAAAGCCGTGACCCCTCACTCCCTCCCACCAGCACAGCCCCGAGACTGCTGACTGGGCAGAGAATATGGCGACAGGAAGAGCTTCAGGGGCTATTGCTGCCTGCAGTGCTGTTTATATTGACCTCAACCCAGGCACACCTGGGGAGGGCCGGCCGGCAGGGTCAGGCTACCCAGGTCAGCTAATCCTCAGCCCTCAGGGAATCACATTGTTGAAAATGGACCTCGCTAAGGCAGAATAGAAGCCAAGGAATAAAAGGACACAATGCCATTTGCAGCACCGTAGGTGTGTCTAGAGGTATTCACGTGAATTGTAGTAAGTCAGAAAGTGAAAGACACATATCATATCATATCTCTTATAGGTGTGACCGAAAAATGGATACCAGGGCAGATATTTCCACGGAGAAGGGCAATCACAGATTCATTCAACAAACTAATGGTTCACCAAAGGAAAGGTGTGAGGATTGGTTTCATTATGATATTGGGGTTAACAGACATATACAAACACAGGTGACATATATAATCACCGAAGACCTACAGAATACCAAGAGAAGACTACTCAACATTCTGTCATAAGGTACATGGGAAAAGGATCCCAGGAAGAACTGACATATGTATATGTGTAAAAGAACCACATCTTCCACACCTACAACAAGCCAAACATTGTAATCAAATTTGCTGTAATAAAAAATAAAAAATTAAATTAAAAACACGAACAAGAAGTAGTGAGACAAACTTGAGGGGCTTTCTCCTGGCACATTCCATTCTAAATTCCAATCTAGAACACGACTTCCATTGAGGCTCTGTTGCCCCAGTAACCAGATTTGGTAAGGGAGAGCTGCTGCCACCTTGTGGCCGTTTCACACAACAGCAGCTTTAATCCCAGCGCTAATGGTCAGTTGATATTCAAAATCATTGCAGGCCTGTAAATGACACCTGCCCTGAAAACAAATCCTCGGTTCATATATCGACCAAAAATTTCAAAGGACGTCCATATTTCAAAACGACAGTTTCAAAAGGCATATTTTACACACATTAGTGTTCTGCTTCTTTTTCTTTCTTTCTGTTTTTGTTAAACAAACGGGAATGGCAAAAAGCATCCCTCAGAATGGGAGAAAATATTTGCAAACGAATCAATGGAAAAAGGTTTAATCTCCAATATATATAAAGAGCTCATGCAGCTTAATATTAAAAAAAACAAACAACCCAATACAAAAATGGGCAGAAGATCTACAGAGATGTTTCTTCAAAGAAGACACAGAGATGGCCAAGACACACATGAAAAGCTGCTCAACATCACTAATTATTAGAGAAATGCAAATCAAAACTACAGTGAGGTATCACCTCACACCTATTAGAATCGGCATCATCAGAAAATCTACAAACAACGAATTCTGGGGAGGGTGTGGACAAAAGGATCCCTCTTCCACTATTGGTAGAAATGTAAATTGATACAGTCACGATGGAGAACAGTATGGATTTTCCTTTAAAAACCTAGAAATACAATTAACATATGATCCAGCAATCCCACTTCTGGGCATATACCCAGAGAAAACCATAAATCAAAAAGGCACATTCACCACAATGCTCATTTCAGCACTATTTATGATAGCCAGGTAATGGAAGCAACATAAATACCCACAGACAGACGAATGGATAAAGATGTGGTACATATATAAAATGGAATATTACTCAGCCATAAGAAGGAATGAAACTGGGTCATTTGTAGAGACGTCGATGGATCTAGAGACTGTCATACAGAATGAAGTAAGTCAGAAAGAGACAAACAAATATTGTATATTAATGCATATATGTGGAACCTAGAAAAATGGAACAGATGAACTGGTTTGCAGGGAAGAAGGAGAGACACAGAGGTAGAGAACACACGTATGGACACCAAGTGTGGGAAGCCATGGGGAGGTGGTGTTGGGATGAGTTGGGAGATTGGGATTGACCTGTATACATGTATATGCATAAAATACATAACTAATAATAACCTGCTGTATAAAAAAATAAATAAAATTAAATTTCAAAATTTTTAAAAATAAAACTTAAAAATAAAACAGAAAAAAGTTCTTCCCTTCACACAGATGTATTTATATGAATGAATTATTTCCATGCTTATATCTCTAAATACATAAAAGAGGAATAAAATCTAACTTGAACCAAAAAAGAAAAAAAAAACCTGAACCCAAGAGTTAGACAGAGGAAAACCCTATCAGGGCACTTGCTCCAGCAGTAAACAATTCTGAAATTGGTCAGAGGTGGGGAATCATCTCCAATAGAGCCAGCTGCCCACTCCTACGCAAGGAGTGTCCTCATTGCAAAACGGGGGGCCATGCCGAGGCATCTGTGAGTAACCGTGAGCTGAGCCCCAGGCCAGCTGCTGTTGAACTTTTCCCACCCTTCCCAGGTAAAACACCTGAATATGTACAAGGGCTTGAAAGCCTAGAGGAAGGGGCGTGGAGCCACACCAGCGACAGCACGCAGGCCAACTTGGTGCCTGCAGGCCAGCCAGGATGGTCCTGGCCCTGGGCGCTCTTCTGGAAGCTTTCCATTGCCCTGCCTGAGATACCCCACCTGTCCCGGCCCCCACTGCTTTTTTCCTTGCTCACATCTGTCCGGAGAGAAATTCCAGCGGAAGGTATGGGTGACACATCCTCTTCTTTACAAGTGGAAGCCTGGCAACTCCTGCAGAAAGTCCAGCAGAGACCCACTCACACCGGGCCACCCACAAAGCCGTGACCCCTCACTCCCTCCCACCAGCACAGCCCCGAGACTGCTGACTGGGCAGAGAATATGGCGTCAGGAAGAGCTTCAGGGGCTATTGCTGCCTGCAGTGCTGTTTATATTGACCTCAACCCAGGCACACCTGGGGAGGGCCGGCCGGCAGGGTCAGGCTACCCAGGTCAGCTAATCCTCAGCCCTCAGGGAATCACATTGTTGAAAATGGACCTCGCTAAGGCAGAATAGAAGCCAAGGAATAAAAGGACACAATGCCATTTGCAGCACCGTATGTGTGTCTAGAGGTATTCACGTGAATTGTAGTAAGTCAGAAAGTGAAAGACACATATCATATCATATCTCTTATAGGTGTGACCGAAAAATGGATACCAGGGCAGATATTTCCACGGAGAAGGGCAATCACAGATTCATTCAACAAACTAATGGTTCACCAAAGGAAAGGTGTGAGGATTGGTTTCATTATGATATTGGGGTTAACAGACATATACAAACACAGGTGACATATATAATCACCGAAGACCTACAGAATACCAAGAGAAGACTACTCAACATTCTGTCATAAGGTACATGGGAAAAGGATCCCAGGAAGAACTGACATATGTATATGTGTAAAAGAACCACATCTTCCACACCTACAACAAGCCAAACATTGTAATCAAATTTGCTGTAATAAAAAATAAAAAATTAAATTAAAAACACGAACAAGAAGTAGTGAGACAAACTTGAGGGGCTTTCTCCTGGCACATTCCATTCTAAATTCCAATCTAGAACACGACTTCCATTGAGGCTCTGTTGCCCCAGTAACCAGATTTGGTAAGGGAGAGCTGCTGCCACCTTGTGGCCGTTTCACACAACAGCAGCTTTAATCCCAGCGCTAATGGTCAGTTGATATTCAAAATCATTGCAGGCCTGTAAATGACACCTGCCCTGAAAACAAATCCTCGGTTCATATATCGACCAAAAATTTCAAAGGACGTCCATATTTCAAAACGACAGTTTCAAAAGGCATATTTTACACACATTAGTGTTCTGCTTCTTTTTCTTTCTTTCTGTTTTTGTTAAACAAACGGGAATGGCAAAAAGCATCCCTCAGAATGGGAGAAAATATTTGCAAACGAATCAATGGACAAAGGTTTAATCTCCAATATATATAAAGAGCTCATGCAGCTTAATATTAAAAAAAACAAACAACCCAATACAAAAATGGGCAGAAGATCTACAGAGACGTTTCTTCAAAGAAGACACAGAGATGGCCAAGACACACATGAAAAGCTGCTCAACATCACTAATTATTAGAGAAATGCAAATCAAAACTACAGTGAGGTATCACCTCACACCTATTAGAATCGGCATCATCAGAAAATCTACAAACAACGAATTCTGGGGAGGGTGTGGACAAAAGGATCCCTCTTCCACTATTGGTAGAAATGTAAATTGATACAGTCACGATGGAGAACAGTATGGATTTTCCTTTAAAAACCTAGAAATACAATTAACATATGATCCAGCAATCCCACTTCTGGGCATATACCCAGAGAAAACCATAAATCAAAAAGGCACATTCACCACAATGCTCATTTCAGCACTATTTATGATAGCCAGGTAATGGAAGCAACATAAATACCCACAGACAGACGAATGGATAAAGATGTGGTACATATATAAAATGGAATATTACTCAGCCATAAGAAGGAATGAAACTGGGTCATTTGTAGAGACGTCGATGGATCTAGAGACTGTCATACAGAATGAAGTAAGTCAGAAAGAGACAAACAAATATTGTATATTAATGCATATATGTGGAACCTAGAAAAATGGTACAGATGAACTGGTTTGCAGGGAAGAAGGAGAGACACAGAGGTAGAGAACACACGTATGGACACCAAGTGTGGGAAGCCATGGGGAGGTGGTGTTGGGATGAGTTGGGAGATTGGGATTGACCTGTATACATGTATATGCATAAAATACATAACTAATAATAACCTGCTGTATAAAAAAATAAATAAAATTAAATTTCAAAATTTTTAAAAATAAAACTTAAAAATAAAACAGAAAAAAGTTCTTCCCTTCACACAGATGTATTTATATGAATGAATTATTTCCATGCTTATATCTCTAAATACATAAAAGAGGAATAAAATCTAACTTGAACCAAAAAAGAAAAAAAAAACCTGAACCCAAGAGTTAGACAGAGGAAAACCCTATCAGGGCACTTGCTCCAGCAGTAAACAATTCTGAAATTGGTCAGAGGTGGGGAATCATCTCCAATAGAGCCAGCTGCCCACTCCTACGCAAGGAGCGTCCTCATTGCAAAACGGGGGGCCATGCCGAGGCATCTGTGAGTAACCGTGAGCTGAGCCCCAGGCCAGCTGCTGTTGAACTTTTCCCACCCTTCCCAGGTAAAACACCTGAATATGTACAAGGGCTTGAAAGCCTAGAGGAAGGGGCGTGGAGCCACACCAGCGACAGCACGCAGGCCAACTTGGTGCCTGCAGGCCAGCCAGGATGGTCCTGGCCCTGGGCGCTCTTCTGGAAGCTTTCCATTGCCCTGCCTGAGATACCCCACCTGTCCCGGCCCCCACTGCTTTTTTCCTTGCTCACATCTGTCCGGAGAGAAATTCCAGCGGAAGGTATGGGTGACACATCCTCTTCTTTACAAGTGGAAGCCTGGCAACTCCTGCAGAAAGTCCAGCAGAGACCCACTCACAACGGGCCACCCACAAAGCCGTGACCCCTCACTCCCTCCCACCAGCACAGCCCCGAGACTGCTGACTGGGCAGAGAATATGGCGACAGGAAGAGCTTCAGGGGCTATTGCTGCCTGCAGTGCTGTTTATATTGACCTCAACCCAGGCACACCTGGGGAGGGCCGGCCGGCAGGGTCAGGCTACCCAGGTCAGCTAATCCTCAGCCCTCAGGGAATCACATTGTTGAAAATGGACCTCGCTAAGGCAGAATAGAAGCCAAGGAATAAAAGGACACAATGCCATTTGCAGCACCGTAGGTGTGTCTAGAGGTATTCACGTGAATTGTAGTAAGTCAGAAAGTGAAAGACACATATCATATCATATCTCTTATAGGTGTGACCGAAAAATGGATACCAGGGCAGATATTTCCACGGAGAAGGGCAATCACAGATTCATTCAACAAACTAATGGTTCACCAAAGGAAAGGTGTGAGGATTGGTTTCATTATGATATTGGGGTTAACAGACATATACAAACACAGGTGACATATATAATCACCGAAGACCTACAGAATACCAAGAGAAGACTACTCAACATTCTGTCATAAGGTACATGGGAAAAGGATCCCAGGAAGAACTGACATATGTATATGTGTAAAAGAACCACATCTTCCACACCTACAACAAGCCAAACATTGTAATCAAATTTGCTGTAATAAAAAATAAAAAATTAAATTAAAAACACGAACAAGAAGTAGTGAGACAAACTTGAGGGGCTTTCTCCTGGCACATTCCATTCTAAATTCCAATCTAGAACACGACTTCCATTGAGGCTCTGTTGCCCCAGTAACCAGATTTGGTAAGGGAGAGCTGCTGCCACCTTGTGGCCGTTTCACACAACAGCAGCTTTAATCCCAGCGCTAATGGTCAGTTGATATTCAAAATCATTGCAGGCCTGTAAATGACACCTGCCCTGAAAACAAATCCTCGGTTCATATATCGACCAAAAATTTCAAAGGACGTCCATATTTCAAAACGACAGTTTCAAAAGGCATATTTTACACACATTAGTGTTCTGCTTCTTTTTCTTTCTTTCTGTTTTTGTTAAACAAACGGGAATGGCAAAAAGCATCCCTCAGAATGGGAGAAAATATTTGCAAACGAATCAATGGAAAAAGGTTTAATCTCCAATATATATAAAGAGCTCATGCAGCTTAATATTAAAAAAAACAAACAACCCAATACAAAAATGGGCAGAAGATCTACAGAGATGTTTCTTCAAAGAAGACACAGAGATGGCCAAGACACACATGAAAAGCTGCTCAACATCACTAATTATTAGAGAAATGCAAATCAAAACTACAGTGAGGTATCACCTCACACCTATTAGAATCGGCATCATCAGAAAATCTACAAACAACGAATTCTGGGGAGGGTGTGGACAAAAGGATCCCTCTTCCACTATTGGTAGAAATGTAAATTGATACAGTCACGATGGAGAACAGTATGGATTTTCCTTTAAAAACCTAGAAATACAATTAACATATGATCCAGCAATCCCACTTCTGGGCATATACCCAGAGAAAACCATAAATCAAAAAGGCACATTCACCACAATGCTCATTTCAGCACTATTTATGATAGCCAGGTAATGGAAGCAACATAAATACCCACAGACAGACGAATGGATAAAGATGTGGTACATATATAAAATGGAATATTACTCAGCCATAAGAAGGAATGAAACTGGGTCATTTGTAGAGACGTCGATGGATCTAGAGACTGTCATACAGAATGAAGTAAGTCAGAAAGAGACAAACAAATATTGTATATTAATGCATATATGTGGAACCTAGAAAAATGGAACAGATGAACTGGTTTGCAGGGAAGAAGGAGAGACACAGAGGTAGAGAACACACGTATGGACACCAAGTGTGGGAAGCCATGGGGAGGTGGTGTTGGGATGAGTTGGGAGATTGGGATTGACCTGTATACATGTATATGCATAAAATACATAACTAATAATAACCTGCTGTATAAAAAAATAAATAAAATTAAATTTCAAAATTTTTAAAAATAAAACTTAAAAATAAAACAGAAAAAAGTTCTTCCCTTCACACAGATGTATTTATATGAATGAATTATTTCCATGCTTATATCTCTAAATACATAAAAGAGGAATAAAATCTAACTTGAACCAAAAAAGAAAAAAAAAACCTGAACCCAAGAGTTAGACAGAGGAAAACCCTATCAGGGCACTTGCTCCAGCAGTAAACAATTCTGAAATTGGTCAGAGGTGGGGAATCATCTCCAATAGAGCCAGCTGCCCACTCCTACGCAAGGAGTGTCCTCATTGCAAAACGGGGGGCCATGCCGAGGCATCTGTGAGTAACCCTGAGCTGAGCCCCAGGCCAGCTGCTGTTGAACTTTTCCCACCCTTCCCAGGTAAAACACCTGAATATGTACAAGGGCTTGAAAGCCTAGAGGAAGGGGCGTGGAGCCACACCAGCGACAGCACGCAGGCCAACTTGGTGCCTGCAGGCCAGCCAGGATGGTCCTGGCCCTGGGCGCTCTTCTGGAAGCTTTCCATTGCCCTGCCTGAGATACCCCACCTGTCCCGGCCCCCACTGCTTTTTTCCTTGCTCACATCTGTCCGGAGAGAAATTCCAGCGGAAGGTATGGGTGACACATCCTCTTCTTTACAAGTGGAAGCCTGGCAACTCCTGCAGAAAGTCCAGCAGAGACCCACTCACACCGGGCCACCCACAAAGCCGTGACCCCTCACTCCCTCCCACCAGCACAGCCCCGAGACTGCTGACTGGGCAGAGAATATGGCGTCAGGAAGAGCTTCAGGGGCTATTGCTGCCTGCAGTGCTGTTTATATTGACCTCAACCCAGGCACACCTGGGGAGGGCCGGCCGGCAGGGTCAGGCTACCCAGGTCAGCTAATCCTCAGCCCTCAGGGAATCACATTGTTGAAAATGGACCTCGCTAAGGCAGAATAGAAGCCAAGGAATAAAAGGACACAATGCCATTTGCAGCACCGTATGTGTGTCTAGAGGTATTCACGTGAATTGTAGTAAGTCAGAAAGTGAAAGACACATATCATATCATATCTCTTATAGGTGTGACCGAAAAATGGATACCAGGGCAGATATTTCCACGGAGAAGGGCAATCACAGATTCATTCAACAAACTAATGGTTCACCAAAGGAAAGGTGTGAGGATTGGTTTCATTATGATATTGGGGTTAACAGACATATACAAACACAGGTGACATATATAATCACCGAAGACCTACAGAATACCAAGAGAAGACTACTCAACATTCTGTCATAAGGTACATGGGAAAAGGATCCCAGGAAGAACTGACATATGTATATGTGTAAAAGAACCACATCTTCCACACCTACAACAAGCCAAACATTGTAATCAAATTTGCTGTAATAAAAAATAAAAAATTAAATTAAAAACACGAACAAGAAGTAGTGAGACAAACTTGAGGGGCTTTCTCCTGGCACATTCCATTCTAAATTCCAATCTAGAACACGACTTCCATTGAGGCTCTGTTGCCCCAGTAACCAGATTTGGTAAGGGAGAGCTGCTGCCACCTTGTGGCCGTTTCACACAACAGCAGCTTTAATCCCAGCGCTAATGGTCAGTTGATATTCAAAATCATTGCAGGCCTGTAAATGACACCTGCCCTGAAAACAAATCCTCGGTTCATATATCGACCAAAAATTTCAAAGGACGTCCATATTTCAAAACGACAGTTTCAAAAGGCATATTTTACACACATTAGTGTTCTGCTTCTTTTTCTTTCTTTCTGTTTTTGTTAAACAAACGGGAATGGCAAAAAGCATCCCTCAGAATGGGAGAAAATATTTGCAAACGAATCAATGGACAAAGGTTTAATCTCCAATATATATAAAGAGCTCATGCAGCTTAATATTAAAAAAAACAAACAACCCAATACAAAAATGGGCAGAAGATCTACAGAGACGTTTCTTCAAAGAAGACACAGAGATGGCCAAGACACACATGAAAAGCTGCTCAACATCACTAATTATTAGAGAAATGCAAATCAAAACTACAGTGAGGTATCACCTCACACCTATTAGAATCGGCATCATCAGAAAATCTACAAACAACGAATTCTGGGGAGGGTGTGGACAAAAGGATCCCTCTTCCACTATTGGTAGAAATGTAAATTGATACAGTCACGATGGAGAACAGTATGGATTTTCCTTTAAAAACCTAGAAATACAATTAACATATGATCCAGCAATCCCACTTCTGGGCATATACCCAGAGAAAACCATAAATCAAAAAGGCACATTCACCACAATGCTCATTTCAGCACTATTTATGATAGCCAGGTAATGGAAGCAACATAAATACCCACAGACAGACGAATGGATAAAGATGTGGTACATATATAAAATGGAATATTACTCAGCCATAAGAAGGAATGAAACTGGGTCATTTGTAGAGACGTCGATGGATCTAGAGACTGTCATACAGAATGAAGTAAGTCAGAAAGAGACAAACAAATATTGTATATTAATGCATATATGTGGAACCTAGAAAAATGGAACAGATGAACTGGTTTGCAGGGAAGAAGGAGAGACACAGAGGTAGAGAACACACGTATGGACACCAAGTGTGGGAAGCCATGGGGAGGTGGTGTTGGGATGAGTTGGGAGATTGGGATTGACCTGTATACATGTATATGCATAAAATACATAACTAATAATAACCTGCTGTATAAAAAAATAAATAAAATTAAATTTCAAAATTTTTAAAAATAAAACTTAAAAATAAAACAGAAAAAAGTTCTTCCCTTCACACAGATGTATTTATATGAATGAATTATTTCCATGCTTATATCTCTAAATACATAAAAGAGGAATAAAATCTAACTTGAACCAAAAAAGAAAAAAAAAACCTGAACCCAAGAGTTAGACAGAGGAAAACCCTATCAGGGCACTTGCTCCAGCAGTAAACAATTCTGAAATTGGTCAGAGGTGGGGAATCATCTCCAATAGAGCCAGCTGCCCACTCCTACGCAAGGAGCGTCCTCATTGCAAAACGGGGGGCCATGCCGAGGCATCTGTGAGTAACCGTGAGCTGAGCCCCAGGCCAGCTGCTGTTGAACTTTTCCCACCCTTCCCAGGTAAAACACCTGAATATGTACAAGGGCTTGAAAGCCTAGAGGAAGGGGCGTGGAGCCACACCAGCGACAGCACGCAGGCCAACTTGGTGCCTGCAGGCCAGCCAGGATGGTCCTGGCCCTGGGCGCTCTTCTGGAAGCTTTCCATTGCCCTGCCTGAGATACCCCACCTGTCCCGGCCCCCACTGCTTTTTTCCTTGCTCACATCTGTCCGGAGAGAAATTCCAGCGGAAGGTATGGGTGACACATCCTCTTCTTTACAAGTGGAAGCCTGGCAACTCCTGCAGAAAGTCCAGCAGAGACCCACTCACACCGGGCCACCCACAAAGCCGTGACCCCTCACTCCCTCCCACCAGCACAGCCCCGAGACTGCTGACTGGGCAGAGAATATGGCGTCAGGAAGAGCTTCAGGGGCTATTGCTGCCTGCAGTGCTGTTTATATTGACCTCAACCCAGGCACACCTGGGGAGGGCCGGCCGGCAGGGTCAGGCTACCCAGGTCAGCTAATCCTCAGCCCTCAGGGAATCACATTGTTGAAAATGGACCTCGCTAAGGCAGAATAGAAGCCAAGGAATAAAAGGACACAATGCCATTTGCAGCACCGTATGTGTGTCTAGAGGTATTCACGTGAATTGTAGTAAGTCAGAAAGTGAAAGACACATATCATATCATATCTCTTATAGGTGTGACCGAAAAATGGATACCAGGGCAGATATTTCCACGGAGAAGGGCAATCACAGATTCATTCAACAAACTAATGGTTCACCAAAGGAAAGGTGTGAGGATTGGTTTCATTATGATATTGGGGTTAACAGACATATACAAACACAGGTGACATATATAATCACCGAAGACCTACAGAATACCAAGAGAAGACTACTCAACATTCTGTCATAAGGTACATGGGAAAAGGATCCCAGGAAGAACTGACATATGTATATGTGTAAAAGAACCACATCTTCCACACCTACAACAAGCCAAACATTGTAATCAAATTTGCTGTAATAAAAAATAAAAAATTAAATTAAAAACACGAACAAGAAGTAGTGAGACAAACTTGAGGGGCTTTCTCCTGGCACATTCCATTCTAAATTCCAATCTAGAACACGACTTCCATTGAGGCTCTGTTGCCCCAGTAACCAGATTTGGTAAGGGAGAGCTGCTGCCACCTTGTGGCCGTTTCACACAACAGCAGCTTTAATCCCAGCGCTAATGGTCAGTTGATATTCAAAATCATTGCAGGCCTGTAAATGACACCTGCCCTGAAAACAAATCCTCGGTTCATATATCGACCAAAAATTTCAAAGGACGTCCATATTTCAAAACGACAGTTTCAAAAGGCATATTTTACACACATTAGTGTTCTGCTTCTTTTTCTTTCTTTCTGTTTTTGTTAAACAAACGGGAATGGCAAAAAGCATCCCTCAGAATGGGAGAAAATATTTGCAAACGAATCAATGGACAAAGGTTTAATCTCCAATATATATAAAGAGCTCATGCAGCTTAATATTAAAAAAAACAAACAACCCAATACAAAAATGGGCAGAAGATCTACAGAGACGTTTCTTCAAAGAAGACACAGAGATGGCCAAGACACACATGAAAAGCTGCTCAACATCACTAATTATTAGAGAAATGCAAATCAAAACTACAGTGAGGTATCACCTCACACCTATTAGAATCGGCATCATCAGAAAATCTACAAACAACGAATTCTGGGGAGGGTGTGGACAAAAGGATCCCTCTTCCACTATTGGTAGAAATGTAAATTGATACAGTCACGATGGAGAACAGTATGGATTTTCCTTTAAAAACCTAGAAATACAATTAACATATGATCCAGCAATCCCACTTCTGGGCATATACCCAGAGAAAACCATAAATCAAAAAGGCACATTCACCACAATGCTCATTTCAGCACTATTTATGATAGCCAGGTAATGGAAGCAACATAAATACCCACAGACAGACGAATGGATAAAGATGTGGTACATATATAAAATGGAATATTACTCAGCCATAAGAAGGAATGAAACTGGGTCATTTGTAGAGACGTCGATGGATCTAGAGACTGTCATACAGAATGAAGTAAGTCAGAAAGAGACAAACAAATATTGTATATTAATGCATATATGTGGAACCTAGAAAAATGGAACAGATGAACTGGTTTGCAGGGAAGAAGGAGAGACACAGAGGTAGAGAACACACGTATGGACACCAAGTGTGGGAAGCCATGGGGAGGTGGTGTTGGGATGAGTTGGGAGATTGGGATTGACCTGTATACATGTATATGCATAAAATACATAACTAATAATAACCTGCTGTATAAAAAAATAAATAAAATTAAATTTCAAAATTTTTAAAAATAAAACTTAAAAATAAAACAGAAAAAAGTTCTTCCCTTCACACAGATGTATTTATATGAATGAATTATTTCCATGCTTATATCTCTAAATACATAAAAGAGGAATAAAATCTAACTTGAACCAAAAAAGAAAAAAAAAAACCTGAACCCAAGAGTTAGACAGAGGAAAACCCTATCAGGGCACTTGCTCCAGCAGTAAACAATTCTGAAATTGGTCAGAGGTGGGGAATCATCTCCAATAGAGCCAGCTGCCCACTCCTACGCAAGGAGCGTCCTCATTGCAAAACGGGGGGCCATGCCGAGGCATCTGTGAGTAACCGTGAGCTGAGCCCCAGGCCAGCTGCTGTTGAACTTTTCCCACCCTTCCCAGGTAAAACACCTGAATATGTACAAGGGCTTGAAAGCCTAGAGGAAGGGGCGTGGAGCCACACCAGCGACAGCACGCAGGCCAACTTGGTGCCTGCAGGCCAGCCAGGATGGTCCTGGCCCTGGGCGCTCTTCTGGAAGCTTTCCATTGCCCTGCCTGAGATACCCCACCTGTCCCGGCCCCCACTGCTTTTTTCCTTGCTCACATCTGTCCGGAGAGAAATTCCAGCGGAAGGTATGGGTGACACATCCTCTTCTTTACAAGTGGAAGCCTGGCAACTCCTGCAGAAAGTCCAGCAGAGACCCACTCACACCGGGCCACCCACAAAGCCGTGACCCCTCACTCCCTCCCACCAGCACAGCCCCGAGACTGCTGACTGGGCAGAGAATATGGCGTCAGGAAGAGCTTCAGGGGCTATTGCTGCCTGCAGTGCTGTTTATATTGACCTCAACCCAGGCACACCTGGGGAGGGCCGGCCGGCAGGGTCAGGCTACCCAGGTCAGCTAATCCTCAGCCCTCAGGGAATCACATTGTTGAAAATGGACCTCGCTAAGGCAGAATAGAAGCCAAGGAATAAAAGGACACAATGCCATTTGCAGCACCGTATGTGTGTCTAGAGGTATTCACGTGAATTGTAGTAAGTCAGAAAGTGAAAGACACATATCATATCATATCTCTTATAGGTGTGACCGAAAAATGGATACCAGGGCAGATATTTCCACGGAGAAGGGCAATCACAGATTCATTCAACAAACTAATGGTTCACCAAAGGAAAGGTGTGAGGATTGGTTTCATTATGATATTGGGGTTAACAGACATATACAAACACAGGTGACATATATAATCACCGAAGACCTACAGAATACCAAGAGAAGACTACTCAACATTCTGTCATAAGGTACATGGGAAAAGGATCCCAGGAAGAACTGACATATGTATATGTGTAAAAGAACCACATCTTCCACACCTACAACAAGCCAAACATTGTAATCAAATTTGCTGTAATAAAAAATAAAAAAATTAAATTAAAAACACGAACAAGAAGTAGTGAGACAAACTTGAGGGGCTTTCTCCTGGCACATTCCATTCTAAATTCCAATCTAGAACACGACTTCCATTGAGGCTCTGTTGCCCCAGTAACCAGATTTGGTAAGGGAGAGCTGCTGCCACCTTGTGGCCGTTTCACACAACAGCAGCTTTAATCCCAGCGCTAATGGTCAGTTGATATTCAAAATCATTGCAGGCCTGTAAATGACACCTGCCCTGAAAACAAATCCTCGGTTCATATATCGACCAAAAATTTCAAAGGACGTCCATATTTCAAAACGACAGTTTCAAAAGGCATATTTTACACACATTAGTGTTCTGCTTCTTTTTCTTTCTTTCTGTTTTTGTTAAACAAACGGGAATGGCAAAAAGCATCCCTCAGAATGGGAGAAAATATTTGCAAACGAATCAATGGACAAAGGTTTAATCTCCAATATATATAAAGAGCTCATGCAGCTTAATATTAAAAAAAACAAACAACCCAATACAAAAATGGGCAGAAGATCTACAGAGACGTTTCTTCAAAGAAGACACAGAGATGGCCAAGACACACATGAAAAGCTGCTCAACATCACTAATTATTAGAGAAATGCAAATCAAAACTACAGTGAGGTATCACCTCACACCTGTTAGAATCGGCATCATCAGAAAATCTACAAACAACGAATTCTGGGGAGGGTGTGGACAAAAGGATCCCTCTTCCACTATTGGTAGAAATGTAAATTGATACAGTCACGATGGAGAACAGTATGGATTTTCCTTTAAAAACCTAGAAATACAATTAACATATGATCCAGCAATCCCACTTCTGGGCATATACCCAGAGAAAACCATAAATCAAAAAGGCACATTCACCACAATGCTCATTTCAGCACTATTTATGATAGCCAGGTAATGGAAGCAACATAAATACCCACAGACAGACGAATGGATAAAGATGTGGTACATATATAAAATGGAATATTACTCAGCCATAAGAAGGAATGAAACTGGGTCATTTGTAGAGACGTCGATGGATCTAGAGACTGTCATACAGAATGAAGTAAGTCAGAAAGAGACAAACAAATATTGTATATTAATGCATATATGTGGAACCTAGAAAAATGGAACAGATGAACTGGTTTGCAGGGAAGAAGGAGAGACACAGAGGTAGAGAACACACGTATGGACACCAAGTGTGGGAAGCCATGTGGAGGTGGTGGTGGGATGAGTTGGGAGATTGGGATTGACCTGTATACATGTATATGCATAAAATACATAACTAATAATAACCTGCTGTATAAAAAAATAAATAAAATTAAATTTCAAAATTTTTAAAAATAAAACTTAAAAATAAAACAGAAAAAAGTTCTTCCCTTCACACAGATGTATTTATATGAATGAATTATTTCCATGCTTATATCTGTAAATACATAAAAGAGGAATAAAATCTAACTTGAACCAAAAAAGAAAAAAAAACCTGAACCCAAGAGTTAGAGGAAAACCCTATCAGGGCACTTGCTCCAGCAGTAAACAATTCTGAAATTGGTCAGAGGTGGGGAATCATCTCCAATAGAGCCAGCTGCCCACTCCTACGCAAGGAGCGTCCTCATTGCAAAACGGGGGGCCATGCCGAGGCATCTGTGAGTAACCGTGAGCTGAGCCCCAGGCCAGCTGCTGTTGAACTTTTCCCACCCTTCCCAGGTAAAACACCTGAATATGTACAAGGGCTTGAAAGCCTAGAGGAAGGGGCGTGGAGCCACACCAGCGACAGCACGCAGGCCAACTTGGTGCCTGCAGGCCAGCCAGGATGGTCCTGGCCCTGGGCGCTCTTCTGGAAGCTTTCCATTGCCCTGCCTGAGATACCCCACCTGTCCCGGCCCCCACTGCTTTTTTCCTTGCTCACATCTGTCCGGAGAGAAATTCCAGCGGAAGGTATGGGTGACACATCCTCTTCTTTACAAGTGGAAGCCTGGCAACTCCTGCAGAAAGTCCAGCAGAGACCCACTCACACCGGGCCACCCACAAAGCCGTGACCCCTCACTCCCTCCCACCAGCACAGCCCCGAGACTGCTGACTGGGTAGAGAATATGGCGTCAGGAAGAGCTTCAGGGGCTATTGCTGCCTGCAGTGCTGTTTATATTGACCTCAACCCAGGCACACCTGGGGAGGGCCGGCCGGCAGGGTCAGGCTACCCAGGTCAGCTAATCCTCAGCCCTCAGGGAATCACATTGTTGAAAATGGACCTCGCTAAGGCAGAATAGAAGCCAAGGAATAAAAGGACACAATGCCATTTGCAGCACCGTATGTGTGTCTAGAGGTATTCACGTGAATTGTAGTAAGTCAGAAAGTGAAAGACACATATCATATCATATCTCTTATAGGTGTGACCGAAAAATGGATACCAGGGCAGATATTTCCACGGAGAAGGGCAATCACAGATTCATTCAACAAACTAATGGTTCACCAAAGGAAAGGTGTGAGGATTGGTTTCATTATGATATTGGGGTTAACAGACATATACAAACACAGGTGACATATATAATCACCGAAGACCTACAGAATACCAAGAGAAGACTACTCAACATTCTGTCATAAGGTACATGGGAAAAGGATCCCAGGAAGAACTGACATATGTATATGTGTAAAAGAACCACATCTTCCACACCTACAACAAGCCAAACATTGTAATCAAATTTGCTGTAATAAAAAATAAAAAAATAAATTAAAAACACGAACAAGAAGTAGTGAGACAAACTTGAGGGGCTTTCTCCTGGCACATTCCATTCTAAATTCCAATCTAGAACACGACTTCCATTGAGGCTCTGTTGCCCCAGTAACCAGATTTGGTAAGGGAGAGCTGCTGCCACCTTGTGGCCGTTTCACACAACAGCAGCTTTAATCCCAGCGCTAATGGTCAGTTGATATTCAAAATCATTGCAGGCCTGTAAATGACACCTGCCCTGAAAACAAATCCTCGGTTCATATATCGACCAAAAATTTCAAAGGACGTCCATATTTCAAAACGACAGTTTCAAAAGGCATATTTTACACACATTAGTGTTCTGCTTCTTTTTCTTTCTTTCTGTTTTTGTTAAACAAACGGGAATGGCAAAAAGCATCCCTCAGAATGGGAGAAAATATTTGCAAACGAATCAATGGACAAAGGTTTAATCTCCAATATATATAAAGAGCTCATGCAGCTTAATATTAAAAAAAACAAACAACCCAATACAAAAATGGGCAGAAGATCTACAGAGACGTTTCTTCAAAGAAGACACAGAGATGGCCAAGACACACATGAAAAGCTGCTCAACATCACTAATTATTAGAGAAATGCAAATCAAAACTACAGTGAGGTATCACCTCACACCTGTTAGAATCGGCATCATCAGAAAATCTACAAACAACGAATTCTGGGGAGGGTGTGGACAAAAGGATCCCTCTTCCACTATTGGTAGAAATGTAAATTGATACAGTCACGATGGAGAACAGTATGGATTTTCCTTTAAAAACCTAGAAATACAATTAACATATGATCCAGCAATCCCACTTCTGGGCATATACCCAGAGAAAACCATAAATCAAAAAGGCACATTCACCACAATGCTCATTTCAGCACTATTTATGATAGCCAGGTAATGGAAGCAACATAAATACCCACAGACAGACGAATGGATAAAGATGTGGTACATATATAAAATGGAATATTACTCAGCCATAAGAAGGAATGAAACTGGGTCATTTGTAGAGACGTCGATGGATCTAGAGACTGTCATACAGAATGAAGTAAGTCAGAAAGAGACAAACAAATATTGTATATTAATGCATATATGTGGAACCTAGAAAAATGGAACAGATGAACTGGTTTGCAGGGAAGAAGGAGAGACACAGAGGTAGAGAACACACGTATGGACACCAAGTGTGGGAAGCCATGGGGAGGTGGTGTTGGGATGAGTTGGGAGATTGGGATTGACCTGTATACATGTATATGCATAAAATACATAACTAATAATAACCTGCTGTATAAAAAAATAAATAAAATTAAATTTCAAAATTTTTAAAAATAAAACTTAAAAATAAAACAGAAAAAAGTTCTTCCCTTCACACAGATGTATTTATATGAATGAATTATTTCCATGCTTATATCTCTAAATACATAAAAGAGGAATAAAATCTAACTTGAACCAAAAAAGAAAAAAAAAACCTGAACCCAAGAGTTAGACAGAGGAAAACCCTATCAGGGCACTTGCTCCAGCAGTAAACAATTCTGAAATTGGTCAGAGGTGGGGAATCATCTCCAATAGAGCCAGCTGCCCACTCCTACGCAAGGAGCGTCCTCATTGCAAAACGGGGGGCCATGCCGAGGCATCTGTGAGTAACCGTGAGCTGAGCCCCAGGCCAGCTGCTGTTGAACTTTTCCCACCCTTCCCAGGTAAAACACCTGAATATGTACAAGGGCTTGAAAGCCTAGAGGAAGGGGCGTGGAGCCACACCAGCGACAGCACGCAGGCCAACTTGGTGCCTGCAGGCCAGCCAGGATGGTCCTGGCCCTGGGCGCTCTTCTGGAAGCTTTCCATTGCCCTGCCTGAGATACCCCACCTGTCCCGGCCCCCACTGCTTTTTTCCTTGCTCACATCTGTCCGGAGAGAAATTCCAGCGGAAGGTATGGGTGACACATCCTCTTCTTTACAAGTGGAAGCCTGGCAACTCCTGCAGAAAGTCCAGCAGAGACCCACTCACAACGGGCCACCCACAAAGCCGTGACCCCTCACTCCCTCCCACCAGCACAGCCCCGAGACTGCTGACTGGGCAGAGAATATGGCGACAGGAAGAGCTTCAGGGGCTATTGCTGCCTGCAGTGCTGTTTATATTGACCTCAACCCAGGCACACCTGGGGAGGGCCGGCCGGCAGGGTCAGGCTACCCAGGTCAGCTAATCCTCAGCCCTCAGGGAATCACATTGTTGAAAATGGACCTCGCTAAGGCAGAATAGAAGCCAAGGAATAAAAGGACACAATGCCATTTGCAGCACCGTAGGTGTGTCTAGAGGTATTCACGTGAATTGTAGTAAGTCAGAAAGTGAAAGACACATATCATATCATATCTCTTATAGGTGTGACCGAAAAATGGATACCAGGGCAGATATTTCCACGGAGAAGGGCAATCACAGATTCATTCAACAAACTAATGGTTCACCAAAGGAAAGGTGTGAGGATTGGTTTCATTATGATATTGGGGTTAACAGACATATACAAACACAGGTGACATATATAATCACCGAAGACCTACAGAATACCAAGAGAAGACTACTCAACATTCTGTCATAAGGTACATGGGAAAAGGATCCCAGGAAGAACTGACATATGTATATGTGTAAAAGAACCACATCTTCCACACCTACAACAAGCCAAACATTGTAATCAAATTTGCTGTAATAAAAAATAAAAAATTAAATTAAAAACACGAACAAGAAGTAGTGAGACAAACTTGAGGGGCTTTCTCCTGGCACATTCCATTCTAAATTCCAATCTAGAACACGACTTCCATTGAGGCTCTGTTGCCCCAGTAACCAGATTTGGTAAGGGAGAGCTGCTGCCACCTTGTGGCCGTTTCACACAACAGCAGCTTTAATCCCAGCGCTAATGGTCAGTTGATATTCAAAATCATTGCAGGCCTGTAAATGACACCTGCCCTGAAAACAAATCCTCGGTTCATATATCGACCAAAAATTTCAAAGGACGTCCATATTTCAAAACGACAGTTTCAAAAGGCATATTTTACACACATTAGTGTTCTGCTTCTTTTTCTTTCTTTCTTTTTTTGTTAAACAAACGGGAATGGCAAAAAGCATCCCTCAGAATGGGAGAAAATATTTGCAAACGAATCAATGGACAAAGGTTTAATCTCCAATATATATAAAGAGCTCATGCAGCTTAATATTAAAAAAAACAAACAACCCAATACAAAAATGGGCAGAAGATCTACAGAGACGTTTCTTCAAAGAAGACACAGAGATGGCCAAGACACACATGAAAAGCTGCTCAACATCACTAATTATTAGAGAAATGCAAATCAAAACTACAGTGAGGTATCACCTCACACCTATTAGAATCGGCATCATCAGAAAATCTACAAACAACGAATTCTGGGGAGGGTGTGGACAAAAGGATCCCTCTTCCACTATTGGTAGAAATGTAAATTGATACAGTCACGATGGAGAACAGTATGGATTTTCCTTTAAAAACCTAGAAATACAATTAACATATGATCCAGCAATCCCACTTCTGGGCATATACCCAGAGAAAACCATAAATCAAAATGGCACATTCACCACAATGCTCATTTCAGCACTATTTATGATAGCCAGGTAATGGAAGCAACATAAATACCCACAGACAGACGAATGGATAAAGATGTGGTACATATATAAAATGGAATATTACTCAGCCATAAGAAGGAATGAAACTGGGTCATTTGTAGAGACGTCGATGGATCTAGAGACTGTCATACAGAATGAAGTAAGTCAGAAAGAGACAAACAAATATTGTATATTAATGCATATATGTGGAACCTAGAAAAATGGAACAGATGAACTGGTTTGCAGGGAAGAAGGAGAGACACAGAGGTAGAGAACACACGTATGGACACCAAGTGTGGGAAGCCATGGGGAGGTGGTGTTGGGATGAGTTGGGAGATTGGGATTGACCTGTATACATGTATATGCATAAAATACATAACTAATAATAACCTGCTGTATAAAAAAATAAATAAAATTAAATTTCAAAATTTTTAAAAATAAAACTTAAAAATAAAACAGAAAAAAGTTCTTCCCTTCACACAGATGTATTTATATGAATGAATTATTTCCATGCTTATATCTCTAAATACATAAAAGAGGAATAAAATCTAACTTGAACCAAAAAAGAAAAAAAAAACCTGAACCCAAGAGTTAGACAGAGGAAAACCCTATCAGGGCACTTGCTCCAGCAGTAAACAATTCTGAAATTGGTCAGAGGTGGGGAATCATCTCCAATAGAGCCAGCTGCCCACTCCTACGCAAGGAGCGTCCTCATTGCAAAACGGGGGGCCATGCCGAGGCATCTGTGAGTAACCGTGAGCTGAGCCCCAGGCCAGCTGCTGTTGAACTTTTCCCACCCTTCCCAGGTAAAACACCTGAATATGTACAAGGGCTTGAAAGCCTAGAGGAAGGGGCGTGGAGCCACACCAGCGACAGCACGCAGGCCAACTTGGTGCCTGCAGGCCAGCCAGGATGGTCCTGGCCCTGGGCGCTCTTCTGGAAGCTTTCCATTGCCCTGCCTGAGATACCCCACCTGTCCCGGCCCCCACTGCTTTTTTCCTTGCTCACATCTGTCCGGAGAGAAATTCCAGCGGAAGGTATGGGTGACACATCCTCTTCTTTACAAGTGGAAGCCTGGCAACTCCTGCAGAAAGTCCAGCAGAGACCCACTCACAACGGGCCACCCACAAAGCCGTGACCCCTCACTCCCTCCCACCAGCACAGCCCCGAGACTGCTGACTGGGCAGAGAATATGGCGTCAGGAAGAGCTTCAGGGGCTATTGCTGCCTGCAGTGCTGTTTATATTGACCTCAACCCAGGCACACCTGGGGAGGGCCGGCCGGCAGGGTCAGGCTACCCAGGTCAGCTAATCCTCAGCCCTCAGGGAATCACATTGTTGAAAATGGACCTCGCTAAGGCAGAATAGAAGCCAAGGAATAAAAGGACACAATGCCATTTGCAGCACCGTATGTGTGTCTAGAGGTATTCACGTGAATTGTAGTAAGTCAGAAAGTGAAAGACACATATCATATCATATCTCTTATAGGTGTGACCGAAAAATGGATACCAGGGCAGATATTTCCACGGAGAAGGGCAATCACAGATTCATTCAACAAACTAATGGTTCACCAAAGGAAAGGTGTGAGGATTGGTTTCATTATGATATTGGGGTTAACAGACATATACAAACACAGGTGACATATATAATCACCGAAGACCTACAGAATACCAAGAGAAGACTACTCAACATTCTGTCATAAGGTACATGGGAAAAGGATCCCAGGAAGAACTGACATATGTATATGTGTAAAAGAACCACATCTTCCACACCTACAACAAGCCAAACATTGTAATCAAATTTGCTGTAATAAAAAATAAAAAATTAAATTAAAAACACGAACAAGAAGTAGTGAGACAAACTTGAGGGGCTTTCTCCTGGCACATTCCATTCTAAATTCCAATCTAGAACACGACTTCCATTGAGGCTCTGTTGCCCCAGTAACCAGATTTGGTAAGGGAGAGCTGCTGCCACCTTGTGGCCGTTTCACACAACAGCAGCTTTAATCCCAGCGCTAATGGTCAGTTGATATTCAAAATCATTGCAGGCCTGTAAATGACACCTGCCCTGAAAACAAATCCTCGGTTCATATATCGACCAAAAATTTCAAAGGACGTCCATATTTCAAAACGACAGTTTCAAAAGGCATATTTTACACACATTAGTGTTCTGCTTCTTTTTCTTTCTTTCTGTTTTTGTTAAACAAACGGGAATGGCAAAAAGCATCCCTCAGAATGGGAGAAAATATTTGCAAACGAATCAATGGACAAAGGTTTAATCTCCAATATATATAAAGAGCTCATGCAGCTTAATATTAAAAAAAACAAACAACCCAATACAAAAATGGGCAGAAGATCTACAGAGACGTTTCTTCAAAGAAGACACAGAGATGGCCAAGACACACATGAAAAGCTGCTCAACATCACTAATTATTAGAGAAATGCAAATCAAAACTACAGTGAGGTATCACCTCACACCTGTTAGAATCGGCATCATCAGAAAATCTACAAACAACGAATTCTGGGGAGGGTGTGGACAAAAGGATCCCTCTTCCACTATTGGTAGAAATGTAAATTGATACAGTCACGATGGAGAACAGTATGGATTTTCCTTTAAAAACCTAGAAATACAATTAACATATGATCCAGCAATCCCACTTCTGGGCATATACCCAGAGAAAACCATAAATCAAAAAGGCACATTCACCACAATGCTCATTTCAGCACTATTTATGATAGCCAGGTAATGGAAGCAACATAAATACCCACAGACAGACGAATGGATAAAGATGTGGTACATATATAAAATGGAATATTACTCAGCCATAAGAAGGAATGAAACTGGGTCATTTGTAGAGACGTCGATGGATCTAGAGACTGTCATACAGAATGAAGTAAGTCAGAAAGAGACAAACAAATATTGTATATTAATGCATATATGTGGAACCTAGAAAAATGGAACAGATGAACTGGTTTGCAGGGAAGAAGGAGAGACACAGAGGTAGAGAACACACGTATGGACACCAAGTGTGGGAAGCCATGGGGAGGTGGTGTTGGGATGAGTTGGGAGATTGGGATTGACCTGTATACATGTATATGCATAAAATACATAACTAATAATAACCTGCTGTATAAAAAAATAAATAAAATTAAATTTCAAAATTTTTAAAAATAAAACTTAAAAATAAAACAGAAAAAAGTTCTTCCCTTCACACAGATGTATTTATATGAATGAATTATTTCCATGCTTATATCTCTAAATACATAAAAGAGGAATAAAATCTAACTTGAACCAAAAAAGAAAAAAAAAACCTGAACCCAAGAGTTAGACAGAGGAAAACCCTATCAGGGCACTTGCTCCAGCAGTAAACAATTCTGAAATTGGTCAGAGGTGGGGAATCATCTCCAATAGAGCCAGCTGCCCACTCCTACGCAAGGAGCGTCCTCATTGCAAAACGGGGGGCCATGCCGAGGCATCTGTGAGTAACCGTGAGCTGAGCCCCAGGCCAGCTGCTGTTGAACTTTTCCCACCCTTCCCAGGTAAAACACCTGAATATGTACAAGGGCTTGAAAGCCTAGAGGAAGGGGCGTGGAGCCACACCAGCGACAGCACGCAGGCCAACTTGGTGCCTGCAGGCCAGCCAGGATGGTCCTGGCCCTGGGCGCTCTTCTGGAAGCTTTCCATTGCCCTGCCTGAGATACCCCACCTGTCCCGGCCCCCACTGCTTTTTTCCTTGCTCACATCTGTCCGGAGAGAAATTCCAGCGGAAGGTATGGGTGACACATCCTCTTCTTTACAAGTGGAAGCCTGGCAACTCCTGCAGAAAGTCCAGCAGAGACCCACTCACACCGGGCCACCCACAAAGCCGTGACCCCTCACTCCCTCCCACCAGCACAGCCCCGAGACTGCTGACTGGGCAGAGAATATGGCGTCAGGAAGAGCTTCAGGGGCTATTGCTGCCTGCAGTGCTGTTTATATTGACCTCAACCCAGGCACACCTGGGGAGGGCCGGCCGGCAGGGTCAGGCTACCCAGGTCAGCTAATCCTCAGCCCTCAGGGAATCACATTGTTGAAAATGGACCTCGCTAAGGCAGAATAGAAGCCAAGGAATAAAAGGACACAATGCCATTTGCAGCACCGTATGTGTGTCTAGAGGTATTCACGTGAATTGTAGTAAGTCAGAAAGTGAAAGACACATATCATATCATATCTCTTATAGGTGTGACCGAAAAATGGATACCAGGGCAGATATTTCCACGGAGAAGGGCAATCACAGATTCATTCAACAAACTAATGGTTCACCAAAGGAAAGGTGTGAGGATTGGTTTCATTATGATATTGGGGTTAACAGACATATACAAACACAGGTGACATATATAATCACCGAAGACCTACAGAATACCAAGAGAAGACTACTCAACATTCTGTCATAAGGTACATGGGAAAAGGATCCCAGGAAGAACTGACATATGTATATGTGTAAAAGAACCACATCTTCCACACCTACAACAAGCCAAACATTGTAATCAAATTTGCTGTAATAAAAAATAAAAAATTAAATTAAAAACACGAACAAGAAGTAGTGAGACAAACTTGAGGGGCTTTCTCCTGGCACATTCCATTCTAAATTCCAATCTAGAACACGACTTCCATTGAGGCTCTGTTGCCCCAGTAACCAGATTTGGTAAGGGAGAGCTGCTGCCACCTTGTGGCCGTTTCACACAACAGCAGCTTTAATCCCAGCGCTAATGGTCAGTTGATATTCAAAATCATTGCAGGCCTGTAAATGACACCTGCCCTGAAAACAAATCCTCGGTTCATATATCGACCAAAAATTTCAAAGGACGTCCATATTTCAAAACGACAGTTTCAAAAGGCATATTTTACACACATTAGTGTTCTGCTTCTTTTTCTTTCTTTCTGTTTTTGTTAAACAAACGGGAATGGCAAAAAGCATCCCTCAGAATGGGAGAAAATATTTGCAAACGAATCAATGGACAAAGGTTTAATCTCCAATATATATAAAGAGCTCATGCAGCTTAATATTAAAAAAAACAAACAACCCAATACAAAAATGGGCAGAAGATCTACAGAGACGTTTCTTCAAAGAAGACACAGAGATGGCCAAGACACACATGAAAAGCTGCTCAACATCACTAATTATTAGAGAAATGCAAATCAAAACTACAGTGAGGTATCACCTCACACCTGTTAGAATCGGCATCATCAGAAAATCTACAAACAACGAATTCTGGGGAGGGTGTGGACAAAAGGATCCCTCTTCCACTATTGGTAGAAATGTAAATTGATACAGTCACGATGGAGAACAGTATGGATTTTCCTTTAAAAACCTAGAAATACAATTAACATATGATCCAGCAATCCCACTTCTGGGCATATACCCAGAGAAAACCATAAATCAAAAAGGCACATTCACCACAATGCTCATTTCAGCACTATTTATGATAGCCAGGTAATGGAAGCAACATAAATACCCACAGACAGACGAATGGATAAAGATGTGGTACATATATAAAATGGAATATTACTCAGCCATAAGAAGGAATGAAACTGGGTCATTTGTAGAGACGTCGATGGATCTAGAGACTGTCATACAGAATGAAGTAAGTCAGAAAGAGACAAACAAATATTGTATATTAATGCATATATGTGGAACCTAGAAAAATGGAACAGATGAACTGGTTTGCAGGGAAGAAGGAGAGACACAGAGGTAGAGAACACACGTATGGACACCAAGTGTGGGAAGCCATGGGGAGGTGGTGTTGGGATGAGTTGGGAGATTGGGATTGACCTGTATACATGTATATGCATAAAATACATAACTAATAATAACCTGCTGTATAAAAAAATAAATAAAATTAAATTTCAAAATTTTTAAAAATAAAACTTAAAAATAAAACAGAAAAAAGTTCTTCCCTTCACACAGATGTATTTATATGAATGAATTATTTCCATGCTTATATCTCTAAATACATAAAAGAGGAATAAAATCTAACTTGAACCAAAAAAGAAAAAAAAAACCTGAACCCAAGAGTTAGACAGAGGAAAACCCTATCAGGGCACTTGCTCCAGCAGTAAACAATTCTGAAATTGGTCAGAGGTGGGGAATCATCTCCAATAGAGCCAGCTGCCCACTCCTACGCAAGGAGCGTCCTCATTGCAAAACGGGGGGCCATGCCGAGGCATCTGTGAGTAACCGTGAGCTGAGCCCCAGGCCAGCTGCTGTTGAACTTTTCCCACCCTTCCCAGGTAAAACACCTGAATATGTACAAGGGCTTGAAAGCCTAGAGGAAGGGGCGTGGAGCCACACCAGCGACAGCACGCAGGCCAACTTGGTGCCTGCAGGCCAGCCAGGATGGTCCTGGCCCTGGGCGCTCTTCTGGAAGCTTTCCATTGCCCTGCCTGAGACACCCCACCTGTCCCGGCCCCCACTGCTTTTTTCCTTGCTCACATCTGTCCGGAGAGAAATTCCAGCGGAAGGTATGGGTGACACATCCTCTTCTTTACAAGTGGAAGCCTGGCAACTCCTGCAGAAAGTCCAGCAGAGACCCACTCACAACGGGCCACCCACAAAGCCGTGACCCCTCACTCCCTCCCACCACCACAGCCCCGAGACTGCTGACTGGGCAGAGAATATGGCGTCAGGAAGAGCTTCAGGGGCTATTGCTGCCTGCAGTGCTGTTTATATTGACCTCAACCCAGGCACACCTGGGGAGGGCCGGCCGGCAGGGTCAGGCTACCCAGGTCAGCTAATCCTCAGCCCTCAGGGAATCACATTGTTGAAAATGGACCTCGCTAAGGCAGAATAGAAGCCAAGGAATAAAAGGACACAATGCCATTTGCAGCACCGTATGTGTGTCTAGAGGTATTCACGTGAATTGTAGTAAGTCAGAAAGTGAAAGACACATATCATATCATATCTCTTATAGGTGTGACCGAAAAATGGATACCAGGGCAGATATTTCCACGGAGAAGGGCAATCACAGATTCATTCAACAAACTAATGGTTCACCAAAGGAAAGGTGTGAGGATTGGTTTCATTATGATATTGGGGTTAACAGACATATACAAACACAGGTGACATATATAATCACCGAAGACCTACAGAATACCAAGAGAAGACTACTCAACATTCTGTCATAAGGTACATGGGAAAAGGATCCCAGGAAGAACTGACATATGTATATGTGTAAAAGAACCACATCTTCCACACCTACAACAAGCCAAACATTGTAATCAAATTTGCTGTAATAAAAAATAAAAAAATTAAATTAAAAACACGAACAAGAAGTAGTGAGACAAACTTGAGGGGCTTTCTCCTGGCACATTCCATTCTAAATTCCAATCTAGAACACGACTTCCATTGAGGCTCTGTTGCCCCAGTAACCAGATTTGGTAAGGGAGAGCTGCTGCCACCTTGTGGCCGTTTCACACAACAGCAGCTTTAATCCCAGCGCTAATGGTCAGTTGATATTCAAAATCATTGCAGGCCTGTAAATGACACCTGCCCTGAAAACAAATCCTGGGTTCATATATCGACCAAAAATTTCAAAGGACGTCCATATTTCAAAACGACAGTTTCAAAAGGCATATTTTACACACATTAGTGTTCTGCTTCTTTTTCTTTCTTTCTGTTTTTGTTAAACAAACGGGAATGGCAAAAAGCATCCCTCAGAATGGGAGAAAATATTTGCAAACGAATCAATGGACAAAGGTTTAATCTCCAATATATATAAAGAGCTCATGCAGCTTAATATTAAAAAAAACAAACAACCCAATACAAAAATGGGCAGAAGATCTACAGAGACGTTTCTTCAAAGAAGACACAGAGATGGCCAAGACACACATGAAAAGCTGCTCAACATCACTAATTATTAGAGAAATGCAAATCAAAACTACAGTGAGGTATCACCTCACACCTGTTAGAATCGGCATCATCAGAAAATCTACAAACAACGAATTCTGGGGAGGGTGTGGACAAAAGGATCCCTCTTCCACTATTGGTAGAAATGTAAATTGATACAGTCACGATGGAGAACAGTATGGATTTTCCTTTAAAAACCTAGAAATACAATTAACATATGATCCAGCAATCCCACTTCTGGGCATATACCCAGAGAAAACCATAAATCAAAAAGGCACATTCACCACAATGCTCATTTCAGCACTATTTATGATAGCCAGGTAATGGAAGCAACATAAATACCCACAGACAGACGAATGGATAAAGATGTGGTACATATATAAAATGGAATATTACTCAGCCATAAGAAGGAATGAAACTGGGTCATTTGTAGAGACGTCGATGGATCTAGAGACTGTCATACAGAATGAAGTAAGTCAGAAAGAGACAAACAAATATTGTATATTAATGCATATATGTGGAACCTAGAAAAATGGTACAGATGAACTGGTTTGCAGGGAAGAAGGAGAGACACAGAGGTAGAGAACACACGTATGGACACCAAGTGTGGGAAGCCATGGGAAGGTGGTGTTGGGATGAGTTGGGAGATTGGGAATGACCTGTATACATGTATATGCATAAAATACATAACTAATAATAACCTGCTGTATAAAAAAAATAAATAAAATTAAATTTCAAAATTTTTAAAAATAAAACTTAAAAATAAAACAGAAAAAAGTTCTTCCCTTCACACAGATGTATTTATATGAATGAATTATTTCCATGCTTATATCTCTAAATACATAAAAGAGGAATAAAATCTAACTTGAACCAAAAAAGAAAAAAAAAACCTGAACCCAAGAGTTAGACAGAGGAAAACCCTATCAGGGCACTTGCTCCAGCAGTAAACAATTCTGAAATTGGTCAGAGGTGGGGAATCATCTCCAATAGAGCCAGCTGCCCACTCCTACGCAAGGAGCGTCCTCATTGCAAAACGGGGGGCCATGCCGAGGCATCTGTGAGTAACCGTGAGCTGAGCCCCAGGCCAGCTGCTGTTGAACTTTTCCCACCCTTCCCAGGTAAAACACCTGAATATGTACAAGGGCTTGAAAGCCTAGAGGAAGGGGCGTGGAGCCACACCAGCGACAGCACGCAGGCCAACTTGGTGCCTGCAGGCCAGCCAGGATGGTCCTGGCCCTGGGCGCTCTTCTGGAAGCTTTCCATTGCCCTGCCTGAGATACCCCACCTGTCCCGGCCCCCACTGCTTTTTTCCTTGCTCACATCTGTCCGGAGAGAAATTCCAGCGGAAGGTATGGGTGACACATCCTCTTCTTTACAAGTGGAAGCCTGGCAACTCCTGCAGAAAGTCCAGCAGAGACCCACTCACACCGGGCCACCCACAAAGCCGTGACCCCTCACTCCCTCCCACCAGCACAGCCCCGAGACTGCTGACTGGGCAGAGAATATGGCGTCAGGAAGAGCTTCAGGGGCTATTGCTGCCTGCAGTGCTGTTTATATTGACCTCAACCCAGGCACACCTGGGGAGGGCCGGCCGGCAGGGTCAGGCTACCCAGGTCAGCTAATCCTCAGCCCTCAGGGAATCACATTGTTGAAAATGGACCTCGCTAAGGCAGAATAGAAGCCAAGGAATAAAAGGACACAATGCCATTTGCAGCACCGTATGTGTGTCTAGAGGTATTCACGTGAATTGTAGTAAGTCAGAAAGTGAAAGACACATATCATATCATATCTCTTATAGGTGTGACCGAAAAATGGATACCAGGGCAGATATTTCCACGGAGAAGGGCAATCACAGATTCATTCAACAAACTAATGGTTCACCAAAGGAAAGGTGTGAGGATTGGTTTCATTATGATATTGGGGTTAACAGACATATACAAACACAGGTGACATATATAATCACCGAAGACCTACAGAATACCAAGAGAAGACTACTCAACATTCTGTCATGAGGTACATGGGAAAAGGATCCCAGGAAGAACTGACATATGTATATGTGTAAAAGAACCACATCTTCCACACCTACAACAAGCCAAACATTGTAATCAAATTTGCTGTAATAAAAAATAAAAAATTAAATTAAAAACACGAACAAGAAGTAGTGAGACAAACTTGAGGGGCTTTCTCCTGGCACATTCCATTCTAAATTCCAATCTAGAACACGACTTCCATTGAGGCTCTGTTGCCCCAGTAACCAGATTTGGTAAGGGAGAGCTGCTGCCACCTTGTGGCCGTTTCACACAACAGCAGCTTTAATCCCAGCGCTAATGGTCAGTTGATATTCAAAATCATTGCAGGCCTGTAAATGACACCTGCCCTGAAAACAAATCCTCGGTTCATATATCGACCAAAAATTTCAAAGGACGTCCATATTTCAAAACGACAGTTTCAAAAGGCATATTTTACACACATTAGTGTTCTGCTTCTTTTTCTTTCTTTCTGTTTTTGTTAAACAAACGGGAATGGCAAAAAGCATCCCTCAGAATGGGAGAAAATATTTGCAAACGAATCAATGGACAAAGGTTTAATCTCCAATATATATAAAGAGCTCATGCAGCTTAATATTAAAAAAAACAAACAACCCAATACAAAAATGGGCAGAAGATCTACAGAGACGTTTCTTCAAAGAAGACACAGAGATGGCCAAGACACACATGAAAAGCTGCTCAACATCACTAATTATTAGAGAAATGCAAATCAAAACTACAGTGAGGTATCACCTCACACCTGTTAGAATCGGCATCATCAGAAAATCTACAAACAACGAATTCTGGGGAGGGTGTGGACAAAAGGATCCCTCTTCCACTATTGGTAGAAATGTAAATTGATACAGTCACGATGGAGAACAGTATGGATTTTCCTTTAAAAACCTAGAAATACAATTAACATATGATCCAGCAATCCCACTTCTGGGCATATACCCAGAGAAAACCATAAATCAAAAAGGCACATTCACCACAATGCTCATTTCAGCACTATTTATGATAGCCAGGTAATGGAAGCAACATAAATACCCACAGACAGACGAATGGATAAAGATGTGGTACATATATAAAATGGAATATTACTCAGCCATAAGAAGGAATGAAACTGGGTCATTTGTAGAGACGTCGATGGATCTAGAGACTGTCATACAGAATGAAGTAAGTCAGAAAGAGACAAACAAATATTGTATATTAATGCATATATGTGGAACCTAGAAAAATGGTACAGATGAACTGGTTTGCAGGGAAGAAGGAGAGACACAGAGGTAGAGAACACACGTATGGACACCAAGTGTGGGAAGCCATGGGAAGGTGGTGTTGGGATGAGTTGGGAGATTGGGAATGACCTGTATACATGTATATGCATAAAATACATAACTAATAATAACCTGCTGTATAAAAAAAATAAATAAAATTAAATTTCAAAATTTTTAAAAATAAAACTTAAAAATAAAACAGAAAAAAGTTCTTCCCTTCACACAGATGTATTTATATGAATGAATTATTTCCATGCTTATATCTCTAAATACATAAAAGAGGAATAAAATCTAACTTGAACCAAAAAAGAAAAAAAAAACCTGAACCCAAGAGTTAGACAGAGGAAAACCCTATCAGGGCACTTGCTCCAGCAGTAAACAATTCTGAAATTGGTCAGAGGTGGGGAATCATCTCCAATAGAGCCAGCTGCCCACTCCTACGCAAGGAGCGCCCTCATTGCAAAACGGGGGGCCATGCCGAGGCATCTGTGAGTAAACGTGAGCTGAGCCCCAGGCCAGCTGCTGTTGAACTTTTCCCACCCTTCCCAGATAAAACACCTGAATATGTACAAGGGCTTGAAAGCCTAGAGGAAGGGGCGTGGAGCCACACCAGCGACAGCATGCAGGCTAACTTGGTGCCTGCAGGCCAGCCAGGATGGTCCTGGCCCTGGGCGCTCTTCTGGAAGCTTTCCATTGCCCTGCTTGAGATACACCACCTGTCCCGGCCCCCACTGCTTTTTTCCTTGCTCACATCTGTCCGGAGAGAAATTCCAGCGGAAGGTATGGGTGACACATCCTCTTCTTTACAAGTGGAAGCCTGGCAACTCCTGCAGAAAGTCCAGCAGAGACCCACTCACACCGGGCCACCCACAAAGCCGTGACCCCTCACTCCCTCCGACCAGCACAGCCCCGAGACTGCTGACTGGGCAGAGAATATGGCGTCAGGCAGAGCTTCAGGGGCTATTGCTGCCTGCAGTGCTGTTTATATTGACCTCAACCCAGGCACACCTGGGGAGGGCCGGCCGGCAGGGTCAGGCTACCCAGGTCAGCTAATCCTCAGCCCTCAGGAAATCACATTGTTGAAAATGGACCTCGCTAAGGCAGAAGAGAAGCCAAGGAATAAAAGGACACCATGCCATTTGTAGCACCGTAGGTGTGTCTAGAGGTAATCACGTGACTTGTAGTAAGTCAGAAAGTGAAAGACACATATCATATCATATCTCTTATAGGTGTGACCGAAAAATGGATACCAGGGCAGATATTTCCATGGAGAAGTGCAATCACAGACTCATTCAAAAAAGTTATGTTTCACCAAAGGAAAGGTGTGAGGATTGGTTTCATTATGATATTGGGGTTAACAGACATATACAAACACAGGTGACATATATAATCACCGAAGACCTACAGAATACCAAGAGAAGACTACTCAACATTCTGTCATAAGGTACATGGGAAAAGGATCCCAGGAAGAACAGACATATGTATAAGTGTAAAAGAACCACATCTTCCACACCTACAACAAGCCAAACATTGTAATCAAATTTGCTGTAATAAAAAATAAAAAATTAAATTAAAAACACGAACAAGTAGTGAGACAAACTTGAGGGGCTTTCTCCTGGCACATTCCATTCTAAATTCCAATCTAGAACACGACTTCAATTGAGGCTCTGTTGCCCCAGTAACCAGATTTGGTAAGGGAGAACTGCTGCCACCTTGTGGCCGTTTCACACAACAGCAGCTTTAATCCCAGCGCTAATGGTCAGTTGATATTCAAAATCATTGCAGGCCTGTAAATGACACCTGCCCTGAAAACAAATCCTCGGTTCATATATCGACCAAAAATTTCAAAGGACGTCCATATTTCAAAACGACAGTTTCAAAAGGCATATTTTACACACATTAGTGTTCTGCTTCTTTTTCTTTCTTTCTTTTTTTGTTAAACAAACGGGAATGGCAAAAAGCATCCCTCAGAATGGGCGAAAATATTTGCAAACGAATCAATGGACAAAGGTTTAATCTCCAATATATATAAAGAGCTCATGCAGCTTAATATTAAAACAACAAACAACCCAATACAAAAATGGGCAGAAGATCTAAAGAGACGTTTCTTCAAAGAAGACACAGAGATGGCCAAGACGCACATGAAAAGCTGCTCAACATCACTAATTATTAGAGAAATGCAAATCAAAACTACAATGAGGTATCACCTCACAACTGTTAGAATCAGCATCATCAGAAAATCCACAAACAACGAATTCTGGGGAGGGTGTGGACAAAAGGATCCCTCTTCCACTAGTGTTGGAAACGTAAATTGATACAGTCACGATGGAGAACAGTATGGAGTTTCCTTAAAAAAACTAGAAATAGAATTACCATATGATCCAGCAATCCCACTTCTGGGCATATACCCAGAGAAAACCATAAATCCAAAAGGCACATTCACCACAATGCTCATTTCAGCACTATTTACGATAGCCAGGTAATGGAAGCAACATAAATACCCACAGACAGACGAATGGATAAAGATGTGGTACATATATAAAATGGAATATTACTCAGCCATAAGAAGGAATGAAACTGGGTCATTTGTAGAGATGTCAATGGATCTAGAGACTGTCATACAGAATGAAGTAAGTCAGAAAGAGAAAAACAAATATTGTATATTAATGCATATACGTGGAACCTAGAAAAATGGAACAAATGAACTGGTTTGCAGGGAAGAAATAGAGACACAGAGGTAGAGAACACACGTATGGACACCAAGTGTGGGAAGCCATGGGGAGGTGGTGTTGGGATGATTTGGGAGATTGGGATTGACCTGTATATATGTATATGCATAAAATACATAACTAATAATAAACTGCTGTATGAAAAAATAAATAAAATTAAATTTCAAAATTTTAAAAAATAAAATTTAAAAATAAAACAGAAAAGAAGTTCTTCCCTTCACACAGATGTATTTATATGAATGAATTATTTCCATGCTTATATCTATAAATACATAAAAGAGGAATAAAATCTAACTTGAACCAAAAAAGAAAAAAAAAACCTGAACCCAAGAGTTAGACAGAGGAAAACCCTATCAGGGCACTTGCTCCAGCGGTAAACAATTCTGAAATTGGTCAGAGGTGGGGAATCATCACCAATAGAGCCAGCAGCCCACTCCTATGCAAGGAGCGACCTCATTGCAAAGCGGGGGGCCATGCCGAGGCATCTGTGAGTAACCGTGAGCTGAGCCCCAGGCAAGCTGCTGTTGAACTTTTCCCACCCTTCCCAGGTAAAACACCTGAATATGTACAAGGGCTTGAAAGCCTAGAGGAAGGGGCGTGGAGCCACACCAGCGACAGCACGCAGGCCAACTTGGTGCCTGCAGGCCAGCCAGGATGGTCCTTGCCCTGGGCGCTCTTCTGGAAGCTTTCCATTTCCCTGCCTGAGATACCCCTCCTTTCCCGGCCCCCACTGCTTTTTTCCTTCCTCACCTCTGTCCGGAGAGAAATTCCAGCAGAAGGTATGGGTGACACATCCTCTTCTTTACAGGTGGCAGCCTGGCAACTCCTGCAGAAAGTCCAGCAGAGAGCCACTCACACTGGGCCACCCACGAAGCCGTGGGCCCTCACTCCCTCCCACCTGCACAGCCCCGACACTGCACACGGGGCAGAGAATATGGAGTCAGGCACAGCTTCAGGGGCTATTGGTGCCTGCAGCGCTGTTTATATTGACCTCAACCCAGGCACACCTGGGGAGGGCCGGCCGGCAGGGTCAGGCTACCCAGGTCAGCTAATCCTCAGCCCTCAGGGAATCACATTGTTGAAAATGGACCTCGCTGAGGCAGAATAGAAGCCAAGGAATAAAAGGACACAATGCCATTTGCAGCACCGTATGTGTGTCTAGAGGTAATCACGTGACTTGTAGTAAGTCCGAAAGTGAAAGACACATATCTTATCATATCTCTTATAGGTGTGACCGAAAAATGGATACAGGGCAGATATTTCCACGGAGAAGGGCAATCACAGATTCATTCAAAAAACTTATGGTTCACCAATGGAAAGGTGTGAGGATTGGTTTCATTAAGATATTGGGGTTAACAGACATATACAAACACAGGTGACATATATAATCAACAAAGACCTACAGAATACCAAGAGAAGACTACTCAACATTCTGTCATAAGGTACATGGGAAAAGGATCCCAGGAAGAACAGATATATGTATATGTGTAAAAGAACCACATCTTCCACACCTACAACAAGCCAAACATTGTAATCAAATTTGCTGTAATAAAAAATAAAAAATTAAATTAAAAACACGAACAAGAAGTAGTGAGACAAACTTGAGGGGCTTTCTCCTGGCACATTCCATTTTAAATTCCAATCTAGAACACGACTTCCATTGAGGCTCTGTTGCCCCATTAACCGGATTTGGTAAGGGAGAACTGCTGCCACCTTGTGGCCGTTTCACACAACAGCAGCTTTAATCCCAGCGCTAATGGTCAGTTGATATTCAAAATCATTGCAGGCCTGTAAATGACACCTGCCCTGAAAACAAATCCTGGGTTCATATATCGATCAAAAAATTCAAAGGACGTCCATCTTTCAAAACGACAGTTTCAAAAGGCATATTTTACACACATTAGTGTTCTGTTTCTTTTTCTTTCTTTCTTTTTTTGTTAAAAAAACGGGAATGGAATAAGGCATCCCTCAGAATGGGCGAAAATATTTGCAAACGAATCAATGGACAAAGGTTTAATCTCCAATATATATAAAGAGCTCATGCAGCTTAATATTAAAACAACAAACAACCCAATACAAAAATGGGCAGAAGATCTAAAGAGACGTTTCTTCAAAGAAGACACAGAGATGGCCATGACGCACATGAAAAGCTGCTCAACATCACTAATTATTAGAGAAATGCAAATCAAAACTACAATGAGGTGTCTCCTCACACCTGTTAGAATCAGCATCATCAGAAAATCTACAAACAACGAATTCTGGGGAGGGTGTGGACAAAAGGATCCCTCTTCCACTAGTGGTGGAAATGTAAATTGATACAGTCACGATGGAGAACAGTATGGAGTTTCCTTAAAAAAACTAGAAATAGAATTACCATATGATTCAGCAATCCCACTTCTGGGCATATACCCAGAGAAAACCATAAATCCAAAAGGCACATTCACCACAATGCTCATTTCAGCACTATTTACGATAGCCAGGTAATGGAAGCAACCTAAATACCCACAGACAGACGGATGGATAAAGATGTGGTACATATATAAAATGGAATATTACTCAGCCATGAGAAGGAATGAAACTGGGTCATTTGTAGAGACGTCGATGGATCTAGAGACTGTCATACAGAATGAAGTAAGTCAGAAAGAGAAAAACAAATATTGTATATTAATGCATATACGTGGAACCTAGAAAAATGGTACAGATGAACTGGTTTGCAGGGAAGAAATAGAGACACAGAGGTAGAGAACACACGTATGGACACCAAGTGTGGGAAGCCATGGGGAGGTGGTGTTGGGGTGAGTTGGGAGATTGGGATTGACCTGTATACATGTATATGCATAAAATACATAACTAATAATAACCTGCTGTATAAAAAATAAATAAAATTAAATTTCAAAATTTTAAACAATAAAATTTAAAAATAAAACAGAAAAAAGTTCTTCCCTTCACACAGATGTATTTATATGAATGAATTATTTCCATGCTTATATCTATAAATACATAAAAGAGGAATAAAATCTAACTTGAACCAGAAAAGAAAAAAAAAAAACCTGAACACACGAGTTAGACAGAGGAAAACACAATCAGGGCCCTTGCTCCATCGGTAAACAATTCTGAAATTGGTCAGAGGTGGGGAATCATCTCCCATAGAGCCAGCAGCCCACTCCTACGCAAGGATCGTCCTCATTGTAAAGCGGGGGGCCATGCCGAGGCATCTGTGAGTAACCGTGAGCTGAGCCCCAGGCCAGCTGCTGTTGAACTTTTCCCACCCTTCCCAGGTAAAACACCTGAATATGTACAAGGGCTTGAAAGCCTAGAGGAAGGGCCGTGGAGCCACACCAGCGACAGCACGCAGGCCAACTTGGTGCCTGCAGGCCAGTCAAGATGGTGCTGGCCCTGGGCGCTCTTCTGGAAGCTTTCCATTGTCCTGCCTGAGATACCCCTCCTGTCCCGGCCCCCACTGCTTTTTTCCTTCCTCACCTCTGTCCGGAGAGAAATTCCAGCGGAAGGTATGGGTGACACATCCTCTTCATTACAGGTGGAAGCCTGGCAACTCCTGCAGAAAGTCCAGCAGAGACCCACTCACACCGGGCCACCCACAAAGCCGTGGCCCCTCACTCCCTCCCACCAGCACAGCCCCGAGACTGCTGACGGGGCAGAGAATATGGAGTCAGGCACAGCTTCAGGGGCTATTGCTGCCTGCAGCGCTGTTTATATTGACCTCAACCCAGGCACACCTGGGGAGGGCCGGCCAGCAGGGTCAGGCTACCCAGGTCAGCTAATCTTCAGCCCTCAGGGAATCACATTGTTGAAAATGGACCTCGCTAACGTAGAATGGAAGCCAAGGAATTAAATGACACAATGCCATTTGCAGCACCGTAGGTGTGTCTAGAGGTAATCACGTGACTTGTAGTAAGTCAGAAAGTGAGAGACACATATCATATCATATCTCTTATAGGTGTGACCGAAAAATGGATACCAGGGCAGATATTTCCACGGAGAAGGGCAATCACACATTCATTCAACAAACTTATGGTTCACCAATAGAAAGGTGTGAGGATTGGTTTCATTATGATATTGGGGTTAACAGACATATACAAACACAGGTGACATATATAATCACCGAAGACCTACAGAATACCAAGAGAAGACTACTCAACATTCTGTCATAAGGTACATGGGAAAAGGATCCCAGGAAGAACTGGCATATGTATATGTGTAAAAGAACCACATCTTCCACACCTACAACAAGCCAAACATTGTAATCAAATTTGCTGTAATAAGGAGAGAAAGTGCTCTAGAGCGTGCCCTCACACCTCTCCATTTTCTGATCACAGAACAAGGCTTTCCTTTGCTTCTGAACCGAACTTGGTCTCCATCTATTGGCGCGAACGACACCAGGTGATTAATGAAACTAAAGAGACAGAAATTATTCTATGAAAGAGATACTCTGAGTTGGAAGAGAGTTGAGCAGACGCAGCCTGCTCTGGAACCAAGAAATAAGCTGACTCCAGTCAAATGCGCATTAGAGGTGGTAAAAAGATAAAGTTAATTACTGAAAAACCTAAACCAAGAGGGCCACAGAAGAACCAAAGTCAGAATACATCAGAAATTCATCTACACGTGGAACAACTCCAACAGAACACCTACTGAACGCTGACAGAAGACCTCAGACCCCCCAAAAGGCAAGAAACTCCCCACATACCTGGGCTCGTGGTGCTGCATCCAGGAGTCAGTGCTGTGCCTCTGAAGTGGGGGAGCCAACCTCAGGACACGGGTCCACAAGAGACCTCCCAGCTCCACATAATATCAAGCAGCGAAAATCTCACAGGGATCTCCATCTCAACACCAGCACCCAGCTTCAGTCAACGACCAGCAAACTACAGTGCTGGTCACTCTATGCCAAGCAACTAGCAAGGCAGGAACACAACCCCACCCATTAGCAGAGAGACTACCTAAAAACATAATAAGGCCACAGGCACCCCAAAACACACCACCAGACGTGGACCTGTCCACCAGAAAGACAAGATCGAGCCTCAACCACCAGAACACAGGCATTAGTCCCCCCCACCAGGAAGCCTACACAACCTACTGAAACAACCTTAGCCACGGGGGACAGATACCAAAAACAACGGGAACTACGAATCTGCAGCCTGCAAAAAGGAGACCCCAAACACAGTAACATAATCAAAATGAGAAAGCAGAAAAACACACAGCAGGTGAAGGAGCAAGATAAAAACCTACCAGACCTAACAAATGAAGAGGTAATAGGCAGTCTACCTGAAAAAGAATTCAGAATAATGATAGTAAAGATGATCCAAAATCTTGGAAATAAGATAGATAAAATGCATGTAACAGTTAACAAGGACCTAGAAGAACTAAAGATGAATCAAGCATCGATTAAAAACACAATAAATGAAATGAAAAATACTCTAGATGGGATCAATAGCAGAATAACTGAGGCAGAAGAACGGATAAGTGAGGTGGAAGATAAAATAGTGGAAATAACTGATGCAGAGCAAAATAAAGAAAAAAGAATGAAAAGAACAGAGGACAGTCTCAGAGACCTCTGGGACAACATTAAATGCACCAACATTCGAATTATAGGGGTTCCAGAAGAAGAAGAGAAAAAGAAAGGGACTGAGAAAATATTTGAAGAGATTATAGTTGAAAACTTCCCTAATATGGGAAAGGAAATAGTTAATCAAGTCCAGGAGGCACAGAGAGTCCCATACAGAATAAATCCAAGGAGAAATACGCCAAGACATATATTAATCAAACTGTCAAAAATTAAACACAAAGAAATCATATTAAAAGCAGCAAGGGAAAAACAACAAATAACACACAAGGGAATCCCCATCAGGATAACAGCTGATCTCTCAGCAGAAACTCTACAAGCCAGAAGGGAGTGGCAGGACATAATTAAAGTGATGTAGGAGAGAAACCTGCAACCAAGATTACTCTACCCAGCAAGGATCTCATTCAGATTTGATGGAGAAGTTAAAACGTTTACAGACAAGCAAAAGCTGCGAGAGTTCAGCACCACCAAACCAGCTTTACAACACATGCTAAAGGAACTTCTCTAGGCAAGAAACACAACAGAAGGAATATACCTACAATAACGAACCCAAAGCAATTAAGGAAATGGGAATAGAAACATACATATCAATAATTACCTTAAATGTAAATGGACTAAATGCTCCCACCAAAAGACACAGAGTGGCTGAATGGATACAAAAACAAGACCCATATATATGCTGTCTAAAAGAGACCCACTTCAGACCTAGAGACACATACAGATTGAAAGTAAGGGGATGGAAAAAGATATTCCATGCAAATGGAAATCAAAAGAAAGCTGGAGTAGCAATTCTTATATCAGACAAAATAGACTTTAAAATAAAGACTATTAGAAGAGACAAAGAAGGACACTACATAACGATAAAGGGATCGATCCAAGAAGAAGATATAACAATTGTAAATATTTATGCACCCAACATAGGAGCACCTCAATACATAAGGCAAATACTAACAGCCATAAAAGGGGAAATCGACAGTAACACAATCATAGTAGGGGACTTTAACACCCCACTTTCACCAATGGACAGATCATCCAAAATGAAAATAAATAAGGAAACACAAGCTTTAAATGATACATTAAACAAGATGGACTTAGTTGATATTTATAGGACATTCCATCCAAAAACAACAGAATACACATTTTTCTCAAGTGCTCATGGAACGTTCTCCAGGATAGATCATATCTTGGGTCACAAATCAAGCCTTGGTAAATTTAAGAAAATTGAAATTGTATCAAGTATCTTTTCCGACCACAATGCTATGAGACTAGACATCAATTACAGGAAAAGATCTGTAAAAAATACAAACACATGGAGGCTAAACAATACACTACTCAATAACGAAGTGATCACTGAAGAAATCAAAGAGGAAATTAAAAAATACCTAGAAACAAATGACAATGGAGACACGACGACCCAAAACCTATGGGACGCAGCAAAAGCAGTTCTAAGGGGGAAGTTTATAGCAATACAATCCCACCTTAAGAAACAGGAAAGATTTCGAGTAAACAACCTGACCCTGCACCTAAAGCAATTAGAGAAAGAAGAACAAAAAACCCCCAAAGTTAGCATAAGGAAAGAAATCATAAAGATCAGATCAGAAATAAATGAAAAAGAAATGAAGGAAACAATAGCAAAGATCAACCAAACTAAAAGCTGGTTCTTTGAGAAGATAAACAAAATTGACAAACCATTAGCCAGACTCATCAAGAAAAGAAGGGAGAAGACTCAAATCAATAGAATTAGAAATGAAAAAGGAGAAGTAACAACTGACACTGCAGAAATACAAAAGATCATGAGAGATTACTATAAGCAACTCTATGCCAATAAAATGGACAACCTGGAAGAAATGGACAAATTCTTAGAAATGCACAACCTACCAAGACTGACTCAGGAAGAAATAGAAAATATGAATAGACCAATCACAAGCATTGAAATTGAAACTGTGATTAAAAATCTTCCATCAAACAAAAGCCCAGGACCAGATGGCTTCACAGGCGAATTCTATCAAACATTTAGAGAAGAGCTAACACCCATCCTTCTCAAACTCTTCCAAACAATATCAGAGGAAGGAACACTCCCAAACTCATTCTACGAGGCCACCATCACCTTGATACCAAAACCAGGCAAGGATGTAACAAAGAAAGAAAACTACAGGCCAATATCACTGATGAACATAGATGCAAAAATCCTCAACAAAATACTAGCAAACAGAATCCAACAGCACATTAAAAGGATCATACACCATGATCAAGTGGGGTTTATTCCAGGAATGCAAGGATTCTTCAATATACGCAAATCAATCAATGTGATACACCATATTAACAAGTTGAAGGAGAAAAACCATATGATCATCTCAATAGATTCAGAGAAAGCTTTCGACAAAATTCAACACCCATTTATGATAAAAACCATGCAGAAAGTAGGCATAGAGGGAACTTTCCTCAACATAATAAAGGCCATATATGACAAACCCACAGCCAACATTGTCCTCAATGGTGAAAAACTGAAACCATTTCCACTAAGATCAGGAACAAGACAAGGCTGCCCACTCTCACCACTCTTATTCAACCTAGTTTTGGAAGTTTTAGCCACAGCAATCAGAGAAGAAAAGGAAATAAAAGGAATCCAAATTGGAAAAGAAGAAGTAAAGCTGTCACTGTTTGCAGATGACATGATACTATACATAGAGAATCCTAAAGATGCTACCGAAAAACTACTAGAGCTAATCAATGAATTTGGTAAAGTAGCAGGATACAAAATTAATGCACAGAAATCTCTGGCATTCCTGTACACTAATGATGAAAAATCTGAAAATGAAATCAAGAAAACACTCCCATTTACCATTGCAACAAAAAGAATAAAATATCTAGGAATAAACCTACCTAAGGAGACAAAAGACCTTTATGCAGAAAATTATAAGACACTGATGAAATAAATTAAAGAGGATACAAATAGATGGAGAGATATACCATGCTCCTGGAGTGGAAGAATCAATATTGTGAAAATGACTCTACTACCCAAAGCAATCTACAGATTCAATGCAATCCCTATCAAACTACCACTGGCATTTTTCACAGAACTAGAACAAAAAATTTCAAAATTTGTTTGGAAAAACAAAAGACCCCGAATAGCCAAAGCAATCTTGAGAACGAAAAACGGAGCTGGAGGAATCAGGCTCCCTGACTTCAGACTATACTACAAAGCTACAGTAATTAAGACAGTGTGGTACTGGCATAAAAACAGAAAGATAGATCAGTGGATCAGGAGAGAAAGCCCAGATATAAACCCACGCACATATGGCCAACTTATCTTTGATAAAGGAGGCAGGAATGTACAGTGGAGAAAGGACAGCCTCTTCAATAAGTGGTGCTGGGAAAACTGGACAGGGACATGTAAAAGTATGAGATTAGATCATTCCCTAACACCATACACAAAAATAAGCTCAAAATGGATTAAAGACCTAAATGTAAGGCCAGAAACTATCAAACTCTTAGAGGAAAACATAGGTAGAACACTCTATGACATAAATCACAGCAAGATCCTTTTGGACCCACCTCCTAGAGAAATGGAATTAAAAACAAAGATAAACAAATGGGACCTAATGAAACTTCAAAGCTTTTGCACAGCAAAGGAAACCATAAACAAGACCAAAAGACAACCCTCAGAATGGGAGAAAATATTTGCAAATGAAGCAACTGACAAAGGATTAATCTCCAAAATTTATAAACAGCTCATGCAGCTCAATAGCAAAAAAACAAACAACCCAATCCAAAAATGGGCAGAAGACTTAAATAGGCATTTCTCCAAAGAAGATATACAGACTGCCAACAAACACATGAAAGAATGCTCAACATCATTAATCATTAGAGAAATGCAAATCAAAACTACAATGAGATATCATCTCACACCAGTCAGAATGGCCATCATCAAGAAATCTAGAAACAATAAATGCTGGAGAGGGTGTGGAGAAAAGGGAACACTCTTGCACTGCTGGTGGGAATGTGAATTGGTACAGCCACTATGGAGAACAGTATGGAGGTTCCTTAAAAAACTAAAAATAGAACTACCATATGACCCAGCAATCCCACTACTAGGCATATACCCTGAGAAAACCATAATTCAAAAACAGACATGTACCAAAATGTTCATTGCAGCTCTATTCACAATAACCCGGAGCTGGAAACAACCTAAGTGTCCATCATCGGATGAATGGATAAAGAAGATGTGGCACATATATACAATGGAATATTACTCAGCCATAAAAAGGAATGAAACTGAGCTATTTGTAATGAGGTGGATAGACCTAGAGTCTGTCATACAGAGTGAAGTAAGTCAGAAAGAGAAAGACAAATACCGTATGCTAACACATATATATGGAATTAAAAAAAAAATGTCATGAAGAACCTAGGGGTAAAACGGGAATAAAGACACAGACCTACTTGAGAATGGACTTGAGGATATGGGGAGGGTGAAGGGTAAGCTGTGACAAAGCGAAAGAGAGGCATGGACATATATACACTACCAAACGTAAGGTAGATAGATAGTGGGAAGCAGCCGCAGAGCACAGGGAGATCAGCTCGGTGCTCTGTGACCGCCTGGAGGGGTGGGATGGGGAGGGTGGGAGGGAGGGAGACGCAATAGGGAAGGGATGTGGGAACAGATGTGTATGTATGACTGATTCACTTTGTTATAAAGCAGAAACTAATAAAAAAATAAATAAATAAATAAAAATAAAAATAAAGAGAAAAAAAAAATTTGCTGTAATAAAAAATAAAAAATTAAATTAAAAACACGAACAAGAAGTAGTGAGACAAACTTGAGGGGCTTTCTCCTGGCACATTGCATTCTCAATTCCAATCTAGAACAGGACTTCCATTGAGGCTCTGTTGCCCCAGTAACCAGATTTGGTAAGGGAGAACTGCTGCCACCTTGTGGCCGTTTCACACAACAGCAGCTTTAATCCCAGCGCTAATGGTCAGTTGATATTCAAAATCATTGCAGGCCTGTAAATGACACCTGCCCTGAAAACAAATCCTGGGTTCATATATCGACCAAAAAATTCAAAGGACGTCCATATTTCAAAACGACAGTTTCAAAAGGCATATTTTACACACATTAGTGTTCTGTTTCTTTTTCTTTCTTTCTTTTTTTGTTAAAAAAAACGGGAATGGAATAAGGCATCCCTCAGAATGGGCGAAAATATTTGCAAACGAATCAATGGACAAAGGATTAATCTCCAATATATATAAAGAGCTCATGCAGCTTAATATTAAAACAACAAACAACCCAATACAAAAATGGGCAGAAGATCTAAAGAGACGTTTCTTCAAAGAAGACACAGAGATGGCCAAGACGCACATGAAAAGCAGCCCAACATCACTAATTATTAGAGAAATGCAAATCAAAACTACAATGAGGTATCACCTCACACCTGTTAGAATCAGCAGCATCAGAAAATCTACAAACAACGAATTCTGGGGAGGGTGTGGACAAAAGGATCCCTCTTCCACTAGTGGTGGAAATGTAAATTGATACAGTCACGATGGAGAACAGTATGGAGTTTCCTTAAAAAAACTAGAAATAGAATTACCATATGATCCAGCAATCCCACTTCTGGGCATATACCCAGAGAAAACCATAAATCCAAAAGGCACATTCACCACAATGCTCATTTCAGCACTATTTACGATAGCCAGGTAATGGAAGCAACCTAAATACCCACAGACAGACGAATGGATAAAGATGTGGTACATATATAAAATGGAATATTACTCAGCCATAAGAAGGAATGAAACTGGGTCATTTGTAGAGACGTCAATGGATCTAGAGACTGTCATACAGAATGAAGTAAGTCAGAAAGAGAAAAACAAATATTGTATATTAATGAATATACGTGGAACCTAGAAAAATGGAACAGATGAACTGGTTTGCAGGGAAGAAATAGAGACACAGAGGTAGAGAACACACGTATGGACACCAAGTGTGGGAAGCCATGGGGAGGTGGTGTTGGGATGAGTTGGGAGATTGGGATTGACCTGTATACATGTATATGCATAAAATACATAACTAATAATAACCTGCTGTATAAAAAAATAAATAAAATTAAATTTCAAAATTTTAAAAAATAAAATTTAAAAATAAAACAGAAAAAAAGTTCTTCCCTTCACACAGATGTATTTATATGAATGAATTATTTCCATGCTTATATCTATAAATACATAAAAGAGGAATAAAATCTAACTTGAACCAAAAAAAGAAAAAAAAAAACCTGAACCCACGAGTTAGACAGAGGAAAACCCTATCAGGGCACTTGCTCCAGCGGTAAACAATTCTGAAATTGGTCAGAGGTGGGGAATCATCTCCCATACAGCCAGCAGCCCACCCCCCAAGCAAGGAGGGTCCTCATTGCAAAGCTCGGGGACCGTTCCAAGGCATCTGTGAGTAAACGTGAGCTGAGCACCAGTCCTGCTGCAGCTGAATTCTTCCCACCCTTTCCAGGTAAAACACCTGAATATGTACAAGAACTTGCAAGCTTAGAGGAAGGGCTGTGGAGCCAAACCAGCGACAGCACACAGGCCGACTTGGTGCCTGCAGGCCAGTCAGGAAGGTCCTGGCCCCAGATGCTCTTCTGGAAGCTTTCCATTTCCCTGCCTGAGATACCCCTCCTGCCACGGCCCCCACTGCTTTTTTACTTCCTCACCTCTGCCTGGGGAGAAATTCCAGCGGCAGGTATCGGTGACACATCCTCTTCTTTAGCAGGTGGCAGCCTGGCAACTCCAGCTGAAAGTCCAGCAGAGCCCAACTCACACTGGGGCACCCACAAAGCCACGGCCCCTCACTCCCTCCCACCAGCACAGCCCCGGCACTGCCTACGGGGCAGAGAATATGGCGTCAGTCACAGCTACAAGGGCTGTCGCTCACTGGAGAGCTGTTTATATTGCCCTCAACCCAGGGACACCTGTGGAGGGCTGGCAGGCAGTTTCAGGCTACCAAAATCAGCCAATCCTCACCCCTCAGGGGCTCACAGTTGCAGAAAATGAAACTTGCTAAACGGGCCAGGCCCTAGGAACAGGTGTGGGCTCTTGAGAGTCAGGATAGACAAGGGGCTGCAGCTGCGTCTTGTTTTCTTATCATTTTATCTGGTCCATGAGTGGAAAACAACTTCAAGAAGACACTATCCTAATGAGAGGAACCCAGGAGTCAGGGAGAGGAGTGATGGTGGGTGGAGACAGAGGCCTGGTGCCCTGGCTGCAGTGGAAGTGTCTGGAAGACCAGGCAGAAAGAGCCTGCAGAGAGTGATAGCCATGGCCACAGACCTGTCAGAGCTGCTGTTTGTTAGTTCAAGTCCTGCTCTGAGGTATTCTGTGTCAGCTGTGAGCGACAGGTGAGCTGGGGGTTCTCTGCAATGTGGGCTATGTGCACAGTTCCTGTGTGTCCAGCCCTGCTGGGGTACCTGCCCAGGGGAGCGCCGTATCCTGGGAAGGGCCTGAGTAGGAGAGCCCCATGGGCTGCTGGGTAGCTGCAGAGGTGAGCTCCATACCCTGGGAGGGACTTGACCACGAGAGCCCCGTGGGCTGTGGGGTAGGGGTGCAGCCCAGGTGAGCTCCATATCCTGGGATTGGCCTGACCACGAGAGCCCCATGGGCTGCTGGAGACCTGGTAAAGGATATCAGGACAGTCAGTGAAGCCACTGAGGATATACATCCAGTAGCTCCTATTTCCTACTCCCTGCTGGTCATTCTACCTTCCACCAGGCCATGGCTTTCTGTATTAGACTTCAATGATGCCTTCTTCTGTATTCCATTCATCTCAGAGTCACAAGAATTTTTGGCTTGTGAGTGGCAGGACACAACATGCAACAAAAGCAATAATGCTGGGCCGTCCTGCCCCAATGGTTCAAAAATCCCCACACCATCATTGGGGAAATGTCCTCTAAAGAACTAAAAGTTCAACCTCTGTAAAAGGGAACCCTCCTTCAATATGCAGATGACATTCTGATCGCCAGGCCTACTAAAGACGCCTCTGAACTACCTAGCCAAGAAAGGATAGAAGGTGTCCAAGAAAAACGCTCAAATATCCCAGGCTAAGGTGACATGCCTGGGCTTCATTCTCACAGATATTCGGAGAAACGCATCCCAGGATAGGGAAGAAGCCATTTGCAGCCTTACCTCTTCTAAAACTAGAAGACAGCTTAGGGGTTCCTGGGGAGGCCAAGGTTTTCTGCATCTGGATCCCTAACTACAGTGTAATAGCTGGGACTCTACATGAAACACTGACACGAAAAGATGATGATCCTTTTGAATAGAATCCAGAAGCAGCCTTTCAAGAATGGAAAGAGCAGTCAATACAGACCCTTGCCCAGGAACTCCCTAATTTAGCTAAACCCTTTGACCTTTACATACCCGGTCAAAGGTTAATCACCCTTGGAGCCTTAGTGCAAAAACTGGGACCACTTGAAATGGAGCAACACAAGAATGCCCTTCAGGTATGATAAACTATGGTCACCAAGGGCTTTGCCCACCGACTCATCAGGCCAGGATACTGGGGTATCTAAAAAGCTGGAAATCAGCAGCCCGCAAGGCCAGCTCCCTCCTAAGGGAAAAGGACCCCACGTGGTGATCCTAACCACCCATCATGCCCTGAAGTTGCAGGGGTCGCTCTGTGGACACACTGACCTCGAGTGAGGAGGCCCTCCAACTCCAACCTCCAGAGAGATAAACGGGGGCAACGGGCCCCCAAGATGACTCATGTGACCATCACTTGACCTGGAGTTTCTCTCAGAAAACGACAAGACTGTGCCCCGAAAGAGCAGACTACTGCTTGCAGGACTTACTGCACCCAGAGGGGAGCTAATAAGCTTGGCGGGGGAAACGTATATCACGCTTTCACCATAGAAAACCCTACAGACACCGCGGTGCTGGTGGCCAATATGACCGGCTGGACTTCTGGCTACTTCTAAAGGCCATTGACTCAGTGGACGTCATGGTCCTGGATCACCACTGACCCTGGACTGTCTGGGAGTTGCGCGGGCAGGGCTCTGACACATGGTGCTGTTTGTACATTAATTCAGGGACCTAATTAAAGAAAGCACAGACTACTGGTCAGAGCATCTAGTCTGGCAAAAACTGTCAGCCTAAGGTCGCCGAACATATGTGGGGTGGGGTTAAACCTGCCACCGCAGCATCTCTGCGCCTCTCTTTCCTGGACCCTTAAAGGTCATTAGAATCTGTAACACTTCCAATACTGGTGCTCAGGCGGACGAGAAGTGAGGCAGGAGGCCTTGGGACAATCAACCTCACCAGGAGGCTGGTGGGGAGACGTTTTGCCCCTCCCCCCATGTATCAGGGCTCCCACCACAGCATGAAGCAGTTACAAAAGAGGGGTCTGCACCCTCAACACCCCAAGAATAAGGAACGGAACAAAAAGCAGAGGAGGTGTTCGTCTCCGGCAACGTTCATTAAAAATTCCTGGGAGATAAAAAGAGAATCTGGGCAATTAAATAAAGTCTAACCTGTTTTTCCTTTGTGCTTTGTCTAATTTCAGGTGCTCCGAGGGTTCCGCATGCAGAGGTCCCACACCCGGCACTTCAGACCCGATTTCCTAGTGCAGAATGGCTGGGTCGACACCTCAGCTAGCGGGGTCCCATGAAGACTCCGCGGCATAGAGCTTGAGCTGCAGCCAACGCAGCCCTCGAGAGCTCCATCCCCTCCCTCCCACTGACGCTGCCGGGGACCCTACACAACAGCCCAGCCCACAGCCCATGGGGGAGTGCACGCTCTCACCTCTCCATTCTGTTTTCAAAATAATGTTTCCTTTGCTTCTGAACCAAACTCAGTCTTGATCTGTTGGCTCCAATGACACTGGGCACGGGGACTCCTGTTGGGGTCCACTCTGGAGGATCAGTAACAGAAATTGAGAACATTGTAACTTCAATGAACAGATGTGTGAGCCAAACTGTAGTTAACATAGAGCAGTGTATAATGCTCGGGTAAAATAAGATGTTTCTAAGACTTACATTTGATATTTCCATCACTTTCCCATAAGCAAGTTCAGTGAAGACGTCTGTCTTATTTGTCAGGTCAACATTAGAGAAATGAAGTGATTTATTTCCATGGATGTACATCGAATACTCTTGGCTGAAGCTTCAATCTTGTTTTGAATGCTTTTCCATTGAAAATGATACCTCTCTTTCAGCTCCCCCATTTCTGAGAAGTATAAAATCTTATAATTTATTATTACCAAAGGGGAAAGGTAGGAGAAGGGATAAATTAACAGTTTGGGATTAACACATACACACTGCTATGTATAAAATAGATCATCAACAAGGAACTACTGTATAGCACAGGGAACTACACTGAATATTTTGCAATAACCTATAAGGGGAAATAATCTGAAAAAGAATAGATATTTTTATTGACATCATCTATCAATGACAGATAAAATGTAACCTAAGCAAGGCCGATGGTGAGCGCTTCTGACCCTGAAGATTTCAGTCATCTAAAGTTTGGGCTCTGCCTATTTCCCAAGGCCCTTAAAGGACATACGTGTAGCCGTAGCTTAAAAATTTCCCAGTTTGGGGTTCGGGGAGGCACTGATTTCGAAAAATCCCTGGTGTTCTCCTTACATGCACGGGACCCTTCCTACAGCTAAAACATGCCTGTCACACCTAGAGGATGGTACACCGTTTGATTGGAAAGAGTTTGGAAAAGGCACCTCATCTCCTCATCGCCTGGTGCTCGGGTTCAACCCTCCAGCATCTTTTCTAACAATCTCCTCACTTGGGGATATCAGCACCGTCAACATCCTGTTGCACACAGTTTGGAATTTGTCCAGAGGATGAAGCGGAAGGATGAGAAAAATTTAGAGACAAGTCTTAGGTGTTCGGACAGGCACATGCCACTCTAATTTCCAATCCAGAAGACAAATTCATCAAAGGCTAGAATTGCCCACGGAAACAGAATAGGGCTAGAGGAAATCCCGCTGTTTTGTGTCCAGTTTCCAAAAACACAAGTTGAAAAATGGAACTCAGGGGCACTAAAATTCATGAAACTGCAGAGTTGAAAATATCTATTGTCGGAAAATGTCTTGAGGTAAGTCACAGAAAAGGACTTGTAAGCAAGGGAGAGTGGCAGGAAACAGATTTGAAGAGGTAGAAAGGACTCCCCATTAAAGCACAAGAAAAGGAGCTGAACATTGCCAATGATGCAGTTGGCCAAAAAGGGTGTATGCATTTTTTCTGAATATATTCAAGTAAAGGCCATACGCACTTTTTATCCAACCAAACAGGTGGGCACTGGAAATCAATATCACAAAGTGTATCACTTCACATCAGTCAGAAGGGCCATCCACATAAAGTGTAAACACCAGAAATGCAGGACAGGGCGAGGAGAAAAGGGAGCCCTGTGAGGCTGATAGTGGAAATGTAATTTGCCAACGGCCACTCTGGAGAAGTGTATTGTGTTTGCTAAAACATCTAAAAAATGAGCTACAGAGCATAGGGCACTTGCACTCATGGGCGTGTACCTTGGGAAAAACAAAAATCAACAGAAAACAGGCACCCGAACGTTTACCACCTCTCTGTTAAAAAGGGCCTCAACTTGGATATAACCTAAATGTCCCTGGAAGGATAAAATAGATAAAAGAGATGGGGTACTTATGTAGAGTGGAATATTACTCATCCACAAATCAATGAAATAAGGCCAGTTGTAACAACTCTGGAGGAGTTACATACGATCATTCTAAGTGACATATGTCAGAAAGAAAAAGACACATATCATAAGATGTCACTTAAAGGTGGAATGAAAAATGGCTACACATGAAATAAATTACAAAACAGAAACATAGTCAAATATGTAGAAAATAGACATAAGGCTGCTAAATGGGAAAGGTGGGGAATGGTGAGGTATTATACAGGAGGTTGAAATTAGCAAAGATACCATTCCAAGTACCAAATTGAATAACTGACAAGGCCTACACGGTACCTCAAAGAACTGCACTCAGCCCACTCAAGTCACTGGATAATAATACATATGACTGGTAAGCATCTGAAAAAGAAGTTATTGTTGTCTCACAGTACATGAATCAAGTGGATGTACAGCAGCAAAAAACAGAGCTTTGAAAATCAGCTGTAACCAATATAAAAATAAATTTAAAACTATTTATAAAAACAGTGAGACAGACAAAATTTCTTACAACTTTTGTTGAAGGGCTACGATGTAACATGGATTGGACACATGTAGACCCACAGCAGGATGATTATATAAGGCTGGAAGCTATGCACGCTAAGAGATGTTAGAGAGGCTGGGTGAGGAAATGCAGACCTTTTAAAGTAATACTGCCTGGTACCCATTCCATGGGTCCCAAATCTGCAGGTTCAAGGGAGTCTTCTGACAGCGAAAACATGCCTGGGAAACCGAGATGAATGTACACCGTGTGCTCAGGAAAGGTGTCTAAAATGCACCTCATTTTTGATCTCCTGGTGCTGGGGTTCGCCATTCCAGCCACATTACTAACAATCTCCCCACTTGGAGAATCAGCACCTTTAACCTCCTGTTTCACACAGTTTGCAATTTGTGCAGAGGATAAATGGGAAGAGGGGGAACCAATGAGAGATTAGCTGTAGGACTTTTGACAGGCACATGTCACTCTAATTTCCCATTAGGAAGAAGAATTAACCAAAGGCTCAGCCTGCCTCCCCAGAACCAGAATAGGGCCAGAAGTAATACAAAGGTTTGGCGGCCAGCTCACAAAAAAAGCGAGTTGCAAAATGGAGCTCAGGAGCAGACAATTCAAAGACCTGCAAAGATATAAATGATAACCAACGTCCAAAAATATATTCAGGTAAGGTAACGAAGAGGATCTGAATGAGAGGCAGAATTGCAGGAAACAGATTTCAAAAGGTAGATTGTACTCACATTTAAAGCATATGAAAAGCAGCAGAATTTCTAAAATGATGCGGTTGGGCAAAAGGGTGTATGCGTTTTTTTCGTGAACATCTTCAGGAAAAAAACACATGCAGAGTTTTTGCCCAACCAAGCAAGAGGGAAATGCAAATCCGCACAACAAAGAAGTCTCAATTTCCACTGCTCAGAAAGGCCATCCAAAAAATGTGTACAAACCAGAAATGCAGGAGAGGCCATGGAAAACAGGGAGCCTAGTCACGCTGATGGGTGGGGTATAAATATCCAAGAGCCACTCTGAAGAAGTGTATGCTGTTTTTAAAACATCTAAAATACAAAGCCCCGGAGCAAGGGGACTTCAACTCATGGACATATAACTTGGGAAGACTAAAGGTCAATAAGACACAGGCACCCCAAAGTTTAGGGCTGCTCTGCATACAAGAACCTCAACTTTGGTACACCTAAAATATCCCAGGAAAAAGAGAAATGCATAAAGAACTTGTGGTAATTTTGTACAACGGAATATCACTCAGACGTGAAATCAATGTATATAAGGCCAGTAGCAGCATAATGAGTGGATTTACGTATGATGATTTTAAGGGAAATTAGTCACACAGAAAAAGAATCTTATCATAAGATATCACTTATAGAGGGAATGTCAATATCACAACACGTGAACTGAATTAGGAAAGAGAACAGAGTCTCACATTTAGCAAAAATCTCTTATGCCTGCTTCAGGGGAAAGGAGAGGTGGGGTGATGCATAAAACCAGAGTTTGATATTAGCACAGGTACCATTCCATAAACCAAATACAGAATAGACAAGACCTACACCTTCCTCAGTGAACGGGACTCAACACCCCTATGCCCCACAGAGGAATATATCTGACTACTAAGAATCTTATAACCTATGTATTGATATGTCTCCGTAAGGGAATCAATTGTGTCTAGACTGGCATAAACACGTCAGTGAAAATCAGCTCAACCCCATTATAAAAATGAATTTCAAAAAAAACCCAAAAAACAGCGAAATTCTTACACAATTCCTTCAGGGGTTCTGATGAAACCTGGAATGACCCTATCTGCAAAGACAGCTGGATGAGACATAAGGCTGGACACTTGGGACTGAGAGGACTGGTGAGATTGGGAGAGAAAATGCAGACCTTTTAAAGTAGTAATGCATGCCACCATTCCATGTGTCCCAAATCTCCAGGTAGAAGGGAATATCACTACAATTATAACATGTATGGGAAACCTAGAAAATGGACACCCTGTGATGGCGAAAGGTTTCTAAAACTCTCCTAATTTTTCCTCTCCTTGTGCTCCACTTTGGCATTCCAACTGCTTTACTATCAATCTCCCAACTTAGGAGAGTCAGCCCCTATAACCTCCTGGTTCGCACAGTTTGCTAATTGTGCAGAGGATGAAAGGGAAGAGGGAGAACCAATCAGAGAGTAGATGTAGGCATTTGGAAGGTCACATGTCACTCTAAGTTCCCGGCAGGAAGAAGAATTAACCAAAGCCTCAACCACCCACAGGGAACCAATATAGCGACCCCTGGAACCAGTATAGGTCCTGAAGCAAAATTGTGGATTTGCGGCCAGCTCACAAAGATGGGATTTGAAAATTGGAGCTCAGGGGCACAGCAATTCACAAACCTGCAGACTTATAAAGGACTACTCTCTTCCAAAAACCTGTTGAGGGAAGGCAATGAAGTGGCCTTGAAAATGAGGCAGAATTGCACTAAATATATTTCAAGAGGTAAATTGGAATCGCCTTTAAAGCACAGGAAAAGCATCCCAACTTGGACAGAGATGCACTTGGCCAAAAAGGGCGTATGCCTTTTCTCCTGAATATATTCAGAGGAAAACGCATACGCCCTTTTTGGCCAATCAAGCAAGCGCGCAATACAAATCCACACTACAAAGAATTGTCACTTGCCACCGGTCAAAAGGGACATCCGAATATCTGTAAAACACAGAAAGGCAAGAGAGAGATGGCAAGGGCATGAAGCAATGTGATCCCAATGGTCATGGAGGATTGTGATGACAAGCGCATGGAGAATTGTGATGACAAGATTATGTACCATTTTGTTGACAAAGGCAAGGAGCATTATGATGACAAGGTTCATGGAGCACTGTGATGACAAGCATCACGGAGCATTGTGATTACAAGGGTCATGGAGCATTGGGATGACAAGCGCATGGATCATTGTGATGACAATGGTCATGGTGCATTTTAATGACAAGTGTCCCGGATCATCGTGTTGTCAGGGTTCATGGAGCGTTGTGATGACAGTGGTCATGGAGCATTGTGATGACAGGGGTCATGGCGCATTGTGATGAGAAGGTCATGGAGCATTGGGCTGAAAATGTCCATGGAGTACTGTGATGACAGGGGTCATGGAGCATTGTGATGACAAGGTACTGGAGCACTGTGATGAGAAGACCATGGAGCCTTGTGATGACAAGTCTCATGGAGCATTCTGATGAAAAGTGCCATGGAGCATTGTGATTACAGGGGTCTTGGAGCATTGTGATGACAAGGGCATGGAGCATTGGGATGAGAAGGCCATGGAGCGTTCTGATGACATGCATCATGGAGCTTTGTGATGACAAGGGCATGGAGCATTGTGATTACAGCGGTCTTGGAGCACTGTGATGAAAAGGGCATGGATCATTGTGATGAAAAAGGCATGGAGCCTTGTCATGACAGGGTTCAAGGAGCAAACTGACAACAAGTGTCAGGGAGCATTGTGATGACAAGGGTATTGAGTATTGTGATGACAAAGGTCATGGAGCATTGTGATGAGAAGACCATGGATAATTGTGATGATGAGCGTCATGGGGCGTTGTGATGATAAGTGTTATGGAACATATTGATCTCAAGGATTTGGAGCATTGTGATGACAGAGGTCATGGAGCATTTTGGTTTCATTGTGATGACAATAGCCTGAAGCATTATGATGATGGGCATGGTGCATTGTGATGACAGGGTTTATGGAGCATTGAGATGAAAAGGGGCATGGAGCATTGCGATTACAGGAGTCTTGGAGCATTGTGATGACAAAGGCATGGAACATCGTGAATGAGAAGGCCATGGAGCATTCTGTTGACATGCGTCATGGAGCTTTGTGATGACAAGGGCATGGAGCATTGTGATTACAGGGGTCTTGGAGCATTGTGATGACAAGGGTCATGGAGCCTTGTGATGACAAGGCTGTGGAACATTGTGATGGCAGGGGTCATGGAGCATTGTTATGACAGGGGTAATGGAGCATTGTGATGACAAGGGCATGGAGCATTGGTCTGAAAAGTTTCATGGATTATTGTGATGAGAGGGGGCAAGGAGCATTGTGATGAGAAGGGCATGGAACACTGTGATACATGGGTCATGGAGGATTGTAATGAGAAGCGCATGGAGCATTGTGATAAGAATGGCATCGAGCATTGTGATGAAAAGCATCATGGAGCCTGTGATGACAAGGGCATGGAACAATGTGATGAGAGGGTTCATGGAGCATTGTGATGACAATGGCATGCAGCATTGTGATGACAAGGGTCATTGAGCTTTGTGATGACAAAGGTCATGGAGCATTTTGATGACAAGGGTGTGGTGCATTCTGTTGTGAAGGGCAGGGAGCATTGTGATGACAGGGGTTATGGAACATTGTGATGTCAGGGGAATGGAGCATTGTGATGATAAAGGCATGTAGCATTGTTGTGACAAGGGTCATGGAATATTGTGATGACAGGGGTGAGGGAGTATTGTGTTGACTAGTGATGGAACATTGTGATATCAGTGGTGAGAGAGCATTTTGATGAGAAGTGCATGGAGCAGTGTGATGACAAGGTTTATGGAGCATTGTGATGACAAAGATGTGGAGCATTGTGATGACAAGCGCATGGCACATTGTGATGCCATGGGTCATGGAGTATTGTGCTAACACAGGCATTGAGCATTGGGATGACAAGGGTCACCGAGCATTGTGATGAAATGTTCATGGAGCGCTGTGGTGACAAAGGTCACAGAGCCTTGTGATGATGAGGGCATGAACCATTGTGATGACAAAGGTCATGAAGCATTGTGATGACTGGAGTCACGGAGCATTGTGATGACAGGGGTCATAGAGCATTGTGATGAAAGGGCATGGAGCATTGTGATGACAGGGGCATGTTGCATTGGTTTGACAAGTTTCAGGGATTATTGTGATGACAGTGGGCATGGCGCATTGTGATGACAAGAGCATGGAGCATTGTGATGAGAAGGTCATGGAGTATTGTGAGGAAGGGTGTCAGGGAGCATTGTGATGACATATGTCATGGTCCATTGCGATGACAATGGAATGGAGCATTTTGATGCCAAGTGTCATGGAGGATTGTGATGACAAAAGTAATGGAGCATTTTGATGACAAGCGCTTGGAGCATTGTGATGACAAGGGTCATGGAGCATTGTGATAACAAGGGCCATTGAGAATTTTGATGACATGTTCATGAAGCATTGTGATGACAATCACATGGAGCTTGCTGTGACAGGGATCATGGAGCATTGCGATGACAAGTGCATAGAGAATTGTGATGACAAAGCATGTAACACTGTGATGAAAAGCATCATGGAGCACAGTGATGCCAAGAATGTGGAGAATTGTGATGACAGGGGACATGGAGCATTGTAATGACCAGGGCATGGAGTATTGTGATGGCAAGACCGTGGAGCATTGTGATGAGAAGACCATGGATAATTGTGATGATGAGCGTCATGGAGCACTGTAATGACAAGTGGTATGGAGCATTGTGATAACAGGGGTCATGGAGCATTGTGATGACAAGTTTCATGGAGCATTGTGATGACAAGCTTGTGGAGTATTTTGATGACAATGACATGGAGCATTTTGATGAAAATGGCATGGGGCATTGTGATGAAAAAGACATGGAGCCTTTTCATGACAGTTTTCAGGGAGCATTCTGATGACAAGTGTCAGGGAGCATTGTGATGACAAAGGTCATGGAGAATTGTGACGACAAGGGCATGGAGTATTGTGATGACAAGCACATGGAGCTTGATATGACGGGGTCATGGAGCATTGCGATGACAAGTGCATAGAGAATTGTGATGACAAAGCATGTAACACTGTGATGAGAAGTGTCATGGAGCATAGTGATGCCAAGATCGTGGACAATTGTGATGACAGGGGACATGGAGCATTGTGATGACCAGGGCATGGAGCATTGCGATGGCAAGATCGTGGAGCATTGTGATGAGAAGACCATGGATAATTGTGATGACGAGTGTCATGGAGCACTGTAATGACAAGGGGTATAGAGGATTGTGATGACAGTGGTCATGGAGCATTGTGATGACCGGGGACATGGAGCATTGTGATGCCCAAGGCATGGAGCACTGTGATGGCAAGACCGTGGAGCATTGTGATGAGAAGACCATGGATAACTGTGATGAGGAGCATCATGGAACACTGTAATGACAAGTGGTATGGAGCCTTGTGATGACAGGGGTCATGGAGCATTGTTATGACAGTGGTCATGGAGCATTGTGATGACAAGGGTCATGGAACATTTTGATGACAAGGGCGTGGAGCATTGTGATGAGAAGACCATGGACAATTGTGATTATGGGTGTCATGGAGCACTGTAATGACAAGCAGTATGGAGCATTGTGATGACAGGGGTCATGGAGCATTGTGATGACTGGGGACATGGAGCATTGTGATGACCAGGGCATGGAGCATTGTGATGGCAAGACCGTGGAGCACTGTGATGAGAAGACCATGGATAATTGTGATGACGAACATCATGGAGCACTGTAATGACAAGGGGCATCGAGCATTGTGATGACAGGTGTCATGGAGCATTGTGATGACAGGGGTCATGGATCATTGAGATGACAAGGGTCACGGAGCATTCTGATGAAAAGCTTGTGGAGTATTGTGATGACAATGGCATAAAGCATTGGAATGAAAAGGGCATGGATCATTGTGATGAAAAAGGCATGGAGACTTGTCATGACAGGGTTCAATGAGCATACTGATGACAAGTGTCAGGGAGCATTGTGATGACAAGTGTATTGAGAATTGTGATGACAAAGGTCATGGAGCATTGTGATGAGAAGTCCATGGATAATTGTGATGACCAGCGTCATGGGGTGTTGTGATGACAAGTGTTATGAACATTGTGATCACAAGGGTTTGGAGCATTGTGATGAGAGAGGTCATGGAGCATTTTGATTTCATTGTGATGACAATAGCATGAAGCATTATGATGATGGGCATGGTGCATTGTGATGACAGGGTTCATGGAGCATTGAGATGCAAAGAGGCATGGATCATTGTAATAACAAGGGTCTTGGATCATTGTGATGACAAGGGCATGGAGTATTGTGATGAGAAGGCCATGGAGCATTCTGATGACATGCGTCAGGGAGCTTTGTGATGACATGGGCATGGAGCATTGTGATTACAGGGGTCTTGGAGCATTGTGATGACAAGGGCCATGGAGTCTTGTGATGACAAGGCCGTAGAACATTGTGATGGCAGGGGTCATGGAGCATTGTTATGACAGGTGTAATGGAGCATTGTGATGACAAGGGCATGGAGCATTGGTCTGAAAAGTTTCATGGATTATTGTGATGAGTGTGAGCATGGAGCATTGTGATGACAAGGGCACGGAACACAGTGATACATGTGTCATGGAGGATTGCAATGACAAGGGCATGGAGCATTGTGATGACAAGCGTCATGGAGCTTTGTGATGACAACGGCATGGAGCAATGTGATGAGAGGTTTCATGGAGCTTTGTGATGACAATGGCATGGAGCATTGTGATTCCATGGGTCATGGAGCTTTGTGATGACATAGGCCATGGAGCATTTTGATGACAAGTGCGTGGTGCATTGTGATGAGAAGGGCAGGGAGAATTGTGATGACAGGGTCATGGAGCAATTGGATGAAAAGGGTCATGGAACATTTTGATGACAGTGTTTATGGAACATTGTGATGTTAGGGGTCATGGAGCATTGTGATGAAAAGGGTCATGGAGCATTGTGATGACAGGGGTTATGGAACATTGTGATGTCAGGGGTCATGGAGCATTGTGATGATAAGAGCATGTAGCATTGTTGTGACAAGGGTCATGGAACATTGGGATGACAGGGTGGAGGGAGTATTGTGTTGACTAGTGATGGAACATTGTGATATCAGTGGTGAGAGAGCATTTTGATGAGAGGTGCATGGAGCATTGTGATGACAAGGCTGTGGAGCATTGTGATGAGAAACGCAGGGCACATTGTGATGACATGGGTCATGGAACATTGTGCTGACAAACGCATGGAGCATTGTGATGACAAGGTTTATAGAGCATTGTGATGACAACGATGTGGAGCATTGTGATGACAAGCGCATGGCACATTTGATGCCATGTGTCATGGAGTAATGTGCTGACAAAGGCATGGAGCATTGTGATGACAAGAGTCACTGAGCTTTGTGATGAAATGTTCATGGAGTGTTGTGGTCACAAAGGTCACAGAGCCTTGTGATGACGAGGTCATGGACCACTGTGATGACAAAGGTCATGAAGCATTGTGATGACTGGAGTCACGGAGCATTGTGATGACAGGGGTCATAGAGCATTGTGATGAAAGGGCATGGAGCATTGTGATGACAGGGGCATGTTGCATTGGTTTGACAAGTTTCAGGGATTATTGTGATGACAGTGGGCATGGCGCATTGTGATGACAAGAGCATGGAGCATTGTGATGAGAAGGTCATGGAGTATTGTGAGGAAGGGTGTCAGGGAGCATTGTGATGACATATGTCATGGTCCATTGCGATGACAATGGAATGGAGCATTGTGATGCCAAGTGTCATGGAGGATTGTGATGACAAAGGTAATGGAGCATTTTGATGACAAGCGCTTGGAGCATTGTGATGACAAGGGTCATGGAGCATAGTGATAACAAGGGCCATTGAGAATTTTGATGACATGTTCATGAAGCATTGTGATGACAATCACATGGAGCTTGCTGTGACAGGGATCATGGAGCATTGCGATGACAAGTGCATAGAGAATTGTGATGACAAAGCATGTAACACTGTGATGAAAAGCATCATGGAGCACAGTGATGCCAAGAATGTGGAGAATTGTGATGACAGGGGACATGGAGCATTGTAATGACCAGGGCATGGAGTATTGTGATGGCAAGACCGTGGAGCATTGTGATGAGAAGACCATGGATAATTGTGATGATGAGCGTCATGGAGCACTGTAATGACAAGTGGTATGGAGCATTGTGATAACAGGGGTCATGGAGCATTGTGATGACAAGTTTCATGGAGCATTCTGATGACAAGCTTGTGGAGTATTTTGATGACAATGACATGGAGCATTTTGATGACTGGGGACATGCAGCATTGTGATGACCAGGGCATGGAGCCTTGTGATGGCAAGGTCGTGGAGCACTGTGATGAGAAGATCATGGATAATTGTGATGACGAGTGTCATGGAGCACTGTAATGACAAGGGGTATAGAGCATTGTGATGACAGTGGTCATGGAGCATTGTGATGACCGGGGACATGGAGCATTGTGATGCCCAAGGCATGGAGCACTGTGATGGCAAGACCGTGGAGCATTGTGATGAGAAGACCATGGATAATTGTGATGAGGAGCGTCATGGAGCACTGTAATGACAAGTGGTATGGAGCCTTGTGATGACAGGGGTCATGGAGCATTGTTATGACAGTGGTCATGGAGCACTGTGATGACAATGTTCATGGAGCATTTTGATGACAAGGTCGTGGAGCATTGTGATGAGAAGACCATTGACAATTGTGTTTACGAGTGTCATGGAGCACTGTAATGACAAGCGGTATGGAGCATTGTGATGACAGGGGTCATGGAGCATTGTGATGACTGGGGACATGGAGCATTGTGATGACCAGGGCATGGAGCATTGTGATGGCAAGACCGTGGAGCACTGTGATGAGAAGACCATGGATAATTGTGATGACGAACATCATGGAGCACTGTAATGACAAGGGGTATGGAGCATTGTGATGACAGGTGTCATGGAGCATTGTGATGACAGGGGTCATGGATCTTTGAGATGAAAAGTGTCACGGAGCATGCTGATGACAAGCTTGTGGAGTATTGTGATGACAATGGCATGGAGCATTGTGATGGAAAGGGCATGGATCATTGTGATGAAAAAGGCATGGAGACTTGTCATGACAGGGTTCAATGAGCATACTGATGACAAGTATCAGGGAGCATTGTGATGACAAGTGTATTGAGAATTGTGATGACAAAGGTCATGGAGCATTGTGATGAGAAGTCCATGGATAATTGTGATGAGCAGCGTCATGGGGCGTTGTGATGACAAGTGTTATGGAACATTGTGATCACAAGGGTTTGGAGCATTGTGATGAGAGAGGTCATGGAGAATTTTGATTTCATTGTGATGACAATAGCATGAAGCATTATGATGATGGGCATGGTGCATTGTGATGACAGGGTTCATGGAGCATTGAGATGAAAAGAGGCATGGATCATTGTAATAACAAGGGTCTTGGAGCATTGTGATGACAAGGGCATGGAGTATTGTGATGAGAAGGCCATGGAGCATTCTGATGACATGCGTCAGGGAGCTTTGTGATGACATGGGCATGGAGCATTGTGATTACAGGGGTCTTGGAGCATTGTGATGACAAGGGCCATGGAGTCTTGTGATGACAAGGCCGTAGAACATTGTGATGGCAGGGGTCATGGAGCTTTGTTATGACAAGTGTAATGGAGCATTGTGATGACAAGGGCATGGAGCATTGGTCTGAAAAGTTTCATGGATTATTGTGATGAGAGTGAGCATGGAGCATGGTGATGGCAAGGGCACGGAACACAGTGATACATATGTTATGGAGATTGCAATGACAAGGGCATGGAGCCTTGTGATGACAAGCGTCATGGAGCTTTGTGATGACAACGGCATGGAGCAATGTGATGAGAGGTTTCATGGAGCTTTGTGATGACAATGGCATGGAGCATTGTGATTCCAAGGGTCATGGAGCTTTGTGATGACATAGGCCATGGAGCATTTTGATGACAAGAGCGTGGTGCATTGTGATGAGAAGGGCAGGGAGCATTGTGATGACAGGGTCATGGATCAATTGGATGAAAAGGGTCATGGAACATTTTGATGACAGTGTTTATGGAACATTGTGATGTTAGGGGTCATGGAGCATTGTGATGAAAAGGGTCATGGAGCATTGTGATGACAGGGGTTATGGAACATTGTGATGTCAAGGGTCATGGAGCATTGTGATGATAAGAGCATGTAGCATTGTTGTGACAAGGGTCATGGAACATTGGGATGACAGTGTGGAGGGAATATTGTGTTGACTAGTGATGGAACATTGTGATATCAGTGGTGAGAGAGCATTTTGATGAGAGGTGCATGGAGCATTGTGATGCAAGGCTGTGGAGCATTGTGATGAGAAACGCAGGGCACATTGTGATGACATGGGTCATGGATCATTGTGCTGACAAACGCATGGAGCATTGTGATGACAAGGTTTGTGGAGCATTGTGATGACAACGATGTGGAGCATTGTGATGACAAGCGCATGGCACATTTGATGCCATGTGTCATGGAGTAATGTGCTGACAAAGGCATGGAACATTGTGATGACAAGGGTCACCGAGCATTGTGATGAAATGTTCATGGAGTGTTGTGGTCACAAAGGTCACAGAGCCTTGTGATGACGAGGTCATGCACCATTGTGATGACAAAGGTCATGAAGCATTGTGATAACTGGAGTCACGGAGCATTGTGATGACAGGGGTCATAGAGCACTGCGATGAAAGGGCATGGAGCCTTGTGATGACAGGGTCATGGAGCATTTTTCTGACAAGTTTCATGGATTATTGTGATGACAGTGGGCATGGCGCATTGTGATGACAAGGGCATGGAGCATTGTGATGAGAAGGTCATGGAATATTGTGAAGAAGGGTGTCAGGGAGCATTGTGATGACATATGTCATGGTCTATTGCAATGACAATGGAATGTAGCATTGTGATGCCAAGTGTCATGGAGGATTGTGATGACAATGGTAATGGAGCATTTTGATGACCAGGGCTTGGAGCATTGTGATGACAAGGGTCATGGAGCATTGTGATAACAAGGGCCATTGAGAATTTTGATGACATGTTCATGAAGCATTGTGATGACAATCACATGGAGCTTGCTATGACAGGGGTCATGGAGCATTGCGATGACAAGTGCATAGAGAATTGTGATGACAAAACATGTAACACTGTGATGAGAAGTATCATGGAGCATAGTGATGCCAAGAACGTGGAGAATTTTGATGACAGGGGACATGGAGCATTGTGATGACCAGGGCATGGAGCATTGTGATGGCAAGACCGTGGAGCATTGTGATGAGAAGACCATGGATAATTGTGATGACGAGCGTCATGGAGAACTGTAATGACAAGGGGTATGGAGCATTGTGATGACAGGTGTCATGGAGAATTGTGATGACTGGGGACATGGAGCATCGTGATGACCAAGGCATGGAGCATTGTGATGGCAAGACCGTGGAGCATTGTGATGAGAAGACCATGGATAATTGTGATGACGAGCGTCATGGAACACTGTAATGACAAGGGGTATGGAGCATTGTGATGAGAGGGGTCATGGAGCATTCTGAAGACAATGATCATGGAGCATTCTGATGACAAGTTTGTGGAGTATTGTGATGACAATGACCTGGAGCGTTGTGATGACAAGGGCATGGAGCATTCTGATGAAAAAGGCATGGAGCCTTTTCATGACAGTGTTCAAGGAGTATTCTGACGACAAGTGTCAGGGAGCATTGTGATGACAAGTGTATTGAGAATTGTGATGACAAAGGTCATGGAGCATTGTGACGACAAGTGCATAGAGTATTGTCATGACAGTCATCATGGAGTGTTGTGATGACAAGTGTTATGGAACATTGTGATCACAAGGGGTTGGATCATTGTGATGTCAGAGGTCATGGACCATTTTGATTTCAAGGAGCATGGAGCATTGTGATGACAAGGGCATTGAGCAATATGATCCCAAGGTTCATGGAGGATTGTGATGAAAATGGTAATGGAGTATTGTGATGACAAGCTCATGGAGCATTGTGATGACAAGGTCATGTAGGATTTTGATGACACAGGCATGGAGAATTGTGATGATAAGGGTCATGGAGCACTGTGATGATAAGCGTCACGGAGCATTGTGATTACAGGGGTCATGGAGCATTGGGATGACAAGGGCATGGATCATTGTGATGACAAGTGTCATGGAGCATTGGGCTGAAAATGTTCATGGAGCATTGTGATGACAAGGGAATGGAGCATTGTGATGACAAGAGTCCCGGATCATTGTGTTGTCAGGGGTCATGGAGAGTTGTGATGACAGTGGTCATGGAGGACTGTGATGATATGGGTCATGGAGCATTGTGATGAGAAGGTCATGAAGCATTGGGCTGAAAATGTTCATGGAGTATTGTGATGACAGGGGTCATGGAGCATTGTAATGAGAAGGGAATTGAGCACTGTGATGACAAGGTCCTGGAGCATTGTGATGGGAAGTCCATGGAGCCTTGTGATGACAATTCTCATGGAACATTCTGATGAAAAGGGGCATGGAGCATTGTGATTACAGGGGTCTTGGAGCATTGTGATGACAAGGGCATGGAGCATTGTGATGAGAAGGCCATGGAGCATTCTGATGACATGCGTCATGGAGCTTTGTGCTGACAAGGGCATGGAGCATTGTGATGAAAATGGCATGGATCATTGTTATGAAAAAGGCATGGAGCCTTGTCATGACAGGGTTCAAGGAGCATAATGATGACAAGTGTCACGGAGCATTGTGATGACAAGTGTATTGAGCATTGTGATGACAATGTTCATGGAGCATTGTGATGAGAAGACCATGGAAAATTGTGATGATGAGCGTCATGGTGTGTTGTGATGATAAGTTTTATGGAACATTGTGATCACAAGGGTTTGGAGCATTGTGATGACAGAGGTCATGGAGCATTTTGATTTCATTGTGATGACAATAGCCTGAAGCATTATGGTGATGGGCATGGTGCATTGTGATGACAGCTTTCATGGAGCATTGAGATGAAAAGGGGCATGGAGCATTGTGATTACAGGGGTCTTGGGGCATTGTGATGACAAGGGCAAGGAGCATTGTGATGAGAAGGCCATGGAGCATTCTGATGACATGCGTCATTGAGCTTTGTGATGACAAGGGCATGGAGCATTGTGATTACAGGGGTCTTGGAGCATTGTGATGACAAGGGTCATGGAGCCTTGTGATGACAATGGTGTGGAACATTGTGATGGCAGGGGTCATGGAGCATTGTTATGACAGGGGTAATGGAGCATTGTGATGAGAAGGGCATGGAGCATTGGTCTGAAAAGTTTCATGGATTATTGTGATGAGAGTGGGCATGGAGCATTGTGATGACAAGGTCACGGAACACTGTGATCCATGGGTCATGGAGGATTGTAATGACAAGGGCTTGGAGCATTGTGATGAGAAGGGCATCGAACATTGTTTTGACAAGCGTCATGGAGCTTTGTGATGACAAGGGCATGGAACAATGTGATGAGAGGGTTCATGGAACATTGTGATTCCAAGGATTATGGAGCTTTGTGATGACAAAAGTCATGGAGCATTTTGATGTCAAGGGCGTGGTGCATTGTGATGAGAAGGGCAGGGAGCATTTTGATGACAGGGTCATGCAGCAATTTGATGAAAAGTGTAATGGAACATTTTGATGACAGGGGTTATAGAACATTGTGATGTCAGGGGTCATGGAGCTTTGGGATGAAAAGGGTCATGGAGCATTTTGATGACAGGGGTTATGGAACATTGTGATGTCAGGGGTCATGGAACATTGTGATGATAAGGGGAAGTAGCATTGTGATGACAGGGGTCATGGAACATTGTGATTACAGGGGTGAGGGAGTATTGTGATGACTAGTGATGGAACATTGTGATATCTCTGTTGAGAGAGCATTTTGATGAGAAGTGCATGGAGCATTGTGATTACAAGGTTTATGGAGCATTACAATGACAAGGTTGTGGACCTTTGTGATGAAAATCACGTGGCACATTGTGATGACAAGGGTCATGGAGCATTGTTCTGACAAAGGCATGGAGCATTGTGATGAAAAGGGTCACGGAGCATTGTGATGAAAAGTTCATGGAGTATTGTGGTTACAATGGTCACAGAGCCTTGTGATGATGTGGGCATGGACCACTGTGATGACAAATGTTATGAAGCATTGTGATGACTGGAGTCACAGAGCATTGTGATGACAGGGTTCATGGAGCATTGTGATGACAAGGGCATGGAGCATTGTGATGACAGGGGCATGGAGCATTGGTCTGACAAGTTTAATAGATTATTGTGATGACAGTGGGCATGGGGCATTGTGATGACAAGGGCATGGGGCATTGTGATGAGAAGGTCATGGAGTATTGTGAAGACAGGTGTCAGGGAGCATTGTGATGACATATGTCATGGTCCATTGCGATGACAATGGCATGGAGCATTGTGATGCCAAATGTAATGGAGGATTGTGATGACAAATATAATGGAGCATTGTGATGACTAGGGCTTGGAGCATTATGATGACAAGGGCCATTGAAAATTTTCATGACAAGGTCGTGAAGCATTGTGATGACAAGGTGCTGGAGCATTGTGATGAGAAAACCATGGAGCCTTGTGAGACAAGTCTCATGGAGCATACTGATGAAAAGGGGCATGGAGCGTTGTGATTAGAGTGTCTTGGAAAATTGTGATGACAAGGGCATGGAGCATTGTGATGAGAAGGCCAAGGAGCAGTCTGATGACATGCGTCATTGAGCTTTGTGATGACAAGGGCATGGAGCATTGTAATTACAGGCGTCTTGGAGAATTGTGATGAAAAAGGCATGGATCATTGTGATGAAAAAGGCATGGAGCCTTGTCATGACAGGGTTCAAGGAGCATACAGAGAACAAGTGTCTGGGAGCATTTTGATGACAAGTGTATTGAGCATTGTGATGACAAAGGTCATGGTGCATTGTGATGAGAAGACCATAGATAATTGTGATGACGAGCGTCATGGGTCATTGTGATGACAAGTGTTATGGAATATTGTGATCACAAGGGTTTGGAGCAGTGTTATGACAGAGGTCATGGAGCATTTTGATTTCATTGTGATGACAATAGCCTGAAGCATTATGATGATGGGCATGGTGCATTGTGATGACAGGGTTCATGGATCATTGAGATAAAAAGGGACATGGAGCATTGTGATTACAGGTGTCTTGGAGCATTGTGATGAGAAGGGTCATGGAGCCTTGTGATGACAAGGCCATGGAACATCTTGATGGCAGGGGTCATGGAGCATTGTGATGGCAGGGGTCATGGAGCATTGTGATGGCAAGGGCATGGAGCATTCTGATGACATGCATCATGGAGCTTTGTGATGACAAGGGCATGGAGCACTGTGATTACAGGGGTCTTGGAGCATTGTGATGACAAGGCCGTGGAACGTTGTGATGGCAGGGGTAATGGAGCATTGTGATGACAAGGGCATGGAACATTTGTCTGAAATGTTTCATGGATTATTGTGATGAGAGTGGGCATGGAGCATTGTGATGACAAGGGCACGGAACACAGTGATACATGGGTCATGGAGGATTGTAATGACAAGGGCATGGAGCATTGTGATGAGAAGGGCATCGAGCAGTGTGATGACAAGCACCATGGAGCTTTTTGATGACAATTGCATGGAACAATGTGATGAGAGGTTTCATGGAGTATTGTGATGACAATGGCATGGAGCATTGTGATGCCAAGGGTCATGGATCTTTGTGATGACAAAGGTCATGGAGCATTTTGATGACAAGGGCGTGGTGCATTGTGATGAGAAGGGCAGGGAGCATTGTGATGACATTGTCATGGACCAATTTGATGAAAAGGGTCATGGAACATTTTGATGAGAGGCGTTATGTAATATTGTGATGTCAGGGGTCATGGAGCATTTTGATGAAAAGGGTCATGGAGCATTTTGATGACAGGGGTTATGGAACATTGTGATGGCAGGGATCATCGAACATTGTGATGATAAGTGCATGTAGCATTGTGATGACAGGAGTCATGGAACATTGTGATGACAGGGTTGAGGGAGTATTGTGATGAATAGTGATGTAACATTGTGATATCAGTGGTGAGAGAGCATTTTGATTTGAAGTGCATGGAGCATTGTGATGACAAGGTTTATGGAGCATTGTGATGACAAGATTGTGGAGCACTGTGACGACAAGCGCATGGTGCATTGTGATGACATGGGTCATGGAGCATTGTGCTGACAAGCGCATGGAGCATTGTGATGACAAGGGTCATGGAGCATTGTGCTGAGAAAGGCATAGAGCATTGTGATGACAAGGGTCAAAGAGCATTGTGATGAAAAGTTCATGAAGCATTGTGGTTAAAATGGTCACAGAGACTGTTGATGACAAGGGCATGGACCATTGTGATGACAAAGGTCATGAAGCCTTGTGATGACTGGAGTCACGGAGCATTGTGATGACAGGGGTCATGGAGCATTGTGATAACAAGGGCATGGGGCATTGTGATGACAAGGGCATGGAGCATTGGTCTAATAAGTTTCATGGCTTATTGCAATGACAGTTGGAATGGCGCATTGTGATGACAAGGGCATGGAGCATTGTGATGACCAGGTCATTCATTATTGTGAAGACAGGTGTCAGGGAGCATTGTGATGACATATGTAATGACCCATTGTGATGACAATGCCATGGAGCATTGTGATGCCAAGTGTCATGGAAGATTCTGATGACAAAGGTAATGGAGCATTGTGATGACAATGGCTTGGAGCATTGTGATGACAAGGGTCAGGGAGCATTGTGCTGACAAGTGCATGGAAAATTGTGATGACAAGGGACATGGAGCATTCTGATGACAAGCTTGTGGAGTATTTTGATGACAATGGCATGGAGCATTGTGATGAAAACGGCATGGTGCATTTTGATGAAAAAGGCATGGAGCCTTTTTGTGACAGGGTTCAAGGAGCATTCTGATGACAAGTGTCAGGGAGCATTGTGATGACAAGTGTATCGAGAATTGTGATGACAAAGGTCATGGAGCATTGTGATGAAAAGGGCATGGAGTATTGTGATGACAGGCATCATGGAGCATTGTGATGACAAGTGTTATGGAACATTGTGATCACAAGGGTTTGGAGCATTGTGATGACAGAGGTCATGGATCATTTTGATTTCAAGGAGCATGGAGCATTGTGATGACAAGGGCATGGAGCAATGTGATCCCAAGGTTCATGGAGGATTGTGATGGCAATGGTAATGGAGTATTGTGATGACAAGTGCATAGAACATTGTAATGACAAGGTCATGTAGCATTTTGCTGACAAAGGCATGGAGCATTGTGATGACAGGTGTCATGGAGCACTGTGATGACAAGCGTCACGGAGCATTGTGATTACAGGGGTCATGGAGCATTGGGATGACAAGGGCATGCATCATTGTGATGACAAGTGTCATGGAGCATTGGGCTGAAAATGTTCATGGAGTATTGTGATGACAGGGGTCATGGAGCATTGTGATGACTAGAGAATGGAGCATTGTGATGACAAGAGTCCCGGATCATTGTGTTGTCAGGTGATATTGAGCGTTGTGATGACTGCGGTCATGGAGAATTGTGATGATATTGGTCATGGAGCATTGTGATGAGAAGGTCATGGAGCATTGGGCTGAAAATGTTCATGGAGTATTGTGATGACAGGGGTCATGGAGCATTGTGATGATAAGGGAATGGGGCATTTTGATGACAATGTCCTGGAGCACTGTGATGAGAAGACCATGGAGCCTTGTGATGACAAGTCTCATGGAGCATTCTGATGAAAAGGGGCATGGACCATTGTGATTACAGGGGTCTTGGAGCATTGTGATGACAAGGGCATGGAGCATTGTGATGAGAAGGCCATGGAGCATTCTGATGACATGCATCATGGAGCTTTGTGATGACAAGGGCATGGAGCATTGTGATTACAGGGGTCTTGGAGCATTGTGATGAAAATGGCATGGATCATTGTGATGAAAAAGGCATGGAGCCTTGTCATGAAAGGGTTCAGGGAGCATACTGATGGCAAGAGTCAGGGAGCATTGTGATGACATGTGTATTGCGCATTGTGATGACAAATGTCATGGGGCATTGTGATGAGAAGTCCATGGATAATTGTGATGACTAGCGTCATGGGGTATTGTGATGACAAGTGTTATGGAACATTGTGATCACAAGGGTTTGGAGCATTGTGATGACAGAGGTCATAGAGCATTTTGATTTCATTGTGATGACAAGAGCATGAAGCATTATGATGATGGGCATGGTGCATTGTGATGACAGGGTTCATGGAGCATTGTGATGAAAGGTGGCATGGAGCTTTGGTCTGACAAGTTTCATGGATTATTTTGATGACAGTGGGCATGGCACATTGTGATGACAAGGGCATGGAGCATTGTGATGACAAGGTCATGGAGTATTGTGAAGACAGGTGTCAGGGAGCATTGTGATGACATATGTCATGTTCCATTGTGATGACAATAGCACGGAGCATTGTGATGCCAAGTGTCATGGAGGATTGTTGTGACAAAGGTAAAGGAGCATTGTGATGATAAGCGCATGGAGCATTGAGATGACAAGGGCCATTGATAATTTTAATGTCCATGTCGTGAAACATTGTGATGACAAGCTCATGGAGCTTCCTATGACAGGGGTCATGGAGCATTGCGATGACAAGTGCATGGAGTATTGTTATGACAAGAGCATATAACATTGTGATGAGAAGTGCCATGGAGCATTATGATGACAAGGACGTGGAGAAGTGTGAGGACAAGGGACATTGAGCTTTGAGATGACCAGGGCATGGAGCATTGTGATGGCAAAACCGTGGAGCATTGTGATGAGAAGACCTTGGGTAACTGTGATGATGAGCATCATGGAGCACTGTAATGACAAGGGGCATGAAGCATTGTGATGACAGGTGTCAGGGAGCATTGTGATGACAGGGGTCATGGAGCATTGTGATGACAAGGACATGGAGCATTGTGATGACAAGTGTACGGAACATTGTGATGAAAAGTGCCATTGAGAATTTTGATGATAAAGTCGTGAAGCATTGTGATGACAAACACTTGGAGCTTGCTATGACAGGGGTCATGGAACATTGCAATGACAAGTGCATGGAGAATTGTGATGAAACGAGCATGTAACTTTGTGATGAGAAGTGTCATGTAGCATTGTGATGACAAGTACGTGGAGAATTGTTATGACAAGGGACATGGTGCATTGTGATAACCAGGGAATGGAACATTGTGATGACAGGGGTCATGGAGCATTATTATGACAAGGGTCATGGTGCATTCTGATATAAGATATCACTTATGAAGGGAATGTAAACCTGGCTACATATGAACTGAATTAGGAAAGAGAACAGAGTCTCAGATTTAGAAAACACTCTTATGCTTGCTTAAGGGGGAAGGAGAGGTGGGGAGACACACAAAACCAGAGTTTGATATTAACACAGGTACCGTTCCATAATCCAAATACAGAAGAGACAAGCCCGACTCCTTCCTCAGTGAATGGGACTCAACACCCCTATTCCCCACAGAGAAATATATCTGACTAGTAAGGATCTTAAAACCTATGTATTGATATGTCTCCATAAGGGAACCAAGTGTGTCTAGAATGACATAAACACGGCAGTGAGAATTAGCTCAAACCCACTATAAAAAGGAATTTCAAAACAACAAAAAAAAAAAACAGTGAAATTCTTACACAACACCTTCAGGGGTTCTGATGAAACTTGGAATGACCCTATCTACAACAACAGCTGGACGTGGCATAAGGCTGTTCACTTGGGACTGAGAGGATTGGTGAGATTGGGTGAGAAAATGCAGATGCTTTAAAGCAATAATGCCTGCCACTGAATCCATGGTTCCCAACTCTCCAGGTAGAAGGGAATATCACTACAGTTATAACATGTATGGGAAACCTAGAGAATGGACACCCTCTGATGGTGAAAGGTTTCTAAAACTCTACTAATTTTTTTCTCTCCATGTGCTCCAGCTTGACATTCCAACTGCTTTAATATCAATCTCCCACCTTGGAGAGTCAGCCCCTATAACCTCCTGGTTCGCACAGTTGGCACATTGTGCAGAGGATATAAGGGAAGAGGGAGAACCAATGAGAGAGTAGCTGTAGGCATTTGGACGGCCACATGTCACTCTAATTTCCCGTCACGAAGAAGAATTAACCAAACTCTCAGTCTGCCCCACCCCCATAACTAGTATAGGTCCTGAAGCAAAATTGTGGGTTTGTGGTCAGCTCACAAAAACACAAGTTGAAAAATGGAGCTCAGGGGCACAGCAATTCACTAACTTGCAGAGTTATACAGGACTACTCTCTTCCAAAAATCTGTTGAGGAAAAGCCATGAGGCGGGCTTGAAAATGAGGGAGATTTGCACGAAACAGATTTCCAGAAGTACACTGGAATCGCCTTTAAACACAGGAAAAGCATCACAACTTCGACAATTATGGAATTGTCCATAAAGGGCGCATGCGTTTTCTCCTGAATATATTCAGGAGAAAACGCATACACCCATTTTGGCCAACCAAGCAACCGCACAATGCAAATCTGCACTACAAAGAAGTATCACTTTCCTCCAGTCAAAAGGGATATCCGTAAAATGTGTAAAAACCAGAAAGGCAAGAGAGGCTCTGGAGAACAGGGAGCCTTGTTATGCTGATGGGTGGGATGCAGATTGCCAACAGCCACTCTGGAGGAGTGCATTGTGTTCCCTAAAATAATTAAACAACAGAGCTTCACAACCTAAGGCACTTCCAGTCATGGGAATATACCTTGGGGAAATTGAAAATCAATAAGACACAGCCAACCCAAAATATAGGGCAGCACTGCTTACAAGAACCTCGACTTCGGGACACCTTAAATATCCCAGGAAAGACAAAAATAGTAAAGAAATTGTGGTACATACGTACGATGGAATATCCCTCAGGCATGAAATCAATGTCATAAGGCCAGTAGCAGCATAATGAGTGGATTCATGTACGATGATTCTAACTGAAATAAGTCACACAGAAAAAGAAACTTATCATAAGATATCACTTATGAAGGTCTTGTAAACATAGCTACACATGAACTGAATTAGGAAAGAGAAGAGTCTCACATTTAGAAAACACTCTTATGCCTGCTCAAGAGGAAAGGAGAGGTGGGGTGATGCATAAAACCAGAGTTTGATATTAGCACAGGTACGGTTGCATAATCCAAATACAAAATAGACAAGACCTACTCTTTCCTCACTGAACGGGGCTCAACACCCCTATTCCCCGCAGAGTAGTATATCTGACTAGTAAGAATCTTAAAACCTATGTATTGATATGTCTCCATAAGGTAACCAAGTGTGTCTAGAACGACATAAACACGGCATAGAGAATCAGCTCAAACCCACTATAAAAATGAATTTCAAAACAAAACAAATAAACAGTGAAATTCTTACACAATATCTTCAGGGGTTCTGATGAAACTTAGAATGACCCTATCTACAACGACAGCTGGATGTGGCATAAGGCTGGTCACCTGGGACTGAGAGGATTGGTGAGATTGGGTGAGAAAATGCAGACCGTTTAAAGCAATAATATCTGGCACCCATTCCATGGGTCCCAACTCTCCAGGTAGAAGGGAATATCACTACAGTTATAACATGTATGGGCAACCTAGAGAATGGACACCATCTGATGGTGAAAGGTTTCTAAAACTCTACTAATTATTTTCTCTCCTTGTGCACCAGTTTGACATTCCAACTGCTTTATTATCAATCTCCCAAATTGGAGAGTCAGCACCTAAAACCTCCTGGTTCGCACAGTTGGCACGTTGTGCAGAGGATATAAGGGAAGAGGGAGAAACAATTAGAGAGTAGCTGTAGGCATTTGGATGGCCACATGTCACTCTAAATTCCCGTCATGAAGAAGAATTAACAAACTCTGAGCGAGCCCCCCCAATGGAACCAGTATAGGTCCTGAAGCAAAATTGTGGATTGGCAGTCAGCTCACAAAAACGCGAGTTGAAAAATGGAGCTCAGGGGCACAGCAATTCACTAACTTGCAGAGTTATAAAGGACTACTCTCTTCCAAAAATCTGTTGAGAGAAAGCCATGAGGCGGACTTGAAAATGAGGCAGAAGTGCACGAAACAGATTTCCAGAAGTACATTGGAATCACCTTTAAACACAGGAAAAGCATCACAACTTCGACAATTATGCAATTGTCCATAAAGGGCGCATGCGTTTTCTCCTGAATATATTCAGGAGAAAACGCATATGCCCATTTTGGCCAACCAAGCAACCGCACAATGCAAATCTGCACTACAAAGAAGTATCACTTCCAACCGGTCAAAAGGGACATCCGTAAAATGTGTAAAAACAAGAAAGGCAAGACAGGATCTGGAGAACAGGGAGCCTTCTTATGCGGATGGGTGGTATGTAAATTGCCAACAGCCACTCTGGAGGAGTGCATTGTGTTCCCAAAAAGAAGTAAACAACAGTGCTTCACAACCTAAGGCACTTCCAGTCACGGGAATATACCTTGGGAAAATTGAAAATCAATAAGACACAGCCACCCCAAAGTTTATGGCAGCACTGCTTACAAGAACCTCGACTTCGGGACACCTTATAAATCCCAGGAAAGACAAAAATGGTAAAGAAATTGTATTACTTACGTATGATGGAATATCCCTCAGCCATGAAGTCTATGTCATAAGGCCAGTAGCAGCATAATGACGGGATTCATGTACGATGATTCTAACTGAAAAAATCACACAGAAAAAGAAACTTATCATAAGATATGACTTATGAAGGGTATATAAACATGGCTACACATGGAAGGAATTAGGAAAGGGAACAGAGTCTCATATTTAGAAACACTCTTATGCATGCTTAAGGGGAGAGCAGAGGTGGGGTGATGAATAAAACCAGAGTTTGATATTAGCACAACTACGGTCCCATAATCCAAATACAGAATAGACAAGACCTACTACTTCCTCTGTGAACGGGACTCAAAACCCCATATTTCCCGCAGAGGAATATAACTTACTAGTAAGAATCTTAAAACCTATGTATTGATATGTCTCCGTAAGGGAATCAAGTGTGTCTAGACTGGCATAAACATGGCAGCGAGAATCAGCTCAAACCCACTATAAAAAGGAATTTCAAAACAAAACAAAAAAACTGGGAAATTCTTTACAATTCCTTCAGGGTCTCTGATTAAACCTGGAATGACCCTATCTACAACGACAGCTGGATGTGGCATAAGGCTGGACACTTGGGACTGAGATGATTGGTGAGATTGGGTGAGCAAATGCAGACCCTTTAAAGCAATAATGCATGGCACACATTCCATTGGTCCCAACTCTCCAGGTTGAAGGGAATATTACTACAGTTATACCATGTACGGGAAACCTAGAGAACGGACACACTGTGAATATGAAAGGTTTCTAAAACTCAACAAATAGTCCCTCTCCTGGTGCTCCGGTTTGAATTTCCATCTGCTTTACTATCAATCTCCCAACTTGGAGAGACAGCCCCTTTAACCTTCTGGTTCGCAAAGGTTTCCAATTTGGCAGAGGATGAAAGGGAAGAGGGAGAACCAATGAGAGAGTAGCTGTTAGGCATTTGGACGGGCACATATCACTCTAACTTCCCGGCAGGAAGAAGAATTAACCAAAGTCTCAGCCCCCCACCGGGAACCAGAATAGTTCCTGAACCGAAATTTTGGGCTTGCGGTCAGCTCACCAAAAAAGAGTTGAAAAATGGAGCTCAGGGGCACAGCAATTCACAAACTGGCCGAGTAATAAAGGACAACTATCGTCCAAAAATCTGTTGAGGGAAGGCAACGAGGCGGACTTGAAAGTGAGGCAGAATAGCAGGAAACAGATTTAAAGAGGTACGTTGGAATCGCCTTTAAAGCACAGGAAGAGGGGCATGACTTCGACAATGATGCACTTGCCCAAAAAGGGTGTATGCGTCTTCTCCTGAATATATTCAGGAGAAAACGCATACGCCCTTTTTGGCCAAGCAAGCAAGCGGGCAATGCAAATCTGCACTACAAAGAAGAATCACTTCCCACCGGTCAAAAGGGACATCCACAAAATGTGTAAAAACCAGAAAGGCAAGACAGGCCTTGGAGAACAGGGAGCCTTGTTATGCTGATGGGCGGGATGTAAATTGCCAACTGCCTCTCTGGAGGAGTGCATTGTGTTCCCTAAAACAAGAAAACAACAGAGCTACAGAGCCAAGGGCACTTCCAGTCTAGGGAATATACCTTGGGAAAACTGAAAATCGATAAGACAGAGCCACCCCAAAATTTAGGGCTGCACTGCTTACAAGGACCTCAACTTGGGTACACCTTAAATATCCCAGGAAATATAAAAATGGTTCAAAAAATTGTGGTACTTTCGTACGATGGAATATCCCTCAGCCATGAAATCAATGTCATAAGACCAGTAGCAGCAAAATGGGTGGATTCAGGTACGATGATTCTTAGTGAAATAAGTCACACAGAAAAAGAAACTTATCATAGGATATCACTTATGAAGACCCTGTAAACATGGCTACACTTGAACTGAGTTAGGAAAGAGAACAGTGTCTCACATTTAGAAAACACTCTTATGCCTGCTTAAGGGGGAAGGAGAGGTGGGGTGATGCATAAAACCAGAGTTTGATATAAGCACAGGTACCGTTCCAAAAACCAACTATGGAATAGACAAGAGCTACACCTTCCTCAGTGAAAGGGACTCAAAACCCCATATTTCCCGCAGAGGAATATATCTGACTAGTAAGAATCTTAAAACCTATGTATTGGTATGTCTCTGTAAGGGAATCAAGTGTGTCTAGACTGGCATAAACATGGCAGCGAGAATCAGCTCAAACCCACTATAAAAAGGAATTTCAAAAACAAAACAAAAAAACTGGGAAATTCTTTACAATTCCTTCAGGGTCTCTGATGAAACCTGGAATGACCCTATCTACAACGACAGCTGGATGTGGCATAAGGCTGGACACTTGGGACTGAGAGGATTGGTGAGATTGGGTGAGCAAATGCAGACCATCTAAAGCACAAATGCCTGGCACCCATTCCATGGGTCCCAACTCTCCAGGTTGAAGGGAATATTATTACAGCTATAACATGTACAGGAAACCTAGAGAACGGACACACTGTGAATACGAAAGGTTTCTAAAACTCAACGAATAGTCCCTCTCCTGGTGCTCCGGTTTGACTTTCCATCTGCTTTACTATCAACCTCCCAACTTGGAGAGACAGCCCCTTTAACCTCCTGGTTCGCACAGGTTTCCAATTTGGCAGAGGATGAAAGAGAAGAGGGAGAACCAATGAGAGAGTAGCTGTTAGGCATTTGGATGGGCATATATCACTGTAACTTCCCGGCAGGAAGAAGAATTAACCAAAGTCTCAGCCCCCACCGGGAACCAGCATAGGTCCTGAACCAAAATGTTTGAGTTGCGGTCCGCTCACCAAAAACGAGTTGAAAAATGGAGCTCAGGGGCACAGCAATTCACAAACTGGCCGAGTAATAAAGGACAACTATCGTCCAAAAATCTGTTGAGGGAAGGCAACGAGGCGTACTTGAAAGCGAGGCAGAATAGCAGGAAACAGATTTCAAGAGGTATGTTGGAATCGCCTTTAAAGCACAGGAAGAGGGGCACAACTTCGAAAATGATGCACTTGGCCAAAAAGGGCATATGCGTTTTCTCCTGAATATATTCAGGAGAAAATGCATACACCCTTTTGGCCAAGCAAACAAGCGGGAATGCAAATCTGCACTACAAAGAAGTATCACTTTCCACCGGTCAAAAGGGACATCCACAAAATGTGTAAAAACCAGAAAGGCAAGACAGGCCCTGGAGAACAAGGAGCCTTGTTATGCTGATGGGCGGGATGTAAATTGCCAACTGCCTCTCTGGGGGAGTGCATTGTGTTCCCTAAAACAAGTAAAGAACAGAGCTACAGAGCCAAGGGCACTTCCAGTCTAGGGAATATACCTTGGGAAAACTGAAAATCAATAAGACAGAGCCACCCCAAAATTTAGGGCTGCACTGCTTACAAGGATCTCAACTTGGGTACACCTTAAATATCCCAGGAAATATAAAAATGGTTCAAAAAATTGTGGTACTGACGTACGATAGAATATCCCTCAGCCATGAAATCAATGTCATAAGACCAGTAGCAGCAAAATGGGTGGATTCAGTTACGATGATTCTAAGTGAAATAAGTCACACAGAAAAAGAAACTTATCATGAGATATCACTTATGAAGATCCTGTAAACATGGCTACACTTGAACTGAGTTAGGAAAGAGAACAGTGTCTCACATTTAGAAAACACTCTTATGCCTGCTTAAGGGGGAAGGAGAGGTGGGGTGATGCATAAAACCAGAGTTTGATATAAGCACAGGTACCGTTCCAAAAACCAACTATGGAATAGCAAGACCTACACCTTCCTCAGTCAAAGGGACTCAAAACCCCATATTTCCTGCAGAGGAATATATCTGACTAGTAAGAATCTTAAAACCTATGTATTGATATGTCTCCGTAAGGGAATCAAGTGTGTTTAGACTGGCATAAACATGGCAGCGAGAATCAGCTCAAACCCACTATAAAAAGGAATTTCAAAAACAAAACACAAAAACTGGGAAATTCTTTACAATTCCTTCAGGGTCTCTGATGAAACCTGGAATGACCCTATCTACAATGACAGCTGGATGTGGCATAAGGAGGGACACTTGGGACTGAGACGATCGGAGAGATTGGGTGAGCAAATGCAGAACCTTTAAAGCACAAATGCCTGGCACCCATTCCATGGGTCCCAACTCTCCAGGTTGAAGGGAATATTACTGCAGCTATAACATGTACGGGAAACCTAGAGAACGGACACACTGTGAATATGAAAGGTTTCTAAAACTCAATGAATAGTCACTCTCCTGGTGCTCCGGGTTGACTTTCCATCTGCTTTACTATCAACCTCCCACTTGGAGAGACAGCCCCTTTAACCTCCTGGTTCGCACAGGTTGCCAATTTGGCAGAGGATGAAAGGGAAGAGGGAGAACCAATGAGAGAGTAGCTGTTAGGCATTTGGACGGGCACATATCACTCTAACTTCCCGGCAGGAAGAAGAATTAACCAAATTCTCAGCACCCCACCAGGAATAGCATAGGTCCTGAACCAAAATCTTGGACTTGCGGTCAGCTCACCAAAAACGAGTTGAAAAATGGAGCTCATGGGCACAGCAATTCACAAACTGGCCGAGTAATAAAGGACAACTATCGTCCAAAAATCTGTTGAGGGAAGTCAACGAGGCGGACTTGAAAGCGAGGCAGAATAGCAGGAAACAGATTTCAAGAGGTACATTGGAATCGCCTTTCAAGAACAGGAAGAGGGACACAACTTCGACAATAATGCACTTGGCCAAAAAGGGCGTATGCGTTTTCTCCTGAATATATTCAGGAGAAAACGCATACACCCTTTTTGGCCAAGCAAGCAAGCGGGCAATGCAAATCTGCACTACAAAGAAGTATCACTTTCCACCGGTCAAAAGGGACATCCACAAAATGTGTAAAAACCAGAAAGGCAAGACAGGCCCTGGAGAACAAGGAGCCTTGTTATGCTGATGGGCGGGATGTAAATTGCGAACTGCCTCTCTGGGGGAGTGCATTGTGTTCCCTAAAACAAGTAAAGAACAGAGCTACAGAGCCAAGGGCACTTCCAGTCTAGGGAATATACCTTGGGAAAACTGAAAATCAATAAGACAGAGCCACCCCAAAATTTAGGGCTGCACTGCTTACAAGGATCTCAACTTGGGTACACCTTAAATATCCCAGGAAATATAAAAATGGTTCAAAAAATTGTGGTACTGACGTACGATAGAATATCCCTCAGCCATGAAATCAATGTCATAAGACCAGTAGCAGCAAAATGGGTGAATTCAGTTACGATGATTCTAAGTGAAATAAGTCACACAGAAAAAGAAACTTATCATGAGATATCACTTATGAAGATCCTGTAAACATGGCTACACTTGAACTGAGTTAGGAAAGAGAACAGTGTCTCACATTTAGAAAACACTCTTATGCCTGCTTAAGGGGGAAGGAGAGGTGGGGTGATGCATAAAACCAGAGTTTGATATAAGCACAGGTACCGTTCCAAAAACCAACTATGGAATAGCAAGACCTACACCTTCCTCAGTCAAAGGGACTCAAAACCCCATATTTCCTGCAGAGGAATATATCTGACTAGTAAGAATCTTAAAACCTATGTATTGATATGTCTCCGTAAGGGAATCAAGTGTGTTTAGACTGGCATAAACATGGCAGCGAGAATCAGCTCAAACCCACTATAAAAAGGAATTTCAAAAACAAAACACAAAAACTGGGAAATTCTTTACAATTCCTTCAGGGTCTCTGATGAAACCTGGAATGACCCTATCTACAATGACAGCTGGATGTGGCATAAGGAGGGACACTTGGGACTGAGAGGATTGGTGAGATTGGCTGAGCAAATGCAGACCCTTTAAAGCACAATGGCCTGGCACCCATTCCATGGGTCCCAACTCTCCAGGTTGAAGGGAATATTACTACAGTTATAACATGTACGGGAAACCTAGAGAGCGGACACACTGTGAATACGAAAGGTTTCTAAAACTCAACGAATAGTCCCTCTCCTGGTGCTCCGGTTTGACTTTACACCTGCTTTACTATCATCCTCCCAACATGGAGAGACAGCCCCTTTAACCTGCTGGTTCGCACAGGTTGCCAATTTGGCAGAGGATGAAAGGGAAGAGGGAGAACCAATGAGAGAGTAGCTGTTAGACATTTGGACGGGCACATATCACTGTAATTTCCCAGCAGGAAGAAGAATTAACCAAAGTCTCAGCCCCCCACCGGGAACCAGCATAGGTCCTGAACCAAAATTTCGGACTTGCGGTCACCTCTCCAAAAACGAGTTGAAAAAATGGAGCTCAGGCGCACAGCAATTCACAAACTGGCCGAGTAATAAAGGACAACTATCGTCCAAAAATCTATTGAGGGAAGGCAACGAGGCGGACTTGAAAGCGAGGCAGAATAGCAGGAAACAGATTTCAAGAGGTACGTTGGAATCACCTTTAAAGCACAGGAAGAGGGGCACAACTTCGACAATGATGCACTTGGCCAAAAAGGGCGTATGCGTTTTCTCCTGAATATATTCAGGAGAAAACGCATACGCCCTTTTTGGCCAAGCAAGCAAGCGGGCAATGCAAATCTGCACTACAAAGAAGTATCACTTCCCACCGGTCAAAAGGGACATCCACAAAATATGTAAAAACCAGAAAGGCAAGACAGGCCCTGGAGAACAGGGAGCCTTGTTATGCTGATGGGCGGGATGTAAATTGCCAACTGCCTCTCTGGAGGAGTACATTGTGTTCCCTAAAACAAGTAAAGAACAGAGCTACAGAGCCAAGGGCACTTCCAGCCTAGGGAATATACCTTGGGAAAACTGAAAATCAATAAGACAGAGCCACCCCAAAATTTAGGGCTGCACTGGTTACAAGGACCTCAACTAGGGTACACCTTAAATATCCCAGGAAATATAAAAATGGTTCAAAAAATTGTGGTAATTACGTACGATGGAATATCCCTCAGCCATGAAATCAATGTCATAAGACCAGTAGCAGCAAAATGGGTGGATTCAGTTACGATGATTCTAAGTGAAATAAGTCACAGAGAAAAAGAAACTTATCATAAGATATCACTTATGAAGATCCTGTACACATGGCTACACTTGAACTGAGTTAGGAAAGAGAACAGTGTCTCACATTTAGAAAACACTCTTATGCCTGCTTAAGGGGGAAGGAGAGGTGGGGTGATGCATAAAACCAGAGTTTGATATAAGCACAGGTACCGTTCCAAAAACCAACTATGGAATATAAAAGACCTATACCTTCCTCAGTGAAAGGGACTCAAAACCCCATATTTCCCGCAGAGGAATATATCTGACTAGTAAGAATCTTAATACCTATGTATTGATATGTCTCCGTAAGGGAATCAAGTGTGTCTAGACTGGCATAAACATGGCAGTGAGAATCAGCTCAAACCCACTATAAAAAGGAATTTCAAAAACAAAACAAAAAAACTGGGAAATTCTTTACAATTCCTTCAGGGTCTCTGATGAAACATGGAATGACCCTATCTACAACGACAGCTGGATGTGGCATAAGGCTGGACACTTGGGACTGAGACGATTGGTGAGATTGGGTGATCAAATGCAGACCCTTTAAAGCAATAATGCATGGCACCCATTCCATTGGTCCCAACTCTCCAGGTTGAAGGGAATATTACTACAGCTATAACATGTACGGGAAACCTAGAGAACGGACACACTGTGAATACGAAAGGTTTCTAAAACTCAACGAATAGTCCCTCTCCTGGTGCTCCGGTTTGACTTTACACCTGCTTTACTATCATCCTCCCAACTTGGAGAGACAACCCCTTTAACCTCCTGGTTCGCACAGGTTGCCAATTTGGCAGAGGATGAAAGGGAAGAGGGAGAACCAATGAGAGAGTAGCTGTTAGGCATTTGAACGGGCACATATCACTGTAATTTCCCGGCAGGAAGAAGAATTAACCAAAGTCTCAGCCCCCCACAGGGAACCAGCAGAGGTCCTGAACCAAAATTTCGGACTTGCGGTCACCTCACCAAAAACGAGTTGAAAAATGGAGCTCAGGGGCACAGCAATTCACAAACTGGCCGAGTAATAAAGGACAACTATCGTCCAAAAATCTGTTGAGGGAAGGCAACGAGGCGGACTTGAAAGTGAGGCAGAATAGCAGGAAACAGATTTCAAGAGGTACGTTGGAATCACCTTTAAAGCACAGGAAGAGGGGCACAACTTCGACAATGATGCACTTGGCCAAAAAGGGTGTATGCGTTTTCTCCTGAATATATTCAGGAGAAAACGCATACACCATTTTTGGCCAAGCAAGCAAGCGGGCAATGCAAATCTGCACTACAAAGAAGTATCACTTCCCACCGGTCAAAAGGGACATCCACAAAATGTGTAAAAACCAGAAAGGCAAGACAGGCCCTGGAGAACAGGGAGCCTTGTTATGCTGATGGGCGGGATGTAAATTGACAACTGCCTCTCTGGAGGAGTACATTGTGTTCCCTGAAACAAGTAAAGAACAGAGCTACAGAGCCAAGGGCACTTCCAGTCTAGGGAATATACCTTGGAAAACTGAAAATCAATAAGACAGAGCCACCCCAAAATTTAGGGCTGCACTGCTTACAAGGACCTCAACTTGAGTACACCTTAAATATCCCAGGAAATATAAAAATGGTTCAAAAAATTGTGGTACTTATGTACGATGGAATATCCCTCAGCCATGAAATCAATGTCATAAGACCAGTAGCATCAAAATGGGTGGATTCAGGTACGATGATTCTAAGTGAAATAAGTCACAGAGAAAAAGAAACTTATCATAAGATATCACTTATGAAGATCCTGTACACATGGCTACACTTGAACTGAGTTAGGAAAGAGAACAGTGTCTCACATTTAGAAAACACTCTTATGCCTGCTTAAGGGGGAAGGAGAGGTGGGGTGATGCATAAAACCAGAGTTTGATATAAGCACAGGTACCGCTCCAAAAACCAACTATGGAAGAGACAAGACCTACACCTTCCTCAGTGAAAGGGACTCAAAACACCATATTTCCCACAGAGGAATATATCTGACTAGTAAGAATCTTAAAACCTATGTATTGATATGTCTCCGTAAGGGAATCAAGTGTGTCTAGACTGGCATGAACATGGCAGCGAGAATCAGCTCAAACCCACTATAAAAAGGAATTTCAAAAGCAAAACAAAAAAACGTGGAAATTCTTTACAATTCCTTCAGAGTCTCTGATGAAACCTGGAATGACCCTATCTACAACGACAGATGGATGTGGCATAAGGCTGGACACTTGGGACTGAGAGGATTGGTGAGATTGGCTGAGCAAATGCAGACCCTTTAAAGCAATAATGCATGGCACCCATTCCATGGGTCCCAACTCTCCAGGTTGAAGGGAATATTACTACAGTTATAACATGTACGGGAAACCTAGAGAACGGACACACTGTGAATACGAAAGGTTTCTAAATCTCAACGAATAGTCCCTCTCCTGCTGCTCCGGTTTGACTTTCCACCTGCTTTACTATCAACCTCCCAACTTGGAGAGACAGCCCCTTTAACCTCCTGGTTCGCACAGGTTGCCAATTTGGCAGAGGATGAAAGGGAAGAGGGAGAACCAATGAGAGAGTAGCTGTTAGGCATTTGGACGGGCACATATCACTGTAATTTCCCGGCAGGAAGAAGAATTAACCAAAGTCTCAGCCCCCCTCCGGGAACCAGCATAGGTCCTGAACCAAAATTTTGGACTTGCGGTCAGCTCACCAAAAACGAGTTGAAAAATGGGGCTCAGGGGCACAGCAATTCACAAACTGGCCGAGTAATAAAGGACAACTATCGTCCAAAAATCTGTTGAGCGAAGGCAACGAGGCGGACTTGAAAGCGAGGCAGAATAGCAGGAAACAGATTTCAAGAGGTACGTTGGAATCGCCTTTAAAGCACAGCAAGAGGGGCACAACTTCGACAATGATGCACTTGGCCAAAAAGGGCGTATGCGTTTTCTCCTGAATATATTCTGGAGAAAACGCATACGCCCTTTTTGGCCAAGCAAGCAAGCGGGCAATGCAAATCTGCACTACAATCAAGTATCACTTCCCTCCGGTCAAAAGGGACATCCACAAAATGTGTAAAAACCAGAAAGGCAAGAAAGGCCCTGGAGAACAGGGAGCCTTTTTATGCTGAAGGGTGGGATGTAAATTGCCAACTGCTTCTCTGGATGAGTACATTGTGTTCCCTAAAACAAGTAAAGAACAGAGCTACAGAGCCAAGGGCACTTCCAGTATAGGGAATATACTTTGGGAAAACTGAAAATCAATAAGACAGAGCCACCCCAAAATTTAGGGCTGCACTGCTTACAAGGACCTCAACTTGGGTACACCTTAAATATCCCAGGAAATATAAAAATGGTTCAAAAAATTGTGGTTCTTACGTACGATGGAATATCCCTCAGCCATGAAATCAATGTCATAAGACCAGTAGCAGCAAAATGGGTGGATTCAGGTACGATGATTCTAAGTGAAATAAGTCACACAGAAAAAGAAACTTATCATAAGATATCACTTATGAAGATCCTGTAAACATGGCTACACTTGAACTGAGTTAGGAAAGAGAACAGTGTCTCACATTTAGAAAACACTCTTATGCCTGCTTAAGGGTGAAGGAGAGGTGGGGTGATGCATAAAACCAGAATTTGATATAAGCATAGGTACCGTTCCAAAAACCAACTATGGAATAGAAAGGACCTACACCTTCCTCAGTGAAAGGGACTCAAAAACCCACATTTCCCACAGATGAATATATCTGACTAGTAAGAATCTTAAAACCTATGTATTGATATGTCTCCGTAAGGGAATCAAGTGTGTCTAGACTGGCATAAACATGGCAGCGAGAATCAGCTCCAACCCACGATAAAAAGGAATTTCAAAAACAAAACAAAAAAACTGGGAAATTCTTTACAATTCCTTCAGAGTCTCTGATGAAACCTGGAATGACCCTATGTACAATGACAGCTGGATGTGGCATAAGGCTGGACACTTGGGACTGAGAGGATTGGTGAGATTGAGTGAGCAAATGCAGACCCTTTAAAGCAATAATGCATGGCACACATTCCATGGGTCCCAACTCTCCAGGTTGAAGGGAATATTACTACAGCTATAACATGTACGGGAATCCTAGAGAACGGACACATTGTGAGTACGAAAGGTTTCTAAAACTCAACGAATAGTCCCTCTGTTGGTGCTCCCGTTTGACTGTACACCTGTTTTACTATCAACCTCCCAACTTGGAGAGACAGACCCTTTAACCTCCTGGTTCGCACAGGTTGCCAATTTGGCAGAGGATGAAAGGGAAGAGGGAGAACCAATGAGAGAGTAGCTGTTAGGCATTTGGACGGGCACATATCACTGTAATTTCCCGGCAGGAAGAAGAATTAACCAAAGTCTCAGCCACCCACTGGGAACCAGTATAGGTCCTGAACCAAAATTTTGGACTTGCGGTCAGCTCACCAAAAACGAGTTGAAAAATGGAGCTCAGGGGCACAGCAATTCACAAACTGGCCTGTAATAAAGGACAACTATCGTCCAAAAATCTGTTGACGGAAGGCAATGAGGCGGACTTGAAAATGAGCCTGAATAGCAGGAAACAGATTTCAAGATGTACGTTGGAATCGCCTTTAAAGCACAGGAAGAGGGGCACAACTTCGACAATGATGCACTTGGCCAAAAAGGGCGTATGCGTTTTCTCCTGAATATATTCAGGAGAAAACGCATACGCCCTTTTTGGCCAAGCAAGCAAGCGGGCAATGCAAATCTGCACTACAAAGAAGTATCACTTCCCACCGGTCAAAAGGGACGTCCACAAAATGTGTAAAAACCAGAAAGGCAAGAGAGGCCCTGGAGAACAGGGAGCCTTGTTATGCTGATGGGCGGGATGTAAATTGCCAACTGCCTCTCTGGAGGAGTGCATTGTGTTCCCTAAAACATGTAAAGAACAGAGCTACAGAGCAAAGGGCACTTCCAGTCTAGGGAATATACTTTGGGAAAACTGAAAATCAATAAGACAGAGCCACCCCAAAATTTAGGGCTGCACTGCTTACAAGGACCTCAACTTGGGTACACCTTAAATATCCCAGGAAATATAAAAATGGTTCAAAAAATTGTGGTTCTTACGTACGATGGAATATCCCTCAGCCATGAAATCAATGACATAAGACCAGTAGCAGCAAAATGGGTGGATTCAGGTACGATGATTCTAAGTGAAATAAGTCAGACAGGAAAAGAAACTTATCATAAGATATCACTTATGAAGATCCTGTAAACATGGCTACACTTGAACTGAGTTAGGAAAGAGAACAGTGTCTCACATTTAGAAAACACTCTTATGCCTGCTTAAGGGGGAAAGAGAGGTGTGGTGATGCATAAAACCAGAGTTTGATATAAGCACAGGTACCGTTCCAAAAACCAACTATGGATTAGACAAGACCTACACCTTCCTCAGTGAAAGGGACTCAAAACACCATATTTCCCACAGAGGAATATATCTGACTAGTAAGAATCTTAAAACCTATGTATTGATATGTCTCCGTAAGGGAATCAAGTGTGTCTAGACTGGCATAAACATGGCAGCGAGAATCAGCTCAAACCCACTATAAAAAGGAATTTCAAAAACAAAACAAAAAAACTGGGAAATTCTTTACAATTCCTTCAGAGACTCTGATGAAACCTGGAATGACCCTATCTACAACGACAGCTGGATGTGGCATAAGGCTGGACACTTCGGACTGAGAGGATTGGTGAGATTGGGTGAACAAATGCAGACCCTTTAAAGCAATAATGCATGGCACCCATTCCATGGGTCCCAACTCTCCAGGTAGAAGGGAATATTACTACAGTTATAACATGTACGGGAAACCTAGAGAACGGACACACTGTGAATATGAAACGTTTCTAAAACTCAACGAATAGTCCCTCTCCTGGTGCTCCGGTTTGACTTTCCATCTGTTTTACTATCAACCTCCCAACTTGGAGAGACAGCCCCTTTAACCTCCTGGTTCGCACACGTTGCCAATTTTGCAGAGGATGAAAGGGAAGTGGGAGAACCAATGAGAGAGTAGCTGTTAGGCATTTGGATGGGCACATATCACTGTAATTTCCCGGCAGGAAGAAGAATTAACCAATGTCTCAGCCCCCCACCGGGAACCAGTATAGGTCCTGAACCAAAATTTTGGACTTGCGGTCAACTCACCAAAAACGAGTTGAAAAATGGAGCTCAGGGGCTCAGCAATTAACAAACTGGCCGAGTAATAAAGGACAACTATCGTCCAAAAATCTGTTGAGGGAAGGCAACGAGGCGGACTTGAAAGCGAGGCAGAATAGCAGGAAACAGATTTCAAGAGGTACGTTGGAATCGCCTTTAAAGCACAGGAAGAGGGGCACAACTTCGAAAATGATGCACTTGGCCAAAAAGGGCGTATGCGTTTTCTCCTGAATATATTCAGGAGAAAACGCATACGCCCTTTTTGGCCAAGCAAGCAAGCAGGCAATGCAAATCTGCACTACAAAGAAGTATCACTTCCCACCGGTCAAAAGGGACATCCACAAAATGTGTAAAAACCAGAAAGGCAAGACAGGCCCTGGAGAACAGGGAGCCTTGTTATGCTGATGGGAGGCATGTAAATTGCCAACTGCCTCTCTGGAGGAGTGCATTGTGTTCCCTAAAACAAGTAAAGAACAGAGCAACAGAGCCAAGGGAACTTCCAGTCTAGGCAATATACCCTGGGAAAACTGAAAATCAATAAGACAGAGCCACCCCAAAATTTAGGGCTGCACTGCTTACAAGGACCTCAACTTGGGTACACCTTAAATATCCCAGGAAATATAAAAATGGTTCAAAAAGTTGTGGTACTTACGTACGATGGAATATCCCTCAGCCATGAAATCAATGTCATAACACAAGTAGCAGCAAAATGGGTGGATTCAGGTACGATGTTTCTTAGTGAAATAAGTCACACAGAAAAATAAACTTATCATAAGATATCACTTATGAAGATCCTGTAAACATGGCTACACTTGAACTGAGTTAGGAAAGAGAACAGTGTCTCACATTTAGAAAACACTCTTATGCCTGCTTAAGGGGGAAGGAGAGGTGGGGTGATGCATAAAACCAGAGTTTGCTATAAGCATAGGTACCGTTCCAAAAACCAACTATGGAATAGAAAAGACCTACACCTTCCTCAGTGAAAGGGACTCAAAACCCCATATTTCCCACAGAGGAATATATCTGACTAGTAAGAATCTTAAAACCTATGTATTGATATATCTCCATAAGGGAATCAACTGTGTTTAGACTGGCATAAACATGGCAGCGAGAATCAGCTCAAACCCACTATAAAAATGAATTTCAAAAACAAAACAAAAAAACAGGGAAATTCTTTACAATTCCTTCAGGGTCTCTGATGAAACCTGGAATGACCCTATCTACAACGACAGCTGGAAGTGGCATAAGGCTGGACACTTGGGACTGAGGGGATTGGTGAGATTGGGTGAGCAAATGCAGACCCTTTAAAGCAATAATGCATGGCACCCATTCCATGGGTCCCAATTCTCCAGGTTGAAGGGAATATTACTACAGTTTTAACATGTACGGGAAACCTAGAGAACGGACACACTGTGAATACGAAAGGTTTCTAAAACTCAACGAATAGTCCCTCTCCTGGTGCTCCGGTTTGACTTTCCATCTGCTTTACTATCAACCTCCCAAATTGGAGAGACAGCCCCTTTAACCTCCTGGTTCGCACAGGTTGCCAATATGGCAGAGGATGAAAGGGAAGAGGGAGAACCAATGAGAGAGTAGCTGTTAGGCATTTGGACGGGCACATATCACTCTAACTTCCCGGCAGGAAGAAGAATTAACCAAAGTCTCAGCCCCCCACCGGAAACCAGCATAGGTCCTGAACCAAAATTTTGGACTTGCGGTCAGCTCACCAAAAACGAGTTGAAAAATGGAGCTCAGGGGCACAGCAATTCACAAACTGGCCTAGTAATAAAGGACAACTATCGTCCAAAAATCTGTTGAGGGAAGGCAACGAGGCGGACTTGAAAGCGAGGCAGAATAGCAGGAAACAGATTTCAAGAGGTACGTTGGAATCGCCTTTAAAGCACAGGAAGAGGGGCACAACTTCGACAATGATGCACTTGGCCAAAAAGGGCGTATGCGTTTTCTCCTGAATATATTCAGGAGAAAACGCATACGCCCTTTTTGGCCAAGCAAGCAAGCGGGCAATGCAAATTTGCACTACAAAGAAGTATCACTTCCCACCGGTCAAAAGGGACATCCACAAAATGTGTAAAAACCAGAAAGGCAAGACAGGCCCTGGAGAACAGGGAGCCTTGTTATGCTGATGGGCGGGATGTAAAGTGCCAACTGCCTCTCTGGAGGAGTGCATTGTGTTCCCTAAAACAAGTAAACAACAGAGCTACAGAGCCAAGGGCACTTCCAGTCTAGGGAATATACCTTGGGAAAACTGAAAATCAATAAGACAGAGCCACCCCAAAATTTAGGGCTGCACTGCTTACAAGGACCTCAACTTGGGTACACCTTAAATATCCCAGGAAATATAAAAATGGTTCAAAAAATTGTGGTACTTATGTACGATGGAATATCCCTCAGCCATGAAATCAATGACATAAGACCAGTAGCAGCAAAATGGGTGGATTCAGGTACGATGATTCTAAGTGAAATAAGTCACAGAGAAAAAGAAACTTATCATAAAATATCACTTATGAAGATCCTGTAAACATGGCTACACTTGAACTGAGTTAGGAAAGAGAACAGTGTCTCACATTTAGAAAACACTCTTATGCCTGCTTAAGGGGGAAGGAGAGGTGGGGTGATGCATAAAACCAGAGTTTGATATAAGCACAGGTACCGTTCCAAAAACCAACTATGGAATAGACAAGACCTACACCTTCCTCAGTGAAAGGGACTCAAAACCCCATATTTCCCGCAGAGGAATATATCAGACTAGTAAGAATCTTAAAACCTATGTATTGATATGTCTCCGTAAGGGAAACAAGTGTGTGTAGACTGGCATAAACATGGCAGCGAGAATGAGCTCAAACCCACTATAAAAAGGAATTTCAAAAACAAAACAAAAAAACTGGGAAATTCTTTACAATTCCTTCAGAGTCTCTGATGAAACCTGGAATGACCATATCTACAACGACAGCTGGATGTGGCATAAGGCTGGACACTTGGGACTGAGAGGATTGGTGAGATTGGGTGAACAAATGCAGACCCTTTAAAGCAATAATGCATGGCACCCATTCCATGGGTCGCAACTCTCCAGGTTGAAGGGAATATTACTACAGTTATAACATGTACGGGAAACCTAGAGAACGGACACACTGTGAATACGAAAGGTTTCTAAAACTCAACGAATAGTCCCTCTCCTGGTGCTCCGGTTTGACTTTCCATCTGCTTTACTATCAACCTCCCAAATTGGAGAGACAGCCCCTTTAACCTCCTGGTTCGCACAGGTTGCCAATATGGCAGAGGATGAAAGGGAAGAGGGAGAACCAATGAGAGAGTAGCTGTTAGGCATTTGGACGGGCACATATCACTCTAACTTCCCGGCAGGAAGAAGAATTAACCAAAGTCTCAGCCCCCCACCGGAAACCAGCGTAGGTCCTGAACCAAAATTTTGGACTTGCGGTCAGCTCACCAAAAACGAGTTGAAAAATGGAGCTCAGGGGCACAGCAATTCACAAACTGGCCGAGTAATAAAGGACAACTATCGTCCAAAAATCTGTTGAGGGAAGGCAACGAGGCGGACTTGAAAGCGAGGCAGAATAGCAGGAAACAGATTTCAAGAGGTACGTTGGAATCGCCTTTAAAGCACAGGAAGAGGGACACAACTTCGACAATGATGCACTTGGCCAAAAAGGGCGTATGCGTTTTCTCCTGAATATATTCAGGAGAAAACGCATACGCCCTTTTTGGCCAAGCAAGCAAGCGGGCAATGCAAATCTGCACTACAAAGAAGTATCACTTCCCACCGGTCAAAAGGGACATCCACAAAATATGTAAAAACCAGAAAGGCAAGACAGGCCCTGGAGAACAGGGAGCCTTGTTATGCTGATGGGCGGGATGTAAATTGCCAACTGCCTCTCTGGAGGAGTACATTGTGTTCCCTAAAACAAGTAAAGAACAGAGCTACAGAGCCAAGGGCACTTCCAGCCTAGGGAATATACCTTGGCAAAACTGAAAATCAATAAGACAGAGCCACCCCAAAATTTAGGGCTGCACTGGTTACAAGGACCTCAACTAGGGTACACCTTAAATATCCCAGGAAATATAAAAATGGTTCAAAAAATTGTGGTAATTACGTACGATGGAATATCCCTCAGCCATGAAATCAATGTCATAAGACCAGTAGCAGCAAAATGGGTGGATTCAGTTACGATGATTCTAAGTGAAATATGTCACAGAGAAAAAGAAACTTATCATAAGATATCACTTATGAAGATCCTGTACACATGGCTACACTTGAACTGAGTTAGGAAAGAGAACAGTGTCTCACATTTAGAAAACACTCTTATGCCTGCTTAAGGGGGAAGGAGAGGTGGGGTGATGCATAAAACCAGAGTTTGATATAAGCACAGGTACCGTTCCAAAAACCAACTATGGAATAGACAAGACCTATACCTTCCTCAGTGAAAGGGACTCAAAACCCCATATTTCCCGCAGAGGAATATATCTGACTAGTAAGAATCTTAATACCTATGTATTGATATGTCTCCGTAAGGGAATCAAGTGTGTCTAGACTGGCATAAACATGGCAGTGAGAATCAGCTCAAACCCACTATAAAAAGGAATTTCAAAAACAAAACAAAAAAACTGGGAAATTCTTTACAATTCCTTCAGGGTCTCTGATGAAACATGGAATGACCCTATCTACAACGACAGCTGGATGTGGCATAAGGCTGGACACTTGGGACTGAGACGATTGGTGAGATTGGGTGATCAAATGCAGACCCTTTAAAGCAATAATGCATGGCACCCATTCCATTGGTCCCAACTCTCCAGGTTGAAGGGAATATTACTACAGCTATAACATGTACGGGAAACCTAGAGAACGGACACACTGTGAATACGAAAGGTTTCTAAAACTCAACGAATAGTCCCTCTCCTGGTGCTCCGGTTTGACTTTACACCTGCTTTACTATCATCCTCCCAACTTGGAGAGACAACCCCTTTAACCTCCTGGTTCGCACAGGTTGCCAATTTGGCAGAGGATGAAAGGGAAGAGGGAGAACCAATGAGAGAGTAGCTGTTAGGCATTTGAACGGGCACATATCACTGTAATTTCCCGGCAGGAAGAAGAATTAACCAAAGTCTCAGCCCCCCACAGGGAACCAGCATAGGTCCTGAACCAAAATTTCGGACTTGCGGTCACCTCACCAAAAACGAGTTGAAAAATGGAGCTCAGGGGCACAGCAATTCACAAACTGGCCGAGTAATAAAGGACAACTATCGTCCAAAAATCTGTTGAGGGAAGGCAACGAGGCGGACTTGAAAGCGAGGCAGAATAGCAGGAAACAGATTTCAAGAGGTACGTTGGAATCACCTTTAAAGCACAGGAAGAGGGGCACAACTTCGACAATGATGCACTTGGCCAAAAAGGGTGTATGCGTTTTCTCCTGAATATATTCAGGAGAAAACGCATACACCCTTTTTGGCCAAGCAAGCAAGCGGGCAATGCAAATCTGCACTACAAAGAAGTATCACTTCCCACCGGTCAAAAGGGACATCCACAAAATGTGTAAAAACCAGAAAGGCAAGACAGGCCCTGGAGAACAGGGAGCCTTGTTATGCTGATGGGCGGGATGTAAATTCACAACTGCCTCTCTGGAGGAGTGCATTGTGTTCCCTGAAACAAGTAAAGAACAGAGCTACAGAGCCAAGGGCACTTCCAGTCTAGGGAATATACCTTGGAAAACTGAAAATCAATAAGACAGAGCCACCCCAAAATTTAGGGCTGCACTGCTTACAAGGACCTCAACTTGAGTACACCTTAAATATCCCAGGAAATATAAAAATGGTTCAAAAAATTGTGGTACTTATGTACGATGGAATATCCCTCAGCCATGAAATCAATGTCATAAGACCAGTAGCATCAAAATGGGTGGATTCAGGTACGATGATTCTAAGTGAAATAAGTCACAGAGAAAAAGAAACTTATCATAAGATATCACTTATGAAGATCCTGTACACATGGCTACACTTGAACTGAGTTAGGAAAGAGAACAGTGTCTCACATTTAGAAAACACTCTTATGCCTGCTTAAGGGGGAAGGAGAGGTGGGGTGATGCATAAAACCAGAGTTTGATATAAGCACAGGTACCGCTCCAAAAACCAACTATGGAAGAGACAAGACCTACACCTTCCTCAGTGAAAGGGACTCAAAACACCATATTTCCCACAGAGGAATATATCTGACTAGTAAGAATCTTAAAACCTATGTATTGATATGTCTCCGTAAGGGAATCAAGTGTGTCTAGACTGGCATGAACATGGCAGCGAGAATCAGCTCAAACCCACTATAAAAAGGAATTTCAAAAGCAAAACAAAAAAACGTGGAAATTCTTTACAATTCCTTCAGAGTATCTGATGAAACCTGGAATGACCCTATCTACAACGACAGCTGGATGTGGCATAAGGCTGGACACTTGGGACTGAGAGGATTGGTGAGATTGGCTGAGCAAATGCAGACCCTTTAAAGCAATAATGCATGGCACCCATTCCATGGGTCCCAACTCTCCAGGTTGAAGGGAATATTACTACAGTTATAACATGTACGGGAAACCTAGAGAACGGACACACTGTGAATACGAAAGGTTTCTTAAACTCAACGAATAGTCCCTCTCCTGCTGCTCCGGTTTGACTTTCCACCTGCTTTACTATCAACCTCCCAACTTGGAGAGACAGCCCCTTTAACCTCCTGGTTCGCACAGGTTGCCAATTTGGCAGAGGATGAAAGGGAAGAGGGAGAACCAATGAGAGAGTAGCTGTTAGGCATTTGGACGGGCACATATCACTGTAATTTCCCGGCAGGAAGAAGAATTAACCAAAGTCTCAGCCCCCCTCCGGGAACCAGCATAGGTCCTGAACCAAAATTTTGGACTTGCGGTCAGCTCACCAAAAATGAGTTGAAAAATGGGGCTCAGGGGCACAGCAATTCACAAACTGGCCGAGTAATAAAGGACAACTATCGTCCAAAAGTCTGTTGAGGGAAGGCAACGAGGCGGACTTGAAAGCGAGGCAGAATAGCAGGAAACAGATTTCAAGAGGTACGTTGGAATCGCCTTTAAAGCACAGCAAGAGGGGCACAACTTCGACAATGATGCACTTGGCCAAAAAGGGCGTATGCGTTTTCTCCTGAATATATTCTGGAGAAAACGCATACGCCCTTTTTGGCCAAGCAAGCAAGCGGGCAATGCAAATCTGCACTACAATCAAGTATCACTTCCCTCCGGTCAAAAGGGACATCCACAAAATGTGTAAAAACCAGAAAGGCAAGAAAGGCCCTGGAGAACAGGGAGCCTTTTTATGCTGAAGGGTGGGATGTAAATTGCCAACTGCTTCTCTGGATGAGTACATTGTGTTCCCTAAAACAAGTAAAGAACAGAGCTACAGAGCCAAGGGCACTTCCAGTATAGGGAATATACTTTGGGAAAACTGAAAATCAATAAGACAGAGCCACCCCAAAATTTAGGGCTGCACTGCTTACAAGGACCTCAACTTGGGTACACCTTAAATATCCCAGGAAATATAAAAATGGTTCAAAAAATTGTGGTTCTTACGTACGATGGAATATCCCTCAGCCATGAAATCAATGTCATAAGACCAGTAGCAGCAAAATGGGTGGATTCAGGTACGATGATTCTAAGTGAAATAAGTCACACAGAAAAAGAAACTTATCATAAGATATCACTTATGAAGATCCTGTAAACATGGCTACACTTGAACAGAGTTAGGAAAGAGAACAGTGTCTCACATTTAGAAAACACTCTTATGCCTGCTTAAGGGGGAAGGAGAGGTGGGGTGATGCATAAAACCAGAATTTGATATAAGCATAGGTACCGTTCCAAAAACCAACTATGGAATAGAAAGGACCTACACCTTCCTCAGTGAAAGGGACTCAAAAACCCACATTTCCCACAGATGAATATATCTGACTAGTAAGAATCTTAAAACCTATGTATTGATATGTCTCCGTAAGGGAATCAAGTGTGTCTAGACTGGCATAAACATGGCAGCGAGAATCAGCTCCAACCCACGATAAAAAGGAATTTCAAAAACAAAACAAAAAAACTGGGAAATTCTTTACAATTCCTTCAGAGTCTCTGATGAAACCTGGAATGACCCTATGTACAACGACAGCTGGATGTGGCATAAGGCTGGACACTTGGGACTGAGAGGATTGGTGAGATTGGGTGAGCAAATGCAGACCCTTTAAAGCAATAATGCATGGCACACATTCCATGGGTCCCAGCTCTCCAGGTTGAAGGGAATATTACTACAGCTATAACATGTACGGGAATCCTAGAGAACGGACACATTGTGAGTACGAAAGGTTTCTAAAACTCAACGAATAGTCCCTCTGTTGGTGCTCCGGTTTGACTTTACACCTGTTTTACTATCAACCTCCCAACTTGGAGAGACAGACCCTTTAACCTCCTGGTTCGCACAGGTTGCCAATTTGGCAGAGGATGAAAGGGAAGAGGGAGAACCAATGAGAGAGTAGCTGTTAGGCATTTGGACGGGCACATATCACTGTAATTTCCCGGCAGGAAGAAGAATTAACCAAAGTCTCAGCCACCCACTGGGAACCAGTATAGGTCCTGAACCAAAATTTTGGACTTGCGGTCAGCTCACCAAAAACGAGTTGAAAAATGGAGCTCAGGGGCACAGCAATTCACAAACTGGCCTGTAATAAAGGACAACTATCGTCCAAAAATCTGTTGACGGAAGGCAATGAGGCGGACTTGAAAATGAGCCTGAATAGCAGGAAACAGATTTCAAGATGTACGTTGGAATCGCCTTTAAAGCACAGGAAGAGGGGCACAACTTCGACAATGATGCACTTGGCCAAAAAGGGCGTATGCGTTTTCTCCTGAATATATTCAGGAGAAAACGCATACGCCCTTTTTGGCCAAGCAAGCAAGCGGGCAATGCAAATCTGCACTACAAAGAAGTATCACTTCCCACCGGTCAAAAGGGACGTCCACAAAATGTGTAAAAACCAGAAAGGCAAGAGAGGCCCTGGAGAACAGGGAGCCTTGTTATGCTGATGGGCGGGATGTAAATTGCCAACTGCCTCTCTGGAGGAGTGCATTGTGTTCCCTAAAACATGTAAAGAACAGAGCTACAGAGCAAAGGGCACTTCCAGTCTAGGGAATATACTTTGGGAAAACTGAAAATCAATAAGACAGAGCCACCCCAAAATTTAGGGCTGCACTGCTTACAAGGACCTCAACTTGGGTACACCTTAAATATCCCAGGAAATATAAAAATGGTTCAAAAAATTGTGGTTCTTACGTACGATGGAATATCCCTCAGCCATGAAATCAATGACATAAGACCAGTAGCAGCAAAATGGGTGGATTCAGGTACGATGATTCTAAGTGAAATAAGTCAGACAGGAAAAGAAACTTATCATAAGATATCACTTATGAAGATCCTGTAAACATGGCTACACTTGAACTGAGTTAGGAAAGAGAACAGTGTCTCACATTTAGAAAACACTCTTATGCCTGCTTAAGGGGGAAAGAGAGGTGTGGTGATGCATAAAACCAGAGTTTGATATAAGCACAGGTACCGTTCCAAAAACCAACTATGGATTAGACAAGACCTACACCTTCCTCAGTGAAAGGGACTCAAAACACCATATTTCCCACAGAGGAATATATCTGACTAGTAAGAATCTTAAAACCTATGTATTGATATGTCTCCGTAAGGGAATCAAGTGTGTCTAGACTGGCATAAACATGGCAGCGAGAATCAGCTCAAACCCACTATAAAAAGGAATTTCAAAAACAAAACAAAAAAACTGGGAAATTCTTTACAATTCCTTCAGAGACTCTGATGAAACCTGGAATGACCCTATCTACAACGACAGCTGGATGTGGCATAAGGCTGGACACTTCGGACTGAGAGGATTGGTGAGATTGGGTGAACAAATGCAGACCCTTTAAAGCAATAATGCATGGCACCCATTCCATGGGTCCCAACTCTCCAGGTTGAAGGGAATATTACTACAGTTATAACATGTACGGGAAACCGAGAGAACGGACACACTGTGAATATGAAACGTTTCTAAAACTCAACGAATAGTCCCTCTCCTGGTGCTCCGGTTTGACTTTCCATCTGTTTTACTATCAACCTCCCAACTTGGAGAGACAGCCCCTTTAACCTCCTGGTTCGCACACGTTGCCAATTTTGCAGAGGATGAAAGGGAAGAGGGAGAACCAATGAGAGAGTAGCTGTTAGGCATTTGGATGGGCACATATCACTGTAATTTCCCGGCAGGAAGAAGAATTAACCAATGTCTCAGCCCCCTACCGGGAACCAGTATAGGTCCTGAACCAAAATTTTGGACTTGCGGTCAACTCACCAAAAACGAGTTGAAAAATGGAGCTCAGGGGCTCAGCAATTAACAAACTGGCCGAGTAATAAAGGACAACTATCGTCCAAAAATCTGTTGAGGGAAGGCAACGAGGCGGACTTGAAAGCGAGGCAGAATAGCAGGAAACAGATTTCAAGAGGTACGTTGGAATCGCCTTTAAAGCACAGGAAGAGGGGCACAACTTCGAAAATGATGCACTTGGCCAAAAAGGGCGTATGCGTTTTCTCCTGAATATATTCAGGAGAAAACGCATACGCCCTTTTTGGCCAAGCAAGCAAGCAGGCAATGCAAATCTGCACTACAAAGAAGTATCACTTCCCACCGGTCAAAAGGGACATCCACAAAATGTGTAAAAACCAGAAAGGCAAGACAGGCCCTGGAGAAGAGGGAGCCTTGTTATGCTGATGGGAGGCATGTAAATTGCCAACTGCCTCTCTGGAGGAGTGCATTGTGTTCCCTAAAACAAGTAAAGAACAGAGCAACAGAGCCAAGGGAACTTCCAGTCTAGGCAATATACCCTGGGGAAACTGAAAATCAATAAGACAGAGCCACCCCAAAATTTAGGGCTGCACTGCTTACAAGGACCTCAACTTGGGTACACCTTAAATATCCCAGGAAATATAAAAATGGTTTAAAAAGTTGTGGTACTTACGTACGATGGAATATCCCTCAGCCATGAAATCAATGTCATAAGACAAGTAGCAGCAAAATGGGTGGATTCAGGTACGATGTTTCTTAGTGAAATAAGTCACACAGAAAAATAAACTTATCATAAGATATCACTTATGAAGATCCTGTAAACATGGCTACACTTGAACTGAGTTAGGAAAGAGAACAGTGTCTCACATTTAGAAAACACTCTTATGCCTGCTTAAGGGGGAAGGAGAGGTGGGGTGATGCATAAAACCAGAGTTTGATATAAGCATAGGTACCGTTCCAAAAACCAACTATGGAATAGAAAAGACCTACACCTTCCTCAGTGAAAGGGACTCAAAACCCCATATTTCCCACAGAGGAATATATCTGACTAGTAAGAATCTTAAAACCTATGTATTGATATATCTCCATAAGGGAATCAACTGTGTTTAGACTGGCATAAACATGGCAGCGAGAATCACCTCAAACCCACTATAAAAAGGAATTTCAAAAACAAAACAAAAAAACAGGGAAATTCTTTACAATTCCTTCAGGGTCTCTGATGAAACCTGGAATTACCCTATCTACAACGACAGCTGGAAGTGGCATAAGGCTGGACACTTGGGACTGAGAGGATTGGTGAGATTGGGTGAGCAAATGCAGACCCTTTAAAGCAATAATGCATGGCACCCATTCCATGGGTCCCAACTCTCCAGGTTGAAGGGAATATTACTACAGTTATAACATGTACGGGAAACCTAGAAAACGGACACACTGTGAATACGAAAGGTTTCTAAAACTCAACGAATAGTCCCGCGCCTGGTGCTCCAGTTTGACTTTCCATCTGCTTTACTATCAACCTCCCAACTTGGAGAGACAGCACCTTTAACCTCCTTGTTCGCACAGGTTGCCAATTTGGCAGAGGTTGAAAGGGATGAGGGAGAACCAATGAGAGAGTAGCTGTTGGGCATTTGGACGGGCACATATCACTGTAATTTCCCGGCAGGAAGAAGAATTAACCAAAGTCTCAGCCACCTACCGGGAACCAGTATAGGTCCTGAACCAAAATTTTGGACTTGCGGTCAGCTCACCAAAAACGAGTTGAAAAATGGAGCTCAGGGGCACAACAATTCACAAACTGGCCGAGTAATAAAGGACAACTATCATCCAAAAATCTGTTGAGGGAAGGCAACGAGGCGGACTTGAAAGCGAGCCAGAATAGCAGGAAACAGATTTCAAGAGGTACGTTGGAATCGCCTTTAAAGCACAGGAAGAGGGGCACAACTTCGACAATGACGCACAAGGCCAAAAAGTGCGTATGCGTTTTCTCCTGAATATATTCAGGAGAAAACGCATACGCCCTTTTTGGCCAAGCAAGCAAGCGGGCAATGCAAATCTGCACTACAAAGAAGTATCACTTCCCACCGGTCACAAGGGACATCCACAAAATGTGTAAAAACCAGAAAGGCAAGACAGGCCCTGGAGAACAGGGAGCCTTGTTATGCTGATGGGCGGGATGTAAATTGCCAACTGCCTCTCTGGAGGAGTGCATTGTGTTCCCTAAAACAAGTAAACAACAGAGCTACAGAGTCAAGGGCACTTGTAGTCTAGGGAATATACCTTGGGAAAACTGAATATCAATAGGACAGAGCCACCCCAAAATTTAGGGCTGCACTGCTTACAAGGACCTCAACTTGGGTACACCTTAAATATCCCAGGAAATATAAAAATGGTTCAAAAAATTGTGGTACTTACGTACGATGGAATATCCCTCAGCCATGAAATCAATGACATAAGACCAGTAGCAGCAAAATGGGTGGATTCAGGTACGATGATTCTAAGTGAAATAAGACACACAGAAAAAGAAACTTATCATAAGATATCACTTATGAAGATCCTGTAAACATGGCTACACTTGAACTGAGTTAGGAAAGAGAACAGTGTCTCACATTTAGAAAACACTCTTATGCCTGCTTAAGGGGGAAGGAGAGGTGGTGTGATGCATAAAACCAGAGATTGATATAAGCACAGGTACCGTTCCAAAATCCAACTATGGAATAGACAACACCTACACCTTCCTCAGTGAAAGGGACTCAAAACCCCATATTTCCCGCAGAGCAATATATCTGACTAGTAAGAATCTTAAAACCTATGTATTGATATGTCTCCGTAAGGGAATCAAGTGTGTCTAGACTGGCAAAAACATGGCAGCGAGAATCAGCTCAAACCCACTATAAAAAGGAATTTCAAAAACAAAACAAAAAAACTGGGAAATTCTTTACAATTCCTTCAGGGTCAATGATGAAACCTGGAATGACCCTATCTACAACGACAGCTGGATGTGGCATAAGGCTGGACACTTGGGACTGAGGGGATTGGTGAGATTGGGTTAGCAAATGCAGACCCTTTAAAGCAATAATGCATGGCACCCATTCCATGGGTCCCAATTCTCCAGGTTGAAGGGAATATTACTACAGTTTTAACATGTACGGGAAACCTAGAGAACGGACACACTGTGAATACGAAAGGTTTCTAAAACTCAACGAATAGTCCCTCTCCTGGTGCTCCGGTTTGACTTTCCATCTGCTTTACTATCAACCTCCCAAATTGGAGAGACAGCCCCTTTAACCTCCTGGTTCGCACAGGTTGCCAATATGGCAGAGGATGAAAGGGAAGAGGGAGAACCAATGAGAGAGTAGCTGTTAGGCATTTGGACGGGCACATATCACTCTAACTTCCCGGCAGGAAGAAGAATTAACCAAAGTCTCAGCCCCCCACCGGAAACCAGCATAGGTCCTGAACCAAAATTTTGGACTTGCGGTCAGCTCACCAAAAACGAGTTGAAAAATGGAGCTCAGGGGCACAGCAATTCACAAACTGGCCGAGTAATAAAGGACAACTATCGTCCAAAAATCTGTTGAGGGAAGGCAACGAGGCGGACTTGAAAGCGAGGCAGAATAGCAGGAAACAGATTTCAAGAGGTACGTTGGAATCGCCTTTAAAGCACAGGAAGAGGGGCACAACTTCGACAATGATGCACTTGGCCAAAAAGGGCGTATGCGTTTTCTCCTGAATATATTCAGGAGAAAACGCATACGCCCTTTTTGGCCAAGCAAGCAAGTGGCCAATGCAAATTTGCACTACAAAGAAGTATCACTTCCCACCGGTCAAAAGGGACATCCACAAAATGTGTAAAAACCAGAAAGGCAAGACAGGCCCTGGAGAACAGGGAGCCTTGTTATGCTGATGGGCGGGATGTAAATTGCCAACTGCCTCTCTGGAGGAGTGCATTGTGTTCCCTAAAACAAGTAAACAACAGAGCTACAGAGCCAAGGGCACTTCCAGTCTAGGGAATATACCTTTGGAAAACTGAAAATCAATAGGACAGAGCCACCACAAAATTTAGGGCTGCACTGCTTACAAGGACCTCAACTTGGGTACACCTTAAATATCCCAGGAAATATAAAAATGGTTCAAAAAATTGTGGTACTTACGTACGATGGAATATCCCTCAGCCATGAAATCAATGTCATAAGACCAGTAGCAGCAAAATGGGTGGATTCAGGTACGATGATTCTAAGTGAAATAAGTCACAGAGAAAAAGAAACTTATCATAAAATATCACTTATGAAGATCCTGTAAACATGGCTACACTTGAACTGAGTTAGGAAAGAGAACAGTGTCTCACATTTAGAAAACACTCTTATGCCTGCTTAAGGGGGAAGGAGAGGTGGGGTGATGCATAAAACCAGAGTTTGATATAAGCACAGGTACCGTTCCAAAAACCAACTATGGAATAGACAAGACCTACACCTTCCTCAGTGAAAGGGACTCAAAACCCCATATTTCCCGCAGAGGAATATATCAGACTAGTAAGAATCTTAAAACCTATGTATTGATATGTCTCCGTAAGGGAAACAAGTGTGTGTAGACTGGCAGAAACATGGCAGCGAGAATGAGCTCAAACCCACTATAAAAAGGAATTCCAAAAACAAAACAAAAAAACTGGGAAATTCTTTACAATTCCTTCAGAGTCTCTGATGAAACCTGGAATGACCATATCTACAACGACAGCTGGATGTGGCATAAGGCTGGACACTTGGGACTGAGAGGATTGGTGAGATTGGCTGAACAAATGCAGACCCTTTAAAGCAATAATGCATGGCACCCATTCCATGGGTCGCAACTCTCCAGGTTGAAGGGAATATTACTACAGTTATAACATGTACGGGAAACCAAGAGAACGGACACACTGTGAATACGAAAGGTTTCTAAAACTCAACGAATAGTCCCTCTCCTGGTGCTCCGGTTTGACTTTCCATCTGCTTTACTATCAACCTCCCAAATTGGAGAGACAGCCCCTTTAACCTCCTGGTTCGCACAGGTTGCCAATATGGCAGAGGATGAAAGGGAAGAGGGAGAAACAATGAGAGAGTAGCTGTTAGGCATTTGGACGGGCACATATCACTCTAACTTCCCGGCAGGAAGAAGAATTAACCAAAGTCTCAGCCCCCCACCGGAAACCAGCATAGGTCCTGAACCAAAATTTTGGACTTGCGGTCAGCTCACCAAAAACGAGTTGAAAAATGGAGCTCAGGGGCACAGCAATTCACAAACTGGCCGAGTAATAAAGGACAACTATCGTCCAAAAATCTGTTGAGGGAAGGCAACGAGGCGGACTTGAAAGCGAGGCAGAATAGCAGGAAACAGATTTCAAGAGGTACGTTGGAATCGCCTTTAAAGCACAGGAAGAGGGGCACAACTTCGACAATGATGCACTTGGCCAAAAAGGGCGTATGCGTTTTCTCCTGAATATATTCAGGAGAAAACGCATACGCCCTTTTTGGCCAAGCAAGCAAGCGGGCAATGCAAATTTGCACTACAAAGAAGTATCACTTCCCACCGGTCAAAAGGGACATCCACAAAATATGTAAAAACCAGAAAGGCAAGACAGGCTCTGGAGAACAGGGAGCCTTGTTATGCTGATGGGCGGGATGTAAATTGCCAACTGCCTCTCTGGAGGAGTGCATTGTGTTCCCTAAAACAAGTAAACAACAGAGCTACAGAGCCAAGGGCACTTCCAGTCTAGGGAATATACCTTGGGAAAACTGAAAATCAATAAGACAGAGCCACCCCAAAATATAGGGCTGCACTGCTTACAAGGACCTCAACTTGGGTACACCTTAAATATCCCAGGAAATATAAAAATGGTTCAAAAAATTGTGGTACTTACGTACGATGGAATATCCCTCAGCCATGAAATCAATGACATAAGACCAGTAGCAGCAAAATGGGTGGATTCAGGTACGATGATTCTAAGTGAAATAAGTCACAGAGAAAAAGAAACTTATCATAAAATATCACTTATGAAGATCCTGTAAACATGGCTACACTTGAACTGAGTTAGGAAAGAGAACAGTGTCTCACATTTAGAAAACACTCTTATGCCTGCTTAAGGGGGAAGGAGAGGTGGGGTGATGCATAAAACCAGAGTTTGATATAAGCACAGGTACCGTTCCAAAAACCAACTATGGAATAGACAAGACCTACACCTTCCTCAGTGAAAGGGACTCAAAACCCCATATTTCCCGCAGAGGAATATATCAGACTAGTAAGAATCTTAAAACCTATGTATTGATATGTCTCCGTAAGGGAAACAAGTGTGTGTAGACTGGCAGAAACATGGCAGCGAGAATGAGCTCAAACCCACTATAAAAAGGAATTTCAAAAACAAAACAAAAAAACTGGGAAATTCTTTACAATTCCTTCAGAGTCTCTGATGAAACCTGGAATGACCATATCTACAACGACAGCTGGATGTGGCATAAGGCTGGACACTTGGGACTGAGAGGATTGGTGAGATTGGGTGAACAAATGCAGACCCTTTAAAGCAATAATGCATGGCACCCATTCCATGGGTCGCAACTCTCCAGGTTGAAGGGAATATTACTACAGTTATAACATGTACGGGAAACCTAGAGAACGGACACACTGTGAATACGAAAGGTTTCTAAAACTCAACGAATAGTCCCTCTCCTGGTGCTCCGGTTTGACTTTCCATCTGCTTTACTATCAACCTCCCAAATTGGAGAGACAGCCCCTTTAACCTCCTGGTTCGCACAGGTTGCCAATATGGCAGAGGATGAAAGGGAAGAGGGAGAACCAATGAGAGAGTAGCTGTTAGGCATTTGGACGGGCACATATCACTCTAACTTCCCTGCAGGAAGAAGAATTAACCAAAGACTCAGCCCCCCACCGGAAACCAGCATAGGTCCTGAACCAAAATTTTGGACTTGCGGTCAGCTCACCAAAAACGAGTTGAAAAATGGAGCTCAGGGGCACAGCAATTCACAAACTGGCCGAGTAATAAAGGACAACTATGGTCCAAAAATCTGTTGAGGGAAGGCAACGAGGCGGACTTGAAAGCGAGGCAGAATAGCAGGAAACAGATTTCAACAGGTACCTTGGAATCGCCTTTAAAGCACAGGAAGAGGGGCACAACTTCGACAATGATGCACTTGGCCAAAAAGGGCGTATGCGTTTTCTCTTGAATATATTCAGGAGAAAACGCATACGCCCTTTTTGGCCAAGCAAGCAAGCGGGCAATGCAAATCTGCACTACAAAGAAGTATCACTTCCCTCTGGTAAAAAGGGACATCCACAAAATGTGTAAAAACCAGAAAGGCAAGACAGGCCCTGGAGAAGAGGGAGCCTTGTTATGCTGAAGGGTGGGATGTAAATTGGCAACTGCCTCTCTGAAGGAGTACATAGTGTTCCCTAAAACAAGTAAACAACAGAGCTACAGAGCCAAGGGCACTTCCAGTCTAGGGAATATACCTTGGGAAAACTGAAAATCAATAGGACAGAGCCACCCCAAAATTTAGGGCTGCACTGCTTACAAGGACCTCAACTTGGGTACACCTTAAATATCCCAGGAAATATAAAAATGGTTCAAAAAATTGTGGTACTTACGTACGATGGAATATCCCTCAGCCATGAAATCAATGACATAAGACCAGTAGCAGCAAAATGGGTGGATTCAGGTACGATGATTCTAAGCGAAATAAGTCACACAGAAAAAGAAACATATCATGAGATATCACTTATGAAGATCCTGTAAACATGGCAACACTTGAACTGAGTTAGGAAAGAGAACAGTGTCTCACATTTAGAAAACACTCTTATGCCTGCTTAAGGGGGAAGGAGAGGTGGTGTGATGCATAAAACCAGAGTTTGATATAAGCACAGGTACCGTTCCAAAATCCAACTATGGAATAGACAACACCTACACCTTCCTCAGTGAAAGGGACTCAAAACCCCATATTTCCTGCAGAGGAATATATCTGACTAGTAAGATTCTTAAAACCTATGTATTGATATGTCTCCGTAAGGGAATCAAGTGTGTCTAGACTGGCAAAAACATGGCAGCGAGAATCAGCTTAAACACACTATAAAAAGGAATTTCAAAAACAAAACAATAAAACTGGGAAATTCTTTACAATTCCTTCAGGGTCAATGATGAAACCTGGAATGACCCTATCTACAACGACAGCTGGATGTGGCATAAGGCTGGACACTTGGGACTGAGGGGATTGGTGAGATTGGGTGAGCAAATGCAGACCCTTTAAAGCAATAATGCATGGCACCCATTCCATGGGTCCCAACTCTCCAGGTTGAAGGGAATATTACTACAGTTATAACATGTACGGGAAACCTAGAGAACGGACACACTGTGAATACGAAAGGTTTCTAAACCTCAACGAATTGTCCCTCTCCTGGTGCTCCGGTTTGACTTTCCATCTGCTTTACTATCAACCTCCCAACTTGGAGAGACAGACCCTTTAACACCCTGGTTCGCACAGGTTGCCAATTTGGCAGAGGATGAAAGGGAAGAGGGAGAACCAATGAGAGAGTAGCTGTTAGGCATTTGGACGGGCACATATCACTGTAATTTCCCGGCAGGAAGAAGAATTAACCAAAGTCTCAGCCCCCCACAGGGAACCAGTATAGGTCCTGAACCAAAATTTTGGACTTGCGGTCAGCTCACCAAAAACGAGTTGAAAAATGGAGCTCAGGGGCACAGCAATTCACAAACTGGCAGAGTAATAAAGGAGAACTATCGTCCAAAAATCTGTTGAGGGAAGGCAACGAGGCGGACTTGAAAGCGAGCCAGAACAGCAAGAAACAGATTTCAAGAGGTACGTTGGAATCGCCTTTAAAGCACAGGAAGAGGGGCACAACTTCGACAATGATGCACTTGGCCAAAAAGGGCGTATGCGTTTTCTCCTGAATATATTCAGGAGAAAACGCATACGCCCTTTTTGGCCAAGCAAGCAAGCGGGCAATGCAAATCTGCACTACAAAGAAGTATCACTTCCCACCGGTCAAAAGGGACATCCACAAAATGTGTAAAAACCAGAAAGGCAAGACAGGCCCTGGAGAACAGGGAGCCTTGTTATGCTGATGGGCGGGATGTAAATTGCCAACTGCCTCTCTGGAGGAGTGCATTGTGTTCCCTAAAACAAGTAAACAACAGAGCTACAGAGCCAAGGGCACTTCCAGTCTAGGGAATATACCTTGGAAAAACTGAAAATCAATAAGACAGAGCCAATCCAAAATTTAGGGCTGCACTGCTTACAAGGACCTCAACTTGGGTACACCTTAAATATCCCAGGAAATATAAAAATGGTTCAAAAAATTGTGGTACTTACGTACGATGGAATATCCCTCAGCCATGAAATCAATGTCATAAGACCAGTAGCAGGAAAATGGGTGGATTCAGGTACGATGATTCTAAGTGAAATAAGTCACACAGAAAAAGAAATTTATCATAAGATATCACTTATGAAGATCCTGTAAACATGGCTACACTTGAACTGAGTTAGGAAAGAGAACAGTGGCTCACATTTAGAAAACACTCTTATGCCTGCTTAAGGCGGAAGGAGAGGTGGGGTGATGCATAAAACCAGAGTTTGATATAAGCACAGGTACCGTTCCAAAAACCAACTATGGAATAGACAAGACCTACACCTTCCTCAGTGAAAGGGACTCAAAACCCCATATTTCACGCAGAGGAATATATCTGACTAATAAGAATCTTAAAACCTATGTATTGATATGTCTCCGTAAGGAAATCAAGTGTGTCTAGACTGGCATAAACATGGCAGCGAGAATGAGCTCAAACCCACTATAAAAAGGAATTTCAAAAACAAAACACAGAAACTGGGAAATTCTTTACAATTCCTTCAGGGTCTCTGATGAAACCTGGAATGACCCTATCTACAACGACAGCTGGATGTGGCATATGGCTGGACACTTGGGACTGAGAGGATTGGTGAGATTTGGTGAGCAAATTCAGACCCTTTAAAGCAATAATACATGGCACCCATTCCATGGGTCCCAACTCTCCAGGTTGAAGGGAATATTACTACAGCTATAACATGTACGGCAAACCTAGAGAACGGACACACTGTGAATATGAAAGGTTTCTAAAACTCAACGAATAGTCCCTCTCCTGGTGCTCCGATTTGACTTTCTACCTGCTTTACTATCAACCTCCCAACTTCGAGAGACAGCCCCTTTAACCTCCTGTTTCGCACAGGCTGCCAATTTGGCAGAGGATTAAAGGGAAGAGGGAGAACCAATGAGAGAGTAGCTGTTAGGCATTTGGACGGGCACATATCACTGTAATTTCCCGGCAGGAAGAAGAATTAACCAAAGTCTCAGCCACCCACCGGGAACCAGTATAGGTCTTGAACCAAAATTTTGGACTTGCGGTCAGCTCACCAAAAACGAGTTGAAAAATGTTGCTCATGGGCACAGCAATTCACAAACTGGCCGAGTAATAAAGGACAACTATCGTCCAAAAATCTGTTGAGGGAAGGCAACGAGGCGGACTTGAAAGCGAGGCAGAATAGCAGGAAACAGATTTCAAGAGGTACGTTGGAATCGCCTTTAAAGCACAGGAAGAGGGGCACAACTTCGACAATGATGCACTTGGCCAAAAAGGGCGTATGCGTTTTCTCCTGAATATATTCAGGAGAAAACGCATACGCCCTTTTTGGCCAAGCAAGCAAGCGGGCAATGCAAATCTGCACTACAAAGAAGTATCACTTCCCACCGGTCAAAAGGGACATCCACAAAATGTGTAAAAACCAGAAAGGCAAGACAGGCCCTGGAGAACAGGGAGCCTTGTTATGCTGATGGGCGGGATGTAAATTGCCAACTGCCTCTCTGGAGGAGTGCATTGTGTTCCCTAAAACAAGTAAAGAACAGAGCTACAGAGCCAAGGGCACTTCCAGTCTAGGGAATATACCTTGGGAAAACTGAAAATCAATAAGACATAGCCACCCCAAAATTTAGGGCTGCACTGCTTACAAGGACCTCAACTTGGGTACACCTTAAATATCCCAGGAAATATAAAAATGGTTCAAAAAATTGTGGTACTTACATACGATGGAATATCCCTCAGCCATGAAATCAATGTCATAAGACCAGTAGCAGCAAAATGGGTGGATTCAGGTACGATGATTCTAAGTGAAATAAGTCACAAAGAAAAAGAAATTTATCATAAGATATCACTTATGAAGATCCTGTAAACATGGCTACACTTGAACTGAGTTAGGAAAGAGAACAGTGTCTCACATTTAGAAAACACTCTTATGCCTGCTTAAGGGGGAAGCAGAGGTGGGGAGAGGCATAACACCAGAGTTTGATATAAGCACAGGTACCGTTCCAAAAACCAACTATGGAATAGACAAGACCTACACCTTCCTCAGTGAAAGGGACTCAAAACCCCATATTTCCCGCAGAGGAATATATCTGACTAGTAAGAATCTTAAAACCTATGTATTGATATGTCTCCATAAGGGAATCAAGTGTGTCTAGACTGGCATAAACATGGCAGCGAGAATCAGCTCAAACCCACTATAAAAAGGAATTTCAAAAACAAAACAAAAAAACAGGGAAATTCTTTACAATTCCTTCAGGGTCTCTGATGAAACCTGGAATGACCCTATCTACAACGACAGCTGGATGTGGCATAAGGCTGGACACTTGGGAATGAGAGGATTGGTGAGATTGGGTGAGCAAATGCAGACCCTTTAAAGCAATAATGCATGGCACCCATTCCATGGGTCCCAACTCTCCAGGTTGAAGGGAATATTACTACAGCTATAACATGTACGGGAAACTGAGAGAACGGACACAGTGTGAATACGAAAGGTCTCTAAAACTCAACGAATAGTCCCTCTCCTGGTGCTCCGATTTGACTTTCCATCTGCTTTACTATCAACCTCCCAACTTGGAGAGACAGCAGCTTTAAACTCTTGGTTTGCACAGGTTGCCAATTTGGCAGAGGATGAAAGGGAAGAGGGAGAACCAATGAGAGAGTAGCTGTTAGGCATTTGGACGGGCACATATCACTGTAATTTCCTGGCAGGAAGAAGAATTAACCAAAGTCTCAGCCACCCACCAGGAACCAGTATAGGTAATGAACCAAAATTTTGGACTTGCGGTCAGCTCACCAAAAACGAGTTGAAAAAGAGAGCTCAGGGGCACAGCAATTCACAAACTGGCCGAGTAATAAAGGACAACTATCGTCCAAAAATCTGTTGAGGGAAGGCAACGAGGTGGACTTGAAAGCAAGGCAGAATAGCAGGAAAGAGATTTCAAGAGGTACGTTGGAATCGCCTTTAAAGCACAGGAAGAGGGGCACAACTTCGACAATGATGCACTTGGCCACAAAGGGCGTATGCGTTTTCTCCTGAATATAATCAGGAGAAAACGCATACGCCCTTTTTGGCCAAGCAAGAAAGCAGGCAATGCAAATCTGCACTACAAAGAAGTATCACTTCCCACCGGTCAAAAGGGACATCCACAAAATTTGTAAAAACCAGAAAGGCAAGAGAGGCCCCGGAGAACAGTGAGCCTTGTTATGCTGATGGGCGGATTGTAAATTGCCAACTGCCTCTCTGGAGGAGTGCATTGTGTTCCCTAAAACAAGTAAAGAACAGAGCTACAGGGTCAAGGGCACTTCCAGTCTAGGGAATATTCCTTGGGAAAACTGAAAATCAATAAGACAGAGCCACCCCAAAATTTAGGGCTGCACTGCTTACAAGGACCTCAACTTGGGTACAACTTAAATATGCCAGGAAATATAAAAATGGTTCAAAAAATTGTGGTACTTACGTACGATGGAATATCCCTCAGCCATGAAATCAATGTCATAAGACCAGTAGCAGCAAAATGGGTGGATTCAGGTACGATGATTCTAAGTGAAATAAGTCACACAGAAAAAGAAACTTATCATAAGATATCACTTATGAAGATCCTGTAAACATGGCTACACTTGAACTGAGTTAAGAAAGAGAACAGAGTCTCACATTTAGAAAACACTCTTATGCCTGCTTAAGGGGGAAGGAGAGGTGGGGTGATGCATAAAACCAGAGTTTGATATAAGCACAGGTACCTTTCCAAAAACCAACTATGGAATAGACAAGACCTACACCTTCCTCAGTGAAAGGGACTTAAAACCCCATATTTCACGCAGAGGAATATATCTGACTAATAAGAATCTTAAAACCTATGTATTGATATGTCTCCGTAAGGGAATCAAGTGTGTCTAGACTGTCATAAACATGGCAGCGAGAATCAGCTCAAACCCACTATAAAAAGGAATTTCAAAAACAAAACAAAATAACTGGGATATTCTTTACAATTCCTTCAGGGTCTCTGATGAAACCTGGAATGACCCTATCTACAACGACAGCTGGATGTGGCATAAGGCAGGACACTTGGGAATGAGAGGATTTGTGAGATTCGGTGAGCAAATGCAGACCCTTTAAAGCAATAATGCATGGCACCCATTCCATGGGTCCCAACTCTCCAGGTTGAAGGGAATATTACTGCAGCTATAACATGTACGGGCAACCTAGAGAATAGACACACTGTGAATACGAAAGGTTTCTAAAACTCAACGAATAGTCCCTCTCCTGGTGCTCCGGTTTGACTTTCCATCTGCTTTAAAATCAACCTCCCAACTTGGAGAGACAGCCCCTTTAAACTCCTGGTTTGCACAGGTTGCCAATTTGGCAGAGGATGAAAGGGAAGAGGGAGAACCAATGAGAGACTAGCTGTTAGGAATTTGGACGGGCACATATCACTGTAATTTCCTGGCAGGAAGAAGAATTAACCAAAGTCTCAGCCACCCACCGGGAACCAGTATAGGTCCTGAACCAAAATTTTGGACTTGCGGTCAGCTCACCAAAAACGAGTTGAAAATTGGAGCTCAGGGGCACAGCAATTCACAAACTGGCCGAGTAATAAAGGACAACTATCGTCCAAAAATCTGTTGAGGGAAGGCAACGAGGCGGACTTGAAAGCGAGGCAGAATAGCAGGAAACAGATTTCAAGAGGTACGTTGGAATCGCCTTTAAAGCACAGGAAGAGGGGCACAACTTCGACAATGATGCACTTGGCCAAAAAGGGCGTATGCGTTTTCTCCTGAATATATTCAGGAGAAAACGCATACGCCCTTTTTGGCCAAGCAAGCAAGCGGGCAATGCAAATCTGCACTACAAAGAAGTATCACTTCCCACCGGTCAAAAGGGACATCCACAAAATGTGTAAAAACCAGAAAGGCAAGACAGGCCCTGGAGAACAGGGAGCCTTGTTATGCTGATGGGCGGGACGTAAATTGCCAACTGCCTCTCTGGAGGAGTGCATTGTGTTCCCTAAAACAAGTAAACAACAGAACTGCAGAGCCAAGGGCACTTCCAGTCTAGGGAATATACCTTGGGAAAACTGAAAATCAATAAGACAGAGCCACCCCAAAATTTAGGGCTGCACTGCTTACAAGGACCTCAACTTGGGTACACCTTAAATATCCCAGGAAATATAAAAATGGTTCAAAAAATTGTGGTACTTACGTACGATGGAATATCCCTCAGCCATGAAATCAATGTCATAAGAGCAGTAGCAGCAAAATGGCTGGAGTCAGGTACGATGATTCTAAGTGAAATAAGTCACACAGAAAAAGAAACTTATCATAAGATATCACTTATGAAGATCCTGTAAACATGGCTACACTTGAACTGAGTTAGGAAAGAGAACAGTGTCTCACATTTAGAAAACACTCTTATGCCTGCTTAAGGGGGAAGGAGAGGTGGGGTGATGCATAAAACCAGAGTTTGATATAAGCACAGGTACCGTTCCAAAAACCAACTATGGAATAGACAAGACCTACACCTTCCTCAGTGAAAGGGACTCAAAACCCCATATTTACGGCAGAGGAATATATCTGACTAATAAGAATCTTAAAACCTATGTATTGATATGTCTCCGTAAGGGAATCAAGTGTGTCTAGACTGGCATAAACATGGCAGTGAGAATCAGCTCAAACCCACTATAAAAAGGAATTTCAAAAACAAAACAAAAAAACTGGGATATTCTTTACAATTCCTTCAGGGTCTCTGATGAAACCTGGAATGACCCTATCTACAACGACAGCTGGATGTGGCATAAGGCTGGACACTTGTGACTGAGAGGATTGGTGAGATTGGGTGAGCAAATGCAGACCCTTTAAAGCAATAATGCATGGCACCCATTCCATGGGCCCCAACTCTCAAGGTTTAACGGAATATTACTACAGTTATAACATGTACGGGAAACCTAGAGAACGGACACACTGTGAATACGAAATGTTTCTGAAACTCAACGAATAGTCCCTCTCCTGGTGCTCCGGTTTGACTTTCCATCTGCTTTACTATCAACCTCCCAACTTGGAGAGACAGCCCCTTTAAACTCCTGGTTCGCACAGGTTGCCAATTTGGCAGAGGATGAAAGGGAAGAGGGAGAACCAATGAGAGAGTAGCTGTTAGGCATTTGGACGGGCACATATCACTGTAATTTCCCGGCAGGAAGAAGAATTAACCAAAGTCTCAGCCACCCACCGGGAACCAGTATAGGTCCTTAACCAAAATTTTGGACTTGCGGTTAGCTCACAAAAAACGAGTTGAAAAATGGACCTCAAGGGCACAGCAATTCACAAACTGGCAGAGTAATAAAGGACAACTCTCGTCCAAAAATCTGTTAAGGGAAGGCAACGAGGCGGACTTGAAAGCGAGGCAGAATAGCAGGAAACAGATTTCAAGAGGTACGTTGGAATCGCATTTAAAACACAGGACGAGGGGCACAACTTCGACAATGATGCACTTCGCCAAAAAGGGCGTGTACGTTTTCTCCTGAATATATTCAGGAGAAAACGCATATGCCCTTTTTGGCCAAGCAAGCAAGCAGGCAATGCAAATCTGCACTACAAAGAAGTATCACTTCCCACCAGTCAAATGGGACATCCACAAAATGTGTAAAAACCAGAAAGGCAAGACAGGCCCTGGAGAACAGGGAGCCTTGTTATGCTGATGGGCGGGATGTAAATTGCCAACTGCCTCTCTGGAGGAGTGCATTGTGTTCCCTAAAACAAGTAAACAACAGAGCTACAGAGCCAAGGGCACTTCCAGTCTAGGGAATATACCTTGGGAAAACTGAAAATCGATAAGACAGAGCCACCCCAAAATTTAGGGCTGCACTGCTTACAAGGACCTCAACTTGGGTACACCTTAAATATCCCAGGAAATATAAAAATGGTACAAAAAATTGTGGTACTTACGTACGATGGAATATCCCTCAGCCATGAAATCAATGTCATAAGACCAGTAGCAGCAAAATGGGTGGATTCAGGTACGATGATTCTAAGTGAAATAAGTCACACAGAAAAAGAAACTTATCATAAGATATCACTTATGAAGATCCTGTAAACATGGCTACACTTGAACTGAGTTAGGAAAGAGAACAGTGTCTCACATTTAGAAAACACTCTTATGCCTGCTTAAGGGGGAAGGAGAGGTGGGGTGATGCATAAAACCAGAGTTTGATATAAGCACAGGTACCGTTCCAAAAACCAACTATGGAATAGACAAGACCTACACCTTCCTCAGTGAAAGGGACTCAAAACCCCATATTTCACGCAGAGGAATATATCTGACTAGTAAGAATCTTAAAACCTATGTATTGATATGTCTCCGTAAGGGAATCAAGTGTGTCTAGACTGGCATAAACATGGCAGCGAGAATCAGCTCAAACCCACTATAAAAAGGAATTTTAAAAACAAAACAAAACAAAAATGGAAATTCTTTACAATTCCTTAAGGGTCTCTGATGAAACCTGGACTGACCCAATCTACAACGACAGCTGGATGTGGAATAAGGCTGGACACTTGGGACTGAGAGGATTGGTGAGATTCGGTGAGCAAATTCAGACCCTTTAAAGCAATAATGAATGGCACGCATTCCATGGTTCCCAACTCTCCCGCTTGAAGGGACTATTACTACAGATATAACATGTAAGGGAAAAATAGAGAATGGACACACGGTGAATATGAAAGGTTTCTAAAACTCAACAAATAGTCCCTCTCCTGGTGCTCTGGTTTGATTTTCCAGCTGCTTTTCTATCAATCTCCAAACTTGGAGAAACAGCCCCTTTAACCTCCTGGTTCGCACAGGTTGCCAATTTGGCAGAGGATGAAAGGGAAGAGGGAGAACCAGTGAGAGAGTAGCTCTCAGGCATTTGGACGGGCACATGTCACTCTAATTTCCCGGCAGGAAGAAGAATTAACCAAAGTCTCAGCTCCCCACCGGGAAGCAGTATAGGTCCTGAACCACAATTTTGGACTTTCGGTCAGCTCACAAAAAAGAAGTTGAGAAATGGATCTCAGGGGCACCGCAATTCACAAACTGGCAGAGTAATAAACACAACTATTGTCCAAAAATCTTTTGAGGGAAGGCAACGAGGTGGACTTGAATGCTAGGCAGAATAGCAGGAAACAGATTTCAAGTGGTACGTTGGAATTGACTTTAAAGCACAGGATGAGGGGCACAACTTCAACAATGATGCACTTGAGCAAAAAGGGCATATGCGTTTTCTCCTGAATATATTCAGGAGAAAACGCATACGTCCTTTTTGGCCAAGCAAGCAAGCGGGAAATGCAAATCTGCACTACAAAGAAGTATCATTTCCCACTGTTCAAAAGGGACATCCACAAAATGTGTAAAATCCAGAAAGGCAAGACCGGCCCCGGAGAACAGGGAGGCTTGTTTTGCTGAAGGGCGGGATGTAAACTGCCAACTGCATCTCTGGAGGAGTGCATTGTGTTCCCTAAAACATGTAAACAACAGAGCTACAGAGCCAAGGGCACTTCCAGTCTAGGGAATATACCTTGGGAAAACTGAAAATCAATAAGACAGAGCCACCCCAAAATTTAGGGCTGCACTGCTTACAAGAACCTCAACTTGGGTAAACCTTAAATATCCCAGGAAATATAAAAATGGTTCAAAAAATTGTGGTACTTCTGTACGATGGAATATCCCTCAGCCATGCAATCAATGGCATAAGACCAGTAGCAGCCAAATGAGTGGATAGAGGTATGATGCTTCTAAGTGAAATAAGTTACAGAGAAAAAGAAACTTATATTAAGATATCACATATGAAGATCCTGTAAACATGGCTACACTTGAACTCAGTTAAGAAAGAGAGCAGAGTCTCACCTTTGGAAAACACTCTGATGCCTGCTTAAGGGGGAATGAGAGGTGTGGTGACGCATAAATCCAGAGTTTGATATAAGCACAGGTACCGTTCCAAACACAAACTATGGAATAGACAAGACCTACACCTTCATCAGTGAAAGGGAACCGAGGCAACTGTGAGTAACCGTGAGCTGAGCCCCAGGCCAGCTGCTGCTGAACTTTTCCCACCCTTCCCAGGTAAAACACCTGAATATGTACAAGGGCTTGAAAGCTTAGAGGAGGAGCCGTGGAGCCACACCAGCGACAGCACGCAGGCCAACTTGGTGCCTACAGGCCAGCCAGGATGGTCCTGGCCCTGGGCGCTCTTCTGGAAGCTTTCCATTGCCCTGCCTGAGATACCCCTCCTGTCCTTGCCCCCACTGCTTTTTTCCTTCCTCAACTCTATCCGGAGAGTAATTCCAGCGGAAGGTATGGGTGACACATCCTCTTCTTTAGCAGGTGGCAGCCTGGCAACTCCTGCAGAAAGTCCAGCATAGACCCACTCACACCGGGCCACCCACAAAGCCGTGGCCCCTCACTCCCTCCCACCAGCACAGCCCCGAGACTGCTGACGGGCAGAGAATATGGAGTAAGGCACAGCTTCAGGGGCTATTGCTGCCTGCAGCGCTGTTTATATTGACCTCAACCCAGGCACACCTGGGGTGGGCCGGACGGCAAGGTCAGGCTACCCAGGTCAGCTAATCCTCAGCCCTCAGGGAATCACATTGTTGAAAATCGACCTCGCTAAGGCAGAATAGAAGCCAAGGAATAAAAGGACACAATGTCATTTGCAGCACCGTAGGTGTGTCTAGAGGTAATCACGTGACTTGTAGTATGTCAGAAAGTGAAAGACACATATCATATCATATCTCTTATAGGTGTTACTGAGAAATGGATACCAGTACAGATATTTTCACAGAGAAGGGCAATCACAGATTCATTAAACAAACTTATGGTTCACCAATGGAAAGGTGTGAGGATTGGTTTCATTATGATATTGGGGTTAACAGACATATAAAAACACAGTTGACATATATAATCAACAAAGACCTACAGAATACCAAGAGAAGACTAGTCAACATTCTGTCATAAGGTACATAGGAAAAGGATCCCAGGAATTACAGACATATGTATATGTGTAAAACAGCCACATCTTCCACGCCTACAACAAGCCAAACTCTGTAATCAAATTTGCTGTAATAAAAAATAAAAAATTAAATTAAAAACACGAACAAGAAGTAGTGAGACAAACTTGAGGGTCTTTCTCCTGGCACATTCCATTCTAAATTCCAATGTAGAACACCACTTCAATTGAGGCTCTGTTGCCCCAGTAACCAGATTTGGTAAGGGAGAACTGCTGCCACCTTGTGGCTGTTTCACACAACAGCATCTTTAATCCCAGCGCTAATGGTCAGTTGATATTCAAAATCATTGCAGGCCTGTAAATGACACCTGCCCTGAAAACAAATCCTGGGATCATATAACGACCAAAAAATTCAAAGGACGTCCATATTTCAAAACGACAGTTTCAAAAGGCATATTTTACACACATTAGTGTTCTGCTTCTTTTTCTTTCTTTCTTTTTTTGTTAAAAAAACGGGAATGGCTAAAAGCATCCCTCAGGATGGGCGAAAATATTTGAAAATCAATCAATGGACAAAGGTTTAATCTCCAATATATATAAAGAGCTCATGCAGCTTAATATTAAAAAAACAAACAACCCAATACAAAAATGGGCAGAAGATTTAAAGAGACGTTTCTTCAAAGAAGACACAGAGATGGCCAAGACGCACATGAAAAGCAGCTCAACATCACTAATTATTAGAGAAATGCAAATCAAAACTACAATGAGATATCACCTCACACCTGTTAGAATCGGCATCATCAGAAAATCTACAAACAACAAAATCTGGCGAGGGTGTGGACAAAAGGATCCCTCTTCCACTAGTGGTGGAAATGTAAATTGATACAGTCACGATGGAGAACAGTATGGAGTTTCCTTAAAAAACTAGAAATTGAATTACCATATGATCCAGCAATCCCACTTCTGGGCATATACCCAGAGAAAACCATAAATCAAAAAGGCACATCTACCACAATGCTCATTTCAGCACTATTTACAATAGCCAGGTAATGGAAGCAACCTAAATACCCACAGACAGACGAATGGATAAAGATGTGGTACATATATAAAATGGAATATTACTCAGCCATGAGAAGGAATGAAACTGGGTCATTTGTAGAGACGTCGATGGATCTAGAGACTGTCATACAGAATGAAGTAAGTCAGAAAGAGAAAAACAAATATTGTACATTAATGCATATATGTGGAACCTAGAAAAATGGTACAGATGAACTGGTTTGCAGGGAAGAAATAGAGACACAGAGGTAGAGAACACACGTATGGACACCAAGTGTGGGATGCCATGGGGTGGTGGTGGTGGGATGAGTTTGGAGATTGGGACTGACCGGCATACATGTATATGCATAAAATACATAACTAATAATAACCTGCTATATAAAAATATAAATAAATTTAAATTTCAAAATTTTAAAAAATATAATTTAAAAATAAAACAGAAAAAAGTTCATCCCTTCACACAGATGTATTTATATGAATGAATAATTTCCATGCTTATATCTATAAATACATAAAAGAGGAATAAAATCTAACTTGAACCAAAAAAGAAAAAAAATAAACCCTGAACCCACCAGTTATACAGAGGAAAACCCTATCAGGGCACTTGCTCCAGCGGTAAACAATACTGAAATTGGTCAGAGGTGGGCAATCATCTCCCATAGAGCCAGAAGCCCACTCCTACGCAAGGAGCGTCCTCATTGCAAAGCTGGGGGCCATGCAGAGGCATCTGTGAGTAACCGTGAGCTGAGCCCCAGGCCAGCTGCTGTTGAACTTTTCCCACCCTTCCCAGGTAAAACACCTGAATATGTACAAGGGCTTGAAAGCCTAGAGGAAAGGCCATGGAGCCACACCAGCGACAGCCCGCAGGCCAACTTGGTGCCTGCAGGCCAGCCAGGATGGTCCAGTCCCTGGGCGCTCTTCTGGAAGCTTTCCATTGCCCTGCCTGAGATACCCCTCCTGTCCCGGCACCCACTGCTTTTTTCCTTCCTCACCTCAGTCCGGAGAGAAATACCAGCAGAAGGTATGGGTGACACATCCTCTTCTTTACTGGTGGAAGCCTGGCAACTCCTGCAGAACGTCCAGCAGAGACCCACTCACACCGGGCCACCCACAATGCTGTGGCCCCTCACTCCCTCCCACGAGCACAGCCCCGAGACTGCTGACGGGGCAGAGAATATGGAATCAGGCACAGCTTCAGGGGCTATTGCTGCCTGCAGCGCTGTTTATATTGACCTCAAACCAGGCACACCTGGGGAGGGCCGGCCGGCAGGGTCAGGCTACACAGGTCAGCTAATCCTCAGCCATCAGGGAATCACATTGTAGAAAATGGACCTCTCTAAGGCAGAATAGAAGCCAAGGAATAAAAGGACACAATGCCATTTGCAGCACCGTAGGTGTGTCTAGAGGTAATCACGTGACTTGTAGTAAGTCAGAAAGTGAAAGACACATATTATATCATATCTCTTATAGGTGTGACCGAAAAATGGATACCAGGGCAGATATTTCCACGGAGAAGGGCAATCACAGATTCATTCAACAAACTTATGGTTCACCAATGGAAAGGTGTGAGGATTGGTTTCATTATGATATTGGGGTTAACAGACATATACAAACACAGTTGACATATATAATCACTGAAGACCTACAGAATACCAAGAGAAGACTACTCAACATTCTGTCATAAGGTACATGGGAAAAGGATCCCAGGAAGAACAGACATATGTATATGTGTAAAAGAACCACATCTTCCACACCTACAACAAGCCAAACATTGTAATCAAATTTGTGTAATAAAAAATAAAAAAATAAATTAAAAACACGAACAAGAAGTAGTGAGACAAACTTGAGGGACTTTCTCCTGGCACATTCCATTCTAACTCCAATCTAGAACACGACTTCCATTGAGGCTCTGTTGCCCTAGTAACCAGATTTGGTAAGGGAGAACTGCTGCCACCTTGTGGCCTTTTCATAAAACAGCACCTTTAATCCCAGGGCTAATGGTCAGTTAATATTCAAAATCATTGCAGGCCTGTAAATGACACCTGCCCTGAACACAAATCCTGGGGTCATATATCGACCAAAAAATTCAAAGGACGTCCATATTTCAAAACGACAGTTTCAAAAGGCATATTTTACACACATTAGTGTTCTGCTTCTTTTTCTTTCTTTCTTTTTGTTAAAAAAACGGGAATGGCAAAAAGCATCCCTCAGAATGGGCGAAAATATTTGCAAAAGAATCAATGGACAAAGGTTTAATCTCCAATATATATAAAGAGCTCATGCAGCTTAATATTAAAAAAAACAAACAACCCAATACAAAAATGGGCAGAAGTTCTAAAGAGACGTTTCTTCAAAGAAGACACAGAGATGCCCAAGACGCACATGAAAAGCTGCTGAAAATCACTAATTATTAGAGAAATGTAAATCAAAACTCCAATGAGGTATAACCTCACACCTGTTAGAATCGGCATCATCAGAAAATCTAAAAGCAACAAATTCTGGGGAGGGTGTGGACAAAAGGATCCCTCTTCCACTAGTGGTGGAAATGTAAATTGATACAGTCACGATGGAGAACAGTATGGAGTTTCCTTAAAAAAACTAGAAAAAGTATTACCATATGATCCAGCAATCCCACTTCTGGGCATATGCCCAGAGAAAACCATAAATTAAAAAGGCACATTCACCACAATGCTCATTTCAGCACTATTTACAATAGCCAGGTAATGGAAGCAACCTAAATACCCACAGACAGACGAATGGATAAAGATGTGGTACATATATAAAATGGAATATTACTCAGCCATAAGAAGGAAAGAAACTGGGTCATTTGTAGAGACGTCGATGGATCTAGAGACTGACATACAGAATGAAGTAAGTCAGAAAGAGAAAAACAAATATTGTATATTAATGCATATATGTGGAACCTAGAAAAATGGTACAGATGAACTGGTTTGCAGGGAAGAAATAGAGACACAAAGGTAGAGAACACACGTATGGACACCAAGTGTGGGAAGCCATGTGGTGGTGGTGGTGGGATGAGTTGGGAGATTGGGATTGACCTGTATATATATATGCGTAAAATACATAACTAATAATAGCCTGCTGTATAAAAAAGTAAATAAAATTAAATTTCAAAATTTTTAAAATATAATTTAAAAATAAAACATAAAAAAGTTCTTCCCTTCACACAGATGTATTTATATGAATGAATTATTTCCATGCTTATATCTATAAATACATAAAAGAGGTATAAAATCTAACTTGAACTAAAAAAGAAAAAAAAAACCTGAACCCACCAGTTATACAGAGGAAAACCCTATCAGGGCACTTGCTCCAGCGGTAAACAATTCTGAAATTGGTCAGAGGTGGGGAATCATTTCCCATAGAGCCAGTAGCCCACTCCTACGCAAGGAGCATCCTCATTGCAAAGCTGGGGGCCATGCAGAGGCATCTGTGAGTAACCGTGAGCTGAGCCCCAGGCCAGCAGCTGTTGAACTTTTCCCACCCTTCCCAGGTAAAACACCTGAATATGTACAAGGGCTTGAAAGCCTAGAGGAAGGGGCGTGGAGCCACACCAGCGATAGCACGCAGGCCAACTTGGTGCCTGCAGGCCAGCCAGGATGGTCCTGGCCCTGGGCGCTCTTCTGGAAGCTTTTCATTGCCCTGCCTGAGATACCCCTCCTGTCCCGGCCCCCACTGATTTTTTCCTTCCTCACCTCTGTCCGGAGAGACATTCCAGTGGAAGATATGGGTGACACATCCTCTTCTTTACAGGTGGCAGCCTGGCAACTCCTGCAGAAAGTCCAGCAGAGACCCACTCACAACGGGCCACCCACAATGCCGTGGCCCCTCACTCCCTCCCACCAGCACAGACCCGAGACTGCTGACTCGGCAGAGAATATGGCGTCAGGCACAGCTTCAGGGGCTATTGCTGCCTGCAGCGCTGTTTATATTGACCTCAAACCAGGCACACCTGGGGAGGGCCGGCCGGCAGGGTCAGGCTACCCAGGTCAGCTAATCCTCAGCCATCAGGGAATCACATTGTTGAAAATGGACCTCGCTAAGGCAGAATAGAAGCCAAGGAATAAAAGGACACAATGCCATTTGCAGCACCGTAGGTGTGTCTAGAGGTAATCACGTGACTTGTAGTAAGTCAGAAAGTGAAAGACACATATCATACCATATCTCTTATAGGTGTGACCGAAAAATGGATACCAGGGCAGGTATTTCCATGCAGAATGGCAATCACAGATTCATTCAACAAACTTATGGTTCACCAATGGAAAGGTGTGAGGATTGGTTTCATTATGATATTGGGGTTAACAGACATATACAAACACAGGTGACATATATAATCACCAAAGACCTACAGAATACCAAGAGAAGACTACTCAACATTCTGTCATAAGGTACATGGGAAAAGGATCCCAGGAAGAACAGACATATGTATATGTGTAAAAGAACCACATCTTCCACACCTACAACAAGCCAAACATTGTAATCAAATTTGCTGTAATAAAAAATAAAAAATTAAATTAAAAACACAAATAAGAAGTAGTGAGAAAAACTTGAGGGGCTTTCTCCTGGCACATTCCATTCTAAATTCCAATCTAGAACAGGACTTCCATTGAGGCTCTGTTGCCCCAGTAACCAGACTTGGTAAGGGATAACTGCTGCCACCTTGTGGCCGTTTCACACAACAGCAGCTTTAATCCCAGCGCTAATGGTCAGCTGATATTCAAAATCATTGCAGGCCTGTAAATGACACCTGCCCTGAACACAAATCCTGGGGTCATATATCGACCAAAAAATTCAAAGGACGTCCATATTTCAAAACGACAGTTTCAAAAGGCATATTTCACACACATTAGTGTTCTGCTTCTTTTTCTTTCTTTCCTTTGTGCTTAAAAAAACGGGAATGGCAAAAAGCTTCCCTCAGAATGGGCGAAAATATTTGCAAATGAATCAATGGACAAAGGTTTAATCTCCAATATATATAAAGAGCTCATGCAGCTTAATATTAAAAAAAAGCAAACAACCCAATACAAAAATGGGCAGAAGATCTAAAGAGACGTTTCTTCAAAGAAGACACAGAGATGCCCAAGACGCACATGAAAAGCTGCTCAACATCACTAATTATTAGAGAAATGCAAATCAAAACTACAATGAGGTATCAACTCACACCTGTTAGAATCGGCATCATCAGAAAATCTACAAACAACGAATTCTGGGGAGGGTGTGGACAAAAGGATCCCTCTTCCACTAGTGGTGGAAATGTAAATTGATACAGTCACGATGGAGAACAGTATGGAGTTTCCTTAAAAAAACTAGAAATAGAATTACCATATGATCCAGCAATCCCACTTCTGGGCATATACCCAGAGAAAACCATAAATCAAAAAGGCACATTCACCACAATGCTCATTTCAGCACTATTTACAATAGCCATGTAATGGAAGCAACCTAAATACCCACAGACAGACGAATGGATAAAGATGTGGTACATATATAAAATGGAATGTTACTCAGCCATAAGAAGGAATGAAACTGGGTCATTTGTAGAGACGTCGATGGATCTAGAGACTGTCATACAGAATGAAGTAAGTCAGAAAGAGAAAAACAAATATTGTATATTAATGCATATATATGGATCCTAGAAAAATGGTACAGATGAACTGGTTTGCAGGGAAGAAATAGAGACACAGAGGTAGAGAACACACGTATGGACACCAAGTGTGGGAAGCCATTGGATTGTGGGTGTGGGATGAGTTGGGAGATTGGGATTGACCTGTATACATGTATATGCATAAAATACATAACTATTAATAACCTGCTATATAAAAAAATAAATAAAATTAAATTTCAAAATTTTAAAAAATATAATTTTAAAATAAAACAGAAAAAGTTCTTCCCTTCACACAGATGTATTTATATGAATGAATTATTTCCATGCTTATATCTATAAATACATAAAAGAGGAATAAAATCTAACTTGAACCAAAAAAGAAAAAGAAAAACCTGAACCCACCAGTTAAACAGAGGAAAACCCTATCAGGGCACTTGCTCCAGCAGGAAACAATTCTGAAATTGGTCAGAGGTGGGGAATCATCTCCCATAGAGCCAGCAGCCCACTCCTACGCAAGGAGCGTCCTCATTGCAAAGCTGGGGGCCATGCCGAGGCATCTGTGAGTAACCGTGAGCTGAGCCCCAGGCCAGCTGCTGTTGAACTTTTCCCACCCTTCCCAGGTAAAACACCTGAATATGTACAAGGGCTTGAAAGCCTAGAGGAAGGGCCGTGGAGCCACAGCAGCGACAGCACGCAGGCCAACTTGGTGCCTGCAGGCCAGCCAGGAAGGTCCTGTCCCTGGTCGCTATTCTGGAAGCTTTCCATTGCCCTGCCTGAGATACCCCTCCTGTCCCGGCCCCCACTGCTTTTTTCCTTCCTCACCTCTGTCCAGAGAGAAATTCCAGCGGAAGGTATGGGTGACACATCCTCTTCTTTATAGGTGGCAGCCTGGCAACTCCTGCAGAAAGTCCAGCATAGACCCACTCACACCGGGCCACCCACAAAGCCGTGGCCCCTCACTCCCTCCCAGCAGCACTGCCCCGAGACTGCTGACGGGGCAGAGAATATGGAGTCAGGCACAGATTCAGGGGCTATTGCTGCCTGCAGCCCTGTTTATATTGACCTCAACCCAGGCACACCTGGGGAGGGCCGGCCGGCAGGGTCAGGCTACCCAGGTCAGCTAATCCTCAGCCCTCAGGGAATCACATTGTTGAAAATGGACCTCGCTAAGGCAGAATAGAAGCCAAGGAATAAAAGGACACAATGCCATTTGAAGCACCGTAGCTGTGACTAGAGGTAATCACGTGACTTGTAGTAAGTCAGAAAGTGAAAGACACATATTATATCATATCTCTTATAGGTGTGACCGAAAAATGGATACCAGGGCAGATATTTCCACGGAGAAGGGCAATCACAGATTCATTCAACAAACTTATGGTTCACCAATGGAAAGGTGTGAGGATTGGTTTCATTATGATATTGGGGTTAATAGACATATACAAACACAGGTGACATATACAATCACCAAAGACCTACAGAATACCAAGAGAAGACTACTCAACATTCTGTCATAAGGTACATGGGAAAAGGATCCCAGGAAGAACAGACATATGTATATGTGTAAAAGAACCACATCTTCCACACCTACAACAAGCCAAACATTGTAATCAAATTTGCTGTAATAAAAAATAAAAAATTAAATTAAAAACATGAACAAGAAGTAGTGAGACAAACTTGAGGGGCTTTCTCCTGGCACATTCCATTCTAAATTCCAATCTAGAACACGACTTCCATTGAGGCTCTGTTGCCCCAGTAACCAGATTTGGTAAGGGAGAACTGCTGCCAACTTGTGGACGTTTCTCACAAGAGCAGCTTTAATCCCAGCGCTAATGGTCAGTTGATATTCAAAATCATTGCAGGCCTGTAAATGACACCTGCCCTAAAAACAAATCATGCTTTCATATATCGACCAAAAAATTCAAAGGACGTCCATATTTCAAAACGACAGTTTCAAAAGGCATATTTTACACACATTAGTGTTCTGCTTCTTTTTCTTTCTTTCTTTTTTTGTTAAAAAAACGGGAATGGCAAAAAGCTTCCCTCAGAATGGGCGCAAATATTTGCAAAGGAGTCAAAGGACAAAGGTTTAATCTCCAATATATATAAAGAGCTCATGCAGCTTAATATTAAAAAAACAAACAACCCAATACAAAAATGGGCAGAAGATCTAAAGAGACGTTTCTTCAAAGAAGACACAGAGATGGCCAAGACGCACATGAAAAGCTGCTCAACATCACTAATTATTAGAGAAATGCAAATCAAAACTACAATGAGGTATCACCTCACACCTGTTAGAATCGGCATCATCAGAAAATCTACAAACAACAAAATCTGGCGAGGGTGTGGACAAAAGGATCCCTCTTCCACTAGTGGTGGAAATGTAAATTGATACAGTCACGATGGAGAACAGTATGGAGTTTCCTTAAAAAAACTAGAAATAGAATTACCATATGATCCAGCAATCCCACTTCTGGGCATATACCCAGAGAAAACCATAAATGAAAAAGGCACATTCACCACAATGCTCATTTCAGCACTATTTACAATAGCCAGGTAATGGAAGCAACCTAAATACCCACAGACAGACGAATGGATAAACATGTGCTACATATATAAAATGGAATATTACTCAGCCATAAGAAGGAATGAAACTGGGTCATTTGTAGAGACGTCGATGGATCTAGAGACAGTCATACAGAATGAAGTAAGTCAGAAAGAGAAAAACAAATATTGTATATTAATGCATATATGTGGAACCTAGAAAAATGGTACAGATGAACTGGTTTGCAGGGAAGAAATAGAGACACAGAGGTAGAGAACACACGTATGGACACCAAGTGTGGGAAGCCATGGGGTGGTGGTGGTGGGATGAGTTGGGAGATTTGGATTGACCTGTATACATGTATATGCGTAAAATACATAACTAATAATAACCTGCTGTATAACAAAATAAATAAAATTAAATTTCAAAATTTTAAAAAATAAAATTTAAAAATACAACAGAAAAAAGTTCTTCCCTTCACACAGATGTATTTATATGAATGAATTATTTCCATGCTTATATCTATAAATATATAAAAGAGGAATAAAATCTAACTTGAACCAAAAAGAAAAAAAATACCCTGAACCCACCAGTTAGACAGAGGAAAACCCTATCAGGGCACTTGCTCCAGCAGTAAACAATTCTGAAATTGGTCAGATGTGGGGAATCTTCTCCCATAGAGCCAGCAGCCCACTCCTACGCAAGGATCGTCCTCATTGCAAAGCTGGGGGCCATGCCGAGGCATCTGTGAGTAACCATGAGCTGAGCCCCAGGCCAGCAGCTGTTGAACTTTTCCCACCCTTCCCAGGTAAAACACCTGAATATGTACAAGGGCTTGAAAGCCTAGAGGAAGGGCCGTGGAGCCACACCAGCGACAGCACGCAGGCCAACTTGGTGCCTGCAGGCCAGCCAGGAAGGTCCTGGCCCTGGGCGCTCTTCTGGAAGCTTTCCATTGCCCTGCCTGAGATACCCCTCCTGTCCCGGCCCCCACTGCTTTTTTCCTTCCTCACCTCTGTCCGGAGAGAAATTCCAGCAGAAGGTATGGGTGACACATCCTCTTCTTTACAGGTGGCAGCCTGGCAACTCCTGCAGGAAGTCCAGCAGAGACCCACTCACACCGGGCCACCCACAAAGCCATGGCCCCTCACTCCCTCCCACCACCCCAGCCCCGACACTGCTGACGGGGCAGAGAATATGGCGTCAGGCATAGCTACCGGGGCTCTCGCTGACTGGAGAGGTGTTTATATTGACCTCAACCCAGGCACACATGGGGAAAGCTGGCAGGCAGTTTCAGGCTGCCAAAATCAGCCAATCCTCACCCCTCAGGGGCTCACAGTTGCAGAAAATGAAACTTGCTAAATGGGCCAGGCCCGAGGAACAGGTGTCGGCTCTTGAGAGTCAGGATAGACAAGGGGCTGCAGCTGCGTCTTGTTTTCTGATCATTTTATCTGGTCCATGAGTGGAAAACAACTTCAAGAAGACCCTATCCTAATGAGAGGAACCCAGGAGTCAGGGAGAGGAGTGATGGTGGGTGGAGACAGAGGCCTGGTGCCCTGGCTACAGTGGAAGTGTCTGGAAGACCAGGCAGAAAGAGCCTGCAGTGAGTGATAGCCATGGTCACAGACCTGTCAGAGCTGCTGTTTGGTAGTTCAAGTCCTGCTCTGAGGTGTTCTGTGTCAGCTGTGAGCGACAGGTGAGCTGGGGGTTCTCTGCAAGTTGGGTTATGTGCACGGTTCCTGTGTGTCCAGCCCTGCTGTGGTACCTGCCCAGGGGAGCTCCATATCCTGGGAAGTGCCTGAGTAGGAGAGCCCCATGGGCTGCTGGGTAGCTGCAGAGGTGAGCTCCATACCTTGGGAGGGACTTGACCACGAGAGCCCCATGGGCTGCGGGGTAGGGGTGAAGCCCAGGTGAGCTCCATATCCTGGGATTGGCCTGACCACGAGAGCCCCATGGGCTGCTGGAGACCTGGTAAAGGATATCAGGACAGTCAGTGAAGCCACCGAGGATATACATCCAGTAGCTCCTATTTCCTACACCCTGCTGGTCATTCTACCATCCACCAGGCCATGGCATTCTGTATTAGACTTCAATGATGCCTTCTTCTGTATTCCATTCATCTCAGAGTCACAAGAATTTTTGGCTTGTGAGTGGCAGGACACAACATGCAACAAAAGCAATAATGCTGGGCCGTCCTGCCCCAATGGTTCAAAAATCCCCACACCATCATTCGGGAAATGTCCTCTAAAGACCTTAAAGTTCAACCTCTGTAAAAGGGAACCCTCCTTCAATATGCAGATGACATTCTGATCGCCAGGCCTACTAAAGACGCCTCTGAACTACCTAGCCAAGAAAGGATAGAAGGTGTCCAAGGAAAAGGCTCAAATATCCCAGGCTAAGGTGACATGCCTGGGCTTCATTCTCACAGATATTTGGAGAAACGCATCCCAGGATAGGGAAGAAGCCATTTGCAGCCTTACCTCTTCTAAAACTAGAAGACAGCTTAGGGGTTCCTGGGGAGGCCAAGGTTTTCTGCATCTGGATCCCTAACTACAGTCTAATAGCTGGGCCTCTACATGAAACACTGACAGGAAAAGATGATGATCCTTTTTGAATAGAATCCAGAAGCAGCCATTCAAGATTGGAAAGAGCAGTCAATTCAGACCCTTGCCCAGGAACTCCCTAATTTAGCTAAACCCTTTGACCTTTACATACCCGGTCAAAGGTTAATCGCCCTTGGAGCCTTAGTGCAAAAACTGGGACCACTTGAAATGGAGCAACACAAGAATGCCCTTCAGGTATGATAAACTATGGTCACCAAGGGCTTTGCCTACCGACTCATCAGGCCAGGACACTGGGGTATCTAAAAAGCTGGAAAACAGCAGCCCGCAAGGCCAGCTCCCTCCTAAGGTAAAAGGACCCCACGTGGTGATCCTAACCACCCATCATGCCCTGAAGTTGCAGGGATCGCTCTGTGGACACACTGACCTCAAGTGAGGAGGCCCTCCAACTCCAACTTCCAGAGAGACAAACGGGGGCAACGGGCCCCCAAGATGGCTCGTGTGACCATCACTTGACCTGGAGTTTCTCTCAGAAAACGGCAAGACTGTGCCCCGAAAGAGCAGACTACTGCTTGCAGGACTTACTGCACCCAGAGGGGAGCTAATAAGCTTGGAGGGGGAAACGTATATCACGCTTTCACCATAGAAAACCCTACAGACACCGCGGCGATGGTAGCCAATATGACCGGCTGGACTGCTGGCTACTTCTAAAGGCAGTTGACTCAGTGGACGTCATGGTCCTGGATCACCACTGACCCTGGACTGTCTGGGAGTTGCGCAGGCAGGGCTCTGACACATGGTGCTGTTTGTACATTAATTCAGGGACCTAATTAAAGAAAGCACAGACTACTGGTCAGAGCATCTAGGCTGGCAAAAACTGTCAGCCTAAGGTCGCCGAACAAATGTGGGCTGGGGTGAAATCTGCCACCGCAGCATCTCTGTGCCTCTCTTTCCTGGACCCTTAAAGGTCATTAGAATCAATAACACTTCCAATGCTGGTGCTCAGGTGGACGAGAAGAGAGGCAGGAGGCCTTGGGACAATCAACCTCACCTGGAGGCTGGTGGGGAGACGTTTTGCCCCTCCCCCCATGTAACAGTCTCCCACCACAGCATGAAGCAGTTACAAAAGAGGGGTCTGCACCCTCAACACCCCAAGAATGAGGAATGGAAGAAAAAGCAGAGGAGGTTTTCGTCTCCGGCATCGTTCATTAAAAATTCCTGGGAGATAAAAGGAGAATCTGGGCAATAAAATAAAGTCTAACCTGTTTTTCCTTTGTGCTTTGTCTAATTTCACGTGCTTCTAGAGTTCCGCATGCAGAGGTCCCACACCCGGCACTTCAGACCCGATTTCCTAGTGCAGAATTGCTGGGTCAACACCTCAGCTAGCGGGGTCCCATGCATACTCCGCGGCATAGAGCCTAAGCTGCAGCCAACACAGCACTCGAGAGCTCCATCCCCTCCCTCCCACTGACGCTGCCGGGGTCCCTACACAGCAGCCCAGCCCACAGCCCATGGGGGAGTGCACGCTCTCACCTCTCCATTCTGTTTTCAAAATAATGTTTCCTTTGCTTCTGAACAAAACTCAGTCTTGATCTGTTGGCTCCAATGACACTGGGCATGGGGACTCCTGTTGGGGTCCACTCTGGAGAATCAGTAACAGAAATTGAGAACATTGTAACTTCAATGAACAGATGTGTGAGCCAAACTGTAGTTAACATAGAGCAGTGTATAATGCTCGGGTAAAATAAGATGATTCTAAGACTTACATTTGATATTTCCATCACTTTCCTATAAGCAAGTTCAGTGAAGACGTCTGTCTTATTTGTCAGGTCAACATTAGAGAAATGAAGTGATTTATTTCCATGGATGTACATCGAATACTCTTGGCTGAAGCTTCAATCTTGTTTTGAATGCTTTTCCATTGAAAATGATACCTCTCTTTCAGCTCCCCCATTTCTGAGAAGTATAAAATCTTATAATTTATTATTATCAAAGGGGAAAGGTAGGAGAAAGGATAAATTAACAGTTTGGGATTAACACATACACACTGCTATGTATAAAATAGATCATCAACAAGGAACTACTGTATAGCACAGGGAACTACACTGAATATTTTGCAATAAGCTATAAGGGGAAATAATCTGAAAAAGAATAGATATTTTTATTGACATCATCTATCAATGACAGATAAAATGTAACCTAAGCAAGGCCGATGGTGAGCGCTTCTGACCCTGAAGATTTCAGTCATCTAAAATTTGGGCTCTGCCTATTTCCCAAGGCCCTTAATGGACATACGTGTAGCCGTACCTTAAAAATTCCCCAGTTTGGGTTTTGGGGAGGCACTGATTTGGAAAAATCCCTGGTGTTCTCCTTACATGCACGGGACCCTTCCTACAGCTAAAACATGCCCGTCACACCTAGAGGATGGTACACCATTTGATCAGAAAGAGTTTGGAAAAGGCACCTCATCTCCTCATCGCCTGGTGCTCGGGTTCACCCCTCCAGCATCTTTCCTAACAATCTCCTCACTTGGGGATATCAGCACCGTCAACATCCTGTTGCACACAGTTTGGAATTGGTCCAGAGGATGAAGCGGAAGGATGAGAAAAATTTAGAGACAAGTCTTAGGTGTTCGGACAGGCACATGCCACTCTAATTTCCAATCCAGAAGACAAATTCATCAAAGGCTAGAATTGCCCACGGAAACAGAATAGGGCTAGAGGAAATCCCGCTGTTTTGTGTCCAGTTTCCAAAAACACAAGTTGAAAAATGGAACTCAGGGACATTAAAATTCATGAAACTGCAGAGTTGAAAATATCTATCATCGAAAAATGTCTTGAGGTAAGTCACAGAAAAGGATTTGTAAGCAAGGGAGAGTGGCAGGAAACAGATTTGAAGAGCTAGAAATGACTCCCCATTAAAGCACAAGAAAAGGGGCTGAACATCGCCAATGATGCAGTTGGCCAAAAAGGGTGTATGCATTTTTTCTGAATATATTCAAGTAAAGGCCATACACACTTTTTATCCAACCAAACAGGTGGGCACTGGAAATCAATATCACAAAATGTATCACTTCACATCAGTCAGAAGGGCCATCCACATAAAGTGTAAACACCAGAAATGCAGGACAGGGCGAGGAGAAAAGGGAGCCCTGTGAGGCTGATAGTGGAAATGTAATTTGCCAACGGCCACTCTGGAGAAGTGTATTGTGTTTGCTAAAACATCTACAAAATGAGCTAAAGAGCATAGGGCACTTGAACTCATGGGCGTATACCTTGGGAAAAACAAAAATCGACAGAAAACAGGCACCCCAACGTTTACCACCTCTCTGTTAAAAAGGGCCTCAACTTGGATATAACGTAAATGTCCCTGGAAGGATAAAATGGATAAAAGAGATGGAGTACTTATGTAGAGTGGAATATTACTCATCCAGAAATCAATGAAATAAGGCCAGTTGTAACAACTCTGGAGGAGTTACATACGATCATTCTAAGTGACATATGTCAGAAAGAAAAAGACACATATCATAAGATGACACTTAAAGGTGGAATCAAAACTGGCTACACATGAAATAAATTACAAAACAGAAACATAGTCAAATATGTAGAAAATAGACATAAGGCTGCTAAATGGGAAAGGTGGGGAATGGTGAGGTATTATCCAGGAGGTTGAAATTAGCAAAGATACCATTCCAAGTACCAAATTGAATAACTGACAAGGCCTACACGGTACCTCAAAGAACTGCACTCAGCCCACTCAAGTCACTGTAAAATAATACATATGACTGGTAAGCATCTGAAAACGAATTTATTGTTGTCTCACAGTACATGAATCAAGTGGATGTACAGCAGCAAAAAACAGAGCTTTGAAAATCAGCTGTAACCAATATAAAAATAAATTTAAAACTATTTATAAAAACAGTGAGACAGACAAAAATTCTTACAACTTTTGTTGAAGGGCTACGATGTAACATGGATTGAACACATGTAGACCCACAGCAGGATGATTATATAAGGCTAGAAGCTATGCACGCTAAGAGATGTTAGAGACGCTGGGTGAGGAAATGCAGACCTTTTAAAGTAATACTGCCTGGTACCCATTCCATGGGTCCCAAATCTGCAGGTTCAAGGGAATCTTCTGACAGCGAAAACATGCCTGGGAAACCGAGATGAATGTACACCGTGTGCTCAGGAAAGGTGTCTAAAATGCACCTCAGTTTTGATCTCCTGGTGCTGGGGTTCGCCATTCCAGCCACATTACTAACAATCTCCCCACTTGGAGAATCAGCACCTTTAACCTCCTGTTTCACACAGTTTGCAATTTGTGCAGAGGATAAATGGGAAGAGGGGGAACCAATGAGAGATTAGCTGTAGGACTTTTGACAGGCACATGTCACTCTAATTTCCCATTAGGAAGAAGAATTAACCAAAGGCTCAGCCTGCCTCCCCAGAACCAGAATAGGGCCAGAAGTAATCCAATGGTTTGGCGGCCAGCTCACAAAAAAAAGCGAGTTGCAAAATGGAGCTCAGGAGCAGACAATTCAAAGACCTGCAAAGATATAAATGATAACCAACGTCCAAAAATATATTCAGGTAAGGTAACGAAGAGGATCTGAATGAGAGGCAGAATTGCAGGAAACAGATTTCAAAAGGTAGATTGTACTCACATTTAAAGCATATGAAAAGCAGCAGAATTTCTAAAATGATGCGGTTGGGCAAAAGGGTGTATGCGTTTTTTTCGTGAATATCTTCAGGAAAAAAACACATGCAGAGTTTTTGGCCAACCAAGCAAGAGGGAAATGCAAATCCGCACAACAAAGAAGTCTCAATTTCCACTGCTCAGAAAGGCCATCCAAAAAATGTGTACAAACCAGAAATGCAGGAGAGGCCATGGAAAACAGGGAGCCTAGTCACGCTGATGGGTGGGGTATAAATATCCAAGAGCCACTCTGAAGAAGTGTATGCTGTTTTTAAAACATCTAAAATGCAAAGCCCCGGAGCAAGGGGACTTCAACTCATGGACATATAACTTGGGAAGACTAAATGTCAATAAGACACAGGCACCCCAAAGTTTAGGGCTGCTCTGCATACAAGAACCTCAACTTTGGTACACCTAAAATATCCCAGGAAAAAGAGAAATGCATAAAGAACTCGTGGTAATTTTGTACAACGGAATATCACTCAGACGTGAAATCAATGTATATAAGGCCAGTAGCAGCATAATGAGTGGATTTACGTATGATGATTTTAAGGGAAATTAGTCACACAGAAAAAGAATCTTATCATAAGATATGACTTATATAGGGAATGTCAATATCACAACACATGAACTGAATTAGGAAAGAGAACAGAGTCTCACATTTAGCAAAAATCTCTTATGCCTGCTTCAGGGGAAAGGAGAGGTGGGGTGATGCATAAAACCAGAGTTTGATATTAGCACAGGTACCATTCCATAAACCAAATACAGAATAGACAAGACCTACACCTTCCTCAGTGAACGGGACTCAACACCCCTATGCCCCACAGAGGAATATATCTGACTACTAAGAATCTTAAAACCTATGTATTGATATGTCTCCGTAAGGGAATCAATTGTGTCTAGACTGGCATAAACACGTCAGTGAAAATCAGCTCAACCCCATTATAAAATGAATTTCAAAAAAACCCCAAAAAACAGCGAAATTCTTACACAATTCCTTCAGGGGTTGTGATGAAACCTGGAATGACCCTATCTGCAAAGACAGCTGGATGAGACATAAGGCTGGACACCTGGGACTGAGAGGACTGGTGAGATTGGGAGAGGAAATGCAGACCTTTTAAAGTAGTAATGCATGCCACCATTCCATGTGTCCCAAATCTCCAGGTAGAAGGGAATATCACTACAATTATAACATGTATGGGAAACCTAGAAAATGGACACCCTGTGATGGCGAAAGGTTTCTAAAACTCTCCTAATTTTTCCTCTCCTTGTGCTCCACTTTGGCATTCCAACTGCTTTACTATCAATCTCCCAACTTAGGAGAATCAGCCCCTATAACCTCCTGGTTCGCACAGTTTGCTAATTGTGCAGAGGATGAAAGGGAAGAGGGAGAACCAATCAGAGAGTAGATGTAGACATTTGGACAGGCACATGTCACTCTAATTTCCCGGGAGGAAGAAGAATTAACCAAAGCATCAGCCACCCACAGGGAACCAATATAGCCACCCCTGGAACCAGTATAGGTCCTGAAGCAAAATTGTGGATTTGCGGCCAGCTCACAAAGATGGGATTTGAAAATTGGAGCTCAGGGGCACAGCAATTCACAAACCTGCAGACTTATAAAGGACTACTCTCTTCCAAAAATCTGTTGAGGGAAGCCAATGAAGCGGACTCGAAAATGAGGCAGAATTGCACAAAAAATATTTCAAGAGGTAAATTGGAATCGCCTTTAAAGCACAGGAAAAGCATCCCAACTTGGACAGAGATGCAATTGGCCAAAAAGGGCGTATGACTTTTCTCCTGAATATATTCAGAAGAAAACGCATACACCCTTTTTGGCCAATCAAGCAAGCGCGCAATACAAATCCACACTACAAAGAATTGTCACTTACCACCAGTCAAAAGGGACATCCGAATATCTGTAAAAACCAGAAAGGCAAGAGAGATATGGCAAGGGCATGAAGCAATGTGATCCCAATGGTCATGGAGGATTGTGATGAGAAGCGCATGGAGAATTGTGATGAGAAGATTATGTACCATTTTGTTGACAAAGGCAAGGAGCATTATGATGACAAGGTTCATGGAGCACTGTGATGACAAGCATCACGGAGCATAGTGATTACAGGGGTCATGGAGCATTGGGATGACAAGCGCATGGATCATTGTGATGACAATGGTCATGGAGCATTTTAATGACAAGAGTCCCGGATCATTTTGTTGTCAGGGTTCATGGAGCGTTGTGATAACAGTGGTCATGGAGCATTGTGATGACAGGGGTCATGGCGCATTGTGATGAGAAGGTCATGGAGCATTGGGCTGAAAATGTCCATGGAGTACTGTGATGACAGGGGTCATGGAGCATTGTGATGACAAGGTACTGGAGCACTGTGATGAGAAGACCATGGAGCTTTGTGATGACAAGTCTCATGGAGCATTCTGATGAAAAGTGCCATGGAGCATTGTGATTACAGGGGTCTTGGAGCATTGTGATGACAAGGGCATGGAGCATTGGGATGAAAAGGCCATGGAGCGTTCTGATGACATGCATCATGGAGCTTTGTGATGACAAGGGCATGGAGCATTGTGATTACAGCGGTCTTGGAGCACTGTGATGAAAAGGGCATGGATCATTGTGATGAAAGAGGCATGGAGCCTTGTCATGACAGGGTTCAAGGAGCAAACTGACAACAAGTGTCAGGGAGCATTGTGATGACAAGGGTATTGAGTATTGTGATGACAAAGGTCATGGAGCATTGTGGTGAGAAGACCATGGATAATTGTGATGACGAGCGTCATGGGGCGTTGTGATGATAAGTGTTATGGAACATATTGATCACAAGGATTTGGAGCATTGTGATGACAGAGGTCATGGAGCATTTTGGTTTCATTGTGATGACAATAGCCTGAAGCATTATGATGATGGGCATGGTGCATTGTGATGACAGGGTTCATGGAGCATTGAGATGAAAAGGGGCATGGAGCATTGCGATTACAGGAGTCTTGGAGCATTGTGATGACAAAGGCATGGAACATCGTGAATGAGAAGGCCATGGAGCATTCTGTGGACATGCGTCATGGAGCTTTGTGATGACAAGGGCATGGAGCATTGTGATTACAGGGGTCTTGGAGCATTGTGATGACAAGGGTCATGGAGACTTGTGATGACAAGGCTGTGGAATATTATGATGGCAGGGGTCATGGAGCATTGTTATGACAGGGGTAATGGAGCATTGTGATGACAAGGGCATGGAACACTGCGATACATGGGTCATGGAGGATTGTAATGAAAAGCGCATGGAGCATTGTGATAAGAATGGCATCGAGCATTGTGATGAAAAGCATCATGGAGCCTGTGATGACAAGGGCATGGAACAATGTGATGAGAGGGTTCATGGAGCATTGTGATGACAATGGCATGCAGCATTGTGATGACAAGGGTCATTGAGCTTTGTGATGACAAAGGTCATGGAGCATTTTGATGACAAGGGTGTGGTGCATTCTGTTGTGAAGGGCAGGGAGCATTGTGATGACAGGGGTTATGGAACATTGTGATGTCAGGGGAATGGAGCATTGTGATGATAAAGGCATGTAGCATTGTTGTGACAAGGGTCATGGAATATTGTGATGACAGGGGTGAGGGAGTATTGTGTTGACTAGTGATGGAACATTGTGATATCAGTGGTGAGAGAGCATTTTGATGAGAAGTGCATGGAGCAGTGTGATGACAAGGTTTATGGAGCATTGTGATGACAAAGATGTGGAGCATTGTGATGACAAGCGCATGGCACATTGTGATGCCATGGGTCATGGAGTATTGTGCTAACAAAGGCATTGAGCATTGGGAGGACAAGGGTCACCGAGCATTGTGATGAAATGTTCATGGAGCGCTGTGGTGACAAAGGTCACAGAGCCTTGTGATGACGAGGGCATGGACCATTGTGATGACAAAGGTCATGAAGCATTGTGATGACTGGAGTCACGGAGCATTGTGATGACAGGGGTCATAGAGCATTGTGATGAAAGGGCATGGATCATTGTGATGACAGGGGCATGTTGCATTGGTTTGACAAGTTTCAGGGATTATTGTGATGACAGTGGGCATGGCGCATTGTGATGACAAGGGCATGGAGCATTGTGATGAGAAGGTCATGGAGTATTGTGAAGAAGGGTGTCAGGGAGCATTGTGATGACATATGTCATGGTCCATTGCGATGACAATGGAATGGAGCATTGTGATGCCAAGTGTCATGGAGGATTGTGATGACAAAGGTAATGGAGCATTTTGATGACAAGCGCTTGGGGCATTGTGATGACAAGGGTCATGGAGCATTGTGATAACAAGGGCCATTGAGAATTTTGATGACATGTTCATGAAGCATTGTGATGACAATCACATGGAGCTTGCTGTGACAGGGATCATGGAGCATTGCGAAGACAAGTGCATAGAGAATTGTGATGACAAAGCATGTAACACTGTGATGAAAAGCATCATGGAGCACAGTGATGCCAAGAACGTGGAGAATTGTGATGACAGGGGACATGGAGCATTGTGATGACAAGGGCATGGAGTATTGTGATTGCAAGACCGTGGAGCACTGTGATGAGAAGACCATGGATAATTGTGATGATGAGCGTCATGGAGCACTGTAATGACAAGGTGTATGGAGCATTGTGATAACAGGGGTCATGGAGCATTGTGATGACAAGGTTCATGGAGCATTCTGATGACAAGCTTGTGGAGTATTTTGATGACAATGACATGGAGCATTTTGATGAAAATGGCATGGGGCATTGTGATGAAAAAGACATGGAGCCTTTTCATGACAGTTTTCAGGGAGCATTCTGATGACAAGTGTCAGGGAGCATTGTGATGACAAAGGTCATGGAGAATTGTGACGACAAGGGCAGGGAGTATTGTGATGACCAGCACATGGAGCTTGCTATGACGGGGTCATGGAGCATTGTGATGACAAGTGCATAGAGAATTGTGATGACAAAGCATGTAACACTGTAATAAGAAGTGTCATGGAGCATAGTGATGCCAAGATCGTGGAGAATTGTGATGACAGGGGACATGGAGCATTGTGAGGACCAGGGCATGGAGCATTGCGATGGCAAGATCGTGGAGCATTGTGATGAGAAGACCATGGATAATTGTGATGACGAGGGTCATGGAGCACTGTAATGACAAGGGGTATAGAGCATTGTGATGACAGTGGTCATGGAGCATTGTGATGATTGGGGACATGGAGCATTGTGATGCCCAAGGCATGGAGCACTGTGATGGCAAGACCGTGGAGCATTGTGATGAGAAAACCATGGATAATTGTGATGAGGAGCGTCATGGAGCACTGTAATGACAAGTGGTATGGAGCCTTGTGATGACAGGGGTCATGGAGCATTGTTATGACAGTGGTCATGGAGCATTGTGATGACAAGGGTCATGGAGCATTTTGATGACAAGGGCGTGGAGCATTGTGATGAGAAGACCATGGACAATTGTGATTATGAGTGTCATGGAGCACTGTAATGACAAGCAGTATGGAGCATAGTGATGACAGGGGTCATGGAGCATTGTGATGACTGGGGACATGGAGCATTGTGATGACCAGGGCATGGAGCATTGTGATGGCAAGACCGTGGAGCACTGTGATGAGAAGACCATGGATAATTGTGATGACGAACATCATGGAGCACTGTAATGACAAGGGGCATGGAGCATTGTGATGACAGGTGTCATGGAGCATTGTGATGACAGGGGTCATGGATCATTGAGATGACAAGGGTCACGGAGCATTCTGATGACAAGCTTGTGGAGTATTGTGATGACAATGGCATGAAGCATTGTGATGAAAAGGGCATGGATCATTGTGATGAAAAAGGCATGGAGACTTGTCATGACAGGGTTCAATGAGCATACTGATGACAAGTGTCAGGGAGCATTGTGATGACAAGTGTATTGAGAATTGTGATCACAAAGGTCATGGAGCATTGTGATGAGAAGTCCATGGATAATTGTGATGAGCAGTGTCATGGGGCGTTGTGATGACAAGTGTTATGGAACATTGTGATCACAAGGGTTTGGAGCATTGTGATGAGAGAGGTCATGGAGAATTTTGATTTCATTGTGATGACAATAGCATGAAGCATTATGATGATGGGCATGGTGCATTGTGATGACAGGGTTCATGGAGCATTGAGATGAAAAGAGTCATGGATCATTGTAATAACAAGGGTCTTGGAGCATTGTGATGACAAGGGCATGGAGTATTTTGATGAGAAGGCCATGGAGCATTCAGATGACATGCGTCAGGGAGCTTTGTGATGACATGGGCATGGAGCATTTTGATTACAGGGGTCTTGGAGCATTGTGATGACAAGGGTCATGGAGTCTTGTGATGACAAGGCCGTAGAATATTGTGATGGCAGGGGTCATGGAGCATTGTTATGACAGGTGTAATGGAGCATTGTGATGACAAGGGCATGGAGCATTGGTCTGAAAAGTTTCATGGATTATTGTGATGAGAGTGAGCATGGAGCATTGTGATGACAAGGGCACGGAACACAGTGATACATGTGTCATGGAGGATTGCAATGACAAGGGCATGGAGCATTGTGATGACAAGTGTCATGGAGCTTTGTGATGACAACGGCATGGAGCAATGTGATGAGAGGTTTCATGGAGGTTTGTGATGACAATGGCATGGAGCATTGTGATTCCAAGGGTCATGGAGATTTGTGATGACATAGGCCATGGAGCATTTTGATGACAAGGGCGTGGTGCATTGTGATGAGAAGGGCAGGGAACATTGTGATGACAGTGTCATGGAGCAATTGGATGAAAAGGGTCATGGAACATTTTGATGACAGTGTTTATGGAACATTGTGATGTTAGGGGTCATGGAGCATTGTGATGAAAAGGGTCATGGAGCATTGTGATGACAGGGGTTATGGAACATTGTGATGTCAGGGGTCATGGAGCATTGTGATGATAAGAGCGTGTAGCATTGTTGTGACAAGGGTCATGGAACATTGGGATGACAGGGTGGAGGGAGTATTGTGTTGACTAGTGATGGAACATTGTGATATCAGTGGTGAGAGAGCATTTTGATGAGAGGTGCATGGAGCATTGTGATGACAAGGCTGTGGAGCATTGTGATGAGAAACGCAGGGCACATTTTGATGACATGGGTCATGGATCATTGTGCTGACAAACGCATGGAGCATTGTGATGACAGGGTTTATGGAGCATTGTGATGACAACGATGTGGAGCATTGTGATGACAAGCGCATTGCACATTTGATGCCATGTGTCATGGAGAAATGTGCTGACAAAGGCATGGAGCATTGTGATGACAAGGGTCACCGAGCATTGTGATGAAATGTTCATGGAGTGTTGTGGTCACAAAGGTCACAGAGCCTTGTGATGATGAGGGCATGGACCATTGTGATGACAAAGGTCATGAAGCATTGTGATGACTGGAGTCACGGAGCATTGTGATGACAGGGGTCATAGAGCATTGTGATGAAAGGGCATGGAGCATTGTGATGACAGGGGCATGTTGCATTGGTTTGACAAGTTTCAGTGATTATTGTGATGACAGTGGGCATGGCGCATTGTGATGACAAGGGCATGGAGCATTGTGATGAGAAGGTCATGGAGTATTGTGAAGAAGGGTGTCAGGGAGCATTGTGATGACATATGTCATGGTCTATTGCAATGACAATGGAATGTAGCATTGTGATGCCAAGTGTCATGGAGGATTGTGATGACAAAGGTAATGGAGCATTTTGATGACAAGGGCTTGGAGCATTGTGATGACAAGGGTCATGGAGCATTGTGATAACAAGGGCCATTGAGAATTTTGATGACATGTTCATGAAGCATTTTGAAGACAATCACATGGAGCTTGCTATGACAGGGGTCATGGAGCATTGCGATGACAAGTGCATAGAGAATTGTGATGACAAAACATGTAACACTGTGATGAGAAGTATCATGGAGCATAGTGATGCCAAGAACGTGGAGAATTGTGATGACAGGGGACATGGAGCATTGTGATGACCAGGGCATGGTGCATTGTGATGGCAAGACCGTGGAGCACTGTGATGAGAAGACCATGGATAATTGTGATGACGAGCGTCATGGAGCACTGTAATGACAAGGGGTATAGAGCATTGTGATGACAGTGGTCATGGAGCATTGTGATGACCGGGGACATGGAGCATTGTGATGCCCAAGGCATGGAGCACTGTGATGGCAAGACCGTGGAGCATTGTGATGAGAAGACCATGGATAATTGTGATGAGGAGCGTCATGGAGCACTGTAATGACAAGTGGTATGGAGCCTTGTGATGACAGGGGTCATGGAGCATTGCTATGACAGTGGTCATGGAGCATTGTGATGACAAGGGTCATGGAGCATTTTGATGACAAGGGCGTGGAGCATTGTGATGAGAAGACCATGGACAATTGTGATTACGAGTGTCATGGAGCAATGTAATGACAAGCGGTATGGAGCATTGTGATGACAGGGTCATGGAGCATTGTGATGACTGGGGACATGGATCATTGTGATGACCAGGGCATGGAGCATTGTGATGGCAAGACCGTGGAGCACTGTGATGAGAAGACGATGGATAATTGTGATGACGAACATCATGGAGCACTGTAATGACAAGGGGCATGGAGCATTGTGATGACAGGTGTCATGGAGCATTGTGATGACAGGGGTCATGGATCATTGAGATGACAAGGGTCACGGAGCATTCTGATGACAAGCTTGTGGAGTATTGTGATGACAATGGCATGGAGCATTGTGATGAAAAGGGCATGGATCATTGTGATGAAAAAGGCATGGAGACTTGTCATGACAGGTTTCAATGAGCATACTGATGACAAGTATCAGGGAGCATTGTGATGACAAGTGTATTGAGAATTGTGATGACAAAGGTCATGGAGCATTGTGATGAGAAGTCCATGGATAATTGTGATGAGCAGTGTCATGGGGCGTTGTGATGACAAGTGTTATGGAACATTGTGATCACAAGGGTTTGGAGCATTGTGATGAGAGAGGTCATGGAGAATTTTGATTTCATTGTGATGACAATAGCATGAAGCATTATGATGATGGGCATGGTGCATTGTGATGACAGGGTTCATGGAGCATTGAGATGAAAAGAGTCATGGATCATTGTAATAACAAGGGTCTTGGAGCATTGTGATGACAAGGGCATGGAGTATTTTGATGAGAAGGCCATGGAGCATTCTGATGACATGCGTCAGGGAGCTTTGTGATGACATGGGCATGGAGCATTGTGATTACAGGGGTCTTGGAGCATTGTCATGACAAGGGCCATGGAGTCTTGTGATGACAAGGCCATAGAACATTGTGATGGCAGGGGTCATGGAGCATTGTTATGACAGGTGTAATGGAGCATTGTGATGACAAGGGCATGGAGCATTGGTCTGAAAAGTTTCATGGATTATTGTGATGAGAGTGAGCATGGAGCATTGTGATGACAAGGGCACGGAACACAGTGATACATGTGTCATGGAGGATTGCAATGACAAGGGCATGGAGCATTGTGATGACAAGCGTCATGGATCTTTGTGATGACAACGGCATGGAGCAATGTGATGAGAGGTTTCATGGAGGTTTGTGATGAAAATGGCATGGAGCATTGTGATTCCAAGGGTCATGGAGATTTGTGATGACATAGGCCATGGAGCATTTTGATGACAAGGGCGTGGTACATTGTGATGAGAAGGGCAGGGAACATTGTGATGACAGGGTCATGGAGCAATTGGATGAAAAGGGTCATGGAACATTTTGATGACAGTGTTTATGGAACATTGTGATGTTAGGGGTCATGGAGCATTGTGATGAAAAGGGTCATGGAGCATTGTGATGACAGGGGTTATGGAACATTGTGATGTCAGGGGTCATGGAGCATTGTGATGATAAGAGCATGTAGCATTGTTGTGACAAGGGTCATGGAACATTGGGATGACAGGGTGGAGGGAGTATTGTGTTGACTAGTGATGGAACATTGTGATATCAGTGGTGAGAGAGCATTTTGATGAGAGGTGCATGGAGCATTGTGATGACAAGGCTGTGGAGCATTGTGATGAGAAACGCAGGGCACATTTTGATGACATGGGTCATGGAACATTGTGCTGACAAACGCATGGAGCATTGTGATGACAAGGTTTATGGAGCATTGTGATGACAACGATGTGGAGCATTGTGATGACAAGCGCATGGCACATTTGATGCCATGTGTCATGGAGTAATGTGCTGACAAAGGCATGGAGCATTGTGATGACAAGGGTCACCGAGCATTGTGATGAAATGTTCATGGAGCGTTGTGGTCACAAAGGTCACAGAGCCTTGTGATGACGAGGGCATGGACCATTGTGATGACAAAGGTCATGAAGCATTGTGATAACTGGAGTCACGGAGCATTGTGATGACAGGGGTCATAGAGCATTGTGATGAAAGGGCATGGAGCATTGTGATGACAGGGTCATGGAGCATTTTTCTGACAAGTTTCATGGATTATTGTGATGACAGTGGGCATGGCACATTGTGATGACAAGGGCATGGAGCATTGTGATGAGAAGGTCATGGAGTATTGTGAAAAAGGGTGTCAGGGAGCATTGTGATGACATATGTCATGGTCTATTGCAATGACAGTGGAATGTAGCATTGTGATGCCAAGTGTCATGGAGGATTGTGATGACAAAGGTAATGGAGCATTTTGATTACAAGGGCTTGGAGCATTGTGATGACAAGGGTCATGGCGCATTGTGATAACAAGGGCCATTGAGAATTTTGATGACATGTTCATGAAGCATTGTGATGACAATCACATGGAGCTTGCTATGACAGGGGTCATGGAGCATTACGATTACAAGTGCATAGAGAATTGTGATGACAAAACATGTAACACTGTGATGAGAAGTATCATGGAGCATAGTGATGCCAAGAACGTGGAGAATTGTGATGACAGGGGACATGGAGCATTGTGATGACCAGGGCATAGAGCATTGTGATGGCAAGACCGTGGAGCATTGTGATGAGAAGACCATGGATAATTGTGATGACGAGCGTCATGGAGCACTGTAATGACAAGGGGTATGGAGCATTGTGATGACAGGGGTCATGGAGCATTGTGATGACAAGGGCATGGAGCATTGTGATGAGAAGGGCATCGAACATTGTTTTGACAAGCGTCATGGAGCTTTGTGATGACAAGGGCATGGAACAATGTGATGAGAGGGTTCATGGAACATTGTGATTCCAAGGGTTATGGAGCTTTGTGATGACAAAAGTCATGGAGCATTTTGATGTCAAGGGCGTGGTGCATTGTGATGAGAAGGACAGGGAGCATTTTGATGACAGGGTCATGCAGCAATTTGATGAAAAGTGTAATGGAACATTTTGATGACAGGGGTTATAGAACATTGTGATGTCAGGGGTCATGGAGCTTTGGAATGAAAAGGGTCATGGAGCATTTTGATGACAGGGGTTATGGAACATTTTGATGTCAGGGGTCATGGAACATTGTGATGATAAGGGGATGTAGCATTGTGATGACAGGGGTCATGGAACATTGTGATTACAGGGGTGAGGGAGTATTGTGATGACTATTGATGGAACATTGTGATATCTCTGTTGAGAGAGCATTTTGATGAGAAGTGCATGGAGCATTGTGATTACAAGGTTTATGGAGCATGACGATGACAAGGTTGTGGACTGTTGTGATGAAAATCACGTGGCACATTGTGATGACAAGGGTCATGGAGCATTGTTCTGACAAAGGCATGGAGCATTGTGATGACAAGGGTCATGGAGCATTGTGATGAAAAGTTCATGGAGTATTGTGGTTACAAAGGTAACAGAGCCTTGTGATGATGTGGGCATGGACCACTGTGATGACAAATGTTATGAAGCATTGTGATGACTGGAGTCACAGAGCATTGTGATGACAGGGGTCATGGAGCATTGTGATGACAAGGGCATGGAGCATTGTGATGACAGGGGCATGGAGCATTGGTCTGACAAGTTTAATAGATTATTGTGATGACAGTGGGAATGGGGCATTGTGATGACAAGGGCATGGGGCATTGTGATGAGAAGGTCATGGAGTATTGTGAAGACAGGTGTCAGGGAGCATTGTGATGACATATGTCATGGTCCATTGCGATGACAATGGCATGGAGCATTGTGATGCCAAATGTAATAGAGGATTGTGATGACAAATATAATGGAGCATTGTGATGACTAGGGCTTGGAGCATTATGATGACAAGGGCCATTGAAAATTTTCATGACAAGTTCGTGAAGCATTGTGATGACAAGGTGCTGGAGCATTGTGATGAGAAAACCATGGAGCCTTGTGAGACAAGTCTCATGGAGCATACTGATGAAAAGGGGCATGGAGCATTGTGATTAGAGTGTCTTGGAAAATTGTGATGACAAGGGCAGGGAGCATTGTGATGAGAAGGCCAAGGAGCAGACTGATGACATGCGTCATTGAGCTTTGTGATGACAAGGGCATGGAGCATTGTAATTACAGGCGTCTTGGAGCATTGTGATGAAAAAGGCATGGATCATTGTGATGAAAAAGGCATGGAGCCTTGTCATGACAGGGTTCAAGGAGCATACAGAGAACAAGTGTCAGGGAGCATTTTGATGACAAGTGTATTGAGCATTGTGATGACAAAGGTCATGGAGCATTGTGAAGAGAAGACCATAGATAATTGTGATGACGAGCGTCATGGGGCATTGTGATGACAAGTGTTATGGAATATTGTGATCACAAGGGTTTGGAGCAGTGTTATGACAGAGGTCATGGAGCATTTTGATTTCATTGTGATGACAATAGCCTGAAGCATTATGATGATGGGCATGGTGCATTGTGATGACAGGGTTCATGGATCATTGAGATAAAAAGGGACATGGAACGTTGTGATTACAGGGGTCTTGGAGCATTGTGATGAGAAGGGTCATGGAGCCTTGTGATGACAAGGCCATGGAACATCGTGATGGCAGGGGTCATGGAGCATTGTTATCACAGGGGTAATGGAGCATTGTGATGGCAAGGGCATGGAGCATTCTGATGACATGCATCATGGAGCTTTGTGATGACAAGGGCATGGAGCACTGTGATTACAGGGGTCTTGGAGCATTGTGATGACAAGGCCGTGGAACGTTGTGATGGCAGGGGTAATGGAGCATTGTGATGACAAGGGCATGGAACATTTGTCTGAAATGTTTCATGGATTATTGTGATGAGAGTGGGCATGGAGCATTGTGATGACAAGGGCACGGAACACAGTGATCCATGGGTCATGGAGGATTGTAATGACAAGGGCATGGAGCATTGTGATGAGAAGGGCATCGAGCAGTGTGATGACAAGCACCATGGAGCTTTTTGATGGCAACGGCATGGAACAATGTGATGAGAGGTTTCATGGAGTATTGTGATGACAATGGCATGGAGCATTGTGATGCCAAGGGTCATGGAGCTTTGTGATGACAAAGGTCATGGAGCATTTTGATGACAAGGGCGTGGTGCATTGTGATGAGAAGGGCAGGGAGCATTGTGATGACATTGTCATGGACCAATTTGATGAAAAGGGTCATGGAACATTTTGATGAGAGGCGTTATGTAACATTGTGATGTTAGGGGTCATGGAGCATTTTGATGAAAAGGGTCATAGAGCATTTTGATGACAGGGGTTATGGAACATTGTGATGTCAGGGTTCATCAAACATTTTGATGATAAGTGCATGTAGCATTGTGATGACAGGAGTCATGGAACATTGTGATGACAGGGTTGAGGGAGTATTGTGATGAATAGTGATGTAACATTGTGATATCAGTGGTGAGAGAGCATTTTGATTTGAAGTGCATGGAGCATTGTGATGACAAGGTTTATGGAGCATTGTGATGACAAGATTGTGGAGCACTGTGACGACAAGCGCATGGTGCATTGTGATGACATGGGTCATGGAGCATTGTGCTGACAAGCGCATGGAGCATTGTGATGACAAGGGTCATGGAGCATTGTGTTGAGAAAGGCATAGAGCATTGTGATGACAAGGGTCAAAGAGCATTGTGATGAAAAGTTCATGAAGCATTGTGGTTAAAAAGGTCACAGAGACTGTTGATGACAAGGGCATGGACCATTGTGATGACAAAGGTCATGAAGCCTTGTGATGACTGGAGTCACGGAGCATTGTGATGACAGGGGTCATGGAGCATTGTGATAACAAGGTCATGGGGCATTGTGATGACAAGGGCATGGAGCATTGGTCTAATAAGTTTCATGGCTTATTGCGATGACAGTTGGAATGGCGCATTGTGATGACAAGGGCATGGAGCATTGTGATGACCAGGTCATTCATTATTGTGAAGACAGGTGTCAGGGAGCATTGTGATGACATATGTAATGGCCCATTGTGATGACAATGCCATGGAGCATTGTGATGCCAAGTGTCATGGAGGATTCTGATGACAAAGGTAATGGAGCATTGTGATGACAATGGCTTGGAGCATTGTGATGACAAGGGTCAGGGAGCATTGTGCTGACAAGTGCATGGAAAATTGTGATGACAAGGGACATGGAGCATTCTGATGACAAGCTTGTGGAGTATTTTGATGACAATGGCATGGAGCATTGTGATGAAAACGGCATGGTGCATTTTGATGAAAAAGGCATGGAGCCTTTTTGTGACAGGGTTCAAGGAGCATTCTGACGACAAGTGTCAGAGAGCATTGTGATGACAAGTGTATCGAGAATTGTGATGACAAAGGTCATGGAACATTGTGATGAAAAGGGCATGGAGTATTGTGATGACAGGCATCATGGAGCATTGTGATGACAAGTGTTATGGAACATTGTGATCACAAGGGTTTGGAGCATTGTGATGACAGAGGTCATGGATCATTTTGATTTCAAGGAGCATGGAGCATTGTGATGACAAGGGCATGGAGCAATGTGATCCCAAGGTTCATGGAGGATTGTGATGGCAATGGTAATGGAGTATTGTGATGACAAGTGCATAGAACATTGTAATGACAAGGTCATGTAGCATTTTGCTGACAAAGGCATGGAGCATTGTGATGACAGGTGTCATGGAGCACTGTGATGACAAGCGTCACGGAGCATTGTGATTACAGGGGTCATGGAGCATTGGGATGACAAGGGCATGCATCATTGTGATGACAAGTGTCATGGAGCATTGGGCTGAAAATGTTCATGGAGTATTGTGATGACAGGGGTCATGGAGCATTGTGATGACTAGGGAATGGAGCATTGTGATGACAAGAGTCCCGGATCATTGTGTTGTCAGGTGATATTGAGCGTTGTGATGACTCTGGTCATGGAGCATTGTGATGATATTGGTCATGGAGCATTGTGATGAGAAGGTCATGGAGCATTGGGCTGAAAATGTTCATGGAGTATTGTGATGACAGGGGTCATGGAGCATTGTGATGATAAGGGAATGGGGCATTTTGATGACAATGTCCTGGAGCATTGTGATGAGAAGACCATGGAGCCTTGTGATGACAAGTCTCATGGAGCATTCTGATGAAAAGGGGCATGGACCATTGTGATTACAGGGGTCTTGGAGCATTGTGATGACAAGGGCATGGAGCATTGTGATGAGAAGGCCATGGAGCATTCTGATGACATGCATCATGGAGCTTTGTGATGACAAGGGCATGGAGCATTGTGATTACAGGGGTCTTGGAGCATTGTGATGAAAATGGCATGGATCATTGTGATGAAAAAGGCATGGAGCCTTGTCATGAAAGGGTTCAGGGAGCATACTGATGGCAAGAGTCAGGGAGCATTGTGATGACAGGTGTATTGCGCATTGTGATGACAAATGTCATGGGGCATTGTGATGAGAAGTCCATGGATAATTGTGATGAGTAGCGTCATGGGGTATTGTGATGACAAGTGTTATGGAACATTGTGATCACAAGGGTTTGGAGCATTGTGATGACAGAGGTCATGGAGCATTTTGATTTCATTGTGATGACAAGAGCATGAAGCATTATGGTGATGGGCATGGTGCATTGTGGTGACAGGGTTCATGGAGCATTGTGATGAAAGGTGGCATGGAGCTTTGGTCTGACAAGTTTCATGGATTATTTTGATGACAGTGGGCATGGCACATTGTGATGACAAGGGCATGGAGCATTGTGATGACAAAGTCATGGAGTATTGTGAAGACAGGTGTCAGGGAGCATTGTGATGACATATGTCATGTTCCATTGTGATGACAATAGCACGGAGCATTGTGATGCCAAGTGTCATGGAGGATTGTTGTGACAAAGGTAAAGGAGCATTGTGATGATAAGCGCATGGAGCATTGAGATGACAAGGGCCATTGATAATTTTAATGTCCATGTCGTGAAACATTGTGATGACAAGCACATGTAGCTTCCTATGACAGGGGACATGGAGCATTGCGATGACAAGTGCATGGAGTATTGTTATGACAAGAGCATATAACATTGTGATGAGAAGTGCCATGGAGCAATGTGATGACAAGGACGTGGAGAATTGTGAGGACAAGGGACATTGAGCTTTGAGATGACCAGGGCATGGAGCATTGTGATGGCAAAGCCGTGGAGCATTGTGATGAGAAGACCTTGGGTAATTGTGATGACGAGCATCATGTAGCACTGTAATGACAAGGGGCATGAAGCATTGTGATGACAGGTGTCAGGGAGCATTGTGATGACAGGGGTCATGGAGCATTGTGATGACAAGGGCATGGAGCATTGTGATGACAAGGGTACGGAACATTGTGATGAAAAGTGCCATTGAGAATTTTGATGATAAAGTCGTGAAGCATTGTGATGACAAACACTTGGAGCTTGCTATGACAGGGGTCATGGAACATTGCAATGACAAGTGCATGGAGAATTGTGATGAAACGAGCATGTAACTTTGTGATGAGAAGTGTCATGTAGCATTGTGATGACAAGTACGTGGAGCATTGTTATGACAGGGACATGGAGCATTGTGATAACCAGGGAATGGAGCATTGTGATGACAGGGTCATGGAGCATTATTATGACAAGGGACATGGTGCATTCTGATATAAGATATCACTTATGAAGGGAATGTAAACCTGGCTACATATGAACTGAATTAGGAAAGAGAACAGAGTCTCAGATTTAGAAAACACTCTTATGCTTGCTTAAGGGGGAAGGAGAGGTGGGGAGACACACAAAACCAGAGTTTGATATTAACACAGGTACCGTTCCATAATCCAAATACAGAAGAGACAAGCCCGACTCCTTCCTCAGTGAATGGGACTCAACACCCCTATTCCCCACAGAGAAATATATCTGACTAGTAAGGATCTTAAAACCTATGTATTGATATGTCTCCATAAGGGAACCAAGTGTGTCTAGAATGACATAAACACGGCAGTGAGAATCAGCTCAAACCCACTATAAAAAGGAATTTCAAAACAAAACAAAGAAACAGTGAAATTCTTACACAATACCTTCAGGGGTTCTGATGAAACTTGGAATGACCCTATCTACAACAACAGCTGGATGTGGCATAAGGCTGGTCACTTGGGACTGATAGGATTGGTGAGATTCGGTGTGAAAATGCAGACGCTTTAAAGCAATAATGCCTGCCACTGATTCCATGGTTCCCAACTCTCCAGGTAGAAGGGAATATCACTACAGTTATAACTTGTATGGGAAACCTAGAGAATGGACACCCTCTGATGGTGAAAGGTTTCTAAAACTCTACTAATTTTTTTCTCTCCATGTGCTCCAGCTTGACATTCCAACTGCTTTAATATCAATCTCCCACCTTGGAGAATCAGCCCCTATAACCTCCTGTTTCGCACAGTTGGCACATTTTGCAGAGGATATAAGGGAAGAGGGAGAACCAATGAGAGAGTAGCTGTAGGCATTTGGACGGCCACATGTCACTCTAATTTCCCGTCACGAAGAAGAATTAACCAAATTCTCAGCCTGCCCCACCCCCATAACTAATATAGGTCCTGAAGCAAAATTGTGGGTTTGCGGTCAGCTCACAAAAACACAAGTTGAAAAATGGAGCTCAGGGGCACAGCAATTCACTAACTTGCAGAGTTATACAGGACTACTCTCTTCCAAAAATCCTTTGAGGAAAAGCCATGAGGCGGACTTGAAAATGAGGGAGATTTGCACGAAACAGATTTAAAGAAGTACATTGGAATCGCCTTTAAACACAGGAAAAGCATCAAAACTTCGACAGTTATGGAATTGTCCATAAAGGGCGCATGCATTTTCTCCTGAGTATATTCAGGAGAAAACGCATACACCCATTTTGGCCAACCAAGCAACCGCACAATGCAAATCTGCACTACAAAGAAGTATCACTTCCCACCAGTCAAAAGGGATATCTGTAAAATGGGTAAAAACCAGAAAGGCAAGAGGGGCTCTGGAGAACAGGGAGCCTTGTTATGCTGATGGGTGGGATGTAGATTGCCAACAGCCACTCAGGAGGAGTGCATTGTGTTCCCTAAAAGAATTAAACAACAGAGCTTCACAACCTAAGGCACTTCCAGTCATGGGAATATACCTTGGGAAAATTGAAAATCAATAAGACACAGCCAACCCAAAATATAGGGCAGCACTGCTTACAAGAACCTCGACTTCGGGACACCTTAAATATCCCAGGAAAGACAAAAATAGTAAAGAAATTGTGGTACATACGTACGATGGAATATCCCTCAGCCATGAAATCAATGTCATAAGACCAGTAGCAGCATAATGAGTGGATTCATGTACGATGATTCTAACTGAAATAAGTCACACAGAAAAAGAAACTTATCATAAGATATCACTTATGAAGGTCTTGTAAACATGGCTACACATGAACTGGATTAGGAAAGAGAAGAGTCTCACATTTAGAAAACACTCTTATGCCTGCTCAAGAGGAAAGGAGAGGTGGGGTGATGCATAAAACCAGAGTTTGATATTAGCACAGGTACGGTTGCATAATCCAAATACAGAATAGACAAGACCTACTCTTTCCTCACTGAATGGGGCTCAACACCCCTATTCCCCACAGAGTAGTATATCTGACTAGTAAGAATCTTAAAACCTATGTATTGATATGTCTCCATAAGGTAACCAAGTGTGTCTAGAACGACATAAACACGGCAGTGAGAATCAGATCAAACCCACTATAAAAATGAATTTCAAAACAAAACAAATAAACAGTGAAATTCTTACACAATACCTTCAGGGGTTCTGATGAAACTTAGAATGACCCTATCTACAACGACAGCTGGATGTGGCATAAGGCTGGTCACTTGGGACTGAGAGGATTGGTGAGATTGGGTGAGAAAATGCAGACCGTTTAAAGCAATAATACATGGCACCCATTCCATGTTTCCCAACTCTCCAGGTAGAAGGGAATATCACTACAGTTATAACATGTATGGGAAACCTAGAGAATGGACACCATCTATTGGTGAAAGGTTTCTAAAACTCTACTAATTTTTTTCTCTCCTTGTGCACCAGTTTGACATTCCAACTGCTTTAGTATCAATCTCCCAAATTGGAGAGTCAGCACCTTTAACCTCCTGGTTCGCACAGTTGGCACATTGTGCAGAAGATATAAGGGAAGAGGGAGAAACAATTAGAGAGTAGTTGTAGGCATTTGGATGGCCACATGTCACTCTAAATTCCCGTCACGAAGAAGAATTAACAAACTCTGAGCCAGCCCCCCCAATGGAACTAGTATAGGTCCTGAAGCAAAATTGTGGATTGGCAGTCAGCTCACAAAAACGCGAGTTGAAAAATGGAGCTCAGGGGCACAGCAATTCACTAACTTGCAGAGTTATAAAGGACTACTCTCTTCCAAAAATCTGTTGAGAGAAAGCCAAGAGGGGGACTTGAAAATGAGCCAGAAGTGCACGAAACAGATTTCCAGAAGTACATTGGAATCGCCTTTAAACAAAGGAAAAGCATCACAACTTCGACAATTATGGAATTGTCCATAAAGGGCACATGCGTTTTCTCCTGAATATATTCAGGAGAAAACGCATACGCCCATTTTGGCCAACCAAGCAACCGCACAATGCAAATCTGCACTACAAAGAAGTATCACTTCCAACCGGTCAAAAGGGACATCCGTAAAATGTGTAAAAACAAGAAAGGCAAGACAGGATCTGGAGAAGAGGGAGCCTTGTTATGGGGATGGGTGGGATGTAAATTGCCAACAGCCACTCTGGAGGAGTGCATTGTGTTCCCCAAAAGAAGTAAACAACAATGCTTCACAAGCTAAGGCACTTCCAGTCACGGGAATATACCTTGGGAAAATTTAAAATCAATAAGACACAGCCACCCCAAAATTTATGGCAGCACTGCTTATAAGAACCTCGACTTCGGGACACCTTATATATCCCAGGAAAGACAAAAATGGTAAAGAAATTGTGGTATATATGTATGATGGAATATCCCTCAGCCATGAAGTCAATGACATAAGGCCAGTAGCAGAATAATGACGGGATTCATGTACGATGATTCTAACTGAAAAAATCACACAGAAAAAGAAACTTATCATTAGATATCACTTATGAAGGGTATATAAACATTGCTACACATGGAATGAAATAGGAAAGGGAACAGAGTCTCATATTTAGAAAACACTCTTATGCATGCTTAAGGGGAAAGCAGAGGTGGGGTGATGAATAAAACCAGAGTTTGATATTAGCACAGGTATGGTTCCATAATCCAAATACAGAATAGACAAGACCTACACCTTCTTCAGTGAAAGGGACTCAAAACCCCATATTTCCCGCAGAGGAATATATCTGACTAGTAAGAATCTTAAAACCTATGTATTGATATGTCTCCGTAAGGGAATCAAGTGTGTCTAGACTGGCATAAACATGGCAGCGAGAATCAGCTCAAACCCACTATAAAAAGGAATTTCAAAAACAAAACAAAAAAACTGGGAAATTCTTTACAATTCCTTCAGGGTCTCTGATGAAACCTGGAATGACCCTATCTACAACGACAGCTGGATGTGGCATAAGGCTGGACACTTGGGACTGAGAGGATTGGTGAGAGTGGGTGAGCAAATGCAGACCCTTTAAAGCAATAATGCATGGCACACATTCCATGGGTCCCAACTCTCCAGGTTGAAGGGAATATTACTACAGTTATAACATGTACGGGATACCTAGAGAACGGACACACTGTGAATACGAAAGGTTTCTAAAACTCAACGAATAGTCCCTCTCCTGGTGCTCCAGTTTGACTTTCCATCTGCTTTACTATCAATCTCCCAACTTGGAGAGACAGCCCCTTTAATCTCCTGGTTCGCACAGGTTTCCAATTTGGCAGAGGATGAAAGGGAAGAGGGAGAACCAATGAGAGAGTAGCTGTTAGGCATTTGGACGGGCACATGTCACTCTAATTCCCCAGCCGGAAGAAGAATTAACCAAAGTCTCAGCCACCCACCGGGAACCAGTATAGGTTCTGAGCAAAAATTTTGGACTTGCAGTCAGCTCACAAAAAAGACTTGAAAAATGGAGCTCAGGGGCACAGCAATTCACAAACTGGCCTGTAATAAAGGACAACTATCGTTCTAAAATCTGTTGAGGGAGGAATAAGAACCGGACTTGAAAGCGAGGCAGAATAGGAAGAAACAGATTTCAAGAGGTACATTGGCATCGGCATTAAAGCACAGGAAGAGGGGCACAACTTCGACAATGATGCACTTGGCCAAAAAGGGCGTATGCGTTTTGTCCTGAATATATTCAGGAGAAAACGCATACGCCCTTTTTGGCCAAGCAAGCAAGCGGGCAATGCAAATCTGCACAAAAAGAAGTATCACTTCCCACTGGTCAAAAGGGACATCCACAAAATGTGTAAAAACCAGAAAGGCAAGACAGGCCCTGGAGAACAGGGAGCCTTGATATGCTGATGGGCAGGATGTAAATTGCCAACTGCCTCTCTGCAGGAGTACATTGTGTTCCCTAAAACAAGTAAAGAACAGAGCTACAGAGCCAAGGGCACTTCCAGTCTTGGGAATATACCTTTGGTAAACCGAAAATCAATAAGACAGAGACACACCAAAATTTAGGGCTGCACTGCTTACAAGGACCTCAACTTGGGTACACCTTAAATATCCCAGGAAATATAAAAATGGTTCAAAAAATTGTGGTACTTACGTACGATGGAATATCCCTCAGCCATGAAATCAATGTCATAAGACCAGTAGCAGCAAAATGGGTGGATTCAGGTACGATGATTCTAAGAGAAATAAGTCACACAGAAAAAGAAACTTATCATAAGATATCACTTATGAAGATCCTGTAAACATGGCTACACTTGAACTGAGTTAGGAAAGAGAACAGTGTCTCACATTTAGAAAACACTCTTATGCCTGCTTAAGGGGGAAGGAGAGGTGGGGTGATGCATAAAACCAGAGTTTGATATAAGCACAGGTACCGTTCCAAAAACCAACTATGGAATAGACAAGACCTACACCTTCCTCAGTGAAAGGGACTCAAAACGCCATATTTCCCACAGAGGAATATATCTGACTAGTAAGAATCTTAAAACCTATGTACTGATGTGTCTCCGTAAGGGAATCAAGTGTGTCTAGACTGGCATAAACATGGAAGCGAGAATCAGCTCAAACCCACTATAAAAAGGAATTTCAAAAACAAAACAAAAAAACTGGGAAATTCTTTACAATTCCTTCAGGGTCTCTGATGAAACCTGGAATGACCCTATCTACAACGACAGCTGGATGTGGCAAAAGGCTGGACAATTGGGACTGAGAGGATTGGTGAGATTGGGTGAGCAAATGCAGACCCTTTAAAGCAATAATGCATGGCACACATTCCATGGGTCCCAACTCTCCAGGTTGAAGGGAATATTACTACAGTTATAACATGTACGGGAAACCTAGAGAACGGACACACTGTGAATACGAAAGGTTTCTAAAACTCAACGAATAGTCCCTCTCCTGGTGCTCCGGTTTGACTTTCCATCTGCTTTACTATCAATCTCCCAACTTGGAGAGACAGCCCCTTTAATCTCCTGGTTGGCACAGGTTGCCAATTTGGCAGAGGATGAAAGGGAAGAGGGAGAACCAATGAGAGAGTAGCTGTTAGGCATTTGGAAGGGCACATGTCACTCTAATTTACTGGCACGAAGAAGAATTAACCAAAGTCTCAGCCACCCACCAGGAACCCGTATAGGTTCTGAGGCAAAATTTTGGACTTGCAGTCAGCTCACAAAAAACGAGTTGAAAAATGGAGCTCAGGGGCACAGCAATTCACAAACTGACCGAGTAATAATGGACAACTATCGTTCAAAAATCTGTTGAGGGAGGACAAAGAACCGGACTTGGAAGCGAGGCAGAATAGGAAGAAACAGATTTCAAGAGGTACGTTGGCCTCAGTTTTAAAGCACAGGAAGAGGGGCCCAACTTCTACAATGATGCACTTGGCCAAAAAGGGCGTATGCGTTTTCTCCTTCAGGAGAAAACGCATACGCCCTTTTTGGCCAAGCAAGCAAGCGGGCAATGCAAATCTGCACTACAAAGAAGTATCACTTCCCACCGGTCAAAAGGGACATCCACAAAATGTGTAAAAACCAGAAAGGCAAGACAGGCCCTGGAGAACAGGGAGCCTTGTTATGCTGACGGGCGGGATGTAAATTGTCAACTGCCTCTCTGGAGGAATGCATTGTGTGGGATAAAACAAGTAAAGAACAGAGCTACAGAGCCAAGGGCACTTCCAGTCTAGGGAATATACCTTGGTAAAACTGAAAATCAATAAGTAAGAACCACCTCAAAATTTAGGGCTGCACTGCTTACAAGAACCTCAACTTGGGTACACATTAAATATCCCAGGAAATATAAAAATGGTTCAAAAAATTGTTGTACTTATGTACGTTGGAATATCCCTCAGCCATGAAATCAATGTCATAAGACCAGTAGCAGCAAATGAGTGGATTCAAGTACGATGATTCTAAGTGAAATAAGTCACACAGAAAAAGAAACTTATCATAAGATATCACTTATGAATATCTTGTAAACATGGCTACACTTGAATTGAGTTAGGAAAGAGAACACAGTCTCACATTTAGAAAACACTCTTATGCCTGCTTAAGGGGGAAGGAGACGTGGGGTGATGCATAAAACCAGAGTTTGATATAAGCACAGGTACCGTTCCAAAAACCAACTATGGAATAGACAAGACCTACACCTTCCTCAGTGAAAGGGACTCAAAACCCCATATTTCCCGCAGAGGAATATATCTGACTAGTAAGAATCTTAAAACCTATGTATTGATATGTCTCCGTAAGGGAATCAAGTGTGTCTAGACTGGCATAAACATGGCAGCGAGAATCAGCTCAAACCCACTATAAAAAGGAATTTCAAAAACAAAACAGAAAAACTGGGAAATTCTTTACAATTCCTTCAGGGTCTCTGATGAAACCTGGAATGACCCTATCTACAACGACAGCTGGATGTGGCATAAGGCTGGACACTTGGGACTGAGAGGATTGATGAGATTGGGTGAGCAAATGCAGACCCTTTAAAGCAATAATGCATGGCACACATTCCATGGGTCCCAACTCTCCAGGTTGAAGGGAATATTACTACAGTTATAACATGTACGGGAAACCTAGAGAACGGACACACTGTGAATACGAAAGGTTTCTAAAACTCAACGAATAGTCCCTCTCCTGGTGCTCCGGTTTGACTTTCCATCTGCTTTACTATCAATCTCCCAACTTGGAGAGACAGCCCCTTTAACCTCCTGGTTGGCACAGGTTGCCAATTTGGCAGAGGATGAAAGGGAAGAGGGAGAACCAATGAGAGAGTAGCTGTTAGGCATTTGGAAGGACACATGTCACTCTAATTTACTGGCACGAAGAAGAATTAACCAAAGTCGCAGCCACCCACCAGGAACCCGTATAGGTTCTGAGGCAAAATTTTGGACTTGCAGTCATCTCACAAAAAACGAGTTGAAAAATGGAGCTCAGGGGCACAGCAATTCACAAACTGACCGAGTAATAATGGACAACTATCGTTCAAAAATCTGTTGAGGGAGGACAAAGAACCGGACTTGAAAGCGAGGCAGAATAGGAAGAAACAGATTTCAAGAGGTACGTTGGCATCGGTTTTAAAGCACAGGAAGAGGGGCCCAACTTCTACAATGATGAACTTGGCCAAAAATGGTATATGCGTTTTCTCCTTCAGGAGAAAACGCATACGACCTTTTTGGCCAAGCAAGCAAGCGGGCAATGCAAATCTGCACTACAAAGAAGTATCACTTCCCACCGGTCAAAAGGGACATCCGCAAAATGTGTAAAAACCAGAAAGGCAAGACAGGCCCTGGAGAACAGGGAGCCTTGTTATGCTGACGGGCGGGATGTAAATTGCCAACTGTCTCTCTGGAGGAGTACATTGTGTTCCCTAAAACAAGTAAAGAACAGAGCTACAGAGCCAAGGGCACTTCCAGTCTAGGGAATATACCTTGGGAAAACTGAAAATCAATAAGACAGAGCCACCCCAAAATTTAGGGCTGCACTGCTTACAAGGACCTCAACTTGGGTACACCTTAAATATCCCAGGAAATGTAAAAATGGTTCAAAAAATTGTGGTACTTATGTACGATGGAATATCCCTCAGCCATGAAATCAATGTCATAAGACCAGTAGCAGCAAAATGGGTGGATTCAGGTACGATGATTCTAAGTGAAATAAGTCACAGAGAAAAAGAAACTTATCATAACATATCACTTATGAAGATCCTGTAAACATTTCTACACTTGAACTGAGTTAGGAAAGAGAACAGTGTCTCACATTTTGAAAACACTCTTATGCCTGCTTAAGGGGGAAGGAGACGTGGGGTGATGCATAAAACCAGAGTTTGATATAAGCACAGGTACCGTTCCAAAAACCAACTATGGAATAGACAAGACCTACACCTTCCTCAGGGAAAGGGACTCAAAACCCCATGTTTCCCGCAGAGGAATATATCTGAGTAGTAAGAATCTTAAAACCTATGTACTGATGTGTCTCCGTAAGGGAAACAAGTGTGTCTAGACTGGCATAAACATGGCAGCGAGAATCAGCTCAAACCCACTATAAAAAGGAATTTCAAAAACAAAACAAAAAAACTGGGAAATTCTTAACAATTCCTTCAGGGTCTCTGATGAAACCTGAAATGACCCTATCTACAATGACAGCTGGATGTGGCATAAGGCTGGACACTTGGGACTGAGAGGATTGGTGAGATTGGGTGAGCAAATGCAGACCCTTTAAAGCATTAATGCATGGCACCCATTCCATGGGTCCCAACTCTCCAGGTTGAAGGGAATATTACTACAGCTATGACATGTACGGGAATCCTAGAGAACGGACACACTGTGAATACGAAAAGTTTCTAAAACTCAATGAATAGTATCTCCCCTGGTGCTCCAGTTTGACTTTCCATCTGCTTTACTATCAATCTCCCAACTTGGAGAGACAGCCCCTTTAACCCCCTGGTTCGCACAGGTTGCCAATTTGGCAGAGGATGAAACGGAAGAGGGAGAACCAATGAGAGAGTAGCTGTTAGGCATTTGGACGGGCACATATCACTCTAACTTCCCGGCAGGAAGAAGAATTAACCAAAGTCTCAGCCCCCCACCGGAAACCAGCATAGGTCCTCAACCAAAATTTTGGACTTGCAGTCAGCTCACCAAAAACGAGTTGAAAAATGGAGCTCAGGGGCACAGCAATTCAAAAACTGGCAGAGTAATAAAGGACAACTCTCGTCCAAAAATCTGTTGAGGGAAGGAAACGAGGCGGATTTGAAAGGCAGGCAGAATAGCAGGAAACAGATTTCAAGAGGTACGTTGGAATCGCCTTTAAAGCACAGGAAGAGGGGCACAACTTCGACAATAATGCACATGGCCAAAAAGGGCGTATGCGTTTTCTCCTGAATATATTCAGGAGAAAACGCATTCACCCTTTTTGGCCAAGCAAGTAAGCGGGCAGTGCAAATCTGCACTCAAAGAAATATCACTTCCCACTGGTCAAAAGGGACAGCCAAAAAATGTGTAAAATCCAGAAAGGCAAGACAGGCCCTGGAGAACAGGGAGCCTTGTTATGATGTTTGGCGGAATGTAAATTGTCAACTGCCTCTCTGGAGAAATGCATTGTGTGGGATAAAACAAGTAAAGAACAGAGCTACAGAGCCAAGGGCACTTCCAGTCTAGGGAATATACCTTGGTAAAACTGAAAATCAATAAGTAAGAACCACCTCAAAATTTAGGGCTGCACTGCTTACAAGGACCTCAACTTGGGTACACCTTAAATATCCCAGGAAATATAAAAATGGTTCAAAAAATTGTGGTACTTACGTACGATGGAATATCCCTCAGCCATGAAATCAATGTCATAAGTCCAGTAGCAGCAAAATGGGTGGATTCAGGTACGATGATTCTAAGTGAAATAAGTCACAGAGAAAAAGAAACTTATCATAAGATATCACTTATGAAGATCCTGTAAACATGGCTACACTTGAACTGAGTTAGGAAAGAGAACAGTGTCTCACATTTAGAAAACACTCTTATGCCTGCTTAAGGGGGAAGGAGAGGTGGGGTGATGCATAAAACCAGAGTTTGATATAAGCACAGGTACCGTTCCAAAAACCAACTATGGAATAGACAAGACCTACACCTTCCTCAGTGAAAGGGACTCAAAACCCCATATTTCTCGCAGAGGAATATATCTGACTAGTAAGAATCTTAAAACCTATGTATTGATATGTCTCCGTAAGGGAATCAAGTGTGTCTAGACTGGCATAAACATGGCAGCGAGAATCAGCTCAAACCCACTATAAAAAGGAATTTCAAAAACAAAACACAAAAACTGGGAAATTCTTTACAATTCCTTCAGGGTCTCTGATGAAACCTGGAATGACCCTATCTACAACGACAGCTGGATGTGGCATAAGGCTGGACACTTGGGACTGAGAGGATTGGTGAGATTTGGTGAGCAAATGCAGACCCTTTAAAGCAATAATGCATGGCACCCATTCCATGGGTCCCAACTCTCCCGGTTGAAGGGAATATTACTACAGTTATAACATGTACGGGAAACCTAGAGAACGGACACACTGTGAATACGAAAGGTTTCTATAACTCAACGAATAGTCCCTCTCCTGGTGCTCCGGTTTGACTTTCCACCTGCTTTACTATCAACCTCGCAACTTGGAGAGACAGCCCCTTTAACCTCCTGGTTCGCACAGGTTTCCAATTTGGCAGAGGATGAAAGGGAAGAGGGAGAACCAATGAGAGAGTAGCTGTTAGGCATTTGGACGGGCACATATCACTGTAATATCCCGGCAGAAAGAAGAATTAACCAAAGTCTCAGCCACCCAACGGGAACCAGTATAGATCCTGAACCAAAATTTTGGACTTGCGGTCAGCTCACCAAAAACGAGTTGAAAAATGGAGCTCAGGGGCACAGCAATTCACAAACTGGCCGAGTAATAAAGGACAACTATCGTCCAAAAATCTGTTGAGGGAAGGCAACGAGGCGGACTTGAAAGCGAGGCAGAATAGCAGGAAACAGATTTCAAGAGGTACGTTGGAATCGCCTTTAAAGCACAGGAAGAGGGGCACAACTTCGACAGTGATGCACTTGGCCAAAAAGGGCGTATGCGTTTTCTCCTGAATATATTCAGGAGAAAACGCATACGTGCATTTTGGCCAAGCAAGCAAGCGGGCAATGCAAATCTGCACTACAGAGAAGTATCACTCCCCCACCGCTCAAAAGGGACATCCACAAAATGTGTAAAAACCAGAAAGGCAAGACAGGCCCTGGAGAACAGGGAGCCTTGTTATGCTGATGTGCGGGATGTAAATTGCCAACTGCCTCTCTGGAGGAGTGCATTGTCTTCCCTAAAACAAGTAAACAACAAATCCACAGAGCCAAGGGCACTTCCAGTCTAGGGAATATACCATGGGAAAACTGAAACTCAATAAGACAGAGCCAGCCCAAAATTTAGGGCTGCACTGCTTACAAGAACCTCAACTTGCGTACACCTTAAATATCCCAGGAAATATAAAAATGGTTCAAATAATTGTGGTCCTTATGTACGATGGAATATCCCTGAGCCATTAAATAAATGTCATAAGACCAGTAGCAGCAAAATGAGTGGATTCAGGTACGATGATTCTAAGTGAAATAAGTCACACAGAAAAAGAAGCTTATCATAAGATATCACTCATGAAGATCCTGTAAACATGGCTACACTTGAACTGAGTTAGGAAAGAGAACAGAGTCTCACATTTAGAAAACACTCTTATGCCTGCTTAAGGGGGAAGGAGAGGTGGGGTGATGCATAAACCCAGAGTTTGATATAAGCACAGGTACCGTTCCAAAAACCAACTATGGAATAGACAAGACCTACACTTTCTTCAGTGAAAGGGTCTCAAAACCCCTTATTTCCTGCAGAGGAATATATCTGACTAGTAAGAATCTTAAAACCTATGTATTGATATGTCTCCATAAGGGAATCAAGTGTGTCTAGACTGGCATAAACATGGCAGCGAGAATCAGCTCAAAAGCAGTATAAAAAGGAGTTTCAAAAACAAAACAAAAAAACTGGGAAATTCTTTACAATTCCTTCTGGGTCTCTGATGAAACCTGGAATGACCCTATCTACAACGACAGCTGGATGTGGCTTAAGGCTGGACACTTGGGACTGAGAGGATTGGTGAGATTGGGTGAGCAAATGCAGACACTTTAAAGCAATAATGCATGGCACCCATTCCATGGGTCCCAACTCTCCAGGTTGAAGGGAATATTACTACAGTTATGACATGTACGGGAAACCTAGAGAACGGACACACTGTGAATACGAAAGGTTTCTAAAACTCAACGAATAGTGCCTATCCTGGTGCTCCGGTTTGACTTTCCATCTGCTTTACTATCAATCTCCCAACTTGGAGAGACAGCCCCTTTAACCTCCTGGTTCGCACAGGTTGCCAATTTGGCAGAGGGTGAAAGGGAAAAGAGAGAACCAATGAGAGAGTAGCTGTTAGGCATTTGGACGGGCACATGTCACTCTAATTTCCCAGCAGGAAGAATAAATAACCAAAGTCTCAGCCACCCACCGGGAACCAGTATAGGTCTGAGCCAAAATTTTGGACTTGCAGTCAGCTCACAAAAAAGACTTGAAAAATGGACCTCGGGGGCACAGCAATTCAAAATCTGGCCGAGTAATAAAGGACAACTATCGTCCAAAAATCTGTTGAGGGAAGGCAACGAGGCGGACTTGAAAGCGAGGCAGAATAGCAGGAAACAGATTTCAAGAGATACGTTGGAATCGCCTTGAAAGCACAGGAAGAGGGGCCCAACTTCGACAATGATGCACTAGGCCAAAAAGGGCGTATGCGTTTTCTCCTGAATATATTCAGGAGAAAATGCATACGCCCTTTTTGGCCAAGCAAGCAAGCGGGCAATGCAAATCTGCACCACAAAGAAGTATCACTTCCCACCGGTCAAAAGGGACATCCACAAAATGTGTAATAACCAGAAAGGCAAGACATGCCCTGGAGAACAGGGAGCCTTGTTATGCTGATGGGCGGGATGTAAATTGCCAACTGCCTCTCTGGAGGAGTGCATTGTGTTCCCTAAAACAAGTAAAGAATAGAGTTACAGAGCCAAGGGCACTTCCAGTCTAGGGAATATACCTTGGGAAAACTGAAAATCAATAAGACAGAGCCACCCCAAAATTTAGGGCTGCACTGATAACAAGGACCTCAACTTGGGTACACCTTAAATATCCCAGGAAATATAAAAATGGTTCAAAAAATTGTGGTACTTACATACGATGGATTATCCCTCAGCCATGAAATCAATGTCATAAAACCAGTAGCAGCAAAATGGGTGGATTCAGGTATGATGATTCTACGTGAAATAAGTCACACAGAAAAAGAAACTTATCATAAGATATCACTTATGAAGATCCTGTAAACATGGCTACACTTGAACTGAGTTAGGAAAGAGAAGAGTGTCTCACATTTAGAAAACACTCTTATGCCTGCTTAAGGGGGAAGGAGAGGTGGGGTGATGCATAAAACCAGAGTTTGATATAAGCACAGGTACCGTTCCAAAAACCAACTATGGAATAGACAAGACCTACACCTTCCTCAGTGAAAGGGATTCAAAGCCCCATATTTCCCGCAGAGGAATATATCTGACTAGTAAGAATCTTAAAACCTATGTATTGATATGTCTCTGTAAGGGAATCAAGTGTGTCTAGACTGGCATAAACATGGCAGCAAGAATCTGCTCAAACCCACTATAAAAAGGAATTTCAAAAACAAAACAAAAAAACTGGGAAATTCTTTACAATTCCTTCAGGGTCTCTGATGAAACCTGGAATGACCCTATATACAACGACAGCTGGATGTGGCATAAGGCTGGACACCTGGGACTGAGAAGATTGGTGAGATTTGGTGAGCAAATGCAGACCCTTTAAAGCAAAAATGAATGGCACCCATTCCATGGGTCCCAACTCTCCAGGTTGAAGGGAATATTACTACAGTTATAACATGTACGAGAAACCTAGAGAATGGACACATTGTGAATACGAAAGGTTTCTAAAACTCAACGAATAGTCCCTCTCCTGGTGCTCCGGTTTCACTTTCCATCTGCTTTACTATCAATCTCCCAATTTGGAGAGACAGCCCCTTCAACCTCCTGGTTCACACAGCTTTCCAATTTGGCGGAGGATGAAAGGGAAGAGGGAGAACCAATGAGAGAGTAGCTGTTAGGCATTTGACCGGGCATATATCACTCTACCTTCCTGGCAGGAAGAAGAATTAACCAAAGTCTCAGCCCCCCACCGGGTACCAGCATACTTCCTGAACCAAAATTTTGGACTTGCGGTCAGCTCACCAAAAAGGAGTTAAAAAATGGAGCTCAAGGGCACAGCAATTCACAAACTGGCCGAGTAATAAAGGACAACTATCGTCCAAAAATCTGTTGAGGGAAGGCAACGAGGTGGATTTGAAAGCGAGGCAGAATAGCAGGAAACAGATTTCAAGAGGTACGTTGGAATCGCCTGTAAAGCACAGGAAGAGGGACACAACTTCGACAATGATGCACTTGGCAAAAAAGGGCGTATGCGTTTTCTCCTGAATATATTCAGGAGAAAACGCATACGCCCTTTTTGGCCAAGCAAGCAAGCGGGCAATGCAAATCTGCACTACAAAGTAGTATCACTTCCCACCGGTCAAAAGGGACATCCACAAAATGTGTAAAAACCAGAAAGGCAAGACAGGCCCTGGAGAACAGGGAGCCTTGCTATGCTGATGGGCGGGATGTACATTGCCAACTGCCTCTCTGGAGGAGTGCATTGTGTTCCCTAAAACAAGTAAAGAACAGAGCTACAGAGCCAAGGGCACTTCCAGTCTAGGGAATATACCTTGGGAAAACTGAAAATCAATAAGACAGAGCCACCTGAAAATTTAGTGCTGCACTGCTTACAAGGACCTCAACTTGGGTACACCTTAAATATCCCAGGAAATATAAAAATGGTTCAAAAAATTGTGGTATTTACATACGATGGAATAACCCTCAGCCATGAAATCAATGTCATAAGACCAGTAACAGCAAAATGGGTAGATTCAGGTACGATGATTCTAAGTGAAATAAGTCACAGAGAAAAAGAAACTTATCATAAGATATCACTTATGAAGATGCTGTAAACATGGCTACACTTGAACAGTGTTAGAAAAGAGAACAGTGTCTCACATTTAGAAAACACTCTTATGCCTGCTTAAGAGGGAAGGAGAGGTGGGGTGATGCATAAAACCAGAGTTTGATATAAGCACAGGTACCGTTCCAAAAACCAACTATGGAATAGACAAGACCTACACCTTCCTCAGTGAAAAGGACTCAAAACCCCATGTTTCCCGCAGAGGAATATATCTGACTAGTAAGAATCTTAATACCTATGTATTGATATGTCTCCGTAAGGGAATCAAGTGTGTCTAGACTGGCATAAACATGGCAGTGAGAATCAGCTCAAACCCACTATAATAAGGAATTTCAAAAACAAAACAAAAAAACTGGGAAATTCTTTACAATTCCTTCAGGGTCTCTGATGAAACCTGAAATGACCCTATCTACAATGACAGCTGGATGTGGCATAAGGCTGGACCCTTGGGACTGAGAGGATTGGTGAGATTGGGTGAGCAAATGCAGACCCTTTAAAGCAATAATGCATGGCACCCATTCCATGGGTCCCAACTCTCCCGGTTGAAGGGAATATTACTACAGTTATAACATGTACGGGAAACCTAGAGAACGGACACAATGTGAATACGAAAGGTTTCTAAAAATCAACGAATAGTCCCTCTCCTGCTGCTCCGGTTTGACTTTCCACCTGCTTTACTATCAACCTCCCAACTTGGAGAGACAGCCCCTTTAACCTCCTGGTTCGCACAGGTTTCCAATTTGGCAGAGGATGAAAGGGAAGAGGGAAAACCAATGAGAGAGTAGCTGTTAGGCATTTGGACGGGCACATATACCTCTAACTTCCCGGCAGGAAGAAGAATTAACCAAAGTCTCAGCCACCCAACGGGAACCAGTATAGATCCTGAACCAAAATTTTGGACTTGCGGTCAGCTCACCAAAAACGAGTTGAACAATGGAGCTCAGGGGCACAGCAATTCACAAACTGGCCGAGGAATAAAGGACAACTATCGTCCAAAAATCTGTTGAGGGAAGGCAACGAGGCGGACTTGAAAGCGAGGCAGAATAGCAGGAAACAGATTTCACGAGGTACGTTGGAATTGCCTTTAAAGCACAGGAAGAGGGGCACAACTTTGAAAGTGACGCACTTGGCCAAAAAGGGCGTATGCGTTTTCTCCTGAATATATTCAGGAGAAAACGCATACGTGCATTTTGGCCAACAAGCAAGCGGGCAATGCAAATCTGCACTACAGAGAAGTATCACTCCCCCACCGCACAAAAGGGACATCCACAAATTGTGTAAAAACCAGAAAGGCAAGACAGGCCCTGGAGAACAGGGAGCCTTGTTATGCTGATGGGCGGGATGTATATTGCCAACAGCCTCTCTGGAGGAGTGCATTGTGTTCCCTAAAACAAGTAAACAACAGATCTACAGAGCCAAGGGCACTTCCAGTCTAGGGAATATACCTTGGGAAAACTGAAAATCAATAAGACAGAGCCACCCGAAAATTTAGGGCTGCACTGCTTACAAGGACCTCAACTTGGGTACACCTTAAATATCCCAGGAAATATAAAAATGGTTCAAAAAATTGTGGTACTTACGTACGATGGAATATCCCTCAGCCATGAAATCAATGTCATAACCAGTAGCAGCAAAATGGGTGGATTCAGGTACGATGATTCTAAGTGAAATAAGTCACACAGAAAAAGAAACTTATCATAAGATATCACTCATGAAGATCCTGTAAACATGGCTACACTTGAACTGAGTTAGGAAAGAGAACAGTGTCTCACATTTAGAAAACACTCTTATGCCTGCTTAAGGGGGAAGGAGAGGTGGGGTGATGCATAAAACAAGAGTTTGATATAAGCACAGGTACCGTTCCAAAAACCAACTATGGAATAGACAAGACCTACACCTTCCTCAGTGAAAGGGACTCAAAACCCCATATTTCCCGCAGAGGAATATATCTGACTAGTAAGAATCTTAAAACCTATGTATTGATATGTCTCCGTAAAGAATCAAGTGTGTCTAGACTGGCATAAACATGGCAGCCAGAATGAGATCAAACTCACTATAAAAAGGAATTTCAAAAACAAAACAGAAAAACTGGGAAATTCTTTACAATTCCTTCAGGGTCTCTGATGAAACCTGGAATGACCCCATCTACAACGACAGCTGGATGTGGCATAAGGCTGGACACTTGGGACTGAGAGGATTGGTGAGATTGGGTTAGCAAATGCAGACCCTTTAAAGCAATAATGCATGGCACCCATTCCATGGGTCCCAACTCTCCCGGTTGAAGGGAATATTACTACAGTTATAACATGTACGGGAAACCTAGAGAACGGACACACTGTGAATACGAAAGTTTTCTAAAAATCAACGAATAGTCCCTCTCCTGGTGCTCCGGTTTGACTTTCCACCTGCTTTACTATGAACCTCCCAACTTGGAGAGACAGCCCCTTTAACCTCCTGGTTCGCACAGGTTTCCAATTTGGCAGAGGATGAAAGGGAAGAGGGAGAACCAATGAGAGAGTAGCTGTTAGGCATTTGGACGGGCACATATCACTGTAATTTCCCGGCAGAAAGAAGAATTAACCAAAATCTCAGCCACCCAACGGGAACCAGTATAGATCCTGAACCAAAATTTTGGACTTGCGGTCAGCTCACCAAAAACGAGTTGAAAAATGGAGCTCAGGGGCACAGCAATTCACAAACTGGCCGAGGAATAAAGGACAACTATCGTCCAAAAATCTGTTGAGGGAAGGCAACGAGGCGGACTTGAAAGCGAGGCAGAATAGCAGGAAACAGATTTCAAGAGGTACGTTGGAATCGCCTTTAAAGCACTGGAAGAGGGGCACAACTTCGACAGTGATGCACTTGGCCAAAAAGGGCGTACGCGTTTTCTCCTGAATATATTCAGGAGAAAACACATACGCCCTTTTTGGCCAAGCAAGCAAGCGGGAAATGCAAATCTGTACTACAGAGAAGTATCACTTCCCACCTGTCAAAAGGGACATCCACAAAATGTGTAAAAACCAGAAAGGCAAGACAGGCCCTGGAGAACAGGGAGCATTGTTATGCTGATGGGCGGGATGTAAATTGCCCACTGCCTCTCTGGAGGAGTGCATTGTGTTCCCTAAAACAAGTAAAGAACAGAGCTACAGAGCCAAGGGCACTTCCAGTCTAGGGAATATACCTTGGGAAAACTGAAAATCAATAAGTCAGAGCCACCCCAAAATTTAGGGCTGCACTGCTTACAAGGACCTCAACTTGGGTACACCTTAAATATCCCAGGAAATATAAAAATGGTTCAAAAAATTGTGGTACTTACGTACGATGGAATATCCCTCAGCCATGAAATCAATGTCATAAGACCAGTAGCAGCAAAATGGGTGGATTCAGGTACGATGATTCTAAGTGAAATAAGTCACACAGAAAAAGAAACTTATCATAAGATATCACTTATGAAGATCCTGTAAACATGGCTACACTTGAACTGAGTTAGGAAAGAGAACAGTGTCTCACATTTAGAAAACACTCTTATACCTGCTTAAGGGGGAAGGAGAGGTGGGGTGATGCATAAAACCAGAGTTTGATATAAGCACAGGTACCGTTCCAAACACCAGCTATGGAATAGACAAGACCTACACCTTCCTCAGTGAAAGGGACTCAAAACCCCATATTTCCCGCAGAGGAATATATCTGACTAGTAAGAATCTTAAAACCTATGGATTGATGTGTCTCCGTAAGGGAATCGAGTGTGTCTAGACTGGCATAAACATGGCAGCGAGAATCAGCTCAAACCCATTATTAAAAGGAATTTCAAAAACAAAACAAAAAAACTGGGAAATTCTTTACAATTCCTTCAGGGTCTCTGATGAAACCTGGAATGACCGTATCTACAACGACAGCTGGATGTGGCATAAGCCTGGACACTTGGGACTGAGAGGATTGGTGAGATTGGGTGAGCAAATGCAGACCCTTTAAAGCAATAATGCATGGCACCCATTCCATGGGTCCCAACTCTCCAGGTTGAAGGCAATATTACTACAGTTATAACATGTACGAGAAACCTAGAGAACGGACACACTGTGAATACGAAAGGTTTCTAAAACTCAATGAATAGTCCCTCTCCTGGTGCTCCGGTTTGACTTTCCATCTGCGTTACTATCAATCTCCCATCTTGGAGAGACAGCCCCTTCAACCTCCTGGTTCAAACAGGTTTCCAATTTGGCAGAGGATGAAAGGGAAGAGGGAGAACCAATGAGAGAGTAGCTGTTAGGCATTTGAATATGCACATATCACTCTAACTTCCCGCCAGGAAGAAGAATTAAATAAAGTCTCAGCGCCCCACCGGGAAACAGCACAGGTCCTGAACCAAAATTTTGAACTTGCGGTCAGCTCACCAAAAACGAGTTGAAAAATGGAGCTCAGGGGCACAGCAATTCACAAACTGGCCGAGTAATAAAGGACAACTATCGTCCAAAAATCTGTTGAGGGAAGGCAACGAGGCGGACTTGAAAACGAGGCAGAAGAGCAGGAAACAGATTTCAAGAGGTACATTGGAATTGCCTTTAAAGCACAGGAAGAGGGACACAACTTCGACAATGATGCACTTGGCCAAAAAGGGCGTATGCGTTTTCTCCTGAATATATTCAGGAGAAAACGCATACGCCCTTTTTGGCCAAGCAAGCAAGCGGGCAATGCAAATCTGCACTACAAAGAAGTATCACTTCCAACCGGTCAAAAGGGACACCCAAAAAATGTGTAAAAACCAGAAAGGCAAGACAGGCCCTGGAGAACAGGGAGCCTTGTTATGCTGATGGGTGGGATGTATATTGCCAACAGCCTCTCTGGAGGAGTGCATTGTGTTCCCTAAAACAAGTAAACAACAGATCTACAGAGCCAAGGGCACTTCCAGTCTAGGGAATATACCTTGGGAAAACTGAAAATCAATAAGACAGAGCCACCCGAAAATTTAGGTCTGCACTGCTTACAAGGACCTCAACTTGGGTACACCTTAAATATCCCAGGAAATATAAAAATGGTTCAAAAAACTGTGGTACTTACGTACGATGGAATATCCCTCAGCCATGAAATCAATGTCATAACCAGTAGCAGCAAAATGGGTGGATTCAGGTACGATGATTCTAAGTGAAATAAGTCACACAGAAAAAGAAACTTATCATAAGATATCACTCATGAAGATCCTGTAAACATGGCTACACTTGAACTGAGTTAGGAAAGAGAACAGTGTCTCACATTTAGAAAACACTCTTATGCCTGCTTAAGGGGGAAGGAGAGGTGGGGTGATGCATAAAACAAGAGTTTGATATAAGCACAGGTACCGTTCCAAAAACCAACTATGGAATAGACAAGACCTACACCTTCCTCAGTGAAAGGGACTCAAAACCCCATATTTCCCGCAGAGGAATATATCTGACTAGTAAGAATCTTAAAACCTATGTATTGATATGTCTCCGTAAGGGAAGCAAGTGTGTCTAGACTGGCATAAACATGGCAGCCAGAATGAGATCAAACTCACTATAAAAAGGAATTTCAAAAACAAAACAGAAAAACTGGGAAATTCTTTACAATTCCTTCAGGGTCTCTGATGAAACCTGGAATGACCCCATCTACAACGACAGCTGGATGTGGCATAAGGCTGGACACTTGGGACTGAGAGGATTGGTGAGATTGGGTTAGCAAATGCAGACCCTTTAAAGCAATAATGCATGGCACCCATTCCATGGGTCCCAACTCTCCCGGTTGAAGGGAATATTACTACAGTTATAACATGTACGGGAAACCTAGAGAACGGACACACTGTGAATACGAAAGTTTTCTAAAAATCAACGAATAGTCCCTCTCCTGGTGCTCCGGTTTGACTTTCCACCTGCTTTACTATGAACCTCCCAAATTGGAGAGACAGCCCCTTTAAACTCCTGGTTCGCACAGGTTTCCAATTTGGCAGAGGATGAAAGGGAAGATGGAGAACCAATGAGAGAGTAGCTGTTAGGCATTTGGACGGGCACATATCACTGTAATTTCCCGGCAGAAAGAAGAATTAACCAAAATCTCAGCCACCCAACGGGAACCAGTATAGATCCTGAACCAAAATTTTGGACTTGCGGTCAGCTCACCAAAAACGAGTTGAAAAATGGAGCTCAGGGGCACAGCAATTCACAAACTGGCCGAGGAATAAAGGACAACTATCGTCCAAAAATCTGTTGAGGGAAGGCAACGAGGCGGACTTGAAAGCGAGGCAGAATAGCAGGAAACAGATTTCAAGAGGTACGTTGGAATCGCCTTTAAAGCACTGGAAGAGGGGCACAACTTCGACAGTGATGCACTTGGCCAAAAAGGGCGTACGCGTTTTCTCCTGAATATATTCAGGAGAAAACACATACGCCCTTTTTGGCCAAGCAAGCAAGCGGGAAATGCAAATCTGTACTACAGAGAAGTATCACTTCCCACCTGTCAAAAGGGACATCCACAAAATGTGTAAAAACCAGAAAGGCAAGACAGGCCCTGGAGAACAGGGAGCATTGTTATGCTGATGGGCGGGATGTAAATTGCCCACTGCCTCTCTGGAGGAGTGCATTGTGTTCCCTAAAACAAGTAAAGAACAGAGCTACAGAGCCAAGGGCACTTCCAGTCTAGGGAATATACCTTGGGAAAACTGAAAATCAATAAGTCAGAGCCACCCCAAAATTTAGGGCTGCACTGCTTACAAGGACCTCAACTTGGGTACACCTTAAATATCCCAGGAAATATAAAAATGGTTCAAAAAATTGTGGTACTTACGTACGATGGAATATCCCTCAGCCATGAAATCAATGTCATAAGACCAGTAGCAGCAAAATGGGTGGATTCAGGTACGATGATTCTAAGTGAAATAAGTCACACAGAAAAAGAAACTTATCATAAGATATCACTCATGAAGATCCTGTAAACATGGCTACACTTGAAATGAGTTAGGAAAGAGAACAGTGTCTCACATTTAGAAAACACACTTATGCCTGCTTAATGGGGAAGGAGAGGTGGGGTGATGCATAAAACCAGAGTTTGATATAAGCACAGGTACCGTTCCAAACACCAGCTATGGAATAGACAAGACCTACACCTTCCTCAGTGAAAGGGACTCAAAACCCCATATTTCCCGCAGAGGAATATATCTGACTAGTAAGAATCTTAAAACCTATGGATTGATGTGTCTCCGTAAGGGAATCGAGTGTGTCTAGACTGGCATAAACATGGCAGCGAGAATCAGCTCAAACCCATTATAAAAAGGAATTTCAAAAACAAAACAAAAAAACTGGGAAATTCTTTACAATTCCTTCAGGGTCTCTGATGAAACCTGGAATGACCGTATCTACAACGACAGCTGGATGTGGCATAAGGCTGGACACTTGGGACTGAGAGGATTGGTGAGATTGGGTGAGCAAATGCAGACCCTTTAAAGCAATAATGCATGGCACCCATTCCATGGGTCCCAACTCTCCAGGTTGAAGGCAATATTACTACAGTTATAACATGTACGAGAAACCTAGAGAACGGACACACTGTGAATACGAAAGGTTTCTAAAACTCAATGAATAGTCCCTCTCCTGGTGCTCCGGTTTGACTTTCCATCTGCTTTACTATCAATATCCCATCTTGGAGAGACAGCCCCTTCAACCTCCTGGTTCAAACAGGTTTCCAATTTGGCAGAGGATGAAAGGGAAGAGGGAGAACCAATGAGAGAGTAGCTGTTAGGCATTTGAATATGCACATATCACTCTAACTTCCCGCCAGGAAGAAGAATTAAATAAAGTCTCAGCGCCCCACCGGGAAACAGCACAGGTCCTGAACCAAAATTTTGGACTTGCGGTCAGCTCACCAAAAACGAGTTGAAAAATGGAGCTCAGGGGCACAGCAATTCACAAACTGGCCGAGTAATAAAGGACAACTATCGTCCAAAATTCTGTGGAGGGAAGGCAACGAGGAGGACTTGAAAGCGAGGCAGAATAGCAGGAAACAGATTTCAAGAGGTACGTTGGAATTGCCTTTAAAGCACAGGAAGAGGGGCACAACTTCGACAATGATGCACTTTGCAAAAAAGGGCGTATGCGTTTTCTCCTGAATATATTCAGGAGAAAACATATACGCCCTTTTTGGCCAAGCAAGCAAGCGGGAAATGCAAATCTGTACTACAGAGAAGTATCACTTCCCACCTGTCAAAAGGGACATCCACAAAATGTGTAAAAACCAGAAAGGCAAGACAGGCCCTGGAGAACAGGGAGCATTGTTATGCTGATGGGCGGGATGTACATTGCCAACTGCCTCTCTGGAGGAGTGCATTGTGTTCCCTAAAACAAGCAAAGAACAGAGCTACAGAGCCAAGGGCACTTCCAGTCTAGGGAATATACCTTGGGAAAACTGAAAATCAATAAGTCAGAGCCACCCCAAAATTTAGGGCTGCACTGCTTACAAGGACCTCAACTTGGGTACACCTTAAATATCCCAGGAAATATAAAAATGGTTCAAAAAATTGTGGTACTTACGTACGATGGAATATCCCTCAGCCATGAAATCAATGTCATAAGACCAGTAGCAGCAAAATGGGTGGATTCAGGTACGATGATTCTAAGTGAAATAAGTCACACAGAAAAAGAAACTTATCATAAGATATCACTTATGAAGATCCTCTAAACATGGCTACACTTGAAATGAGTTAGGAAAGAGAACAGTGTCTCACATTTAGAAAACACACTTATGCCTGCTTAAGGGGGAAGGAGAGGTGGGGTGATGCATAAAACCAGAGTTTGATATAAGCACAGGTACCGTTCCAAACACCAGCTATGGAATAGACAAGACCTACACCTTCCTCAGTGAAAGGGACTCAAAACACCATATTTCCCGCAGAGGAATATATCTGACTAGTAAGAATCTTAAAACCTATGGATTGATGTGTCTCCGTAAGGGAATCGAGTGTGTCTAGACTGGCATAAACATGGCAGCGAGAATCAGCTCAAACCCATTATAAAAAGGAATTGCAAAAACAAAACAAAAAAACTGGGAAATTCTTTACAATTCCTTCAGGGTCTCTGATGAAACCTGGAATGACCGTATGTACAACGACAGCTGGATGTGGCATAATGCTGGACACTTGGGACTGAGAGGATTGGTGAGATTGTGTGAGCAAATGCAGACCCTTTAAAGCACAAATGCCTGGCACCCATTCCATGGGTCCCAACTCTCCAGGTTAAAGGGAATATTACTACAGCTATAACATGTACGGGAAACCTAGAGAACGGACACACTGTGAATATGAAAGGTTTCTAAAACTCAACGAATAGTCCCTCTCCTGGTGCTCGGGTTTGACTTTCCATCTGCTTTACTATCAACCTCCCAACTTGGAGAGACAGCCCCTTTAACCTCCTGGTTCGCACAGGTTGCCAATTTGGCAGAGGATGAAAGGGAAGAGGGAGAACCAATGAGAGAGTAGCTGTTAGGCATTTGTACGGGCACATATCACTCTAATTTCCCGGCAGGAATAAGAATTAACCAAAGCCTCAGCCTCCCACCGGGAACCAGTATAGGTCCTGAACCAAAATTTTGGACTTGCGGTCAGCTCACAAAAAACGAGTTGAAAAATGGAGCTCAGGGGCACAGCAATTCCCAAACTGGATGAGTAATAAAGGACAACTATCGTCCAAAAATCTGTTGAGGGAAGGCAACGAGGCGGACTTGAAAGCGAGGCCGAATAGCAGGAAACAGAGGTACGTTGGAATCACATTTAAAGCACAGGAAGAGGGGCACAACTTCGACAATGATGCACTTGGCCAAAAAGGGCGTAATGGTTTTCTCCTGAATATATTCAGGAGAAAACGCATACGCCCTTTTTGGCCAAGCAAGCAAGCGGGCAATGCAAATCTGCACTACAAAGAAGTATCACTTCCCACCGGTCAAAAGGGACATCCACAAAATGTGTAAAAACCAGAAAGGCAAGACAGGCCCTGGAGAACAGGAAGCCTTGTTATGCTGATGGGCGGGATGTAAACTGCCAACTGCCCCTCTGGAGGAGTGCATTGTGTTCCCTAAAACAAGTAAAGAACAGAGCTACAGAGCCAAGGGCACTTCCAGTCTAGGGAATATACCTTGGGAAAACTGAAAATCAATAAGATAGAGCCACCCCAAAATATAGGGCTGCACTGCTTTCAAGGACCTCAACTTGGGTACACCTTAAGTATCCCACGAAATATAAATATGGTTCAAAAAATTGTGGTACTTACGTACGATGGAATATCCCTCAGCCATGAAATCAATGTCATAAGACCATTAGCAGCAAAATGGGTGGATTCAGGTACGATGATTCTAAGTGAAATAAGTCACACAGAAAAAGAAACTTATCATAAGATATCACTTATGAAGATCCTGTAAACATGGCTACACTTGAACTGAGTTAGGAAAGAGAACAGTGTCTCACATTTAGAAAACACTCTTATGCCTGCTTAAGGGGGAAGTAGAGGTGGGGTGATGCATAAAACCAGAGTTTGATATAAGCACAGGTACTGCTCCAAAAACCAACTATGGAATAGACAAGAGCTACACCTTCCTCAGTGAAAGGGACTCAAAACCCCATATTTCCCACAGAGGAATATATCTGACTAGTAAGAATCTTAAAACCTATGTATTGATATGTCTCCATAAGGGAATCAAGTGTGTCTAGACTGGCATAAACATGGCAGCGGGAATTAGCTCAAACCCACTATAAAAAGGAATTTCAAAAACAAAACAAAAAAACTGGGAAATTCTTTACAATTCCTTCAGGGTCTCTGATGAAACCTGGAATGACCCTATCTACAACGACAGCTGGATGTGGCATAAGGCTGGACACTTGGGACTGAGACGATTGGTGGGATTGGGTGAGCAAATGCAGACCCTTTAAAGCACAAATGCCTGGCACCCATTCCATGGGTCCCAACTCTCCAGGATGAAGGGAATATTACTACAGCTATAACATGTACGGTAAACCTAGAGAACGGACACACTGTGAATACGAAAGGTTTCTAAAACTCAACGAATAGTCCCTCTCCTGGTGCTCCTGTTTGACTTTCCATCTGCTTTACTATCAACCTCCCGACTTGGAGAGACAGCCCCTTTAACCTCCTGATTCGCACAGGTTGCCAATTTGGCAGAGGATGAAAGGGAAGAGGGAGAACCAATGAGAGAATAGCTGTTAGGCATTTGGACGGGCACATATCACTCTAATTTCCCGGCAGGAAGAAGAATTAACCAAAGTCTCAGCCACCCACCGGGAACCAGTATAGGTCCTGAACCAAAATTTTGAACATGCGGTCAGCTCACAAAAAACGAGTTGAAAAATGGAGCTCAGGGGCACAGCAATTCACAAACTGGCCGAGTAATAAAGGACAACTATCGTCCAAAAATCTGTTGAGGGAAGGCAACGAGGCAGACTTGAAAGCGAGGCAGAATAGCAGGAAACAGATTTCAAGAGGTACGTTGGAATCGACTTTAAAGCACAGGAAGAGGGGTGCAACTCAGACAATGATGCACTTGGCCAAAAAGAGCGTATGTGTTTTCTCCTGAATATATTCAGGAGAAAACGCATACGCCCTTTTTGGCCAATCAAGCAAGCTGGCAATGCAAATCTGCACTACAAAGAAGTATCACTTCCCACCGGTCAAAAGGGACATCCACAAAATTTGTAAAATCCATAAAGGCAAGACAGGCCCTGGAGAACAGGGAGCCTTGTTATGCTGATGGGCGGGATATAAATAGCCAACTGCCTCTCCGGAGGAGTGCATTGTGTACCCTAAAAGAAATAAACAACAGAGCTACAGAGCCAAGGGCACTTCCAGTGTAGGGAATATACCTTGGGAAAACTGAAAATCGATAAGACAGAGCCACCCCAAAATTTACGGCGGCACTGCATACAAGGACCTCAACTTGGGTACACCTTAAGTATCCCAGGAAATATAAAAATGGTTCAAAAAATTGTGGTACTTACGTACGATGGAATATCCCTCAGCCATGAAATCAATGTCATAAGTCCAGTAGCAGCAAAATGGGTGGATTCAGGTTCGATGATTCTAAGTGAAATAAGTCACACAGAAAAAGAAACTTATCATAAGATATCACTTATGAAGATCCTGTAAACATGGCTACACTTGAACTGAGTTAGGAAAGAGAACAGTGTCTCACATTTAGAAAACACTCTTATGCCTGCTTAAGGGGGAAGGAGAGGTGGGGTGATGCATAAAACCAGAGTTTGATATAAGCACAGGTACCGTTCCAAAAACCAACTGTGGAATAGACAAGACCTACACCTTCCTCAGTGAAAGGGACTCAAAACCCCATATTTCCCACAGAGGAATATATCTGACTAGTAAGAATCTTAAAACCTATGTATTGATATGTCTCCGTAAGGGAATCAAGTGTGTCTAGACTGTCATAAACATGGCAGCGAGAATCAGCTCAAACCCACTATAAAAAGGAATTTCAAAAACAAAACAAAAAAACTGGGAAATTCTTTACAATTCCTTCAGGGTCTCTGATGAAACCTGGAATGACCGTATGCACAACGACAGCTGGATGTGGCATAATGCTGGACACTTGGGACTGAGAGGATTGGTGAGATTGTGTGAGCAAATGCAGACCCTTTAAAGCACAAATGCCTGGCACCCATTCCATGGGTCCCAACTCTCCAGGTTAAAGGGAATATTAATACAAATATAACATGTACGGGAAACCTAGAGAATGGACACATTGTGAATACGAAAGGTTTCTAAAACTCAACGAATAGTCCCTCTCCTGGTGCTCGGGTTTGACTTTCCATCTGCTTTACTATCAACCTCCCAACTTGGAGAGACAGCCCCTTTAACCTCCTGGTTCGCACAGGTTGCCAATTTGGCAGAGGATGAAAGGGAAGAGGGAGAACCAATGAGAGAGTAGCTGTTAGGCATTTGTACGGGCACATATCACTCTAATTTCCCGGCAGGAAGAAGAATTAACCAAAGCCTCAGCCTCCCACCGGGAACCAGTATAGGTCCTGAACCAAAATTTTGGACTTGCGGTCAGCTCACAAAAAACGAGTTGAAAAATGGAGCTCAGGGGCACAGCAATTCCCAAACTGGACGAGGAATAAAGGACAACTATCGTCCAAAAATCTGTTGAGGGAAGGCAACGAGGCGGACTTGAAAGCGAGGCAGAATAGCAGGAAACAGAGGTACGTTGGAATCACCTTTAAAGCACAGGAAGAGGGGCACAACTTCGACAATGATGCACTTGGCCAAAAAGGGCGTATGCGTTTTCTCCTGAATATATTCAGGAGAAAACGCATACGCCCTTTTTGGCCAAGCAAGCAAGCGGGCAATGCAAATCTGCACTACAAAGAAGTATCACTTCCCACCGGTCAAAAGGGACATCCACAAAATGTGTAAACACCAGAAAGGCAAGACAGGCCCTGGAGAACAGGGAGCCTTGTTATGCTGATGGGGCGGATGTAACTTGCAAACTGCCTCTCTGGAGGAGTGCATTGTGTTCCCTAAAACAAGTAAAGAACAGAGCTACAGAGCCAAGGGCACTTCCAGTCTAGGGAATATACCTTGGGAAAACTGAAAATCAATAAGCCAGAGCCACCCCAAAATATAGGTCTGCACTGCTTACAAGGACCTCAACTTGGGTACACCTTAAATATCCCAGGAAATATAAAAATGGTTCAAAAATTTGTGGTACCTACGTACGATGGAATATCCCTCAGCCATGAAATCAATGTCATAAGACCAGTAGCAGCAAAATGGGTGGATTCAGGTACGATAATTCTAAGTGAAATAAGTCACACAGAAAAAGAAACTTATCATAAGATATCACTTATGATGATCCTGTAAACATGGCTACACTTGAACTGAGTTAGGAAAGAGAACAGTGTCTCACATTTAGAAAACACTCTTATGCCTGCTTAAGGGTGAAGGAGAGGTGGGGTGATGCATAAAACCAGAGTTTGGTACAAGCACAGGTACCGTTCCAAAAACCAACTATGGAATAGACAAGACCTACACCTTCCTCAGTGAAAGGGACTCAAAACCCCATATTTCCCGCAGAGGAATATATCTGACTAGTAAGAATCTTAAAACCTATGTATTGATATGTCTACGTAAGGGAATCAAGTGTGTCTAGACTGGCATAAACATGGCAGCGAGAATCAGCTCAAACCCATTATAAAAAGGAATTTCAAAAACAAAACAAAAAAACTGGGAAATTCTTTACAATTCCTTCAGGGTCTCTGATGAAACCTGGAATGACCCTATCTAGAATGACAGCTGGATGTGGCATAAGGCTAGACACTTGAGACTGAGAGGATTGGTGAGATTGGGTGAGCAAATGCAGACCCTTTAAAGCACAAATGCCTGGCACCTATTCCATGGGTCCCAACTCTCCAGGTTGAAGGGAATATTACTACAGCTCTAACATGTACGGGAAATCTAGAGAACGGACACACTGTGAATACGAAAGGTTGCTAAAACTCAACGAATAGTCCCTCTCCTGATGCTCCGGTTTGACTTTCCATCTGCTTTACTATCAACCTCCCAACTTGGAGAGACAGCCCCTTTAACCTCCTGGTTCGCACAGGTTTCCAATTTGGCAGGGGATGAAAGGGAAGAGGGAGAACCAATGAGAGAGAAGCTGTTAGGCATTTGGACGGGCACATATCACTGTAATTTCCCGCCAGGAAGAAAAATTAACCAAAGTCTCAGCCACCCACGGGGAACCACCATAGGTCCCGAACCAAAATTTTGGACATGCGGTCAGCTCACAAAAAACGAGTTGAAAAATGGAGCTCAGGGGCACAGCAATTCACAAACTGGCCGAGTAATAAAGGAAAACTATCGTCCAAAAATCTGTTGAGGGAAGGCAGCGAGGTAGACTTGAAAGCGAGGCACAATAGCAGGAAACAGATTTCAAGAGGTACGTGGGAATCGCCTTTAAAGCACAGGAAGAGGGGCACAACTTCGACAATGATGCACTTGGCCAAAAAGGGCGTATGCGTTTTCTCCTGAATATATTCAGGAGAAAACGCATACGCCCTTTTTGGCCAACAAGCAAGCAGGCAATGCAAATCTGCACTATAAAGAAGTATCACTTCCCAACGGTCAAAAGGGACATCCACAAAATGTGTAAAAACCAGAAAGGCAAGACAGGCCCTGGAGAACAGGGAGCCTTGTTATGCTGATGGGCGGGATGTAAATTGCCAACTGCCTCACTGGAGGAGTGCATTGTGTTCCCTAAAACAAGAAAACAACAGAGCTATAGAGCCAAGGGCACTTCCAGTCCAGGGAATATACCTTGGGAAAACTGAAAATCAATAAGACAGAACCACCCCAAAATATAGGGCTGCACTGCTTACAAGGACATCAACTTGGGTACACCTTAAATATCCCAGGAAATATAAAAATGGTTCAAAAAATTGTGGTACTTACGTACGATGGAATATCCCTCAGCCATGAAATCAATGTCATAAGACCAGTAGCAGCAAAATGGGTGGATTCAGGTACGATGATTCTAAGTGAAATAAGTCACACAGAAAAAGAAACTTATCATAAGATATCACTTATGAACATCCTGTAAACATGGTTACACTTGAACTGAGTTAGGAAAGAGAACAGAGTCTCACATTTAGGAAACAATCTTATGCCTGCTTAAGGGTGAAGGAGAGGTTGGATGATGCATAAAACCAGAGTTTGATATAAGCACAGGTACCGTTCCAAAAACCAACTATGGAATAGACAAGACCTACACCTTCCTCAGTGAAAGGGACTCAAAACCCCATAGTTCCCGCAGAGGAATATATCTGACTAGTAAGAATGTTAAAACCTATGTATTGATATGTCTCCGTAAGGGAATCAAGTGTGTCTAGACTGGCATAAACATGGCAGCGAGAATGAGCTCAAACCCACTATAAAAAGGAATTTCAAAAACAAAACAAAAAAACTGGGAAATTCTTTACAATTCCTTCAGGGTCTCTGACGAAACCTGGAATGACCCTATCTACAACGACAGCTGGATGTGGCATAAGGCTGGACACTTGGGTCTAAGAGGATTTGTGAGATTGCGTGAGAAAATGCAGACCCTTTAAATCACAAATGCCTGGCACACATTCCATGGGTCCCAACTCTCCAGGTTGAAGGGAATATTACTACAGCTATAACATGTACAGGAAACCTAGAGAACAGACACACTGTGAATATGAAAGGTTTCTAAAACTCAACGAATAGTCCCTCTCCTGGTGCTCCGGTTTGACTTTCCGTCTGCTTTACTATCAACCTCCCAACTTGGAGAGACAGCCCCTTTAACCTCCTGGTTCGAACAGGTGGCCAATTTGGCAGAGGATGAAAGGGAAGAGGGAGAACCAATGAGAGAGTAGCTGTTAGGCATTTGGACGGGCACATATCACTCTAATTTCCTGGCAGGAAGAAGAATTAACCAAAGTCTCAGCCCCCCACTGGGACCAGCATAGGTCCTGAACCAAAATTTTGGACTTGCGGTCAGCTCACCAAAAACGAGTTGAAAAATGGAGCTCAGGGGCTCAGCAATTCACAAACTGGCCGAGTAATAAAGGACAACTATCATCTAAAAATCTGTTGAGGGAAGGCAACGAGGCGGATTGAAAGCGAGGCAGAATAGCAGGAAACAGATTTCAAGAGGTACGTTGGAATCGCCTTTAAAGCACAGGAAGAGGGGCACAACTTCAACAATGATGCACTTGGCCAAAAAGGGCGTATGTGTTTTCTCCTGAATATATTCAGGAGAAAACGCATACGCCCTTTTTGGCCAAGCAAGCAAGCGGGCAATGCAAATCAGCACTTCAAAGAAGTATCACTTCCCACCGGTCAAAAGGGACATCCACAAAATGTGTAAAAACCAGAAAGGCAAGAAAGGCCCTGGAGAACAGGTAGCCTTGTTATGCTGATGGACGGGATGTAAATTGCCAACTGCCTCTATGGAGGAGTGCATTGTGTTCCCTAAAACAAGCAAACAACAGAGCTACAGAGCCAAGGGCACTTCCAGTCTAGGGAATATACCTTGGGAAAACTGAAAATCAATAAGACAGAGCCACCCCAAAATTTAGGGCTGCATTGCTTACAAGGACCTCAACTTGGGTACACCTTAAATATCCCAGGAAATATAAAAATGGTTCAAAAAATTGTGGTAATTACGTACGATGGAATATCCCTCAGCCATGATATCAATTTCATAAGACCACTAGCAGCAAAATGGTTGGATTCAGGTACGATGATTCTAAGTGAAATAAGTCACTCAGAAAAAGAAACTTATCATTAGATATCACTTATGAAGATCCTGTAAACATGGCTACACTTGAACTGAGTTAGGAAAGAGAACAGTGTCTCACATTTAGAAAACACTCTTATGCCTGCTGAAGGGGGAAGGAGAGGTGGGGTGATGCATAAAACCAGAGTTTGATATAAGCACAGGTACCGTTCCAAAAACCAACTATGGAATAGACAAGACCTACATCTTCCTCAGTGAAAGGGACTCAAAACCCCATATTTCCCGCAGAGGAATATGTCTGACTAGTAAGAATCTTAAAACCTATGTATTGATATGTCTCCATTAGGGAATCAAGTGTGTCTAGACTGGCATAAACATGGCAGCGATAATCAGCTCAAACCCACGATAAAAAGGAATTTCAAAAACAAAACAAAAAAACTGGGAAATTCTTTCCAATTCCTTCAGGGTCTCTGATGAAACCTGGAATGACCCTATGTACAACGACAGCTGGATGTGGCATAAGGCTGGACACTTGGGACTAAGAGGATTGGTGAGATTGGGTGAGCAAATGCAGAACCTTTAAAGCAATAATGCATGGCACCCATTCCAAGGGTCCTAACTCTCCAGCTTGAAGGGAACATTACTACAGCTATAACATATACGGGAAACCTAGAGAACGGACACACTGTGAATGTGAATGCTTTCTAAAACTCAACGAATACTCCCTCTCCTGGTTCTCCGGTTTGACTTTCCATCTGCTTTACTATCAATCTCCCATCTTGGAGAGACAGCCACTTTAACCTCCTGGTTCGCACAGGTTACCAATTTGGCAGAGGATGAAAGGGAAGAGGGAGAACCAATGAGAGAGTTGCTGTTAGGCATTTGGACGGGCACATATCACTCTAACTTCCCAGCACAAAGAAGAATTAACCAAAGTCTCATCCCCCCACCGGTAAACAGCATAGGTCCTGAACCAAAATTTTGGACATGCGGTCAGCTCACAAAAAACGAGTTGAAAAATGGAGCTCAGGGGCACAGCAATTCACAAACTGTCCGAGTAATAAAGGACAACTATCGTCCAAAAATCTGTTGAGGGAAGGCAACGAGGCGGACTTGAAAGCGAGGCAGAATAGCAAGAAACAGATTTCAAGAGGTACGTTGGGATCACCCTTAAAGCACAGGAAGAGGGGCACAACTTCGACAATGATGCACTTGGCCAAGTAGGGCATATGCGTTTTCTCCTGAATATATTCAGGAGAAAACACATACGCCCTATTTGGCCAAGCAAGCAAGCGGGCAATGCTAATCTGCATTACAAAGAAGTATCACTTCCCACCGGTTAAAAGGGACATCCACAACTGTGTAAAAACAGAAAGGGCAGACAGGCCCTGGAGAACAGGGAGCCTTGTTATGCTGATGGGCGGGATGTACATTGCCAACTGCATCTCTGGAAGAGTGCATTGTGTTCCCTAAAACAAGTAAACAACAGATCTACAGAGCCAAGGGCACTTCCAGTCTAGGGAATATACCTTGGGAAAACTGAAAATCAATAAGACAGAGCCACCCCAAAATTTAGGGCTGCACTGCTTACAAGGACCTCAACTTGGGTACACCTTAAATATGCCAGGAAATATAAAAATGGTTCAAAAAATTGTGGTAATTATGTACGATGGAATATCCCACAGCGATGAAATCAATGTCATAAGACCAGTAGCAGCAAAATGGGTGGATTCAGGTTCGGTAATTCTAAGTGAAATAAGTCACACAGAAAACGAAACTTATCATAATATATCACTTATGAAGATCCTGTAAACATGGCTACACTTGAACTGAGTTAGGAAAGAGAAGAGTGTCTCACATTTAGAAAACACTCTTATGCCTGCTTAAGGGGGAAGGAGAGGTGGGGTGATGCATAAAACCAGAGTTTGATATAAGCACACGTACCGTTCCAAAAACCAACTATGGAATAGACAAGACCTACACCTTCCTCAGTGAAAGGGACTCAAAACACCATATTTCTCACAGAGGAATATATCTGACTATTAAGAATCTTAAAATCTATGTATTGATATGTCTGCGTAAGGGAATCAAGTGTATCTAGACTGGCATAAACATGGCAGTGAGAATCAGCTCAAACCCACTATAAAAAGGAATTTAAAAAACAAAACGAAAAAACTGGGAAATTCTTTACAATTCCTTCAGGGTCTCTGATGAAACCTGGAATGACCCTATGTACAACGACAGCTGGATGTGGCACAAGGAGGGACACTTGGGACTGAGAGGATTGGTGAGATTGGGTGAGCAAATGCAGACCCTTTAAAGCACAAATGCTTGGCACCCATTCCAAGAGTCCAAACTCTCCAGGTTGAAGGGAATATTACTACAGCTATAACATGTACGGGAAACCTAGAGAACGGACACACTGTGAATACGAAAGGTTTCTAAAACTCAACGAATAGTCCCTTTCCTGGTGCTCCGGTTTGACTTTCCATCTGCTTTTCTATCAATCTCCCTACTGGGAGAGACAGCCCCTTTAAACTCCTGGTTCGCACAGGTTGCCAATTTGGCAGAGGATGAATGGGAAGAGGGAGTACCAATGAGAGAGTAGCTGTTAGGCATGTGGATGGGCACATATCACTATAATTTCTCAGCAGGAAGAAGAATTAACCAAAGTCTCAGCCACCCCCCGGGAACCAGTATAGGTCCTGAACCAAAATTTTGGACTTGCGGTCAGCTCACCAAAAACGAGTTGAAAAATGGAGCTCAGGGGCACAGCAATTCACAAACTGGCCGAGTAATAAAGGACAACTATTGTCCAAAAATGTGTTGAGGAAAGGAAACGAGGCACTTGAAAGCGAGGCACAATAGCAGGAAACAGATTTCAAGAGGTACGTTGGAATCGCCTTTAAAGCACAGGAAGAGGGGCACAACTTCGACAATGAAGCACTTAGCCAAAAAGGGCGTATGCATTTTCTCCTGAATATATTCAGGAGAAAACGCATACGCCCTTTTTGGCCAAGCAAGCAAGCGGGCAATGCAAATCTGCACTACAAAGAAGTATCACTTCCCACCGGTCAAATGGGACATCCACAAAATGTGTAAAAACCAGAAAGGCAAGACAGGCCCTGGAGAACAGGGAGCCTTGTTATGCTGATGGGCGGGATGTAAATTGCCAACTGCCTCTCTGGAGGAGTGCATTGTGTTCCCTAAAACAAGTAAAGAACAGAACTACAGAGCCAAGGGCACTTCCAGTCTAGGGAATATACCTTGGGAAAACTGAAAATCAATAAGACAGAGCCACCCCAATATTTAGGGCTGCACGGCTTACAAGGACCTCAACTTGGATACAACTTAAGTATCCCAGGAAATATAAAAATGGTTCAAAAAATTGTGGTAGTTACGTACGATGGAATATCCCTCAGCCATGAAATCAATGTCATAAGACCAGTAGCAGCAAAATGGGTGGATTCAGGTACGATGATTCTAAGTGAAATAAGTCACACAGAAAAAGAAACTTATCATAAGATATCACTTATGAAGATCCTGTAAACATGGCTACACTTGAACTGAGTTAGGAAAGAGAACAGTGTCTCACATTTAGAAAACACTCTTATGCCTGCTTAAGGGGGAAGGAGAGGTGGGGTGATGCATAAAACCAGAGTTTGATATAAGCACAATTACCGTTCCAAAAACCAACTATGGAATAGACAAGACCTACACCTTCCTCAGTGAAAGGGACTCAAAACCCCATATTTCCCTCAGAGGAATATATCTGACTAGTAAGAATCTTAAAACCTATGTATTGATATGTCTCCGTAAGGGAATCAAGTGTGTCTAGACTGGCATAAACATGGCTGAGAGAATCAGCTCAAACCCACTATAAAAAGGAATTTCAAAAACAAAACAAAAAAACTGGGAAATTCTTTACAATTCCTTCAGGGTCCCTGATGAAACCTGGAATGACCCTATCTACAACGACAGCTGGATGTGGCATAAGGAAGGACACTTGGGACTGAGAGGATGGCTGAGATTTGGAGAGCAAATGCAGACCCTTTAAATCACAATTGCCTGGCACCCATTCCATGGGCCCCAACTCTCCAGGTTGAAGGGAATATTACTACAGCTATAACATGTACGGGAAACCTAGAGAACGGACACACTGTGAATACGAATGGTTTCTAAAACTCAACGAATAGTCCCTCTCCTGGTACTCCGGTTTGACTTTTCATCTGCTATACTATCAACCTCCCAACTTGGAGAGACCGCCCCTTTAACCTCCTGGTTCACACAGGTTGCCAATTTGGCAGAGGATAAAAGGGAAGAGGGAGAACCAATGAGAGAGAAGCTGTTAGGCATTTGGACGGGCACATATCACTGTAATTTCCCGGCAGGATGAAGAATTAACCAAAGTCTCAGCCACCCACCGGGAACCAGTATAGGTCCTGAACCAAAATTTTGGACTTGCGGTCAGCTCACCAAAAACGAGTTGAAAAATGGAGCTCAGGGGCACATCAATTCACAAAGAGGCCGAGTAATAAAGGACAACTATCGTCCAAAAATCTGTTGAGGGAAGGCAACGAGGCGGACTTGAAAGCGAGGCCATATAGCAGGAAACAGATTTCAAGAGGTTCGTTGGAATCGCCTTTAAAGCACACGAAGAGGGGCACAACTTCGACAATGATGCACTTGGCCAAAAAGGGCGTATGCGTTTTCTCCTGAATATATTCAAGAGAAAACGCATACGCCCTTTTTGGCCAAGCAAGCAAGCGGGCAATGCAAATCTGCACTACAAAGAAGTATCACTTCCCACCGGTCAGAAGGGACATCCACAAAATGTGTAAAAACCAGAATGGCAAGACAGGCCCTGGAGAACAGGGAGCCTTGTTATGCTGATGGGCGGGATGTAAATTGCCAACTGCCTCTCTGGAGGAGTGCATTCTGTTCCCTAAAACAAGTAAACAACAGAGCTACAGAGCCAAGGGCACTTCCAGTCTAGGGAATATACCTTGGGAAAACTGAAAATCAATAAGACAGAGCCACCCCAAAATTTAGGGCTGCACTGCTTACAAGGACCTCAACTTGGGTACACCTTAAATATCCCAGGAAATATAAAAATGGTTCAAGAAATTGTGGTACTTACGTACGATGGAATATCCCTCAGCCATGAAATCAATGTCATAAGACCAGTAGCAGCAAAATGGGTGGATTCAGGTACGATGATTCTAAGTGAAATAAGTCACACAGAAAAAGAAACTTATCATAAGATATCACTTATGAAGATCCTGTAAACATGGCTACACTTGAACTGAGTTAGGAAAGAGAACAGTGTCTCACATTTAGAAAACACTCTTATGCCTGCTTAAGGGGGAAGGAGAGGTGGGGTGATGCATAAAACCAGAGTTTGATATAAGCACAGGTACCGTTCCAAAAACCAACTATGGAATAGACAAGACCTACACCTTCCTCAGTGAAAGGGACTCAAAACCCCATATTTCCCGCAGAGGAATATATCTGACTAGTAAGAATCTTAAAACCTATGTATTGATATGTCTCCGTAAGGGAATCAAGTGTATCTAGACTGACATAAACATGGCAGCGAGAATCAGCTCAAACCCACTATAAAAAGGAATTTCAAAAACAAAACAAAAAAACTGGGAAATTCTTTTACAATTCCTTCAGGGTCTCTGATGAAACCTGGAATGACCCTATCTACAATGACAGCTGGATGTGGCATAAGGAGGGACCCTTGAGACTGAGACGATTGGTGAGATTGGGTGAGCAAATGCAGACTCATTAAAGCAATAATGCATGGCACCCATTCCATGGGTCCCAACTCTCCAGGTTGTAGGGAATATTACTACAGCTATAACATGTACGGGAAATCTAGACAACGGACACACTGTGAATACGAAAGGTTTCTAAAACTCAACGCATAGTCCCTCTCCTGGTGCTCCGGTTTGACTTTCCATCTGCGTTACTATCAACCTCCCAAGTTGGAGAGACAGCCCCTTTAACCTCCTGGTTCGCACAGGTTGCCAATTTGGCAGAGGATGAAAGGGAATAGGGAGAACCAATGAGAGAGTAGCTGTTAGGCATTTGGACGGGCACATATCATTGTAATTTCCCGGCAGGAAAAAGAATGAACCAAAGTCTCAGCCACCCACCGGGAACCAGCATAGGTCCTGAACCAAAATTTTGGACTTGCGGTCAGCTCACCAAAAACGAGTTGAAAAATGGAGCTCAGGGGCACAGCAATTCACAAACTGGCCGAGTAATAAAGGACAACTATCGCCCAAAAATCTGTTGAGGGAAGGCAACGAGGCAGACTTGAAAGCGAGGCAGAATAGCAGGAAACAGATTTCAAGAGGTACGTTGGAATCACCTTTAAAGCACAGGAAGAGGGGCACAACTTCGACAATGATGCACTTGGCCAAAAAGGGCGTATGTGTTTTCTCATGAATATATTCAGGAGAAAACGCATACGCCCTTTTTGGCCAAGCAAGCAAGCGGGCAATGCAAATCTGCACTACAAAGAAGTATCACTTCCCACCGGTCAAAAGGGACATCCACAAAATGTGTAAAAACCAGAAAGGGAAGAAAGGCCCTGGAGAATAAGGAGCCTTGTTATGCTGATGGGCGGGATGTAAATTGCCAACTGCCTCTCTGGAGGAGTACATTGTGTTCCCTAAAACAAGTAAAGAACAGAGCTACAGAGCCCAGGGCACTTCCAGTCTAGGGAATATACCTTGGGAAAACTGAAAATCAATAAGACAGAGCCACCCCAAAATTTAGGGCTGCACTGCTTACAAGGACCTCAACTTGGGTACAACTTAAATATCCCAGGAAATATAAAAATGGTTCAAAAATTTGTGGTACTTACGTACAATGGAATATCCCTCAGCCATGAAGTCAATGTCATAAGACCAGTAGCAGCAAAATGGTTGGATTCAGATACAATGATTCTAAGTGAAATAAGTCACACAGAAAAAGAATCTTATCATAAGATATCACTTATGAAGATCCTGTAAACATGGCTACACTTGAACTGAGTTAGGAAAGAGAACAATGTCTCACATTTAGAAAACACTCTTATGCCTGCTTAAGGGGGAAGGAGAGGTGGTGTGATTCATAAAACCAGAGTTTGATATATGCACAGGTACCGTTCCAAAAACCAACTATGGAATAGACAAGACCTACACCTTCCTCAGTGAAAGGGACTCAAAACCCCATATTTCCCGCAGAGGAATATATCTGAATAGTAAGAATCTTAAAACCTATGTATTGATATGTCTCCGTAAGGGAATCAAGTGTTTCTAGACAGGCATAAACATGGCAGCGAGAGTCAGCTCAAGTCCAGTATAAAAAGGAATTTCAAAAACAAAACATAAAAACTGGGAAATTCTTTACAATTCCTTCAGGGTCTCTGATGAAACCTGGAATGACCCTATCTACAACGACAGCTGGATGTGGCATAAGGAGGGACACTTGGGACTGAGACGATTGTTGAGATTGGGTGAGCAAATGCAGACATTTTCAAGCACAAATGCCTGGCTCCCATTCCATGGGTCTCAAATCTCCAGGATGAAGGGAATATTACTACAGATATAACATTTACGGGAAACCTAGGGAACGGACACACTGTGAATACGAAAGGTTTCTAAAACTCAATGAATAGCCCCTCTCCTGGTGCTCTGGTTTGACTTTCCATCTGCTTTACTATCAACCTCCCAACTTGGAGAGACAGCCCCTTTAACCTCCTGGTTCGCACAGGTTGCCAATTTGGCAGAGGATGAAAGGCAAGAGGGAGAACCAATGAGTGAGTAGGTATTAGGCATTTGGACGGACACATATCTCTGTAATTTCCCGGCAGGAAGAAGAATTAAGCAAAGTCTCAGCCACCCACCGGGAACCAGTATAGGTCCTGAACCAAAATTTTGGACTTGCGGTCAGCTCACCAAAAACTAGTTGAAAACTGGAGCTCAGGGGCACAGCAATTCACAAACTGGCCGAGTAATAAAGGACAACTATCGTCCAAAAATCTGTTGAGGGAAGGCAACGAGGCGGACTTGAAAGCGAGGCAGAATAGCAGGAATCAGATTTCAAGAGGTACGTTGGAATCCCCTTTAAAGCACAGGAAGAGGGGCACAACCTTGACAATGATGCCCTTGGCCAAAAAGGGCGTATGCGTTTTCTCCTGAATATATTCAGGAGAAAACGCATACGCCCTTTTTGGCCAAGCAAGCAAGCGGGCAATGCAAATCTGCACTACAAAGAAGTATCACTTCCCACCGCTCAAAAGGGACATCCACAAAATGTGTAAAAACCAGAAAGGCAAGACAGGCCCTGGAGAACAGGGAGCCGTATTATGCTGATGGGCGGGATGTAAATTGCCAACTGCCTCTCTGGAGGAGTGCATTGTGTTCCCTAAAACAAGTAAAGAACAGAGCTACAGACCCAAGGGCACTTCCAGTCTAGGGAATATACCTTGGGAAAACTGAAAATCAATAAGACAGAGCCACCCCAAAATTTAGGGCTGCACTACTTAGAAGGACCTCAACTTGGGTACACCTTAAGTATCCCAGGAAATATAAAAATGGTTCAAAAAATTGTGGTACTTACGTACGATGGAATATCCCTCAGCCATGAAATCAATATCATAAGACCAGTAGCAGCAAAAGGGGTGGATTCAGGTACGATGATTCTAAGTGAAATAAGTCACACAGAAAAAGAAACTTATCATAAGATATCACTTATGAAGATCCTATAAACATGGCTACACTTGAACTGAGTTAGGAAAGAGAACAGTGTCTCACATTTAGAAAAAACTCTTATGCCTGCTTAAGGGGGAAGGAGAGGTGGGGTGATGCATAAAACATGAGTTTGACATAAGCACACGTACCGTTCCAAAACCATCTATGGAATAGACAAGACCTACACCTTCCTCAGTGAAAGGGACTCAAAACACCATATTTCCCGCAAAGGAATATATCTGACTAGTAAGAATCTTAAAACCTATGTATTGATATGTCTCCATAAGGGAATCAAGTGTGTCTAGACTGGCATAAACATGGCAGCGAGAATCAGCTCAAACCCATTATAAAAAGGAATTTCAAAAACAAAACAAGAAAACTGGGAAATTCTTTACAATTCCTTCAGGGTCTCTGATGAAACCTGGAATGACCGTATCTACAACGACAGCTGGATGTGGCATAAGGAGGGACACTTGGGACTGAGAGGATTTGTGAGATTGGGTGAGCAAATGCAGACCCTTTAAAGCACAAATGCCTGGCACCCATTCCATGGGTCCCAACTCTCCAGGTTGAAGGGAATATTACTACAGTTATAACATGTACGGGAAACCTAGAGAATGGACACACTGCGAATACGAAAGGTTTCTAAAACTCAACGAATAGTCCCTCTCCTGGTGCTCCGGTTTGACTTTCCATCTGCTTTACTATCAACCTCCCAACTTGGAGAGACAGCCACTTTAACCTCGTGGTTCGCACAGGTTGCCAATTTGGCAGAGGATGAAAGGGAAGAGAGAGAACCAATGAGAGAGTAGCTGTTAGGCATTTGGACGGGCATATATCACTGTAATTTCCCGGCAGGAAGAAGAATTAAATAAAGTCTCAGCCACCCATTGGGAACCAGTATAGGTCCTGAACCAAAATTTTGGACTTGCGGTCAGCTCTCCAAAAACGAGTAAAAAATGGAGCTCAGGGGCACAGCAATTCACAAACTGGCAGAGTAATAAAGGACAAGTATCGTCCAAAAATCTGTTGAGGGAACGCAACGAGGCGGACTTGAAAGAGAGGCAGAATAGCAGGAAACAGATTTCAAGAGGTACGTTGGAATCGCCTTTAAAGCACAGGAAGAGGGGCACAACTTCGACAATGATGCACTTGGCCAAGAAGGGCGTATGCGTTTTCTCCTGAATATATTCAGGAGAAAACGCATACGCCCTTTTTGGCCAAGCAAGCAAGCGGGCAATGCAAATCTGCACTAAAAAGAAGTATCACTTCCCACCGGTCAAAAGGGACATCCACAAAATGTGTAAAAACCAGAAAGGCAAGACAGGCCCTGGAGAACAGGGAGCCTTGTTATGCTGATGGGCGGGATGTAAATTGCCAACTGCCTCTCTGGAGGAGTGCATTGTGTTTCCTAAAACAAGTAAAGAACAGAGCTACAGAGCAAAGGGCACTTCCAATCTAGGGAATATACCTTGGGAAAACGGAAAATCAATAAGACAGAGCCACCCCAAAATTTAGGGCTGCACTGCTTACAAGAAACTCAACTTGGATACACCTTAAGTATCCCAGGAAATATAAAAATGGTTCAAAAAATTGTGGTACTTACGTACGATGGAATATCCCTCAGCCATGAAATCAATGTCATAAGACCAGTAGCAGCAAAATAGGTGTATTCAGGTACGATGATTCTAAGCGAAATAAGTCACACAGAAAAAGAAACTTATCATAAGATATCACTTAAGAAGATCCTATAAACATGGCTACACTTGAACTGAGTTAGGAAAGAGAACAGTGTCTCACATTTAGAAAACACTCTTATGCCTGCTTAAGGGGGAAGGAGAGGTGGGGTGATGCATAAAACCAGAGTTTGATATAAGCACAGGTACCGTTCCAAAAACCAACTATGGAATAGACAAGACCTAAACCTTCCTCAGTGAAAGGGACTCAAAACCCCATATTTCCCGCAGAGGAATATATCTGACTAGTAAGAATCTTAAAACCTATGTATTGATATGTCTCTGTAAGGGAATCAAGTGTGTCTAGACTGACATAAACATGGCAGCGAGAATCATCTCAAACCCACTATAAAAAGGAATTTCAAAAACAAAACAAAAAAACTGGGAAATTCTTTACAATTCCTTCAGGGTCTCTGATGAAACCTGGAATGACCCTATCTACAACGACAGCTGGATGTGGCATAAGGAGGGACACTTGGGACTGAGAGGATTTGTGAGATTGGGTGAGGAAATGCAGACCCTTTAAAGCACAAATGCCTGGCACCCATTCCATGGGTCCCAACTCTCCAGGTTGAAGGGAATATTACTACAGCTATAACATGTACGGGAATCCTAGAGAACGGACACACTGCGAATACGAAAGGTTTCTAAAACTCAACGAATAGTCCCTCTCCTGGTGCTCCGGTTTGACTTTCCATCTGCTTTACTATCAACCTCCCAACTTTGAGAGACAGCCCCTTTAACCTCGTGGTTCGCACAGGTTGCCAATTTGGCAGAGGATGAAAGGGAAGAGGGAGAACCAATGAGAGAGTAGCTGTTAGGCATTTGGACGGGCACATATCACTGTAATTTCCCGGCAGGAAGAAGAATTAAATAATGTCTCAGCCACCCACTGGGAACCAGTATAGGTCCTGACCAAAATTTTGGACTTGCTGTCAGCTCTCCAAAACGAGTTGAAAAATGGAGCTCATGGGCAAAGCAATTCACAAACTGGCCCAGTAATAAAGGACAAGTATCGTCCAAAATCTGTTGAGGGAAGGCAACGAGGCGGACTTGAAAGCGAGGCAGAATAGCAGGGAACAGATTTCAAGAGGTACTTTGGAATCGCCTTTAAAGCACAGGAAGAAGGGCACAACGTCGACAATGATGCACTTGGCCAAAGAGGGCGTATGCGTTTTCTCCTGAATATATTCAGGAGAAAACGCATACGCCCTCTTTGGCCAAGCAAACAAGCGGGCAATGGAAATCTTCACTACAACGAAGTATCACTTCCCACCGGTCAAAAGGGACATCCACAAAATGTGTAAAAACCAGAAAGGCAAGACAGGCCCTAGAGAACAGGGAGCCTTGTTATGCTGATGGGCAGGATGTAAATTGCCAACTGCCTCTCTGGAGGAGTGCATTGTGTTCCCTAAAACAAGTAAAGAAGAGAGCTACAGAGCCAAGGGCACTTCCAGTCTAGGGAATATACCTTGGGAAAACTGAAAATCAATAAGACAGAGCCACCCCAAAATTTAGGGCTGCACTGCTTACAAGGACCTCAATTTGGGTACACCTTAAATATCTCAGGAAATATAAAAATGGTTCAAAAAATTGTGGTACTTACGTAAGATGGAATATCCCTCAGCCATGAAATCAATGTCATAAGACCAGTAGCAGCAAAATGGGTGGATTCAGGTACGATGATTCTAAGTGAAATAAGTCACACAGAAAAAGAAACTTATCATAAGATATCACTTATGAAGATCCTGTAAACATGGCTACACTTGAACTGAGTTAGGAAAGAGAACAGTGTCTCACATTTAGAAAACACTCTTATGCCTGCTTAAGGGGGAAGGAGAGGTGGGGTGATGCATAAAACCAGAGTTTGATATAAGCATAGGTACCGTTCCAAAAACCAACTATGGAATAGACAAGACCTACGCCTTCCTCAGTGAAAGGGACTCAAAACACCATATTTCCCGCAGAGGAATATATCTGACTAGTAAGAATCTTAAAACCTATGTATTGATATGTCTCCGTAAGGGAATCAAGTGTGTCTAGACTGGCATAAACATGGCAGCGAGAATCAGCTCAAACCAATATAAAAAGGAATTTCAAAAACAAAACAAAAAAACTGGGAAATTCTTTTCAATTCCTTCAGGGTCTCTGATGAAACCTGGAATGACCCTATCTACAATGACAGCTGGATGTGGCATAAGGCTGGACACTTGGGACTGAAAGGATTGGTGAGATTGGGTGAGCAAATGCAGACCCTTTAAAGCACAAATGCCTGGCACCCATTCCATGGGTCCGAACTCTCCAGTTTGAAGGGAATATTACTACTGATATAACATGTACGGGAAACCTAGAGAACGGACACACTGTGAATACGAAATGTTTCTAAAACTCAACGAATAGTCCCTATCCTGGTGCTCCGGTTTGACTTTCCATCTGCTTTACTATCAACCTCCCAACTTGGAGAGATAGCCCCTTTAACCTCCTGATTTGCACAGGTTGCCAATTTGGCAGAGGATGAAAGGGAATAGGGAGAACCAATGAGAGAGTAGCTGTTAGGCATTTGGACGGGCACATATCACTCTAACTTCCCGGCAGGAAGAAGAATTAACCAACGTCTCAGCCTCCCACCGGGAACCAGTATAGGTCCTGAACCAAAATTTTGGACTTGCGGTCATCTCACCAAAAACGAGTTGAAAAATGGAGCTCAAGGGCACAGCAATTCACAAACTGGCCGAGTAATAAAGGACAACTATCGTCCAAAAATCTGTTGAGGGAAGGCAACGAGGCGGACTTGAAAGCGAGGCAGAATAGCCGGAAACAGATTTCAAGAGGTATGTTGGATTCGACTTTAAAGCACAGGAAGAGGGGCACAACTTCGAAAATGATGCACTTGGCCAAAAAGGGCGTATGCGTTTTCTCCTGAATATATTCAGGAGAAAACGCATACGCCCTTTTTGGCCAAGCAAGCATGCGGGCAATGCAAATCTGCACTACAAAGAAGTATCACTTTCCACCGGTCAAAACGAACATCCACAAAATGTGTAAAAACCAGAAAGGCAAGACAGGCCCTGGAGAACAGGGAGCCTTGTTATGCTGATGGGCGGGATGTAAATTGCCAACTGCCTCTCTGGAGGAGTATATTGTGTTCCCTACAACAAGTAAAGAACAGAGCTACAGAGCCAAGGGCACTTCCAGTCTAGGGAATATACCCTGGGAAAATTGAAAATCAATAAGACAGAGCCACCCCAAAATTTAGGGCTGCACTGCTTACAAGGACCTCAACTTGGGTACAACTTAAATATCCCAGGAAATATAAAAATGGTTCAAAAAATTGTGGTACTTACGTACGATGGAATATCCCTCAGCCATGAAATCAATGTCATAAGACCAGTAGCAGCAAAATGGGTGGATTCAGGTACGATGATTCTAAGTGAAATAAGTCACAGAGAAAAAGAAACTTATCATAAGATATCACTTATGAAGATCCTGTACACATGGCTACACTTGAACTGAGTTAGGAAAGAGAACAGTGTCTCACATTTAGAAAAAACTCTTATGCGTGCTTAAGGGGGAAGGAGAGGTGGGGTGATGCATAAAACCAGAGTTTGATATAAGCACAGGTACCGTTCCAAAAACCAACTATGGAATAGAAAAGACCTACACCTTCCTCATTGAAAGGGCCTCAAAACCCCATATTTCCCGCAGAGGAATATATCTGACTAGTAAGAATCTTAAAACCTATGTATTGATATGTCTCCATAAGGGAATCAAGTGTGTCTAGACTGGCATAAACATGGCAGCGAGAATCAGCTCAAACCCACTCTAAAAAGGAATTTCAAAAACAAAACAAAAAAACTGGGAAATTCTTTACAATTCCTTCAGCGTCTCTGATGAAACCTGGAATGACCCTATCTACAACGACAGCTGGATGTGGCAAAAGGAGGGACACTTGGGACTGAGACGATTGGTGAGACTGGGTGAGCAAATGCAGACCCTTTAAAGCAATAATGCATGGCACCCATTCCATGGGTCCCAACTCTCCAGGTTGAAGGGAATATTACTACAGCTATAACATGTACGGGAAACCTAGAGAACGGACACACTGTGAAATCGAAAGGTTTCTAAAACTCAATGAACAGTCCCTCTCCTGGTGCTCCGGTTTGACTTTCCATCTGCTTTACTATCAACCTCCCAACTTGGAGAGACAGCCCCTTTAACCTCCTGGTTCGCACAGGTTGCCAATTTGGCAGAGGATGAAAGGGAAGAGGGAGAACCAATGAGAGATTATCTGTTAGGCATTTGGACGGTCACATATCACTGTAATTTCCCGGCAGGAAGAAGAATTAACCAATGTCTCAGCCACCCACCGTGAACCAGTATAGGTCCTGAACCAAAGTATTGGACTTGCGGTCAGCTCACCAAAAACGAGTTGAAAAATGGAGCTCAGGGGCACAGCAATTCACAAACTGGCCGAGTAATAAAGGACAACTATCGTCCAAAAATCTGTTGAGGGAAGGCAACGAGGCGGACTTGAAAGCGAGGCAGAATAGCAGGAAACAGATTTCAAGAGGTACGTTGGAATCGCCTTTAAAGCACAGGAAGAGGTGCCCAACTGCGACAATGATGCACTTGGCCAAAAAGGGCGTATGCGTTTTCTCCTGAATATATTCAGGAGAAAACGCATACGCCCTTTTTGGCCAAGCAAGCAAGCGGGCAATGCAAATCTGCACTACAAAGAAGTATCACTTCCCACCTGTCAAAAGGGACGTCCACAAAATGTGTAAAAACCAGAAAGGCAAGACAGGCCCTGGAGAACAGGGAGCCTTGTTATGCTGATGGGCGGGATGTAAATTGCCAACTGCCTCTCTGGAGGAGTGCATTGTGTTACCTAAAACAAGTAAACATCGGAGCTACAGAGCCAAGGGCACTTCCAGTCTAGGGAATATACCTTGGGAAAACTGAAAAGCAATAAGACAGAGCCACCCCAAAATTTAGGGCTGCACTGCTTACAAGGACCTCAACTTGGGTACACCTTAAATATCCCAGGAAATATAAAAATGTTTCAGAAAATTGTGGTACTTACGTACGATGGAATATCCCTCAGCCATGAAATCAATGTCATAAGACCAGTAGCAGCAAAATGGGTGGATTCAGGTACAATGATTCTAAGTGACATAAGTCACACAGAAAAAAGAAACTTATCATAAGATATCACTTATGAAGATTCTGTAAACTTGGCTACACTTGAACTGAGTTAGGAAAGAGAACAGTGTCTCACATTTAGAAAACACTCTTATGCCTGCTTAAGGGGGAAGGAGAGTAGGGGTGCTGCATAAAACCAGAGTTTAATATAAGCACAGGTACTGTTCCAAAAACCAACTATGGAATAGACAAGACCTACACCTTCCTCAGTGAAAGGGACTCAAAACCCCATATTTCCCGCAGAGGAATATATCTGACTAGTAAGAATCTTAAAACCTATGTATTGATATGTCTCCGTAAGGGAATCAAGTGTGTCTAGACTGGCATAAACATGGCAGCGAGAATCAGCTCAAACCCACTATAAAAAGGAGTTTCAAAAACAACACAAAAAACTGGGAAATTCTTTACAATTCCTTCAGGGTCTCTGATGAAACCTGGAATGACCCTATCTACAGTGACAGCTGGATGTGGCATAACGAGGGACACTTGGGACTTAGACGATTGGTGAGATTGGGTGAGCAAATGCAGACCCGTTAAAGCACAAATGCCTGGCACCCATTCCATGGGTCCCAACTCTCCAGGTTGAAGGGAATATTACCACAGCTATAACATGTACGGGAAACCTAGAGAACAGACACACTGTGAATACGAAAGGTTTCTAAAACTCAACGAATAGTCCGTGTCCTGGTGCTCTGGTTTGACTTTCCATCTGCTTTACTATCAACCTCCCAACTTGGAGAGACAGCCCCTTTAACCTCCTGGTTCGCACAGGTTGCCAATTTGGCAGAGGATGAAAGAGAAGAGGGAGAACCAATGAGAGAGTAGCTGTTAGGCATTTGGACGGGCACATATCACTGTAATTTCCCGGCAGGAAGAAGAATTAACCAAAGTCTCAGCCCCCCACCGGGAAACAGCATAGGTCCTGAACCAAAATTTTGGACTTGCGGTCAGCTCACCAAAAACGAGTTGAAAAATGGAGCTCAGGGGCACAGCAATTCACAAACTGGCCGAGTAATAGAGGACAACTATCGTCCAAAAATCTGTTGAGGGAAGGCAACGAGGCGGACTTGAAAGCGAGGCAGAATAGCAGGAAACAGATTTCAAGAGGTACGTTGGAATCGCCTTTAAAGCACAGGAAGAGGGGCACAACTTCGACAATGATGCACTTGGCCAAAAGGGCGTATGCGTTTTCTCCTGAATATATTCAGGAGAAAACACATACGCCCTTTTTGGCTAAGCAAGCAAGCGGGCAATGCAAATCTGCACTACAAAGACGTATCACTTCCCACCGGTAAAAGGGATATCCACAAAATGTGTAAAATCCAGAAAGGCAAGACAGGCCCTGGAGAACAGGGAGCCTTGTTATGCTGATGGGCGGGATGTAAATTGCCAACTGCCTCTCTGGAGGAGTGCATTGTGTTCCCTAAAACAAGTAAACAACAGAGCTACAGAGCCAAGGGCACTTCCAGTCTAGGGAATATTCCTTGGAAAAACTGAAAATCAATAAGACAGAGCCACCCCAAAATTTAGGGCTGCACTGCTTACAAGGACCTCAACTTGGGTACACCTTAAATATCCCAGGAAATATAAAAATGGTTCAGAAAATTGTGGTACTTACGTACGATGGAATATCCCTCAGCCATGAAATCAATGTCATAAGACCAGTAGCAGCAAAATGGGTGGATTCAGGTACGATGATTCTAAGTGAAATAAGTCACACAGAAAAAGAAACTTATCATAAGATATCACTTATGAAGATCCTGTAAACATGGCTACACTTGAACTGAGTTAGGAAAGAGAACAGTGTCTCACATTTAGAAAACACTCTTATGCCTGCTTAAGGGGGAAGGAGAGGTGGGGTGATACATAAAACCAGAGTGTGATATAAGCACAGGTACCGTTCCAAAAACCAACTATGGAATAGACAAGACCTACACCTTCCTCAGTGAAAGGGACTCAAAACCCCATATTTCCCTCAGAGGAATATATCTGACTAGTAAGAATCTTAAAACCTATGTATTGATATGTCTCCGTAAGGGAATCAAGTGTGTCTAGACTGGCATAAACATGGCAGCGAGAATCAGCTCAAACCCACTATAAAAAGGAATTTCAAAAACAAAACAAAAAAACTAGGAAATTCTTTACAATTCCTTCAGGGTCTCTGATGAAACCTGGAATGACCTTATCTACAATGACAGCTGGATGTGGCATAAGGAGGGACACTTGGGACTGAGACGATTGGTGAGATTGGGTGAGCAAATGCAGACCCTTTAAAGCACAAATGCCTGGCACCCATTCCATGGGTCCCAACTCTCCAGGTTGAAGGGAATATTACTACAGCTATAACATGTACGGGAAACCTAGAGAACGGACACACTGTGAAATCGAAAGGTTTCTAAAACTCAATGAACAGTCCCTCTCCTGGTGCTCCGGTGTGACTTTCCATCTGCTTTACTATCAACCTCCCAACTTGGAGAGACAGCCCCTTTAACCTCCTGGTTCGCACAGGTTGCCAATTTGGCAGAGGATGAAAGGGAAGTGGGAGAACCAATGAGAGGTTAGCTGTTAGGCATTTGGACGGTCACATATCACTGTAATTTCCCGGCAGGAAGAAGAATTAACCAATGTCTCAGCCACCCACCGTGAACCAGTATAGGTCCTGAACCAAAGTATTGGTCTTGCGGTCAGCTCACCAAAAACGAGTTGAAAAATGGAGCTCAGGGGCACAGCAATTCACAAACTGGCCGAGTAATAAAGGACAACTATCGTCCAAAAATCTGTTGAGGGAAGGCAACGAGGCGGACTTGAATGCGAGGCAGAATAGCAGGAAACAGATTTCAAGAGGTACGTTGGAATCGCCTTTAAAGCACAGGAAGAGGTGCCCAACTTCGACAATGATGCACTTGGCCAAAAAGGGCGTATGCGTTTTCTCCTGAATATATTCAGGAGAAAACGCATACGCCCTTTTTGGCCAAGCAAGCAAGAGGGCAATGCAAATCTGCACTACAAAGAAGTATCACTTCCCACCTGTCAAAAGGGACGTCCACAAAATGTGTAAAAACCAGAAAGGCAAGACAGGCCCTGGAGAACAGGGAGCCTTGTTATGCTGATGGGCGGGATGTAAATTGCCTACTGCCTCTCTGGAGGAGTGCATTGTGTTCCCTAAAACAAGTAAACAACGGAGCTACAGAGCCAAGGGCACTCCCAGTCTAGGGAATATACCTTGGGAAAACTGAAAATCAATAAGACAGAGCCACCCCAAAATTTAGGGCTGCACTGCTTACAAGGACCTCAACTTGGGTACACCTTAAATATCCCAGGAAATATAAAAATGTTTCAGAAAATTGTGGTACTTACGTAGGATGGAATATCCCTCAGCCATGAAGTCAATGTCATAAGACCAGTAGCAGCAAAATGGGTGGATTCAGGTACAATGATTCTAAGTGAAATAAGTCACACAGAAAAAGAAACTTATCATAAGATATCACTTATGAAGATCCTGTAAACATGGCTACACTTGAACTGAGTTAGGAAAGAGAACAGTGTCTCACATTTAGAAAACACTCTTATGCCTGCTTAAGGGGGAAGGAGAGTTGGGGTGCTGCATAAAACCAGAGTTTAATATAAGCACAGGTACTGTTCCAAAAACCAACTATGGAATAGAAAAGACCTACACCTTCCTCAGTGAAAGGGACTCAAAACCCCATATTTCCCGCAGAGGAATATATCTGACTAGTAAGAATCTTAAAACCTATATATTGATATGTCTCCGTAAGGGAATCAAGTGTGTCTAGACTGGCATAAACATGGCAGCGAGAATCAGCTCAAACCCACTATAAAAAGGAGTTTCAAAAACAAAACAAAAAACTGGGAAATTCTTTACAATTCCTTCAGGGTCTCTGATGAAACCTGGAATGACCCTATCTACAGTGACAGCTGGATGTGGCATAACGAGGGACACTTGGGACTTAGACGATTGGTGAGATTGGGTGAGCAAATGCAGACCCTTTAAAGCACAAATGCCTGGCACCCATTCCATGGGTCCCAACTCTCCAGGTTGAAGGGAATATTACCACAGCTATAACATGTACGGGAAACCTAGAGAACACACACACTGTGAATACGAAAGGTTTCTAAAACTCAACGAATAGTCCGTGTCCTGGTGCTCTGGTTTGACTTTCCATCTGCTTTACTATCAACCTTCCAACTTGGAGAGACAGCCCCTTTAACCTCCTGGTTCGCAGAGGTTGCCAATTTGGCAGAGGATGAAAGAGAAGAGGGAGAACCAATGAGAGAGTAGCTGTTAGGCATTTGGACGGGCACATATCACTGTAATTTCCCGGCAGGAAGAAGAATTAACCAAAGTCTCAGCCCCCCACCGGGAAACAGCATAGGTCCTGAACCAAAATTTTGGACTTGCGGTCAGCTCACCAAAAACGAGTTGAAAAATGGAGCTCAGGGGCACAGCAATTCACAAACTGGCCTAGTAATAAAGGACAACTATCGTCCAAAAATCTGTTGAGGGAAGGCAACGAGGCGGACTTGAATGCGAGGCAGAATAGCAGGAAACAGATTTCAAGAGGTACGTTGGAATCGCCTTTAAAGCACAGGAAGAGGGGCACAACTTCGACAATGATGCACTTGGCCAAAAGGGCGTATGCGTTTTCTCCTGAATATATTCAGGAGAAAACACATACGCCCTTTTTGGCCAAGCAAGCAAGCGGGCAATGCAAATCTGCACTACAAAGACGTATCACTTCCCACTGGTAAAAGGGATATCCACAAAATGTGTAAAATCCAGAAAGGCAAGACAGGCCCTGGAGAACAGGGAGCCTTGTTATGCTGATGGGCAGGATGTAAATTGCCAACTGCCTCTCTGGAGGAGTGCATTGTGTTCCCTAAAACAAGTAAACAACAGAGCTACAGAGCCAAGGGCACTTCCAGTCTATGGAATATTCCTTGGGAAAACTGAAAATCAATAAGACAGAGCCACCCCAAAATTTAGGGCTGCACTGCTTACAAGGACCTGAACTTGGGTACACCTTAAATATCCCAGGAAATATAAAAATGGTTCAGAAAATTGTGGTACTTACGTACGATGGAATATCCCTCAGCCATGAAATCAATGTCATAAGACCAGTAGCAGCAAAACGGGTGGATTCAGGTACGATGATTCTAAGTGAAATAAGTCACACAGAAAAAGAAACTTATCATAAGATATCACTTATGAAGATCCTGTAAACATGGCTACACTTGAACTGAGTTAGGAAAGAGAACAGTGTCTCACATTTAGAAAACACTCTTATGCCTGCTTAAGGGGGAAGGAGAGGTGGGGTGATACATAAAACCAGAGTGTGATATAAGCACAGGTACCGTTCCAAAAACCAACTATGGAATAGACAAGACCTACACCTTCCTCAGTGAAAGGGACTCAAAACCCCATATTTCCCTCAGAGGAATATATCTGACTAGTAAGAATCTTAAAACCTATGTATTGATATGTCTCCGTAAGGGAATCAAGTGTGTCTAGACTGGCATAAACATGGCAGCGAGAATCAGCTCAAACCCACTATAAAAAGGAATTTCAAAAACAAAACAAAAAAACTAGGAAATTCTTTACAATTCCTTCAGGGTCTCTGATGAAACCTGGAATGACCTTAACTACAATGACAGCTGGATGTGGCATAAGGAGGGACACTTGGGACTGAGAGGATTGGTGAGATTGGGTGAGCAAATGCAGACCCTTTAAAGCACAAATGCCTGGAACCCATTCCATGGGTCCCAACTCTCCAGGTTGAAGGGAATATTACTACAGCTATAACATGTACGGGAAACCTAGAGAACGGACACACTGTGAAATCGAAAGGTTTCTAAAACTCAATGAACAGTCCCTCTCCTGGTGCTCCGGTTTGACTTTCCATCTGCTTTACTATCAACCTCCCAACTTGGAGAGACAGCCCCTTTAACCTCCTGGTTCGCACAGGTTGCCAATTTGGCAGAGGATGAAAGGGAAGAGGGAGAACCAATGAGAGATTAGCTGTTAGGCATTTGGACGGTCACATATCACTGTAATTTCCCGGCAGGAAGAAGAATTAACCAATGTCTCAGCCACCCACCGTGAACCAGTATAGGTCCTGAACCAAAGTATTGGACTTGCGGTCAGCTCACCAAAAACGAGTTGAAAAATGGAGCTCAGGGGCACAGCAATTCACAAACTGGCCGAGTAATAAAGGACAACTATCGTCCAAAAATCTGTTGAGGGAACGCAACGAGGCGGACTTGAATGCGAGGCAGAATAGCAGGAAACAGATTTCATGAGGTACGTTGGAATCGCCTTTAAAGCACAGGAAGAGGTGCCCAACTTCGACAATGATGCACTTGGCCAAAAAGGGCGTATGCGTTTTCTCCTGAATATATTCAGGAGAAAACGCATACGCCCTTTTTGGCCAAGCAAGCAAGCGGGCAATGCAAATCTGCACTACAAAGAAGTATCACTTCCCACCTGTCAAAAGGGACGTCCACAAAATGTGTAAAAACCAGAAAGGCAAGACAGGCCCTGGAGAACAGGGAGCCTTGTTATGCTGATGGGCGGGATGTAAATTGCCTACTGCCTCTCTGGAGGAGTGCATTGTGTTACCTAAAACAAGTAAACAACGGAGCTACAGAGCCAAGGGCACTTCCAGTCTAGGGAATATACCTTGGGAAAGCTGAAAATCAATAAGACAGAGCCACCCCAAAATTTAGGGCTGCACTGCTTACATGGACCTCAACTTGGGTACACCTTAAATATCCCAGGAAATAAAAAAATGTTTCAGAAAATTGTAGTACTTACGTACGATGGAATATCCCTCAGCCATGAAGTCAATGTCATAAGACCAGTAGCAGCAAAATGGGTGGATTCAGGTACGATGAATCTAAGTGAAATAAGTCACACAGAAAAAGAAACTTATCATAAGATATCACTTATGAAGATCCTGTAAACATGGCTACACTTGAACTGAGTTAGGAAAGAGAACAGTGTCTCACATTTAGAAAACACTCTTATGCCTGCTTAAGGGGGAAGGAGAGTTGGGGTGCTGCATAAAACCAGAGTTTAATATAAGCACAGGTACTGTTCCAAAAACCAACTATGGAATAGACAAGACCTACGCCTTCCTTAGTGAAAGGGACTCAAAACCCCATATTTCCCGCAGAGGAATATATCTGACTAGTAAGAATCTTAAAACCTATATATTGATATGTCTCCGTAAGGGAATCAAGTGTGTCTAGACTGGCATAAACATGGCAGCGAGAATCAGCTCAAACCCACTATAAAAAGGAGTTTCAAAAACAAAACAAAAAACTGGGAAATTCTTTACAATTCCTTCAGGGTCTCTGATGAAACCTGGAATGACCCTATCTACAGTGACAGCGGGATGTGGCATAACGAGGGACACTTGGGACTGAGAGGATTGGTGAGATTGGGTGAGCAAATGCAGACCCTTTAAAGCACAAATGCCTGGCACCCATTCCATGGGTCCCAACTCTCCAGGTTGAAGGGAATATTACCACAGCTATAACATGTACGGGAAACCTAGAGAACAGACACACTGTGAATACGAAAGGTTTCTAAAACTCAACGAATAGTCCCTGTCCTGGTGCTCTGATTTGACTTTCCATCTGCTTTACTATCAACCTCCCAACTTGGAGAGACAGCCCCTTTAACCTCCTGGTTCGCACAGGTTGCCAATTTGGCAGAGGATGAAAGAGAAGAGGGAGAACCAATGAGAGAGTAGCTGTTAGGCATTTGGACGGGCATATATCACTGTAATTTCCCGGCAGGAAGAAGAATTAACCAAAGTCTCAGCCCCCCACCGGGAAACAGCATAGGTCCTGAACCAAAATTTTGGACTTGCGGTCAGCTCACCAAAAACGAGTTGAAGAATGGAGCTCAGGGGCACAGCAATTCACAAACTGGCCGAGTAATAAAGGAAAACTATCGTCCAAAGATCTGTTGAGGGAAGGCAACGAGGCGGACTTGAAAGCGAGGCAGAATAGCAGGAAACAGATTTCAAGAGGTACGTTGGAAAAGCCTTTAAAGCACAGGAAGAGGGGCACAACTTCGACAATGATGCACTTGGCCAAAAAGGGCGTATGCGTTTTCTCCTGAATATATTCAGGAGAAAACGCATACGCCCTTTTTGGCCAAGCAAGCAAGCGGGCAATGCAAATCTGCACTACAAAGAAGTATCACTTCCCACCGGTCAAAAGCGACATCCACAAAATGTGTAAAAACCAGAAAGGCAAGACAGGCCCTGGAGAACAGGGAGCCTTGTTATGCTGATGGGCGGGATGTAAATTGCCTACTGCCTCTCTGGAGGAGTGCATTGTGTTCCCTAAAACAAGTAAACAACGGAGCTACAGAGCCAAGGGCACTCCCAGTCTAGGGAATATACCTTGGGAAAACTGAAAATCAATAAGACAGAGCCACCCCAAAATTTAGGGCTGCACTGCTTACAAGGACCTCAACTTGGGTACACCTTAAATATCCCAGGAAATATAAAAATGTTTCAGAAAATTGTGGTACTTACGTAGGATGGAATATCCCTCAGCCATGAAGTCAATGTCATAAGACCAGTAGCAGCAAAATGGGTGGATTCAGGTACAATGATTCTAAGTGAAATAAGTCACACAGAAAAAGAAACTTATCATAAGATATCACTTATGAAGATCCTGTAAACATGGCTACACTTGAACTGAGTTAGGAAAGAGAACAGTGTCTCACATTTAGAAAACACTCTTATGCCTGCTTAAGGGGGAAGGAGAGTTGGGGTGCTGCATAAAACCAGAGTTTAATATAAGCACAGGTACTGTTCCAAAAACCAACTATGGAATAGAAAAGACCTACACCTTCCTCAGTGAAAGGGACTCAAAACCCCATATTTCCCGCAGAGGAATATATCTGACTAGTAAGAATCTTAAAACCTATATATTGATATGTCTCCGTAAGGGAATCAAGTGTGTCTAGACTGGCATAAACATGGCAGCGAGAATCAGCTCAAACCCACTATAAAAAGGAGTTTCAAAAACAAAACAAAAAACTGGGAAATTCTTTACAATTCCTTCAGGGTCTCTGATGAAACCTGGAATGACCCTATCTACAGTGACAGCTGGATGTGGCATAACGAGGGACACTTGGGACTTAGACGATTGGTGAGATTGGGTGAGCAAATGCAGACCCTTTAAAGCACAAATGCCTGGCACCCATTCCATGGGTCCCAACTCTCCAGGTTGAAGGGAATATTACCACAGCTATAACATGTACGGGAAACCTAGAGAACACACACACTGTGAATACGAAAGGTTTCTAAAACTCAACGAATAGTCCGTGTCCTGGTGCTCTGGTTTGACTTTCCATCTGCTTTACTATCAACCTTCCAACTTGGAGAGACAGCCCCTTTAACCTCCTGGTTCGCAGAGGTTGCCAATTTGGCAGAGGATGAAAGAGAAGAGGGAGAACCAATGAGAGAGTAGCTGTTAGGCATTTGGACGGGCACATATCACTGTAATTTCCCGGCAGGAAGAAGAATTAACCAAAGTCTCAGCCCCCCACCGGGAAACAGCATAGGTCCTGAACCAAAATTTTGGACTTGCGGTCAGCTCACCAAAAACGAGTTGAAAAATGGAGCTCAGGGGCACAGCAATTCACAAACTGGCCTAGTAATAAAGGACAACTATCGTCCAAAAATCTGTTGAGGGAAGGCAACGAGGCGGACTTGAATGCGAGGCAGAATAGCAGGAAACAGATTTCAAGAGGTACGTTGGAATCGCCTTTAAAGCACAGGAAGAGGGGCACAACTTCGACAATGATGCACTTGGCCAAAAGGGCGTATGCGTTTTCTCCTGAATATATTCAGGAGAAAACACATACGCCCTTTTTGGCCAAGCAAGCAAGCGGGCAATGCAAATCTGCACTACAAAGACGTATCACTTCCCACTGGTAAAAGGGATATCCACAAAATGTGTAAAATCCAGAAAGGCAAGACAGGCCCTGGAGAACAGGGAGCCTTGTTATGCTGATGGGCAGGATGTAAATTGCCAACTGCCTCTCTGGAGGAGTGCATTGTGTTCCCTAAAACAAGTAAACAACAGAGCTACAGAGCCAAGGGCACTTCCAGTCTATGGAATATTCCTTGGGAAAACTGAAAATCAATAAGACAGAGCCACCCCAAAATTTAGGGCTGCACTGCTTACAAGGACCTGAACTTGGGTACACCTTAAATATCCCAGGAAATATAAAAATGGTTCAGAAAATTGTGGTACTTACGTACGATGGAATATCCCTCAGCCATGAAATCAATGTCATAAGACCAGTAGCAGCAAAACGGGTGGATTCAGGTACGATGATTCTAAGTGAAATAAGTCACACAGAAAAAGAAACTTATCATAAGATATCACTTATGAAGATCCTGTAAACATGGCTACACTTGAACTGAGTTAGGAAAGAGAACAGTGTCTCACATTTAGAAAACACTCTTATGCCTGCTTAAGGGGGAAGGAGAGGTGGGGTGATACATAAAACCAGAGTGTGATATAAGCACAGGTACCGTTCCAAAAACCAACTATGGAATAGACAAGACCTACACCTTCCTCAGTGAAAGGGACTCAAAACCCCATATTTCCCTCAGAGGAATATATCTGACTAGTAAGAATCTTAAAACCTATGTATTGATATGTCTCCGTAAGGGAATCAAGTGTGTCTAGACTGGCATAAACATGGCAGCGAGAATCAGCTCAAACCCACTATAAAAAGGAATTTCAAAAACAAAACAAAAAAACTAGGAAATTCTTTACAATTCCTTCAGGGTCTCTGATGAAACCTGGAATGACCTTAACTACAATGACAGCTGGATGTGGCATAAGGAGGGACACTTGGGACTGAGAGGATTGGTGAGATTGGGTGAGCAAATGCAGACCCTTTAAAGCACAAATGCCTGGAACCCATTCCATGGGTCCCAACTCTCCAGGTTGAAGGGAATATTACTACAGCTATAACATGTACGGGAAACCTAGAGAACGGACACACTGTGAAATCGAAAGGTTTCTAAAACTCAATGAACAGTCCCTCTCCTGGTGCTCCGGTTTGACTTTCCATCTGCTTTACTATCAACCTCCCAACTTGGAGAGACAGCCCCTTTAACCTCCTGGTTCGCACAGGTTGCCAATTTGGCAGAGGATGAAAGGGAAGAGGGAGAACCAATGAGAGATTAGCTGTTAGGCATTTGGACGGTCACATATCACTGTAATTTCCCGGCAGGAAGAAGAATTAACCAATGTCTCAGCCACCCACCGTGAACCAGTATAGGTCCTGAACCAAAGTATTGGACTTGCGGTCAGCTCACCAAAAACGAGTTGAAAAATGGAGCTCAGGGGCACAGCAATTCACAAACTGGCCGAGTAATAAAGGACAACTATCGTCCAAAAATCTGTTGAGGGAACGCAACGAGGCGGACTTGAATGCGAGGCAGAATAGCAGGAAACAGATTTCATGAGGTACGTTGGAATCGCCTTTAAAGCACAGGAAGAGGTGCCCAACTTCGACAATGATGCACTTGGCCAAAAAGGGCGTATGCGTTTTCTCCTGAATATATTCAGGAGAAAACGCATACGCCCTTTTTGGCCAAGCAAGCAAGCGGGCAATGCAAATCTGCACTACAAAGAAGTATCACTTCCCACCTGTCAAAAGGGACGTCCACAAAATGTGTAAAAACCAGAAAGGCAAGACAGGCCCTGGAGAACAGGGAGCCTTGTTATGCTGATGGGCGGGATGTAAATTGCCTACTGCCTCTCTGGAGGAGTGCATTGTGTTACCTAAAACAAGTAAACAACGGAGCTACAGAGCCAAGGGCACTTCCAGTCTAGGGAATATACCTTGGGAAAGCTGAAAATCAATAAGACAGAGCCACCCCAAAATTTAGGGCTGCACTGCTTACATGGACCTCAACTTGGGTACACCTTAAATATCCCAGGAAATAAAAAAATGTTTCAGAAAATTGTAGTACTTACGTACGATGGAATATCCCTCAGCCATGAAGTCAATGTCATAAGACCAGTAGCAGCAAAATGGGTGGATTCAGGTACGATGAATCTAAGTGAAATAAGTCACACAGAAAAAGAAACTTATCATAAGATATCACTTATGAAGATCCTGTAAACATGGCTACACTTGAACTGAGTTAGGAAAGAGAACAGTGTCTCACATTTAGAAAACACTCTTATGCCTGCTTAAGGGGGAAGGAGAGTTGGGGTGCTGCATAAAACCAGAGTTTAATATAAGCACAGGTACTGTTCCAAAAACCAACTATGGAATAGACAAGACCTACGCCTTCCTTAGTGAAAGGGACTCAAAACCCCATATTTCCCGCAGAGGAATATATCTGACTAGTAAGAATCTTAAAACCTATATATTGATATGTCTCCGTAAGGGAATCAAGTGTGTCTAGACTGGCATAAACATGGCAGCGAGAATCAGCTCAAACCCACTATAAAAAGGAGTTTCAAAAACAAAACAAAAAACTGGGAAATTCTTTACAATTCCTTCAGGGTCTCTGATGAAACCTGGAATGACCCTATCTACAGTGACAGCGGGATGTGGCATAACGAGGGACACTTGGGACTGAGAGGATTGGTGAGATTGGGTGAGCAAATGCAGACCCTTTAAAGCACAAATGCCTGGCACCCATTCCATGGGTCCCAACTCTCCAGGTTGAAGGGAATATTACCACAGCTATAACATGTACGGGAAACCTAGAGAACAGACACACTGTGAATACGAAAGGTTTCTAAAACTCAACGAATAGTCCCTGTCCTGGTGCTCTGATTTGACTTTCCATCTGCTTTACTATCAACCTCCCAACTTGGAGAGACAGCCCCTTTAACCTCCTGGTTCGCACAGGTTGCCAATTTGGCAGAGGATGAAAGAGAAGAGGGAGAACCAATGAGAGAGTAGCTGTTAGGCATTTGGACGGGCATATATCACTGTAATTTCCCGGCAGGAAGAAGAATTAACCAAAGTCTCAGCCCCCCACCGGGAAACAGCATAGGTCCTGAACCAAAATTTTGGACTTGCGGTCAGCTCACCAAAAACGAGTTGAAGAATGGAGCTCAGGGGCACAGCAATTCACAAACTGGCCGAGTAATAAAGGAAAACTATCGTCCAAAGATCTGTTGAGGGAAGGCAACGAGGCGGACTTGAAAGCGAGGCAGAATAGCAGGAAACAGATTTCAAGAGGTACGTTGGAAAAGCCTTTAAAGCACAGGAAGAGGGGCACAACTTCGACAATGATGCACTTGGCCAAAAAGGGCGTATGCGTTTTCTCCTGAATATATTCAGGAGAAAACGCATACGCCCTTTTTGGCCAAGCAAGCAAGCGGGCAATGCAAATCTGCACTACAAAGAAGTATCACTTCCCACCGGTCAAAAGCGACATCCACAAAATGTGTAAAAACCAGAAAGGCAAGACAGGCCCTGGAGAACTGGGAGCCTTGTTATGCTGATGGGCTGGATGTAAATTGCCAACTGCCTCTCTGGAGGAGTGCATTGTGTTCCCTAAAACAAGTAAACAACAGAGCTACAGAGCCAAGGGCACTTCCAGTCTAGGGAATATACCTTGGGGAAACTGAAAATCAATAAGACAGAGCCACCCCAATATTTAGGGCTGCACTGCTTACAAGGACCTCAACTTGGGTACACCTTAAATATCCCAGGAAATATAAAAATGGTTCATAAAATTGTGGTACTTACGTTCGATGGAATATCCCTCAGCCATGAAATCAATGTCATAAGACCAGTAGCAGCAAAATGGGTGGATTCAGGTACGATGATTCTAAGTGAAATAAGTCACAGAGAAAAAGAAACTTATCATAAGATCTCACTTATGAAGATCCTCTAAACATGGCTACACTTGAACTGAGTTAGGAAAGAGAACAGTGTCTCACATTTAGAAAACACTCTTATGCCTGCTTAAGGGGGAAGGAGAGGTGGGGTGATGCATAAAACCAGAGTTTGATATAAGCACAGGTACCGTTCCAAAAACCAACTATGGAATAGACAAGACCTACACCTTCCTCAGTGAAAGGGACTCAAAACACCATATTTCCCGCAGAGGAATATATCTGACTAGTAAGAATCTTAAAACCTATGTATTGATATGTCTCCATAAGGGAATCAAGTGTGTCTAGACTGGCATAAACATGGCAGCGAGAATCAGCTCAAACCCACTATAAAAAGGAATTTCAAAAACAAAACAAAAACCTGGGAAATTCTTTACAATTCCTTCAGGGTCTCTGATGAAACCTGGAATGACCCTATCTACAATGACAGCTGGATGTGGCATAAGGACGGACACTTGGGACTGAGACGATTTGTGAGATTGGGTGAGCAAATGCAGACCCTTTAAAGCACAAATGCCTGGCACCCATTCCATGGGTACCAACTCTCCAGGTTGAAGGGAATATTACTACAGCTATAACATGTACGGGAAACCTAGAGAACGGACACACTGTGAATATGAAAGGTTTCTAAAACTCAACTAATAGTCCCTCTCCTGGTGCTCCGGTTTGACTTTCCATCTGCTTTACTATCAACCTCCCAACTTGGAAAGACTGCCCCTTTAACCTCCTGGTACGCACAGGTTGCCAATTTGGCAGAGGATGAAAGGGAAGAGGGAGAACCAATGAGAGAGTAGCTATTAGGCATTTGGACGGGTACATATCACTGTAATTTCCCGGCAGGAAGAAGAATTAACCAATGTCTCAGCCACCCACCGTGAACCAGTATAGGTCCTGAACCAAAGTATTGGACTTGCGGTCAGCTCACCAAAAACGAGTTGAAAAATGGAGCTCAGGGGCACAGCAATTCACAAACTGGCCGAGTAATAAAGGACAACTATCGTCCAAAAATCTGTTGAGGGAACGCAACGAGGCGGACTTGAATGCGAGGCAGAATAGCAGGAAACAGATTTCAAGAGGTACGTTGGAATCGCCTTTAAAGCACAGGAAGAGGTGCCCAACTTCGACAATGATGCACTTGGCCAAAAAGGGCGTATGCGTTTTCTCCTGAATATATTCAGGAGAAAACGCATACGCCCTTTTTGGCCAAGCAAGCAAGCGGGCAATGCAAATCTGCACTACAAAGAAGTATCACTTCCCACCTGTCAAAAGGGACGTCCACAAAATGTGTAAAAACCAGAAAGGCAAGACAGACCCTGGAGAACAGGGAGCCTTGTTATGCTGATGGGCGGGATGTAAATTGCCTACTGCCTCTCTGGAGGAGTGCATTGTGTTACCTAAAACAAGTAAACAACGGAGCTACAGAGCCAAGGGCACTTCCAGTCTAGGGAATATACCTTGGGAAAGCTGAAAATCAATAAGACAGAGCCACCCCAAAATTTAGGGCTGCACTGCTTACATGGACCTCAACTTGGGTACACCTTAAATATCCCAGGAAATAAAAAAATGTTTCAGAAAATTGTAGTACTTACGTACGATGGAATATCCCTCAGCCATGAAGTCAATGTCATAAGACCAGTAGCAGCAAAATGGGTGGATTCAGGTACGATGATTCTAAGTGAAATAAGTCACACAGAAAAAGAAACTTATCATAAGATATCACTTATGAAGATCCTGTAAACATGGCTACACTTGAACTGAGTTAGGAAAGAGAACAGTGTCTCACATTTAGAAAACACTCTTATGCCTGCTTAAGGGGGAAGGAGAGTTGGGGTGCTGCATAAAACCAGAGTTTAATATAAGCACAGGTACTGTTCCAAAAACCAACTATGGAATAGACAAGACCTACGCCTTCCTTAGTGAAAGGGACTCAAAACCCCATATTTCCCGCAGAGGAATATATCTGACTAGTAAGAATCTTAAAACCTATATATTGATATGTCTCCGTAAGGGAATCAAGTGTGTCTAGACTGGCATAAACATGGCAGCGAGAATCAGCTCAAACCCACTATAAAAAGGAGTTTCAAAAACAAAACAAAAAACTGGGAAATTCTTTACAATTCCTTCAGGGTCTCTGATGAAACCTGGAATGACCCTATCTACAGTGACAGCTGGATGTGGCATAACGAGGGACACTTGGGACTGAGAGGATTGGTGAGATTGGGTGAGCAAATGCAGACCCTTTAAAGCACAAATGCCTGGCACCCATTCCATGGGTCCCAACTCTCCAGGTTGAAGGGAATATTACCACAGCTATAACATGTACGGGAAACCTAGAGAACAGACACACTGTGAATACGAAAGGTTTCTAAAACTCAACGAATAGTCCCTGTCCTGGTGCTCTGGTTTGACTTTCCATCTGCTTTACTATCAACCTCCCAACTTGGAGAGACAGCCCCTTTAACCTCCTGGTTCGCACAGGTTGCCAATTTGGCAGAGGATGAAAGAGAAGAGGGAGAACCAATGAGAGAGTAGCTGTTAGGCATTTGGACGGGCATATATCACTGTAATTTCCCGGCAGGAAGAAGAATTAACCAAAGTCTCAGCCCCCCACCGGGAAACAGCATAGGTCCTGAACCAAAATTTTGGACTTGCGGTCAGCTCACCAAAAACGAGTTGAAAAATGGAGCTCAGGGGCACAGCAATTCACAAACTGGCCGAGTAATAAAGGACAACTATCGTCCAAAGATCTGTTGAGGGAAGGCAACGAGGCGGACTTGAAAGCGAGGCAGAATAGCAGGAAACAGATTTCAAGAGGTACGTTGGAAAAGCCTTTAAAGCACAGGAAGAGGGGCACAACTTCGACAATGATGCACTTGGCCAAAAAGGGCGTATGCGTTTTCTCCTGAATATATTCAGGAGAAAACGCATACGCCCTTTTTGGCCAAGCAAGCAAGCGGGCAATGCAAATCTGCACTACAAAGAAGTATCACTTCCCACCGGTCAAAAGCGACATCCACAAAATGTGTAAAAACCAGAAAGGCAAGACAGGCCCTGGAGAACTGGGAGCCTTGTTATGCTGATGGGCTGGATGTAAATTGCCAACTGCCTCTCTGGAGGAGTGCATTGTGTTCCCTAAAACAAGTAAACAACAGAGCTACAGAGCCAAGGGCACTTCCAGTCTAGGGAATATACCTTGGGAAAACTGAAAATCAATAAGACAGAGCCACCCCAAAATTTAGGGCTGCACTGCTTACAAGGACCTCAACTTGGGTACACCTTAAATATCCCAGGAAATATAAAAATGGTTCATAAAATTGTGGTACTTACGTACGATGGAATATCCCTCAGCCATGAAATCAATGTCATAAGACCAGTAGCAGCAAAATGGGTGGATTCAGGTACGATGATTCTAAGTGAAATAAGTCACAGAGAAAAAGAAACTTATCATAAGATCTCACTTATGAAGATCCTCTAAACATGGCTACACTTGAACTGAGTTAGGAAAGAGAACAGTGTCTCACATTTAGAAAACACTCTTATGCCTGCTTAAGGGGGAAGGAGAGGTGGGGTGATGCATAAAACCAGAGTTTGATATAAGCACAGGTACCGTTCCAAAAACCAACTATGGAATAGACAAGACCTACACCTTCCTCAGTGAAAGGGACTCAAAACACCATATTTCCCGCAGAGGAATATATCTGACTAGTAAGAATCTTAAAACCTATGTATTGATATGTCTCCATAAGGGAATCAAGTGTGTCTAGACTGGCATAAACATGGCAGCGAGAATCAGCTCAAACCCACTATAAAAAGGAATTTCAAAAACAAAACAAAAAAACTGGGAAATTCTTTACAATTCCTTCAGGGTCTCTGATGAAACCTGGAATGACCCTATCTACAATGACAGCTGGATGTGGCATAAGGAGGGACACTTGGGACTGAGACGATTTGTGAGATTGGGTGAGCAAATGCAGACCCTTTAAAGCACAAATGCCTGGCACCCATTCCATGGGTACCAGCTCTCCAGGTTGAAGGGAATATTACTACAGCTATAACATGTACGGGAAACCTAGAGAACGGACACACTGTGAATATGAAAGGTTTCTAAAACTCAACTAATAGTCCCTCTCCTGGTGCTCCGGTTTGACTTTCCATCTGCTTTACTATCAACCTCCCAACTTGGAAAGACTGCCCCTTTAACCTCCTGGTACGCACAGGTTGCCAATTTGGCAGAGGATGAAAGGGAAGAGGGAGAACCAATGAGAGAGTAGCTATTAGGCATTTGGACGGGTACATATCACTGTAATTTCCCGGCAAGAAGAGGAATTAACCAAAGTCTCAGCCCCCCACCGGGAACCAGCATAGGTCCTGAACCAAAATTTCGGACTTGCGGTCAGCTCACCAAAAACGAGTTGAAAAATGGAGCTCAGGGGCACAGCAATTCACAAACTGGCCGAGTAATAAAGGAAAACTATCGTCCAAAAATCTGTTTTGGGAAGGCAACGAGGCGGACTTGAAAGCGAGGCCGAATAGCAGGAAACAGATTTCAAGAGGTACGTTGGAATCGCCTTTAAAGCACAGGAAGAGGGGCACAAATTCGACAATGATGCACTTGGCCAAAAAGGGCGTATGCGTTTTCTCCTGAATATATTCAGGAGAAAACGCATACGCCCTTTTTGGCCAAGCAAGCAAGCGGGCAATGCAAATCTGCACTACAAAGAAGTATCACTTCCCACCGGTCAAAAGGGACATCCACAAAATGTGTAAAAACCAGAAAGGCAAGACAGGCCCTGGAGAACAGGGAGCCTTGTTATGCTGATGGGCGGCATGTAAATTGCCAACTGCCTCTCTGGAGGAGTGCATTGTGTTCCCTAAAACAAGTAAACAGCAGAGCTACAGAGCCAAGTGCACTTCCAGTCTAGGGAATATACCTTGGGAAAACTGAAAATCAATAAGACAGAGCCACCCCAAAATTTAGGGCTGCACTGCTTACAAGGACCTCAACTTGGGTACACCTTAAATATCCCAGGAAATATAAAAATGGTTCAAAAAATTGTGGTACTTACGTACGATGGAATATCCCTCAGCCATGAAATCAATGTCATAAGACCAGTAGCAGCAAAATGGGTGGATTCAGGTACAATGATTCTAAGTGAAATAAGTCACACAGAAAAAGAATCTTATCATAAGATATCACTTATGAAGATCCTGTAAACAAGGCTACACTTGAACTGAGTTAGGAAAGAGAACAGTGTCTCACATTTAGAAAACACTCTTATGCCTGCTGAAGGGGGAAGGAGAGGTGGGATGATGCATAAAACCAGAGTTTGATATAAGCACAGGTACCATTCCAAAAACCAACTATGGAATAGAAAAACCTACACCTTCCTCATTGAAAGGGACTCAAAACCCCATATTTTCCGCAGAGGAATATATCTGACTAGTAAGAATCTTAAAACCTATGTATTGATATGTCTCCGTAAGGGAATCAAGTGTGTCTAGACTGGCATAAACATGGCAGCGAGAATCAGCTCAAACCACCTATAAAAAGGAATTTCAAAAACAAAACAAAAAAACTGGGAAATTCTTTCCAATTCCTTCAGGGTCTCTGATGAAACCTGAAATGACCCTATCTACAATGACAGCTGGATGTGGCATAAGGCTGGACACTTGGGACTGAGAGGATTGGTGAGATTGGGTGAGCAAATGCAGACCCTTTAAAGCACAAATGCCTGGCACCCATTCCATGGGTCCCAACTCTCCAGGTTGAAGGGAATATTACTACAGCTATAACATGTACGGGAAACCTAGAGAACGGACACACTGTGAATACGAAAGTTTTCTAAAACTCAACGAATAGTCCGTCTCCTGGTGCTCTGGTTTGACTTTACACCTGCTTTACTATCATCCTCCCAACTTGGAGAGACAGCCCCTTTAACCTCCTGGTTCGCACAGGTTGCCAAATTGGCAGAGGATGAAAGGGAAGAGGGAGAACCAATGAGAGAGTAGCTGTTAGGCATTTGAACGGGCACATATCACTGTAATTTCCCGGCAGGAAGAAGAATTAACCAAAGTCTAAGCCCCTCACCGGGAACCAGCATAGGTCCTGAACCAAAATTTCGTACTTGAGGTCAGCTCACCAAAAACGAGTTGAAAATTGGAGCTCAGGGGCACAGCAATTCAAAAACTGGCCGAGTAATAAAGGACAACTATCTTCCAAAAATCTGTTGAGGGAAGGCAACGAGGCGGACATGAAAGCGAGGCAGAATAGCAGGAAACAGATTTCAAGAGGTACGTTGGAATCACCTTTAAAGCACAGGAAGAGGGGCACAACTTCGACAATGATGCACTTGGCCAAAAAGGGCGTATGTGTTTTCTCCTGGATATATTCAGGAGAAAACGCATACGCCCTTTTTGGCCAAGCAAGCAAGCGGGCAATGCAAATCTGCACTACAAAGAAGTATCACATCCCACCGGTCCAAAGGTACATCCACAAAATGTGTAAAAACCAGAAAGGGAAGACAGGCCCTGGAGAACAGGGAGCCTTGTTATGCTGTTGGGCGGGATGTAAATTGCCAACTGCCTCTCTGGAGGAGTGCATTGTGTTCCCTAAAACAAGTAAAGTACAGAGCTACAGAGCCAAGGACACTTCCAGTCTAGGGAATATACCTTGGGAAAACTGAAAATAAATAAGGCAGAGCCACCCCAAAGTTTAGGGCTGCACTGCTTACAAGGACCTCAACTTGGGTACACCTTAAATATCCCAGGAAATATAAAAATGGTTCAAAAAATTGTGGTACTTACGTACGATGGAATATCCCTCAGCCATGAAGTCAATGTCATAAGACCAGTAGCAGCAAAATGGGTGGATTCAGGTACGATGATTCTAAGTGAAATAAGTCACACAGAAAAAGAAACTTAGCATAAGATATCACTTATGAAGATCCTGTAAACATGGCTACACTTGAACTGAGTTAGGAAAGAGAACAGTGTCTCACATTTAGAAAACACTCTTATGCCTGCTTAAGGGGGAAGGAGAGGTGGGGTGATGCATAAAACCAGAGTTTGATATAAGCACAGGTACCGTTCCAAAAACCAACTATGGAATAGACAAGACCTACACCTTCCTCAGTGAAAGGGACTCAAAACACCATATTTCCCGCAGAGGAATATATCTGACTAGTAAGAATCTTAAAACCTATGTATTGATATGTCTCCGTAAGGGAATCAAGTGTGTCTAGACTGGCATAAACATGGCAGCGAGAATCAGCTCAAACCCACTATAAAAAGGAATTTCAAAAACAAAACAAAAAAACTGGGAAATTCTTTACAATTCCTTCAGGGTCTCTGATGAAACCTGGAATGACCCTATCTACAACGACAGATGGATGTGGCATAAGGAGGGACACTTGGGACTGAGAGGATTGGTGAGATTGGGTGAGCAAATGCAGACCCTTTAAAGCACAAATGCCTGGCACCCATTCCATGGGTACCAACTCTCCAGGTTGAAGGGAATATTACTACAGCTATAACACGTACGGGAAACCTAGAGAACAGACACACTGTGAATACGAAAGGTTTCTAAAACTCAACGAATAGTCCCTCTCCTGGTGCTCCGGTTTGACTTTCCATCTGCTTTACTATCTACCTCCCAACTTGGAGAGACAGCCCCTTTAACCTCCCGGTTCGCACAGGTTGCCAATTTGGCATTGGATGAAAGGGAATAGGGAGAACCAATGAGAGAGTAGATGTTAGGCATTTGGACGGGCACATATCACTGTAATTTCCCGGCAGGAAGAAGAATTAACCAAAGTCTCAGCAACCCACCGGGAACCAGTATAGGTCCCGAACCAAAATTTTGGACTTGCGGTCAGCTCACCAAAAACGAGTTGAAAAATGGAGCTCAGGGGCCCAGCAATGCACAAACTGGCCGAGTAATAAAGGACAACTATCGTCCAAAAATCTGTTGAGGGAAGGCAACGAAGCGGAGTTGAAAGCGAGGCAGAATAGCAGGAAACAGATTTCAAGAGGTACGTTGGAATCGCCTTTAAAGCACAGGAAGAGGGGCACAACTTCGACAATGATGCACTTGGCCAAAAAGGACGTATTCGTTTTCTCCTGCATATATCCAGGAGAAAACGCATACGCCCTTTTTGGCCAAGCAAGCAAGCGGGCAATGCAAATCTGCACTACAAAGAAGTATCACTTCCCACCGGTCAAAAGGGACATCCACAAAATGTGTAAAAACCAGAAAAACAAGACAGGCCCTGGAGAACAGGGAGCCTTGTTATGCTGATGGGCGGCATGTAAATTGACAACTGCCTCTCTGGAGGAGTGCATTGTGTTCCCTAAAACAAGTAAACAACAGAGCTACAGAGCCAAGGGCACCTCCAGTCTAGGGAATATACCTTGGGAAAACTGAAAATCAATAAGACAGAGCCACCCTAAAATTTAGGGCTGCACTGCTTACAAGGACCTCAACTTGGGTACACCTTAAATATCCCAGGAAATATAAAAATGGTTCAAAAAATTGTGGTACTTACGTACGATGGAATATCCCTCAGCCATGAAATCAATGTCATAAGACCAGTAGCAGCAAAATGGGTGGATTCAGGTACGATGATTCTAAGTGAAATAAGTCACACAGAAAAAGAAACTTATCATAAGATATCACTTATGAAGATCCGGTAAATATGGCTACCCTTGAAGTGAGTTAGGAAAGAGAACAGTGTCTCACATTTAGAAAACACTCTTATGCCTGCTTAAGGGGGAAGGAGAGGTGGGGTGATGCATAAAACCAGAGTTTGATATAAGCACAGGTACCGTTCCAAAAACCAACTATGGAATAGACAAGACCTACGCCTTCCTCAGTGAAAGGGACTCAAAACACCATATTTCCCGCAGAGGAATATATCTGACTAGTAAGAATCTTAAAACCTATGTATTGATATGTCTCCGTAAGGGAATCAAGTGTGTCTAGACTGGCATAAACATGGCAGCGAGAATCAGCTCAAACCCACTATAAAAAGGAATTTCAAAAACAAAACAAAAAAACTGGGAAATTCTTTACAATTCCTTCAGGGTCTCTGATGAAACCTGGAATGACCCTATCTACAACGACAGCTGGATGTGGCATAAGGCTGGACACTTGAGACTGAGAGGATTGGTGAGATTGGGTGAGCAAATGCAGACCCTTTAAAGCAATAATGCATGGCACCCATTCCATGGGTCCCAACTCTCCAGGTTGAAGGGAATATTCCTACAGTTATAACATGTACAGGAAACCTAGAGAACGGACACACTGTGAATACGAAAGGTTTCTAAAACTCAACGAATAGTCCCTCTCCTGGTGCTCCGCTTTGACTTTACATCTGCTTTACTATCAACCTCCCAACTTGGAGAGACAGCCCCTTTAACCTCCTGGTTCGCACAGGTTGCGAATTTGGCAGAGGATGAAAGGGAAGAGGGAGAACCAATGAGAGAGTAGCTGTTAGGCATTTGGACAAGCACATATCACTGTAATTTCCCGGCAGGAAGAAGAATTAAGCAAAGTCTCAGCCACCCACCGGGAACCAGTATAGGTCCTGAACCAAAATTTTAGACTTGCGGTCAGCTCACCAAAAACGAGTTGAAAAATGGAGCTCAGGGGCACAGCAATAACAAACTGGCCGAGTAATAAAGGACAACTATCTTCCAAAAATCTGTTGAGGGAAGGCAACGAGGCGGACTTGAAAGCGAGGCAGAATAGCAGGAAACAGATTTCAAGAGGTACGTTGGAATTACCTTTAAAGCACAGGAAGAGGGGCACAACTTCGACAATGATGCACTTGGCCAAAACGGGCGTATGCGTTTTCTCCTGAATATATTCAGGAGAAAATGCATACGCCCTTTTTGGCCAAGCAAGCAAGCGGGCAATGCAAATCTGCACTACAAAGAAGTATCACTTCCCACCGGTCAAAAGGGACATCCACAAAATGTGTAAAAACCAGAAAGGCAAGACAGGCCCTGGAGAACAGGGAGCCTTGTTATGCTGATGGGCGGGATGTAAATTGCCAACTGCCTCTCTGGAGGAGTGCATTGTGTTCCCTAAAACAAGTAAACAACAGACCTACAGAGCCAAGGGCACTTCCAGTCTAGGGAATATACATTGGGAAAGCTGAAAATCAATAAGACAGAGCCACCCCAAAATTAGGGCTGCACTGCATACAAAGACCTCAACTTGGATACACCTTAAGTATCCCAGGAAATATAAAAATGGTTCAAAAAATTGTGGTACTTATGTACGATTTAATATCCCTCAGCCATGAAATCAATGTCCTAAGACCAGTAGCAGCAAAATGGGTGGATTCAGTTACGATGATTCTAAGTGAAATAAGTCACACAGAAAAAGAAACTTATCATAAGATATCACTTATGAAGATCCTATAAACATGGCTTCACTTGAACTGAGTTAGGAAAGAGAACAGTGTCCCACGTTTAGAAAACACTCTTATGCCTGCTTAATGGGGAAGGAGAGGTCGGGTGATGCATAAAACCAGAGTTTGATATAAGCACAGGTACCGTTCCAAAAACCAACTATGGAATAGACAAGACCTACACCTTCCTCAGTGAAAGGGACTCAAAACACCATATTTCCCGCAGAGGAATATATCTGACTAGTAAGAATCTTAAAACCTATGTATTGATATGTCTCCATAAGGGAATCAAGTGTGTCTAGACTGGCATAAACATGGCAGCGAGAATCAGCTCAAGCCCACTATAAAAAGGAATTCCAAAAACAAAACAAAAAAACTGGGAAATTCTTTACAATTCCTTCAGGGTCCCTGATGAAACCTGGAATGACCCTATCTAGAACGACAGCTGGATGTGGCATAAGGAGGGACACTTGGGACTGAGAGGATTGGTGAGATTGGGTGAGGAAATGCAGACCCTTTAAATCACAAGTGCCTGGCACCCATTCCATGGGCCCCAACTCTCCAGGTTGAAGGGAATATTACTCCAGCTATAACATGTACGGGAAACCTAGAGAACGGACACACTGTGAATACGAAAGGTTTCTAAAACTCAACGAATAGTCCCTCTCCTGGTGCTCCGGTTTTACTTTCCATCTGCTTTACTATCAACCAACCAACTTGGAGAGACAGCCCCTTTAACCTCCTGGATCACACAGGATGCCAATTTGGCAGAGGATGAAACGGAAAAGGGAGAACCAATGAGACAGTAGCTGTTAGGCATTTGGACGGGCACATATCACTGTAATTTCCCGGCAGGAAGAAGAATTAACCAAAGTATCAGCCACCCACCGGGAACCAGTATAGGTCCTGAACCAAAATTTTGGACTTGCGGTCAGCTCACCAAAAACGAGTTGAAAAAAGGAGCTCTGGGGCACAGCAATTCACAAACTGGCCGAGAAATAAAGGACAACTATCGTCCAAAAATCTGTTGACGGAAGGCAACGAGGCGGACTTGAAAGTGAGGCAGAATAGCAGGAAACAGATTTCAAGAGGTACGTTGGAATCGCCTTTAAAGCACAGGAAGAGGGGCACAACTTCGACAATGATGCACTTGGCCAAAAAGGGCATATGCGTTTTCTCCTGAATATATTCAGGAGAAAACACATACGCCCTTTTTGGCCAAGCAAGCAAGCGGGCAATGCAAATCTGCACTACAAAGAAGTATCACTTCCCACCGGTCAAAAGGGACATCCACAAAATGTGTAAAAACCAGAAAGGCAAGACAGGCCCTGGAGAACAGGGAGCCTTGTTATGCTGATGGGCGGGATGTAAATTGCCAACTGCCTCTCTGGAGGAGTGCATTGTGTTCCCTAAAACAAGTAAAGAACAGAGCTACAGAGCCAAGGGCACTTCCAGTCTAGGGAATATACCTTGGGAAAACTGAAAATCAATAAGACAGAGCCACCCCAAAATTTAGGGCAGCACTGCTTACAAGGACCTCAACTTGGATACACCTTAAGTATCCCAGGAAATATAAAAATGGTTCAAAAAATTGTGGTACTTACGTACGATGGAATATCCCTCAGCCATGAAATCAATGTCATAAGACCAGTAGAAGCAAAATGGGTGGATTCAGGTACGATGATTCTAAGTGAAATAAGTCACACAGAAAAAGAAACTTATCATAAGATATCACTTATGAAGATCCTATAAACATGGCTACACTTGAACTGAGTTAGGAAAGAGAACAGTGTCTCATATTTAGAAAACACTCTTATGCCTGCTTAAGGGGGAAGGAGAGGTGGCGTGATGCATAAAACCAGAGTTTGATATAAGCACAGGTACCGTTCCAAAAACCAACTATGGAATAGACAAGACGTACACCTTCCTCAGTGAAAGGGACTCAAAACACCATATTTCCCGCAGAGGAATATATCTGACTAGTAAGAATCTTAAAACCTATGTATTGATATGTCTCCGTAAGGGAATCAAGTGTGTCTAGACTGGCATAAACATGGCAGCGAGAATCAGCTCAAACCCACTATAAAAAGGAATTTCAAAAACAAAACAAAAAAACTGGGAAATTCTTTACAATTCCTTCAGGGTCTCTGATGAAACCTGGAATGACCCTATCTACAACGACAGATGGATGTGGCATAAGGAGGGACACTTGGGACTGAGAAGATTGGTGAGATTGGGTGAGCAAATGCAGACCCTTTAAAGCACAAATGCCTGGCACCCATTCAATGGGTCCCAACTCTCCAGGTTGAAGGGAATATTACTACAGCTATAACATGTACGGGAAACCTAGAGAAAGGACACACTGTGAATACGAAAGGTTTCTAAAACTCAACGAATAGTCCCTCTCCTGGTGATCTGGTTTGACTTTACATCTGCTTTACTATCAACCTCCCAACTTGGAGAGACAGCCCCTTTAACCTCCTGGTTCGCACAGGTTGCCAATTTGGCAGAGGATGAAAGGGAAGAGGGAGAACCAATGAGAGAGTAGCTGTTAGGCATTTTGACGGGCACATATCACTCTAACTTCCCGGCAGGAAGAAGAATTAACCAAAGTCTCAGCCACCCACCGGGAACCAGTATAGGTCCTGAACCAAAATTTTGGACTTGCGGTCAGCTCAACAAAAACGAGTTGAAAAATGGAGCTCAGGGGCACAGCAATTCACAAACTGGCCGAGTAATAAAGGACAACTATCGTCCAAAAATCTGTTGAGGGAAGGCAACGAGGTGGACTTGAAAGCGAGGCAGAATAGCAGGAAACAGATTTCAAGAGGTACGTTGGAATCGCCTTTAAAGCACAGGAAGAGGGGCACAACTTCGACAATGATGCACTTGGCCAAAAAGTGCGTATGCGTTTTCTCCTGAATATATTCAGGAGAAAACGCATACGCCCTTTTGGCCAAGCAAGCAAGTGGGCAATGCAAATCTGCACTACAAAGAAGTGTCACTTCCCACCGGTCAAAAGGGACATCCACAAAATATGTAAAAACCAGAAAGGCAAGACAGGCCCTGGAGAACAGGGAGCCTTGTTATGCTGATGGGCGGGATGTAAATTGCCAACTGCCTCTCTGGAGGAGTGCATTGTGTTCCCTAAAACAAGTAAACAACAGACCTACAGAGCCAAGGGCACTTCCAGTCTAGGGAATATACCTTGGGAATACTGAAAATCAATAAGACAGAGCCACCCCAAAATTTAGGGCTGCACTGCTTACAAGGACCTCAACTTGGATACACATTAAGTATCCCAGGAAATAAAAAAATGGTTCAAAAAATTGTGGTTCTTACGTACGATGGAATATCCCTCAACCATGAAATCAATATCATAAGTCCAGTAGCAGCAAAATGGGTGGATTCAGGTATGATGATTCTAAGTGAAATAAGTCACACAGAAAAAGAAACTTATCAAAAGATATCACTTATGAAGATCCTATAAACATGGCTACACTTGAACTGAGTTAGGAAAGAGAACAGTGTCTCACATTTAGAAAACACTCTTATGCCTGTTTAAGGGGGAAGGAGAGGTGGGGTGATGCATACAACCAGAGTTTGATATAAGCACACGTACCGTTGCAAAAACCCACTATGGAATAGACAAGACCTACACCTTCCTCAGTGAAAGGGACTCAAAACCGCATATTTCCCGCAGAAGAATATATCTGACTATTAAGAATATTAAAACCTATCTATTGATATGTCTCCGAAAGGGAAACAAGTGTGTCTAGACTGGCATAAACATTCCAGCGAGAATCAGCTCAAACCCACTATAAAAAGGAATTTCAAAAGCAAAACAAAAAAACTGGGAAATTCTTTACAATTCCTTCAGGGTCTCTGATGAAACCTGGAATGACCGTATCTACAACGACAGCTGGATGTGGCATAAGGAAGGACACTTGGGACTGAGACGATTGGTGAGATTGGGTGAGGAAATGCAGACCCTTTAAAGCACAAACGCCTGGCACCCATTCCATGGGTCCCAACTCTCCAGGTTGAAGGGAATATTACTACAGATATAACATGTACGGGAAACATAGGGAACGGACACACTGTGAATACGAAAGGTTTCTAAAACTCAACGAATAGTCCCTCTCCTGGTGCTCCGGTTTGACTTTTCATCTGCTTTACTATCAACCTCCCATCCTTGAGAGACAGCCCCTTTAACCTCCTGGTTCACACAGGTTGCCAATTTGGCAGAGGATGAAAGGGAAGAGGGAGAACCAATGAAAGAGTAGCTGTTAGGCATTTGGATGGGCACATATCACTGTAATTTCCCGGCAGGAAGAAGAATTAACCAAATTCTCAGCCACCCACCGGGAACCAGTATAGGTCCTGAACCAAAATTTTGGACTTGCGGTCTGCTCACCAAAAACGAGTTGAAAAATGGAGCTCAGGGGCACAGCAATTCACAAACTGGCCGAGTAATAAAGGACAACTATCGCCCAAAAATCTGTTGAGGGAAGGCAACGAGCCGGACTTGAAAGCGAGGCAGAATAGCAGGAAACAGATTTCAAGAGGTACGTTGGAATCACCTTTAAAGCACAGGAAGAGGGGCACACCTTCGACAATGATGCACTTGGCCAAAAAGGTTGTATGCGTTTTCTCCTGAATATATTCAGGAGAAAACACATACGCCCTTTTTGGCCAAGCAAGCAAACGGGCAATGCAAATCTGCACTACAAAGAAGTATCACTTCCCACCGGTCAAAAGGGACATCCACAAAATGTGTAAAAACCAGAAAGGCAAGACAGGCCCTGGAGAACAGGGAGCCTTGTTATGCTGATGGGCGGGATGTAAATTGCCAACTGCCTCTCTGGAGGAGTGCATTGTGTTCCCTAAAACAAGTAAACAACAGACCTACAGAGCCAAGGGCACTTCCAGTCTAGGGAATATACCTTGGGAAAACTGAAAATCAATGAGACAGAGCCACCCCAAAATTTAGGGCTGCACTGCTTACAAGGACCTCAACTTGAATACACCTTAAGTATCCCAGGAAATATAAAAATGGTTCAAAAAATTGTGGTACTTACGTAAGACGGAATATCCCTCAGCCATGAAATCAATGTCATAAGACCAGTAGCAGCAAAATGGGTGGATTCAGGTACGATGATTCTAAGTTAAATAAGTCACACAGAAAAAGAAACTTATCATAAGATATCACTTAGGAAGATCTTGTACACATGGCAACGCTTGAACTGAGTTAGGAAACAGAACAGTGTCTCACATTTAGAAAACACTCTTATGCCTGCTTAAGGGGGAAGGAGAGGTGGGGTGATGCATAAAACCAGAATTTGATATAAGCACAGGTACCGTTCCAAAAACCAACTATGGAATAGACAAGACCTACACCTTCCTCAGTGAAAGGGACTCAAAACCCCATATTTCCCGAAGAGGAATATATCTGACTAGTAAGAATCTTAAAACCTATGTATTGATATGTCTCCGTAAGGGAATCAAGTGTGTCTAGACTGGCATAATCATGGCAGCGAGAATCAGCTCAAACCAGTATAAAAAGAAATTTCAAAAACAAAACAAAAATCTGGGAAATTCTTTACAATTCCTTCAGGGTCTCTGATGAAACCTGGAATGACCCTATGTACAACGACAGCTGGATGTGGCATAAGCCTGGACACTTGGGACTTAGAGGATTGGTGAGATTGTGTGAGCAAATGCAGACCCTTTAAAGCAATAATGCATGGCACCCATTCCATGGGTCCCAACTCTCCAGATTAAAGGGAATATTACTACAGCTATAACATGTAAGGGAAACCTAGAGAACGGACACACTGTGAATACAAAAGTTTTCTGAAACTCAACGAATAGTCCCTCTCCTGGTGCTCGGGTTTGACTTTCCATCTGCTTTACTATCAACCTCCCAACTTGGAGAGACAGCCCCTTTAACCTCCTGGTTCGCACAGGTTTCCAATTTGGCAGAGGATGAAAGGGAAGAGGGAGAACCAATGAGAGAATAGCTGTTACGCATTTGGACGGGCACATATCACTCTAATTTCCCGGCAGGAAGAAGAATTAACCAAAGTCTCAGCCATCCACCGGGAAACAGTATAGATACTGAACCAAAATTTTGGAATGCGGTCAGCTCACAAAAAACGAGTTGAAAAATGGAGCTCAGGGGCACAGCAATTCACAAACTGGCCGAGTAATAAAGGACAACTATCATCCAAAAATCTGTTGAGGGAAGGCAACGAGGCGGACTTGAAAGCGAGGCAGAATAGCAGGAAACAGATTTCAAGAGGTACGTTGGAATTGCCTTTAAAGCACAGGGAGAGGGGCACAACTTCGACAATGATGCACTTGGCCAAAAAGGGCGTATGCGTTTTCTCCTGAATATATTCAGGAGAAAACGCATACGCCCTTTTTGGCCAAGCAAGCAAGCGGGCAATGCAAATCTGCACTACAAAGAAGTATCACTTCCCACCGGTCAAAAGGGAAATCCACAAAATATGTAAAATCCAGAAATGCAATAGAGGCCCTGGAGAACATGGAGCCTTGTTATGCTGATGGGCGGGATGTAAACTGCCAACTGCCTCTATGGAGGAGTGCATTGTGTTCCCTAAAACAAATAAACAACAGAGCTACAGAGCCAAGGGCACTTCAAGTGTAGGGAATATACCTTGGGAAAACTGAAAATCGATAAGACAGAGCCACCCCAAAATTTAGGGCTGCACTGCTTACAAGGACCTCAACATGTGTACACCTTAATTATCCCAGGAAATATAAAAATGGTTCAAAAAATAGTGGTACTTACGTACGAGGGAATATCCCTCAGCCATGAAATCAATGTCATAAGACCAGTAGCAGCAAAATGGGTGGATTCAGGTACGATGATTCTAAGTGAAATAAGTCACAGAGAAAAAGAAACTTATCATAAGATATCACTTATGAAGATCCTGTAAACATGGCTACACTTGAACTGAGTTAGGAAAGAGAACAGTGTCTCACATTTAGAAAATACTCTTTTGCCTGCTTAAGGGGGAAAGAGAGGTGGGGTGATGCATAAAACCAGAGTTTGATATATGCACAGGTACCGTTCCAAAAACCAACTATGGAATAGACAAGACCTACACCTTCCTCAGTGAAAGGGACTCAAAACCCCATATTTCCCGCCGAGGAATATATCTGACTAGTAAGAATCTTAAAACCTATGTATTGATATGTCTCCGTAAGGGAATCAAGTGTGTCTAGACTGGCATAAACATGGCAGCGAGAATCAGCTCAAACCCACTATAAAAAGGAATTTCAAAAACAAAACAGAAAAACTGGGAAATTCTTTACAATTCCTTCAGGGTCTCTGATGAAACCTGGAATGACCCAATCTACAACAACAGCTGGATGTGGCATAAGGCTGGACACTTGGGACTGAGACGATTGGTGAGATTGGGTAAGCAAATGCAGACCCTTTAAAGCAATAATGCATGGCACCCATTCCATGGGTCCCAACTCTCCAGGCTGAAGGGAATATTACTACAGCAATAACATGTACGGGAAACCTAGAGAACGGACACACTGTGAATACGAAAGGTTTCTAAAACTCAACGAATAGTCCCTCTCCTGGTGCTCCGGTTTGACTTTCCATCTGCTTTACTATCAACCTCCCAACTTGGAGAGACAGCCCCTTTAACTCCTGGTTCGCACAGGTTGCCAATTTAGCAGAGGATGAAAGGGAAGAGGGAGAACCAATGAGAGAGTAGCTGTTAGGCATTTGGACGGGCACATATCACTGTAATTTCCCGGCAGGAAGAAGAATTAACCAAAGTCTCAGCCACCCACCGGGAACCAGTATAGGTCCTGAACCAAAATTTTGGACTTGCGGTCAGCTCACAAAAAACGAGTTGAATAATGGAGCTCAGGGGCACAGCAATTCACAAACTGGCGGAGTAATAAAGGAGAAGTATCGTCCAAAAATCTGTTGAGGGAAGGCAACGAGGCGGACTTGAAAGCAAGGCAGAATAGCAGGGAACAGATTTCAAGAGGTACGCTGGAATCGCCTTTAAAGCACAGGAAGAGGGGCACAACTTCGACAATGATGCACTTGGCCAAAAAGGTCATATGCGTTCTCTCCTGAATATATTCAGAAGAAAACGCATACGCCCTTGTTGGCCAAGCAAGCAAGCGGGCAATGCAAATCTGCACTACAAAGAAGTATCACTTCCCACCGGTCAAAACGAACATCCACAAAACGTGTAAAAACCAGAACGGCAAGACAGGCCCTGGAGAACAGGGAGCCTTGATATGCTGATGGGCGGGATGTAAATTGCCAACTGCCTCTCTGGAGGAGTACATTGTGTTCCCTAAAACAAGTAAAGAACAAAGCTACAGAGCCAAGGGCACTTCCAGTCTAGGGAATATACCTTGGGAAAACTGAAAATCAATAAGACAGAGCCACCCCAAAATTTAGGGCTGCACTGCTTACAAGGACCCCAACTTGGGTACACCTTAAATATCCCAGGAAATATAAAAATAGTTCAAAAAATTGTGGTACTTACGTACGATGGAATATCCCTCAGCCATGAAATCAATGTCATAAGACCAGTAGCAGCAAAATGGGTGGATTCAGGTACGATGATTCTAAGTGAAATAAGTCACAGAGAAAAAGAAATTATCATAAGATATCACTTATGAAGATCCTGTAAACATGGCTACACTTGAACTGAGTTAGGAAAGAGAACAGTGTCTCACATTTAGAAAACACTCTTATGCCTACTTAAGGGGGAAGGAGAGGTGGGGTGATGCATAAAACCAGAGTTTGATATAAGCACAGGTACCGTTCCAAAAACCAACTATGGAATAGACAAGACCTACACCTTCCTCAGTGAAAGGGACTCAAAACCCCATATTTCCCGCAGAGGAATATATCTGACTAGTAAGAATCTTAAAACCTATGTATTGATATGTCTCCGTAAGGGAATCAAGTGTGTCTAGACTGGCATAAACATGGCAGCGAGAATCAGCTCAAACCCACTATAAAAAGGAATTTCAAAAACAAAACCAAAAAACTGGCAAATTCTTTACAATTCCTTCAGGGTCTCTGATGAAACCTGGAATGACCCTATCTACAACGACAGCTGGATGTGGCATAAGGCTGGACACTTGGGACTGAGAGGATTGGAGAGATTGGGTGAGCAAATGCAGACCCTTTAAACAATAATGCATGGCACACATTCCATGGGTCCCAACTCTCCAGGTTGAAGGGAATATTACTACAGATATAACATGTACCGGAAACCTAGAGAACGGACACTCTGTGAATACGAAAGGTTTCTAAAACTCAATGAATAGTCCCTCTCCTGGTGCTCCGGTTTGACTTTCCATCAGCTTTACTATCAACCTCCCAACTTGGAGAGACAGCCCCTTTAACCTTCTGGTTCGCACAGGTTGCCAATTTGGCAGAGGATGAAAGGGAATAGGGAGAACCAATGAGAGAGTAGCTGTTAGGCATTTGGACGGGCACATATCACTGTAATTTCCCGGCAGGAAGAAGAATTAACCAAAGTCTCAGCCACCCACAGGGTACCAGTATAAGTCCTGAACCAAAATTTTGGACTTGCGGTCAGCTCACCAAAAACGAGTTGAAAAATGGTGCTCAGGGGCATAGCAATTCACAAACTGGCTGAGTAATAAAGGACAACTATCATCCAAAAATCTGTTGAGGGAAGGCAACGAGGCGGACTTGAAAGCGAGCCAGAATAGCAGGAAACAGATTTCAAGAGGTACGTTGGAATCGCCTTTAAAGCACAGGAAGAGGGGCACAACTTCGACAATGATGCACTTGGCCAAAAACGGCGTAAGCGTTTTCTCCTGAATATATTCAGGAGAAAACGCATACGCCCTTTTTGGCCAAGCAAGCAAGCTGGCAATGCAAATCTGCAATACAAAGAAGTATCACTTCCCACCGGTCAAAAGGGACATCCACAAATTGTGTAAAAACCAGAAAGGCAAGACAGGGCCTGGAGAACAGGGAGCCTTGTTATGCTGATGGGCGGAATGTAAATTGCCAACTGCCTCTCTGGAGGAGTACATTGTGTTCCCTAAAACAAGTAAAGAACAGAGCTGCAGAGCCAAGGGCACTTCCAGTCTAGGGAATATACCTTGGGAAAATTGAAAATCAATGAGACAGAGCCACCACAATATATAGGGCTGCACTGCTTACAAGGACCACAACTTGGATACACCTTAAATATCCCAGGAAATATAAAAATGGATCAAAAAATTGTGGTACTTACGTACGATGGAATATCCCTCAGCCATGAAATCAATGTCATAAGACCAGTAGCAGCAAAATGGGTGGATTCAGGTACGATGATTCTAAGTGAAATAAGTCACAGAGAAAAAGAAACTTATCATAAGATATCACTTATGAAGATCCTGTAAACATGGCTACACTTGAACTGAGTTAGGAAAGAGAACAGTGTCTCACATTTAGAAAACACTCTTATGCCTGCTTAAGGGGGAAGGAGAGGTGGGGTGATGCATAAAACCAGAGTTTGATATAAGCACAGGTACCTTTCCAAAAACCAACTATGGAATAGACAAGACCTATACCTTCCTCAGTGAAAGGGACTCAAAACCCCATATTTCCCGCAGAGGAATATATCTGACTAGTAAGAATCTTAAAACCTATGTATTGATATGTCTCCATAAGGGAATCAAGTGTGTCTAGACTGGCATAAACATGGCAGCGAGAATCAGCTCAAACCCACTATAAAAAGGAATTTCAAAAACAAAACAAAAAAACTGGGAAATTCTTTACAATTCCTTCAGGGTCTCTGATGAAACCTGGAATGACCCTATCTACAACGACAGCTGGATGTGGCATAAGGCTGGACACTTGGGACTGAGACGATTGGTGAGATTGGCTGAGCAAATGCAGACCCTTTAAAGCAATAATGCATGGCACCCATTCCATGGGTCCCAACTCTCCAGGTTGAAGGGAATATTACTACAGTTATAACATGTACGGGAAACCTAGAGAACGGACACACTGTGAATACGAAAGGTTTCTAGAACTCAACTAATAGTCCCACTCCTTGTGCTCCGGTTTGACTTTCCATCTGCTTTACTATCAACCTCCCAACTTGGAGAGACAGCCCCTTTAACCTCCTGGTTCGCACAGGTTGCCAATTTGGCAGAGGATGAAAGAGAAGAGGGAGAACCAATGAGAGAGTAGCTGTTAGGCATTTGGACGGGCACATATCACTGTAATTTCCCGGCAGGAAGAAGAATTAACCAAAGTCTCAGACACCCACCGGGAACCAGTATGGGTCCTGAACCAAAATTTTGGACTTGCGGTCAGCTCACCAAAAACGAGTTGAAAAATGGAGCTCAGGGGCACAGCAATTCACAAACTGGACGTGTAATAAAGGACAACTGTCGTCCAAAAATCTGTTGAGGGAAGGCAACGAGGCGGACTTGAAAGCGAGGCAGAATAGCAGGAAAGAGATTTCAAGAGGTACATTGGAATCGCCTTTAAAGCACAGGAAGAGGGGCACAACTTCGACAATGATGCACTTGGCCAAAAAGGGCGTATGCGTTTTCTCCTGAATATATTCAGGAGAAAACGCATACGCCCTTTTTGGCCAAGCAAGCAAGCGGGCAATGCAAATAGGCACTACAAAGAAGTATCACTTCCCACCGGTCAAAAGGGACATCCACAAAATGTGTAAAAACCAGACAGGCAAGACAGGTCCTGGAGAACAGGGAGCCTTGTTATGCTGATTGGCGGCATGTAAATTGCCAACTGCCTCTCTGGAGGAGTGCATTGTGTTCCCTAAAACAAGTAAAGAACAGAGCTACAGAGCAGAAGGGCACTTCCAGTCTAGGGAATATACCTTTGGAAAACTGAAAATCAATAAGACAGAGCCACCAAAAAATTTAGGGCTGCACTGCTTACAAGGACCTCAACTTGGGTACACCTTAAATATCCCAGGAAATATAAAAATGGTTCAAAAAATAGTGGTACTTACGTACGAGGGAATATCCCTCAGCCATGAAATCAATGTCATAAGACCAGTAGCAGCAAAATGGGTGGATTCAGGTACGATGATTCTAAGTGAAATATGTCACAGAGAAAAAGAAACTTATCATAAGATATCACTTATGAAGATCCTGTAAACATGGCTACACTTGAACTGAGTTAGGAAAGAGAACAGTGTCTCACATTTAGAAAACACTCTTATGCCTGCTTAAGGGGGAAGGAGAGGTGGGGTGATGCATAAAACCAGAGTTTGATATAAGCACAGGTACCGTTCCAAAAACCAACTATGGAATAGACAAGACCTACACCTTCCTCAGTGAAAGGGACTCAAAACCCCGTATTTCCCACAGAGGAATATATCTGACTAGTAATAATATTAAAACCTATGTATTGATATGTCTCTGTAAGGGAATCAAGTGTGTCTAGACTGGCATAAACATGGCAGCGAGAATCAGCTCAAACCCACTATAAAAAGGAATTTCAAAAACAAAACAAACAAACTGGGAAATTCTTTACAATTCCTTCAGGGTCTCTGATGAAACCTGGAATGACCGTATCTACAACGACAGCTGGATGTGGCATAAGGAAGGACACTTGGGACTGAGACGATTGGTGAGATTGGGTGAGGAAATGCAGACCCTTTAAAGCACAAACGCCTGGCACCCATTCCATGGGTCCCAACTCTCCAGGTTGAAGGGAATATTACTACAGATATAACATGTACGGGAAACATAGGGAACGGACACACTGTGAATACGAAAGGTTTCTAAAACTCAACGAATAGTCCCTCTCCTGGTGCTCCGGTTTGACTTTTCATCTGCTTTACTATCAACCTCCCATCCTTGAGAGACAGCCCCTTTAACCTCCTGGTTCACACAGGTTGCCAATTTGGCAGAGGATGAAAGGGAAGAGGGAGAACCAATGAAAGAGTAGCTGTTAGGCATTTGGATGGGCACATATCACTGTAATTTCCCGGCAGGAAGAAGAATTAACCAAATTCTCAGCCACCCACCGGGAACCAGTATAGGTCCTGAACCAAAATTTTGGACTTGCGGTCTGCTCACCAAAAACGAGTTGAAAAATGGAGCTCAGGGGCACAGCAATTCACAAACTGGCCGAGTAATAAAGGACAACTATCGCCCAAAAATCTGTTGAGGGAAGGCAACGAGCCGGACTTGAAAGCGAGGCAGAATAGCAGGAAACAGATTTCAAGAGGTACGTTGGAATCACCTTTAAAGCACAGGAAGAGGGGCACACCTTCGACAATGATGCACTTGGCCAAAAAGGTTGTATGCGTTTTCTCCTGAATATATTCAGGAGAAAACACATACGCCCTTTTTGGCCAAGCAAGCAAACGGGCAATGCAAATCTGCACTACAAAGAAGTATCACTTCCCACCGGTCAAAAGGGACATCCACAAAATGTGTAAAAACCAGAAAGGCAAGACAGGCCCTGGAGAACAGGGAGCCTTGTTATGCTGATGGGCGGGATGTAAATTGCCAACTGCCTCTCTGGAGGAGTGCATTGTGTTCCCTAAAACAAGTAAACAACAGACCTACAGAGCCAAGGGCACTTCCAGTCTAGGGAATATACCTTGGGAAAACTGAAAATCAATGAGACAGAGCCACCCCAAAATTTAGGGCTGCACTGCTTACAAGGACCTCAACTTGAATACACCTTAAGTATCCCAGGAAATATAAAAATGGTTCAAAAAATTGTGGTACTTACGTAAGACGGAATATCCCTCAGCCATGAAATCAATGTCATAAGACCAGTAGCAGCAAAATGGGTGGATTCAGGTACGATGATTCTAAGTTAAATAAGTCACACAGAAAAAGAAACTTATCATAAGATATCACTTAGGAAGATCTTGTACACATGGCAACGCTTGAACTGAGTTAGGAAACAGAACAGTGTCTCACATTTAGAAAACACTCTTATGCCTGCTTAAGGGGGAAGGAGAGGTGGGGTGATGCATAAAACCAGAATTTGATATAAGCACAGGTACCGTTCCAAAAACCAACTATGGAATAGACAAGACCTACACCTTCCTCAGTGAAAGGGACTCAAAACCCCATATTTCCCGAAGAGGAATATATCTGACTAGTAAGAATCTTAAAACCTATGTATTGATATGTCTCCGTAAGGGAATCAAGTGTGTCTAGACTGGCATAATCATGGCAGCGAGAATCAGCTCAAACCAGTATAAAAAGAAATTTCAAAAACAAAACAAAAATCTGGGAAATTCTTTACAATTCCTTCAGGGTCTCTGATGAAACCTGGAATGACCCTATGTACAACGACAGCTGGATGTGGCATAAGCCTGGACACTTGGGACTTAGAGGATTGGTGAGATTGTGTGAGCAAATGCAGACCCTTTAAAGCAATAATGCATGGCACCCATTCCATGGGTCCCAACTCTCCAGATTAAAGGGAATATTACTACAGCTATAACATGTAAGGGAAACCTAGAGAACGGACACACTGTGAATACAAAAGTTTTCTGAAACTCAACGAATAGTCCCTCTCCTGGTGCTCGGGTTTGACTTTCCATCTGCTTTACTATCAACCTCCCAACTTGGAGAGACAGCCCCTTTAACCTCCTGGTTCGCACAGGTTTCCAATTTGGCAGAGGATGAAAGGGAAGAGGGAGAACCAATGAGAGAATAGCTGTTACGCATTTGGACGGGCACATATCACTCTAATTTCCCGGCAGGAAGAAGAATTAACCAAAGTCTCAGCCATCCACCGGGAAACAGTATAGATACTGAACCAAAATTTTGGAATGCGGTCAGCTCACAAAAAACGAGTTGAAAAATGGAGCTCAGGGGCACAGCAATTCACAAACTGGCCGAGTAATAAAGGACAACTATCATCCAAAAATCTGTTGAGGGAAGGCAACGAGGCGGACTTGAAAGCGAGGCAGAATAGCAGGAAACAGATTTCAAGAGGTACGTTGGAATTGCCTTTAAAGCACAGGGAGAGGGGCACAACTTCGACAATGATGCACTTGGCCAAAAAGGGCGTATGCGTTTTCTCCTGAATATATTCAGGAGAAAACGCATACGCCCTTTTTGGCCAAGCAAGCAAGCGGGCAATGCAAATCTGCACTACAAAGAAGTATCACTTCCCACCGGTCAAAAGGGAAATCCACAAAATATGTAAAATCCAGAAATGCAATAGAGGCCCTGGAGAACATGGAGCCTTGTTATGCTGATGGGCGGGATGTAAACTGCCAACTGCCTCTATGGAGGAGTGCATTGTGTTCCCTAAAACAAATAAACAACAGAGCTACAGAGCCAAGGGCACTTCAAGTGTAGGGAATATACCTTGGGAAAACTGAAAATCGATAAGACAGAGCCACCCCAAAATTTAGGGCTGCACTGCTTACAAGGACCTCAACATGTGTACACCTTAATTATCCCAGGAAATATAAAAATGGTTCAAAAAATAGTGGTACTTACGTACGAGGGAATATCCCTCAGCCATGAAATCAATGTCATAAGACCAGTAGCAGCAAAATGGGTGGATTCAGGTACGATGATTCTAAGTGAAATAAGTCACAGAGAAAAAGAAACTTATCATAAGATATCACTTATGAAGATCCTGTAAACATGGCTACACTTGAACTGAGTTAGGAAAGAGAACAGTGTCTCACATTTAGAAAATACTCTTTTGCCTGCTTAAGGGGGAAAGAGAGGTGGGGTGATGCATAAAACCAGAGTTTGATATAAGCACAGGTACCGTTCCAAAAACCAACTATGGAATAGACAAGACCTACACCTTCCTCAGTGAAAGGGACTCAAAACCCCATATTTCCCGCCGAGGAATATATCTGACTAGTAAGAATCTTAAAACCTATGTATTGATATGTCTCCGTAAGGGAATCAAGTGTGTCTAGACTGGCATAAACATGGCAGCGAGAATCAGCTCAAACCCACTATAAAAAGGAATTTCAAAAACAAAACAGAAAAACTGGGAAATTCTTTACAATTCCTTCAGGGTCTCTGATGAAACCTGGAATGACCCAATCTACAACAACAGCTGGATGTGGCATAAGGCTGGACACTTGGGACTGAGACGATTGGTGAGATTGGGTAAGCAAATGCAGACCCTTTAAAGCAATAATGCATGGCACCCATTCCATGGGTCCCAACTCTCCAGGCTGAAGGGAATATTACTACAGCAATAACATGTACGGGAAACCTAGAGAACGGACACACTGTGAATACGAAAGGTTTCTAAAACTCAACGAATAGTCCCTCTCCTGGTGCTCCGGTTTGACTTTCCATCTGCTTTACTATCAACCTCCCAACTTGGAGAGACAGCCCCTTTAACTCCTGGTTCGCACAGGTTGCCAATTTAGCAGAGGATGAAAGGGAAGAGGGAGAACCAATGAGAGAGTAGCTGTTAGGCATTTGGACGGGCACATATCACTGTAATTTCCCGGCAGGAAGAAGAATTAACCAAAGTCTCAGCCACCCACCGGGAACCAGTATAGGTCCTGAACCAAAATTTTGGACTTGCGGTCAGCTCACAAAAAACGAGTTGAATAATGGAGCTCAGGGGCACAGCAATTCACAAACTGGCGGAGTAATAAAGGAGAAGTATCGTCCAAAAATCTGTTGAGGGAAGGCAACGAGGCGGACTTGAAAGCAAGGCAGAATAGCAGGGAACAGATTTCAAGAGGTACGCTGGAATCGCCTTTAAAGCACAGGAAGAGGGGCACAACTTCGACAATGATGCACTTGGCCAAAAAGGTCATATGCGTTCTCTCCTGAATATATTCAGAAGAAAACGCATACGCCCTTGTTGGCCAAGCAAGCAAGCGGGCAATGCAAATCTGCACTACAAAGAAGTATCACTTCCCACCGGTCAAAACGAACATCCACAAAACGTGTAAAAACCAGAACGGCAAGACAGGCCCTGGAGAACAGGGAGCCTTGATATGCTGATGGGCGGGATGTAAATTGCCAACTGCCTCTCTGGAGGAGTACATTGTGTTCCCTAAAACAAGTAAAGAACAAAGCTACAGAGCCAAGGGCACTTCCAGTCTAGGGAATATACCTTGGGAAAACTGAAAATCAATAAGACAGAGCCACCCCAAAATTTAGGGCTGCACTGCTTACAAGGACCCCAACTTGGGTACACCTTAAATATCCCAGGAAATATAAAAATAGTTCAAAAAATTGTGGTACTTACGTACGATGGAATATCCCTCAGCCATGAAATCAATGTCATAAGACCAGTAGCAGCAAAATGGGTGGATTCAGGTACGATGATTCTAAGTGAAATAAGTCACAGAGAAAAAGAAATTATCATAAGATATCACTTATGAAGATCCTGTAAACATGGCTACACTTGAACTGAGTTAGGAAAGAGAACAGTGTCTCACATTTAGAAAACACTCTTATGCCTACTTAAGGGGGAAGGAGAGGTGGGGTGATGCATAAAACCAGAGTTTGATATAAGCACAGGTACCGTTCCAAAAACCAACTATGGAATAGACAAGACCTACACCTTCCTCAGTGAAAGGGACTCAAAACCCCATATTTCCCGCAGAGGAATATATCTGACTAGTAAGAATCTTAAAACCTATGTATTGATATGTCTCCGTAAGGGAATCAAGTGTGTCTAGACTGGCATAAACATGGCAGCGAGAATCAGCTCAAACCCACTATAAAAAGGAATTTCAAAAACAAAACCAAAAAACTGGCAAATTCTTTACAATTCCTTCAGGGTCTCTGATGAAACCTGGAATGACCCTATCTACAACGACAGCTGGATGTGGCATAAGGCTGGACACTTGGGACTGAGAGGATTGGAGAGATTGGGTGAGCAAATGCAGACCCTTTAAACAATAATGCATGGCACACATTCCATGGGTCCCAACTCTCCAGGTTGAAGGGAATATTACTACAGATATAACATGTACCGGAAACCTAGAGAACGGACACTCTGTGAATACGAAAGGTTTCTAAAACTCAATGAATAGTCCCTCTCCTGGTGCTCCGGTTTGACTTTTCATCTGCTTTACTATCAACCTCCCATCCTTGAGAGACAGCCCCTTTAACCTCCTGGTTCACACAGGTTGCCAATTTGGCAGAGGATGAAAGGGAAGAGGGAGAACCAATGAAAGAGTAGCTGTTAGGCATTTGGATGGGCACATATCACTGTAATTTCCCGGCAGGAAGAAGAATTAACCAAATTCTCAGCCACCCACCGGGAACCAGTATAGGTCCTGAACCAAAATTTTGGACTTGCGGTCAGCTCACCAAAAACGAGTTGAAAAATGGAGCTCAGGGGCACAGCAATTCACAAACTGGCCGAGTAATAAAGGACAACTATCGCCCAAAAATCTGTTGAGGGAAGGCAACGAGCCGGACTTGAAAGCGAGGCAGAATAGCAGGAAACAGATTTCAAGAGGTACGTTGGAATCACCTTTAAAGCACAGGAAGAGGGGCACACCTTCGACAATGATGCACTTGGCCAAAAAGGTTGTATGCGTTTTCTCCTGAATATATTCAGGAGAAAACACATACGCCCTTTTTGGCCAAGCAAGCAAACGGGCAATGCAAATCTGCACTACAAAGAAGTATCACTTCCCACCGGTCAAAAGGGACATCCACAAAATGTGTAAAAACCAGAAAGGCAAGACAGGCCCTGGAGAACAGGGAGCCTTGTTATGCTGATGGGCGGGATGTAAATTGCCAACTGCCTCTCTGGAGGAGTGCATTGTGTTCCCTAAAACAAGTAAACAACAGACCTACAGAGCCAAGGGCACTTCCAGTCTAGGGAATATACCTTGGGAAAACTGAAAATCAATGAGACAGAGCCACCCCAAAATTTAGGGCTGCACTGCTTACAAGGACCTCAACTTGAATACACCTTAAGTATCCCAGGAAATATAAAAATGGTTCAAAAAATTGTGGTACTTACGTAAGACGGAATATCCCTCAGCCATGAAATCAATGTCATAAGACCAGTAGCAGCAAAATGGGTGGATTCAGGTACGATGATTCTAAGTTAAATAAGTCACACAGAAAAAGAAACTTATCATAAGATATCACTTAGGAAGATCTTGTACACATGGCAACGCTTGAACTGAGTTAGGAAACAGAACAGTGTCTCACATTTAGAAAACACTCTTATGCCTGCTTAAGGGGGAAGGAGAGGTGGGGTGATGCATAAAACCAGAATTTGATATAAGCACAGGTACCGTTCCAAAAACCAACTATGGAATAGACAAGACCTACACCTTCCTCAGTGAAAGGGACTCAAAACCCCATATTTCCCGAAGAGGAATATATCTGACTAGTAAGAATCTTAAAACCTATGTATTGATATGTCTCCGTAAGGGAATCAAGTGTGTCTAGACTGGCATAATCATGGCAGCGAGAATCAGCTCAAACCAGTATAAAAAGAAATTTCAAAAACAAAACAAAAATCTGGGAAATTCTTTACAATTCCTTCAGGGTCTCTGATGAAACCTGGAATGACCCTATGTACAACGACAGCTGGATGTGGCATAAGCCTGGACACTTGGGACTTAGAGGATTGGTGAGATTGTGTGAGCAAATGCAGACCCTTTAAAGCAATAATGCATGGCACCCATTCCATGGGTCCCAACTCTCCAGATTAAAGGGAATATTACTACAGCTATAACATGTAAGGGAAACCTAGAGAACGGACACACTGTGAATACAAAAGTTTTCTGAAACTCAACGAATAGTCCCTCTCCTGGTGCTCGGGTTTGACTTTCCATCTGCTTTACTATCAACCTCCCAACTTGGAGAGACAGCCCCTTTAACCTCCTGGTTCGCACAGGTTTCCAATTTGGCAGAGGATGAAAGGGAAGAGGGAGAACCAATGAGAGAATAGCTGTTACGCATTTGGACGGGCACATATCACTCTAATTTCCCGGCAGGAAGAAGAATTAACCAAAGTCTCAGCCATCCACCGGGAAACAGTATAGATACTGAACCAAAATTTTGGAATGCGGTCAGCTCACAAAAAACGAGTTGAAAAATGGAGCTCAGGGGCACAGCAATTCACAAACTGGCCGAGTAATAAAGGACAACTATCATCCAAAAATCTGTTGAGGGAAGGCAACGAGGCGGACTTGAAAGCGAGGCAGAATAGCAGGAAACAGATTTCAAGAGGTACGTTGGAATTGCCTTTAAAGCACAGGGAGAGGGGCACAACTTCGACAATGATGCACTTGGCCAAAAAGGGCGTATGCGTTTTCTCCTGAATATATTCAGGAGAAAACGCATACGCCCTTTTTGGCCAAGCAAGCAAGCGGGCAATGCAAATCTGCACTACAAAGAAGTATCACTTCCCACCGGTCAAAAGGGAAATCCACAAAATATGTAAAATCCAGAAATGCAATAGAGGCCCTGGAGAACATGGAGCCTTGTTATGCTGATGGGCGGGATGTAAACTGCCAACTGCCTCTATGGAGGAGTGCATTGTGTTCCCTAAAACAAATAAACAACAGAGCTACAGAGCCAAGGGCACTTCAAGTGTAGGGAATATACCTTGGGAAAACTGAAAATCGATAAGACAGAGCCACCCCAAAATTTAGGGCTGCACTGCTTACAAGGACCTCAACATGTGTACACCTTAATTATCCCAGGAAATATAAAAATGGTTCAAAAAATAGTGGTACTTACGTACGAGGGAATATCCCTCAGCCATGAAATCAATGTCATAAGACCAGTAGCAGCAAAATGGGTGGATTCAGGTACGATGATTCTAAGTGAAATAAGTCACAGAGAAAAAGAAACTTATCATAAGATATCACTTATGAAGATCCTGTAAACATGGCTACACTTGAACTGAGTTAGGAAAGAGAACAGTGTCTCACATTTAGAAAATACTCTTTTGCCTGCTTAAGGGGGAAAGAGAGGTGGGGTGATGCATAAAACCAGAGTTTGATATATGCACAGGTACCGTTCCAAAAACCAACTATGGAATAGACAAGACCTACACCTTCCTCAGTGAAAGGGACTCAAAACCCCATATTTCCCGCCGAGGAATATATCTGACTAGTAAGAATCTTAAAACCTATGTATTGATATGTCTCCGTAAGGGAATCAAGTGTGTCTAGACTGGCATAAACATGGCAGCGAGAATCAGCTCAAACCCACTATAAAAAGGAATTTCAAAAACAAAACAGAAAAACTGGGAAATTCTTTACAATTCCTTCAGGGTCTCTGATGAAACCTGGAATGACCCAATCTACAACAACAGCTGGATGTGGCATAAGGCTGGACACTTGGGACTGAGACGATTGGTGAGATTGGGTAAGCAAATGCAGACCCTTTAAAGCAATAATGCATGGCACCCATTCCATGGGTCCCAACTCTCCAGGCTGAAGGGAATATTACTACAGCAATAACATGTACGGGAAACCTAGAGAACGGACACACTGTGAATACGAAAGGTTTCTAAAACTCAACGAATAGTCCCTCTCCTGGTGCTCCGGTTTGACTTTCCATCTGCTTTACTATCAACCTCCCAACTTGGAGAGACAGCCCCTTTAACTCCTGGTTCGCACAGGTTGCCAATTTAGCAGAGGATGAAAGGGAAGAGGGAGAACCAATGAGAGAGTAGCTGTTAGGCATTTGGACGGGCACATATCACTGTAATTTCCCGGCAGGAAGAAGAATTAACCAAAGTCTCAGCCACCCACCGGGAACCAGTATAGGTCCTGAACCAAAATTTTGGACTTGCGGTCAGCTCACAAAAAACGAGTTGAATAATGGAGCTCAGGGGCACAGCAATTCACAAACTGGCGGAGTAATAAAGGAGAAGTATCGTCCAAAAATCTGTTGAGGGAAGGCAACGAGGCGGACTTGAAAGCAAGGCAGAATAGCAGGGAACAGATTTCAAGAGGTACGCTGGAATCGCCTTTAAAGCACAGGAAGAGGGGCACAACTTCGACAATGATGCACTTGGCCAAAAAGGTCATATGCGTTCTCTCCTGAATATATTCAGAAGAAAACGCATACGCCCTTGTTGGCCAAGCAAGCAAGCGGGCAATGCAAATCTGCACTACAAAGAAGTATCACTTCCCACCGGTCAAAACGAACATCCACAAAACGTGTAAAAACCAGAACGGCAAGACAGGCCCTGGAGAACAGGGAGCCTTGATATGCTGATGGGCGGGATGTAAATTGCCAACTGCCTCTCTGGAGGAGTACATTGTGTTCCCTAAAACAAGTAAAGAACAAAGCTACAGAGCCAAGGGCACTTCCAGTCTAGGGAATATACCTTGGGAAAACTGAAAATCAATAAGACAGAGCCACCCCAAAATTTAGGGCTGCACTGCTTACAAGGACCCCAACTTGGGTACACCTTAAATATCCCAGGAAATATAAAAATAGTTCAAAAAATTGTGGTACTTACGTACGATGGAATATCCCTCAGCCATGAAATCAATGTCATAAGACCAGTAGCAGCAAAATGGGTGGATTCAGGTACGATGATTCTAAGTGAAATAAGTCACAGAGAAAAAGAAATTATCATAAGATATCACTTATGAAGATCCTGTAAACATGGCTACACTTGAACTGAGTTAGGAAAGAGAACAGTGTCTCACATTTAGAAAACACTCTTATGCCTACTTAAGGGGGAAGGAGAGGTGGGGTGATGCATAAAACCAGAGTTTGATATAAGCACAGGTACCGTTCCAAAAACCAACTATGGAATAGACAAGACCTACACCTTCCTCAGTGAAAGGGACTCAAAACCCCATATTTCCCGCAGAGGAATATATCTGACTAGTAAGAATCTTAAAACCTATGTATTGATATGTCTCCGTAAGGGAATCAAGTGTGTCTAGACTGGCATAAACATGGCAGCGAGAATCAGCTCAAACCCACTATAAAAAGGAATTTCAAAAACAAAACCAAAAAACTGGCAAATTCTTTACAATTCCTTCAGGGTCTCTGATGAAACCTGGAATGACCCTATCTACAACGACAGCTGGATGTGGCATAAGGCTGGACACTTGGGACTGAGAGGATTGGAGAGATTGGGTGAGCAAATGCAGACCCTTTAAACAATAATGCATGGCACACATTCCATGGGTCCCAACTCTCCAGGTTGAAGGGAATATTACTACAGATATAACATGTACCGGAAACCTAGAGAACGGACACTCTGTGAATACGAAAGGTTTCTAAAACTCAATGAATAGTCCCTCTCCTGGTGCTCCGGTTTGACTTTCCATCAGCTTTACTATCAACCTCCCAACTTGGAGAGACAGCCCCTTTAACCTTCTGGTTCGCACAGGTTGCCAATTTGGCAGAGGATGAAAGGGAATAGGGAGAACCAATGAGAGAGTAGCTGTTAGGCATTTGGACGGGCACATATCACTGTAATTTCCCGGCAGGAAGAAGAATTAACCAAAGTCTCAGCCACCCACAGGGTACCAGTATAAGTCCTGAACCAAAATTTTGGACTTGCGGTCAGCTCACCAAAAACGAGTTGAAAAATGGTGCTCAGGGGCATAGCAATTCACAAACTGGCTGAGTAATAAAGGACAACTATCATCCAAAAATCTGTTGAGGGAAGGCAACGAGGCGGACTTGAAAGCGAGCCAGAATAGCAGGAAACAGATTTCAAGAGGTACGTTGGAATCGCCTTTAAAGCACAGGAAGAGGGGCACAACTTCGACAATGATGCACTTGGCCAAAAACGGCGTAAGCGTTTTCTCCTGAATATATTCAGGAGAAAACGCATACGCCCTTTTTGGCCAAGCAAGCAAGCTGGCAATGCAAATCTGCAATACAAAGAAGTATCACTTCCCACCGGTCAAAAGGGACATCCACAAATTGTGTAAAAACCAGAAAGGCAAGACAGGGCCTGGAGAACAGGGAGCCTTGTTATGCTGATGGGCGGAATGTAAATTGCCAACTGCCTCTCTGGAGGAGTACATTGTGTTCCCTAAAACAAGTAAAGAACAGAGCTGCAGAGCCAAGGGCACTTCCAGTCTAGGGAATATACCTTGGGAAAATTGAAAATCAATGAGACAGAGCCACCACAATATATAGGGCTGCACTGCTTACAAGGACCACAACTTGGATACACCTTAAATATCCCAGGAAATATAAAAATGGATCAAAAAATTGTGGTACTTACGTACGATGGAATATCCCTCAGCCATGAAATCAATGTCATAAGACCAGTAGCAGCAAAATGGGTGGATTCAGGTACGATGATTCTAAGTGAAATAAGTCACAGAGAAAAAGAAACTTATCATAAGATATCACTTATGAAGATCCTGTAAACATGGCTACACTTGAACTGAGTTAGGAAAGAGAACAGTGTCTCACATTTAGAAAACACTCTTATGCCTGCTTAAGGGGGAAGGAGAGGTGGGGTGATGCATAAAACCAGAGTTTGATATAAGCACAGGTACCTTTCCAAAAACCAACTATGGAATAGACAAGACCTATACCTTCCTCAGTGAAAGGGACTCAAAACCCCATATTTCCCGCAGAGGAATATATCTGACTAGTAAGAATCTTAAAACCTATGTATTGATATGTCTCCATAAGGGAATCAAGTGTGTCTAGACTGGCATAAACATGGCAGCGAGAATCAGCTCAAACCCACTATAAAAAGGAATTTCAAAAACAAAACAAAAAAACTGGGAAATTCTTTACAATTCCTTCAGGGTCTCTGATGAAACCTGGAATGACCCTATCTACAACGACAGCTGGATGTGGCATAAGGCTGGACACTTGGGACTGAGACGATTGGTGAGATTGGCTGAGCAAACGCAGACCCTTTAAAGCAATAATGCATGGCACCCATTCCATGGGTCCCAACTCTCCAGGTTGAAGGGAATATTACTACAGTTATAACATGTACGGGAAACCTAGAGAACGGACACACTGTGAATACGAAAGGTTTCTAGAACTCAACTAATAGTCCCACTCCTTGTGCTCCGGTTTGACTTTCCATCTGCTTTACTATCAACCTCCCAACTTGGAGAGACAGCCCCTTTAACCTCCTGGTTCGCACAGGTTGCCAATTTGGCAGAGGATGAAAGAGAAGAGGGAGAACCAATGAGAGAGTAGCTGTTAGGCATTTGGACGGGCACATATCACTGTAATTTCCCGGCATGAAGAAGAATTAACCAAAGTCTCAGACACCCACCGGGAACCAGTATGGGTCCTGAACCAAAATTTTGGACTTGCGGTCAGCTCACCAAAAACGAGTTGAAAAATGGAGCTCAGGGGCACAGCAATTCACAAACTGGACGAGTAATAAAGGACAACTGTCGTCCAAAAATCTGTTGAGGGAAGGCAACGAGGCGGACTTGAAAGCGAGGCAGAATAGCAGGAAAGAGATTTCAAGAGGTACATTGGAATCGCCTTTAAAGCACAGGAAGAGGGGCACAACTTCGACAATGATGCACTTGGCCAAAAAGGGCGTATGCGTTTTCTCCTGAATATATTCAGGAGAAAACGCATACGCCCTTTTTGGCCTAGCAAGCAAGCGGGCAATGCAAATAGGCACTACAAAGAAGTATCACTTCCCACCGGTCAAAAGGGACATCCACAAAATGTGTAAAAACCAGACAGGCAAGACAGGTCCTGGAGAACAGGGAGCCTTGTTATGCTGATTGGCGGCATGTAAATTGCCAACTGCCTCTCTGGAGGAGTGCATTGTGTTCCCTAAAACAAGTAAAGAACAGAGCTACAGAGCAGAAGGGCACTTCCAGTCTAGGGAATATACCTTTGGAAAACTGAAAATCAATAAGACAGAGCCACCAAAAAATTTAGGGCTGCACTGCTTACAAGGACCTCAACTTGGGTACACCTTAAATATCCCAGGAAATATAAAAATGGTTCAAAAAATAGTGGTACTTACGTACGAGGGAATATCCCTCAGCCATGAAATCAATGTCATAAGACCAGTAGCAGCAAAATGGGTGGATTCAGGTACGATGATTCTAAGTGAAATATGTCACAGAGAAAAAGAAACTTATCATAAGATATCACTTATGAAGATCCTGTAAACATGGCTACACTTGAACTGAGTTAGGAAAGAGAACAGTGTCTCACATTTAGAAAACACTCTTATGCCTGCTTAAGGGGGAAGGAGAGGTGGGGTGATGCATAAAACCAGAGTTTGATATAAGCACAGGTACCGTTCCAAAAACCAACTATGGAATAGACAAGACCTACACCTTCCTCAGTGAAAGGGACTCAAAACCCCGTATTTCCCACAGAGGAATATATCTGACTAGTAATAATATTAAAACCTATGTATTGATATGTCTCTGTAAGGGAATCAAGTGTGTCTAGACTGGCATAAACATGGCAGCGAGAATCAGCTCAAACCCACTATAAAAAGGAATTTCAAAAACAAAACAAACAAACTGGGAAATTCTTTACAATTCCTTCAGGGTCTCTGATGAAACCTGTAATGACCCTATCTACAACGACAGCTGGATGTGGCATAAGGCTGGACACTTGGGACTGACAGGATTGGTGAGATTGGGTGAGCAAATGCAGACCCTTTAAAGCAATAATGCATGTCACCCATTCCATGGGTCCCAACTCTCCAGGTTGAAGGGAATATTACTACAGCTATAACATGTACGGGAAACATAGAGAACGGACACACTGTGAATACGAAAGGTTTCTAAAACTCAATGAATAGTCCCTCTCCTGGTGCTCCGGTTTGACTTTACACCTGCTTTACTATCATCCTCCCAACTTGGAGAGACAGCCCCTTTAACCTCCTGGATCGCACAGGTTGCCAATTTGGCAGAGGATGAAAGGGAAGAGGGAGGACCAATGAGAGAGTAGCTGTTAGGCATTTGAATGGGCACATATCACTGTAATTCCCCGGCAGCAAGAAGAATTAACCAAAGTCTCAGCCCCCCACCGGGAACCAGCATAGGTCCTGAACCAAAATTTTGGACTTGCGGTCAGCTCACCAAAAACGAGGTGAAAAATGGAGCTCAGGGGCACAGCAATTCACAAACTGGACGAGTAATAAAGGACAACTGTCGTCCAAAAATCTGTTGAGGGAAGGCAACGAGGCGGACTTGAAAGCGAGGCAGAATAGCAGGAAACAGATTTCAAGAGGTACGTTGTAATCGCCTTTAAAGCACAGGAAGAGGGGCACAACTTCGACAATGATGCACTTGGCCAAAAAGGGCGTATGCGTTTTCCCCTGAATATATTCAGGAGAAAACACATACGCCCTTTTTGGCCAAGAAAGCAAGCGGGCAATGCAAATCTGCACTACAAAGAAGTATCACTTCCCACCGGTCAAAAGACACATCCACAAAATGTGTAAAAACCAGAAAGTCAAGACAGGTCCTAGAGAACAGGGAGCCTTGTTATGCTGATGGGCGGCATGTAAATTGCCAACTGCCTCTCTGGAGGAGTGCATTGTGTTCCCTAAAACAAGTAAAGAACAGAGCTACAGAGCAGAAGGGCACTTCCAGTCTAGGGAATATACCTTAGGAAAACTGAAAATCAATAAGACAGAGCCACCCCAAAATTTAGGGCTGCACTGCTTACAAGGACCTCAACTTGGGTACACCTTAAATATCCTAGGAAATATAAAAATGGTTCAAAAAATTGTGGTACTTACGTACGATGGAATATCCCTCAGCCATGAAATAAATGTCATAAGACCAGTAGCAGCAAAATGGGTGGATTCAGGTACGATGATTCTAAGTGAAATAAGTCACAGAGAAAAAGAAACTTATCATAAGATATCACTTATGAAGATCCTGTAAACATGGCTACACTTGAACTGAGTTAGGAAAGAGAACAGTGTCTCACATTTAGAAAATACTCTTTTGCCTGCTTAAGGGGGAAAGAGAGGTGGGGTGATGCATAAAACCAGAGTTTGATATAAGCACAGGTACCATTCCAAAAACCAACTATGGAATAGACAAGACCTACACCTTCCTCAGTGAAAGGGACTCAAAACCCCATATTTCCAGCCGAGGAATATATCTGACTAGTAAGAATCTTAAAACCTATGTATTGATATGTCTCCATAAGGGAATCAAGTGTGTCTAGACTGGCATAAACATGGCAGCGAGAATCAGCTCAAACCCACTATAAAAATGAATTTCAAAAACAAAACAAAAAAACTGGGAAATTCTTTACAATTCCTTCAGGGTATCTGATGAAACCTGGAATGACCCAATCTACAACGACAGCTGGATGTGGCATAAGGCTGGACACTTGGGACTGAGACGATTGGTGAGATTGGGTGAGCAAATGCAGACCCTTTAAAGCAATAATGCATGGCACCCATTCCATGGGTCCCAACTCTCCAGGCTGAAGGGAATATTACTACAGCAATAACATGTACGGGAAACCTAGAGAACGGACACACTGTGAATACGAAAGGTTTCTAAAACTCAACGAATAGTCCCTCTCCTGGTGCTCCGGTTTGACTTTCCATCTGCTTTACTATCAACCTCCCAACTTGGAGAGACAGCCCCTTTAACTCCTGGTTCGCACAGGTTGCCAATTTAGCAGAGGATGAAAGGGAAGAGGGAGAACCAATGAGAGAGTAGCTGTTAGGCATTTGGACGGGCACATATCACTCTAATTTCCCGGCAGGAAGAAGAATTAACCAAAGTCTCAGCCACCCACCGGGAACCAGTATAAGTCCTGAACCAAAATTTTGGACTTGCGGTCAGCTCACAAAAACGAGTTGAATAATGGAGCTCAGGGGCACAGCAATTCACAAACTGGCGGAGTAATAAAGGAGAACTATCGTCCAAAAATCTGTTGAGGGAAGGCAACGAGGCGGACTTGAAAGCGAGGCAGAATAGCAGGGAACAGATTTCAAGAGGTACGCTGGAATCGCCTTTAAAGCACAGGAAGAGGGGCACAACTTCGACAATGATGCACTTGGCCAAAAAGGTCATATGCGTTCTCTCCTGAATATATTCAGAAGAAAACGCATACGCCCTTTTTGGCCAAGCAAGCAAGCGGGCAATGCAAATCTGCACTACAAAGACGTATCACGTCCCACCGGTCAAAACGAACATCCACAAAACGTGTAAAAACCAGAAAGGCAAGACAGGCCCTGGAGAACAGGGAGCCTTGATATGCTGATGGGCGGGATGTAAATTGCCAACTGCCTCTCTGGAGGAGTACATTGTGTTCCCTAAAACAAGTAAAGAACATAGCTACAGAGCCAAGGGCAATTCCAGTCTAGGAAATATACCTTGGGAAAACTGAAAATCAATAAGACAGAGCCACCCCAAAATTTAAGGCTGCACTGCTTACAAGGACCTCAACTTGGGTACACATTAAATATCCCAGGAAATATAAAAATGGTTCAAAAAATTGTGGTACTTACGTACGATGGAATATCCCTCAGCCATGAAATCAATGTCATAAGACCAGTAGCAGCAAAATGGGTGGATTCAGGCACGATGATTCTAAGTGAAATAAATCACAGAGAAAAAGAAACTTATCATAAGATATCACTTATGAAGATCCTGTAAACATGGCTACACTTGAACTGAGTTAGGAAAGAGAACAGTGTCTCACATGTAGAAAACACTCTTATGCCTGCTTAAGGGGGAAGGAGAGGTGGGGTGATGCATAAAGCCAGAGTTTGATATAAGCATAGGTACCGTTCCAAAAACCAACTATGGAATAGACAAGACCTACACCTTCCTCAGTGAAAGGGACTCAAAACCCCATATTTCCTGCAGAGGAATATATCTGACTAGTAAGAATCTTAAAACCTATGTATTGATATGTCTCCGTAAGGGAATCAAGTGTGTCTAGACTGGCATAAACATGGCAGCGAGAATCAGCTCAAACCCACGATAAAAAGGAATTTCAAAAACAAAACAAAAAAAAATTGGAAATTCTTTACAATTCCTTCAGGGTCTCTGATGAAACCTGGAATGACCCTATCTACAACGACAGCTGGATGTGGCATAAGGCTGGACACTTGAGACTGAGAGGATTGGTGAGATTGGGTGAGCAAATGCAGACCCTTTAAAGCAATAATGCATGGCACCCATTCCATGGGTCCCAACTCTCCAGGTTGAAGGGAATATTACTACAGTTATAACATATACGGGAAACCTAGAGAATGGACACACTGTGAATACGAAAGGTTTCTAAAACTCAACAAATAGTCCCTCTCCTGGTGCTCCGGTTTGACTTTCCATCTGCTTTACTATCAACCTCCCAACTTCGAGAGACAGCCCCTTTAACCTCCTGGTTCGCACATGTTTCCAATTTGGCAGAGGATGAAAGGGAAGAGGGAGAACCAATGAGAGAGTAGCTGTTAGGCGTTTGGACGGGCACATATCACTGTAATTTCACGGCAGGAAGAATAATTAACCAAAGTCTCAGCCACCCACCGGGAACCAGTATAGGTCCTGAACCAAAATTTTGGACATGGGGTCAGCTCACCAAAAACGAGTTGAAAACTGGAGCTCAGGGGCACAGCAATTCACAAACTGGCCTAGTAATAAGGGACAACTATCGTCCAAAAATCTGTTGAGGGAAGGCAAGGAGGCGGACTTGAAAGCGAGGCAGAATAGCAGGAAACAGATTTCAAGAGGTACGTTGGAATCGCCTTTAAAGCACAGGAAGAGGGGCACAACTTCGACAATGATGCACTTGGCCAAAAAGGGTGTATGCTTTTTCTCCTGAATATATTCAGGAGAAAACGCATACGCCCTTTATGGCCAAGCAAGCAAGCGGGCAATGCAAATCTGCACTACAAAGAAGTATCACTTCCCACCGGTCAAAAGGCACATCCACAAAATGTGTAAAAACCAGAAAGGCAAGACAGGCCCTGGAGAACAGGGATCCTTGTTATGCTGATGGGCGGGATGTAAATTGCCAACTGCCTCTCTGGAGGAGTGCATTGTGTTCCCTAAAACAAGTAAACCACAGAGCTACAGAGCCAAGGACACTTCCAGTCTAGGGAATATACCTTGGGAAAACTGAAAATCAATAAGACAGAGCCACCCCAAAATTTAGGGCTGCACTGCTTACAAGGACCTCAACTTGGGTACACCTTAAATATCCCAGGAAATATAAAAATGGATCAAAAAATTGTGGTACTTACGTAAGATGGAATATCCCTCAGCCATGAAATCAATGTCATAAGACCAGTAGCAGCAAAATGGGTGGATTCAGGTACGATGATTCTAAGTGAAATAAGTCACAGAGAAAAAGAAACTTATCATAAGATATCACTTATGAAGATCCTGTACACATGGCTACACTTGAACTGAGTTAGGAAAGAGAACAGTGTCTCACATTTAGAAAACACTCTTATGCCTGCTTAAGGGGGAAGGAGAGGTGGGGTGATGCATAAAACCAGAGTTTGATATAAGCACAGGTACTATTCCAAAAACCAACTATGGAATAGACAAGACCTACACCTTCCTCAGTGAAAGGGACTCAAAACCCCATATTTCCCGCAGAGGAATATATCTGACTAGTAAGAATCTTAAAACCTATGTATTGATATGTCTCCGTAAGGGAATCAAGTGTGTCTAGACTGGCATAAACATGGCAGCGAGAATCAGCTCAAACCCACTATAAAAAGGAATTTCAAAAACAAAACAAAAAAACTGGGAAATTCTTTACAATTCCTTCAGGGTCTCTGATGAAACCTGGAATGACCCTATCTACAACGACAGCTGGATGTGGCATAAGGCTGGACACTTGAGACTGAGAGGATTGGTGAGATTGGGTGAGCAAATGCAGACCCTTTAAAGCAATAATGCATGGCACCCATTTCATGGGTCCCAACTCTCCAGGTTGAAGGGAATATTACTACAGTTATAACATATACGGGAAACCTAGAGAATGGACACACTGTGAATACGAAAGGTTTCTAAAACTCAACAAATAGTCCCTCTCCTGGTGCTCCGGTTTGACTTTCCATCTGCTTTACTATCAACCTCCCAACTTGGAGAGACAGCCCCTTTAACCTCCTGGTTCGCACATGTTTCCAATTTGGCAGAGGATGAAAGGGAAGAGGGAGAACCAATGAGAGAGTAGCTGTTAGGCGTTTGGACGGGCACATATCACTGTAATTTCACGGCAGGAAGAATAATTAACCAAAGTCTCAGCCACCCACCGGGAACCAGTATAGGTCCTGAACCAAAATTTTGGACATGGGGTCAGCTCACCAAAAACGAGTTGAAAACTGGAGCTCAGGGGCACAGCAATTCACAAACTGGCCTAGTAATAAGGGACAACTATCGTCCAAAAATCTGTTGAGGGAAGGCAAGGAGGCGGACTTGAAAGCGAGGCAGAATAGCAGGAAACAGATTTCAAGAGGTACGTTGGAATCGCCTTTAAAGCACAGGAAGAGGGGCACAACTTCGACAATGATGCACTTGGCCAAAAAGGGTGTATGCTTTTTCTCCTGAATATATTCAGGAGAAAACGCATACGCCCTTTATGGCCAAGCAAGCAAGCGGGCAATGCAAATCTGCACTACAAAGAAGTATCACTTCCCACCGGTCAAAAGGCACATCCACAAAATGTGTAAAAACCAGAAAGGCAAGACAGGCCCTGGAGAACAGGGATCCTTGTTATGCTGATGGGCGGGATGTAAATTGCCAACTGCCTCTCTGGAGGAGTGCATTGTGTTCCCTAAAACAAGTAAACCACAGAGCTACAGAGCCAAGGACACTTCCAGTCTAGGGAATATACCTTGGGAAAACTGAAAATCAATAAGACAGAGCCACCCCAAAATTTAGGGCTGCACTGCTTACAAGGACCTCAACTTGGGTACACCTTAAATATCCCAGGAAATATAAAAATGGATCAAAAAATTGTGGTACTTACGTAAGATGTAATATCCCTCAGCCATGAAATCAATGTCATAAGACCAGTAGCAGCAAAATGGGTGGATTCAGGTACGATGATTCTAAGTGAAATTAGTCACAGAGAAAAAGAAACTTATCATAAGATATCACTTATGAAGATCCTGTACACATGGCTACACTTGAACTGAGTTAGGAAAGAGAACAGTGTCTCACATTTAGAAAACACTCTTATGCCTGCTTAAGGGGGAAGGAGAGGTGGGGTGATGCATAAAACCAGAGTTTGATATAAGCACAGGTACTATTCCAAAAACCAACTATGGAATAGACAAGACCTACACCTTCCTCAGTGAAAGGGACTCAAAACCCCATATTTCCCGCAGAGGAATATATCTGACTAGTAAGAATCTTAAAACCTATGTATTGATATGTCTCCGTAAGGGAATCAAGTGTGTCTAGACTGGCATAAACATGGCAGCGAGAATCAGCTCAAACCCACTATAAAAAGGAATTTCAAAAACAAAACAAAAAAACTGGGAAATTCTTTACAATTCCTTCAGGGTCTCTGATGAAACCTGGAATGACCCTATCTACAACGACAGCTGGATGTGGCATAAGGCTGGACACTTGGGACTGAGACGATTGGTGAGATTGGGTGAGCAAATGCAGACCCTTTAAAGCAATAATGCATGGCACCCATTCCATGGGTCCCAACTCTCCAGGTTGAAGGGAATATTACTACAGTTATAACATGTACGGGAAACCTAGAGAACGGACACACTGTGAATACGAAAGGTTTCTAAAACTCAACTAATAGTCCCTCTCCTTGTGCTCCGGTTTGACTTTCCATCTGCTTTACTATCAACCTCCCAACTTGGAGAGACAGCCCCTTTAACCTCCTGGTTCGCACAGGTTGCCAATTTGGCAGAGGATGAAAGGGAAGAGGGAGAACCAATGAGAGAGTAGCTGTTAGGCATTTGGACGGGCACATATCACTGTAATTTCCCGGCAGGAAGAAGAATTAACCAAAGTCTCAGACACCCACCGGGAACCAGTATGGGTCCTGAACCAAAATTTTGGACTTGCGGTCAGCTCACCAAAAACGAGTTGAAAAATGGAGCTCAGGGGCACAGCAATTCACAAACTGGCCGAGTAATAAACGACAACTATCGTCCAAAAATCTGTTGAGGGAAGGCAACGAGGCGGACTTGAAAGCGAGGCAGAATAGCAGGAAAGAGATTTCAAGAGGTATATTGGAATCGCCTTTAAAGCACAGGAAGAGGGGCACAACTTCGACAATGATGCACTTGGCCAAAAAGGGCGTATGCGTTTTCTCCTGAATATATTCAGGAGAAAACGCACACGCCCTTTTTGGCCAAGCAAGCAAGCGGGCAATGCAAATCGGCAGTACAAAGAAGTATCACTTCCCACCGGTCAAAAGGGACATCCACAAAATATGTAAAAACCAGAAAGGCAAGACAGGTCCTGGAGAACAGGGAGCCTTGTTATGCTGATTGGCGGCATGTAAATTGCCAACTGCCTCTCTGGAGGAGTGCATTGTGTTCCCTAAAACAAGTAAAGAACAGAGCTACAGAGCAGAAGGGCACTTCCTGTCTAGGGAATATACCTTTGGAAAACTGAAAATCAATAAGACAGAGCCACCAAAAAATTTAGGGCTGCACTGCTTACAAGGACCTCAACTTGGGTACACCTTAAATATCCCAGGAAATATAAAAATGGTTCAAAAAATCTTGGTACTTACGTACGAGGGAATATCCCTCAGCCATGAAATCAATGTCATAAGACCAGTAGCAGCAAAATGGGTGGATTCAGGTACGATGATTCTAAGTGAAATTAGTCACAGAGAAAAAGAAACTTATCATAAGATATCACTTATGAAGATCCTGTACACATGGCTACACTTGAACTGAGTTAGGAAAGAGAACAGTGTCTCACATTTAGAAAACACTCTTATGCCTGCTTAAGGGGGAAGGAGAGGTGGGGTGATGCATAAAACCAGAGTATGATATAAGCACAGGTACCGTTCCAAAAACCAACTATGGAATAGACAAGACCTACACCTTCCTCAGTGAAAGGGACTCAAAACCCCATATTTCCCGCAGAGGAATATATCTGAGTAGTAAGAATCATAAAACCTATGTATTGATATGTCTCCGTAAGGGAATCAAGTGTGTCTAGACTGGCATAAACATGGCAGCGAGAATCACCTCAAACCCACTATAAAAAGGAATTTCAAAAACAAAACAAAAAAACTGGGAAATTCTTTACAATTCCTTCAGGGTCTCTGATGAAACCTGGAATGACCCTATCTACAACGACAGCTGGATGTGGCATAAGGCTGGACACTTGGGACTGAGACGATTGGTGAGATTGGGTGAGCAAATGCAGACCCTTTAAAGCAATAATGCATGGCACCCATTCCATGGGTCCGAACACTCCAGGTTGAAGGGAATATTACTACAGTTATAACATGTACGGGAAACCTAGAGAACGGACACACTGTGAATACGAAAGGTTTCTAAAACTCAACTAATAGTCCCTCTCCTTGTGCTCCGGTTTGACTTTCCATCTGCTTTACTATCAACCTCCCAACTTGGAGAGACAGCCCCTTTAACCTCCTGGTTCGCACAGGTTGCCAATTTGGCAGAGGATGAAAGGGAAGAGGGAGAACCAATGAGAGAGTAGCTGTTAGGCATTTGGACGGGCACATATCACTGTAATTTCCTGGCAGGAAGAAGAATTAACCAAAGTCTCAGACACCCACCGGGAACCAGTATGGGTCCTGAACCAAAATTTTGGACTTGCGGTCAGCTCACCAAAAACGAGTTGAAAAATGGAGCTCAGGGGCACAGCAATTCACAAACTGGCTGAGTAATAAACGACAACTATCGTCCAAAAATCTGTTGAGGGAAGGCATCGAGGCGGACTTGAAAGCGAGGCAGAATAGCAGGAAAGAGATTTCAAGAGGTACATTGGAATCGCCTTTAAAGCACAGGAAGAGGGGCACAACTTCGACAATGATGCACTTGGCCAAAAAGGGCGTATGCGTTTTCTCCTGAATATATTCAGGAGAAAACGCATACGCCCTTTTTGGCCAAGCAAGCAAGCAGGCAATGCAAATCGGCACTACAAAGAAGTATCACTTCCCACCGGTCAAAAGGGACATCCACAAAATGTGTAAAAACCAGAAAGGCAAGACAGGTCCTGGAGAACAGGGAGCCTTGTTATGCTGATGGGCGGCATGTAAATTGCCAAATGCCTCTCTGGAGGAGTGCATTGTGTTCCCTAAAACAAGTAAAGAACAGAGCTACAGAGCAGAAGGGCACATCCAGTCTAGGGAATATACCTTTGGAAAACTGAAAATCAATAAGACAGAGCCACCCCAAAATTTAGGGCTGCACTGCTTACAAGGACCTCAACTTGGGTACACCTTAAATATCCTAGGAAATATAAAAATGGTTCAAAAATTTGTGGTACTTACGTACGATGGAATATCCCTCAGCCATGAAATCAATGTCATAAGACCAGTAGCAGCAAAATGGGTGGATTCAGGTATGATGATTCTAAGTGAACTAAGTCACAGAGAAATTGAAACTTATCATAAGATATCACTTATGAAGATCCTGTAAACATGGCTACACTTGAACTGAGTTAGGAAAGAGAACAGTGTCTCACATTTAGAAAACACTCTTATGCCTGCTTAAGGGGGAAGGAGAGGTGGGGTGATGCATAAAACCAGAGTTTGATATAAGCACAGGTACCGTTCCAAAAACCAACTATGGAATAGACAAGACCTACACCTTCCTCAGTGAAAGGGACTCAAAACCCCATATTTCCCGCAGAGGAATATATCTGACTAGTAAGAATCTTAAAACCTATGTATTGATATGTCTCCGTAAGGGAATCAAGTGTGTCTAGACTGGCATAAACATGGCAGCGAGAATCAGCTCAAACCCACGATAAAAAGGAATTTCAAAAACAAAACAAAAAAACTGGGTAATTCTTTACAATTCCTTCAGGGTCTCTGATGAAACCTGGAATGACCCTATCTACAACGACAGCTGGATGTGGCATAAGGCTGGACACTTGGGACTGAGAGGATGGGTGAGATTGGGTGAGCAAATGCAGACCCTTTAAAGCAATAATGCATGGCACCCATTCCATGGGTCCCAACTCTCCAGGTTGAAGGGAATATTACTACAGTTATAACATATACGGGAAACCTAGAGAATGGACACACTGTGAATACGAAAGGTTTCTAAAACTCAACAAATAGTCCCTCTCCTTGTGCTCCGGTTTGACTTTCCATCTGCTTTACTATCAACCTCCCAACTTGGAGAGACAGCCCCTTTAACCTCCTGGTTCGCACATGTTTCCAATTTGGCAGAGGATGAAAGGGAAGAGGGAGAACCAATGAGAGAGTAGCTGTTAGGCGTTTGGACGGGCGTATATCACTGTAATTTCACGGCAGGAAGAATAATTAACCAAAGTCTCAGCCACCCACCGGGAACCAGTATAGGTCCTGAACCAAAATTTTGGACTTGGGGTCAGCTCACCAAAAACGAGTTGAAAACTGGAGCTCAGGGGCACAGCAATTCACAAACTGGCCGAGTAATAAGGGACAACTATCGTCCAAAAATCTATTGAGGGAAGGCAACGAGGCAGACTTGAAAGCGAGGCAGAATAGCAGGAAACAGATTTCAAGAGGTACGTTGGAATCGCCTTTAAAGCACAGGAAGAGGGGCACAACTTCGACAATGATGCACTTGGCCAAAAAGGGCGTATACGTTTTCTCCTGAATATATTCAGGAGAAAACGCATACGCCCTTTTTGGCCAAGCAAGCAAGCGGGCAATGCAAATCTGCACTACAAAGAAGTATCACTTCCCACCGGTCAAAAGGGACATCCACAAAATGTGTAAGAACAAGAAAGGCAAGACAGGCCCTGGAGAACAGGGAGCCTTGTTATGCTGATGGGCGGGATGTAAATTGCCATCTGCTTCTCTGGAGGAGTGCATTGTGTTCCCTAAAACAAGTAAACCACAGAGCTACAGAGCCAAGGACACTTCCAGTCTAGGGAATATACCTTGGGAAAACTGAAAATCAATAAGACAGAGCCACCCCAAAATTTAGGGCTGCACTGCTTACAAGGACCTCAACTTGGGTACACCTTAAATATCCCAGGAAATATAAAAATGGTTCAAAAAATTGTGGTACTTACGTACGATGGAATATCCCTCAGCCATGAAATCAATGTCATAAGACCAGTAGCAGCAAAATGGGTGTATTCAGGTACGATGATTCTAAGTGAAATAAGTCACAGAGAAAAAGAAACTTATCATAAGATATCACTTATGAAGATCCTGTAAACATGGCTACACTTGAACTGAGTTAGGAAAGAGAACAGTGTCTCACATTTAGAAAACGCTCTTATGCCTACTTAAGGGGGAAGGAGAGGTGGGGTGATGCATAAAACCAGAGTTTGATATAAGCACAGGTACCGTTCCAAAAACCAACTATGGAATAGACAAGACCTACACCTTCCTCAGTGAAAGGGACTCAAAACCCCATATTTCCCGCAGAGGAATATATCTGACTAGTAAGAATCTTAAAACCTATGTATTGATATGTCTCCGTAAGGGAATCAAGTGTGTCTAGACTGGCATAAACATGGCAGCGAGAATCAGCTCAAACCCACTATAAAAAGGAATTTCAAAAACAAAACCAAAAAACTGGCAAATTCTTTACAATTCCTTCAGGGTCTCTGATGAAACCTGGAATGACCCTATCTACAACGACAGCTGGATGTGGCATAAAGCTGGACACTTGGGACTGAGAGGATTGGAGAGATTGGGTGAGCAAATGCAGACCCTTTAAAGCAATAATGCATGGCACACATTCCATGGGTCCCAACTCTCCAGGTTGAAGGGAATATTACTACAGATATAACATGTACGGGAAACCTAGAGAACGGACACTCTGTGAATACGAAAGGTTTCTAAAACTCAATGAATAGTCCCTCTCCTGGTGCTCCGGTTTGACTTTCCATCAGCTTTACTATCAAACTCCCAACTTGGAGAGACAGACCCTTTAACCTCCTGGTTCGCACAGGTTGCCAATTTGGCAGAGGATGAAAGGGAATAGGGAGAACCAATGAGAGATTACCTGTTAGGCATTTGGACGGGCACATATCACTGTAATTTCCCAGCAGGAAGAAGAATTAACCAAAGTCTCAGCCACCCACAGGGAACCAGTATAAGTCCTGAACCAAAATTTTGGACTTGCGGTCAGCTCACCAAAAACGAGTTGAAAAATGGTGCTCAGGGGCATAGCAATTCACAAACTGGCTGAGTAATAAAGGACAACTATCATCCAAAAATCTGTTGAGGGAAGGCATCGAGGCGGACTTGAAAGCGAGCCAGAATAGCAGGAAACAGATTTCAAGAGGTACGTTGGAATCGCCTTTAAAGCACAGGAAGAGGGGCACAAATTCGACAATGATGCACTTGGCCAAAAAGGGCGTATGCGTTTTCTCCTGAATATATTCAGGAGAAAACGCATACGCCCTTTTTGGCCAAGCAAGCAAGCAGGCAATGCAAATCTGCAATACAAAGAAGTATCACTTCCAACCGGTCAAAAGGGACATCCACAAAATGTGTAAAAACCAGAAAGGCAAGACAGGCCCTGGAGAACAGGGAGCCTTGTTATGCTGATGGGCGGGATGTAAATTGCCAACTGCCTCTCTGGAGGAGTACATTGTGTTCCCTAAAACAAATAAAGAACAGAGCTGCAGAGCCAAGGGCACTTCCAGTCTAGGGAATATACCTTGGGAAAACTGAAAATCAATGAGACAGAGCCACCACAATATAAAGGGCTGCACTGCTTACAAGGACCTCAACTTGGGTACACCTTAAATATCCCAGGAAATATAAAAATGGATCAAAAAATTGTGGTACTTAGGTACGAAGGAATATCCCTCAGCCATGAAATCAATGTCATAAGACCAGTAGCAGCAAAATGGGTGGATTCAGGTACGATGATTCTAAGTGAAATAAGTCACAGAGAAAAAGAAACTTATCATAAGATATCACTTATGAAGATCCTGTACACATGGCTACACTTGAACTGAGTTAGGAAAGAGAACAGTGTCTCACATTTAGAAAACACTCTTATGCCTGCTTAAGGGGGAAGGAGAGGTGGGGTGATGCATAAAACCAGAGTTTGATATAAGCACAGGTACCGTTCCAAAAACCAACTATGGAATAGACAAGACCTACACCTTCCTCAGTGAAAGGGACTCAAAACCCCATATTTCCCGCAGAGGAATATATCTGACTAGTAAGAATCTTAAAACCTATGTATTGATATGTCTCCGTAAGGGAATCAAGTGTGTCTAGACTGGCATAAACATGGCAGCGAGAATCACTCAAACTCACTATAAAAAGGAATTTCAAAAACAAAACAAAAAAACTGGGAAATTCTTTACAATTCCTTCAGGGTCTCTGATGAAACCTGGAATGACCCTATCTACAACGACAGCTGGATGTGGCATAAAGCTGGACACTTGGGACTGAGAGGATTGGAGAGATTGGGTGAGCAAATGCAGACCCTTTAAAGCAATAATGCATGGCACACATTCCATGGGTCCCAACTCTCCAGGTTGAAGGGAATATTACTACAGATATAACATGTACGGGAAACCTAGAGAACGGACACTCTGTGAATACGAAAGGTTTCTAAAACTCAATGAATAGTCCCTCTCCTGGTGCTCCGGTTTGACTTTCCATCAGCTTTACTATCAAACTCCCAACTTGGAGAGACAGACCCTTTAACCTCCTGGTTCGCACAGGTTGCCAATTTGGCAGAGGATGAAAGGGAATAGGGAGAACCAATGAGAGAGTACCTGTTAGGCATTTGGACGGGCACATATCACTGTAATTTCCCAGCAGGAAGAAGAATTAACCAAAGTCTCAGCCACCCACAGGGAACCAGTATAAGTCCTGAACCAAAATTTTGGACTTGCGGTCAGCTCACCAAAAACGAGTTGAAAAATGGTGCTCAGGGGCATAGCAATTCACAAACTGGCTGAGTAATAAAGGACAACTATCATCCAAAAATCTGTTGAGGGAAGGCATCGAGGCGGACTTGAAAGCGAGCCAGAATAGCAGGAAACAGATTTCAAGAGGTACGTTGGAATCGCCTTTAAAGCACAGGAAGAGGGGCACAAATTCGACAATGATGCACTTGGCCAAAAAGGGCGTATGCGTTTTCTCCTGAATATATTCAGGAGAAAACGCATACGCCCTTTTTGGCCAAGCAAGCAAGCAGGCAATGCAAATCTGCAATACAAAGAAGTATCACTTCCCACCGGTCAAAAGGGACATCCACAAAATGTGTAAAAACCAGAAAGGCAAGACAGGCCCTGGAGAACAGGGAGCCTTGTTATGCTGATGGGCGGGATGTAAATTGCCAACTGCCTCTCTGGAGGAGTACATTGTGTTCCCTAAAACAAATAAAGAACAGAGCTGCAGAGCCAAGGGCACTTCCAGTCTAGGGAATATACCTTGGGAAAACTGAAAATCAATGAGACAGAGCCACCACAATATAAAGGGCTGCACTGCTTACAAGGACCTCAACTTGGGTACACCTTAAATATCCCAGGAAATATAAAAATGGATCAAAAAATTGTGGTACTTAGGTACGAAGGAATATCCCTCAGCCATGAAATCAATGTCATAAGACCAGTAGCAGCAAAATGGGTGGATTCAGGTACGATGATTCTAAGTGAAATAAGTCACAGAGAAAAAGAAACTTATCATAAGATATCACTTATGAAGATCCTGTACACATGGCTACACTTGAACTGAGTTAGGAAAGAGAACAGTGTCTCACATTTAGAAAACACTCTTATGCCTGCTTAAGGGGGAAGGAGAGGTGGGGTGATGCATAAAACCAGAGTTTGATATAAGCACAGGTACCGTTCCAAAAACCAACTATGGAATAGACAAGACCTACACCTTCCTCAGTGAAAGGGACTCAAAACCCCATATTTCCCGCAGAGGAATATATCTGACTAGTAAGAATCTTAAAACCTATGTATTGATATGTCTCCGTAAGGGAATCAAGTGTGTCTAGACTGGCATAAACATGGCAGCGAGAATCACTCAAACTCACTATAAAAAGGAATTTCAAAAACAAAACAAAAAAACTGGGAAATTCTTTACAATTCCTTCAGGGTCTCTGATGAAACCTGGAATGACCCTATCTACAACGACAGCTGGATGTGGCATAAGGCTGGACACTTGGGACTGAGACGATTGGTGAGATTGGGTGAGCAAATGCAGACCCTTTAAAGCAATAATGCATGGCACCCATTCCATGGGTCCCAACTCTCCAGGTTGAAGGGAATATTACTACAGTTATAACATGTACGGGAAACCTAGAGAACGGACACACTGTGAATACGAAAGGTTTCTAAAACTCAACTAATAGTCCCTCTCCTTGTGCTCCGGTTTGACTTTCCATATGCTTTACTATCAACCTCCCAACTTGGAGAGACAGCCCCTTTAACCTCCTGGTTCGCACAGGTTGCCAATTTTGCAGAGGATGAAAGGGAATAGGGAGAACCAATGAGAGAGTAGCTGTTAGGCATTTGGACGGGCACATATCACTGTAATTTCCCGGCAGGAAGAAGAATTAACCAAAGTCTCAGACACCCACCGGGAACCAGTATGGGTCCTGAAACAAAATTTTGCACTTGCGGTCAGCTCACCAAAAACGAGTTGAAAAATGGGGCTCAGGGGCACAGTAATTCACAAACTGGCCGAGTAATAAACGACAACTATCGTCCAAAAATCTGTTGAGGGAAGGCAACGAGGCGGACTTGAAAGCAAGGCAGAATAGCAGGAAAGAGATTTCAAGAGGTACATTGGAATCGCCTTTAAAGCACAGGAAGAGGGGCACAACTTCGACAATGATGCACTTGGCCAAAAAGGGCGTATGCGTTTTCTCCTGAATATATTCAGGAGAAAACGCATACGCCCTTTTTGGCCAAGCAAGCAAGCGGGCAATGCAAATCTGCACTACAAAGAAGTATCACTTCCCACCGGTCAAAAGGGACATCCACAAAATGTGTAAAAACCAGAAAGGCAAGGCAGGTCCTGGAGAACAGGGAGCCTTGTTATGCTGATTGGCGGCATGTAAATTGCCAACTGCCTCTCTGGAAGAGTGCATTGTGTTCCCTAAAACAAGTAAAGAACAGAGCTACAGAACAGAAGGGCACTTCCAGTCTAGGGAATATACCTTTGGAAAACTGAAAATCAATAAGACAGAGCCACCAAAAAATTTAGGGCTGCACTGCTTACAAGGACCTCAACTTGGGTACACCTTAAATATCCCAGGAAATATAAAAATGGTTCAAAAAATAGTGGTACTTACGTACGAGGGAATATCCCTCAGCCATGAAATCAATGTCATAAGACCAGTAGCAGCAAAATGGGTGGATTCAGGTACGATGATTCTAAGTGAAATTAGTCACAGAGAAAAAGAAACTTATCATAAGATATCACTTATGAAGATCCTGTACACATGGCTACACTTGAACTGAGTTAGGAAAGAGAACAGTGTCTCACATTTAGAAAACACTCTTATGCCTGCTTAAGGGGGAAGGAGAGGTGGGGTGATGCATAAAACCAGAGTTTGATATAAGCACAGGTACCGTTCCAAAAACCAACTATGGAATAGACAAGACCTTCACCTTCCTCAGTGAAAGGGACTCAAAACCCCATATTTCCCGCAGAGGAATATATCTGACTAGTAAAAATCTTAAAACCTATGTATTGATATGTCTCTGTAAGGGAATCAAGTGTGTCTAGACTGGCATAAACATGGCAGCGAGAATCAGCTCAAACCCACTATAAAAAGGAATTTCAAAAACAAAACAAAAAAACTGGGAAATTCTTTACAATTCCTTCAGGGTCTCTGATGAAACCTGGAATGACCCTATCTACAACGACAGCTGGATGTGGCATAAGGCTGGACACTTGGGACTGAGACGATTGGTGAGATTGGGTGAGCAAATGCAGACCCTTTAAAGCAATAATGCATGGCACCCATTCCATGGGTCCGAACACTCCAGGTTGAAGGGAATATTACTACAGTTATAACATGTACGGGAAACCTAGAGAACGGACACACTGTGAATACGAAAGGTTTCTAAAACTCAACTAATAGTCCCTCTCCTTGTGCTCCGGTTTGACTTTCCATCTGCTTTACTATCAACCTCCCAACTTGGAGAGACAGCCCCTTTAACCTCCTGGTTCGCACAGGTTGCCAATTTGGCAGAGGATGAAAGGGAAGAGGGAGAACCAATGAGAGAGTAGCTGTTAGGCATTTGGACGGGCACATATCACTGTAATTTCCCGGCAGGAAGAAGAATTAACCAAAGTCTCAGACACCCACCGGGAACCAGTATGGGTCCTGAACAAAAATTTTGGACTTGCGGTCAGCTCACCAAAAATGAGTTGAAAAATGGAGCTCAGGGGCACAGCAATTCACAAACTGGCCGAGTAATAAACGACAACTTTCGTCCAAAAATCTGTTGAGGGAAGGTAACGTGGCGGACTTTAAAGCGAGGCAGAATAGCAGGAAAGAGATTTCAAGAGGTACATTGGAATCGCCTTTAAAGCACAGGAAGAGGGGCACAACTTCGACAATGATGCACTTGGCCAAAAAGGCCGTATGCGTTTTCTCCTGAATATATTCAGGAGAAAACGCATACGCCCTTTTTGGCCAAGCAAGCAAGCGGGCAATGCAAATCTGCACTACAAAGAAGTATCACTTCCCACCGGTCAAAAGGGACATCCACAAAATGTGTAAAAACCAGAAAGGCAAGACAGGTCCTGGAGAACAGGGAGCCTTGTTATGCTGATTGGCGGCATGTAAATTGCCAACTGCCTCTCTGGAGGAGTGCATTGTGTTCCCTAAAACAAGTAAAGAACAGAGCTACAGAGCAGAAGGGCACTTCCAGTCTAGGGAATATACCTTTGGAAAACTGAAAATCAATAAGACAGAGCCACCAAAAAATTTAGGGCTGCACTGCTTACAAGGACCTCAACTTGGGTACACCTTAAATATCCCAGGAAATATAAAAATGGTTCAAAAAATAGTGGTACTTACGTACGAGGGAATATCCCTCAGCCATGAAATCAATGTCATAAGACCAGTAGCAGCAAAATGGGTGGATTCAGGTACGATGATTCTAAGTGAAATTAGTCACAGAGAAAAAGAAACTTATCATAAGATATCACTTATGAAGATCCTGTACACATGGCTACACTTGAACTGAGTTAGGAAAGAGAACAGTGTCTCACATTTAGAAAACACTCTTATGCCTGCTTAAGGGGGAAGGAGAGGTGGGGTGATGCATAAAACCAGAGTTTGATATAAGCACAGGTACCGTTCCAAAAACCAACTATGGAATAGACAAGACCTACACCTTCCTCAGTGAAAGGGACTCAAAACCCCATATTTCACGCAGAGGAATATATCTGACTAGTAATAATATTAAAACCTATGTATTGATATGTCTCTGTAAGGGAATCAAGTGTGTCTAGACTGGCATAAACATGGCAGCGAGAATCAGCTCAAACCCACTATAAAAAGGAATTTCAAAAACAAAACAAAAAAACTGGGAAATTCTTTACAATTCCTTCAGGGTCTCTGATGAAGGCTGGAATGACCCTATCTACAGTGACAGCTGGATGTGGCATAAGGCTGGACACTTGGGACTGAGACGATTGGTGAGATTGGGTGAGCAAATGCAGACCCTTTAAAGCAATAATGCATGGCACCCATTCCATGGGTCCGAACTCTCCAGGTTGAAGGGAATATTACTACAGTTATAACATGTACGGGAAAACTAGAGAACGGACACACTGTGAATACGAAAGGTTTCTAAAACTCAACTAATAGTCCCTCTCCTTGTGCTCCGGTTTGACTTTCCATCTGCTTTACTATCAACCTCCCAACTTGGAGAGACAGCCCCTTTAACCTCCTGGTTTGCACAGGTTGCCAATTTGGCAGAGGAAGAAAGGGAAGAGGGAGAACCAATGAGAGAGTAGCTGTTAGGCATTTGGACGGGCACATATCACTGTAATTTCCTGGCAGGAAGAAGAATTAACCAAAGTCTCAGACACCCACCGGGAACCAGTATGGGTCCTGAACCAAAATTTTGGACTTGCGGTCAGCTCACCAAAAACGAGTTGAAAAATGGAGCTCAGGGGCACAGCAATTCACAAACTGGCTGAGTAATAAACGACAACTATCGTCCAAAAATCTGTTGAGGGAAGGCATCGAGGCGGACTTGAAAGCGAGGCAGAATAGCAGGAAAGAGATTTCAAGAGGTACATTGGAATCGCCTTTAAAGCACAGGAAGAGGGGCACAACTTCGACAATGATGCACTTGGCCAAAAAGGGCGTATGCGTTTTCTCCTGAATATATTCAGGAGAAAACGCATACGCCCTTTTTGGCCAAGCAAGCAAGCGGGCAATGCAAATCGGCACTACAAAGAAGTATCACTTCCCACCGGTCAAAAGGGACATCCACAAAATGTGTAAAAACCAGAAAGGCAAGACAGGTCCTGGAGAACAGGGAGCCTTGTTATGCTGATGGGCGGCATGTAAATTGCCAACTGCCTCTCTGGAGGAGTGCATTGTGTTCCCTAAAACAAGTAAAGAACAGAGCTACAGAGCAGAAGGGCACTTCCAGTCTAGGGAATATACCTTTGGAAAAATGAAAATCAATAAGACAGAGCCACCGAAAAATTTAGGGCTGCACTGCTTACAAGGACCTCAACTTGGGTACACCTTAAATATCCCAGGAAATATAAAAATGGTTCAAAAAATAGTGGTACTTACGTAAGAGGGAATATCCCTCAGCCATGAAATCAATGTCATAAGACCAGTAGCAGCAAAATGGGTGGATTCAGGTACGATGATTCTAAGTGAAATTAGTCACAGAGAAAAAGAAACTTATCATAAGATATCACTTATGAAGATCCTGTAAACATGGCTACACTTGAACTGAGTTAGGAAAGAGAACAGTGTCTCACATTTAGAAAACACTCTTATGCCTGCTTAAGGGGGAAGGAGAGGTGGGGTGATGCATAAAACCAGAGTTTGATATAAGCACAGGTACTATTCCAAAAACCAACTATGGAATAGACAAGACCTACACCTTCCTCAGTGAAAGGGACTCAAAACCCCATATTTCCCGCAGAGGAATATATCTGACTAGTAATAATATTAAAACCTATGTATTGATATGTCTCTGTAAGGGAATCAAGTGTGTCTAGACTGGCATAAACATGGCAGCGAGAATCAGCTCAAACCCACTATAAAAAGGAATTTCAAAAACAAAACAAAAAAACTGGGAAATTCTTTACAATTCCTTCAGGGTCTCTGATGAAACCTGGAATGACCCTATCTACAACGACAGCTGGATGTGGCATAAGGCTGGACAATTGGGACTGACAGGATTGGTGAGATTGGGTGAGCAAATGCAGACCCTTTAAAGCAATAATGCCTGGCACCCATTCCATGGGTCCCAACTCTCCAGGTTGAAGGGAATATTACTACAGCTATAACATGTACGGGAAAGCTAGAGAACGGACACACTGTGAATACGAAAGGTTTCTACAACTAAACGAAAAGTCCCTCTCCTGGTGCTCCGGTTTGACTTTACACCTGCTTTACTATCATCCTCCCAACTTGGAGAGACAGCCCCTTTAACCTCCTGGTTCGCACAGGTTGCCAATTTGGCAGAGGATGAAAGGGAAGAGGGAGGACCAATGAGAGAGTAGCTGTTAGGCATTTGAACGGGCACATATCACTGTAATTCCCCGGCAGGAAGAAGAATTAACCAAAGTCTCAGCCCCCCACCGGGAACAAGCATAGGTCCTGAACCAAAATTTTGGACTTGCGGTCAGCTCACCAAAAACGAGTTGAAAAATGGAGCTCAGGGGCACAGCAATTCACAAACTGGCCGAGTAATAAAGGACAACTGTCATCCAAAAATCTGTTGAGGGAAGGCAACGAGGCGGACTTTAAAGCGAGGCAGAATAGCAGGAAACAGATTTCAAGAGGTACGTTGGAATCGCCTTTAAAGCACAGGAAGAGGGGCACAACTTCGACAATGATGCACTTGGCCAAAAAGGGTGTATGCGTTTTCCCCTGAATATATTCAGGAGAAAACGCATATGCGCTTTTTGGCCAAGCAAGCAAGCGGGCAATGCAAATCTGCACTACAAAGAAGTATCACTTCCCACCGGTCAAAAGACACATCCACAAAATGTGTAAAAACCAGAAAGGCAAGACAGGTCCTAGAGAACAGGGAGCCTTGTTATGCTGATGGGCGGCATGTAAATTGCCAACTGCCTCTCTGGAGGAGTGCATTGTGTTCCCTAAAACAAGTAAAGTACATAGCTACAGAGCAGAAGGGCACATCCAGTCTAGGGAATATACCTTTGGAAAACTGAAAATCAATAAGACAGAGCCACCCCAAAATTTAGGGATGCACTGCTTACAAGGACCTCAACTTGGGTACACCTTAAATATCCTAGGAAATATAAAAATGGTTCAAAAAATTGTGGTACTTACGTACGATGGAATATCCCTCAGCCATGAAATCAATGTCATAAGACCAGTAGCAGCAAAATGGGTGGATTCAGGTATGATGATTCTAAGTGAACTAAGTCACAGAGAAATTGAAACTTATCATAAGATATCACTTATGAAGATCCTGTAAACATGGCTACACTTGAACTGAGTTAGGAAAGAGAACAGTGTCTCACATTTAGAAAACACTCTTATGCCTGCTTAAGGGGGAAGGAGAGGTGGGGTGATGCATAAAACCAGAGTTTGATATAAGCACAGGTACCGTTCCAAAAACCAACTATGGAATAGACAAGACCTACACCTTCCTCAGTGAAAGGGACTCAAAACCCCATATTTCCCGCAGAGGAATATATCTGACTAGTAAGAATCTTAAAACCTATGTATTGATATGTCTCCGTAAGGGAATCAAGTGTGTCTAGACTGGCATAAACATGGCAGCGAGAATCAGCTCAAACCCACGATAAAAAGGAATTTCAAAAACAAAACAAAAAAACTGGGTAATTCTTTACAATTCCTTCAGGGTCTCTGATGAAACCTGGAATGACCCTATCTACAACGACAGCTGGATGTGGCATAAGGCTGGACACTTGAGACTGAGAGGATGGGTGAGATTGGGTGAGCAAATGCAGACCCTTTAAAGCAATAATGCATGGCACCCATTCCATGGGTCCCAACTCTCCAGGTTGAAGGGAATATTACTACAGTTATAACATATACGGGAAACCTAGAGAATGGACACACTGTGAATACGAAAGGTTTCTAAAACTCAACAAATAGTCCCTCTCCTTGTGCTCCGGTTTGACTTTCCATCTGCTTTACTATCAACCTCCCAACTTGGAGAGACAGCCCCTTTAACCTCCTGGTTCGCACATGTTTCCAATTTGGCAGAGGATGAAAGGGAAGAGGGAGAACCAATGAGAGAGTAGCTGTTAGGCGTTTGGACGGGCGTATATCACTGTAATTTCACGGCAGGAAGAATAATTAACCAAAGTCTCAGCCACCCACCGGGAACCAGTATAGGTCCTGAACCAAAATTTTGGACTTGGGGTCAGCTCACCAAAAACGAGTTGAAAACTGGAGCTCAGGGGCACAGCAATTCACAAACTGGCCGAGTAATAAGGGACAACTATCGTCCAAAAATCTATTGAGGGAAGGCAACGAGGCAGACTTGAAAGCGAGGCAGAATAGCAGGAAACAGATTTCAAGAAGTACGTTGGAATCGCCTTTAAAGCACAGGAAGAGGGGCACAACTTCGACAATGATGCACTTGGCCAAAAAGGGCGTATACGTTTTCTCCTGAATATATTCAGGAGAAAACGCATACGCCCTTTTTGGCCAAGCAAGCAAGCGGGCAATGCAAATCTGCACTACAAAGAAGTATCACTTCCCACCGGTCAAAAGGGACATCCACAAAATGTGTAAGAACAAGAAAGGCAAGACAGGCCCTGGAGAACAGGGAGCCTTGTTATGCTGATGGGCGGGATGTAAATTGCCATCTGCTTCTCTGGAGGAGTGCATTGTGTTCCCTAAAACAAGTAAACCACAGAGCTACAGAGCCAAGGACACTTCCAGTCTAGGGAATATACCTTGGGAAAACTGAAAATCAATAAGACAGAGCCACCCCAAAATTTAGGGCTGCACTGCTTACAAGGACCTCAACTTGGGTACACCTTAAATATCCCAGGAAATATAAAAATGGTTCAAAAAATTGTGGTACTTACGTACGATGGAATATCCCTCAGCCATGAAATCAATGTCATAAGACCAGTAGCAGCAAAATGGGTGTATTCAGGTACGATGATTCTAAGTGAAATAAGTCACAGAGAAAAAGAAACTTATCATAAGATATCACTTATGAAGATCCTGTAAACATGGCTACACTTGAACTGAGTTAGGAAAGAGAACAGTGTCTCACATTTAGAAAACGCTCTTATGCCTACTTAAGGGGGAAGGAGAGGTGGGGTGATGCATAAAACCAGAGTTTGATATAAGCACAGGTACCGTTCCAAAAACCAACTATGGAATAGACAAGACCTACACCTTCCTCAGTGAAAGGGACTCAAAACCCCATATTTCCCGCAGAGGAATATATCTGACTAGTAAGAATCTTAAAACCTATGTATTGATATGTCTCCGTAAGGGAATCAAGTGTGTCTAGACTGGCATAAACATGGCAGCGAGAATCAGCTCAAACCCACTATAAAAAGGAATTTCAAAAACAAAACCAAAAAACTGGCAAATTCTTTACAATTCCTTCAGGGTCTCTGATGAAACCTGGAATGACCCTATCTACAACGACAGCTGGATGTGGCATAAAGCTGGACACTTGGGACTGAGAGGATTGGAGAGATTGGGTGAGCAAATGCAGACCCTTTAAAGCAATAATGCATGGCACACATTCCATGGGTCCCAACTCTCCAGGTTGAAGGGAATATTACTACAGATATAACATGTACGGGAAACCTAGAGAACGGACACTCTGTGAATACGAAAGGTTTCTAAAACTCAATGAATAGTCCCTCTCCTGGTGCTCCGGTTTGACTTTCCATCAGCTTTACTATCAAACTCCCAACTTGGAGAGACAGACCCTTTAACCTCCTGGTTCGCACAGGTTGCCAATTTGGCAGAGGATGAAAGGGAATAGGGAGAACCAATGAGAGAGTACCTGTAAGGCATTTGGACGGGCACATATCACTGTAATTTCCCAGCAGGAAGAAGAATTAACCAAAGTCTCAGCCACCCACAGGGAACCAGTATAAGTCCTGAACCAAAATTTTGGACTTGCGGTCAGCTCACCAAAAACGAGTTGAAAAATGGTGCTCAGGGGCATAGCAATTCACAAACTGGCTGAGTAATAAAGGACAACTATCATCCAAAAATCTGTTGAGGGAAGGCATCGAGGCGGACTTGAAAGCGAGCCAGAATAGCAGGAAACAGATTTCAAGAGGTACGTTGGAATCGCCTTTAAAGCACAGGAAGAGGGGCACAAATTCGACAATGATGCACTTGGCCAAAAAGGGCGTATGCGTTTTCTCCTGAATATATTCAGGAGAAAACGCATACGCCCTTTTTGGCCAAGCAAGCAAGCAGGCAATGCAAATCTGCAATACAAAGAAGTATCACTTCCCACCGGTCAAAAGGGACATCCACAAAATGTGTAAAAACCAGAAAGGCAAGACAGGCCCTGGAGAACAGGGAGCCTTGTTATGCTGATGGGCGGGATGTAAATTGCCAACTGCCTCTCTGGAGGAGTATATTGTGTTCCCTAAAACAAATAAAGAACAGAGCTGCAGAGCCAAGGGCACTTCCAGTCTAGGGAATATACCTTGGGAAAACTGAAAATCAATGAGACAGAGCCACCACAATATAAAGGGCTGCACTGCTTACAAGGACCTCAACTTGGGTACACCTTAAATATCCCAGGAAATATAAAAATGGATCAAAAAATTGTGGTACTTAGGTACGAAGGAATATCCCTCAGCCATGAAATCAATGTCATAAGACCAGTAGCAGCAAAATGGGTGGATTCAGGTACGATGATTCTAAGTGAAATAAGTCACAGAGAAAAAGAAACTTATCATAAGATATCACTTATGAAGATCCTGTACACATGGCTACACTTGAACTGAGTTAGGAAAGAGAACAGTGTCTCACATTTAGAAAACACTCTTATGCCTGCTTAAGGGGGAAGGAGAGGTGGGGTGATGCATAAAACCAGAGTTTGATATAAGCACAGGTACCGTTCCAAAAACCAACTATGGAATAGACAAGACCTACACCTTCCTCAGTGAAAGGGACTCAAAACCCCATATTTCCCGCAGAGGAATATATCTGACTAGTAAGAATCTTAAAACCTATGTATTGATATGTCTCCGTAAGGGAATCAAGTGTGTCTAGACTGGCATAAACATGGCAGCGAGAATCACTCAAACTCACTATAAAAAGGAATTTCAAAAACAAAACAAAAAAACTGGGAAATTCTTTACAATTCCTTCAGGGTCTCTGATGAAACCTGGAATGACCCTATCTACAACGACAGCTGGATGTGGCATAAGGCTGGACACTTGGGACTGAGACGATTGGTGAGATTGGGTGAGCAAATGCAGACCCTTTAAAGCAATAATGCATGGCACCCATTCCATGGGTCCCAACTCTCCAGGTTGAAGGGAATATTACTACAGTTATAACATGTACGGGAAACCTAGAGAACGGACACACTGTGAATACGAAAGGTTTCTAAAACTCAACTAATAGTCCGTCTCCTTGTGCTCCGGTTTGACTTTCCATATGCTTTACTATCAACCTCCCAACTTGGAGAGACAGCCCCTTTAACCTCCTGGTTCGCACAGGTTGCCAATTTTGCAGAGGATGAAAGGGAATAGGGAGAACCAATGAGAGAGTAGCTGTTAGGCATTTGGACGGGCACATATCACTGTAATTTCCCGGCAGGAAGAAGAATTAACCAAAGTCTCAGACACCCACCGGGAACCAGTATGGGTCCTGAAACAAAATTTTGCACTTGCGGTCAGCTCACCAAAAACGAGTTGAAAAATGGGGCTCAGGGGCACAGTAATTCACAAACTGGCCGAGTAATAAACGACAACTATCGTCCAAAAATCTGTTGAGGGAAGGCAACGAGGCGGACTTGAAAGCGAGGCAGAATAGCAGGAAAGAGATTTCAAGAGGTACATTGGAATCGCCTTTAAAGCACAGGAAGAGGGGCACAACTTCGACAATGATGCACTTGGCCAAAAAGGGCGTATGCGTTTTCTCCTGAATATATTCAGGAGAAAACGCATACGCCCTTTTTGGCCAAGCAAGCAAGCGGGCAATGCAAATCGGCACTACAAAGAAGTATCACTTCCCACCGGTCAAAAGGGACATCCACAAAATGTGTAAAAACCAGAAAGGCAAGGCAGGTCCTGGAGAACAGGGAGCCTTGTTATGCTGATTGGCGGCATGTAAATTGCCAACTGCCTCTCTGGAAGAGTGCATTGTGTTCCCTAAAACAAGTAAAGAACAGAGCTACAGAACAGAAGGGCACTTCCAGTCTAGGGAATATACCTTTGGAAAACTGAAAATCAATAAGACAGAGCCACCAAAAAATTTAGGGCTGCACTGCTTACAAGGACCTCAACTTGGGTACACCTTAAATATCCCAGGAAATATAAAAATGGTTCAAAAAATAGTGGTACTTACGTACGAGGGAATATCCCTCAGCCATGAAATCAATGTCATAAGACCAGTAGCAGCAAAATGGGTGGATTCAGGTACGATGATTCTAAGTGAAATTAGTCACAGAGAAAAAGAAACTTATCATAAGATATCACTTATGAAGATCCTGTACACATGGCTACACTTGAACTGAGTTAGGAAAGAGAACAGTGTCTCACATTTAGAAAACACTCTTATGCCTGCTTAAGGGGGAAGGAGAGGTGGGGTGATGCATAAAACCAGAGTTTGATATAAGCACAGGTACCGTTCCAAAAACCAACTATGGAATAGACAAGACCTTCACCTTCCTCAGTGAAAGGGACTCAAAACCCCATATTTCCCGCAGAGGAATATATCTGACTAGTAAGAATCTTAAAACCTATGTATTGATATGTCTCTGTAAGGGAATCAAGTGTGTCTAGACTGGCATAAACATGGCAGCGAGAATCAGCTCAAACCCACTATAAAAAGGAATTTCAAAAACAAAACAAAAAAACTGGGAAATTCTTTACAATTCCTTCAGGGTCTCTGATGAAACCTGGAATGACCCTATCTACAACGACAGCTGGATGTGGCATAAGGCTGGTCACTTGGGACTGACAGGATTGGTGAGATTGGGTGAGCAAATGCAGACCCTTTAAAGCAATAATGCATGCCACCCATTCCATGGGTCCCAAATCTCCAGGTTGAAGGGAATATTACTACAGCTATAACATGTACGGGAAACCTAGAGAACGGACACACTGTGAATACGAAAGGTTTCTAAAACTCAACGAATAGTCCCTCTCCTGGTGCTCCGGTTTGACTTTACACCTGCTTTACTATCATCCTCCCAACTTGGAGAGACAGCCTCTTTAACCTCCTCGTTCGCACAGGTTTCCAATTTGGCAGAGGATGAAAGGGAAGAGGGAGGACCAATGAGAGAGTAGCTGTTAGGCATTTGAACGGGCACATATCACTGTAATTTCCCGGCAGCAAGAAGAATTAACCAAAGTCTCAGCCCCACACCGGGAACCAGCATAGGTCCTGAACCAAAATTTTGGACTTGCGGTCACCTCACCAAAAACGAGTTGAAAAATGGAGCTCAGGGGCACAGCAATTCACAAACTGGCCGAGTAATAAAGGACAACTGTCGTCCAAAAATCTGTTGAGGGAAGGCAACGAGGACGACTTGAATGCGAGGCAGAATAGCAGGAAACAGATTTCAAGAGGTACGTTGGAATCACCTTTAAAGCACAGGAAGAGGGGCACAATTTCGACAATGATGCACTTGGCCAAAAAGGGCGTATGCGTTTTCTCCTGAATATATTCAGGAGAAAACTTATACGCCCTTTTTGGCCAAGCTAGCAAGCGGGCAATACAAATCTGCACTACAAAGAAGTATCACTTTACACCGGTCAAAAGGGACATCCACAAAATGTGTAAAAACCAGAAAGGCAAGACAGGCCCTGGAGAACAGGGAGCCTTGTTATGCTGATGGGCGGGATGTAAATTGCCAACTGCCTCTCTGGAGGAGTACATTGTGTTCCCTAAAACAAGTAAAGAACAGAGCTACAGAGCCAAGGGCACTTCCAGTCTAGGGAATATACCTTGGGAAAACTGAAAATCAATAAGACAGAGCCACCCCAAAATTTAGGGCTGCACTGCTTACAAGGACCTCAACTTGGGTACACCTTAAATATCCCATGAAATATAAAAATGGTTCAAAAAATTGTGGTACTTACGTACGATGGAATATCCCTCAGCCATGAAATCAATGTCATAAGACCAGTAGCAGCAAAATGGGTGGATTCAGGTACGATGATTCTAAGTGAAATAAGTCACAGAGAAAAAGAAACTTATCATAAGATATCACTTAGGAAGATCCTGTACACATGGCTACACTTGAACTGAGTTAGGAAAGAGAACAGTGTCTCACATTTAGAAAACACTCATATGCCTACTTAAGGGGGAAGGAGAGGTGGGGTGATGCATAAAACCAGAGTTTGATATAAGCACAGGTACCGTTCCAAAAACCAACTATGGAATAGACAAGACCTACACCTTCCTCAGTGAAAGGGACTCAAAACCCCATATTTCCTGCAGAGGAATATATCTGACTAGTAAGAATCTTAAAACCTATGTATTGATATGTCTCCGTAAGGGAATCAAGTGTGTCTATACTGGCATAAACATGGCAGCGAGAATCAGCTCAAACCCACTATAAAATGGAATTTCAAAAACAAAACAAAAAAACTGGGAAATTCTTTACAATTCCTTCAGGGTCTCTGATGAAACCTGGAATGACCCTGTCTACAACGACAGCTGGATGTGGCATAAGGCTGGACACTTGGGACTGAGAGGATTGGTGAGAATTGGTGAGCAAATGCAGACCCTTTAAAGCAATAATGCATGGCACCCATTCCATGGGTCCCAACTCTCCAGGTTGAAGGGAATATTACTACAGTTATAACATGTACAGGAAACCTAGAGAACGGACACACTGTGAATATGAAAGGTTTCTAAAACTCAACGCATAGTCCCTCTCCTGGTGCTCCGGTTTGACTTTCCATCTGCTTTACTATCAACCTCCCAACTTGGAGAGACAGCCCCTTTAACCTCCTGGTTCGCACAGGTTTCCAATTTGGCAGAGGATGAAAGGGAAGAGGGAGAACCAATGAGAGAGTAGCTGTTAGGCATTTGGACGGGCACATATCACTGTAATTTCCCGGCAGGAAGAAGAATTAACCAAAGTCTCAGCCACCCACCGGGAACCAGTATAGGTCCTGAACCAAAATTTTGGACTTGCGGTGAGCTCACCAAAAACGAGTTGAATAATGGAGCTCAGGGGCACAGCAATTCACAAACTGGCCAAGTAAGAAAGGAGAACTATCGTCCAAAAATCTGTTGAGGGAAGGCAACAAGGCGGACTTTAAAGCGAGGCAGAATAGCAGGAAACAGATTTCAAGAGGAACGTTGGAATCGCCTGTAAAGCACAGGAAGAGGGGCACAACTTCCACAATGATGCACTTGGCCAAAAAGGGCGTATGCGTTTTCTCCTGAATATATTCAGGAGAAAACGCATACGCCCTTATTGGCCAAGCAAGCAAGCGGGCAATGCAAATCTGCACTACAAAGAAGTATCACTTCCCACCGGTCAAAAGGGACATCCACAAAATGTGTAAAAACCAGAAAGGCAAGACAGGCCCTGGAGAACAGGGAGCCTTGTTATGCTGATGGGCGGGATGTAAATTGCCAACTGCCTCTCTGGAGGAGTGCATTGTGTTCCCTAAAACAAGTAAACAACAGAGCTACAGAGCCAAGGGAACTTCCAGTCTAGGGAATATACCTTGGGAAAACTGAAAATCAATAAGACAGAGCCACCCCAAAATTTAGGGCTGCACTGCTTACAGGGACCTCAACTTGGGTACACCTTAAATATCCCAGGAAATATAAAAATGGTTCAAAAAATTGTGGTACTTACGTACGAAGGCGTATCCCTCAGCCCTGATATCAATGACATAAGACCAGTAGCAGCAAAATGGGTGGATTCAGGTACGATGATTCTAAGTCAAATAAGTCACAGAGAAAAAGAAACTTATCATAAGATATCACTTATGAAGATCCTGTAAACATGGCTACACTTGAACTGACTTAGGAAAGAGAACAGTGTCTCACATTTAGAAAACACTCTTATGCCTGCTTAAGGGGGAAGGAGAGGTGGGGTGATGCATAAAACCAGAGTTTGATATAAGCACAGGTACCGTTCCAAAAACCAACTATGGAATAGACAAGACCTACACCTTCCTCAGTGAAAGGGACTCAAAACCCCATATTTCCCGCCGAGGAATATATCTGACTAGTAAGAATCTTAAAACCTATGTATTGATATGTCTCCGTAAGGGAATCAAGTGTGTCTAGACTGGCATAAACATGGCAGCGAGAATCAGCTCAAACCCACTATAAAAAGGAATTTCAAAAACAAAACCAAAAAACTGGGAAATTCTTTACAATTCCTTCAGGGTCTCTGATGAAACGTGGAATGACCCTATTTACAACGACAGCTGGATGTGGCATAAGGCTGGACACTTGGGACTGAGACGATTGGTGAGATTGGCTGAGCAAATGCAGACCCTTTAAAGCAATAATGCATGGCACCCATTCCATGGGTCCCAACTCTCCAGGTTGAAGGGAATATTACTACAGTTATAACATGTACGGGAAACCTAGAGAACGGACACACTGTGAATACGAAAGGTTTCTAAAACTCAACTAATAGTCCCTCTCCTTGTGCTCCGGTTTGACTTTCCATCTGCTTTACTATCAACCTCCCAACTTGGAGAGACAGCCCCTTTAACCTCCTGGTTCGCACAGGTTGCCAATTTGGCAGAGGATGAAAGGGAAGAGGGAGAACCAATGAGAGAGTAGCTGTTAGGCATTTGGACGGGCACATATCACTGTAATTTCCCGGCAGGAAGAAGAATAAACCAAAGTCTCAGCCACCCACCGGGAACCAGTATAGGTCCTGAACCAAAATTTTGGACTGCGGTCAGCTCACCGAAAACGGGTTGAAAAATGGTGCTCAGTGGCACAGCAATTCACAAACAGGCCGAGTAATAAAGGACAACTATCGTCCAAAAATCTGTTGAGGGAAGGCAACGAGGCGGACTTGAAAACGAGGCAGAATAGCAGGAAACAGATTTCAAGAGGTACGTTGGAATCGCCTTTAAAGCACTGGAAGAGGGGCCCAACTTCGACAATGATGCACTTGGTCAAAAAGGGCGTATGCATTTTCTCCTGATTATATTCAGGAGAAAACGCATACGCCCTTTTTGGCCAAGCAAGCAAGTGGGCAATGCTAATCTGCACTACAAAGAAGTATCACTTCCCACTGGTCAAAAGGGACATCCACAAAATGTGTAAAAACCAGAAAGGCAAGACAGGCCCTGGAGAACAGGGAGCCTTGTTATCCTGAAGGGCGGGATGTAAATTGCCAACTGCCCCTCGGGAGAAGTGCATTGTGTTCCCTAAAATATGTAAAGAACAGAGCTACAGAGCCAAGGGCACTTCCAGTCTAGGGAATATACCTTGGGAAAACTGAAAATCAATAAGACAGAGCCACCCCAAAATTTAGGGCTGCACTGCTTACAAGGACCTCAACTTGGGTACACCTTAAATATCCCAGGAAATATAAAAATGGTTCAAAAAATTGTGGTACTTACATACGATGGAATATCCCTCAGCCATGAAATCAATGACATAAGTCCAGTAGCAGCAAAATGGGTGGATTCAGGTACGATGATTCTAAGTGAAATAAGTCACACAGAAAAAGAAACTTATCATAAGATATCACTTATGAAGATCCTGTAAACATGGCTACACTTGAACTGAGTTAGGAAAGAGAACAGTGTCTCACATTTAGAAAACACTCTTATGCCTGCTTAATCGGGAAAGAGAGGTGGTGTGATGCATAAAACCAGAGTTTGATATAAGCACAGGTACCGTTCCAAAAACCAACTATGGAATAGACAAGACCTACACCTTCCTCAGTGAAAGGGACTCAAAACACCATATTTCCCGCAGAAGAATATATCTGACTAGTAAGAATCTTAAAACCTATATATTGATATGTCTCCGTAAGGGAATCAAGTGTGTCTAGACTGGCATAAACATGGCAGCGAGAATCAGCTCAAACCCACTATAAAAAGGAATTTTAAAAACAAAACAAAAAAATGGGAAATTCTTTACAATTCCTTCAGGGTCTCTGATGAAAGCTGGAATGACCCTATCTACAACGACAGCTGGATGTGGCATAAGGCTGGACACTTGGGACTGAGAGGATTGGTGAGATTCGGTGAGCAAATGCAGAAACTTTAAAGCACAAATGCCTGGCACCATTCCATGGGTCCCAACTCTCCAGGTTGAAGGGTATTTTACTATAGCTATAACATGTAAGGGAAACCTAGAGAACGGACCCACAGTGAATACGAAAGGTTTCTAAAACTCAACGAATAGTCCCTCTCCTTGTGCTCCGGTTTGACTTTCCATCTGCTTTACTATCAATCTCCCAACTTGGAGAGACAGCCCATTTAACCTCCTGGTTCGCACAGGTTTCCAATTTGGCAGAGGATGAAAGGGAAGAGGGAGAACCAATGAGAGAGTAGCTGTTAGGCATTTGGACGGGTACATATCACCCTAACTTCCCAGCAGGATGAAGAATTAACGAAAGTCTCAGCCACCCATCGGGAACCAGAATAGTTCCTGAAACAAAATTTTGGACTTGCGGTCAGCTCACAAAAAACGAGTTGAAAAATGGAGCTCAAGGGCACAGCAATTCACAAACTGGCAGAGTAATAAAGGACAACTATCGTCCAAAAATCTGTTAAGGGAAGGCAACGAGGCGGACTTGAAAGCTAGGCAGAATAGCAGGAAATAGATTTCAAGAGGTACGATGGAATCGCCTTTAAAGCACAGGAAGAGGGGCACAACTTCGACAATGATGCACTTGGCCAAAAAGGGCGTATGCATTTTCTCCTGAATATATTCAGGAGAAAACGCATACGCCCTTTTTGGCAAAGCAAGCAAGCGGGCAATGCAAATCTGCACTACAAAGAAGTATCACTTCCCACCGGTCAAAAGGGACATCCACAAAATGTGTAAAAACCAAAAAGGTAAGACAGGCCCTGGAGAACAGGGAGCCTTGTTATCCTGATGGGCGGGATGTACACTGCCAACTGCCTCTCTTGAGGAGTGCATTGTATTCCCTAAAACAAGTAAACAACAGAGCTACAGAGCCAAGGGCACTTCCAGTCTAGGGAATATACCTTGGGAAAACTGAAAATCAATAAGACAGAGCCACCCCAAAATTTAGGGCTGCACTGCTTACAAGGACCTCAACATGGGTACACCTTAAATATCCCAGGAAATATAAAAATGGTTCAAAAAATTGTGGTACTTACGTACGATGGAATATCCCTCAGCCATGAAATCAATGTCATAAGACCAGTAGCAGCAAAATGGGTGGATTCAGGTACGATGATTCTAAGTGAAATAAGTCACAGAGAAAAAGAAACTTATCATAAGATATCACTTATGAAGATCCTGTAAACATGGCTACACTTGAACTGAGTTAGGAAAGAGAACAGTAACTCACATTTAGAAAACACTCTTATGCCTGCTTAAGGGGGAAGGAGAGGTGGGGTGATGCATAAAACCAGAGTTTGATATAAGCACAGGTACCGTTCCAAAAACCAACTATGGAATAGACAAGACCTACACCTTCCTCAGTGAAAGGGACTCAAAACCCCATATTTGCCGCAGAGGAATATATCTGACTAGTAAGAATCTTAAAACCTATGTATTGATATGTCTCCGTAAAGGAATCAAGTGTGTCTAGACTGGCATAAACATGGCAGCGAGAATCAGCTCAAACCCACTATAAAAAGGAATTTCAAAAACAAACAAAAAACTGGGAAATTCTTAACAATTCCTTCAGGATCTCTGATGCAACCTGGAAAGACACTATCTACAACGACAGCTGGATGTGGCATAAGGCTGGACACTTGGGACTGAGAGGATTGGTGAGATTGGGTTAGCAAATGCAGACCCTTTAAAGCACAAATGCCTGGCACCATTCCATGGGTCCCAACTCTCCAGGTTGAAGGGAATTTTACTACAGCTAAACATGTATGGGAAACATAGAGAACGAACCCACTGTGAATATGAAAAGTTTCTAAAACTCAACGAATAGTCCCTCTCCTGGTGCTCCAGTTTGAGTTTCCATCTGCTTTACTATCAATCTCCCAACTTGGAGAGACAGCCCCTTTAACCTCCTGGTTTGCACAGGTTTCCAATTTGGCAGAGGATGAAAGGGAAGAGGGAGAACCAATGAGAGAGTAGCTGTTAGGCATTTGGACGGGCACATATCACTCTAACATCCCGGCAGGAAGAAGAATTAACCAAAGTCTCAGCCCCCCACTGGGAACCAGCATAGGTCATGAACCAAAATTTTGGACTTGCGGTCAGGTCACAAAAAACGAGTTGATAAATGGAGCTCAGGGGCACAGCAATCCGCAAACTGACCGAGTAATAAAGGACAAGTATCGTCCAAAAATCTGTTGAGGGAAGGCAACGAGGCCGACTTGAAAGCGAGGCAGAATAGCAGGAAACAGATTTCAACAGGTACGTTGGAATCGCCTTTAAAGCACAGGAAGAGGGGCACAACTTTGACAAAGATGCACTTGGCCAAAAAGGGCGTATGCGTTTTCTCCTGAATATATTCAGGAGAAAACGCATACGCCCTTTTTGGCCAAGCAATCAAGCGGGCAATGCAAATCTGCACTACAAAGAAGAATCACTTCCCACCGGTCAAAAGAGACATCCACAAAATGTGTAAAAACCAGAAAGGCAAGACAGACCCTGGAGAACAGGGAGCCTTGTTATACTGAAGGGCGGGATGTAAATTGACAACTGCCTCTCTGGAGGAGTGCATTGTGTTCCCTAAAACAAGTAAACAACAGAGCTACAGAGCCAAGGGCACTTCCAGTCTAGGGAATATACCTTGGGCAAACTGAAAATCATTAAGACAGAGCCACCAAAAAATTTAGGGCTGCACTGCTTACAAGGACCTCAACTTGGGTACACCTTAATTATCCCAGGAAATATAAAAATGGCTCAAAAAATTGTGGTACTTACATATGATGGAATATCCCTCAGCCATGAAATCAATGTCATAAGACCAGTAGCAGCAAAATGGGTGGATTCCGGTACGATGATTCTAAGTGAAATAAGTCACACAGAAAAAGAAACTTATCATAAGATATCACTTATGAAGATCCTGTAAACATGGCTACACTTGAACTGAGTTAGGAAAGAGAACAGTGTCTCACATTTAGAAAACACTCTTATGCCTGCTTAAGGGGGAAGGAGAGGTGGGGTGATGCATAAAACCAGAGTTTGATATAAGCACAGGTACCGTTCCAAAAACCAACTATGGAATAGACAAGACCTACACCTTCCTCAGTGAAAGGGACCCGAGGCATCTGTGAGTAACCGTGAGCTGAGCCCCAGGCCAGCTGCTGTTGAACTTTTGCCACCCTTCCCAGGTAAAACACCTGAATATGTACAAGGGCTTGAAAGCCTAGAGAAAGGGCTGTGGAGCCACAACAGCGACAGCACGCAGGCCAACTTGGTGCCTGCAGGCCAGTCAGGATGGTCCTGTCCCCAGATGCTCTTCTGGAAGCTTTCCATTTCCCTGCCTGAGATACCCCTCCTGCCACGGCCCCCACTGCTTTTTTACTTCCTCACCTCTGCCTGAGGAGATATTCCAGTGGCAGGTATCGGTGACACATCCTCTTCTTTAGCAGGTGGCAGCCTGGCAACTCCTGCAGAAAGTCCAGCAGAGCCCCACTCACACTGGGCCACCCACAAAGCCACGGACCCTCACTCCCTCCCACCAGCACAGCTCCGGAACTGCCTACGGGGCAGAGAATATGCCGTCAGTCACAGCTACAAGGGCTGTCGCTCACTGGAGTGCTGTTTATATTGCCCTCAACCCAGGGACACCTGTGGCGGGCCGGCAGGCAGTTTCAGGCTGCCAAAATCAGCCAATCCTCACCCCTCAGGGTTCACAGTTGCAGAAAATGAAACTTGCTAAACGGGCCAGGCCCTAGGAACAGGTGTGGGCTCTTGAGAGTCAGGATAGACAAGGGGCTGCAGCTGCGGCTTGTTTTCTTATCATTTTATCTGGTCCATGAGTGGAAAACAACTTCAAGAAGACCCTATCCTAATGAGAGGAACCCAGGAGTCAGGGAGAGGAGTGATGGTGGGTGGAGACAGAGGCCTGGTGCCCTGGCTGCAGTGGAAGTGTCTGGAAGACCAGGCAGAAAGAGCCTGCAGAGAGTGATAGCCATGGTCACAGACCTGTCAGAGCTGCTGTTTGTTAGTTCAAGTCCTGCTCTGAGGTGTTCTGTGTCAGCTGTGAGCGACAGGTGAGCTGGGGGTTCTCTGCAAGGTGGGCTATGTGCACAGTTCCTGTGTGTCCAGCCCTGCTGGGGTACCTGCCCAGGGGAGCTCTGCATCCTGGGAAGGGCCTGAGTAGGAGAGCCCCATGGGCTGCTGGGTAGCTGCAGAGGTGAGCTCCATACCCTGGGAGGGACTGGACCACGAGAGCCCCGTGGGCTGTGGGGTAGGTGTGCCGCCCAGGTGAGCTCCATATCCTGGGATTGGCCTGACCACGAGAGCCCCATGGGCTGCTGGAGACCTGGTAAAGGATATCAGGACAGTCAGTGAAGCCACCGAGGATATACATCCAGTAGCTCCTATTTCCTACTCCCTGCTGGTCATTCTACCTTCCACCAGGCCATGGCATTCTGTATTAGACTTCAATGATGCCTTCTTCTGTATTCCATTCATCTCAGAGTCACAAGAATTTTTGGCTTGTGAGTGGCAGGACACAACATGCAACAAAAGCAGTAATGCTGGGCCGTCCTGCCCCAATGGTTCAAAAATCCCCACACCATCATTGGGGAAATGTCCTCTAAAGACCTAAAAGTTCAACCTCTGTAAAAGGGAACCCTCCTTCAATATGCAGATGACATTCTGATCGCCAGGCCTACTAAAGACGCCTCTGAACTACCTAGCCAAGAAAGGATAGAAGGTGTCCAAGAAAAACGCTCAAATATCCCAGGCTAAGGTGACATGCCTGGGCTTCATTCTCACAGATATTCGGAGAAACGCATCCCAGGATAGGGAAGAAGCCATTTGCAGCCTTACCTCTTCTACAACTAGAAGACAGCTTAGGGGTTCCTGGGGAGACCAAGGTTTTCTGCATCTGGATCCCTAACTACAGTGTAATAGCTGGGCCTCTACATGAAACACTGACACGAAAAGATGATGATCCTTTTGAATAGAATCCAGAAGCAGCCTTTCAAGAATGGAAAGAGCAGTCAATACAGACCCTTGCCCAGGAACTGCCTAATTTAGCTAAACCCTTTGACCTTTACATACCCGGTCAAAGGTTAATCGCCCTTGGAGCCTTAGTGCAAAAACTGGGACCACTTGAAATGGAGCAACACAAGAATGCCCTTCAGGTATGATAAACTATGGTCACCAAGGGCTTTGCCCACCGACTCATCAGGCCAGGATACTGGGGTATCTAAAAAGCTGGAAATCAGCAGCCCGCAAGGCCAGCTCCCTCCTAAGGGAAAAGGGCCCCACGTGGTGATCCTAACCACCCATCATGCCCTGAAGTTGCAGGGGTCGCTCTGTGGACACACTGACCTCGAGTGAGGAGGCCCTCCAACTCCAACCTCCAGAGAGATAAACGGGGGCAACGGGCCCCCAAGATGACTCATGTGACCATCACTTGACCTGGAGTTTCTCTCAGAAAACGACAAGACTGTGCCCCGAAAGAGCAGACTACTGCTTGCAGGACTTACTGCACCCAGAGGGGAGCTAATAAGCTTGGCGGGGGAAACGTATATCACGCTTTCACCATAGAAAACCCTACAGACACCGCGGTGATGGTGGCCAATATGACCGGCTGGACTGCTGGCTACTTCTAAAGGCCGTTGACTCAGTGGACGTCATGGTCCTGGATCACCACTGACCCTGGACTGTCTGGGAGTTGCGCGGGCAGGGCTCTGACACATGGTGCTGTTTGTACATTAATTCAGGGACCTAATTAAAGAAAGCACAGACTACTGGTCAGAGCATCTAGTCTGGCAAAAACTGTCAGCCTAAGGTCGCCGAACATATGTGGGGTGGGGTGAAACCTGCCACCGCAGCATCTCTGCGCCTCTCTTTCCTGGACCCTTAAAGGTCATTAGAATCTGTAACACTTCCAATGCTGGTGCTCAGGCGGACGAGAAGTGAGGCAGGAGGCCTTGGGACAATCAACCTCACCAGGAGGCTGGTGTGGAGACGTTTTGACCCTCCCCCCATGTATCAGGGCTCCCACCACAACATGAAGCAGTTACAAAAGAGGGGTCTGCACCCTCAACACCCCAAGAATAAGGAACGGAACAAAAAACAGAGGAGGTGTTCGTCTCCGGCAACGTTCATTAAAAATTCCTGGGAGATAAAAAGAGAATCTGGGCAATAAAATAAAGTCTAACCTGTTTTTCCTTTGTGCTTTGTCTAATTTCACGTGCTCCTGGGGTTCCGCATGCAGAGGTCCCACACCCGGCACTTCAGACCCGATTTCCTAGTGCAGAATGGCTGGGTCGACACCTCAGCTAGTGGGGTCCCATGCAGACTCCGCGGAATAGAGCCTGAGCTGCAGCCAACTCAGCCCTCGAGAGCTCCATCCCCTCCCTCCCACTGACACTGCCGGGGACCCTACACAGCAGCCCAGCCCACAGCCCATGGGGGAGTGCACGCTCTCACCTCTCCATTCTGTTTTCAAAATAATGTTTCCTTTGCTTCTGAACCAAACTCAGTCTTGATCTGTTGGCTCCAATGACACTGGGCACGGGGACTCCTGTTGGGGTCCACTCTGGAGGATCAGTAACAGAAATTGAGAACATTGTAACTTCAATGAACAGATGTGTGAGCCAAACTGTAGTTAACATAGAGCAGTGTATAATGCTCGGGTAAAATAAGATGTTTCTAAGACTTACATTTGATATTTCCATCACTTTCCTATAAGCAAGTTCAGTGAAGACGTCTGTCTTATTTGTCAGGTCAACATTAGAGAAATGAAGTGATTTATTTTCATGGATGTACATCGAATACTCTTGGCTGAAGCTTCAATCTTGTTTTGAATGCTTTTCCATTGAAAATGATACCTCTCTTTCAGCTCCCCCATTTCTGAGAAGTATAAAACCTTATAATTTATTATTACCAAAGGGGAAAGGTAGGAGAAGGGATAAATTAACAGTTTGGGATTAACACATACACACTGCTATGTATAAAATAGATCATCAACAAGGAACTACTGTATAGCACAGGGAACTACACTGAATATTTTGCAATAACCTATAAGGGGAAATAATCTGAAAAAGAATAGATATTTTTATTGACATCATCTATCAATGACAGATAAAATGTAACCTAAGCAAGGCCGATGGTGAGCGCTCTGACCCTGAAGATTTCAGTCATCTAAAGTTTGGGCTCTGCCTATTTCCCAAGGCCCTTAAAGGACATACGTGTAGCCGTAGCTTAAAAATTCCCCAGTTTGGGGTTCGGGGAGGCACTGATTTGGAAAAATCCCTGGTGTTCTCCTTACATGCACGGGAACCTTCCTACAGCTAAAACATGCCTGTCACACCTAGAGGATGGTACACCGTTTGATCGGAAAGAGTTTGGAAAAGGCACCTCATCTCCTCATTGCATGGTGCTCGGGTTCAACCCTCCAGCATCTTTCCTAACAATCTCCTCACTTGGTGATATCAGCACCGTCAACATCCTGTTGCACACAGTTTGGAATTTGTCCAGAGGATGTAGCGGAAGGATGAGAAAAATATAGAGACATGTCTTAGGTGTTCGGACAGGCACATGCCACTCTAATTTCCAATCCAGAACACAAATTCATCAAAGGCTAGAATTGCCCACGGAAACAGAATAGGGCTAGAGGAAATCCCGCTGTTTTGTGTCCAGTTTCCAAAAACACAAGTTGAAAAATGGAACTCAGGGGCACTAAAATTCATGAAACTGCAGAGTTGAAAATATCTATCGTCGAAAAATGTCTTGAGGTAAGTCACAGAAAAGGACTTGTAAGCAAGGGAGAGTGGCAGGAAACAGATTTGAAGAGGTAGAAAGGACTCCCCATTAAAGCACAAGAAAAGGGGCTGAACATCGCCAATGATGCAGTTGGCCAAAAAGGGTGTATGCATTTTTTCTGAATATATTCAAGTAAAGGCCATACACACTTTTTATCCAACCCAACAGGTGGGCACTGGAAATCAATATCACAAAATGTATCACTTCACATCAGTCAGAAGGGCCATCCACATAAAGTGTAAACACCAGAAATGCAGGACAGGGCGAGGAGAAAAGGGAGCCCTGTGAGGCTGATAGTGGAAATGTAATTTGCCAACGGCCACTCTGGAGAAGTGTACTGTGTTTGCTAAAACATCTAAAAAATGAGCTACAGAGCATAGGGCACTTGCACTCATGGGCGTGTACCTTGGGAAAAACAAAAATCGACAGAAAACAGGCACCCGAACGTTTACCACCTCTCTGTTAAAAAGGGCCTCAACTTGGATATAACCTAAATGTCCCTGGAAGGATAAAATGGATAAAAGAGATGGGGTACTTATGTAGAGTGGAATATTACTCATCCAGAAATCAATGAAATAAGGCCAGTTGTAACAACTCTGGAGGAGTTACATACGATCATTCTAAGTGACATATGTCAGAAAGAAAAAGACACATATCATAAGATGTCACTTAAAGGTGGAATCAAAAATGGCTACACATGAAATAAATTACAAAACAGAAACATAGTCAAATATGTAGAAAATAGACATAAGGCTGCTAAATGGGAAAGGTGGGGAATGGTGAGGTATTATCCAGGAGGTTGAAATTAGCAAAGATACCATTCCAAGTACCAAATTGAATAACTGACAAGGCCTACACGGTACCTCAAAGAACTGCACTCAGCCCACTCAAGTCACTGGAAAATAATACATATGACTGGTAAGCATCTGAAAAAGAAGTTATTGTTGTCTCACAGTACATGAATCAAGTGGATGTACAGCAGCAAAAAACAGAGCTTTGAAAATCAGCTGTAACCAATATAAAAATAAATTTAAAACTATTTATAAAAACAGTGAGACAGACAAAAATTCTTACAACTTTTGTTGAAGGGCTACGATGTAACATGGATTGAACACATGTAGACCCACAGCAGGATGATTATATAAGGCTGGAAGCTATGCACGCTAAGAGATGTTAGAGAGGCTGGGTGAGGAAATGCAGACCTTTTAAAGTAATACTGCCTGGTACCCATTCCACGGGTCCCACATCTGCAGGTTCAAGGGAGTCTTCTGACAGCGAAAACATGCCTGCGAAACCGAGATGAATGTACACCGTGTGCTCAGGAAAGGTGTCTAAAATGCACCTCATTTTTGATCTCCTGCTGCTGGGGTTCGCCATTCCAGCCACATTACTAACAACCTCCCCACTTGGAGAATCAGCACCTTTAACCTCCTGTTTCCCACAGTTTGCAATTTGTGCAGAGGGTAAATGGGAAGAGGGGGAACCAATGAGAGATTAGCTGTAGGAGTTTTGACAGGCACATGTCACTCTAATTTCCCATTAGGAAGAAGAATTAACCAAAGGCTCAGCCTGCCTCCCCAGAACCAGAATAGGGCCGGAAGCAATCCAATGGTTTGGCGGCCAGCTCACAAAAAAAGCGAGTTGCAAAATGGAGCTCAGGAGCAGACAATTCAAAGACCTGCAAAGATATAAATGATAACCAACGTCCAAAAATATATTCAGGTAAGGCAACGAAGAGGATCTGAATGAGAGGCAGAATTGCAGGAAACAGATTTCAAAAGGTAGATTGTACTCACATTTAAAGCATATGAAAAGCAGCAGAATTTCTAAAATGATGCAGTTGGGCAAAAGGGTGTATGCGTTTTTTTCGTGAATATCTTCAGGAAAAAAACACATGAAGAGTTTTTGGCCAACCAAGCAAGAGGGAAATTCAAATCTGCACAACAAAGGAGTCTCAATTTCCACTGCTCAGAAAGGCAATCCAAAAAATGTGTACAAACCAGAAATGCAGGAGAGGCCATGGAAAACAGGGAGCCTAGTCACGCTGATGGGTGGGGTATAAATATCCAAGAGCCACTCTGAAGAAGTGTATGCTGTTTCCTAAAACTTCTAAAATACAAAGCCCCCAAGCAAAGGGGACTTCAACTCACGGGCATATGACTTGGGAAGACTAAATATCAATAAGACACAGGCACCCCAAAGTTTAGGGCTGCTCTGCATACAAGAACCTCAACTTTGGTACACCTAAAATATCCCAGGAAAAAGAGAAATGCATAAAGAACTTGTGGTAATTTTGTACAACGGAATATCACTCAGACGTGAAATCAGTGTATATAAGGCCAGTAGCAGCATAATGACTGGATTTAGGTATGATGATTCTAAGGGAAATTAGTCACACAGAAAAAGAATCTTATCATAAGATATCACTTATAGAGGGAATGTCAATATCACAACACATGAACTGAATTAGGAAAGAGAACAGAGTCTCACATTTAGAAAAAAATCTCTTATGCCTGCTTCAGGGGAATGGAGAGGTGGGGTGATGCATAAAACCAGAGTATGATATTAGCACAGGTACCATTCCATAAACCAAATACAGAATAGACAAGACCTACACCTTCCTCAGTGAATGGGACTCAACACCCCTATTCCCCGCCGAGGAATATATCTGACTAGTAAGAATCTTAAAACCTATGTATTCATATGTCTCCGTAAGGAAATCAATTGTGTCTAGACTGGCATAAACAGGTCAGTGAAAACCAGCTCAACCCCATAATAAAAATGAATTTCAAAAACAAAACCAAAAAACAGCAAAATTCTTACACAATTCCTTCAGGGGTTCTAATGAAACCTGGAATGACCCTATCTGCAAAGACAGCTGGATGAGACATAAGGCTGGACACTTGGGACTGAGAGGACTGGTGAGATTGGGAGAGAAAATGCAGAACCTTTAAAGTAGTAATGCATGCCACCATTCCATGGGTCCCAAATCTCCAGGTAGAAGGGAATATCACTACAGTTATAACATGTATGGGAAACCTAGAGAATGGACACCCTGTGATGGCGAAAGGTTTCTAAAACTCTCCTAATTTTTCCTCTCCTTGTGCTCCACTTTGGCATTCCAACTGCTTTACTATCAATCTCCCAACTTAGGAGAGTCAGCCCCTATAACCTCCTGGTTCGCACAGTTTGCTATTTGTGCAGATGATGAAAGGGAAGAGGGAGAACCAATCAGAGAGTAGATGTAGGCATTTGGACGGGCACATGTCACTCTAATTTCCCGTCAGGAAGAAGAATTAACCAAAGCCTCAGCCACCCACAGGGAACCAATAAAGCCACCCCTGGAACCAGTATAGGTCCTGAAGCAAAATTGTGGATTTGCGGCCAGCTCACAAAAATGGGATTTGAAAATTGGAGCTCAGGGGCCCAGCAATTCAAAAACCTGCAGAGTTATAAAGGACTACTCTCTTCCAGAAATCTGTTGAGGGAAGGCAATGAAGCGGACTTGAAAATGAGACAGAATTGCACAAAACATATTTCAAGAGGTAAATTGGAATCGCCTTTGAAGCACAGAAAAAGCATCCCAACTTGGACGGTGATGCACTTGGCCAAAAAGGGCGTATGCCTTTTCCCCTGAATATATTCAGGAGAAAACGCATACGTCCTTTCTGGCCAATGAAGCAAGCATGCAATGCAAATCCACACTACAAAGAATTGTCACTTCCCACCGGTCGAAAGGGACATCTGTATATCTGTAAAAACCAGAAAGGCAAGAGCGAGATGACAAGGGCATGAAGCAATGTGATCCCAAGGGTCATGGAGGATTGTGATGACAAGCGCATGGAGCATTGTGATGACAAGATTATGTAGCATTTTGCTGACAAAGGCAAGGAGCATTGTGATGACAAGGTTCATGGAGCACTTTGATGACAAGCGTCATGGAGCATTGTGATTACAGGGGTCATGGAGCATTGGGATGACAAGAGCATGGATCATTGTGATGACAAGGTTCATGGAGCATTTTGATGACAAGAGTCCCGGATCATTGTGTCGTCAGGGTTCATGGAGCGTTGTGATGACAGTGGTCATGGAGCATTGTGATGACAGGGGTCAGGGAGCATTGTGATGAGAAGGTCATGGACCATTGGGCTGAAAATGTTCATGGAGTATTGTGATGAGAGGCGTCATGGAGCATTGTGATGACAAGGTACTGGAGCATTGTGATGAGAAGACCATGGAGCCTTGTGATGACATGTCTCATGGGGCATTCTGAGGAAAAGGGGCATGCAGCATTGTGATTACAGAGGTCTTGGAGCATTGTGGTGACAAGAGCATGGAGCATTGGGATGAGAAGGCCATGGAGCGTTCTGATGACATGCATCATGGAGCTTTGTGAGGACAAGGGCATGGAGCATTGTGTTTTCAGGGGTCTTGGAGCACTGTGATGAAAAGGGCATGGATCATTGTGATGAAAAAGGCATGGAGCCTGGTCATGACAGGGTTCAAGGAGCATACTGACGACAAGTGTCAGGGAGCATTGTGATGACAAGGGTATTGAGCATTGTGATGACAAAGGTCATGGAGCATTGTGATGAGAAGACGATGGATAATTGTGATGACGAGCGTCATGGGGCGTTGTGATGATAAGTGTTATGGAACATTTTGATCACAAGGATTTGGAGCATTGTGATGACAGAGGTCATGGGGCATTTTGATTTCATTGTGATGACAATAGCCTGAAGCATTATGATGATGGGCATGCTGCATTGTGATGACAGGGTTCATGGAGCATTGAGATGAAAAGGGGCATGGAGCATTGTGATTACAGGAGTCTTGGAGCATTGTGATGACAAGGGCATGGAGCATCGTGAATGAGAAGGCCATGGAGAATTCTGATGACATGCGTCATGGAGCTTTGTGATGACAAGGGCATGGAGCATTGTGATTACAGGGGTCTTGGAGCACTGTGATGACAAGGGTCATGGAGCCTTGTGATGACAAGGCCGTGGAACATTGTGATGGCAGTGGTCATGGAGCATTTTTATGACAGGGGTCATGGAGCATTGTGATGACCAGGGCATGGAACACTGTGATACATGGGTCATGGAGGATTGTAATGACAAGCGCATGGAGCATTGTGATAAGAATGGCATCGAGCATTGTGATGAAAAGCATCATGTAGCCTGTGATGACAAGGGCATGGAACAATGTGATGAGAGGTTTCATGGAGCATTGTGATGACAATGGCATGCAGCATTGTGATGCCAAGGGTCATGGAGCTTTGTGATGACAAAGGTCATAGAGCATTTTGATGACAAGAGGTGTGGTGCATTCTGTTGTGTAGGGCAGGGAGCATTGTGATAACAGGGTCATGGAGCAATTTGATGAAAAGTGTCATGGAACATTTTGATGACAGGGGTTATGGAACATTGAGATGTCAAGGGTCATGGAACATTTCCATGACAGGGTTTAAGGACCATTGTGATGACAGGGGAGTGGGTGTATTGTGATGACTAGTGAGGGAACATGTTGATATCAGTGGTGAGAGAGCATTTTTATAAGAAGTGCATGGAGCATTGTGATGACAATCTTTATGGAGCATTGTGATGACAAGGTTGTGGAGCATTGTGATGACAAGGGTCATGGAGCATTGAGTTGACAAAGGCACGGAGCATTGTGATGACAAGTGTCACGGAGCATTGTGATGAAAAGTTCATGGAGCATTGTGGTGACAAAGTTCACAGAGCCTTGTGATGATGAGGGCATGGACCATTGTGATGACACAGGTCATGAAGCCTTGTGAAGACTGGAGTCACGGAGAATTGTGATGACTGGGGTCATGGAGCATTGTGATGACAAGGGCATGGAGCTTTGTGATGACAGGGGCATAGGGCATTGGTCTGACAAGTTTCATGGATAATTGTGTTGACAGTGGGCATGGCACATTGTGATGACAAGGTCATGGAGCATTGTGAAGACAAGGTCATGGAGTATTGTGAAGACAGGTGTCAGGGAGCATTGTGATGACATATTTCATGGTCCATTGTGATGACAATGGCATGGAGCATTGTGATGCCAAGTGTTATGGAGGATTGTGATGACAAAGGTAATGGAACATTGTGATGACAAGGGCTTGGATCATTGTGATGACAAGGGCATGGAGCATTGTGATGACAACGGGCAGTGAGAATTTTGATGAAAAGGTCGTGAAGCATTGTGATAACAAAGGCATGGAGCTTGCTATGACAGGGGTCATGGGGCATTGCGATGACAAGTTCATGGAGAATTGTGATGACAAGAGCATGTAACATAGTGATGAGAACTGTCATGGAGCACTATGATGACAAGGACGTGGAGAATTGTGATGACAAGGCACATGGTGCATTGTCATAACCAGGGCATGGAGCATTGTGATGGCAAGACCGTGGAGCACTGTGATGAGAAGACCATGGATAATTGTGACGACGAGCATCATGGAACACTGTAATGACAAGGGGCATGGAGCATTGTGATGACAGGTGTCATGGAGCATTGTGACGACAGGGGTCATGGATCATTGTGATGACAAGTGTCACGGAGCATTCTGATGACAAGCTTGTGGAGTATTGTGATGACAATGACATGGAGCATTGTGATGAAAAGGGCATGGATCACTGTGATGAAAAATGCATGGAGACTTGTCATGACAGGGTTCAATGAGCATACTGACGACAGGTATCAGGGAGCATTGTGATGACAAGTATATTGAGAATTGTGATGACAAGGGTCATGGAGCATTGTGATGAGAAGTCCATGGATAATTGTGATGACCAGCATCATGGGGCGTTGTGATGACAAGTATTATGGAACATTGTGATCACAAGGGTTTGGAGCATTGTGATGACAGAGGTCATGGATCATTTTGATTTCATTGTGATGACAATAGCATGAAGCATTATGATGATGGGCATGGTGCATTATGATGACAGGGTTCATGGATCATTGAGATGAAAAGGGGCATGGAGCATTGTGATTACAGGGGTCTTGGAGCATTGTGATGAGAAGGGTCATGGAGCCTTGTAATAACAAGGCCATGGAACATCGTGATGGCAGGGGTAATGGAGCATTGTTATCACAGGTGTAATGGAGCATTGTGATGGCAAGGGCATGGAGCATTGTGATGAGAAGGCCATGGAGCATTCTGATGACATGTGTCAGGTAGCATTGTGATGACAATGGCATGGAGCAATGTGATGAGAGCGTTCATGGAGCATTGTGATGACCATGACATGGAGCATTGTGATGCAAAGGGTCATGGATCTTTGTGATGACAAAGGTCATGGAGCATTTTGATGACAAGGGCGTGGTGCATTGTGATGAGAAGGGCAGGGAGCATTGTGATGACAGGGTCATGGAACAATTTGATGAAAAGGGTCATGCAACATTTTGATGACAGGGGTTATGGAACATTGTGATGTCAGGGGTCATTGAGCATTTTGATGAAATGGTTCATGGAGCATTTTGATGACAGGGGTTATGGAACATTGTGATGTCAGGGGTCATCGAACATTGTGATGATAAGCGCATGTAGAATTGTGATGACAGGAGTCATGGAACATTGTGATGACAGGGGTGAGGGAGTATTGTGATGAATAGTGATGTAACATTGTGATATCAGTGGTGAGAGAGCATTTTGATGAGAAGTGCATGGAGCATTGTGATGACAAGGTTTATGGAGCATTGTGATGACAAGATTGTGGAGCACTGTGATGACAAGCGCATGGCGCATTGTGATGACATGGGTCATGGAGCATTGTGCTGACAAGCGCATGGAGCATTGTGATGACAAGGGTCATGGAGCATTGTGCTGAGAAAGGCATAGAGCATTGTGATGACAAGGGTCAAAGAGCATTGTGATGAAAAGTTCATGGAGCATTGTGGTTAAAAAGTCACAGAGACTGTAGATGAGGAGGGCATGGACCATTGTGATGACAAAGGTCATGAAGCATTGTGATGACTGGAGTCACGGAGAATTGTGATGACAGGGGTCGTGGAGCATTGTGATAAGAAGGGCATGGAACATTGTGATGACAAGGGCATGGAGCATTGGTCTCATAAGTTTCATGGATTATTGCGATGACAGTTGGAATGGCGCATTGTGATGACAAGGGCATGGAGCACTGTGATGACCAGGTCATGCAGTATTGTGAAGACAGGTGTCAGGGAGCATTGTGATGACATATGTAATGGCCCATTGTGATGACAATGGCATGGAGCATTGTGTTGCCAAGTGTCATGGAGGATTCTGATGACAAAGGTAATGGAGCATTGTGATGACAATGGCTTGGAGCATTGTGATGACAAGGGTCAGGGAGCATTCTGATGACAAGCTTGTGGAGTAATTTGATGACATTGGCATGGAGCATTGTGATGAAAACGGCATGGGGCATTGTGATGAAAAAGGCATGGAGCCTTTTCGTGACAGGTTTCAAGGAGCATTCTGACGACAAGTGTCAGGGAGCATTGTGATGACAAGTGTATTGAAAATTATGATGACAAAGGTCATGGAGCATTGTGATGAAAAGGGCATGGAGTATTGTGATGAAAGGCATCATGGAGCGTTGTGATGACAAGTGTTATGGAACATTGTGATCACAAGGGTTTGGAGCATTGTGAGGACAGAGGTCTTGGATCATTTTGATTTCAAGGAACATGGAGCATTGTGATGACAAGGGCAGGAAGCAATGTGATCCCAAGGTTCATGGAGTATTGTGATGACAAGCGCATAGAGCATCGTAATGACAGGGTCATGTAGCATTTTGCTGACAAAGGCATGGAGCATTGAGATGACAGGTGTCCAGGAGCACTGTGATGGCAAGCGTCAAGGAGCATTGTGTTTACAGGGGTCAAGGAGCATTGGGATGACAAGGGCATGCATCATTGTGATGCCAAGTGTCATGGAGCATTGGGCTGAAAATGTTCATGGAGTTTTGTGATGACAGGGGTCATGGAGCATTGTGATGACTAGGGAATGGAGCATTGTGATGACAAGAGTACCGGATCATTGTGTTGTCAGGTGTCATGGAGCGTTGTGATGACAGTGGTCATGGAGCATTGTGATGATATTGGTCAAGGAGCATTGTAATGAGAAGGTCATGGAGCATTGGGCTGAAAACGTTCATGGAGTATTGTGATGACAGGTGTCATGGAGCATTGTGATGATAAGGGAATGGAGCATTTTGATGACAACGTCCTGGAGAATTGTGATGAGAAGTCCATGGAGCCTTGTGATGCAAAGTCTCATGGAGCATTCTGATGAAAAGGGGCATGGAGCATTGTGATTACAGGGGTCTAGGACCATTGTGATGACAAGGGCATGGAGCATTGTGATGAAAAGTGCATGGATCATTGTGATGAAAAAGGCTTGGAGCCTTGTCATGAAAGGGTTCAAGGAGCATACCGATGGCAAGAGTAAGGGAGCATTGTGATGACATGTGTATTGAGCATTGTGATGACAAATGTCATGGGGCATTGTGATGAGAAGTCCATGGATAATTGTGATGACCAGCGTCATGGGGAATTGTGATGACAAGTGTTATGGAACATTGTGATCACAAGGGTTTGGAGCATTGTGATGACAGAGGTCATGGAGCATTTTGATTTCATTGTGATGACAATAGCATGAAGCATTATGATGATGGGCATGGTGCATTGTGATGACAGTGTTCATGGAGCATTTTGATGAAAAGGGTCATGGAGCATTTGTCTGACAAGTTTCATGGATTATTGTGATGACAGTGGGCATGGCACATTGTGATGACAAGGGCATGAAGCATTGTGATGACAAGGTCATGGAGTATTGTGAAGACAGGTGTCAGGGAGCATTGTGATGACATATGTCATGTTCCATTGTGATGACAATAACACGGAGCATTGTGATGCCAAGTGTCATGGAGGATTGTTGTGACAAATGTAAAGGAGCATTTTGATGACAAGGGCATGGAGCATTGAGATGACAAGGTCTACTGATAATTTTAATGTCCAGGTCGTGAAACATTGTGATGACAAGCGCATGGAGCTTCCTATGACAGGGGTCATGGAGCATTGCGATGACAAGTGCATGGAGTATTGTGATGACAAGAGCATATAACATTGTGATGAGAAGTGCCATGGAGCATTGTGATGACAAGGAAGTGGAGAATTGTGAGGACGAGGGACATTGAGCTTTGAGATGACCAGGGCATGGAGAATTGTGATGGCAAAACCGTGGAGCATTGTGATGAGAAGACCTTGCGTAATTGTGATGACGAGCATCATGAAGCACTGTAATGACAAGGGGCATGAAGCATTGTGATGACAGGTGTCAGGGAGCATTGTGATGACAGGGGTCATGGAGCATTGTGATGACAAGGGCACGGAGCATTGTGATGACAAGTGCCATTGAGAATTTTGATGACAAGTCATGAAGCATTGTGATGACAAACACTTGGAGCTTGCTATGACAGGGGGCATGGAACATTGCAATGACAAGTGCATGGAGAATTGTGATGACAAGAGCATGTAACATTGTGATGAGAAGTGTCATGTAGCATTGTGATGACAAGGACGTGGAGAATTGTGATGACAAGGGACATGGAGCATTGTGATGAGCAGGGCATAGAGCATTGTGATGACAGGTGTCATGGAGCATTATTATGACAAGGGCCATAGTGCATTCTGACATAAGATATCACTTATGAAGGGAATGTAAACATGGCTACATATGAACTGAATTAGGAAAGAGAACAGTGTCTCAGATATAGAAAACACACTTATGCTTGCTTAAGGGGAAAGGAGAGGTGGGGAGACACACAAAACCAGAGTTTGATATTAGCACAGGTAACATTCCATAATCCAAATACAGAAGAGACAAGCCCTACTCCTTCCTCAGTGAACGGGACTCAACACCCTAATTCCCGGCAGAGAAATATATCTGACTAGTAAGAATCTTAAAACCTATGTATTGATATGTCTCCGTAAAGGAACCAAGTGTGCCTAGCACGACATAAACACGGCAGTGAGAAGCAGCTCAAACCCACTATAAAAATGAATTTCAAAACAAAACAAAAAACAGTTTAATTCTTACACAATACCTTCAGGGGTTCTGATGAAACTTGGAATGACCCTGTCTACAACGACAGCTGGATGTGGCATAAGGCTGGTCACTTGGGACTGAGACGATTGGTGAGATTGGGTGAGAAAAGGCAGACCCTCTAAAGCAATAATTCCTGCCCATCATTCCATGGTTCCCAACTCTCCAGGTAGATGGGAATATCACTACAGTTATAACATGTATGGGAAACCTAGAGAACGGACACCCTCTGATGGAGAAAGGTTTCTAAAACTCTACTAATTTTTTTTCTCTCCTTGTGCTCCAACTTGACATTCCAACTGCTTTAATATCAATCTCCCAACTTGGAGAGTCAACCCCTATAACCTGTTTCGCACAGTTGGCACATTGTTCAGAGGATATAAGGGAAAAGGGAGAACCAATGAGAGAGTAGCTGTAGGCATTTGGACGGCCACATGTCACTCTAATTTCCCGTCACGAAGAAGAATTAACCAAACTCTCAGCCACCCACCGGGAACCAGTATAGGTCCTGCACCAAAATTTTGGACTTGCGGTCAGTTCACAAAAAACGAGTTGAAAAATGGAGCTCAGGGGCACAGCAATTCACAAACTGACAGAATAATAAAGGAAAACTATCGTCTAAAAATCTGTTGAGGGAAGGCAACGAGGTGGACTTGAAATCGAGGCAGAATAGCAGGAAACAGATTTCAAGAGGTACATTGGAATCGCCTTTAAAGCACACGAAGAGGGGCACAACTACGACAATGATGCACTTGGCCAAAAAGGGCGTATTCGTTTTCTCCTGAAGATATTCAGGAGAAAACGCATACGCCTTTTTTGGCCAAGCAAGCAAGAAGGCAATGCAAATTGGCACTACAAAGAAGTATCACTTCCCACCGGTCAAAAGGGACATCCACAAAATATGTAAAAACCAGAAAGGCAAGACAGGCCCTGGAGAACAGGGAGCCTTGTTATGCTGATGGGCGGGATGTAAATTGCCAACTGCCTCCCTGGAGGAGTGTATTGTGTTCCCTAAAACAAGTAAAGAACAGAGCTACAGAGCCAAGGGCACTTCCAGTCTAGGGAATAAACCTTGGGAAAACTGAAAAACAATAATACAGAGCCACCCCAAAATTTAGGGCGGCACTGCCTACAAGAACTTCAACTTGGGTTCACCTTAAATATCCCAGGAAATATAAAAATGGTTCAAAAATTTGTGGTACATACGTACGATGGAATATCCCTCAGCCATGAAATCAATGTCATAAGACCAGTAGCAGCAAAATGAGTGGATTCAGGTACGATTATTCTAAGTGAACAAAGTCACACAGAAACAGAAACTTATCATAAGATATCACTTATGATGATCATGTCAACATGGCTACACCTGAACTTAGATAGGAAAGAGAACAGAGTCTCACATTTAGAAAACACTCTTATTCCTTCTTAAGGGGGAATGAGAGGTGGGGTGATGCATAAAACCAGAGTTTGATATAAGCACAGGTACTGTTCCAAAAACCAACTATGGAATACAGAAGACATACACCTTCCTCAGTGAAAGGGACTCAAAACCCCATATTTCCCACAGAGGAATATATGTGACCAGTAAGAATCTTAAAACCTATGTATTGATATGACACCATAAGGGAATCAAGTGTTTCTAGACTGGCATAAACATGGCAGCGAGAATCAGCCTAAACTCACTATAAAAAGGAATTTAAAAAACAAAACAAAAAAAACATGGAAATTCTTTACAATTCCTTCAGTCTCTGATGAACCCTGGAATGACCCTAACTACAATGACAGCTGGATATGGCATAAGGCTGGACACTTGGGAATGAGAGAATTGGTGACATTGGGTGAGCAAATGCAGACCCTTTAAAGCAATAACGCATGGCACCCATTCCATGGGTCCCAACTCTCCAGGTTGAAGGGAATATTACTAGAGCTATAACATGTAAAGGAAACCTAGAGAATGGACACAGTGTGAATACGAAAGGTTTCTAAAACTCAACTAATAGTCCCTCTCCTGGTGCTCACGTTTGACTTTCAAACTGCTTTACTATCTATCTCCCAACGTAGAGTGACAGTACATTTAACCTCCTGGTTCGCACACGTTGCCAATTAGGCAGAGGATGAAAGGGAAGAGGGAGAACCATGAGAGAATACCTGTTTGGCATTTGGACGGGCACATGTCACTCTAATTTCCTGGCAGGAAGAATAATTAACCAAAGTCTCAGCCACCCACTGGGAACCAGTATAGGTACTGAACCAAAATATTGGTCTTGCGTTCATCTCACAAAAAACGAGTTGAAAAATGGAGCTCAGGGGCACAGCAATTCACAAACTGGCACAGTAATAAAGGACAACTATCATCCAAAAATCTGTTGACGGAAGGCATTGAGGCAGCTTGAAAGCGAGGCAGAATAGCTGGAAAGACATTTCAAGAGGTATGTTGGAATCGCCTTTAAAGCACAGGAAGAGGGGCACAACTTCGACAATGATGTACTTGGCCAAATAGGGCATATGCGTTTTCTCCTGATTATATTTAGGAGATAACGCATATGCCCTTTTTGGCCAAGCAAGCAAGTGGACAATGCAAATCTGCACTACAAAGAAGTATCACTTCCCACCGGTCAAAAGGGACATCCACAAAATGTGTAAAAACCAGAAAGACAAGACAGGATCTGGAGAACAGGGAGCCTTGTTATGCTGATGGGCGGTATGTAAATTGCCAACTCCCTCTCTGGAGGAGTGCATTGTGTTCCCTAAAGCAAGTAAACAACAGAGGTACAGAGCCAAGGGCATTTCCAGTCTAGGGAATATACCTTGAGAAAACTGAAAATCAATAAGACAGAGCCACACCAAAATTTAGGGCTGCACTGCTTACAAGAACCTCAAGTTGGGTACACCTTAAATATCCCAGGAAATATAAAATTGGTTCAAAATATTGTGGTACTTACGTACGATGGAATATCCCTCAGCCATGAAATCAATGTCATAAGACCAGTAGCAGCAAAATGAGTGGATTCCGGTTCGACGATTCTAAGTGAAATAAGTCACACAGAAAAAGCAACTTATCATAAGATATCACTTATGAAGATGCTGTAAACATGGCTACACTTGAACTTAGCTAGGAAAGAGAACAGAGTCTCACATTTGGAAAACACTCTTATGCCTGCTTAAGGGGGAAGGAGAGGTGGGTGATGCATAAAACCAGAGTTTGATATAAGCACAGGTACCATTCCTAAAACCAACTATGGAATAGACAAGACCTACACCTTCCTCAGTGAAAGGGACTCAAAACCCCATATTTCCGGCAGAAGAATATATCTGACTAGTAAGAATCTTAAAACCTATGTATTGATATGTCTCTGTAAGGGAATCAAGTGTGTCTATTCTGGCATAAACATGGCAGCGAGAATCAGCTGAAATCCACTATCAAAAGGAATTTCACAAACAAAACAAAAAAACAGGGAAATTCTTTACAATTCCTTCAGGGTCTCTGATGAAACCTGGAATAACCCTATCTACAAGGACAGCTGGATGTGGCATAAGGCTGGACACTTGGGACTGAGAGGATTGGTGAGATTGGGTGAGCAAATGCAGACCCTTTAAAGCAATAATGCATGGCACCCACTCCTTGGGTCCCAACTCTCCAGGTTTAAGGGAATATTACTACAGCTATAACATGTACGGGAAACCTAGAGAATGGACACACTGTGAATACGAACGGTTTCTAAAACTCAAATAATAGTCCCTCTCCTGGTGCTCAGGTGTGACTCTCCAACTGATTTACTATCAATCTCCCAACTTGGAGAGACAGCCCCTTTAACCTCCTGGTTCGCACACATTGCCAATTTGGCAGAGGATGAAAGGGAAGAGGGAGAACCAATGAGAGAGTAGCTGTTAGGCATTTGGACGGGCACATGTCACTCTAATTTCACGGGAGGAAGAAGAAGTAACCAAAGTCTCAGCCACCCACGGGGAACAAGTAGAGGTTCTGAACCAAAATTTTGCATTTGCGGTCAGCTCACAAAAAATGAGTTGAAAAATGGGGCTCAGGGCACAGCAATTCACAAACTGGAAGAGTAATAAAGGACAACTATCATCCAAAAATCTGTTGAGGGAAGGCAACGAGCTGGACTTGAAATCGAGGCAGAATAGCAGGAAACAGATTTCAAGAGTTATGTTGGAATCGCCTTTAAAGCACCAGAAGTGGGGCACAACTTCGACAATGATGCACTTGGCCAAAAAGGGCGTTTGCATTTTCTCCTGAATATATTCAGGAGAAAACGCATACGCCCTTTTTGGCCTAGCAAGCAAGCAGGCAATGCAAATCTGCACTACAAAGAAGTATCACTTCCCACCAGTCAAAAGGGACATCCGCAAAATGTGTAAAAACCAGAAAGGCAAGACAGGCCCTGGAGAACAGGGAGCATTGTTATGCTGAAGGGCAGGATGTAAATTGCCAACTGCCTCTCTGGTGGAGTGAACTGTGTTCCCTAAAACAAGTAAAGAACAGAGCTACAGAGCCAAGGGCACTTCCAGTCTAGGGAATATACCTTGGGAAAACTGAAAATCAATAAGACAGAGCCACCCCAACGTTTAGGGCTGCACTGCTTACAAGAACCTCAACTTGGGTACACCTTAAATATCCCAGGAAATATAAAAATGGTTCAAAAAATTGTGGAACTTACGTACGATGGAAAATCCCTCAGCCATGAAATCAATGTCATAAGGCCAGTAGCAGCAAAATGAGTGGATTCAGGTTCGATGATTCTAAGTGAAATAAGTCACACAGAAAAAGCAACTTATCATAAGATATCACTTATGAAGATCCTGTAAACATGGCTACACTTGAACTGAGCTAGGAAAGAGAACATAGTCTCACATTTAGAAAACACTCTTATGCCTGCTTAAGGGGGAAGGAGAGGTGGGGTGATGCATAAAACCAGAGTTTGATATAAGCACAGGTACCGTTCCAAAAACCAACTATGGAATAGACAAGACCTACACCTTCCTCAGTGAAAGGGACTCAAAACCCCATATTTCCCGCAGAAGAATATATCTGACAAGTAAGAATCTTAAAACCTATGTATTGATATGTCTCTGTAAGGGAATCAAGAGTGTCTAGACTGGCATAAGCATGGCAGCGAGAATCAGCTCAAACCCACTATAAAAAGGAATTTCAAAAACAAAACAAAGAAACAGGCAAATTCATTCCAATTCCTTCAGGGTCTCTGATGAAACCTGGAATGACCCTATCTACAATGACAGCTGGATGTTACATAAGGCTGGACACGTGGCACTGAGAGGATTGGTGAGATTGGGTGAGCAAATGCAGACCCTTCAAAGCAATAATGCATGGCACACATTACATGCGTCCCAACTCTCCAAGTTGAAGGGGATATTACTACAACTATAACATGTACCGGAAACCTAGAGAATGGACACACTGTGAACAAGAAACGTTTCTAAAACTCAACTAATACTCCGTCTCCTGGTGCTCATGTTTGACACTGCAACTGCTTTACTATCAATCTCCCAACTTAGAGACAGCACATTTAACCCCCTTGTTGGCACACGTTGCCAATTTGGCACAGGATGAAAGGGAAGAGGGAGAACCAATGAGAGAGTAGCTGTTTGGCATTTGGACGGGCACATGTCACTCTAATTTCCCGGCAGGAAGAAGAATTAACCAAAGTCTCAGCCACCCACCGGGAACCCATATACGTCCTGAACCAAAATATTGGTCTTGCGTTCAGCTCACAAAAAACGAGTTGCAAAATGGGGCTCAGGGGCACAACAATTCACAAACTGGCAGAGTAATAAAGGACAACTATCATCCAAAAATCTGTTGAGGGAAGGCAGCGAGGTAGACTTGAAAGCTAGGCAGAATAGCAGGAAACAGATTTCAAGAGGTACGTTGGAATCGCCTTTAAAGCACAGGAAAAGGGGCACAACTTCGACAATGATGCACTTGGCCAAAAAGGGCGTATGCATTTTCTCCTGAATATATTTAGGAGAGAACTCATATGCCCGTTTTGGCCAAGCAAGCAAGCGGACAATGCAAATCTGCAATACAAAGAAGTATCTCTTCCCACCGGTACAAAAGGGACATCCACAAAATGTGTAAAAACCAGAAAGGCAAGACAGGCCCTGGAGAACAGGGAGCCTTGTTATGCTGATGGGCGGGATATAAATTGCCAACTGCCTCTCTGGAGGAGTGCATTGGGTTCCCTAAAACAAGTAAACAACAGATCTACAGAGCCAAGGGCACTTCCAGTCTAGGGAATGTACCTTGGGAAAACTGAAAATCAATAAGACACAGCCACCTCAAAATTTAGGGCTGCACTGCTTACAAGAACCTCAACTTGGGTACACCTTAAATATCCCAGGAAATATAAAAATGGCTCAAAAAATTGTGGTACTTATGTACGATGGAATATCCGTCAGGCATGAAATCAATGTCATAAGACCAGTAGAAACAAAATGAGTGGATTCTGTTATGATGATTCTAAGTGAAATAAGACACACAGAAAAAGAAATTTATCATAAGATATCACTTATGACGATCCTGTAACATGGCTACACTTGAACTGAGTTAGGAAAGAGAACAGAGTCTCACATTTAGAAAACACACTTATGCCTGCTAGAGTTGGAAGGAGAGGTGGGGTGATGCATAAAACCAGAGTTTGATATAAGCACAGGTACTGTTCCAAAAACCAACTATGGAATACAGAAGACCTACAAGTTCCTCACTGAAACGGACTCAAAACCCCATATTTCCGGCAGAGGAATATATCTGACTAGTAAGAATCTTAAAACCTATGTATTGATATGTCTCCGTAAGGGAATCAAGTGTTTCTAGACTGGCATAAACATGGCAGCGAGAATCAGCTCAAACCCACTATCAAAAGGAATTTCAAAAACAAAACAAAGAAAACAGGGAAATTCTTTACAATTACTTCAGGGTCTCTGATGAAACCTGGAATGACCCTATCTACAACGACCGCTGGATGTGGCATAAGGCTGGACACTTGGGACTGAGAGGATTGGTGAGATTGGGTGAGCAAATGCAGACCTTGTAAACCAATAATGCATGACACCCATTCCATGGGTCCCAACTCTGCGGGTTGAAGGGAATATTAATACAGCTATAACATATACAGGAAACCTAGAGAATGGACACACTGTGAATACAAAAGGTTTCTAAAACTCAACGAATAGTCCCTCTCCTGGTTTTCCAGTTTGACTTTCTAACTGCTTTACTAACAATCTCCCAACTTGGAGAGACACCACTTTTAACCTCCAGGTACACACACGTTGCCAATTTGGCAGAGGATGAAAGGAAAGGGGGAGAACCAATGACAGAGTAGCTGTTAGGCATTTAGATGGGCACATGTCACTCTAATTTCACGTGAGGAAGAAGAATTAACCAAAGTCTCAGCCACCCACGGGGAACAAGTAGAGGTCCTGAACCAAAATTTTGGACTTGCGGTCAGCTCACAAACAATGAGTTGAAAAATGGGGCTCAGGGCACAGCAATTCACAAACTGGAAGAGTAATAAAGGACAACTATCATCCAAAAATCTGTTGAGGGAAGGCATCGAGGCGGAGTTGAAATCGAGGCAGAATAGCAGGAAACAGATTTCAAGAGGTATGTTGGAATCGCCTTTAAAGCACAAGAAGTGGGGCACAACTTCGACAATGATGCACTTGGCGAAAAAGGGCGTTTGCATTTTCTGCTGAATATTTTCAGGAGAAAATGCATACGACCTTTTTGGCCAAGCAAGCAAGCAGGCAATGCAAATCTGCACTACAAAGAAGTATCACTTCCCACCGGTCAAAAGGGACATCCGCAAAATGTGTAAAAACCAGAAAGGCAAGACAGGCCCTGGAGAACAGGGAGCATTGTTATGCTGATGGGCAGGATGTAAATTGCCAACTGCCTCTCTGTTGGAGTGAATTGTGTTCCGTAAAACAAGTAAACAACAGAGCTACAGAGCCAAGGGCACTTCCAGTCTAGGGAATATACCTTGGGAAAACTGAAAATCAATAAGACAGAGCCACCCCAACGTTTAGGGCTGCACTGCTTACAAGAACCTCAACATGGGTACACCTTAAATATCCCAGGAAATATAAAAATGGTTCAAAAAATTGTGGTACTTACGTACGATGGAATATCCCTCAGCCATGAAATCAATGTCATAAGACCAGTAGCAGCAAAATGAGTGGAATGAGGTTCGATGATTCTAAGTGAAATAAGTCACACAGAAAAAGCAAGTTATCATAAGATATCACTTACGAAGATCCTGTAAACATGGCTACACTTGAACTGAGCTAGGAAAGAGAACAGAGTCTCACATTTGGAAAACACACTTATGCCTGCTTAAGGGGGAAGGAGAGGTGGGGTGATGCATAAAACCAGAGTTTGATATAAGCACAGGTACCGTTCCAAAAACCAACTATGGAATAGACAAGACCTACACCTTCCTCAGTGAAAGGGACTCAAAACCCCATATTTCCCGCAGAAGAATATATCTGACTAGTAAGAATCTTAAAACCTATGTATTGATATGTCTCTGTAAGGGAATCAAGTGTCTAGACTGGCATAAACATGGCAGCGAGAATCAGCTGAAATCCACTATCAAAAGGAATTTCACAAACAAAACAAAAAAACAGGCAAATTCTTTACAATTCCTTCAGGGTCTCTGATGAAATCTGGAATGACCCTATCTACAACGACCGTTGGATGTGGCATAAGGCTGGACACTTGGGACTTAGAGGATTGGTGAGATTGGGTGAGCAAATGCAGACCTTGTAAACCAATAATGCATGGCACCCATTCCATGGGTCCCAACTCTGCGGGTTGAAGGGAATATTAATACAGCTATAACATGTACAGGAAACCTAGACAATGGACACACTGTGAATACAAAAGGTTTCTAAAACTCAACGAATAGTCCCTCTCCTGGTGTTCCGGTTTGACTTTCCCACTGCTTTACTATCAATCTCCCAAATTGAAGAGACACCCCTTTTAACCTCCTGGTACACACACGTTGCCAATTTGGCCGAGGATGAAAGGAAAGGGGGAGAACCAATGACAGAGTAGCTGTTAGGCATTTAGAAGGGCATATGTCACTCTAATTTCACGGTAGGAAGAAGAATTAACCAAAGTCTCAGCCTCCCACGGGGAACAAGTAGAGGTCCTGAACCAAAATTTTGGACGTGCGGTCAGCTCACAAAAAATAAGTTGAAAAATGGGGCTCAGGGCACAGCAATTCACAAACTGGAAGAGTAATAAAGGACAACTATCATCCAAAAATCTGTTGAGGGAAGGGAACGAGGCGGAGTTGAAATCGTGGCAGAATAGCAGGAAACAGATTTCAAGAGGTACGTTGGAATCGCCTTTAAAGCACAGGAAGAGGGGCACAACTTCGACAATGATGCACTTGGCCAAAAAGGGCGTATGCGTTTTCTCTTGAATATATTCAGGAGAAAACGCTTACGCCCTTTTTGGCCAAGCAAGCAAGCGGGCAATGCAAATCTGCACTACAAAGAAGTATCACTTCCCACCGGTCAAAAGGGACATCCGCAAAATGTGTAAAAACCAGAAAGGCAAGACAGGCCCTGGAGAACAGGGAGCCTTTTTATGCTGATGGGCGGGATGTAAATTGCCAACTGCCTCTATGGAGGAGTGCATTGTGTTCCCTAAAACAAGTAAAGAACAGAGCTACAGGGCCAAGGGCACTACCAGTCTAGGGAATATACCTTGGGAAAACTGAAAATCAATAAGACAGAGCCACCCCAAAATTTACGGCTGCACTGCTCACAATAACCACAACTTCGGTACACCTTAAATATCCCAGGAAATATAAAAATGGTTCAAAAAATTGTGGTACTTACGTACGACGGAATATCCCTCAGCCATGAAATCAATGTCATAAGACCAGTAGCAACAAAATGAGTGGATTCTGTTATGATGATTCTAAGTGAAATAAGACACACAGAAAAAGAAATTTATCATAACATATCACTTATGAAGAACCTGTAAACATGGCTACACTTGAACTTAGCTAGGAAAGAGAACAGAGTCTCACATTTGGAAAACACTCTTATGCCTGCTTAAGGAGGAAGGAGAGGTGGGGTGATGCATAAAACCAGAGTTTCATATAAGCACACCTACCATTCCGAAAACCAACTATGGAATAGACAAGACCTACACCTTCCTCAGGGAAAGGGACTCAAAACCCCATATTTCCTGCAGAGGAATATATCTGACTAGTAAGAATCTTAAAACTTATGTATTGATATGTCTCAATAAGGGAATCAAGTGTGTCAGACTGGCATAAACATGGCAGCGAGAATCAGCTCAAACCCACTATAAAAAGGAATTTCAAAAACAAAACAAAAAAACTGGGAAATTCTTTACAATTCCTTCAGGGTTTCTGATGAAAGCTGGAATGACAATATCTACAACGACAGCTGGATGTGGCATAAGGCTGGAAACTTGGGACTGAGAGGATTGGTGAGATTGGGTGAGCAAATGCAGACCCTTTAAAGCACAAATGCCTGGCACCCATTCCATGGGTCCCAACTCTCCAGGTTGAAGGGAATATTACTACAGCTATAACATGTACAGGAATCCTAGAGAACGGACACACTGTGAATACGAATGATTTCTAAAACTCAACGAATAGTCCCTATCCTGGTGCTCGGGTTTGACTTTCCATCTGCTTTACTATCAACCTCCAAACTTGGAGAGACAGCCCGTTTAACCTCCTGGTTCGCACAGGTTGCCAATTTGGCAGAGGATGAAAGGGAAGAGGGAGAACCAATGAGAGAGTAGCTGTTAGGCATTTGGACGGGCACATATCACTCTAATTTCCCGGCAGGAAGAAGAATTAACCAAAGTCTCAGCCACCCACCGGGAACCAGCATAAATCCTGAACCAAAATTTTGGACTTGCGGTCAGCTCACAAAAAACGAGTTGAAAAATGGATCTCAGGGGCACAGCAATTTACAAACTGGCAGAGCAATAACGGAGAACTATCGTCCAAAAATCTGTTGAGGGAAGACATCGAGGCGGACTTGAAAGCGAGGCAGAATAGCAGGAAACAGATTTCAAGAGGTACGTTGGAATCGCCTTTAAAGCACAGGAAGAGGGACACAACTTCGACAAAGATGCACTTGGCCAAAAAGGGTGTATGCGTTTTCTCCTGAATATATTCAGGAGAAAACGCGTACGCCCTTTTTGGCCAAGCAAGGAAGCGGGCAATGCAAATCTGCACTACAAAGAAGTATCACTTCCCACCGGTCAAAAGGGACATCCACAAAATTTGTAAAAACCAGAAAGGCAAGACAGGCCCTGGAGAACAGGGAGCCTTGTTATGCTGATGTGCGGGATGTAAATTGCCAACTGCTTCTCTGGAGGAGTGCATTGTGTTCCCTAAAACAAGTAAACAACAGAGCTACAGAGCCAAGGGCACTTCCAGTCTAGGGAATATACCTTGGGAAAATTGAAAATCAATAAGACAGAGCCACCCCAAAATTTAGGGCTGCACTGCATACAAGGACCTCAACTTGGGTACACCTTAAGTATCCAAGGAAATATAAAAATGGTTCAAAAAATTGTGGTACTTACGTACGATGGAATATCCCTCAGCCATGAAATCAATGTCATAAGACCAGTAGCAGCAAAATGGGTGGATTCAGGTACGATGATTCTAAGTGAAATAAGTCACACAGAAAAAGAAACTTATCATAAGATATCACTTATGAAGATCCTGTAAACATGGCTACACTTGAACTGAGTTAGGATAGAGAACAGAGTCTCAAATTTAGAAAACACTCTTATGCCTGCTTAAGGGGGAAGGAGAGGTGGGGTGATGCATAAAACCAGAGTTTGATATAAGCACAGGTACCGTTCCAAAAACCAACTATGGAATACACAAGTCCTATACCTTCCTCAGTGAAAGGGACTCAAAACCCCATATTTCCCGCAGAGGAATATATCTGACTAGTAAAAATCTTAAAACCTATGTATTGATATGTCTCCGTAAGGGAATCAAGTGTGTCTAGACTGGCATAAACATGGCAGCGAGAATCAGCTCAAACCCACTATAAAAAGGAATTTCAAAAACAAAACAAAAAAACTGGGAAATTCTTTACAATTCCTTCAGGGTCTCTGATGAAACCTGGAATGACCCTTTCTACAACGACAGCTGGAGGTGGCATAAGGCTGGACACTTGGGACTGAGAGGATTGGTGAGATTGGGTGAGGAAATGCAGTCCCTTTAAAGCAATAATGCCTGGCACCCATTCCATGGGTACCAACTCTCCAGGTTGAAGGGAATATTACTACAGCTATAACATGTACGGGAAACCTAGAGAACGGACACACTGTGAATACGAAAGGTTTCTAAAACTAAACGAATAGACCCTCCCATGGTGCTCCGGTTTGACTTTCCATCTGCTTTACTATCAATCTCCCAACTTGGAGAGACAGCCCCTTTAACCTCCTGGTTCGCACAGGTTTCCAATTTGGCAGAGGATGAAAGGGAAGAGGGAGAACCAATGAGAGAGTAGCTGTTAGGCATTTGGACGGGCACATATCACTCTAACTTCCCGGCAGGAAGAAGAATTAACCAAAGTCTCAGCCCCGCACTGGGAACCAGCATAGGTCCTGAACCAAAATTTTGGACTTGCTATCAGCTCACCGAAAAAGACTTGAAAAATGGAGCTCAGGGGCACAGCAATTCACAAATTGGCCGAGTAATAAAGGACAACTATCGTCCAAAAATCTGTTGAGGGAAGGCAACGAGGCGGACTTGAAAGCGAGGCAGAATAGCAGGAAACAGATTTCAAGAGGTATGTTGGAATCGCCTTTAAAGCACAGGAAGAGGGGCAAAACTTCGACAATGATGCACTTGGCCAAAAAGGGTGTATGCGTTTTCTCCTGAATATATTCAGGAGAAAACGCATACGGCATTTTTGACCAAGCAAGCAAGCGGACAATGCAAATCTGCACTACAAAGATGTATCACTTCCCACCGGTCAAAAGGGACAACCACAAAATGTGTAAAAACTAGAAAGGCAAGACAGGCCATAGAGAACAGGGAGCCTTGTTATGCTGATGGGCGGGATGTAAATTGCCAACTGCCTCTCTGGAGGAGTACATTGTGTTCCCTAAAACAAGTAAAGAACAGAGCTACAGAGGCAAGGGCACTTCCAGTCTAGGGAATATACCTTGGGAAAACTGAAAATCAATAAGACAGAGCCACCCCAAAATTTAGGGCTGCACTGCTTACAAGGACCTCAACTTGGGTACACATTAAATATCCCAGGAAATATAAAAATGGTTCAAAAAATTGTGGTACTTACGTACGATGGAATATCCCTCAGCCATGAAATCAATGTCATAAGACCAGTAGCAGCAAAATGGGTGGTTTCAGGTACGATGATTGTAAGTGAAATTAAGTCACACAGAAAAAGAAACTTATCATAAGATATCACTTATGAAGATTCTGTAAACATGGCTACACTTGAACTGAGTTAGGAAAGAGAACAGTGTCTCACATTTAGAAAACACTCTTATGCCTGCTTAAGGGGGAAGGAGAGGTGGCGTGATGCATAAAACCAGAGTTTGATATAAGCACAGGTACCGTTCCAAAAACCAACTATGGAATAGACAAGACCTACACCTTCCTCAGTGAAAGGGTCTCATAACCCCATATTTCCTGCAGAGAAATATATCTGACTAGTAAGAATCTTAAAACCTATGTATTGATATGTCTCCGTAAGGGAATCAAGTGTGTCTAGACTGGCATAAACATGGCAGCGAGAATCAGCTCAAACCCATTATAAAAAGGAATTTCAAAAACAAAACGAAAAAACTGCATAATTCTTTAAAATTCCTTCAGGGTCTCTGATGAAACCTGGAATGACCCTATCTACAATGACAGCTGGATGTGGCATAAGGAGGGACACTTGATACTGATACGATTGGTGAGATTGGGTGAGCAAATGCAGACCCTTTAAAGCACAAATGCCTGGCACCCATTCCATGGTTCCCAACTCTCCAGGTTAGAGGGAATATTACTACAGTTATAACATGTAAGGGAAACCTAGAGAACGGACACACTGTGAATATGAAAGGTTTCTAAAACTCAACGAATAGTCCCTCTCCTGGAGCCCCAGTTTGACTTTCCATATGCTGTACTATCAACCTCCCAACTTGGAGAGACAGCCCCTTTAACCACCTGGTTTCCACAGGTTGCCAATTTGGCAGAGGATGAAAGGGAAGAGGGAGAATCAATGAGAGAGTAGTTGTTATTCATTTGCACGGGCATATATCACTGTAATTTCCCCGCCGGAAGAAGAATTAACCAAGGTGTCAGCCACACACCGGGAACCAGTATAGGTCCTGAACCAAAATTTTGTGCTTGCGGTCAGCTCACAAAAAACGAGTTGAAAAATGGAGCTCAGGGGCACAGCAATTCACAAACTGACCGAGTAATAAAGGACAACTATCGTCCAAAAATCTGTTGAGGGTAGGCAACGAGGCAGACTTGAAAGCGAGGCAGAATAGCAGGAAACAGATTTCAAGAGGTACGTTGGAATCGCCTTTAAGGCACAGGAAGAGGGGCACAACTTCGACAATGATGCACTTGGCCAAAAAGGGTGTATGCGTTTTATCCTGAATATATTCAGGAGAAAACACATACGCCCTTTTTGGCCAAGCAAGCAAGCGGGCAATGCAAATCTGCACTACAAAGAAGTATCACTTCCCACCGGTCAAAAGGGACATCCACAAAATGTGTAAAAACCAAAAAGGCAAGACAGGCCCTGGAGAACAGGGAGCCTTGTTATGCTGATGGGCGGGATGTAAATTGCCAACTGCCTCTCTGGAAGAGTGCATTGTGTTCCCTAAAACAAGTAAAGAACAGAGCTACAGAGCCAAGGGCACTTCCAGTCTAGGGAATATACCTGGGGAAAACTGAAAATCAATAAGACAGAGCCACCCCAAAATTTAGGGCTGCACTGCTTACAAGGACCTCAACTTGGGTACACCTTAAATATCCCAGGAAATATAAAAATGGTTCAAAAAATTGTGGTACTTATGTACGATGGAATATCCCTCAGCCATGAAATCAATGTCATAAGACCAGTAGCAGCAAAATAGGTGGATTCAGGTACGATGATTCTAAGTGAAATAAGTCACACAGAAAAAGAAACTTATCATAAGATATCACTTATGAAGATCCTGTAAACATGGCTACACTTGAACAGAGTTAGGAAAGAGAACAGTGTCTCACATTTAGAAAACACTCTTATGCCTGATTAAGGGGGAAGGAGAGGTGGGGTGATGCTTAAAACAAGAGTTTGATATAAGCACAGGTACCGTTCCAAAAACCAACTATGCAATAGACAAGACCTACACCTTCCTCAGTGAAAGGGACTCAAAACCCCATATTTACCGCAGAGGAATATATCTGACTAGTAAGAATCTTAAAACCTATGTATTGATATGTCTCCGTAAGGGAATCAAGTGTGTCTAGACTGGCATAAACATGGCAGCGAGAATCAGCTCAAACCCACTATAAAAAGGAATTTCAAAAACAAAACAAAAAAATGGGAAATTCTTTACAATTCCTTCAGGGTCTCTGATGAAACCTGGAATGACCCTATCTACAACGACAGCTGGATGTGGCATAATGCTGGACACTTGGGACTGAGAGGATTGGTGAGTTTGGATGAGCAAATGCAGACCCTTTAAAGCAATAATGCATGGCACCCATTCCATGGGTCCCAACTCTCCAGGTTGAAGGGAATATTACTACAGTCATAACATGTACGGGAAACCTAGAGAACGGACACACTGTGAATATGAAAGGTTTCTAAAACTCAACGAATAGACCCTCCCATGGTGCTCCGGTTTGACTTTCCATCTGCTTTACTATCAATCTCCCAACTTGGAGAGACAGCCCCTTTAACCTCCTGGTTCGCACAAGTTGCCAATTTGGCAGAGGATGAAAGGGAAGAGGGAGAACCAATGAGAGAGTAGCTGTTAGGCATTTTGACGGGCACATATCACTCTAACTTCCCGGCATGAAGAAGAATTAACCAAAGTCTCAGCCCCGCACCGGGAACCAGCATAGGTCCTGAACCAAAATTTTGGACTTGCGTTCAGCTCACCGAAAACGAGTTGAAAAATGGAGCTCAGGGGCACAGCAATTCACAAACTGGCCGAGTAATAAAGGACAACTATCGTCCAAAAATCTGTTGAGGGAAGGCAACGAGGTGGACTTGAAAGCGAGGCAGAATATCAGGAAACAGATTTCAAGAGGTACGTTGGAATTGCCTTTAAAGCACACGAAGAGGGGCACAACTTCGACAATGATGCACTTGGCCAAAAAGGGCGTATGCGTTTTCCCCTTAATATATTCAGGAGAGAACGCATACACCCTTTTTGGCCAAGCAAGCAAGCGGGCAATGCAAATCTGCACTACAAAGAAGTATCACTTCCCACCGGTCAAAAGGGACATCCACAAAATGTGTAAAAACCAGAAAGGCAAGACAGGCCCTGGAGAACAGGAAGACTTGTTATGCTGATGGGCGGGATGTAAATTGCCAACTGCCCCACTGGAGGAGTACATTGTGTTCCCTAAAACAAGGAAAAGAACAGAGCTACAGAGCCAAGGGCACTTCCAGTCTAGGGAATATACCTTGAGTAAACTGAAAATCAATAAGACAGAGCCACCCCAAAATTTAGGGCTGCACTGCTTACAAGGACCTCAACTTGGGTACACCTTAAATATCCCAGGAAATATAAAAATGGTTCAAAAAATTGTGGTACTTACGTACGATGGAATATACCTCATCCATGAAATCAATGTCATAAGACCAGTAGCAGCAAAATGGGTGGATTCAGGTACGATGATTCTAAGTGAAATAAGTCACACAGAAAAAGAAACTTATCATAAGATATCACTTATGAAGATCCTGTAAACATGGCTACACTTGAACTGAGTTAGGAAAGAGAACAGTGTCTCACATTTAGAAAACACTCTTATACCTGCTTAAGGGGGAAGGAGAGGTGGGGTGATGCATAAAACCAGAGTTTGATATAAGCAGAGGTACCGTTCCAAAAACCAACTATGGAATAGACAAGACCTACACCTTCCTCAGTGAAAGGGACTCAAAACCCCATATTTCCCACAGAGGAATATATCTGACTAGTAAGAATCTTAAAACCTATGTATTGATATGTCTCCGTAAGGGAATCAAGTGATTCTAGACTGGCATAAACATGGCAGCGAGAATCCGCTCAAACCCACTATAAAAAGGAATTTCAAAAACAAAACAAAAAAACTGGGAAATTCCTTACAATTCCTTCAGGGTCTCTGATGAAACCTGGAATGACCCTATCTACAACGACAGCTGGATGTGGCATAAGGAGGGACACTTGGGACTGAGACGATTGGTGAGATTGGGTGAGCAAATGCAGACCCTTTAAAGCAATAATGCATGGCACCCATTCCATGGGTCCGAACTCTCCAGGTTGAAGGGAATATTACTACAGCTATAACATGTGCGGGAAACCTAGAGAACGGACACACTGTGAATACGAAAGGTTTCTAAAACTCAACGAATAGTCCCTCTCCTGGTGCTCCGGTTTGACTTTCCGTCTGCTTTACTATCAACCTCCCAACTTGGAGAGACAGCCCCTTTAACCTCTTGGTTCGCACAGGTTGCCAATTTGGCAGAGGATGAAAGGGAAGAGGGAGAACCAATGAGAGAGTAGCTGTTAGGCATTTGGACGGGCACATATCACTGTAATTTCCCGGCAGGAAGAAGAATTAACCAAATTCTCAGCCACCCACCGGGAACCAGTATAGGTCCTGAACCAAAATTTTGGACTTGCGGTCAGCTCACCAAAAACGAGTTGAAAAATGGAGCTCAGGGGCACAGCAATTCACAAACTGGCCGAGTAATAAAGGACAACTATCGTCCAAAAATATGTTGAGGGAAGGCAACGAGGCGGACTTGAAAGCGAGGCAGAATAGCAGGAAACAGATTTCAAGAGGTACGTTGGAATCGCCTTTAAAGCACAGGAAAAGGGGCACAACTTCGACAATGATGCACTTGGCCAAAAAGTGTGTATGCGTTTTCTCCTGAATATATTCAGGAGAAAACGCATACGCCCTTTTTGGCCAAGCAAGCAAGCGGGCAATGCAAATCTGCACTACAAAGAAGTATCACTTCCCACCGGTCAAAAGGGACATCCACAAAATGTGTAAGAACAAGAAAGGCAAGACAGGCCCTGGAGAACAGGGAGCCTTGTTATGCTGATGGGCGGGATGTAAATTGCCAACTGCCTCTCTGGAGGAGTGCATTCTGTTCCCTAAAACAAGTAAAGAACAGAGCTACAGAGCCAAGGGCACTACCAGTCTAGGGAATATACCTTGGGAAAACTGAAACTCAATAAGACAGAGCCACCCCAAAATTTAGGGCTGCACTGCATACAAGGACCTCAACTTGGATACACCTTAAGTATCCCAGAAAATATAAACATGGTTCAAAAAATTGTGGTACTTACGTACGATGGAATATCCCTCAGCCATGAAATCAATGTCATAAGACCAGTAGCAGCAAAATGGGTGGATTCAGGTACGATGATTCTAAGTGAAATAAGTCACACAGAAAAAGAAACTTATCATAAGATATCACTTATGAAGATCCTGTAAACATGGCTACACTTGAACTGAGTTAGGAAAGAGAACAGTGTCTCACATTTAGAAAACACTCTTATACCTGCTTAAGGGGGAAGGAGAGGTGGGGTGATGCATAAAACCAGAGTTTGATATAAGCACAGGTACCGTTCCAAAAACCAACTATGGAATAGACAAGACCTACACCGTCCTCAGCGAAAGGGACTCAAAACCCCATATTTCCCGCAGAGGAAAATATCTGACTAGTAAGAATCTTAAAACCTATGTATTGATATGTCTCCGTAAGGGAATCAAGTGTGTCTGGACTGGCATAAACATGGCAGCGAGAATCAGCTCAAACCCACTATAAAAAGGAATTTCAAAAACAAAACAAAAAAACTGGGAAATTCTTTACAATTCCTTCAGGGTCTCTGATGAAACCTGGAATGACCCTTTCTACAACGACAGCTGGAGGTGGCATAAGGCTGGACACTTGGGACTGAGAGGATTGGTGAGATTGGGTGAGGAAATGCAGTCCCTTTAAAGCAATAATGCCTGGCACCCATTCCATGGGTACCAACTCTCCAGGTTGAAGGGAATATTACTACAGCTATAACATGTACGGGAAACCTAGAGAACGGACACACTGTGAATACGAAAGGTTTCTAAAACTAAACGAATAGACCCTCCCATGGTGCTCCGGTTTGACTTTCCATCTGCTTTACTATCAATCTCCCAACTTGGAGAGACAGCCCCTTTAACCTCCTGGTTCGCACAGGTTTCCAATTTGGCAGAGGATGAAAGGGAAGAGGGAGAACCAATGAGAGAGTAGCTGTTAGGCATTTGGACGGGCACATATCACTCTAACTTCCCGGCAGGAAGAAGAATTAACCAAAGTCTCAGCCCCGCACTGGGAACCAGCATAGGTCCTGAACCAAAATTTTGGACTTGCTATCAGCTCACCGAAAAAGACTTGAAAAATGGAGCTCAGGGGCACAGCAATTCACAAATTGGCCGAGTAATAAAGGACAACTATCGTCCAAAAATCTGTTGAGGGAAGGCAACGAGGCGGACTTGAAAGCGAGGCAGAATAGCAGGAAACAGATTTCAAGAGGTATGTTGGAATCGCCTTTAAAGCACAGGAAGAGGGGCAAAACTTCGACAATGATGCACTTGGCCAAAAAGGGTGTATGCGTTTTCTCCTGAATATATTCAGGAGAAAACGCATACGGCATTTTTGACCAAGCAAGCAAGCGGACAATGCAAATCTGCACTACAAAGATGTATCACTTCCCACCGGTCAAAAGGGACAACCACAAAATGTGTAAAAACTAGAAAGGCAAGACAGGCCACAGAGAACAGGGAGCCTTGTTATGCTGATGGGCGGGATGTAAATTGCCAACTGCCTCTCTGGAGGAGTACATTGTGTTCCCTAAAACAAGTAAAGAACAGAGCTACAGAGGCAAGGGCACTTCCAGTCTAGGGAATATACCTTGGGAAAACTGAAAATCAATAAGACAGAGCCACCCCAAAATTTAGGGCTGCACTGCTTACAAGGACCTCAACTTGGGTACACATTAAATATCCCAGGAAATATAAAAATGGTTCAAAAAATTGTGGTACTTACGTACGATGGAATATCCCTCAGCCATGAAATCAATGTCATAAGACCAGTAGCAGCAAAATGGGTGGTTTCAGGTACGATGATTGTAAGTGAAATTAAGTCACACAGAAAAAGAAACTTATCATAAGATATCACTTATGAAGATTCTGTAAACATGGCTACACTTGAACTGAGTTAGGAAAGAGAACAGTGTCTCACATTTAGAAAACACTCTTATGCCTGCTTAAGGGGGAAGGAGAGGTGGCGTGATGCATAAAACCAGAGTTTGATATAAGCACAGGTACCGTTCCAAAAACCAACTATGGAATAGACAAGACCTACACCTTCCTCAGTGAAAGGGTCTCATAACCCCATATTTCCTGCAGAGAAATATATCTGACTAGTAAGAATCTTAAAACCTATGTATTGATATGTCTCCGTAAGGGAATCAAGTGTGTCTAGACTGGCATAAACATGGCAGCGAGAATCAGCTCAAACCCATTATAAAAAGGAATTTCAAAAACAAAACGAAAAAACTGCATAATTCTTTAAAATTCCTTCAGGGTCTCTGATGAAACCTGGAATGACCCTATCTACAATGACAGCTGGATGTGGCATAAGGAGGGACACTTGATACTGATACGATTGGTGAGATTGGGTGAGCAAATGCAGACCCTTTAAAGCACAAATGCCTGGCACCCATTCCATGGTTCCCAACTCTCCAGGTTAGAGGGAATATTACTACAGTTATAACATGTAAGGGAAACCTAGAGAACGGACACACTGTGAATATGAAAGGTTTCTAAAACTCAACGAATAGTCCCTCTCCTGGAGCCCCAGTTTGACTTTCCATATGCTGTACTATCAACCTCCCAACTTGGAGAGACAGCCCCTTTAACCACCTGGTTTCCACAGGTTGCCAATTTGGCAGAGGATGAAAGGGAAGAGGGAGAATCAATGAGAGAGTAGTTGTTATTCATTTGCACGGGCATATATCACTGTAATTTCCCCGCCGGAAGAAGAATTAACCAAGGTGTCAGCCACACACCGGGAACCAGTATAGGTCCTGAACCAAAATTTTGTGCTTGCGGTCAGCTCACAAAAAACGAGTTGAAAAATGGAGCTCAGGGGCACAGCAATTCACAAACTGACCGAGTAATAAAGGACAACTATCGTCCAAAAATCTGTTGAGGGTAGGCAACGAGGCAGACTTGAAAGCGAGGCAGAATAGCAGGAAACAGATTTCAAGAGGTACGTTGGAATCGCCTTTAAGGCACAGGAAGAGGGGCACAACTTCGACAATGATGCACTTGGCCAAAAAGGGTGTATGCGTTTTATCCTGAATATATTCAGGAGAAAACACATACGCCCTTTTTGGCCAAGCAAGCAAGCGGGCAATGCAAATCTGCACTACAAAGAAGTATCACTTCCCACCGGTCAAAAGGGACATCCACAAAATGTGTAAAAACCAAAAAGGCAAGACAGGCCCTGGAGAACAGGGAGCCTTGTTATGCTGATGGGCGGGATGTAAATTGCCAACTGCCTCTCTGGAAGAGTGCATTGTGTTCCCTAAAACAAGTAAAGAACAGAGCTACAGAGCCAAGGGCACTTCCAGTCTAGGGAATATACCTGGGGAAAACTGAAAATCAATAAGACAGAGCCACCCCAAAATTTAGGGCTGCACTGCTTACAAGGACCTCAACTTGGGTACACCTTAAATATCCCAGGAAATATAAAAATGGTTCAAAAAATTGTGGTACTTATGTACGATGGAATATCCCTCAGCCATGAAATCAATGTCATAAGACCAGTAGCAGCAAAATAGGTGGATTCAGGTACGATGATTCTAAGTGAAATAAGTCACACAGAAAAAGAAACTTATCATAAGATATCACTTATGAAGATCCTGTAAACATGGCTACACTTGAACAGAGTTAGGAAAGAGAACAGTGTCTCACATTTAGAAAACACTCTTATGCCTGATTAAGGGGGAAGGAGAGGTGGGGTGATGCTTAAAACAAGAGTTTGATATAAGCACAGGTACCGTTCCAAAAACCAACTATGCAATAGACAAGACCTACACCTTCCTCAGTGAAAGGGACTCAAAACCCCATATTTACCGCAGAGGAATATATCTGACTAGTAAGAATCTTAAAACCTATGTATTGATATGTCTCCGTAAGGGAATCAAGTGTGTCTAGACTGGCATAAACATGGCAGCGAGAATCAGCTCAAACCCACTATAAAAAGGAATTTCAAAAACAAAACAAAAAAATGGGAAATTCTTTACAATTCCTTCAGGGTCTCTGATGAAACCTGGAATGACCCTATCTACAACGACAGCTGGATGTGGCATAATGCTGGACACTTGGGACTGAGAGGATTGGTGAGTTTGGATGAGCAAATGCAGACCCTTTAAAGCAATAATGCATGGCACCCATTCCATGGGTCCCAACTCTCCAGGTTGAAGGGAATATTACTACAGTCATAACATGTACGGGAAACCTAGAGAACGGACACACTGTGAATATGAAAGGTTTCTAAAACTCAACGAATAGACCCTCCCATGGTGCTCCGGTTTGACTTTCCATCTGCTTTACTATCAATCTCCCAACTTGGAGAGACAGCCCCTTTAACCTCCTGGTTCGCACAAGTTGCCAATTTGGCAGAGGATGAAAGGGAAGAGGGAGAACCAATGAGAGAGTAGCTGTTAGGCATTTTGACGGGCACATATCACTCTAACTTCCCGGCATGAAGAAGAATTAACCAAAGTCTCAGCCCCGCACCGGGAACCAGCATAGGTCCTGAACCAAAATTTTGGACTTGCGTTCAGCTCACCGAAAACGAGTTGAAAAATGGAGCTCAGGGGCACAGCAATTCACAAACTGGCCGAGTAATAAAGGACAACTATCGTCCAAAAATCTGTTGAGGGAAGGCAACGAGGTGGACTTGAAAGCGAGGCAGAATATCAGGAAACAGATTTCAAGAGGTACGTTGGAATTGCCTTTAAAGCACACGAAGAGGGGCACAACTTCGACAATGATGCACTTGGCCAAAAAGGGCGTATGCGTTTTCCCCTTAATATATTCAGGAGAGAACGCATACACCCTTTTTGGCCAAGCAAGCAAGCGGGCAATGCAAATCTGCACTACAAAGAAGTATCACTTCCCACCGGTCAAAAGGGACATCCACAAAATGTGTAAAAACCAGAAAGGCAAGACAGGCCCTGGAGAACAGGAAGACTTGTTATGCTGATGGGCGGGATGTAAATTGCCAACTGCCCCACTGGAGGAGTACATTGTGTTCCCTAAAACAAGGAAAAGAACAGAGCTACAGAGCCAAGGGCACTTCCAGTCTAGGGAATATACCTTGAGTAAACTGAAAATCAATAAGACAGAGCCACCCCAAAATTTAGGGCTGCACTGCTTACAAGGACCTCAACTTGGGTACACCTTAAATATCCCAGGAAATATAAAAATGGTTCAAAAAATTGTGGTACTTACGTACGATGGAATATACCTCATCCATGAAATCAATGTCATAAGACCAGTAGCAGCAAAATGGGTGGATTCAGGTACGATGATTCTAAGTGAAATAAGTCACACAGAAAAAGAAACTTATCATAAGATATCACTTATGAAGATCCTGTAAACATGGCTACACTTGAACTGAGTTAGGAAAGAGAACAGTGTCTCACATTTAGAAAACACTCTTATACCTGCTTAAGGGGGAAGGAGAGGTGGGGTGATGCATAAAACCAGAGTTTGATATAAGCAGAGGTACCGTTCCAAAAACCAACTATGGAATAGACAAGACCTACACCTTCCTCAGTGAAAGGGACTCAAAACCCCATATTTCCCACAGAGGAATATATCTGACTAGTAAGAATCTTAAAACCTATGTATTGATATGTCTCCGTAAGGGAATCAAGTGATTCTAGACTGGCATAAACATGGCAGCGAGAATCCGCTCAAACCCACTATAAAAAGGAATTTCAAAAACAAAACAAAAAAACTGGGAAATTCCTTACAATTCCTTCAGGGTCTCTGATGAAACCTGGAATGACCCTATCTACAACGACAGCTGGATGTGGCATAAGGAGGGACACTTGGGACTGAGACGATTGGTGAGATTGGGTGAGCAAATGCAGACCCTTTAAAGCAATAATGCATGGCACCCATTCCATGGGTCCGAACTCTCCAGGTTGAAGGGAATATTACTACAGCTATAACATGTGCGGGAAACCTAGAGAACGGACACACTGTGAATACGAAAGGTTTCTAAAACTCAACGAATAGTCCCTCTCCTGGTGCTCCGGTTTGACTTTCCGTCTGCTTTACTATCAACCTCCCAACTTGGAGAGACAGCCCCTTTAACCTCTTGGTTCGCACAGGTTGCCAATTTGGCAGAGGATGAAAGGGAAGAGGGAGAACCAATGAGAGAGTAGCTGTTAGGCATTTGGACGGGCACATATCACTGTAATTTCCCGGCAGGAAGAAGAATTAACCAAATTCTCAGCCACCCACCGGGAACCAGTATAGGTCCTGAACCAAAATTTTGGACTTGCGGTCAGCTCACCAAAAACGAGTTGAAAAATGGAGCTCAGGGGCACAGCAATTCACAAACTGGCCGAGTAATAAAGGACAACTATCGTCCAAAAATATGTTGAGGGAAGGCAACGAGGCGGACTTGAAAGCGAGGCAGAATAGCAGGAAACAGATTTCAAGAGGTACGTTGGAATCGCCTTTAAAGCACAGGAAAAGGGGCACAACTTCGACAATGATGCACTTGGCCAAAAAGTGTGTATGCGTTTTCTCCTGAATATATTCAGGAGAAAACGCATACGCCCTTTTTGGCCAAGCAAGCAAGCGGGCAATGCAAATCTGCACTACAAAGAAGTATCACTTCCCACCGGTCAAAAGGGACATCCACAAAATGTGTAAGAACAAGAAAGGCAAGACAGGCCCTGGAGAACAGGGAGCCTTGTTATGCTGATGGGCGGGATGTAAATTGCCAACTGCCTCTCTGGAGGAGTGCATTCTGTTCCCTAAAACAAGTAAAGAACAGAGCTACAGAGCCAAGGGCACTACCAGTCTAGGGAATATACCTTGGGAAAACTGAAACTCAATAAGACAGAGCCACCCCAAAATTTAGGGCTGCACTGCATACAAGGACCTCAACTTGGATACACCTTAAGTATCCCAGAAAATATAAACATGGTTCAAAAAATTGTGGTACTTACGTACGATGGAATATCCCTCAGCCATGAAATCAATGTCATAAGACCAGTAGCAGCAAAATGGGTGGATTCAGGTACGATGATTCTAAGTGAAATAAGTCACACAGAAAAAGAAACTTATCATAAGATATCACTTATGAAGATCCTGTAAACATGGCTACACTTGAACTGAGTTAGGAAAGAGAACAGTGTCTCACATTTAGAAAACACTCTTATACCTGCTTAAGGGGGAAGGAGAGGTGGGGTGATGCATAAAACCAGAGTTTGATATAAGCACAGGTACCGTTCCAAAAACCAACTATGGAATAGACAAGACCTACACCGTCCTCAGCGAAAGGGACTCAAAACCCCATATTTCCCGCAGAGGAAAATATCTGACTAGTAAGAATCTTAAAACCTATGTATTGATATGTCTCCGTAAGGGAATCAAGTGTGTCTGGACTGGCATAAACATGGCAGCGAGAATCAGCTCAAACCCACTATAAAAAGGAATTTCAAAAACAAAACAAAAAAACTGGGAAATTCTTTACAATTACTTCAGGGTCTCTGATGAAGTCTAGAATGACCCTATCTACAACGACAGCTGGATGTGGCATAAGGAGGGACACTTGGGACTGAGACGATTGGTGAGATTGGGTGAGCAAATGCAGACCCTTTAAAGCAATAATGCATGGCACCCATTCCATGGGTCCGAACTCTCCAGGTTGAAGGGAATATTACTACAGCTATAACATGTGCGGGAAACCTAGAGAACGGACACACTGTGAATACGAAAGGTTTCTAAAACTCAACGAATAGTCCCTCTCCTGGTGCTCCGGTTTGACTTTCCGTCTGCTTTACTATCAACCTCCCAACTTGGAGAGACAGCCCCTTTAACCTCTTGGTTCGCTCAGGTTGCCAATTTGGCAGAGGATGAAAGGGAAGAGGGAGAACCAATGAGAGAGTAGCTGTTAGGCATTTGGACGGGCACATATCACTGTAATTTCCCGGCAGGAAGAAGAATTAACCAAATTCTCAGCCACCCACCGGGAACCAGTATAGGTCCTGAACCAAAATTTTGGACTTGCGGTCAGCTCACCAAAAACGAGTTGAAAAATGGAGCTCAGGGGCACAGCAATTCACAAACTGGCCGAGTAATAAAGGAAAACTATCGTCCAAAAATCTGTTGAGGGAAGGCAACGAGGCGGACTTGAAAGCGAGGCAGAATAGCAGGAAACAGATTTCAAGAGGTACGTTGGAATCGCCTTTAAAGCACAGGAAGAGGGGCACAACTTCGACAATGATGCACTTGGCCAAAAAGGGCGTATGCGTTTTCTCCTGAATATATTCAGGAGAAAACGCATACGCCCTTTTTGGCCAAGCAAGCAAGCGGGCAATGCAAATCTGCACTAAAAAGAAGTATCACTTCCCACCGGTCAAAAGGGACATCCACAAAATGTGTAAGAACAAGAAAGGCAAGACAGGACCTGGAGAACAGGGAGCCTTGTTATGCTGATGGGCGGGATGTAAACTGCCAACTGCCTCTCTGGAGGAGTGCATTCTGTTCCCTAAAACAAGTAAAGAACAGAGCTACAGAGTCAAGGGCACTACCAGTCTAGGGAATATACCTTGGGAAAACTGAAAATCAATAAGACAGAGCGACCCCAAAATTTAGGGCTGCACTGCATACAAGGACCTCAACTTGGATACACCTTAAGTATCCCAGAAAATATAAACATGGTTCAAAAAATTGTGGTACTTACGTACGATGGAATATCCCTCAGCCATGAAATCAATGTCATAAGACCAGTAGCAGCAAAATGGGTGGATTCAGGTACGATGATTCTAAGTGAAATAAGTCACACAGAAAAAGAAACTTATCATAAGATATCACTTATGAAGATCCTGTAAACATGGCTACACTTGAACTGAGTTAGGAAAGAGAACAGTGTCTCACATTTAGAAAACACTCTTATACCTGCTTAAGGGGGAAGGAGAGGTGGGGTGATGCATAAAACCAGAGTTTGATATAAGCACAGGTACCGTTCCAAAAACCAACTATGGAATAGACAAGACCTACACCGTCCTCAGCGAAAGGGACTCAAAACCCCATATTTCCCGCAGAGGAAAATATCTGACTAGTAAGAATCTTAAAACCTATGTATTGATATGTCTCCGTAAGGGAATCAAGTGTGTCTAGACTGGCATAAACATGGCAGCGAGAATCAGCTCAAACCCACTATAAAAAGGAATTTCAAAAACAAAACAAAAAAACTGGGAAATTCTTTACAATTCCTTCAAGGTCTCTGATGAAAGCTGGAATGACCGTATCTACAACGACAGCTGGTTGTGGCATAAGGATGGACACTTGGGACTGAGACGATTGGTGAGATTGGGTGAGCAAATGCAGACCCTTTAAAGCAATAATGCATGGCACCCATTCCATGGGTCCGAACTCTCCAGGTTGAAGGGAATATTACTACAGCTATAACATGTGCGGGAAACCTAGAGAACGGACACACTGTGAATACGAAAGGTTTCTAAAACTCAACGAATAGTCCCTCTCCTGGTGCTCCGGTTTGACTTTCCGTCTGCTTTACTATCAACCTCCCAACTTGGAGAGACAGCCCCTTTAACCTCTTGGTTCGCACAGGTTGCCAATTTGGCAGAGGATGAAAGGGAAGAGGGAGAACCAATGAGAGAGTAGCTGTTAGGCATTTGGACGGGCACATATCACTGTAATTTCCCGGCAGGAAGAAGAATTAACCAAATTCTCAGCCACCCACCGGGAACCAGTATAGGTCCTGAACCAAAATTTTGGACTTGCGGTCAGCTCACCAAAAACGAGTTGAAAAATGGAGCTCAGGGGCACAGCAATTCACAAACTGGCCGAGTAATAAAGGACAACTATCGTCCAAAAATCTGTTGAGGGAAGGCAACGAGGCGGACTTGAAAGCGAGGCAGAATAGCAGGAAACAGATTTCAAGAGGTACGTTGGAATCGCCTTTAAAGCACAGGAAGAGGGGCACAACTTCGACAATGATGCACTTGGCCAAAAAGGGCGTATGCGTTTTCTCCTGAATATATTCAGGAGAAAACGCATACGCCCTTTTTGGCCAAGCAAGCAAGCGGGCAATGCAAATCTGCACTACAAAGAAGTATCACTTCCCACCGGTCAAAAGGGACATCCACAAAATGTGTAAGAACAAGAAAGGCAAGACAGGCCCTGGAGAACAGGGAGCCTTGTTATGCTGATGGGCGGGATGTAAATTGCCAACTGCCTCTCTGGAGGAGTGCATTCTGTTCCCTAAAACAAGTAAAGAACAGAGCTACAGAGCCAAGGGCACTACCAGTCTAGGGAATATACCTTGGGAAAACTGAAAATCAATAAGACAGAGCCACCCCAAAATTTTGGGCTGCACTGCATACAAGGACCTCAACTTGGATACACCTTAAGTATCCCAGAAAATATAAACATGGTTCAAGAAATTGTGGTACTTACGTACGATGGAATATCCCTCAGCCATGAAATCAATGTCATAAGACAAGTAGCAGCAAAATGGGTGGATTCAGGTACGATGATTCTAAGTGAAATAAGTCACACAGAAAAAGAAACTTATCATAAGATATCACTTATGAAGATCCTGTAAACATGGCTACACTTGAACTGAGTTAGGAAAGAGAACAGTGTCTCACATTTAGAAAACACTCTTATACCTGCTTAAGGGGGAAGGAGAGGTGGGGTGATGCATAAAACCAGAGTTTGATATAAGCACAGGTACCGTTCCAAAAACCAACTATGGAATAGACAAGACCTACACCGTCCTCAGCGAAAGGGACTCAAAACCCCATATTTCCCGCAGAGGAAAATATCTGACTAGTAAGAATCTTAAAACCTATGTATTGATATGTCTCCGTAAGGGAATCAAGTGTGTCTAGACTGGCATAAACATGGCAGCGAGAATCAGCTCAAACCCACTATAAAAAGGAATTTCAAAAACAAAACAAAAAAACTGGGAAATTCTTTACAATTCCTTCAGGGTCTCTGATGAAGGCTGGAATGACCCTATCTACAACGACAGCTGGATGTGGCATAAGGAGGGACACTTGGGACTGAGACGATTGGTGAGATTGGGTGAGCAAATGCAGACCCTTTAAAGCAATAATGCATGGCACCCATTCCATGGGTCCGAACTCTCCAGGTTGAAGGGAATATTACTACAGCTATAACATGTGCGGGAAACCTAGAGAACGGACACACTGTGAATACGAAAGGTTTCTAAAACTCAACGCATAGTCCCTCTCCTGGTGCTCCGGTTTGACTTTCCGTCTGCTTTACTATCAACCTCCCAACTTGGAGAGACAGCCCCTTTAACCTCTTGGTTCGCACAGGTTGCCAATTTGGCAGAGGATGAAAGGGAAGAGGGAGAACCAATGAGAGAGTAGCTGTTAGGCATTTGGACGGGCACATATCACTGTAATTTCCCGGCAGGAAGAAGAATTAACCAAATTCTCAGCCACCCACCGGGAACCAGTATAGGTCCTGAACCAAAATTTTGGACTTGCGGTCAGCTCACCAAAAACGAGTTGAAAAATGGAGCTCAGGGGCACAGCAATTCACAAACTGGCCGAGTAATAAAGGACAACTATCGTCCAAAAATCTGTTGAGGGAAGGCAACGAGGCGGACTTGAAAGCGAGGCAGAATAGCAGGAAACAGATTTCAAGAGGTACGTTGGAATCGCCTTTAAAGCACAGGAAGAGGGGCACAACTTCGACAATGATGCACTTGGCCAAAAAGGGCGTATGCATTTTCTCCTGAATATATTCAGGAGAAAATGCATACGCCCTTTTTGGCCAAGCAAGCAAGCGGGCAATGCAAATCTGCACTACAAAGAAGTATCACTTCCCACCGGTCAAAAGGGACATCCAGAAAATGTGTAAGAACAAGAAAGGCAAGACAGGACCTGGAGAACAGGGAGCCTTGTTATGCTGATGGGCGGGATGTAAATTGCCAACTGCCTCTCTGGAGGAGTGCATTCTGTTCCCTAAAACAAGTAAAGAACAGAGCTACAGAGTCAAGGGCACTACGAGTCTAGGGAATATACCTTGGGAAAACTGAAAATCAATAAGACAGAGCGACCCCAAAATTTTGGGCTGCACTGCATACAAGGACCTCAACTTGGATACACCTTAAGTATCCCAGAAAATATAAACATGGTTCAAAATATTGTGGTACTTACGTACGATGGAATATCCCTCAGCCATGAAATCAATGTCATAAGACCAGTAGCAGCAAAATGGGTGGATTCAGGTACGATGATTCTAAGTGAAATAAGTCACACAGAAAAAGAAACTTATCATAAGATATCACTTATGAAGATCCTGTAAACATGGCTACACTTGAACTGAGTTAGGAAAGAGAACAGTGTCTCACATTTAGAAAACACTCTTATACCTGCTTAAGGGGGAAGGAGAGGTGGGGTGATGCATAAAACCAGAGTTTGATATAAGCACAGGTACCGTTCCAAAAACCAACTATGGAATAGACAAGACCTACACCGTCCTCAGCGAAAGGGACTCAAAACCCCATATTTCCCGCAGAGGAAAATATCTGACTAGTAAGTATCTTAAAACCTATGTATTGATATGTCTCCGTAAGGGAATCAAGTGTGTCTAGACTGGCATAAACATGGCAGCGAGAATCAGCTCAAACCCACTATAAAAAGGAATTTCAAAAACAAAACAAAAAAACTGGGAAATTCTTTACAATTCCTTCAAGGTCTCTGATGAAAGCTGGAATGACCCTATCTACAACGACAGCTGGTTGTGGCATAAGGATGGACACTTGGGACTGAGACGATTGGTGAGATTGGGTGAGCAAATGCAGACCCTTTAAAGCAATAATGCATGGCACCCATTCCATGGGTCCGAACTCTCCAGGTTGAAGGGAATATTACTACAGCTATAACATGTGCGGGAAACCTAGAGAACGGACACACTGTGAATACGAAAGGTTTCTAAAACTCAACGAATAGTCCCTCTCCTGGTGCTCCGGTTTGACTTTCCGTCTGCTTTACTATCAACCTCCCAACTTGGAGAGACAGCCCCTTTAACCTCTTGGTTCGCACAGGTTGCCAATTTGGCAGAGGATGAAAGGGAAGAGGGAGAACCAATGAGAGAGTAGCTGTTAGGCATTTGGACGGGCACATATCACTGTAATTTCCCGGCAGGAAGAAGAATTAACCAAATTCTCGGCCACCCACCGGGAACCAGTATAGGTCCTGAACAAAAATTTTGGACTTGCGGTCAGCTCACCAAAAACGAGTTGAAAAATGGAGCTCAGGGGCACAGCAATTCACAAACTGGCCGAGTAATAAAGGACAACTATCGTCCAAAAATCTGTTGAGGGAAGGCAACGAGGGGGATTTGAAAGCGAGGCAGAATAGCAGGAAACAGATTTCAAGAGGTACGTTGGAATCACCTTTAAAGCACAGGAAGAGGGGCACAACTTCGACAATGATGCACTTGGCCAAAAAGGGCGTATGCGTTTTCTCCTGAATATATTCAGGAGAAAACGCATACGCCCTTTTTGGCCAAGCAAGCAAGCGGGCAATGCAAATCTGCACTACAAAGAAGTATCACTTCGCACCGGTCAAAAGGGACATCCACAAAATGTGTAAGAACAAGAAAGGCAAGACAGGCCCTGGAGAAAAGGGAGCCATGTTATGCTGATGGGCGGGATGTAAATTGCCAACTGCCTCTCTGGAGGAGTGCATTCTGTTCCCTAAAACAAGTAAAGAACAGAGCTACATAGCCAAGGGCACTACCAGTCTAGGGAATATACCTTGGGAAAACTGAAAATCAATAAGACAGAGCCACCCCAAAATTTAAGGCTGCACTGCATACAAGGACCTCAACTTGGATACACCTTAAGTATCCCAGAAAATATAAACATGGTTCAAAAAATTGTGGTACTTACGTACGATGGAATATCCCTCAGCCATGAAATCAATGTCATAAGACAAGTAGCAGCAGAATGGGTGGATTCAGGTACGATGATTCTAAGTGAAATAAGTCACACAGAAAAAGAAACTTATCATAAGATATCACTTATGAAGATCCTGTAAACATGGCTACACTTGAACTGAGTTAGGAAAGAGAACAGTGTCTCACATTTAGAAAACACTCTTATACCTGCTTAAGGGGGAAGGAGAGGTGGGGTGATGCATAAAACCAGAGTTTGATATAAGCACAGGTACCATTCCAAAAACCAACTATGGAATAGACAAGACCTACACCGTCCTCAGCGAAAGGGACTCAAAACCCCATATTTCCCGCAGAGGAAAATATCTGACTAGTAAGAATCTTAAAACCTATGTATTGATATGTCTCCGTAAGGGAATCAAGTGTGTCTAGACTGGCATAAACATGGCAGCGAGAATCAGCTCAAACCCACTATAAAAAGGAATTTCAAAAACAAAACAAAAAAACTGGGAAATTCTTTACAATTCCTTCAGGGTCTCTGATGAAGGCTGGAATGACCCTATCTACAACGACAGCTGGATGTGGCATAAGGAGGGACACTTGGGACTGAGACGATTGGTGAGATTGGGTGAGCAAATGCAGACCCTTTAAAGCAATAATGCATGGCACCCATTCCATGGGTCCGAACTCTCCAGGTTGAAGGGAATATTACTACAGCTATAACATGTGCGGGAAACCTAGAGAACGGACACACTGTGAATACGAAAGGTTTCTAAAACTCAACACATAGTCCCTCTCCTGGTGCTCCGGTTTGACTTTCCGTCTGCTTTACTATCAACCTCCCAACTTGGAGAGACAGCCCCTTTAACCTCTTGGTTCGCACAGGTTGCCAATTTGGCAGAGGATGAAAGGGAAGAGGGAGAACCAATGAGAGAGTAGCTGTTAGGCATTTGGACGGGCACATATCACTGTAATTTCCCAGCAGGAAGAAGAATTAACCAAATTCTCAGCCACCCACCGGGAACCAGTATAGGTCCTGAACCAAAACTTTGGACTTGCGGTCAGCTCACCAAAAACGAGTTGAAAAATGGAGCTCAGGGGCACAGCAATTCACAAACTGGCCGAGTAATAAAGGACAACTATCGTCCAAAAATCTGTTGAGGGAAGGCAACGAGGCGGACTTGAAAGCGAGGCAGAATAGCAGGAAACAGATTTCAAGAGGTACATTGGAATCGCCTTTAAAGCACAGGAAGAGGGGCACAACTTCGACAATGATGCACTTGGCCAAAAAGGGCGTATGCGTTTTCTCCTGAATATATTCAGGAGAAAACGCATACGCCCTTTTTGGCCAAGCAAGCAAGCGGGCAATGCAAATCTGCACTACAAAGAAGTATCACTTCCCACCGGTCAAAAGGGACATCCACAAAATGTGTAAGAACAAGAAAGGCAAGACAGGCCCTGGAGAACAGGGAGCCTTGTTATGCTGATGGGCGGGATGTAAATTGCCAACTGCCTCTCTGGAGGAGTGCATTGTGTTTCCTAAAACAAGTAAACAACAGAGCTACAGAGCCAAGGGCACTTCCAGTCTAGGGAATATACCTTGGGAAAATTGAAAATCAATAAGACAGAGCCACCCCAAAATTTAGGGCTGCAGTGCTTACAAGGACCTCAACTTGGGTACACCATAAATATCCCAGGAAATATAAAAATGGTTCAAAAAATTGTGGCACTTTCTTATGATGGAATATCTCTCAGCCATGAAATCAATGTCATAAGACCAGAAGCAGCAAAATGGGTGGATTCAGGTACCATTGTTATAAGAGAAATAAGTCACACAGAATCAGAAACTTATCATAATATATCACTTATGAAGATCCTGTAAACATGGCTACACTTGAACTGAGTTAGGAAAGAGAACAGTGTCTCACATTTAGAAAACACTCTTATACCTGCTTAAGGGGGAAGGAGAGGTGGGGTGATGCATAAAACCAAAGTTTGATATAAGCACAGGTACCGTTCCAAAAACCAACTATGGAATAGTCAAGACCTATACCTTCCTCAGGGAAAGGTACTCAAAACACCATATTTCCCGCAGAGGAATATATCTGACAAGTTAGAATCTTAAAACCTATGTATTGATATGTCTCCGTAAGGGAATCAAGTGTGTCTAGACTGGCATAAACATGGCAGCGAGAATCAGCTCAAACCCACTATAAAAAGGAATTTCAAAAACAAAATAAAAAACTGGGAAAATCTTTACAATTCCTTCAGGGTCTCTGATGAAACCTGGAATGACGCTATATACAATGACAGCTGTATGTGGCATAAGGCTGGACACTTGGGACTGAGAGGATTGGTGAGATTGGGTGAGTAAATGCAGACCCTTTAAAGCAATAATGCATGGCACCCATTCCATGGGTCCCAACTCTCCAGGTTGAAGGGAATATTACTACAGTTATAACATGTACGGGAAACCTAGAGAACGGACACACTGTGAATACGAAAGGTTTCTAAAACTCAACGAATAGTCCCTCCCCTGATGCTCTGGTTTGACTTTCCATCTGCTTTACTATCAATCTCCCAAGTTGGAGAGACAGCCCATTTAACCTCCTGGTTCGTACAGGTTTCCAATTTGGCAGAGGATGAAAGGGAAGAGGGAGAACCAATGAGAGAGTAGCTGTTAGGCATTTGGACCGGCACATATCACTGTAAATTCCCGGCAGGAAGAAGAATTAACCAAAGTCTCAGCCCCCCACCGGGAACCAGCATAGGTCCTGAACCAAAATTTTGGACTTGCGGTCAGCTCACCTAAAACGAGTTGAAAAATGGAGCTCAGGGGCACAGCAATTCACAAACTGGCCGAGTAATAAAGGACAACTCTCGTCCAATAATCTGTTGAGGGAAGGCAACGAGGCGGACTTGAAAGCGAGGCAGAATAGCAGGAAACAGATTTCAAGAGGTACGTTGGAATTGCATTTAAAGCACAGGAAGAGGGGCACAACTTCGACAATGATGCACTTGGCCAAAAAGGGCGTATGCGTTTTCTCCTGAATATATTCAGGAGAAAACGCATACGCCCTTTTTGGCCAAGCAAGCAAGCGGGCAATGCAAATCTGCACTACAAAGAAGTATCACTTCCCACCGGTCAAAAGGGACATCCACAAATGTGTAAAAACCAGAAAGGCAAGACAGGCACTGGAGAACAGGGAGCCTTCTTATGCTGATGGGCGGGTTGTAAATTGCCAACTGCCTCTCTGGAGGAGTACATTGTGTTCCCTAAAACAAGTAAAGAACAGAGCTACAGAGCCAAGGGCACTTCCAGTCTAGGGAATATACCTTGGGAAAACTGAATATCAATAAGACAGAGCAACCCCAAAATTTAGGGCTGCACTGCTTACAAGGACCTCAACTTGGGTACACCTTAAATATCCCAGGAAATATAAAAATGGTTCAAAAAATTGTGGTACTTACGTACGATGGAATATCCCTCAGCCATGAAATCAATGTCATAAGACCAGTAGCAGCAAAATGGGTGGATTCAGGTACGATGATTCTAAGTGAAATAAGTCACAGAGAAAAAGAAACTTATCATAAGATATCACTTATGAAGATCCTGTAAACATGGCTACACTTGAACTGAGTTAGGAAAGAGAACAGTGTCTCACATTTAGAAAACACTCTTATGCCTGCTTAAGGGGGAAGGAGAGGTGGGGTGATGCATAAAACCAGAGTTTGATATAAGCACAGGTACCATTCCAAAAACCAACTATGGAATAGACAAGACCTACACCTTCCTCAGTGAAAGGGACTCAAAACCCCATATTTGCCGCAGAGGAATATATCTGACTAGTAAGAATCTTAAAACCTATGTATTGATATGTCTCCGTAAGGGAATCAAGTGTGTCTAGACTGGCATAAACATGGCAGCGAGAATCAGCTCAAACCCAGTATAAAAAGAAATTTCAAAAACAAAACAAAAAAACTGGTAAATTCTTTACAATTCCTTCAGGGTCTCTGATGAAACCTGGAATGACCCTATCTACAATGACAGCTGGATGTGGCATAAGGCTGGACACTTGGGACTGAGAGGATTGGTGAGATTGGGTGAACAAATGCAGACCATTTAAAGCAATAATGCATGGCACACATTCCATGGGTCCCAACTCTCCAGGTTGAAGGGAATATTACTACAGTTATAACATGTACGGGAAACCTAGAGAATGGACACACTGTGAATACGAAAGGTTTCTAAAACTCAACGAATAGTCCCTCTCCTGGTGCGCCGGTTTGACTTTCCATCTGCTTTACTATCAAGCTCCCACCTTGGAGAGACAGCCCCTTTAACCTCCTGGTTCGCACAGGTTGACAATTTGGCAGAGGATGAAAGGGAAGAGGGAGAACCAATGAGAGAGTAGCTGTTAGGCATTTGGACAGGCACATATCACTGTAATTTCCCGGCAGGAAGAAGAATTAACAAAAGTATCAGGCCCCCACAGGGAACCAGTATAGGTCCTGAACCAAAATTTTGGACTTGCGTTCAGCTCACCATAAAAGAGTTGAAAAATGGAGCTCAGGGGCACAGCAATTCACAAACTGGCAGAGTAATAAAGGACAACTATCGTCCAAAAATCTGTGAAGGCTAGGCAACGAGGCGGACTTGAAAGCGAGGCAGAATAGCAGGAAACAGATTTCAAGAGGTACGTTGGAATCGCCTATAAAGCAGAGAAAGAGAGGCACAACTTCGAAAATGATGCACTTGGCCAAAAAATGCGTATGTGTTTTCCTCTGAATATATTCAGGAGAAAACGCATATGCCTTTTTTGGCCAAGCAAGCAAGCGGGCAATGCAAATCTGCACTACAAAGAAGTATCACTTCCCACCAGTCAAAAGGGACTTCCAGAAAATGTGTAAAAACCAGAAGACAAGAGAGGCCCTGTAGAACAGGGAGCCTTGATATGCTGATGGGCGGGATGTAAATTGCCAACTGCCTCTCTGGAGGAGTGCATTGTGTTCCCTAGAACAAGTAAACCACAGAGCTACAGAGCAAAGGTCACTTCCAGTCTAGGGAATATACTTTGGGAAAACTGAAAATCAATAAGACTGAGCCAGCCCAATATTTAGGGCTGCACTGCTTCAAGAACCTCATCTTGAGTACACCTTAAATATCCCAGGAAGTATAAAAATGGTTCAAAAAATTGTGGTACTTACCTAAGATGGGATATCCCTCAGCCATGAAATCAATGTCATAAGACCAGTAGCAGCAAAATGAGTGGATTCAGGTACGATGATTCTAAGTGAAATAAGTCGCACAGAAAAAGAAACTTATCATAAGATATCACTCATGAAGATCCTGTAAACATGGCTACACTTGAACTGAGTTAGGAAAGGGAACAGAGTCCAACATTTAGAAAACACACTTATGCCTGCTTAAGGGGGAAGGAGAGGTCGGGTGATGCATAAAACCAGAGTTTGATATAAGCACAGGTTCCGTTCCAAAAACCAACTATGGAATAGACAAGACCTACACCTTCCTCAGTGAAAGGGACTCAAAACCACATATTTCCCACAGAGGAATATATCGGACTAGTAAGAATCTTAAAACCTATGTATTGATATGTCTCCGTAAGGGAATCAAGTGTGTCTAGACTGGCATAAACATGGCAGCGAGAATCAGCTCAAACCCACTATAAAAAGGAATTTCAAAAACAAAACAAAAAAATGGGAAATTCTTTACAATTCCTTCAGGGTCTCTGATGAAACCTGGAATGACCCTATCTACAATGACAGCTGGATGTGGCATAATGCTGGACACTTGGGACTGCGAGAATTGGTGTGATTGGGCGAGCAAATGCAAACCCTTTAAAGCAATAATGCATGGCACCGATTCCATGGGTCCCAACTCTCCAGGTTGAAGGGAATATTACTACAGCTATAACATGTACAGGAAAACTAGAGAATTGACACACTGTGAATACGAAAGGTTTCTAAATCTCAACGAATAGTCCCTCGCTTGGTGCTCTGCTTTGACATTCCAACTGCTTTACTATCAATCTCCCAACTTGGAGAGACAGCGCCTTTAACTTCCTGGTTCGCACAGGTTGCCAATTTGGCAGAGGATGAAGGGGAAGAGGGAGAACCAATGAGAGAGTAGCTGTTAGGCATTTGGACGGGCACATATCACTGTAATTTCCCGGCAGGAAGAAGAATTAACCAAAGTATCAGCCACCCACTGGGAACCTGTATAGGTCCTGAACCAAAATTTTGGACTTGCGGTCAGCTCACAAAAAACGAGTTGAAAAATGGAGCTCAGGGTCACAGCAATTCACAAACTGGCAGAGTAATAAAGGACAACTATCGTCCAAAAATCGGTTGAGGGAAGGCAACGAGGCGGACTTGAAAGTGAGGCAGAATAGCAGCAAACAGATTTCAAGAAGTACGTTGGAATCGCCTTTAAAGCACAGGAAGAGGGGCACAACTTCGACAATGATGCACTTGGCCAAAAAGGGCGTATGCGTTTTCTCCTGAATATATTCAGGAGAAAACGCATACGCCCTTTTTGGCCAAGCAAGCAAGCGGGCAATGCAAATCTGCACTACAAAGAAGTGTCACTTCCACCGGTCAAAAGGGATATCCACAAAATGTGTAAAAACCAGAAAGGCAAGACAGGCCCTGGAGAACAGGGAGCCTTGTTATGCTGATGGGCGGGATGTAAATTGCCAACTGCCTCTCTGGAGGAGTGCATTTTGTTCCCTAAAAGAAGTAAACAACAGAGCTACAGAGCCAAGGGCACTTCCAGTCTAGGGAATATACATTGGGAAAACTGAAACTCAAAAAGACACAGCCAACCCAAAATTTAGGGCTGCACTGCTTAGAGAAACCTCAACTTGGGTACAACATAAATATCCCAGGAAATATAAAAATGGTTCAAAAAATTGTGGTACTTACCTAAGATGGTATATCTCTCAGCCATTAAATCAATGTCATAAGACCAGTAGTAGCAAAATGAGTGGATTCAGGTACGATGATTCTAAGTGAAATTAGTCACACAGAAAAAGAAACTTATCATAAGATATCACTCATGAAGATCCTGTAAACATGGCTACACTTGAACTGAGTTGGGAAAGAGAACAGTGTCTCACATTTAGAAAACACTCTTATGCCTGTTTAAGGGGGAAGCAGAGTTGGGGTGATGCATAAAACCAGAGTTTGATATAAGCAGAGGTACCGTTCCAAAAACCAACTATGGAATAGACAAGACCTACACCTTCCTCAGTGAAAGGGACTCAAAACCCCATATTTCCCGCAGAGGAATATATCTGACTAGTAAGAATCTTAATACCTATGTATTGATATGTCTCCGTAAGGGAATCAAGTGTGTCTAGGCTGGCATAAACATGGAAGGGAGAATCAGCTCAAACCCACTATAAAAAGGAATTTCAAAAACAAACCAAAAAAACTTGGAAATTCTTTACAATTCCTTCAGGGTCTCTGATGAAACCTGGAATGACCCTATCTACAACGGCAGCTGGATGTGGCATAAGGCTGGACACTTGGGACTGAGAGGATTAGATAAAATGGGTGAGCAAATGCAGACCCTTTAAAGCACAAATACCTGGCAGCCATTCCATGGGCCCCAACTCTCCAGGTTGTAGGGAATATTACTACAGCTATAACATGTACGGGAAACCTAGAGAACGGACACACTGTGAATACGAAAAGTTTCTAAAACTCAACGAATAGTCCCTCTCCTGGTGCTCCGGTTTCACTTTCCATCTGCTTTACTATCAACCTCCCAACTTGGAGAGACAGCCCCTTTAACCTCCTGGTTCGCACACGTTTCCAATTTGGCAGAGGATGAAAGGGAAGAGGGAGAACCAATGAGAGAGTAGCTGTTAGGCATTTTAACGGGCACATATTACTGTAATTTCCCGGCAGGAAGAAGAATTAACCAAAGTCTCAGCCACCCACCGCGAACCAGTATAGGTCCTGAACCAAAATTTTGGACTTGCGGTCAGCTCACCAAAAACGAGTTGAAAAATGGAGCTCAGGTGCACAGCAATTCACAAACTGGCCGAGTACTAAAGGACAACTATCGTCCAAAAATCTGTTGAGGGAAGGCAACGAGGCGGACTTGAAAGCGAGGCAGAATAGCAGGAAACAGATTTCAAGAGGTACGTTGGAATCGCCTTTAAAGCAGAGGAAGATGGGCACAACTTCGACAATGATGCACTTGGCCAAAATGGGCGTATGCGTTTTCTCCTGAATATATTCAGGAGAAAACGCATACGCCCTTTTTGGCCAAGCAAGCAAGCGGGCAAAGCAAATCTGCACTACAAAGAAGTATCACTTCTCACCAGTCAAAAGGGACATCCACAAAATGTGTAAAAACCAGAAAGGCAAGACAGGCCCTGGAGAACAGGGAACCTTGCTATGCTGATGGGCGGGATGTAAATTGCCAACTGCCTCTCTGGAGGAGTGCATTGTGTTCCCTAAAACAAGTAAAGAACAGAGCTACAGAGCCAAGGGCACTTCCAGTCTAGGGAATATACCTTGGGAACACTGAAAATCAATAAGACAGTGCCACCCAAAAATTTAGGGCTGCACTGCTTACAAGGACCTCAACTTGGGTACACCTTAAATATCCCAGGAAATATAAAAATGGTTCAAAAAATTGTGGTACTTACCTACGATGGAATATCCCTCAGCCATGAACTCAATGTCATAAGACCAGTAGCAGCAAAATGGGTGGATTCAGGTACGATGATTCTAAGTGAAATAAGTCACACAGTAAAGAAACTTATCATAATATATCACTTATGAAGATCCTGTAAACATGTCTACACTTGAAATGAGTTAGGAAAGAGAACAGTGTCTCACATTTAGAAAACACTCTTATGCCTGCTTAAGGGGGAAGGAGAGGTGGGGTGATGCATAAAACCAGAGTTTGATATAAGCACAGGTACCGTTCCAAAAACCAACTATGGAATAGACAAGACCTACACCTTCCTCAGTGAAAGGGACTCAAAACCCCATATTTCCCGCAGAGGAATATATCTGACTAGTAAGAATCTTAAAACCTATGTATTGATATGTATCCGTAAGGGAATCAAGTGTGTCTAGACTGGCATAAACATGGCAGCGAGAATCAGCTCAAACCCACTATAAAAAGGAATTTTAAAAACAAAACAAAAAAACCTGGAAATTCTTTACAATTCCTTCAGGGTCTCTGATGAAACCTGGAATGACCCTATCTACAACGACAGCTGGATGTTGCATAAGGCTGGACACTTGGGACTGAGAGGATTGGTGAGATTGGGTGAGCAAATGCAGACCCTTAAAGCAATAATGCATGGCACCCATTCCATTCGTCCCAACTCTCCAGGTTGAAGGGAATATTACTACAGCTATAACATGTACGGGAAACCTAGAGAACGGACACACTGTGAATATGAAAGGTTTCTAAAACTCAACGAATAGTCCCTCTCCTGGTGCTCCAGTTTGACTTTCCGGTTGCTTTACTATCAACCTCCCAACTTGGAGAGACAGCCCCTTTAACCTCCTGGTTTGCACAGGTTGCCAATTTGGCAGAGGATGAAAGGGAAGAGGGAGAACCAATGAGAGAGTAGCTGTTAGGCATTTGAACGGGCACATATCACTGTAATTTCCCGGCAGGAAGAAGAATTAACCAACGTCTCAGCCACCCACCGGGAACCAGCATAGGTCCTGAACCAAAATTTTGGACTTGCGGTCAGCTCACCAAAAACGAGTTGAAAAATGGAGCTCAGGGGCACAGTAATTCACAAACTGGCCGAGTAATAAAGGACAACTATCGTCCAAAAATCTGATGAGGGAAGGCAACGAGGCGGACTTGAAAGCGAGGCAGAATAGCAGGAAACAGATTTCAAGAGGTACGTTGGAATCGCCTTTAAAGCACAGGAAGAGGGGCACAACTTCGACAATGATGCACTTGGCCAAAAAGGGCGTATGCGTTTTCTCCTGAATATATTCAGGAGAAAACGCATACGCCCTTTTTGGCCAAGCAAGGAAGCGGGCAATGCAAATCTGCACTACAAAGAAGTATCACTTCCCACCGGTCAAAAGGGACATCCACAAAATGTGTAAAAACCAGAAAGGCAAGACAGGCCCTCGAGAACAGGGAGCCTTGTTATGCTGATGGGCGGGATGTAAATTGCCAACTGCCTCTCTGGAGGAGTGCATTGTGTTCCCTAAAACAAGTAAAGAACAGAGCTACAGAGCCAAGGTCACTTCCAGTCTAGGGAATATACCTTGGGTAAACTGAAAATCAATAAGACAGAGCCACCCCAAAATTTAGGGCTGCACTGCTTACAAGGACCTCAACTTGGGTACACCTTAAATATCCCAGGAAATATAAAAATGGTTCAAAAAATTGTGGTACTTATGTACGATGGAATATCCCTCAGCCATGAAATCAATGTCATAAGACCAGTAGCAGCAAAATGGGTGGATTCAGGTACGATGGTTCTAAGTGAAATAAGTCACACAGAAAAAGAAACTTATCATAAGATATCACTTATGAAGATCCTGTAAACATGGCTACACTTGAACTGAGTTAGGAAAGAGAACAGTGTCTCACATTTAGAAAACACTCTTATGCCTGCTTAAGGAGGAAGGAGAGGTGGGGTGATGCATAAAACCAGAGTTTGATATAAGCACAGGTACCGTTCCAAAAACCAACTATGGAATAGACAAGACCTACACCTTCCTCAGTGAAAGGGACTCAAAACTCCATATTTCCCGCAGAGGAATATATCTGACTAGTAAGAATCTTAAAACCTATGTATTGATATGTCTCCGTAAGGGAATCAAGTGTGTCTAGACTGGCATAAACATGGCAGCGAGAATCAGCTCAAACCCACTATAAAAAGGAATTTCAAAAACAAAACAAAAAAACTGGGAAATTCTTTACAATTCCTTCAGGGTCTCTGATGAAACCTGGAATGACCCTATCTACAATGACAGCTGGATGTGGCATAAGGAGGGACACTTGGGACTGAGACGATTGGTGAGATTGGGTGAGCAAATGCAGACCCTTTAAAGCACAAATGCCTGGCACCCATTCCTTGGGTCCCAACTCTCCAGTTTGAAGGGAATATTACTACAGCTATAACATGTACGGGAAACCTATAGAACGGACACACTGTGAATACGAAAGGTTTCTAAAACTCAACGAATAGTCCCTCTACTGGCACTCCGGTTTGACTTTCCATCTGCTTTACTATCAACCTCCGAACTTGGAGAGACAGCCCCTTTAACCTCCTGGTTTGCACAGTTTGCCAATTTGGCAGAGGATGAAAGGGAAGAGGGAGAACCAATGAGAGAGTAGCTGTTAGGCATTTGAACGGGCACATATCACTGTAATTTACCGGCAGGAAGAAGAATTAACCAACGTCTCAGCCACCCACCGGGAACCAGCATAGGTCCTGAACCAAAATTTTGGACTTGCGGTCAGCTCACCAAAAACGGGTTGAAAAATGGAGCTCAGGCGCACAGCAATTCACAAACTGGCCGAGTAATAAAGGACAACTATCGTCCAAAAATCTCATGAGGGAAGGCAACGAGGCGGACTTGAAAGCGAGGCAGAATAGCAGGAAACTGATTTCAAGGGGTACGTTGGAATCGCCTTTAAAGCACAGGAAGATGGGCACAACTTCGACAATGATGCACTTGGCCAAAAAGGGCGTATGCGTTTTCTCCTGAATATATTCAGGAGAAAATGCATACGCCCTTTTTGGCCAAGCAAGCAAGCGGGCAATGCAAATCTGCACTACAAAGAAGTATCACTTCCCAACGGTCAAAAGGGACATCCACAAAATGTGTAAAAACCAGAAAGGAAAGACAGGCCCTGGAGAACAGGGAGCCTTGTTATGCTGATGGGCGGGATGTAAATTGCCAACTGCCTCTCTGGAGGAGTGCATTCTGTTCCCTAAAACAAGTAAACAACAGAGCTACAGAGCCAAGGGCACTTCCAGTCTAGGGAATATACCTTGGGATAAATGAAAATCAATAAGACAGAGCCACCCCAAAATTTACGGCTGCACAGCTTACAAGGATCTCAACTTGGGTACACCTTAAATATCCCAGGAAATATAAAAATCGTTCAAAAAATTGTGGTACTTATGTACGATGGAATATCCCTCAGCCATGAAATCAATGTCATAAGACCAGTAGCAGCAAAATGGGTGGATTCAGGTACGATGATTCTAAGTGAAATAAGTCACACAGAAAAAGAAACTTTTAATAAGATATCACTTATGAAGATCCTGTAAACATGGCTACACTTGAACTGAGTTAGGAAAGAGAACAGTGTCTCACATTTAGAAAACACTCTTATGCCTGCTTAAGGGGGAAGGAGAGGTGGGGTGATGCATAAAACCAGAGTTTGATATAAGCACAGGTACCGTTCCATAAACCAACTATGGAATAGACAAGTCCTACACCTTCCTCAGTGAAAGGGACTCAAAACCCCATATTTCCCGCAGAGGAATATATCTCACTAGTAAGAATCTTAAAACCTATGTATTGATATGTCTCCATAAGGGAGTCAAATCTGTCTAGACTGGCATAAACATGGCAGCGAGAATCAGCTCAAACCCACTATAAAAAGGAATTTCAAAAACAAAACAAAAAAAATGGGAAATTCTTTACAATTCCTTCAGGGTCTCTGATGAAACCTGGAATGACCCTATCTACAATGACAGCTGGATGTGGCATAAGGAGGAACACTTGGGACTGAGACGATTGGTGAGATTGGGTGAGCAAATGCAGACCATTTGAAGCACAAATGACTGGCACCCATTCCATGGGTCCCAACTCTCCAGGTTGAAGGGAATATTACTACAGCTATAACATGTAGGGGAAACCTAGAGAACGGACACACTGTGAATACGAAAGGTTTCTAAAACTCAACGAATAGTCCCTCTCCTGGTGCTCCGGTTTGACTTTGCATCTGCTTTACTATCAACATCCCAACTTGGGGAGACAGACCATTTAACCTCCTAGTTTGCACAGGTTGCCAATTTGGCAGAGGATGAAAGGTAAGAGGGAGAACCAATGAGAGAGTAGCTGTTAGGCATTTGAACGGGCACATATCACTGTAATTTCCCGGCAGGAAGAAGAATTAACCAAAGTCTCAGCCACCCACCGGGAAGCAGCATAGGTCTTGAACCAAAATTTTGGACTTACGGTCAGCTCACCAAAAACGAGTTGAAAAATAGAGCTCAGGGGCACAGCAATTCACAAACTGGCCGAGTAATAAAGGACAACTATCGTCCAATAATCTGTTGAGGGAAGGCAACGAGGCGGACTTGAAAGCGAGGCAGAATAGCATGAAACAGATTTCAAGAGGTACGTTGGAATCGCCTTTAAAGCACAGGAAGAGGGGCACAACTTCGACAATGATGCACTTGGCCAAAAAGGGCGTATGCGTTTTCTCCTGAATATATTCAGGAGAATACGCATACGCCCTTTTTGGCCAAGCAAGCAAGCGGGCAATGCAAATCTGCACTACAAAGAAGTATCACTTTACACCGGTCAAAAGGGACATCCACAAAATGTGTAAAAACCAGAAAGGCAAGACAGGCCCTGGAGAACAGGGAGCCTTGTTATGCTGATGGGCGGGATGTAAATTGCCAACTGCCTCTCTGGAGGAGTGCATTGTGTTCCCTAAAACAAGTAAAGAACAGAGCTACAGAGCCAAGGACACTTACAGTCTAGGGAATATACCTTGGGAAAACTGAAAATCAATAAGACAGAGCCACGACAGAATTTAGGGCTGCACTGCTTACAAGGACCTCAAATTGGGTACACCTTAAATATCCCAGGAAATATAAAAATGGTTCAAAAAATTGTGGTACTTACCTACGATGGAATATCCCTCAGCCATGAAATCAATGTCATAAGACCAGTAGCAGCAAAATGGGTGGATTCAGGTACGATGATTCTAAGTGAAATAAGTCACACAGAAAAAGAAACTTATCATAAGATATCACTTATGAAGATCCTGTAAACATGGCTACACTTGAACTGAGTTAGGAAAGAGAACAGTGTCTCACATTTAGAAAACACTCTTATGCCTGCTTAAGGGGGAAGGAGAGGTGGGGTGATGCATAAAACCAGAGTTTGATATAAGCACAGGTACCGTTCCAAAAACCATCTATGGAATAGACAAGACCTACACCTTCCTCAGTGAAAGGGACTCAAAACTCCATATTTCCCGCAGAGGAATATATCTGACTAGTAAGAATCTTAAAACATATGTATTGATATGTCTCCGTAAGGGAATCAAGTGTGTCTAGACTGGCATAAACATGGCAGCAAAAATCAGCTCAAACCCACTATAAAAAGGAATTTCAAAAACAAAACAAAAAAACTGGGAAATTCTTTACAATTCCTTCAGGGTCTCTGATGAAACCTGGAATGACCCTATCTACAATGACAGCTGGATGTGGCATAAGGAGGGACACTTGGGACTGAGACGATTGGTGAGATTGGGTGAGCAAATGCAGACCCTTTAAAGCACAAATACCTGGCAACCATTCCAAGGGTCCCAACTCTCCAGGTTGAAGGGAATATTACTACAGCTATATCATGTACGGGAAACCTAGAGAACGGACACACTGTGAATACGAAAGGCTTCTAAAACTCAACGAATAGTCCCTCTCCTGGTGCTCCGGTTTGACTTTCCATCTGCTTTACTATCAACCTCCCAACTTGGAGAGACAGCCCCTTTAACCTCCTGGTTCGCACAGGTTGCCAATTTGGCAGAGGATGAAAGGGAAGAGGGAGAACCAATGAGAGAGTCGCTGTTAGGCATTTGAACGGGCACATATCACTGTAATTTCCCGGCAGGAAGAAGAATTAACCAAAGTCTCAGCCACCCCCCGTGAACCATCATAAGTCCTGAACCAAAATTTTAGACTTGCGGTCAGCTCACCAAAAACGAGTTGAAAAATGGAGCTCAGTGGCACAGCAATTCACAAACTGGCCGAGTAATAAAGGACAACTATCGTCCAAAAATCTGATGAGGGAAGGCAACGAGGCAGACTTGAAAGCGAGGCAGAATAGCAGGAAACAGATTTCAACAGGTACGTTGGAATCGCCTTTAAAGCACAGGAAGAGGGGCACAACTTCGACAATGATGCACTTGGCCAAAAAGGGCGTATGCGTTTTCTCCTGAATATATTCAGGAGAAAACTCATACGCCCTTTTTGGCCAAGCAAGCAAGCGGGCAATGCAAATCTGCACTACAAAGAAGTATCACTTCCCACCGGTGAAAAGGGACATCAACAAAAAGTGTAAAAACCAGAAAGGCAAGACAGGCCTTGGAGAACAGGGAGCCTTGCTATGCTGATGGGCGGGATGTAAATTGCCAACTGCCTCTCTGGAGGAGTGCATTGTGTTCCCTAAAACAAGTAAAGAACAGAGCTACAGAGCCAAGGGCACTTCCAGTCTAGGGAATATACCTTGGGAAAACTGAAAATCAATAAGTCAGAGCCACCCCAAAATTTAGGGCTGCACTGCTTACAAGGACCTCAACTTGGGTACACCTTAAATATCCCAGGAAATATAAAAATGGTTCAAAAAATTGTGGTACTTACGTACGATGGAATATCCGTCAGGCGTGAAATCAATGTCATAAGACCAGTAGCAGCAAAATGGGTGGATTCAGGTACGATGGTTCTAAGTGAAATAAGTCACACAGAAAAAGAAACTTATCATAAGATATCACTTATGAAGATCCTGTAAACATGGCTACACTTGAACTGAGTTAGGAAAGAGAACAGTGTCTCACATTTAGAAAACACTCTTATGCCTGCTTAAGGGGGAAGGAGAGGTGGGGTGATGCATAAAACCAGAGTTTGATATAAGCACAGGTACCGTTCCAAAAACCAACTATGGAATAGACAAAACCTACACCTTCTTCAGTGAAAGGGACTCAAAACCCAGTATTTCCCGCACAGGAATATATCTGACTAGTAAGAATCTTAAAACCTATGTATTGATATGTCTCCATAAGGGAATCAAGTGTGTCTAGACAGGCATAAACATGGCAGTGAGAATGAGCTCAAACCCACTATAAAAAGGAATTTCAAAAACAAAACAAAAAAACTGGGAAATTCTTTACAATTCCTTCCGGGTCTCCGATGAAACCTGTAATGACCCTATCTACAACGACAGCTGGATGTGGCATAAGGCTGGACACTTGGGACTGAGACGATTGGTGAGATTGTGTGAGCAAATGCAGACCCTTTAAAGCAATAATGCATGGCACCCATTCCATGGGTCCCAACTCTCCAGGTTGAAGGGAATATTACTACAGTTATAACATGTACGGGAAACCTAGAGAACGGACACACTGTGAATACGAAAGGTTTCTAAAACTCAACGAATAGTCCCTCTCCTGGTGCGCCGGTTTGACTTTCCATCTGCTTTACTATCAATCTCCCAACTTGGAGTGACAGCCCCTTTAACCTCCTCTTTCGGACAGGTTTCCAATTTGGCAGAGGATGAAAGGGAAGAGGGAGAACCAATGAGAGAGTAGCTGTTAGGCATTTGTACGGGCACATATCACTGTAATTTCCCACAGGAAGAAGTATTAACCAAAGTCTCAGCCACCCACCGGGAACCAGCATAGGTCCTGAACCAAAATTTTGGACATGCGGTCAGCTCACAAAAAACGAGTTGAAAAATGGAGCTCAAGGGCACAGCAATTCACAAACTTGCAGAGAAATAAAGGACAACTATCATCCAAAAATCTGTTGAGGGAAGGCAACGAGGCGGACGTGAAAGCGAGGCAGAATAGCAGGAAACAGATTTCAAGAGGTACGTTGGAATCGCCTTTAAAGCACAGGAAGAGGGGCAGAACTTCGACAATGATGCAGTTGGCCAAAAAGGGCGTATGCGTTTTCTCCTGAATATATTCAGGAGAAAACGCATACGCCCTTTTTGGCCAAGCAAGCAAGTGGGCAAGGCAAATCTGCACTACAAAGAAGTATCACTTCCCACCGGTCAGAACGGACATCCACAAAATGTGTAAAAACCAGAAAGGCAAGACAGGCCCTGGAGAACAGGGAGCCTTGCAATGCTGATGGGAGGGATGTAAATTGCCTACTGCCTCTCTGGAGGAGTACATTGTTTTCCGTAAAACAAGTAAAGAACAGAGCTACAGAGCCAAGGGCACTTCCCGTCTAGGGAATATAACTTGGGAAAACTGAAAATCAATAAGACAGACCCACCCCAAAATTTAGGGCTGCACTGCTTACAAGGACCTCAACTTGGGTACACCTTAAATATCCCAGGAAATATAAAAATGGTTCAAAAAATTGTGGTACTTACATACGATGGAATATCCCTCAGCCATGAAATCAATGTCATAAGACCAGTAGCAGCAAAATGGGTGGATTCAGGTACGATGATTCTAAGTGAAATAAGTCACACAGAAAAGAAATTTATCATAAGATATCACTTATGATGATCCTGTAAACATGGCTACACTTGAACTGAGTTAGGATAGAGAACAGTGTCTCACATTTAGAAAACACTCTTATGCCTGCTTAAGGGGGAAGGAGAGGTGGGGTGATGCATAAAAACAGAGTTTGATATAAGCACAGGTACCGTTCCAAAAACCAACTATGGAATAGACAAGACCTACACCTTCCTCAGTGAAAGGGAGTCAAAACACCATATTTCCCGCAGAGGAATATATCTGACTAGTAAGAATCTTAAAACCTATGTATTGATATGTCTCCATAAGGGAATCAAGTGTTTCTAGACTGGCATAAACATGGCAGCGAGAATCAGCTCAAACCCACTATAAAAAGGAATTTCAAAAACAAAACAAAAAAACTGGGAAATTCTTTACGATTCCTTCAGGGTCTCTGATGAAACCTGGAATGACCCTATCTACAATGACAGCTGGATGTGGCATAAGGAGGGACACTTGGGACTGAGACGACTGGTGAGATTGGGAGAGCAAATGCAGACCCTTTAAAGCAATAATGCATGGCACCCATTCCATGGGTCCCAACTCTCCAGGTTGAAGGGAATATTACTACAGCAATAACATGTACGGGAAACCTAGAGAACGGACACACTGTGAATACGAAAGGTTTCTAAAACTCAACGAATAGTCCCTCTCCTAGTGCTCCGGTTTGACTTTCCATCTGCTTTACTCTCAACCTCCCAACTTGGAGAGACAGCCCCTTAAACCTCCTGGTTCGCACAGGTTGCCAATTTGGCAGAGGATGAAAGGGAAGAGGGAGAACCAATGAGAGAGTAGCTGTTAGGCATTTGAACGGGCACATATCACTGTAATTTCCCGGCAGGAAGAAGAATTAACCAAAGTCTCAGCCACCCACCGGGAACCAGCATAGGTCCTGAACCAAAATTTTGGACTTGCGGTCAACTCACCAAAAACGAGTTGAAAAATGGAGCTCAGGGGCACAGCAATTCACAAACTGGCTGAGTAATAAATGACAACTATCGTCCAAAAATCAGTTGAAGGAAGGCAACGAGGCGGACTTGAAAGCGAGGCAGAATAGCAGGAAACAGATTTCAAGAGGTACGTTGGAATCGCCTTTAAAGCACAGGAAGAGGGGCACAACTTCGAGAATGATTCACCTGGCCAAAAAGAGCGTATGCCTTTTCTCCTGAATATATTCAGGAGAAAACGCATACGCCCTTTTTGGCCAAGCAAGCAAGCGGGCAATGCAAATCTGCACTACAAAGAAGTATCACTTCCCACTGGTCAGAAGGGACATCCACAAAATGTGTAAAAACCAGAAAGGCAAGACAGGCCCTGGAGAACAGGGAGCCTTGTTATGATGATGGGCGGCATGTAAATTGCCAACTGCCTCTCTGGAGGAGTGCATTGTTTTCCCTAAAACAAGTAAACAACAGAGCTACAGAGCCAAGGGCACTTCCAGTCTAGGGAATATACCTTGGGAAAACTGAAAATCAATAAGACAGAGCCACCCCAAAATTTAGGGCTGCACTGCTTTCAAGGACCTCAACTTGGGTACACCTTAAATATCCCAGGAAATATAAAAATGGTTCAAAAAATTGTGGTACTTACGTACGATGGAATATCCCTCAGCCATGAAATCAATGTCATAAGACCAGTAGCAGCAAAATGGGTGGATTCAGGTACGATGATTCTAAGTGAAATAAGTCACACAGAAAAAGAAACTTATCATAAGATATCACTTATGAAGATCCTGTAAACATGGCTACACTTGAACTGAGTTAGGAAAGAGAACAGTGTCTCACATTTAGAAAACACTCTTATGCCTGCTTAAGGGGGAAGGAGAGGTGGGGTGATGCATAAAACCAGAGTTTGATATAAGCACAGGTACCGTTCCAAAAACCAACTATGGAATAGACAAGACCTATACCTTCCTCAGTGAAAGGGACTCAAAACCCCATATTTCCCACAGAGGAATATATCTGACTAGTAAGAATCTTAAAACCTATGTATTGATATGTCTCCATAAGGGAATCAAGTGTGTCTAGACTGGCATAAACATGGCAGCGAGAATGAGCTCAAACCCACGATAAAAAGGAATTTCAAAAACAAAACAAAAAAACTGGGAAATTCTTTACAATTCCTTCCGAGTCTCCGATGAAACCTGGAATGACCCTATCTACAACGACAGCTGGATGTGGCATAAGGCTGGACACTTGGGACTGAGAGGATTGGTGAGATTGGGTGAGCAAATGCAGACCATTTAAAGCAATAATGCATGGCACCCATTCCATGGGCCCCAACTCTCCAGGTTGAAGGGAATATTACTACAGTTATAACATGTACGGGAAACCTAGAGAACGGACACACTGTGAATACGAAAGGTTTCTAAAACTCAACGAATAGTCCCTCTCCTGGTGCTCCAGTTTGACTTTCCATCTGCTTTACTATCAATCTCCCAACTTGGAGTGACAGCCCCTTTAACCTCCTCTTTCGGACAGGTTTCCAATTTGGCAGAGGATGAAAGGGAAGAGGGAGAACCAATGAGAGAGTAGCTGTTAGGCATTAGTACGGGCACATATCACTGTAATTTCCCACAGGAAGAAGTATTAACCAAAGTCTCAGCCACCCACCGGGAACCAGCATAGGTCCTGAACCAAAATTTTGGACTTGCGGTCAGCTCACCAAAAATGAGTTGAAAAATGGAGCTCAGGGGCACAGCAATTCACAAACTGGCCAAGTAAAAAAGGACAACTATCGTACAAAAATCTGTTGAGGGAAGGCCACGAGGCGTACTTGAATGCGAGGCAGAATAGCGGGAAACAGATTTCAAGAGGTACGTTGGAATCGCCTTTAAAGCACAGGAAGAGGGGCACAACTTCGACAATGATGCACTTGGCCAAAAAGGGCGTATGCGTTTTCTCCTGAATATATTCAGGAGAAAACGCATACGCCCTTCTTGGCCAAGCAAGCAAGCAAGCGGGCAATGCAAATCTGCTCTACAAAGAAGTATCACTTCCCACCGGTCAAAAGGGACACACACAAAATGTGTAAAATCCAGAAAGGTAAGACAGGCCCTGGAGAACCGGGAGCCATGTTATGCTGATGGGCGGGATGTAAATTGCCAACTGCCTCTCTGGAGGAGTGCTTTGTGTTCCCTAAAACAAGTAAAGAACAGAGCTACAGAGCCAAGGGCACTTCCAGTCTAGGGAATATACCTTGGGAAAACTGAAAATCAATAAGACAGAGCCACCCCAAAATTTAGGGCTGCACTGCTTACAAGGACCTCAACTTGGGTACACCTTAAATATCCAAGGAAATATAAAAATGGTTCAAAAAATTGTGGTACTTACATACGATGGAATATCCCTCAGCCATGAAATCAATGTCATAAGACCAGTAGCAGCAAAATGGGTGGATTCAGGTACGATGATTCTAAGTGAAATAAGTCACAGAGAAAAAGAAACTTATCATAAGATATCACTTAAGAAGATGCTGTAAACATGGCTACACTTGAACTGAGTTAGGAAAGAGAACAGTGTCTCACATTTAGAAATCACTCTTATGCCTGCTTAAGGGGGAAGGAGAGGTGGGGTGATGCATAAAACCAGAGTTTGATATAAGCACAGGTACCGTTCCAAAAACCAACTATGGAATAGACAAGACCTATACCTTCCTCAGTGAAAGGGACTCAAAACCCCATATTTCCGACAGAGGAATATATCTGACTAGTAAGAATCTTAAAACCTATGTATTGATATGTCTCCGTAAGGGAATCAAGTGTGTCTACACTGGCATAAACATGGCAGCGAGAATCAGCTCAAACCCACTAAAAAAAGGAATTTCAATAACAAAACAAAAAAACTTGGAAATTCTTTACAATTCCTTCAGGGTCTCTGATGAAACCTGGAATGACCCTATCTACAACGACAGCTGGATGTGGCATAAGGCTGGACACTTGGGACTGAGAGGATTGGTGAGATTGGGTGAGCAAATGCAGACCCTTTAAAGCAATAATGCATGGCACCCATTCCATGGGTCCCAACTCTCCAGGTTGTAGGGAATATTACTGAAGTTATAACATGTACGGGAAACCTAGAGAACGGACACACTGTGAATACGAAAGGTTTCTAAAACTCAACGAATAGTCCCTCTCCTGGTGCTCCGGTTTGACTTTCCATCTGATTTACTATCAACCTCCCAACTTGGAGAGACAAACCCTTTAACCTCCTGGTTCGCACAGGTTGCCAATTTGGCAGAGGATGAAAGGAAAGAGGGAGAACCAATGAGAGAGTAGCTGTTAGGCATTTGGACGGGCACATATCACTGTAATTTCCCAGCAGGAAGAAGAATTAACCAAAGTCTCAGCCACCCACCGGGAACGAGTATACGTCCTGAACCAAAATTTTGGACTTGCGGTCAGCTCACCAAAAACGAGTTGAAAAATGGAGCTCAGGGGCACAGCAATTCACAAACTGGCCAAGTAAAAAAGGACAACTATCGTACAAAAATCTGTTGAGGGAAGGCCACGAGGCGGACTAGAATGCGAGGCAGAATAGCGGGAAAGAGATTTCAAGAGGTACGTTGGAATCGCCTTTAAAGCACAGGAAGAGGGGCACAACTTCGACAATGATGCACTTGGCCAAAAAGGGCGTATGCGTTTTCTCCTGAATATATTCAGGAGAAAACGCATACGCCCTTCTTGGCCAAGCAAGCAAGCAAGCGGGCAATGCAAATCTGCTCTACAAAGAAGTATCACTTCCCACCGGTCAAAAGGGACACACACAAAATGTGTAAAATCCAGAAAGGTAAGACAGGCCCTGGAGAACCGGGAGCAATGTTATGCTGATGGGCGGGATGTAAATTGCCAACTGCCTCTCTGGAGGAGTGCATTGTGTTCCCTAAAACAAGTAAAGAACAGAGCTACAGAGCCAAGGGCACTTCCAGTCTAGGGAATATACCTTGGGAAAATTGAAAGTCAATAAGACAGAGCCACCCCAAAATTTAGGGCTGCAGTGCTTACAAGGACCTCAACTTGGGTACACCATAAATATCCCAGGAAATATAAAATTGGTTCAAAAAATTGGGGCACTTTCCTATGATGGAATATCTCTCAGCCATGAAATCAATGTCATAAGACCAGAAGCAGCAAAATTGGTGGATTCAGGTACGATGATTCTAAGTGAAATAAGTCACACAGATTCAGAAACTTATCATAAGATATCACTTATGAAGATCCTGTAAACATGGCTACACTTGAACTGAGTTAGGAAAGAGAACAGTGTCTCACATTTAGAAAACACTCTTATGCCTGCTTAAGGGGGAAGGAGAGGTGGGGTGATGCATAAAACCAGAGTTTGATATAAGCACAGGTACCATTCCAAAAACCAACTATGGAATAGACAAGACCTACACCTTCCTCAGTGAAAGGGACTCAAAACCCCATATTTCCCGCAGAGGAATATATCTGACTAGTAAGAATCTTAAAACCTATGTATTGATATGTCTCCGTAAGGGAATCAAGTGTGTCTAGACTGGCATAAATATGGCAGCGAGAACCAGCTGAAACCCACTATTAAAAGGAATTTCAAAAATAAAACAAAAAAAAACTGGGAAATTCTTTACAATTCCTTCAGGGTCTCTGATGAAACCTGGAATGACCCTATCTACAATGACAGCTGGATGTGGCATAAGGCTGGACACTTGGGACTGAGAGGATTGGTGAGATTTGGTGAGCAAATGCAGACCCTTTAAAGCAATAATGCATGGCACACATTCCATGGGTCCCAACTCTCCAGGTTGAAGGGAATATTATTACAGATATAACATGTACAGGAATCCTAGAAAACGGACACACTGTGAATACGAAAGGTTTCTAAAACTCAACGAATAGTCCCTCTCCTGGTGCTCCGGTTTGACTTTCCATCTGCTTTACTATCAACCTCCCAACTTGGAGAGACAGCCCCTTTAACCTCCTGGTTTGCACAGGTTGCCAATTTGGCAGAGGAAGAAAGGGAAGAGGGAGAACCAATGAGAGAGTAGCTGATAGTCATTTGGACGGGCACATATCACTATAATTTCCCGGCAGGAAGAAGAATTAACCAAAGTCTCAGACCCCCACCATGAACCAGTATAGGTCCTGAACCAAAATTTTGGACTTGCGGTCAGCTCACCAAAAACGAGTTGAAAAATGGAGCTCAGGGGCACAGCAATTCACAAACTGGCCTAGTAATAAAGGACAACTATCGTCCAAAAATCTGTTGAGGGAAGGCAACGAGGTGGACTTGAATGCGAGGCAGAATAGCAGGAAGCAGATTTCAAGAGGTACGTTGGAATCGCCTTTAAAGCACAGGAAGAGGGGCACAACTTCGACAATGATGCACTTGGCCAAAAAGGGCGTATGCGTTTTCTCCTGAATATATTCAGGAGAAAACGCATACGCCCTTCTTGGCCAAGGAAGCAAGCAAGCGGGCAATGCAAATCTGCTCTACAAAGAAGTATCACTTCCCACCGGTCAAAAGGGACACACACAAAATGTGTAAAATCCAGAAAGGTAAGACAGGCCCTGGAGAACCGGGAGCCATGTTATGCTGATGGGCGGGATGTAAATTGCCAACTGCCTCTCTGGAGGAGTGCATTGTGTTCCCTAAAACAAGTAAAGAACAGAGCTACAGAGCCAAGGGCACTTCCAGTCTAGGGAATATACCTTGGGAAAACTGAAAATCAATAAGACAGAGCCACCCCAAAATTTAGGGCTGCACTGCTTACAAGGACCTCAACTTGGGTACACCTTAAATATCCAAGGAAATATAAAAATGGTTCAAAAAATTGTGGTACTTACATACGATGGAATATCCCTCAGCCATGAAATCAATGTCATAAGACCAGTAGCAGCAAAATGGGTGGATTCAGGTACGATGATTCTAAGTGAAATAAGTCACAGAGAAAAAGAAACTTATCATAAGATATCACTTATGAAGATGCTGTAAACATGGCTACACTTGAACTGAGTTAGGAAAGAGAACAGTGTCTCACATTTAGAAATCACTCTTATGCCTGCTTAAGGGGGAAGGAGAGGTGGGGTGATGCATAAAACCAGAGTTTGATATAAGCACAGGTACCGTTCCAAAAACCAACTATGGAATAGACAAGACCTATACCTTCCTCAGTGAAAGGGACTCAAAACCCCATATTTCCCACAGAGGAATATATCTGACTAGTAAGAATCTTAAAACCTATGTATTGATATGTCTCCGTAAGGGAATCAAGTGTGTCTACACTGGCATAAACATGGCAGCGAGAATCAGCTCAAACCCACTAAAAAAAGGAATTTCAATAACAAAACAAAAAAACTTGGAAATTCTTTACAATTCCTTCAGGGTCTCTGATGAAACCTGGAATGACCCTATCTACAACGACAGCTGGATGTGGCATAAGGCTGGACACTTGGGACTGAGAGGATTGGTGAGATTGGGTGAGCAAATGCAGACCCTTTAAAGCAATAATGCATGGCACCCATTCCATGGGTCCCAACTCTCCAGGTTGTAGGGAATATTACTGAAGTTATAACATGTACGGGAAACCTAGAGAACGGACACACTGTGAATACGAAAGGTTTCTAAAACTCAACGAATAGTCCCTCTCCTGGTGCTCCGGTTTGACTTTCCATCTGCTTTACTATCAACCTCCCAACTTGGAGAGACAACCCCTTTAACCTCCTGGTTCGCACAGGTTTCCAATTTGGCAGAGGATGAAAGGAAAGAGGGAGAACCAATGAGAGAGTAGCTGTTAGGCATTTGGACGGGCACATATCACTGTAATTTCCCAGCAGGAAGAAGAATTAACCAAAGTCTCAGCCACCCACCGGGAACGAGTATACGTCCTGAACCAAAATTTTGGACTTGCGGTCAGCTCACCAAAAACGAGTTGAAAAATGGAGCTCAGGGGCACAGCAATTCACAAACTGGCCAAGTAAAAAAGGACAACTATCGTACAAAAATCTGTTGAGGGAAGGCCACGAGGCGGACTAGAATGCGAGGCAGAATAGCGGGAAAGAGATTTCAAGAGGTACGTTGGAATCGCCTTTAAAGCACAGGAAGAGGGGCACAACTTCGACAATGATGCACTTGGCCAAAAAGGGCGTATGCGTTTTCTCCTGAATATATTCAGGAGAAAACGCATACGCCCTTCTTGGCCAAGCAAGCAAGCAAGCGGGCAATGCAAATCTGCTCTACAAAGAAGTATCACTTCCCACCGGTCAAAAGGGACACACACAAAATGTGTAAAATCCAGAAATGTAAGACAGGCCCTGGAGAACCGGGAGCCATGTTATGCTGATGGGCGGGATGTAAATTGCCAACTGCCTCTCTGGAGGAGTGCATTGTGTTCCCTAAAACAAGTAAAGAACAGAGCTACAGAGCCAAGGGCACTTCCAGTCTAGGGAATATACCTTGGGAAAATTGAAAGTCAATAAGACAGAGCCACCCCAAAATTTAGGGCTGCAGTGCTTACAAGGACCTCAACTTGGGTACACCATAAATATCCCAGGAAATATAAAATTGGTTCAAAAAATTGGGGCACTTTCCTATGATGGAATATCTCTCAGCCATGAAATCAATGTCATAAGACCAGAAGCAGCAAAATTGGTGGATTCAGGTACGATTGTTATAAGAGAAATAAGTCACACAGATTCAGAAACTTATCATAAGATATCACTTATGAAGATCCTGTAAACATGGCTACACTTGAACTGAGTTAGGAAAGAGAACAGTGTCTCACATTTAGAAAACACTCTTATGCCTGCTTAAGGGGGAAGGAGAGGTGGGGTGATGCATAAAACCAGAATATGATATAAGCACAGGTACCGTTCCAAAAACCAACTATGGAATAGACAAAACCTACACCTTCCTCAGTGAAAGGGACTCAAAACCCAATATTTCCCTCAGAGGAATATATCTGACTAGTAAGAATCTTAAAACCTATGTATTGATATGTCTCCGTAAGGGAATCAAGTGTGTCTAGACTGGCATAAACATGGCAGCGAGAATCAGCTCAAACCCACTATAAAAAGGAATTTCAAATACAAAACAAAAAAACTGGGAAAATCTTTACAATTCCTTCAGGGTCTCTGATGAAACCTGGAATGACGCTATATACAATGACAGCTGGATGTGGCATAAGGCTGGACACTTGGGACTGAGAGGATTGGTGAGATTGGGTGAGTAAATGCAGACCCTTTAAAGCAATAATGCATGGCACCCATTCCATGGGTCCCAACTCTCCTGGTTGAAGGGAATATTACTACAGTTATAACATGTACGGGAAACCTAGAGAACGGACACACTGTGAATACGAAAGGTTTCTAAAACTCAACGAATAGTCCCTCCCCTGATGCTCCGGTTTTACTTTCCATCTGCTTTACTATCAATCTCCCAAGTTGGAGAGACAGCCCATTTAACCTCCTGGTTCGTACAGGTTTCCAATTTGGCAGAGGATGAAAGGGAAGAGGGAGAACCAATGAGAGAGTAGCTGTTAGGTATTTGGACGGGCACATATCACTCTAACTTCCCGGCAGGAAGAATAATTAACCAAAGTCTCAGCCCCCCACCGGGAACCAGCAGAGGTCCTGAACCAAAATTTTGGACTTGCGGTCAGCTCACCAAAAACGAGTTGAAAAATGGAGCTCAGGGGCACAGCAATTCACAAACTGGCCGAGTAAAAAAGGACAACTATCGTCCAAAAATCTTTTGAGGGAAGGCAACGAGGCAGACTTGAAAGCGAGGCAGAATAGCAGGAAACAGATTTCAACAGGTACGATGGAATCGCCTTTAAAGCACAGGAAGAGGGGCACAACTTCGACAATGATGCACTTGGCCAAAAAGGGCGTATGCGTTTTCTCCTGAATATATTCAGGAGAAAACTCATACGCCCTTTTTGGCCAAGCAAGCAAGCGGGCAATGTAAATCTGCACTACAAAGAAGTATCACTTCCCACCGGTGAAAAGGGACATCAACAAAATGTGTAAAAACCAGAAAGGCAAGACAGGCCCTGGAGAACAGGGAGCCTTGCTATGCTGATGGGCGGGATGTAAATTGCCAACTGCCTCTCTGGAGGAGTGCATTGTGTTCCCTAAAACAAGTAAAGAACAGAGCTACAGAGCCTAGGGCACTTCCAGTCTAGGGAATATACCTTGGGAAAACTGAAAATCAATAAGTCAGAGCCACCCCAAAATTTAGGGCTGCACTGCTTACAAGGACCTCAACTTGGGTACACCTTAAATATCCCAGGAAATATAAAAATGGTTCAAAAAATTGTGGTACTTACGTACGATGGAATATCCGTCAGGCATGAAATCAATGTCATAAGACCAGTAGCAGCAAAATGGGTGGATTCAGGTACGATGGTTCTAAGTGAAATAAGTCACACAGAAAAAGAAACTTATCATAAGATATCACTTATGAAGATCCTGTAAACATGGCTACACTTGAACTGAGTTAGGAAAGAGAACAGTGTCTCACATTTAGAAAACACTCTTATGCCTGCTTAAGGGGGAAGGAGAGGTGGGGTGATGCATAAAACCAGAATATGATATAAGCACAGGTACCGTTCCAAAAAGCAACTATGGAATAGACAAAACCTACACCTTCCTCAGTGAAAGGGACTCAAAACCCAATATTTCCCGCAGAGGAATATATCTGACTAGTAAGAATCTTAAAACCTATGTATTGATATGTCTCCATAAGGGAATCAAGTGTGTCTAGACTGGCATAAACATGGCAGCGAGAATGAGCTCAAACCCACGATAAAAAGGAATTTCAAAAACAAAACAAAAAAACTGGGAAATTCTTTACAATTCCTTCCGAGTCTCCGATGAAACCTGTAATGACCCTATCTACAACGACAGCTGGATGTGGCATAAGGCTGGACACTTGGGACTGAGAGGATTGGTGAGATTGGGTGAGCAAATGCAGACCCTTTAAAGCAATAATGCATGGCACCCATTCCATGGGTCCCAACTCTCCAGGTTGAAGGGAATATTACTACAGTTATAACATGTACGGGAAACCTAGAGAACGGACACACTGTGAATACGAAAGGTTTCTAAAACTCAACGAATAGTCCCTCTCCTGGTGCTCCGGTTTGACTTTCCATCTGCTTTACTATCAACCTCCCAACTTGGAGAGACAGCCCCTTTAACCTCCTGGTTCGCACATGTTGCCAATTTGGCAGAGGATGAAAGGGAAGAGGGAGAACCAATGAGAGAGTAGCTGTTAGGCATTTGGACGGGCACATATCACTGTAATTTCCCGGCAGGAAGAAGAATTAACCAAAGTCTCAGCCCCCCACCAGGAACCAGTATAGGTCCTGAAACAAAATTTTGGACTTGCGGTCAGCTCACCAAAAACGAGTTGAAAAATGGAGCTCAGGGGCACAGCAATTCACAGACTGGCTGAGTAATAAAGGACAACTATCGTCCAAAAATCTGTTGAGGGATGGCAACGAGGCGGACGTGAAAGCGAGGCAGAATAGCAGGAAACAGATTTCAAGAGGTACGTTGGAATTGCCTTTAAAGCACAGGAAGAGGGGCACAACTTCGACAATGATGCACTTGGCCAAAAAGGGCGTATGCGTTTTCTCCTGAATATATTCAGGAGAAAATGCATACGCCCTTTTTGGCCAAGCAAGCAAGCGGGCAATGCAAATCTGCACTACAAAGAAGTATCACTTCCCAGCGGTCAAAAGGGACATCCACAAAATGTGTAAAAACCGGAAAGGCAAGACAGGCCCTGGAGAACAGGGAGCCTTGTTATGCTGATGGGTGGTATGTAAATTGCCAACTGCCTCTCTGGAGGAGTGCATTGTGTTCCCTAAAAAAAGTAAACAACAGAGCTACAGAGCCAAGGGTACTTCCAGTCTACGGAATATACCTTGGGAAAACTGAAAATCAAAAAGACACAGCCACCCCAAAATTTAGGGCTGCACTGCTTACAAGGACCTCAACTTGGGTACACCTTAAATATCCCAGGAAATATAAAAATGGTTCAAAAAATTGTGGTACTTACGTACGATGGAATATCCCTCAGCCATAAAATCAATGTCATAAGACCAGTAGCAGCAAAATGGGTGGATTCAGGTACGATGATTCTAAGTGAAATAAGTCACACAGAAAAAGAAACTTATCATAAGATATCACTTATGAAGATCCTGTAAACATGGCTACACTTGAACTGAGTTAGGAAAGAGAACAGTGTCTCACATTTAGAAAACACTCTTATGCCTGCTTAAGGGGGAAGGAGAGGTGGGGTGATGCATAAAACCAGAGTTTGATATAAGCACAGGTACCATTCCAAAAACCAACTATGGAATAGACAAGACCTACACCTTCCTCAGTGAAAGGGACTCAAAACCCCATATTTCCCGCAGAGGAATATATCTGACTAGTAAGAATCTTAAAACCTATGTATTGATATGTCTCGGTAAGGGAATCAAGTGTGTCTAGACTGGCATAAATATGGCAGCGAGAACCAGCTGAAACCCACTATTAAAAGGAATTTCAAAAATAAAACAAAAAAAAACTGGGAAATTCTTTACAATTCCTTCAGGGTCTCTGATGAAACCTGGAATGACCCTATCTACAATGACAGCTGGATGTGGCATAAGGCTGGACACTTGGGACTGAGAGGATTGGTGAGATTTGGTGAGCAAATGCAGACCCTTTAAAGCAATAATGCATGGCACACATTCCATGGGTCCCAACTCTCCAGGTTGAAGGGAATATTATTACAGATATAACATGTACAGGAATCCTAGAAAACGGACACACTGTGAATACGAAAGGTTTCTAAAACTCAACGAATAGTCCCTCTCCTGGTGCTCCGGTTTGACTTTCCATCTGCTTTACTATCAACCTCCCAACTTGGAGAGACAGCCCCTTTAACCTCCTGGTTTGCACAGGTTGCCAATTTGGCAGAGGAAGAAAGGGAAGAGGGAGAACCAATGAGAGAGTAGCTGATAGGCATTTGGACGGGCACATATCACTATAATTTCCCGGCAGGAAGAAGAATTAACCAAAGTCTCAGACCCCCACCATGAACCAGTATAGGTCCTGAACCAAAATTTTGGACTTGCGGTCAGCTCACCAAAAACGAGTTGAAAAATGGAGCTCAGGGGCACAGCAATTCACAAACTGGCCTAGTAATAAAGGACAACTATCGTCCAAAAATCTGTTGAGGGAAGGCAACGAGGTGGACTTGAATGCGAGGCAGAATAGCAGGAAGCAGATTTCAAGAGGTACGTTGGAATCGCCTTTAAAGCACAGGAAGAGGGGCACAACTTCGACAATGATGCACTTGGCCAAAAAGGGCATATGCGTTTTCTCCTGAATATATTCAGGAGAAAACGCATACGCCCTTCTTGGCCAAGCAAGCAAGCAAGCGGGCAATGCAAATCTGCTCTACAAAGAAGTATCACTTCCCACCGGTCAAAAGGGACACACACAAAATGTGTAAAATCCAGAAAGGTAAGACAGGCCCTGGAGAACCGGGAGCCATGTTATGCTGATGGGCGGGATGTAAATTGCCAACTGCCTCTCTGGAGGAGTGCATTGTGTTCCCTAAAACAAGTAAAGAACAGAGCTACAGAGCCAAGGGCACTTCCAGTCTAGGGAATATACCTTGGGAAAACTGAAAATCAATAAGACAGAGCCACCCCAAAATTTAGGGCTGCACTGCTTACAAGGACCTCAACTTGGGTACACCTTAAATATCCAAGGAAATATAAAAATGGTTCAAAAAATTGTGGTACTTACATACGATGGAATATCCCTCAGCCATGAAATCAATGTCATAAGACCAGTAGCAGCAAAATGGGTGGATTCAGGTACGATGATTCTAAGTGAAATAAGTCACAGAGAAAAAGAAACTTATCATAAGATATCACTTATGAAGATGCTGTAAACATGGCTACACTTGAACTGAGTTAGGAAAGAGAACAGTGTCTCACATTTAGAAATCACTCTTATGCCTGCTTAAGGGGGAAGGAGAGGTGGGGTGATGCATAAAACCAGAGTTTGATATAAGCACAGGTACCGTTCCAAAAACCAACTATGGAATAGACAAGACCTATACCTTCCTCAGTGAAAGGGACTCAAAACCCCATATTTCCCACAGAGGAATATATCTGACTAGTAAGAATCTTAAAACCTATGTATTGATATGTCTCCGTAAGGGAATCAAGTGTGTCTACACTGGCATAAACATGGCAGCGAGAATCAGCTCAAACCCACTAAAAAAAGGAATTTCAATAACAAAACAAAAAAACTTGGAAATTCTTTACAATTCCTTCAGGGTCTCTGATGAAACCTGGAATGACCCTATCTACAACGACAGCTGGATGTGGCATAAGGCTGGACACTTGGGACTGAGAGGATTGGTGAGATTGGGTGAGCAAATGCAGACCCTTTAAAGCAATAATGCATGGCACCCATTCCATGGGTCCCAACTCTCCAGGTTGTAGGGAATATTACTGAAGTTATAACATGTACGGGAAACCTAGAGAACGGACACACTGTGAATACGAAAGGTTTCTAAAACTCAACGAATAGTCCCTCTCCTGGTGCTCCGGTTTGACTTTCCATCTGCTTTACTATCAACCTCCCAACTTGGAGAGACAACCCCTTTAACCTCCTGGTTCGCACAGGTTGCCAATTTGGCAGAGGATGAAAGGAAAGAGGGAGAACCAATGAGAGAGTAGCTGTTAGGCATTTGGACGGGCACATATCACTGTAATTTCCCAGCAGGAAGAAGAATTAACCAAAGTCTCAGCCACCCACCGGGAACGAGTATACGTCCTGAACCAAAATTTTGGACTTGCGGTCAGCTCACCAAAAACGAGTTGAAAAATGGAGCTCAGGGGCACAGCAATTCACAAACTGGCCAAGTAAAAAAGGACAACTATCGTACAAAAATCTGTTGAGGGAAGGCCACGAGGCGGACTAGAATGCGAGGCAGAATAGCGGGAAACAGATTTCAAGAGGTACGTTGGAATCGCCTTTAAAGCACAGGAAGAGGGGCACAACTTCGACAATGATGCACTTGGCCAAAAAGGGCGTATGCGTTTTCTCCTGAATATATTCAGGAGAAAACGCATACGCCCTTCTTGGCCAAGCAAGCAAGCAAGCGGGCAATGCAAATCTGCTCTACAAAGAAGTATCACTTCCCACCGGTCAAAAGGGACACACACAAAATGTGTAAAATCCAGAAAGGTAAGACAGGCCCTGGAGAACCGGGAGCCATGTTATGCTGATGGGCGGGATGTAAATTGCCAACTGCCTCTCTGGAGGAGTGCATTGTATTCCCTAAAACAAGTAAAGAACAGAGCTACAGAGCCAAGGGCACTTCCAGTCTAGGGAATATACCTTGGGAAAATTGAAAGTCAATAAGACAGAGCCACCCCAAAATTTAGGGCTGCAGTGCTTACAAGGACCTCAACTTGGGTACACCATAAATATCCCAGGAAATATAAAATTGGTTCAAAAAATTGGGGCACTTTCCTATGATGGAATATCTCTCAGCCATGAAATCAATGTCATAAGACCAGAAGCAGCAAAATTGGTGGATTCAGGTACGATTGTTATAAGAGAAATAAGTCACACAGATTCAGAAACTTATCATAAGATATCACTTATGAAGATCCTGTAAACATGGCTACACTTGAACTGAGTTAGGAAAGAGAACAGTGTCTCACATTTAGAAAACACTCTTATGCCTGCTTAAGGGGGAAGGAGAGGTGGGGTGATGCATAAAACCAGAGTTTGATATAAGCACAGGTACCGTTCCAAAAACCAACTATGGAATAGTCAAGACCTATACCTTCCTCAGGGAAAGGTACTCAAAACACCACATTTCCCGCAAAGGAATATATCTGACTAGTAAGAATCTTAAAACCTATGTATTGATATGTCTCCGTAAGGGAATCAAGTGTGTCTAGACTGGCATAAACATGGCAGCGAGAATCAGCTCAAACCCACTATAAAAAGGAATTTCAAATACAAAACAAAAAAACTGGGAAAATCTTTACAATTCCTTCAGGGTCTCTGATGAAACCTGGAATGACGCTATATACAATGACAGCTGGATGTGGCATAAGGCTGGACACTTGGGACTGAGAGGATTGGTGAGATTGGGTTAGTAAATGCAGACCCTTTAAAGCAATAATGCATGGCACCCATTCCATGGGTCCCAACTCTCCTGGTTGAAGGGAATATTACTACAGTTATAACATGTACGGGAAACCTAGAGAACGGACACACTGTGAATACAAAAGGTTTCTAAAACTCAACGAATAGTCCCTCCCCTGATGCTCCGGTTTTACTTTCCATCTGCTTTACTATCAATCTCCCAAGTTGGAGAGACAGCCCATTTAACCTCCTGGTTCGTACAGGTTTCCAATTTGGCAGAGGATGAAAGGGAAGAGGGAGAACCAATGAGAGAGTAGCTGTTAGGTATTTGGACGGGCACATATCACTCTAACTTCCCGGCAGGAAGAATAATTAACCAAAGTCTCAGCCCACCACCGGGAACCAGCAGAGGTCCTGAACCAAAATTTTGGACTTGCGGTCAGCTCACCAAAAACGAGTTGAAAAATGGAGCTCAGGGGCACAGCAATTCACAAACTGGCCGAGTAAAAAAGGACAACTATCGTCCAAAAATCTTTTGAGGGAAGGCAACGAGGCAGACTTGAAAGCGAGGCAGAATAGCAGGAAACAGATTTCAACAGGTACGATGGAATCGCCTTTAAAGCACAGGAAGAGGGGCACAACTTCGACAATGATGCACTTGGCCAAAAAGGGCGTATGCGTTTTCTCCTGAATATATTCAGGAGAAAACTCATACGCCCTTTTTGGCCAAGCAAGCAAGCGGGCAATGCAAATCTGCACTACAAAGAAGTATCACTTCCCACCGGTGAAAAGGGACATCAACAAAAAGTGTAAAAACCAGAAAGGCAAGACAGGCCCTGGAGAACAGGGAGCCTTGCTATGCTGATGGGCGGGATGTAAATTGCCAACTGCCTCTCTGGAGGAGTGCATTGTGTTCCCTAAAACAAGTAAAGAACAGAGCTACAGAGCCAAGGGCACTTCCAGTCTAGGGAATATACCTTGGGAAAACTGAAAATCAATAAGTCAGAGCCACCCCAAAATTTAGGGCTGCACTGCTTACAAGGACCTCAACTTGGGTACACCTTAAATATCCCAGGAAATATAAAAATGGTTCAAAAAATTGTGGTACTTACGTACGATGGAATATCCGTCAGGCATGAAATCAATGTCATAAGACCAGTAGCAGCAAAATGGGTGGATTCAGGTACGATGGTTCTAAGTGAAATAAGTCACACAGAAAAAGAAACTTATCATAAGATATCACTTATGAAGATCCTGTAAACATGGCTACACTTGAACTGAGTTAGGAAAGAGAACAGTGTCTCACATTTAGAAAACACTCTTATGCCTGCTTAAGGGGGAAGGAGAGGTGGGGTGATGCATAAAACCAGAATATGATATAAGCACAGGTACCGTTCCAAAAACCAACTATGGAATAGACAAAACCTACACCTTCCTCAGTGAAAGGGACTCAAAACCCAATATTTCCCGCAGAGGAATATATCTGACTAGTAAGAATCTTAAAACCTATGTATTGATATGTCTCCATAAGGGAATCAAGTGTGTCTAGACTGGCATAAACATGGCAGCGAGAATGAGCTCAAACCCACGATAAAAAGGAATTTCAAAAACAAAACAAAAAAACTGGGAAATTCTTTACAATTCCTTCCGAGTCTCCGATGAAACCTGTAATGACCCTATCTACAATGACAGCTGGATGTGGCATAAGGCTGGACACTTGGGACTGAGAGGATTGGTGAGATTGGGTGAGCAAATGCAGACCCTTTAAAGCAATAATGCATGGCACCCATTCCATGGGTCCCAACTCTCCAGGTTGAAGGGAATATTACTACAGTTATAACATGTACGGGAAACCTAGAGAACGGACACACTGTGAATACGAAAGGTTTCTAAAACTCAACGAATAGTCCCTCTCCTGGTGCTCCGGTTTGACTTTCCATCTGCTTTACTATCAACCTCCCAACTTGGAGAGACAGCCCCTTTAACCTCCTGGTTCGCACATGTTGCCAATTTGGCAGAGGATGAAAGGGAAGAGGGAGAACCAATGAGAGAGTAGCTGTTAGGCATTTGGACGGGCACATATCACTGTAATTTCCCGGCAGGAAGAAGAATTAACCAAAGTCTCAGCCCCCCACCAGGAACCAGTATAGGTCCTGAAACAAAATTTTGGACTTGCGGTCAGCTCACCAAAAACGAGTTGAAAAATGGAGCTCAGGGGCACAGCAATTCACAAACTGGCTGAGTAATAAAGGACAACTATCGTCCAAAAATCTGTTGAGGGATGGCAACGAGGCGGACGTGAAAGCGAGGCAGAATAGCAGGAAACAGATTTCAAGAGGTACATTGGAATTGCCTTTAAAGCACAGGAAGAGGGGCACAACTTCGACAATGATGCACTTGGCCAAAAAGGGCGTATGCGTTTTCTCCTGAATATATTCAGGAGAAAATGCATACGCCCTTTTTGGCCAAGCAAGCAAGCGGGCAATGCAAATCTTCACTACAAAGAAGTATCACTTCCCAGCGGTCAAAAGGGACATCCACAAAATGTGTAAAAACCTGAAAGGCAAGACAGGCCCTGGAGAACAGGGAGCCTTGTTATGCTGATGGGTGGTATGTAAATTGCCAACTGCCTCTCTGGAGGAGTGCATTGTGTTCCCTAAAAAAAGTAAACAACAGAGCTACAGAGCCAAGGGTACTTCCAGTCTACGGAATATACCTTGGGAAAACTGAAAATCAAAAAGACACAGCCACCCCAAAATTTAGGGCTGCACTGCTTACAAGGACCTCAACTTGGGTACACCTTAAATATCCCAGGAAATATAAAAATGGTTCAAAAAATTGTGGTACTTACGTACGATGGAATATCCCTCAGCCATAAAATCAATGTCATAAGACCAGTAGCAGCAAAATGGGTGGATTCAGGTACGATGATTCTAAGTGAAATAAGTCACACAGAAAAAGAAACTTATCATAAGATATCACTTATGAAGATCCTGTAAACATGGCTACACTTGAACTGAGTTAGGAAAGAGAACAGTGTCTCACATTTAGAAAACACTCTTATGCCTGCTTAAGGGGGAAGGAGAGGTGGGGTGATGCATAAAACCAGAGTTTGATATAAGCACAGGTACCATTCCAAAAACCAACTATGGAATAGACAAGACCTACACCTTCCTCAGTGAAAGGGACTCAAAACCCCATATTTCCCGCAGAGGAATATATCTGACTAGTAAGAATCTTAAAACCTATGTATTGATATGTCTCCGTAAGGGAATCAAGTGTGTCTAGACTGGCATAAATATGGCAGCGAGAACCAGCTGAAACCCACTATTAAAAGGAATTTCAAAAATAAAACAAAAAAAAACTGGGAAATTCTTTACAATTCCTTCAGGGTCTCTGATGAAACCTGGAATGACCCTATCTACAATGACAGCTGGATGTGGCATAAGGCTGGACACTTGGGACTGAGAGGATTGGTGAGATTTGGTGAGCAAATGCAGACCCTTTAAAGCAATAATGCATGGCACACATTCCATGGGTCCCAACTCTCCAGGTTGAAGGGAATATTATTACAGATATAACATGTACAGGAATCCTAGAAAACGGACACACTGTGAATACGAAAGGTTTCTAAAACTCAACGAATAGTCCCTCTCCTGGTGCTCCGGTTTGACTTTCCATCTGCTTTACTATCAACCTCCCAACTTGGAGAGACAGCCCCTTTAACCTCCTGGTTTGCACAGGTTGCCAATTTGGCAGAGGAAGAAAGGGAAGAGGGAGAACCAATGAGAGAGTAGCTGATAGGCATTTGGACGGGCACATATCACTATAATTTTCCGGCAGGAAGAAGAATTAACCAAAGTCTCAGAGCCCCAGCATGAACCAGTATAGGTCCTGAACCAAAATTTTGGACTTGCGGTCAGCTCACCAAAAACGAGTTGAAAAATGTAGCTCAGGGGCACAGCAATTCACAAACTGGCCTAGTAATAAAGGACAACTATCGTCCAAAAATCTGTTGAGGGAAGGCAACGAGGTGGACTTGAATGCGAGGCAGAATAGCAGGAAGCAGATTTCAAGAGGTACGTTGGAATCGCCTTTAAAGCACAGGAAGAGGGGCACAACTTCGACAATGATGCACTTGGCCAAAAAGGGCGTATGCGTTTTCTCCTGAATATATTCAGGAGAAAACGCATACGCCCATTTTGGCCAAGCAAGCAAGCGGTCAATGCAAATCTTCACTACAAAGAAGTATCTCTTCCCACTGGTCAAAAGGGACATCCACAAAATATGTAAAAACCAGAAAGGCAAGACAGGCCCTGGAGAACAGGGAGCCTTGTTATGCTGATTGGCGGCATGTAAATTGCCAACTGCCTCTCTGGAGGAGTGCATTGTGTTCCCTAAAACAAGTAAACAACACAGCTACAGAGCCAAGGGCACTTCCAGTCTAGGGAATATACCTTGGGAAAACTGAAAATCAATAAGACAGAGCCACCCCAAAATTTAGGGCTGCACTGCTAACAAGGACCTCAACTTGGGTACACCTTAAATATCCCAGGAAATATAAAAATGGTTCAAAAAATTGTGGTACTTACGTACGATGGAATACCACTCAGCCATGAACTCAATGTCATAAGACCAGTAGCAGCAAAATGGGTGGATTCAGGTACGATGGTTCTAAGTGAAATAAGTCACACCGAAAAAGAAACTTATCATAAGATATCACTTATGAAGATCCTGTAAACATGGCTACACTTGAACTGAGTTAGGAAAGAGAACAGTGTCTCACATTTAGAAAACACTCTTATGCCTGCTTAAGGGGGAAGGAGAGGTGGGGTGATGCATAAAACCAGAGTTTGATATAAGCAGAGGTACCGTTCCAAAAACCAACTATGGAATAGACAAGACCTAAACCTTCCTCAGTGAAAGGGACTCAAAACCCCATATTTCCCGCAGAGGAATATATCTGACTAGTAAGAATCTTAAAACCTATGTATTGATATGTCTCTGTAAGGGAATCAAGTGTGTCTAGACTGGCATAAACATGGCAGCGAGAATCAGCTCAAACCCACTATAAAAAGGAATTTCAAAAACAAAACAAAAAAACTGGGAAATTCTTAACAATTCCTTCAGGGTCTCTGATGAAACCTTGAATGACCCTATCTGCAATGACAGCTGGATGTGGCATAAGGAGGGACACTTGGGACTGAGACGATTGGTGAGATTGGGTGAGCAAATGCAGACCCTTTAAAGCACAAATGCCTGGCACCCATTCTATGGGTCACAACTCTCCAGGTTGAAGGGAATATTACTACAGCTATAACATGTACGGGAAACGTAGAGAACGGACCCACTGTGAATATGAAAGGTTTCTAAAACTCAACGAATAGTCCCTCTCCTGGTGATCCGGTTTGACTTTCCATCTGCTTTACTATCAATCTCCCAACTTGGAGAGACAGCCTATTTAACCTCCTGGTTCGCACAGGTTTCCAATTTGGCAGAGGATGAAAGGGAAGAGGGAGAACCAATGAGAGAGTAGCTGTTAGGCATTTGGACGGGCACATATCACCCTAACTTCCCAGCAGGAAGAAGAATTAACCAAAGTCTCAGCCCCACAACGGGAACCAGCATAGGTCCTGAACCAAAATTTTGGACTTGCGGTCAGCTCACAAAAAACGAGTTGAAAAATGGAGCTCAAGGGCACAGCAATTCACAAACTGGCAGAGTAATAAAGGACAACACTCGTCCAAAATCTGTTAAGGGAAGGCAACGAGGCGGACTTGAAAGCTAGGCAGAATAGCAGGAAATATATTTCAAGAGGTACGTTGGAATCGCATTTAAAGCACAGGAAGAGGGGCACAACTTCGACAATGATGCACATGGCCAAAAAGGGCGTATGCGTTTTCTCCTGAATATATTCAGGAGAAAACGCATACGCCCTTTTTCGCCAAGCAAGCAAGCGGGCCATGCCAATCTGCACTACAAAGAAGTATCACTTCCCAACAGTCAAGAGGGACATCCACAAAATGTGTAAAATCCAGAAAGGTAAGACAGGCCCTGGAGAACAGGGACACTTGTTATCCTGATGTGCGGGATATACACTGCCAACTGCCTCTCTGGAGGAGTGCATTGTGTTCGCTAAAACAAGTAAACAACAAAGCTACAGAGCCAAGGGCACTTCCAGTCTAGGGAATATACCTTGGGAAAACTGAAGATCAATAAGACAGAGCCACCCCAAAATTTAGGGCTGCAGTGCTTACAAGGACCTCAACTTGGGTACACCTTAAATATCCCAGGAAATACAAAAATGGTTCAAAAAATTGTGGCACTTACGTACGATGGAATATCCCTCAGCCATGAAATCAATGTCATAAGACCAGTAGCAGCAAAATGGGTGGATTCAGGTACGATGATTCTAAGTGAAATAAGTCACACAGAAAAAGAATCTTATCATAAGATATCACTTATGAAGATCCTGTAAACATGGCTACACTTGAACTGAGTTAGGAAAGAGAGCACTGTCTCACATTTAGAAAATACTCTGATGCCTGCTTAAGGTGGAAGGAGAGGTGGGGTGATGCATAAAACCAGAGTTTGATATAAGCACAGGTACCGTTCCAAAAACCAACTATGGAATAGACAAGACCTACACCTTCCTCAGTGAAAGGGACTCAAAACCCCATATTTCCCGCAGAGGAATATATCTGACTAGTAAGAATCGTAAAACCTATGTATTGGTATGTCTCCATAAGGGAGTCAAGTGTGTCTAGACTGGCATAAACATGGCAGCGAGAATCAGCTCAAGCCCACTATAAAAAGGAATTTCAAAAACAAAACAAAAAAACTGGGAAATTCTTTACAATTCCTTCAGGGTCTCTGATGAAACCTGAAATGACCCTATCTACAACGACAGCTGGATATGGCATAAGGCTGGACACTTGGGACTGAGAGGATAGGTGAGATTCGGTGAGCAAATTCAGAACCTTTAAAGCACAAATGCCTGGCACCCATTCCATGGGTCCCAACTCTCCTGGTTGAAGGGAATATTACTACAGCTATAACATGTACGGGAAACGTAGAAAACGGACACACTGTGAATAAGAAAGGTTTCTAAAACTCAACGAATAGTCCCTCTCCTGGTCCTCCGGTTTGACTTTCCATCTGCTTTACTATCAACCTCCCAACTTGGAGAGACAGCCCCTTTAACCTCCTGGTTCGCACAGGTTTCCAATTTGGCAGAGGATGAAAGGGAAGAGGGAGAACCAATGAAAGAGTAGCTGTTAGGCATTTGGACGGGCACATATCACTCTAACTTCCAGGCAGGAAGAAGAATTAACCAAAGTCTCAGCCCCCCACCGGGAACCAGTATAGGTCCTGAACCAAAATTTTGGACTTGCGGTCAGCTCACCAAAAACGAGTTGAAAAATGGAGCTCAGGGGCACAGCAATTCACAAACTGGCCGAGTAATAAAGGACAACTATCGTCCAAAAATCTGTTGAGGGAAGGCAACGAGGCGGACTTGAAAGCGAGGCAGAATAGCAGGAAACAGATTTCAAGAGTTACGTTGGAATCGCCTTTAAAGCACAGGAAGAGGGGCACAACTTCGACAATGATGCACTTGGCCAAAAAGGGCGTATGCGTTTTCTCCTGAATATATTCAGGAGAAAACGCATACGCCCTTTTTGGCCAAGCAAGCAAGCGGGCAATGCAAATCTGCACTACAAAGAAGTATCACTTCCCACCGGTCTAAAGGGACATCCACAAAATGTGTAAAAACCAGAAAGGAAAGACAGGCCCTGGAGAACAGGGAGCCTTGTTATTCTGATGGGCAGGATATAAATTGCCAACTGTCTCTCTGGAGGAGTACATTGTGTTCCCTAAAACAAGTAAAGAACAGAGCTACAGAGCCAAGGGCACTTCCAGTCTAGGGAATATACCTTGGGAAAACAGAAAATCAATAAGACAGAGCCACCCCAAAATTTAGGGCTGCAGTGCTTACAAGGACCTCAACTTGGGTACACCTTAAATATCCCAGGAAATATATAAACGGTTCAAAAAATTGTGGTACTTACATACGATGGAATATCCCTCAGCCATGAAATCAATGTCATAAGACCAGTAGCAGCAAAATGGGTGGATTCAGGTACGATGATTCTAAGTGAAATAAGTCACACAGAAAAAGAATCTTATCATAAGATATCACTTATGAAGATCCTGTAAACATGGCTACACTTGAACTGAGTTAGGAAAGAGAGCACTGTCTCACATTTAGAAAACACTCTTATGCCTGCTTAAGGGGGAAGGAGATGTGGGGTGATGTATAAAACCAGAGTTTGATATAAGCACAGGTACCGTTCCAAAAACCAACTATGGAATAGACAAGACCTACACCTTCCTCAGTGAAAGGGACTCAAAACACCATATTTCCCGCAGAGGAATATATCTGACTAGTAAGAATCTTAAAACCTATGTATTGATATGTCTCCGTAAGGGAATCAAGTGTGTCTAGACTGGCATAAACATGGCAGCGCGAATCAGCTCAAACCCACTATAAAAAGGAATATCAAAAACAAAACAAAAAACTGGAAAATTCTTAACAATTCCTTAAGGGTCTCTGATGAAACCTGGAAAGACCCTATCTACAACGACAGCTGGATGTGGCATAAGTCTGGACACTTGGGACTGAGAGGATTGGTGAGATTGGGTGAGCAAATGCAGACCCTTTAAAGCACAAATGCCTGGCACCCATTCCATGGGTCACAACTCTCCAGGTTGAAGGGAATATTACTACAGCTATAACATGTACGGGAAACCTAGAGAACGGACACACTGTGAATACGAAAGGATTCTAAAACTCAACGAATAGTCCCTCTCCTGGTGCTCCGGTTTGACTTTCCATCTGCTTTACTATCAATCTCCCAAGTTGGAGAGACAGCCCATTTAACCTCCTGGTTCGCACAGGTTTCCAATTTGGCAGAGGATGAAAGGGAAGAGGGAGAACCAGTGAGAGAGTAGCTGTTAGGCATTTGGACGGGCACATATCACTCTAACTTCCCAGCAGGAAGAAGAATTAACCAAAGTCTCAGCCCCCCAACGGGAAACAGCATAGGTCTTGAACCAAAATTTTGGACTTGCGGTCAGCTCACAAAAAACGAGTTGAAAAATTGAGCTCAAGGGCACAGCAATTCACAAAATGGCAGAGTAATAAAGGAAAACTATCGTCCAAAATTTGTTAAGGGAAGGCAACGAGGCAGACTTTACAGCGAGGCAGAATAGCAGGAAATAGATTTCAAGAGGTACGTTGGAATCGCCTTTACAGCACAGGAAGAAGGGCACTACTTCGACAATGATGCACTTGGCCAAAAAGGGCGTATGCGTTTTCTCCTGCATATATTCAGGAGAAAACGCATACGCCCTTTTTGGCCAAGCAAGCAAGCGGGCAATGCTAATCTGCACTACAAAGAAGTATCACTTCCCACCAGTCAAGAGGGACATCCACAAAATGTGTAAAAACCAGAAAGGTAAGACAGGCCCTGGAGAACAGGGAGCCTTTTTATCCTGATGGGCGGATGTACACTGCCAACTGCCTCTCTGGAGGAGTGCATTGTGTTCCCTAAAACAAGTAAACAACAGAGCTACAGAGCCAAGGGCACTTCCAGTCTAGGGAATATACCTTGGGAAAACTGAAAATCAATAAGACAGAGCCACCCCAAAATTTAGGGCTGCAGTGCTTACAAGGACCTCAACTTGGGTACACCTTAAATATCCCAGGAAATATAAAAATGGTTCAAAAAATTGTGGTACTTACGTACGATGGAATATCCCTCAGCCATGAAATCTATGTCATAAGACCAGTAGCAGCAAAATGGGTGGATTCAGGTACGATGATTCTAAATGAAATAAGTCACACAGAAAAAGAAACTTATCATAAGATATCACTTATGAAGATCCTGTAAACATGGCTACACTTGAACTGAGTTAGGAAAGAGAACAGTGTCTCACATTTAGAAAACACTCTTATGCCTGCTTAAGGGGGAAGGAGATGTGGGGTGATGTATAAAACCAGAGTTTGATATAAGCACAGGTACCGTTCCAAAAACCAACTATGGAATAGACAAGACCTACACCGTCCTCAGTGAAAGGGACTCAAAACACCATATTTCCCGCAGAGGAATATATCTGACTAGTAAGAATCTTAAAACCTATGTATTGATATGTCTCCGTAAGGGAATCAAGTGTGTCTAGACTGGCATAAACATGGCAGCGCGAATCAGCTCAAACCCACTATAAAAAGGAATATCAAAAACAAAACAAAAAACTGGAAAATTCTTAACAATTCCTTCAGGGTCTCTGATGAAACCTGGAAAGACCCTATCTACAACGACAGCTGGATGTGGCATAAGTCTGGACACTTGGGACTGAGAGGATTGGTGAGATTGGGTGAGCAAATGCAGACCCTTTAAAGCACAAATGCCTGGCACCCATTCCATGGGTCACAACTCTCCAGGTTGAAGGGAATATTACTACAGCTATAACATGTACGGGAAACCTAGAGAACGGACCCACTGTGAATACGAAAGGATTCTAAAACTCAACGAATAGTCCCTCTCCTGGTGCTCCGGTTTGAATTTCCATCTGCTTTACTATCAATCTCCCAACTTGGGGAGACAGCCCATTTAACCTCCTGGTTCGCACAGGTTTCCAATTTGGGAGAGGATGAAAGGGAAGAGGGAGAACCAGTGAGAGAGTAGCTGTTAGGCATTTGGACGGGCACATATCACTCTAACTTTCCAGCAGGAAGAAGAATTAACCAAAGTCTCAGCCCCCCAACGGGAACCAGCATAGGTCCTGAACCAAAATTTTGGACTTGCGGTCAGCTCACAAAAAATGAGTTGAAAAATGGAGCTCAAGGGCACAGCAATTCACAAAATGGCAGAGTAATAAAGGACAACTATCGTCCAAAATTTGTTAAGGGAAGGCAACGAGGCAGACTTTAAAGCGAGGCAGAATAGCAGGAAATAGATTTCAAGAGGTACGTTGGAATCGCCTTTAAAGCACAGGAAGAGGGGCACATCTTCGACAATGATGCACTTGGCCAAAAAGGGCGTATGCGTTTTCTCCTGAATATATTCAGGAGAAAACGCAAACACCCTTTTGTGCCAAGCAAGCAAGCAGGCAATGCTAATCTGCACTACAAAGAAGTATCACTTCCCACCGGTCAAAAGGGACATCCACAAAATGTGTAAAAACCAGAAAGGTAAGACAGGCCCTGGAGAACAGGGAGCCTTGTTATGCTGATAGGCGGGATGTAAATTGCCAACTGCCTCTCTGGAGGAGTGCATTGTGATCCCTAAAACAAGTAAACAACAGAGCTACAGAGCCAAGGGCACTTCCAGTCTAGGGAATATACCTTGGGAAAACTGAAAATCAATAAGACAGAGCCACCCCAATATTTATGGCTGCAGTGCTTACAAGGACCTCAACTTGGGTACACCTTAAATATCCCAGGAAATATAAAAATAGTTCAAAAAATTGTGGTACTTAGGTACGATAGAATAACCTTCAGCCATGAAATCAATGTCATAAGACCAGTAATAGCAAAATGGGTGGATTCAGGTACGATGATTCTAAGTGAAATAAGTCACACAGAAAAAGAAACTTATCATAAGATATCACTTATGAAGATCCTGTAAACATGGCTACACTTGAACTGAGTTAGGAAAGAGAACAGTGTCTCACATTTAGAAAACACTCTTATGCCTGCTTAAGGGGGAAGGAGAGGTGGGGTGATGCATAAAAGCAGAGTTTGATATAAGCACAGGTACCGTTCCAAAAACCAACTATGGAATAGACAAGACCTACACTTTCCTCAGTGAAGGGGAACCGAAGCATCTGTGAGTAACCGTGAGCTGAGCCCCAGGCCAGCTGCTGTTGAACTTTTCCCACCCTTCCCATGTAAAACACCTGAATATGTACAAGGCCTTGAAAGCCTAGAGGAAGGGCCGTGGAGCCACACCAGCGACAGCACGCAGGCCATCTTGCTGCCTGCAGGCCAGCCAGGATGGTCCTGGCCCTGGGCGCTCTTCTGGAAGCTTTCCATTGCCCTGCCTGAGATACCCCTACTGTCCCGGCCCCCACTGCTTTTTTCCTTCCTCACCTCGGTCCAGAGAGAAATTCCAGCGGAAGGTATGGGTGCCAAATCCTCTTCTTTACAGGTGGAAGCCTGGCAACTCCTTCAGAAAGTCCAACAGAGACCCACTCACACCGGGCCACCCACAAAGCCGTGGCCCCTCACTCCCTCCCACCAGCACAGCACCGAGACTGCTGACGAGGCAGAGAATATGGAGTCAGGCACAGCTTCAGGGGCTATTGCTGCCTGCAGCGCTGTTTATATTGACCTCAACCCAGGCACACCAGGGGAGGGCCGGCCGGCAGGGTCAGGCTACCCAGGTCAGCTAATTCTCAGCCCTCAGGGAATCACATTGTTGAAAATGGACCTCACTAAGGCAGAATAGAAGCCAAGGAATAAAAGGACACAATGACATTTGCAGCACCATAGGTGTGTCTAGAGGTAATCACGTGACTTGTAGTAAGTCAGAAAGTGAAAGACACATATCATATCATATCTCTTATAGGTGTGACCGAAAAATGGATACCAGGGCAGATATTTCCACGGAGAAGGGCAATCACAGATTCATTCAACAAACTTATGGTTCACCAATGGAAAGGTGTGAGGATTGGTTTCATTATGATATTGGGGTTAACAGACATATACAAACACAGGCGACATATAGAATCACCAAAGACCTACAGAATACCAAGAGAAGACTACTCAACATTCTGTCATAAGGTACATGGGAAAAGGATCCCAGGAAGAACAGACATATGTATATGTGTAAAAGAACCACATCTTCCACACCTACAACAAGCCAAACATTGTAATCAAATTTGCTGTAATAAAAAATAAAAAAATTAAATTAAAAACACGAACAAGAAGCAGTGAGACAAACTTGAGGGGCTTTCTCCTGGCACATTCCATTCCAAATTCCAATCTAGAACACGACTTCCATTGAGGCTCTGTTGCCCCAGTAACCAGATTTGGTAAGGGAGAACTGCTGCCACCTTGTGGCCGTTTCACACAACAGCAGCTTTAATCCCACCGCTAATGGTCAGTTGATATTCAAAATCATTGCAGGCCTGTAAATGACACCTGCCCTGAAAACAAATCCTGGGGTCATATATCGACCAAAAAATTCAAAGGACGTCCATATATCAAAACGACAGTTTCAAAAGACATATTTTACACACATTAGTCTTCTGCTTCTTTTTCTTTCTTTCTTTTTTTGTTAAAAAAACGGGAATGGCAAAAAGCATCCCTCAGAATGGGCGAAAATATTTGCAAACGAATCAATGGACAAAGGTTTAATCTCCAATATATATAAAGCGCTCATTCAGCTTAATATTAAAACAACAAACAACCCAATACAAAAATGGGCCGAAGATCTAAAGAGACGTTTCTTCAAAGAAGACACAGAGATGGCCAAGACGCACATGAAAAGCTGCTCAACATCACTAATTATTAGAGAAATGCAAATCAAAACTACAATGAGGTATCACCTCACACCTGTTAGAATCGGCATCATCAGAAAATCTACAAACAACGAATTCTGGGGAGGGTGTGGACAAATGGATCCCTCTTCCACTAGTGGTGGAAATGTAAATTGATACAGTCACGATGGAGAACAGTATGGAGTTTCCTTAAAAAAACTAGAAATAGAATTACCATATGATCCAGCAATCCCACTTCTGGGCATATACCCAGAGAAAACCATAAATCAAAAAGGCACATTCACCACAATGCTCATTTCAGCACTATTTATGATAGCCAGGTAATGGAAGCAACCTAAATACCCACAGACAGACGAATAGATAAAGATGTGGTACATATATAAAATGGAATATTACTCAGCCATAAGAAGGAATGAAACTGGGTCATTTGTAGAGACGTCGATGGATCTAGAGACTGTGATACAGAATGAAGTAAGTCAGAAAGAGAAAAACAAATATTGTATATTAATGTATATACGTGGAACCTAGAAAAATGGTACAGATGAACTGCTTTGCAGTGAAGAAATAGAGAAACAGAGGTAGAGAACACACGTATGGACACCAAGTGTGGGAAGCCATGGGGATGTGGTGTTGGGATGAGTTGGGAGACTGGGATTGACATGTATACATGTATATGCATAAAATACATAACTAATAATAACCTGCTGTATAAAAAAATAAATAAAATTAAATTTCAAAATTTTTAAAAATAAAATTTAAAAATAAAACAGAAAAAAGTTCTTCCCTTCACACAGATGTATTTATATGAATGAATTACTTCCATGCTTATATCTATAAATACATAAAAGAGGAATAAAATCTAACTTGAACCAAAAAAGAAAAATGAAAACCTGAACCCACGAGTTAGACAGAGGAAAACCCTATCAGGGCACTTGCTCCAGCCGTAAACAATTCTGAAATTGGTCAGAGGTGGGGAATCATCTCCCATACAGCCAGCAGCCCACCCCCCAAGCAAGGAGGGTCCTCATTGCAAAGCTGGGGGACCAAGCCAAGGCAACTGTGAGTAAACGTGAGCTGAGCCCCAGTCCTGCGGCAGCTGAACTCTTCCCACCCTTTCCAGGTAAAACACCTGAATATGTACAAGAACTTGCAAGCCTAGAGGAAGGGCTGTGGAGCCACACCAGCGACAGCACACAGGCCAACTTGGTGCCTGCAGGCCAGTCAGGATGGTCCTGGCCCCAGATGCTCTTCTGGAAGCTTTCCATTTCCCTGCCTGAGATACCCCTCCTGCCACGTCCCCCACTGCTTTTTTACTTCCTCACCTCTGCCTGGGGAGAAATTCCAGCGGCAGGTATCGGTGACACATCTTCTTCTTTAGCAGGTGGCAGCCTGACAACTCCTGCAGAAAGTCCAGCAGAGCCCCACTCACACCTGGCCACCCACAAAGCCACGGCCCCTCACTCCCTCCCACCAGCACAGCCCCGGCACTGCCTACGGGGCAGAGAATATGGCGTCAGTCACAGCTACAAGGGCTGTCGCTCACTGGAGAGCTGTTTATATTGCCCTCAACCCAGGCAAACCTGTGGAGGGCTGGCAGGCAGTTTCAGGCTACCAAAATCAGCCAATCCTCAACCCTCAGGGGCTCACAGTTGCAGAAAATGAAACTTGCTAAACGGGCCAGGCCCTAGGAACAGGTGTGGGCTCTTGAGAGTCAGGATAGACAAGGGGCTGCAGCTACGGCTTGTTTTCTTATCATTTTATCTGGTCCATGAGTGGAAAACAACTTCAAGAAGACACTATCCTAATGAGAGGAACCCAGGAGTCAGGGAGAGGAGTGATGGTGGGTGGAGACAGAGGCCTGGTGCCCTGGCTGCAGTGGAAGTGTCTGGAAGACCAGGCAGAAAGAGCCTGCAGAGAGTGATAGCCATGGTCACAGACCTGTCAGAGCTGCTGTTTGGTAGTTCAAGTCCTGCTCTGAGGTATTCTGTGTCAGCTGTGAGTGACAGGTGAGCTGGGGGTTCTCTGCAAGGTGGGCTATGTGCACAGTTCCTGTATGTCCAGCCCTGCTGGGGTACCTTCCCAGGGGAGCTCCGTATCCTGGGAAGGGCCTGAGTAGGAGAGCCCCATGGGCGGCTGGGTAGCTGCAGAGGTGAGCTCCATACCCTGGGAGGGACTTGACCACGAGAGCCCCGTGGGCTGTGGGGTAGGGGTGCAACCCAGGTGACCTCCATATCCTGGGATTGGCCTGACCATGAGAGCCCCATGGGCTGCTGGAGACCTGGTAAAGGATATCAGGACAGTCAGTGAAGCCACCGAGGATATACATCCAGTAGCTCCTATTTCCTACTCCCTGCTGGTCATTCTACCTTCCACCAGGCCATGGCATTCTGTATTAGACTTCAATGATGCCTTCTTCTGTATTCCATTCATCTCAGAGTCACAAGAATTTTTGGCTTGTGAGTGGCAGGACACAACATGCAACAAAAGCAGTAATGCTGGGCCGTCCTGCCCCAATGGTTCAAAAATCCCCACACCATCATTGGGGAAATGTCCTCTAAAGACCTAAAAGTTCAACCTCTGTAAAAGGGAACCCTCCTTCAATATGCAGATGACATTCTGATCGCCAGGCCTACTAAAGACGCCTCTGAACTACCTAGCCAAGAAAGGATAGAAGGTGTCCAAGAAAAACGCTCAAATATCCCAGGCTAAGGTGACATGCCTGGGCTTCATTCTCACAGATATTCGGAGAAACGCATCCCAGGATAGGGAAGAAGCCATTTGCAGCCTTACCTCTTCTACAACTAGAAGACAGCTTAGGGGTTCCTGGGGAGGCCAAGGTTTTCTGCATCTGGATCCCTAACTACAGTCTAATAGCTGGGCCTCTACATGAAACACTGACACGAAAAGATGATATCCTTTTGAATAGAATCCAGAAGCAGCCTTTCAAGAATGGAAAGAGCAGTCAATACAGACCCTTGCCCAGGAACTCCCTAATTTAGCTAAACCCTTTGACCTTTACATACCCGGTCAAAGGTTAATCGCCCTTGGAGCCTTAGTGCAAAAACTGGGACCACTTGAAATGGAGCAACACAAGAATGCCCTTCAGGTATGATAAACTATGGTCACCAAGGGCTTTGCCCACCGACTCATCAGGCCAGGATACTGGGGTATCTAAAAAGCTGGAAATCAGCAGCCCACAAGGCCAGCTCCCTCCTAAGGGAAAAGGACCCCACGTGGTGATCCTAACCACCCATCATGCCCTGAAGTTGCAGGGGTCGCTCTGTGGACACACTGACCTCGAGTGAGGAGGCCCTCCAACTCCAACCTCCAGAGAGATAAACGGGGGCAACAGGCCCCCAAGATGACTCGTGTGACCATCACTTGACCTGGAGTTTCTCTCAGAAAACGACAAGACTGTGCCCCGAAAGAGCAGACTACTGCTTGCAGGACTTACTGCACCCAGAGGGGAGCTAATAAGCTTGGCGGGGGAAACGTATATCACGCTTTCACCATAGAAAACCCTACAGACACCGCGGTGATGGTGGCCAATATGACCGGCTGGACTGCTGGCTACTTCTAAAGGCCGTTGACTCAGTGGACGTCATGGTCCTGGATCACCACTGACCCTGGACTGTCTGGGAGTTGCGTGGGCAGGGCTCTGACACATGGTGCTGTTTGTACATTAATTCAGGGACCTAATTAAAGAAAGCACAGACTACTGGTCAGAGCATCTAGTCTGGCAAAAACTGTCAGCCTAAGGTCGCCGAACATATGTGGGGTGGGGTGAAACCTGCCACCGCAGCATCTCTGCGCCTCTCTTTCCTGGACCCTTAAAGGTCATTAGAATCTGTAACACTTCCAATGCTGGTGCTCAGGCGGACGAGAAGTGAGGCAGGAGGCCTTGGGACAATCAACCTCACCAGGAGGCTGGTGGGGAGACGTTTTGCCCCTCCCCCCATGTATCAGGGCTCCCACCACAGCATGAAGCAGTTACAAAAGAGGGGTCTGCACCCTCAACACCCCAAGAATAAGGAACGGAACAAAAAGCAGAGGAGGTGTTCGTCTCCGGCAACGTTCATTAAAAATTCCTGGGAGATAAAAAGAGAATCTGGGCAATAAAATAAAGTCTAACCTGTTTTTCCTTTGTGCTTTGTCTAATTTCACGTGCTCCTAGGGTTCCGCATGCAGAGGTCCCACACCCGGCACTTCAGACCCGATTTCCTAGTGCAGAATGGCTGGGTTGACACCTCAGCTAGCGGGGTCCCATGCAGACTCCACGGCATAGAGCCTGAGCTGCAGCCAATGCAGCCCTCGAGAGCTCCATCACCTCCCTCCCACTGACGCTGCCGGGGACCCTACACAGCAGCCCAGCCCACAGCCCATGGGGGAGTGCACGCTCTCACCTCTCCATTCTGTTTTCAAAATAATGTTTCCTTTGCTTCTGAACCAAACTCAGTCTTGATCTGTTGGCTCCAATGACACTGGGCACGGGGACTCCTGTTGGGGTCCACTCTGGAGGATCAGTAACAGAAATTGAGAACATTGTAACTTCAATGAACAGATGTGTGAGCCAAACTGTAGTTAACATAGAGCAGTGTATAATGCTCGGGTAAAATAAGATGTTTCTAAGACTTACATTTGATATTTCCATCACTTTCCTATAAGCAAGTTCAGTGAAGACGTCTGTCTTATTTGTCAGGTCAACATTAGAGAAATGAAGTGATTTATTTCCATGGATGTACATCGAATACTCTTGGCTGAAGCTTCAATCTTGTTTTGAATGCTTTTCCATTGAAAATGATACCTCTCTTTCAGCTCCCCCGTTTCTGAGAAGTATAAAACCTAATAATTTATTATTACCAAAGGGGAAAGGTAAGAGAAGGGATAAATTAACAGTTTGGGATTAACACATACACACTGCTATGTATAAAATAGATCATCAACAATGAACTACTGTATAGCACAGGGAACTACACTGAATATTTTGCAATAACCTATAAGGGGAAATAATCTGAAAAAGAATAGATATTTTTATTGACATCATCTATCAATGACAGATAAAATGTAACCTAAGCAAGGCCGATGGTGAGCGCTTCTGACCCTGAAGATTTCAGTCATCTAAAGTTTGGGCTCTGCCTATTTCCCAAGGCCCTTAAAGGACATACGTGTAGCCGTAGCTTAAAAATTCCCCAGTTTGGGGTTCGGGGAGGCACTGAATTGGAAAAATCCCTGGTGTTCTCCTTACATGCACGGGACCCTTCCTACAGCTAAAACATGCCTGTCACACCTAGAGGATGGTACACCATTCGATCGGAAAGAGTTTGGAAAAGGCACCTCATCTCCTCATCGCCTGGTGCTCGGGTTCAACCCTCCAGCATCTTTCCTAACAATCTCCTCACTTGGGGATATCAGCACCGTCAACATCCTGTTGCACACATTTTGGAATTTGTCCAGAGGATGAAGCGGAAGGATGAGAAAAATTTAGAGACAAGTCTTAGGTGTTCGGACAGGCACATGCCACTCTAATTTCCAATCCAGAAGACAAATTCATCAAAGGCTAGAATTGCCCATGGAAACAGAATAGGGCTAGAGGAAATCCCGCTGTTTTGTGTCCAGTTTCCAAAAACACAAGTTGAAAAATGGAACTCAGGGGCACTAAAATTCATGAAACTGCAGAGTTGAAAATATCTATCGTCGAAAAATGTCTTGAGGTAAGTCACAGAAAAGGACTTGTAAGCAAGGGAGAGTGGCAGGAAACAGATTTGAAGAGGTAGAAAGGACTCCCCATTAAAGCACAAGAAAAGGGGCTGAACATCGCCAATGATGCAGTTGGCCAAAAAGGGTGTATGCATTTTTTCTGAATATATTCAAGTAAAGGCCATACACACTTTTTATCCAACCCAACAGGTGGGCACTGGAAATCAATATCACAAAATGTATCACTTCACATCAGTCAGAAGGGCCATCCACATAAAGTGTAAACACCAGAAATGCAGGACAGGGCGAGGAGAAAAGGGAGCCCTGTGAGGCTGATAGTGGAAATGTAATTTGCCAACGGCCACTCTGGAGAAGTGTATTGTGTTTGCTAAAACATCTAAAAAATGAGCTACAGAGCATAGGGCACTTGCACTCATGGGCGTGTACCTTGGGAAAAACAAAAATCGACAGAAAACAGGCACCCGAACGTTTACCACCTCTCTGTTAAAAAGGGCCTCAACTTGGATATAACCTAAATGTCCCTGGAAGGATAAAATGGATAAAAGAGATGGGGTACTTATGTAGAGTGGAATATTACTCATCCAGAAATCAATGAAATAAGGCCAGTTGTAACAACTCTGGAGGAGTTACATACGATCATTCTAAGTGACATATGTCAGAAAGAAAAAGACACATATCATAAGATGTCACTTAAAGGTGGAATCAAAAATGGCTACACATGAAATAAATTACAAAACAGAAACATAGTCAAATATGTAGAAAATAGACATAAGGCTGCTAAATGGGAAAGGTGGGGAATGGTGAGGTATTATCCAGGAGGTTGAAATTAGCAAAGATACCATTCCAAGTACCAAATTGAATAACTGACAAGGCCTACACGGTACCTCAAAGAACTGCACTCAGCCCACTCAAGTCACTGGAAAATAATACATATGACTGGTAAGCATCTGAAAAAGAAGTTATTGTTGTCTCACAGTACATGAATCAAGTGGATGTACAGCAGCAAAAAACAGAGCTTTGAAAATCAGCTGTAACCAATATAAAAATAAATTTAAAACTATTTATAAAAACAGTGAGACAGACAAAAATTCTTACAACTTTTGTTGAAGGGCTACGATGTAACATGGATTGAACACATGTAGACCCACAGCAGGATGATTATATAAGGCTGGAAGCTACGCACGCTAAGAGATGTTAGAGAGGCTGGGTGAGGAAATGCAGACCTTTTAAAGTAATACTGCCTGGTACCCATTCCATGGGTCCCAAATCTGCAGGTTCAAGGGAATCTTCTGACAGCGAAAACATGCCTGGGAAACCGAGATGAATGTACACCGTGTGCTCAGGAAAGGTGTCTAAAATGCACCTCATTTTTGATCTCCTGGTGCTGGGGTTCGCCATTCCAGCCACATTACTAACAATCTCCCCACTTGGAGAATCAGCACCTTTAACCTCCTGCTTCACACAGTTTGCAATTTGTGCAGAGGATAAATGGGAAGAGGGGGAACCAATGAGAGATTAGCTGTAGGACTTTTGACAGGCACATGTCACTCTAATTTCCCATTAGGAAGAAGAATTAACCAAAGGCTCAGCCTGCCTCCCCAGAACCAGAATAGGGCCAGAAGTAATCCAATGGTTTGGCGGCCAGCTCACAAAAAAAGCGAGTTGCAAAATGGAGCTCAGCAGCAGACAATTCAAAGACCTGCAAAGATATAAATGATAACCAACGTCCAAAAATATATTCAGGTAAGGTAACGAAGAGGATCTGAATGAGAGGCAGAATTGCAGGAAACAGATTTCAAAAGGTAGATTGTACTCACATTTAAAGCATATGAAAAGCAGCAGAATTTCTAAAATGATGCGGTTGGGCAAAAGGGTGTATGCGTTTTTTTCGTGAATATCTTCAGGAAAAAAACACATGCAGAGTTTTTGGCCAACCAAGCAAGAGGGAAATGCAAATCCACACAACAAAGAAGTCTCAATTTCCACTGCTCAGAAAGGCCATCCAAAAAATGTGTACAAACCAGAAATGCAGGAGAGGCCATGGAAAACAGGGAGCCTAGTCACGCTGATGGGTGGGGTATAAATATCCAAGAGCCACTCTGAAGAAGTGTATGCTGTTTTTAAAACATCTAAAATACAAAGCCCCAGAGCAAGGGGATTTCAACTCATGGACATATAACTTGGGAAGACTAAATGTCAATAAGACACAGGCACCCCAAAGTTTAGGGCTGCTCTGCATACAAGAACCTCAACTTTGGTACACCTAAAATATCCCAGGAAAAAGAGAAATGCATAAAGAACTTGTGGTAATTTTGTACAACGGAATATCACTCAGACGTGAAATCAATGTATATAAGGCCAGTAGCAGCATAATGAGTGGATTTACGTATGATGATTTTAAGGGAAATTAGTCACACAGAAAAAGAATCTTATCATAAGATATCACTTATAGAGGGAATGTCAATATCACAACACATGAACTGAATTAGGAAAGAGAACAGAGTCTCACATTTAGCAAAAATCTCTTATGCCTGCTTCAGGGGAAAGGAGAGGTGGGGTGATGCATAAAACCAGAGTTTGATATTAGCACAGGTACCATTCCATAAACCAAATACAGAATAGACAAGACCTACACCTTCCTCAGTGAACGGGACTCAACACCCCTATGCCCCACAGAGGAATATATCTGACTACTAAGAATCTTATAACCTATGTATTGATATGTCTCCGTAAGGGAATCAATTGTGTCTAGACTGGCATAAACACGTCAGTGAAAATCAGCTCAACCCCATTATAAAAATGAATTTCAAAAAAAACCCCCAAAAACAGCGAAATTCTTACACAATTCCTTCAGGGGTTCTGATGAAACCTGGAATGACCCTATCTGCAAAGACAGCTGGATGAGACATAAGGCTGGACACTTGGGACTGAGAGGACTGGTGAGATTGGGAGAGAAAATGCAGACCTTTTAAAGTAGTAATGCATGCCACCATTCCATGTGTCCCAAATCTCCAGGTAGAAGGGAATATCACTACAATTATAACATGTATGGGAAACCTAGAAAATGGACACCCTGTGATGGCGAAAGGTTTCTAAAACTCTCCTAATTTTTCCTCTCCTTGTGCTCCACTTTGGCATTCCAACTGCTTTACTATCAATCTCCCAACTTAGGAGAGTCAGCCCCTATAACCTCCTGGTTCGCACAGTTTGCTAATTGTGCAGAGGATGAAAGGGAAGAGGGAGAACCAATCAGAGAGTAGATGTAGGCATTTGGACGGGCACATGTCACTCTAATTTCCCGGCAGGAAGAAGAATTAACCAAAGCCTCAGCCACCCACAGGGAACCAATATAGCCACCCCTGGAACCAGTATAGGTCCTGAAGCAAAATTGTGGATTTGCGGCCAGCTCACAAAGATGGGATTTGAAAATTGGAGCTCAGGGGCACAGCAATTCACAAACCTGCAGACTTATAAAGTACTACTCTCTTCCAAAAATCTGTTGAGGGAAGGCAATGAAGCGGCCTTGAAAATGAGGCAGAATTGCACAAAATATATTTCAAGAGGTAAATTGGAATCGCCTTTAAAGCACAGGAAAAGCATCCCAACTTGGACAGAGATGCACTTGGCCAAAAAGGGCGTATGCCTTTTCTCCTGAATATATTCAGAAGAAAACGCATACACCCTTTTTGGCCAATCAAGCAAGCGCGCAATACAAATCCACGCTACAAAGAATTGTCACTTACCACTGGTCAAAAGGGACATCCGAATATCTGTAAAAACCAGAAAGGTTGGGCTTCCCTGGTGGCGCAGTGGTTGCGAGTCTGCCTGCCGATGCAGGGACACGGGTTCGTGCCCCGGTCTGGGAGGATCCCACGTGCCGCGGAGCGGCTGGTCCCGTGAGCCATGGCAACTGGGCCTGCGCGTCCGGAGCCTGTGCCCCGCAATGGGAGAGGCCACAGCAGTGAGAGGCCCGCATACAGAAAAAAAAAAAAAAAAAAAAAAAAAACCAGAAAGGCAAGAGAGAGATGGCAAGGGCATGAAGCAATGTGATCCCAATGGTCATGGAGGATTGTGATGACAAGCGCATGGAGAATTGTGATGACAAGATTATGTACCATTTTGTTGACAAAGGCAAGGAGCATTATGATGACAAGGTTCATGGAGCACTGTGATGACAAGCATCACGGAGCATAGTGATTACAGGGGTCATGGAGCATTGGGATGACAAGCGCATGGATCATTGTGATGACAATGGTCATGGAGCATTTTAATGACAAGAGTCCCGGATCATTGTGTTGTCAGGGTTCATGCAGCGTTGTGATGACAGTGGTCATGGAGCATTGTGATGACAGGGGTCATGGCGCATTGTGATGAGAAGGTCATGGAGCATTGGGCTGAAAATGTCCATGGAGTACCGTGATGACAGGGGTCATGGAGCATTGTGATGACAAGGTACTGGAGCACTGTGATGAGAAGACCATGGAGCCTTGTGATGACAAGTCTCATGGAGCATTCTGATGAAAAGTGCCATGGAGCATTGTGATTACAGGGGTCTTGGAGCATTGTGATGACAAGAGCATGGAGCATTGGGATGAGAAGGCCATGGAGCGTTCTGATGACATGCATCATGGAGCTTTGTGATGACAAGGACATGGAGCATTGTGATTACAGCGGTCTTGGAGCACTGTGATGAAAAGGGCATGGATCATTGTGATGAAAAAGGCATGGAGCCTTGTCATGACAGGGTTCAAGGAGCAAACTGACAACAAGTGTCAGGGAGCATTGTGATGACAAGGGTATTGAGTATTGTGATGACAAAGGTCATGGAGCACTGTGATGAGAAGACCATGGATAATTGTGATGACGAGCGTCATGGGGCGTTGTGATGATAAGTGTTATGGAACATATTGATCACAAGGATTTGGAGCATTGTGATGACAGAGGTCATGGAGCATTTTGGTTTCATTGTGATGACAATAGCGTGAATCATTATGATGATGGGCATGGTGCATTGTGATGACAGGGTTCATGGAGCATTGAGATGAAAAGGGGCATGGAGCATTGCGATTACAGGAGTCTTGGAGCATTGTGATGACAAAGGCATGGAACATCGTGAATGAGAAGGCCATGGAGCATTCTGTTGACATGCGTCATGGAGCTTTGTGATGACAAGGGCATGGAGCATTGTGATTACAGGGGTCTTGGAGCATTGTGATGACAAGGGTCATGGAGCCTTGTGATGACAAGGCTGTGGAACATTGTGATGTCAGGGGTCATGGAGCATTGTTATGACAGGGGTAATGGAGCATTGTGATGACAAGGGCATGGAGCATTGGTCTGAAAAGTTTCATGGATTATTGTGATGAGAGGGGGCAAGGAGCATTGTGATGACAAGGGCATGGAACACTGTGATACATGGGTCATGGAGGATTGTAATGAGAAGCGCATGGAGCATTGTGATAAGAATGGCATCGAGCATTGTGATGAAAAGCATCATGGAGCCTGTGATGACAAGGGCATGGAACAATGTGATGAGAGGGTTCATGGAGCATTGTGATGACAATGGCATGCAGCATTGTGATGACAAGGGTCATTGAGCTTTGTAATGACAAAGGTCATGGAGCATTTTGATGACAAGGGTGTGGTGCATTCTGTTGTGAAGGGCAGGGAGCATTGTGATGACAGGGGTTATGGAACATTGTGATGTCAGGGGAATGGAGCATTGTGATGATAAAGGCATGTAGCATTGTTGTGACAAGGGTCATGGAATATTGTGATGACAGGGGTGAGGGAGTATTGTGTTGACTAGTGATTGAACATTGTGATATCAGTGGTGAGAGAGCATTTTGATGAGAAGTGCATGGAGCAGTGTGATGACAAGGTTTATGGAGCATTGTGATGACAAAGATGTGGAGCATTGTGATGACAAGTGCATGGCACATTGTGATGCCATGGGTCATGGAGTATTGTGCTAACAAAGGCATTGATCATTGGGAGGACAAGGGTCACCAAGCATTGTGATGAAATGTTCATGGAGCTCTGTGGTGACAAAGGTCACAGAGCATTGTGATGACGAGGGCATGGACCATTGTAATGACAAAGGTCATGAAGCATTGTGATGACTGGAGTCATGGAGCATTGTGATGACAGGGGTCATAGAGCATTGTGATGAAAGGGCATGGAGCATTGTGATGACAGGGGCATGTTGCATTGGTTTGACAAGTTTCAGGGATTATTGTGATGACAGTGGGCATGGTGCATTGTGATGACAAGGGCATGGAGCATTGTGATGAGAAGGTCATGGAGTATTGTGAAGAAGGGTGTCAGGGAGCATTGTGATGACATATGTCGTGGTCCATTGCGATGACAATGGAATGGAGCATTGTGATGCCAAGTGTCATGGAGGATTGTGATGACAAAGGTAATGGAGCATTTTGATGACAAGCGCTTGGGGCATTGTGATGACAAGGGTCATGGAGCATTGTGATAACAAGGGCCATTGAGAATTTTGATGACATGTTCATGAAGCATTGTGATGACAATCACATGGAGCTTGCTGTGACAGGGATCATGGAGCAGTGCGATGAAAAGTGCATAGAGAATTGTGATGATAAAGCATGTAACACTGTGATGAAAAGCATCATGGAGCACAGTGATGCCAAGAACGTGGAGAATTGTTATGACAGGGGACATGGAGCATTGTGATGACCAGGGCATGGAGTATTGTGATGGCAAGACCGTGGAGCATTGTGATGAGAAGACCATGGATAATTGTGATGATGAGCGTCATGGAGCACTGTAATGACAAGGGGTATGGAGCATTGTGATGACAGGGGTCATGGAGCATTGTGATGACAAGGTTCATGGAGCATTCTGATGACAAGCTTGTGGAGTATTTTGATGACAATGACATGGAGCATTTTGATGAAAATGGCATGGGGCATTGTGATGAAAAAGACATGGAGCCTTTTCATGACAGTTTTCAGGGAGCATTCTGACGACAAGTGTCAGGGAGCATTGTGATGACAAAGGTCATGGAGAATTGTGACGACAAGGGCATGGAGTATTGTGATGACAAGCACATGGAGCTTGCTATGACGGGGTCATGGAGCATTGTGATGACAAGTGCATAGAGAATTGTGATGACAAAGCATGTAACACTGTGATGAGAAGTGTCATGGAGCATAGTGATGCCAAGATCGTGGAGAATTGTGATGACAGGGGACATGGAGCATTGTGATGACCAGGGCATGGAGCATTGCGATGGCAAGATCGTGGAGCACTGTGATGAGAAGACCATGGATAATTGTAATGACGAGGGTCATGGAGCACTGTAATGACAAGGGGTATAGAGCATTGTGATGACAGTGGTCATGGAGCATTGTGATGACCGGGGACATGGAGCATTGTGATGCCCAAGGCATGGAGCACTGTGATGGCAAGACCGTGGAGCATTGTGATGAGAAGACCATGGACAATTGTGATTACGAGTGTCATGGAGCACTGTAATGACAAGCAGTATGGAGCATTGTGATGACAGGGGTCATGGAGCATTGTGATGACTGGGGACATGGAGCATTGTGATGACCAGGGAATGGAGCATTGTGATGGCAAGACCGTGGAGCACTGTGATGAGAAAACCATGGATAATTGTGATGACGAACATCATGGAGCACTGTAATGACAAGGGGCATGGAGCATTGTGATGACAGGTGTCATGGAGCATTGTGATGACAGGGGTCATGGATCATTGAGATGACAAAGGTCACGGAGCATTCTGATGACAAGCTTGTGGAGTATTGTGATGACAATGGCATGAAGCATTGTGATGAAAAGGGCATGGATCATTGTGATGAAAAAGGCATGGAGACTTGTCATGACAGGGTTCAATGAGCATACTGATGACAAGTGTCAGGGAGCATTGTGATGACAAGTGTATTGAGAATTGTGATGACAAAGGTCATGGAGCATTGTGATGAGAAGTCCATGGATAATTGTGATGACCAGCGTCATGGGGAGTTGTGATGACAAGTGTTATGGAACATTGTGATCACAAGGGTTTGGAGCATTGTGATGAGAGAGGTCATGGAGAATTTTGATTTCATTGTGATGACAATAGCATGAAGCATTATGATGATGGGCATGGTGCATTGTGATGACAGGGTTCATGGAGCATTGAGATGAAAAGAGTCATGGATCATTGTAATAACAAGGGTCTTGGAGCATTGTGATGACAATGGCATGGAGTATTGTGATGAGAAGGCCATGGAGCATTCTGATGACATGCGTCAGGGAGCTTTGTGATGACATGGGCATGGAACATTGTGATTACAGGGGTCTTGGAGCATTGTGATGACAAGGGCCATGGAGTCTTGTGATGACAAGGCCGTAGAACATTGTGATGGCAGGGGTCATGCAGCATTGCTATGACAGGTGTAAGGGAGCATTGTGATGACAAGGGCATGGAGCATTGGTCTGAAAAGTTTCATGGATTATTGTGATGAGAGTGAGCATGGAGCATTGTGATGACAAGGGCACGGAACACAGTGATACATGTGTCATGGAGGATTGCAATGACAAGGGCATGGAGCATTGTGATGACAAGCGTCATGGAGCTTTGTGATGACAACAGCATGGAGCAATGTGATGAGAGGTTTCATGGAGCTTTGTGATGACAATGGCATGGAGCATTGTGATTCCAAGGGTCATGCAGCTTTGTGATGACATAGGCCATGGAGCATTTTGATGACAAGGGCGTGGTGCATTGTGATGAGAAGGGCAGGGAGCATTGTGATGACAGGGTCATGGAGCAATTGGATGAAAAGGGTCATGGAACATTTTGATGACAGTGTTTATGGAACATTGTGATGTTAGGGGTCATGGAGCATTGTGATGTAAAGGGTCATGGAGCATTGTGATGTCAGGGGTCATGGAGCATTGTGATGATAAGAGCATGTAGCATTGTTGTGACAAGGGTCATGGAACATTGGGATGACAGGGTGGAGGGAGTATTGTGTTGACTAGTTATGGAACATTGTGATATCAGTGGTGAGAGAGCATTTTGATGAGAGGTGCATGGAGCATTGTGATGACAAGGCTGTGGAGCATTGTGATGAGAAACGCAGGGCACATTGTGATGACATGGGTCATGGAACATTGTGCTGACAAACGCATGGAGCATTGTGATGACAAGGTTTATGGAGCATTGTGATGACAACGATGTGGAGCATTGTGATGACAAGCGCATGGCACATTTGATGCCATGTGTCATGGAGTAATGTGCTGACAAAGGCATGGAGCATTGTGATGACAAGGGTCACCGAGCATTGTGATGAAATGTTCATGGAGTGTTGTGGTCACAAAGGTTACAGAGCCTTGTGATGACGAGGGCATGGACCATTGTGATGACAAAGGTCATGAAGCATTGTGATGACTGGAGTCACGGAGCATTGTGATGACAGGGGTCATAGAGCATTGTGATGAAAGGGCATGGAGCATTGTGATGACAGGGGCATGTTGCATTGGTTTGAAAATTTTCAGGGATTATTGTGATGACAGTGGGCATGGCGCATTGTGATGACAAGGGCATGGAGCATTGTGATGAGAAGGTCATGGAGTATTGTGAAGAAGGGTGTCAGGGAGCATTGTGATGACATATGTCATGGTCTATTGCAATGACAATGGAATGTAGCATTGTGATGCCAATTGTCATGGAGGATTGTGATGACAAAGGTAATGGAGCATTTTGATGACAAGGGCTTGGAGCATTGTGATGACAAGGGTCATGGAGCATTGTGATAACAAGGGCCATTGAGAATTTTGATGACATGTTCATGAAGCATTGTGATGACAATCACATGGAGCTTGCTATGACAGGGGTCATGGAGCATTGCGATGACAAGTGCATAGAGAATTGTGATGACAAAACATGTAACACTGTGAGGAGAAGTATCATGGAGCATAGTGATGCCAAGAACGTGGAGAATTGTGATGACAGGGGACATGGAGCATTGTGATGACCAGGGCATGGAGCATTGTGATGGCAAGACCATGGAGCACTGTGATGAGAAGACCATGGATAATTGTGATGACGAGCGTCATGGAGCACTGTAATGACAAGGGGTATGGAGCATTGTGATGACAGGGGTCATGGAGCATTGTGATGACTGGGGACATGGAGCATTGTGATGACCAGGGCATGGAGCCTTGTGATGTCAAGATCGTGGAGCACTGTGATGAGAAGATCATGGATAATTGTGATGACGAGTGTCATGGAGCACTGTAATGACAAGGGGTATAGAGCATTGTGATGACAGTGGTCATGGAGCATTGTGATGACCGGGGACATGGAGCATTGTGATGCCCTAGGCATGGAGCTCTGTGATGGCAAGATCGTGGAGCATTGTGATGAGAAGACCATGGACAATTGTGATTACGAGTGTCATGGAGCACTGTAATGACAAGCGGTATGGAGCATTGTGATGACAGGGGTCATGGAGCATTGTTATGACAGTGGTCATGGAGCATTGTGATGACAAGGGTCATGGAGCATTTTGATGACAAGGGCGTGGAGCATTGTGATGAGAAGACCATGGACAATTGTGATTACGAGTGTCATGGAGCACTGTAATGACAAGCGGTATGGAGCATTGTGATGACAGGGTCATGGAGCATTG